>NC_041039.1:9181005-10431005 GCF_900634625.1 Parambassis ranga | reverse complement strand
GAGGGATTAGAGGGATCTGCGGGTCAGAGAGGGAGGTCTTGGGTTTGACCTTAGGTATGCAGTGTCGCTCGATCTCTTTCTCTGTGATCAGTCACGTCTGCCTCCTCTGCTATGCTCAGTTGGCATATATGGGGATACAGTTGAGTATACTTTTTTATCTCTTCCATCATCATGGAGCTGACAGGTCTAGGATGAAACATAAAAACTGCATAACATAAAAAAGAATTACAGCCTGTTTGGCCTCTCCTGACCCCCAGAGGAGTCTTTTAGTTGACAAACTATAATCTTCCCCTAATTGTCTTGCTGTGGGACATATTCCGTCTGCTTTAAATTTTTCCTCAGTGCACTGTTTACACAAAACAAGCAGTTGATTAAAAGATTTGACTGTTTGTGTAATTTTGTGGTGCTGGTGCTTTGTCAAAATGTGTATTATATAAGCTTCTACAACCCAAACAGACAAGATCCATAAAACCGCTTGCTATTTGTGGGGTCTGGACACAATTCAACAACTGAATTTCCAACTTAAGCAAGCATGTTTGTCGGGAGACAAAGAAAATGTTCTGCTAAAGTCCGTGCAAGTACAGCTGATAGACCTGAGATCTTATCTCAGCAGTGGCTGATCAGTCAAAGTCTGAGGAATTTGGCTGACTTTCGCAACCATCAACAGCTTGCGTGTGAACACTGAAAATCCGGCATGTAACAACCAACGAAGAGAATGAATAATCCAAGATACAGGGCTCTGATATCCTTGTGCATGTTACGTAATTGTCACTTCATTTTTGGTTAAATAGTTCAGAATAATTAGGTTATTGCAATGAGCATTATATATTTATATTTATATATATATATAAAAAAAAAACCACACCAGAAAAACTGGCTCACGTTCCTGGCACACGGATTCGTGGCTGGTACGACTGCGAGGCTGCGCGAACATCTGTTTGTTGCATGAGATCAAATTAGGGGACTAATCAAGGCATAATGCACACCAGTTGTTTAGAGGGCCATTTCAGATGGAGGGCAAATCTGTGTCACTAATTACATCCTCTCTGTCTGCCCAGTGTATGCATACTTACATAATGTCTCTGAGAAACAGAGAATAGGCCAAATCACAATGACAAAAGAAACTGTATGAAAGTATATGAGTGTGTGTGTGTTTGTGTGTGACAGAGCGAAGAAAAAAAAAGTTTCAGGTGCCTCTTAACAGTAATCACAGGCTAAGCACTGAACAGCTGTTTTGTTAATGGTGAAAAGAAAAAGAGAGGCTACAGAGTGAAGGGAGAGATTAGAGAGATGAGGGGGATGAAAAATGAAAGCAAAATGGTGAAAAGTAAAGGATAATGAGGGAGAAAATGGAGCTACACTAATTTCAGACCAGCAGACTCATGCATGACCCATTCCTGACACAGCTGCCCCTCACTGTAAATACAAGCTGCAGACCGCACTGTACTGAGACAAAAGTCAGTGGGCAGTCACTGAAACAGGAAGCTTATGCTATGATGGGGCACCTACCTGCCATTCAAATCATTTGCGCCCATAACTGTGCATAGTTTTAGGTCGTAATATAATTAAAATGAGTTATGACATTATAAAAAAATTAACTCCTTGTACAGATGTCACTAAAAGTGAACTTTTTGGCCATTTTAACATGGGAGTTAGCCCTTTGATTTGACAGTTCTTGAGCATTTTCAACATTAATAATTTCAGCTGTACACTTAAAATTTGTCAGTCTAAGCTGAGAAGCTGATAGATAAAAGCCCAATATTGTTAGATGAACACTATGTCATCGGACAATGAACCAAATCTGCATTGAAATTTTCAATAGCACAGATAATCTCTGCGATTTATTATAATTATTGCAAATTACAGGGACACTCCAGGTAATACGATGTGCTGTGAAAAGAGCTAATGGCTGCCTTTATTCAGTATTCACATACACTGTAGAAAAAGATCACAGACCACAAAGACTCATTGTTCACAAGGAATGTAACAGAAGGTTTCAGCAGCTTTAAATATCACAGACCTATGGAATGCTAATGATTATATAAACACACCACAATTCATTCTGCATTAGGCAGCCAATGGTACACTTAGCCCTATAATGTGCTAATGCTGTCACAAGTGCATTGTCTTTCCACTCTGACGAGGTTATGTGCTAATGCTAGCAGACAGGCCTGAGGTTAAGTGTGGCCAGAGGCCTCTTAGAGAGGTGCCAAGAGAGAGCTGGTGGCCCCATAAGCTCTGGCCGAACAGAGCTCTCTTAGCCCTTTTGCGCAACACAGCTAGCCATTGTCCTAGGCTGAAAAAGCACATTAGTTGCAGAAAAAAGGGCTTTCCCTCTGAAAACCCCCTGGACAACAAGCAAAGCTCTGCTTGATAATTCAATCACTCTCCGAGCTTTGCAGGGCAGACCCAAACAACCTCTCACCACCTTTCCTCAGCGCTCTCCTTTTCTTTCCTCCCTTGTCTCCTCCATTAGGTAACTGCCCTATATTTTACAGATGCCGTCATTCCTAGTGCTTATCAAAGGACAATAGAGGAATGATGCCTGTGAGACAGTCATTGACATTTGAATGTATCCAGCAGTGTGAATTATGGCTGTATGCAATGGGTAATGCAAAAAGGGCATAAGAAGATAGAGATGTATGTGTGTGTGTGTGTGTGTGTGTGTGTGCGTATGTGTGGGGAGGGGAGATAAAAGGAAATGGAAAGGGGTCAAAGCAAGAGTAGGTTGAAGGAAAGGATAGAAGAGTCACAGAGAGGGAAAGAAAAAGGGGAGTTCTTATCGTTTTACCCTTGTCTTGACTTCCTTGAGGGGCCTTTGAAGAGAGCAGAAATAAAGATACTTGTGCTGGCACATCAGAGAAAGATTTAGATTATGCCAGTGTTTACCCAACTGCAGTGCTGCATGGCTGCTGGCGACAGCCTGCTGGTTTTGAAGTTGTTATGGCCCAGCTACAGCTTAAAGCGCTCGCTTCTCAAAATATAACACCCATGCTAAAGAAAGGGAGGGTGTTCCGTGTGTCGGTCTAGCAGTGTGTATCTGCATGTGTGCCAGTTGCTGTGAATGTTTATGAGAGATAGCAAGTGCCCTTGTATTCCTAATAGAGTGTGTGATTCTAACTGGATGCACAAATGTGAGTGTGCATGCATGCATGTGTGGCGCTCCGAAAATGGAGCCATCCATCGGATTATGGGTAGACAGCTCTTTGAAAAGGAGGGTCTGTATTTGCATAAGCGGCCATGGAAGGAAAACCTGTAGAAAGAAAGACAGAATGAGAGAGCAAGCAATAGAAAACCAAAGAAGGAGAGAGGAAGAGAGGAAGAAGAAGAAGAAGGAGAAGGGGGGCCTAGGGAAGTGGACCTTACTTGCCAAGCCACTCAGGGATAAATCCTGTGGCTAGGATCAAGTATTGTGGGCAGGGATTTGGCCCTGGGTCCCCTCAAAGCAAATGGAAAATAACAGGCTGCGAGTAAATAGGTGGCATGGTAATGATAGCTCTGTCAAGTCCCAGGGTGGAGAAAGGGAGGGTGGGAAGAAAGGGGGGATAACAGAGAAAGGCGAAGAGATATGTGAGGAAAAGAGATGAGTGTAGAAAGGTGTGCTGGAGGGAGAGATGAAACATGGAGCTGAAGAAACAAAGGCTTGTGAGAGAACAAGAGATGAGCAGAGGCCAGGAACAGGGTAAAAAAAGATGGAGGATGAGGGGATAGAAAAAGACTAGGGGGCTAATGGAGAGGGTGATGGGATTTCTTGTGGGAGCTCCTGTTGGCATAGGTCGCCAGTGTTTTGGCACATGATGATTGCGCGGAACATGGATGCTGCCAAAGCCAGTGTGCGTGTGTGTGTGTTTGTGTGTGCCTGAGGCTCCCAGTCTTGTCACATCTGCACAGAACTATTGCATTTCTCTGTCTCTCTCACTCATATTTT
The DNA here is from genome assembly GCF_900634625.1 of Parambassis ranga. Lineage (NCBI taxonomy): Eukaryota > Metazoa > Chordata > Actinopteri > Ambassidae > Parambassis > Parambassis ranga. Next base: position 10,427,077 of record NC_041039.1, on the reverse strand, counting down.
AAAACCGGCTTTCTCCAAAGCCTTGCTCATTTTCACACCTTCTCCCTGATACCTTTAACTAGTGCTCATGAGCCAGGCATCTCAGAGAAGCACCACAGACAATTGCTTCTTTGAAAATTTACGAATAGGACAGTCCTTGCACTCATCTATCAGCCTCTCAGTGCTGAGCAGTTAATTAACAAGGTCGTTAAGCTGGGGTGAACGAGTGCTATGCTGCCATGCTTGATGTGTTTTACACACCATGTTTAATAAGCTTGCGTCCTCGCCATCAGTGTATTGGCACAGCTCAAATGACTTTCCAATAATGACCAGTTCCCCAGAGGACCTGTGTAAGTCTGCATGTGTGTGTGTTTGATGTATCTCAATGGTTGGCACCTGATAGCAGCCTGATAGAAAAAGTGCATCAGTCAATAGCATGCATGCTTGCATGGTATCCACACACTTTGGTTCGCTGCCAAAGGGTAGAGCACCACAAGTGTTTCTCACTGTCATTATCCTCAAGCCTTGTGTATGTGAAAGTGTGTGTGTGTGTGTGTGTGTGTGTTTGCCACCCATGGAGTGCACTGACATGGCCCCTTGATTCTTGCAGACCACCAGGGCAGAGAGGAACCACCTGTCTGTCCAAAAACCAGCAAACACCCACACACACACACACACACGTCCTCACAAACACACTCTGCCCAACATTACCATATCCATATTTACCCATGGTCAGTACATTCCACCAAGAGCTGCCTAATGGGACAGGTAACACACACACATACACACAAAACCTGCCTTGAGGTCTGAAAATATCCTTTCATATTTCTTCTACTAGCCCAGAAGTACATTCATAAATGCCATTTTGCCTCCTAATAAGTCAAAAGAGGTGCTGCTTGTGTGTGTTAGCCGTCCTAGGAAGCTTTCCTGTACCAAGCAATTACTGTGGTTGCTGAAACAAGAGCACTCTGTGGGGAAAAGCCAATTAGTCCACCGTGGCAGCAGGTAGCAACCTGGCTCCATTCATTATGATCCCTCATAACACTGTGCTAATGTAATAGCACGGTGTTAGACCCAGTGACAGAGAGCAGAAGGCTTTAATGATAATACCGGGATCAATAGTCAGGTTGTTATTGCCAGATAGTTCCATATTCCCTTACACCAGAGGCGTGTCGTGTAAGGGACCTAATTGAAAATGAAAGTTGTGCACCTGCATGTTTGTGTGTAATAAGCACACACTATTTGATGTGGATATGTGGCTGCGTTCAATACAGCAGTGTGTGCATTTGTCTGTGTGTGTGATCAATCTATAGCGATAATATTCAGTTAACTAATAAAGCTGCAGGCAATAAATGTAATATCAATATCTGCAACTGATCTGCTCCGGTGCATAACCTAACCTGATGATTTTCAGATAATGTGATGTGAAGACATAACCCAGGAGGCTGGAGCTGAAGACAGGGAGAGAGAGAGAGAGAGAGAGAGGGAGTTACAGTGAAGGCCTTGATTAACCCTTCTGCTCTGCTTGGTCCAAATAATTGGTCTATTGTGGTTTGCTAAAGGAGGCTGAGGAAGAGGAGCTGGACAGCTCTGAGAAACGGGTGGAAGAGGAAGAGGAGGAGACACCAGAGAGAGAAGACTGCAGGAAAAAAAGGAAGGTCAACTGAGCCAAGATTTGGATGGCAAATGAGTTCAGCATGAAAACAGAATGGCTGGTTTCATTATCCACATCAGGAACATCTGCACCACATTATAAGACTGTGGTGATATTGAACAAAAATAAATAAAAAATAAAACTAAATACATACTTAGGACAAAATGTAATTCAACCTCTCTGATCCAATATGTGAATGCATGGATGAAAATAAATAGGAGTCCTGGACGAAGATCTATAATACAGTTAGTAACCTGTGCTACGTTATGTCTTCTATTTAGGCCACAAACATCTACTACAATGCTGCTAATATTAACCACTGCTGTGATCTGTTATTTTCTTATCAAAACATGACCTTCATAAAGAAAAGAAACACAAAAACTGTCCTTCTGGAGTGCAGTAAAGAAAATTAACGATCACAAGAAAACCCACACAAATAGCCACAACACTGGAAGCGCTGCCATGTTTGAAATCTATCAAGGACAGTGCTCGGTTCTTTAGCCTCAAATCTAACATCCTGTAAATCCCCCATTCAAGCTCCAAACAAACTCTCTCTCCCGCTCCCTTTGCACTCATTCTCTTTTCTCTCTTTTCCTCTATGCTCAGCACTGAAAAGGGGCTTAGCTGGTGTGTGTTAGTGTGTGTGTGAGAAATGATCTGCCAGTGAAGGGGACAAGAAGGGGGGAGAGGAAGGGGTGAGGATGGTGTGTTTACAGTGTGTATATGGAAGGAGACGAAGGTTTGTATTGCTGTGTCCGTGCGTTTGTGTGTGTGAGCATGTGTGAATTATGCCTGCAGTTATCTGCATGTGAGGAAGAGCAAGAGTGAGAGAAAGTGAGCCAGCATGAAGGGCAAAGATTGTGTTTATGTTGTGCAAGTGTGAATGTGTACTCGTGCACGTCAGGAAACTGTGGTGTTCCTGGCTCTCTAGTGTTTACAGACAGGAAATGTTTATCTAGGCAAAAGGGAAGAAATCTTGCCACCCCACATGGCAAACACTGGGAGAGTAGAGCGTGCGCACACACACACACACACACACACGCACAGATATGAACACACTCACACATGCTTGCAGCAGTGTAAAAAGAGGAATTTGACAGCAGCTCCAGTCTTTGTGAGGAAGTGGGAGTGGCTGGGCAGGGCACTAACTGTTCTTCACTTCCCTCCACGCTGACTGCCAATGCAAACTCCACAGCAGATAGAAAGTCAATACACTGACCCCCTCTGAACCTGTGAGAGCAAGGCCACGGTCTGCATGGCTAGTCCCTTATGCACACAGACTGACTGTTTGTGTGCAGTTTACTTTAGTTCATGTTTCTGCTGCTGCTGCCTCCATCAGTGTTTGAATATACTGTACCATGAATTCACAGTCATTAACGATGCAACTACAGCAGGCAGAAAACTAAGTAAAGGATAAGGATGTCCATGTGCATTAGTCAATACACCAACTGCTTTTATTTCCTTATAAACAAGTAATTTTCACCCAGTTTGATTTAAAACAGCTACAGCAACAACTACTGCAAGTCAGTTCTGAAGCCTTTGACAGATCGTATAAGGGACCTGCAGCGTGAATGTTGGCTGTGAGATTTATTTTAGGAACACTTGCCAAATTTGTGTTCCCCAAATAAACAATGCTCGTTTCTGGCTGTCCTGCCTCATTTTCTTATAATGTGTGCTGATGTTTCTGTGTGTGTGTGTGTTGATGTGTGTGGGATTGTAAATTAAGGACAGCGCTGGAGGCGATGAGGGAGTGTGTGTGTGTGGCTGACTCTCTGTTTACCAACACACACATCTTTCAAACAAGATGAGATGAAAGTGTTCTCTTACCACACTCACAGGCATAACAATATGCACAAACACACACACACAGTGCAGGAGATGTACAAGAAACACTGTGTGGCACAGGTAAACCAGGACACACACAAAGCTTAGTAAATCTTCTTCCTTCCTCCTGTCACTCAAAAACCTGCACAACAGCCGTAGCATGCCACGGTTTCACAACACAAACCACCACATGGAAAGAAGCATGAAGTTTACTTACTGGCTGGAGAGGGGGTACTGTATCCGCTGATGGGGAGTCCTGGCAGCGCTGGAGGCGACAGACTCCCCAACATGTGGGGGAAGAAATAGGAGTAGGTGGGCATGGGGAAGCCGTTGAGGTGGGGGCCCGGCACCGGGTTGCCCTTCCCAGCCATAATGGCTCAGTCCACCTCCAGTTACAAACAGACTTCAGTGAAAATCCCTTTAAACAGGATGTGACACAGCCAAAAAGAAGTCAGTGAGGGTCCCTGTGATGATTTAATCCCCCATAGGGATGCTGGATCAGTTGATACTCCAAAACACTGCCAAGCAAAGTTTGTAAAAAAAATCTCCTTAGGTTGAAAAGGTTTTCCTTCAACCAGCTGCAGTAGATGTCACCAGAACAAAAAAAATCCTGTTGATTTAGTGAATGTGTGTGTTGAGGGTTGAGTTACTAAGGAAACAAAGATAAAAAAGACAGGAGGGCAGAGGAAAAAAGGGGCTCTGCGGAGCGTTTTATCCTTTCTTTCTGTGGTATTGTGAAACACGCTAGGCCTTATTTGCAAGAGGCGTTGGAGAGAAGCAGGGAAGAAACACAGCCATTCCTTATCTTCAAGATGAAGAGAGGAGAAGGAGACAGAAGGCAAGTCGAGTCAAGACGAGGTGACTTTGATGGCCAGGAGTGGCGATAGTGGTGATAGGGGTGCTAGTGGTTGTGATGCTTTCACAGGCGTGCAGATTCACTCTTCAACTGCAGAGCACTTGTAGGGAATGCACAGATCACATGATGCCATGAGAAATCACTTCTCCTTGGACGGGCCCCCTCTTTGCCTTTTCAAAGCTTTAACCTATGAAAAAACACACAGAGAGAAAGATAGAAATCCTTTTAGTGCTTCAGTGACAAGGTAAAGAGATCACTTCCCTTTGTACTTAAGTGCTTGAGCAAAACAGTTCTTTTCTTCTGACACTAATTAATGGCAATGTCTCCTCTGAAATGTTACAAAAACACCCTATCCGCCTTAATTATCTAATGGAGTGTTAAAATTGCAAAAAGAGAAGTGGGTGTGTGATGTTCTTTTGCAGCTTTGTGTGCTCATACACATGCTCATTAACAGTGACAGACTACAAATACTGTGGGAGGCGAGCCAAAACATAAACGAAGAGAGCACCACAAAAGAAAACTTTGCTAATTACACCAGTTGCAGAAGCCAGAGGTGAAACCCAAGGCGCCGTTCTAGGAACCACTGGAGATTTCTGCTGCTGAATATACTTCTAAATTAACAGCAAAACACGAACATACAGACCTGTAATCACCACACAGAGCATCAGCAGACATGAGAGCACTGACAACTAAACACCCAGAGAACACAATTATCATAAAGTAGTACATTATATAGAAGAGTATGAAAGGAGCTACTTCTTTCAAACAGCTTGTCATAAGAGAGGCAGAACTTTTTCCTTGCCGTAATGACCTTTAAATGAGTCAGCGAATGTGTTGCACAGCATTAAAACTAAGAAGTCTCGAAACACATGCAGAGACCTCACAGATAAAGCAGTAGGAATGTGCCTTTGCATGAGCAGTGTTGCACAGGAATGTGGCACTCTAGCATGAATCACACTAGGACATCACGGATGAACTGCTGTAAAGCAAGAGGGGTCCAGTCAGACATGTTTGTGTGCCTGTTCCCACTTGTATGGAGGACATAAAGCATTGGGATGTGACAGGCAGCCGCGTTTAGATGGATGACAAATGTTAGGAAAAATCAACATTAGCTGTTACACAAGATGGCAAAACAGCGTCATTAATATATATATATGACATGTCTGTATTTGGTGTTCTGTGGGTGTCATCCATTCATTTTCATACTCAGACCAGTGTACTTCTTCAATGACTCCTTCTTTGCAGCAGTTCAGACCACAGAATGCAATGCAAATAAGACAGCAGAACCGTGGGTGCCTTTGCCATCGCCATGCTGGCAGTACCTGACTCGGCCTAACACAAACATGTGCAGAAGCAATCCATGATGACAACCATCACACAAGTCTTACCGCATGTGAAAATGGCAATATGTGTCTCTTAACCATCAGATTTTATGGACTTGCCCTCTGTTAGCTGCCTTATTTATATTTTCTCATTGCTAAAGTGCCGGTGTGGGCTGAAGGGTATGCACACATTAGCTGGAAAATTTTTACAGATCTTTTTAAAGCCCATGGGAGCAGGTTATAGTTTTATTTGCTTTTAAAGCCCCGGACTTTCCTTACCAGCCATCTAATAACCACAAAGGACAGTGAGGTGTAAATGGCCTATATCATATCATTTGTGCTTTCATAACACCAACCACGACACAACCATTACCGTTTTGATACACTCTACATTGCACACTGGTGCGATCATGTAAAATGCATCAGCACTGTCAAAAACACACTGGAGTGATGTAAAACCATATATATTTTAATGCAATATCCAGAGGCTACAACTGGGTTTTTCAATGAGGAACCACAACTCATTGGGACAATGAGAGACCCAGTGGCTGGAAATGGGCCACTTTCTTCACCATTATCATTACACTGTCTAGTGTAGGCTGTTCTGAATGATAAGTGGCATGTCACACTACTGTGCACCGGCAAAAGCTTTACCATAGTGCATTCACTTCCTTTTACTAATGCAACACTAAACAAATAAATAAAAGATTTTTTTTTTCTACCTTTCGATAACAACCGACCTCAAGGGTTCCCATTAATTTTAACAAGGTAGTTCCGGTAATTTCTGTTGGTGCATTAAAGATAATAATTGCTACAAAAAAGATCTGTGGATTTTGTTCAGTAAGTGCATCATAATTTTGAGAAAAGGACATAGCTATTGAGTTTTTGAATGGGCCCGTGTCTCATGAATGAGGCCCACATGTCTGAAGCTGAGAGCTGAAAAACATTTCTTGATGCATGTAAACAATGTCTGATTGGTGCAGCTGAGGCATTTCAAACACAGTATACAATCAGGAGTCCTTTTTGCACTCATCCATGCATACACACGTGCAAGCCTCAACAAAACGGATAGGAGCAGGAAGAAGCGGAGTACCTGGATAATCCCTTTGCCAATGATCGGGACAAAACACACACACACATAATCAGAGCTACCAAGATCCAACACACACCAATATATGAGGAATCAACCCACAATGGAGGACCGGTATAATCTGCTGTGAAAACTGCACATCAAAGCTGGCTAGCTGCTGAGATGCACAGCACATCCTCTTTCCTTTTAATGTACACAAACCAATCACAATTCCCACAAACAGCTGTGTGGTCTGATGTTACCCTGGATAGGATATAGGAGGATGAAATGCTTGTATAGCATGCAACACTTATGCATATACAGTATGCGCACGTCCTTCGACATGCATCTCTTTTCTCTGACTCTTCTTCTTCACACCCACTAATCTGTCCTCCATTCCTCTGTCAGGGTGCGCTTATATCTCTGGCAGGTGCCTCTTTCGCATGATGTATGTGTTCTATATGCTACGGCTGACACAGAAAGGTCATTGATATGACAATGATGAGAGGGGGGAGGTTTTCTGCATAATGCTGTACAGTTACCGGTCTTCATCGTGTATACTGTCAAGGCCGACGTTGCATGTACAAGTATACACAGTGATGCACAGATAATACAAGTATAACAAGCAGGCATCCCAATGTTCCTTTTGTTTAGTGCATGAAATATAGAAACAGACATGGATAAAGGGCAGAAGTCTACGATTATTATAATGGTACAGCTAATAAAAATGCATTGGGCCTGGAATCATGCCAGAATGTATTTGCAAAAAAATGCTAAACATTTCAAGCCCATACCTGCCAAGTTCAACATATAAGTGCAAAGGCAGAGCACTGTATGGAGGGCAGCCCCTGAGGGACTGTGTGTGATCAGTTACAGTCAAAGGAAAAATAAACAAACAATCTGGGTCACTCGGCCTTAACTCTGTTTGGCATGTAACAGGCAGGGAGAAGGAAGGGTTAGAGGTTATAGGATATGATGAGAGACAGTAATCGGTTGTGACAGTGAACACTGAATTAATAATCAGAAGAAGCAGAAATGGCAGCACAGGGTCGCGGTGGACGGGCGGACAACACTGCAAACACAACTGCGAGGGGATGGCATACGCAACCAGTGACATACAGAGAGACAGAGTCTGGTGTGTGTATGTAATGTATACATGAACAGGTTTGTTAAAGGAGGTCAGTGACAGTAAAAAAAACCAGACACCAGATCTTTGCGGGTAAAAAAACAGTGCAACAGTTGACATGGAAATAAACACACAGCCTGGTTTGAAAACATGCACACACAACTGCAGTAGATTTCTTTTATGTAATGCTGCTACCTATCCACGTAAAGAGCAGCACTACATATTTAGTGTTGCCACCTTTTTATGGCTAATATTTTACAATACAGTACAGTGAACTGATCATTCTGGGTAATCTTAGTGCTGTGTAGGTCAGATTACAACAGCCTAGGGTAACAAATACTGAAGAACAATAAACACAATATCAGGTCAATTGCTATCATGTTGTTATGGGACACCTGGTAGTCTACCTTGTTGCTTCATATTTACTTACACTGAGAATGTGCATGGATTTATACAATAAACTCTCCTTTAAGAACGGCTACAGGCCACTAGTTGAGAGTGGCTGTCAGTCTTTACAGCACAGAGAGGGGCTCTGGCTCCAGCCTGCATAGCTTTGAAGTGACACACATAATGGAAGTCACTCAAGCACGATGCATTGAAATTTTTATGAGGACAGCAGTGTGGGTGGATGTATACGTCAGAGGAGAGACAGGATATTGTGGGAGCCAATGTGCCTGCGTTCACATAAAAAAATTGCCTGTTTTGTATCTATGCAGACGTATGTACGTTGTGTGCGGCCATGCATGTAGCCTGTGCATGTGTGCTTATTAATGTGTGCCCAAGACATGTCCTAAATCGCATATGCATGTCATCATTCTGCCCTGAGGAAGTGTCTTACAGTACACTGCATTTACTGTACATTACTGCCTCTGATGGGATTGGATTTGCATAAAGAGTGCACCACGTGTGTGTGTGAGGTGATGGCAGCTGGGGGCAGTGGGACACTCTTACAAGTCTGGACCTCAGACCGCAGCTAACACATGTAAATTATTCAAGCTAGAAAGGCCAGCGTAAAGCTGGAGAGTCAGAGTCAATATTTAACACAGCCCTCGATCATCGGTATACTAAATGATGACAAAGAGGCACTGAAACAGTAACCTTGCAAGGCAGCTAACTCTCACTGAAATGCAAAACATCTGGTAAACAGGATAACATGGGGCAAAACATAAATGGTGTATTACCATTTACCTCATACGCTCTGATATGTATGGTAAATGCAAATACAGAGGATTTTCTATGCAAACTCCTTCATTTACATGTTGTGTCATTAGTAAACTACTTTCAAACATTTGCACAGCGTACTTGATACCATCTCAGTGTTATATTTCAGACAGAATCGAAGAGAACTGCTTCCACCTCAGTGATCCTTCCACCTGTGTAGTCTTAAGATGCTTAGAATCACAGCTTAGCTGAGGCCGAGGGAGCAGAAGGTGGGAAGATACTTCTTGGTGATGGCCAAAAAGTGTGGCGTAAGAGGGCTAAAGGGTGCTAAGTGCACATCTGGGATGGCGAGAATCCTCTGCCATTTTACCAAGGCGCTCTTTGGGGTAAATCCACTCAGAGAAGCAGGTCGGGTGACATTTCTGCCTCACCTCAGAAAGGTCAGCCTTTAATTATCTCAAATGCCAGCAAGCACTGCACCTACAAAAAAATAAAGCCAGGGACGTGTGTGTGTGTGTCAGGGAAGATGGTAGCCTTTTTTTTTTTTTTTACACAAAATTAGTGCAACTATGGCTGTCAGTGCAGAACTGGACCATCTGCCCACCTGCATGAATGCATCTAGACCCATAAACACGCACACAAACCTTCACATGGAAGGATACATCCTCTAACTGTGTCAACCAAAGTCACAGACTACAACTAAACTTGCCTGCCAACCCACTCCTTAAATAAAGAGTATCAGATGAAGACAGTTTAATCCCTGGAACATCAGCAACTTCCAGGAATGTGTAAAAATAGGCTGCTGGCAGAACAGGTAGACAGATTATTGGGTTATAGATAGTAGCCTAACATGGGCCAGTGCTTCTGCTATATATGGGTGAGCTATGTGAAGCACAGCTAAGACTGCTTTCTAATAATCAAATTACAAACTTAAGAATCAGAGGATATAGTGAGGTGCAGGCTCGGTTATTGCCACAAAGAATGTAGTTGGTGACAAAATGTTCGACAGAGAATAACACGCAGTGTTTGCTTTAGCGCTACTCACTGTAGCTATTCAGCTCTGTCAATATTTGCGGGGGGCTATGGTAACAGAAAGCACCCATACCCATATAAACACACTCGTACGCTTAACAGTCAGCCTCACACACACACAAAAACTAACATCCCTGCCCAGAAAGTCCCACTTGTGCTCAAAGGGGGTCGGAGAGACAAAGGGCTATAGATCATCCGTGTGGACAGCGTGCGGCGAGCTCCTTGTAGCCAGGTTTTTCCGGCATTTTTCTCCCGTTCAGAGAAAACACAGAGGGCTGGTCCCTATTGTTTACACAGCTGGCTCCATGGAAAGGATTGCTTAATATGAAATATGAAGAGAGAGGAGAGGTGAGAGAGCTGGATAGAAAAGAGGGAAGAAAGCCAAGAGAAAGGGGTGTGTGTGTGTGGGGAGGGGTTAAAGGGTAGATGAGCTCTAGATTGGGGGGAGGATATAGGAAGTGAGTAATTCAGATAGAAGACAAGGATGTATAAAAGGAAGAGATGAACAATATGGCAATGCTAAATCTAAAGGGAGAGACCAGCAAGGAGCAAAAAAAGAGCAAACAGAGCATGGAGCAGAAAGCACTGAGGTTTCCTAGTGGTGAGGGAGTCATGCCTCCTGCGGTCTGGGGTCTGTAGCACATGTTATTCTTTCCCAATAGCCACACACTTCTTCCACTCATTTAGTCCTGCCTCTACCAAACATCTGGCTCTGTCCTGACGATCTCTTCTTCTTTCTTCTCCAACTGTACACCTGGGCATAAACAACTAAAATCATTCTATTTAAATAAAAAAAATGCAAACATTAATGTTAAATCTTACATATAAAGAAAAAAAACATCTGGAGCCACAGATAGAGATGTGAGTCCAATCAGTTTTCTGGATGAAAATAACATGAAACTCATTCCAGGATTGTGTACATAATGACACAAGTACAGTGCTCAGATTAGTACAGATAACAATCACCATTGTTAATAACAATATAATAAATAGAAATAATATATTTCAGACTACAATGGAGTAGAGGTCGTATTTCAATTGAAGATATAGTTAGTAATAATTGCAAAGGTAGATAGCCTATTTCTACAACACAATGCAATGTTTCGATCAATGGAAGGGACTGGACCATGTCCAAAACCCTGCATTAGTGTGTTTGTCTGTGTGTGTGAGAGAGAGAGAGAGAGAGCGAGAGAGAGAGGGAGAGGGAGAGAGTGAGTTGCTCCCTCCACCAACATCCTTGTTCCAGTTAGAGGGAGAGGCCCAGCACAAATGAAGTCCACATTTCAGACACCAATAGACTCAACACCCACACACACACACACGTACAACAGTCACAGCTGTCATTTTTCATGCACACACCTTTACCGTACATTAACATGAGTGTATCCTCACAAGGGAACCAAACACAGCTGCCTCAAGAGGATGTTTCATTTTCCCTCAACACACAGTAATACACTGCGCATGCATTTTTATGTATGTGTGTGCCTGCCTATAACGTTGTGTCACCTTTGTGTACCTCTCCAGGATATCAGGCTAGTGTTATGCGAAGCACATTTCAACACAGAAGATCCAATGCACACAGAAGATCCAATGACACAAGAGCAAATGACGCACTAAAGCACCGGGCCTCTTCCTGTTTATACCACCACTTGCCCGCTGAAGGATCAAACAAGGACAGTTTCATAATAATAATACCATAAAAATAACATTACAGTATCTACGCACATTTTTATCTAAGATATATAACAGAAGATGCCATTTATATTGTATTATTCTTTTAAGTGAAGTGTGTAGATTTTGCATACCAACATGCGTATGTTGAACAGTGTTGTGGAAGTATGATTATGTTGGGATCAAATGTTGTGTGCATACAGTGCGTGTGTGTGTGTGTGTGTGTGGCACAAAGCCAGTTTCACTTGCCAGACTTAATGTCGGTGTATTTCCACAGGGCTTGTTAAGAGTCCTGTTTACAAAGAGCTAAATTCAATAAGTTGAATGATTGTTCCACAGTGTGTATCTGCTTTTTATGCTGACAGTAAAAATAGGATGCAGTGTGAAAGACGAGTGATAAGCTACCTCACAATACATTGCCAATAGAGGTTCTAGTAAATAGGCCAAGGGCAGACACTATGATGTTTTAGTGGTAGAATACATACGAATAACATGCAGACTATAGTCGGCAAGGCTAGCTACTCTCGCTGTCCTTCACTTTGAGAATTAACAACCCTATACTAAAAGTGGGCTATAGTAAGCCCACAATTGTAGGTGATGGCTCTACAGGGGGGGGGGCTCTTTCAACTGCTTTAGACTACCTTCTCTAGTGTCCGACTTAATCAATGTCATATTTATTATCAGGCACTTGACAACTACTAACAATTTCTATTCGCCTATGGTGTGCGTCCTGGTTTGTGTCCACATAGAGTATGAGTTTAATCCCGGCTTCTATACAGCAAGGTCCAACCACATGTCAATTAAAAGATTGACTTTTTTTCTTTGACTAAAGTGGTTCTGACTTTGAGACATCAACTCTGTGCCAAGAAGTCCTGGTTGAGTTAGAACAGATCCTGAGGTTTTATCAGAGTCTAAAACACTGAAGTACAGTTTGTAATACTTACAGGCAAGATTGTACAACAAAGTTATCTTGTCTTCAGCTGTCTTATCTCTGATTGCGATGATGGAAAGGTAAACAGTTGAAATACTACATTCACATTGCATCATAATTCACTATGTGTGCTTTGCCAGTGTTGCCCTTTACCAGATGACGTCTCATTATGTTGCAGGATAAGTTGAGGCGGGTGCAACTGTGTCATTTTGACAGAGCTCGCTGTGTTGGCAGAACCTCAGTAATCGACAGAGTGGCTCCATTTAAATAAAGGACTGCTCTTTTTCCCATAAAGTCTGAAAATTAGTCAGACTGTGTCCTTTGGTAAAAAGTAATCGCAGTCCAATAAACTAGATGGAGCCTTTCTTCTTATATATAGAGTAGGCCCAGTAGCGCTGCTGGATAATAGTTAATAACTTGCAAGCATGTTGTAGGCCCCATACTTCATTTTCATGCACAGATCTTTGTGCTTTTCAACAGTTGTTGTTCACAGTGAGATCATTCAGAGTACTTTTGCAACATGTTTGCATGTATTCATGTGTATTACAGTTGCACACAACAGCAGAAGGGATGCACAGGTTTGTGGGTCAGGCCAGACACAGATTAATGCTACCAAAAGGTGGTCAACATTCTATGACCTATCTAGGACCTATCCATGCATAACTAACTCCATGCATGTGTGTGTGTGATTGAGCTGGCCTAAGGTCATTGCATAAATTCCAAAGCCCCAAGATTAAGAATATACATTAGCCAAGTACACACACGTTATAAACACTGTATGTATAAATCAATGTAACATCTGGATGCATGTGAAATAAAAACAACAGCTGGATTCAGCTTAGTATACAGGCTCATATGACCAGAATGACCTTACAATGTGTTTGTGCATGTGCAGGCATGTGTGCATCTTTAATAAACCAAGCAAGATATGATGAAATTTTGACAGAGAAAAAGTGAGAGATGGTTATACCACAAAAAAATAGAGAAATACAATGATGAGCAGCTTCCATAGAGAGCAGAGAATGCAAACGCAAGCAAGATTTTGATACTCCTTTACTTCTGTAATGCATTTTCTCTTTCACTTTCTTACACACACACACACACACACACACACACACACACACACACACACACACACACACACACACACACACACACACACACACACACACACACACATTCTAGAAACAAATATCGAGCATATTCCTGCCTCTCTTCCCTTGCCTTTTCTGCAGGAGTCATAAAACTCACATTTAAAAATGCATGGACTCTATAAGCTGCCAGGCCTATCTATTAACTGTGTTATAGTGTAGCTGGCTATAGCTGCTGACGGCAGCCAGGGAATGCTGCTTTCCATTAAGGGAGGGAGGGAGAGAGAGAGAGAGAGGGAAGAGGAGAAGCAGGAGGAGGAAAGGGGATGAAGGATGAGGAATGAGGGGAAAGACAGAATTTACTCATTTTTCTCTTTCCCATGGCACTGCAATCTGATGCCTGGGCGTTTGGGTATGTGGAAGAGTGGGAGGCCCTGACTTCAACACAAAAGCCTGCATAAGTAAAGGTACATAATGTGTCTGTGGTGGTTCGCACACCTTGGCATGGGTCTGAGGCGAAAAGTAATTGATTCAAGTGTTTCTGGGAGATTTTCCCCAGTATCCGTAGGCGCTCACCAGATGACTATTGATTGGCTAATTGATTGATTGACATCCAGTTGACAGAGAGACAACAACATCATCCCTCTTCATATGAGCACCACTGCTGCCACCCTTTCCTTATACTTTTGTGAAGCAGCTGCATTAATAAGAAATGTTGCACATACATTATATGCATATCATACTCTCTCTTATTGGATTTTTATCAAACACTGCCTAATGGCTGCACAACAGTACTCACTATAGTGTCCTTGAGCATGACACCAAGCATCATTCCACACTTGATTAGAGCATCTGTTTAATGTCTCTGAATTAACATGTAAATGAGGTTTCAATGGTGAGATTTCAACGTGTCAATGTCTTCTTGGAGGTATTTTTTTCCTCTCTCTGCAGCCACACCTCTCTGCACATGTATAAGTCAAACATAGTTATGAAAATTAATGAGTTAGCACCAAAAGCAGTAGTGACACTTAGGAACAACGCTCCTGTCCCATTAATGGGCCATACAGACAATGCCTGTGGTATTTCAATTAGCAGACAATGGGATGACATGAAATAATGACATATAGGAAGAGTTGAGTGACACGTGTGAATGAGGCAGTAACAGCAGCAACCTATCCTGTTAATGGACCATTGTGGTTGGGTGTAGACAATAGGAGTTAATAGGAAATGTAAAATTATGATGTAGGCTCTCTCTAAAGGGGTGAGTGACACCTGGGAGTAAAGCTGTTACATCTTAATGCACTGCTGCCACCGGGATGAATCAGCTCTGCATATGGGAGGTGGAAACCATCTCAAGGCTGCTAATAGCCGCCACTGTCAGTCTCACATTAACCTTGAGAACAGCCAGGGGACTCTGTTAGCCCTGCTGACCTCTCTCTTTCACACACACACACACACACACACACACACACAATTGTGTTCTGTCCACATGTATGACTAAAGGCCAGTGTGTATGTATGTGCACACATGTCTATCCCTCTTCCTGTGTCTTATGAGAACCATCAGTGGGATTAAATCAGTCCATCACAGGCTGCTGTAACACCATATAGGCTGTCTGGGCTCGAATGAAATCACCTAAACCTTTTTTCCTGTTGCCCCAGGGGTTAGGGTCCACGTAGACTAATAATAACACTCTCTGAGCTAATTTTGCATGCACAGATGTGACACACCAACATCTATACTGCCTACTTACCTAACCAACAACATCCTGCTGCACCTAAAAAAATACAAGAAATTCATTCCTTGTAAGTCAGACAAAATAAAAATGCCAAACAAAATGGAATCACTGTTGACCTTTGCATTTTGGAAACAACAACCACAACCAGAGGCTGGTTATGTTTTCCTGTTTGGTCTAAACGACACCAAGTATCATGTGTTGAGGCATGACTAGGCAGGACAGGCCCATGTGTTTTCAGTCAACTTTCACTGACAGCAGCAGAGACAGATTGTGGAAGATACAGCGAGAGAGGCCTCGAGGAACAAAACGGAGAATGAGCAAGTAAACAAAAAAGAAATTTAGAAAAATAAAATTGTTGGGATGGCTGCCTGGAAACGAGTCAAAGCTTGATCAAATACACTGACCTAATTTTCTATTACCTCCTACAGAGAAGAGAATCAGAGCAACAATGTAGAGAATGTACTGAAATAAGGGAGGCCAACATTTCTGTGTTTGTAAAAGAGACCAGAGATATCACCGTGAACAAGCAGATCCCACACACCATGGGTTAAATGGAAGCAGTATGACAAACCAGCAAAATATTCCATGAAATTATCATGTAATAATTAGAAATCTGATCGGAAACAGGAATGAAGCAATCTGTGTTTAGGTCCTTTGCTTTGTTGAGGTTCTGAGGCTTTTTAGTAGCTTTTAGAAGACCGTCATTCGAACAGAAAACCTTCATCTCCTCTCCACCTGCACTACCTGCACTAATACTGATGGTCAGTATAGCCGAACCAAATTGCCATCTCCTGTCTCCTTCTACTTCCCTCTCTGACTGTGCTCACAAACACCCATCTTACGACACTGCAAAAAGCTTTTAAAGGGCTAACATTTGTGCTTGAGTGGCCAGAACACTGTGTGCAGCGCTGTATCTGCCCACTGCTGCATCCAGCCCACTTGTAGTAGCTACTGTGCTACGGTGACTGGACCGGATGGATATTTATAGAAAGCTGCTGACAATATCCCGTCCCCAAACGGGTGTAATCGTATTATGCAGGAGGTGCTAAAAGCCTTGAGTTGGGAAAGCACATCACTGGAGGCTGAGACACACAAGCACCATTCCCTGGGAGTCTTAGAGGAGGCTTAGAGGCAGAGTGAGAGGACCAGATAAAGACAGCAATATCTTCAAACTCAACATGTGATGGAGAAAGAACCCAGAGAGAAACATAAGAAGGAGGGATCCTCTAAGGTTCAGAGGTCACAAGAACAGTTGAGATGCAAATTTGGTTGAGAATATTATTTTGCCGTGGGACGGTGTAGTGTTGGAGCAGATTGGAAGCTCGATGGCTTTGACAGTGTTCAGTATCGGCAGCTCTGAAGGTTCAAGTCGGCCATGGCGATGATAGATGAAAGGCTGAACTTTAATCAGAATGGCGCCTGGAGCATTTTCAGGGAGGTAAACAGGTTAATCAGTCAAGCCCTCCTTCCAACCTCCCTCTCATTCTCCCCTACTCTTTCCTCAGCACATGACCACTTCTGACACTGGCACGCCATTCGTCTATTTCCCATCAGCACCTCGCCCTTCTCCTTTCCTCCTTCACTATACTATCCCCCCACTTATTTTTCCCCCTACCCCTGCTTCACATCAGCCAGTCAGGCAAACGACCCCCCCTCCCCACCTACACTGCAGCCCATATCCCACAATCATATGAGTGTTCCCTCAGCTCATTTAATATCTCAAAGCATCATCCCCCATAAAACTATGAGGTGGGAGGAGAGCATTCTGCAGAGCATTTTGCATTATTGCCTCTCCACTAGCCTGTATCATGGGAGGTAGATAATCTGTGATCATATCTAAAAAAGCTCCAAATATATTGTGCTTTAATCTAGTGAGGCAAAGAAAGGAGAAGAAATAGCAGCAGCAGCAGCCAAGCATTATCCATTGTTTCTGCTATTCCAGGAGTTTATTTATTAAAATGGCCCTGTCGTACTGTCTATCCAAGAAACAGCAAGGCGTACTGTCCTGGAGAAACTTGTGCAACATCCTGAACAGTGCCAAATTACTGCACGCCTGACCACCGGACATTTTAACTACAACGGCAGGAAAAAAAAGGAAAGCAGGAACTAAGAACTCCCATGAGTTTACAGTCTAAGCCATATTCTGCCTTTCCGTCATCCATCTTATCTCATCCACACAAACTCTGTAACAAGAAAAATAAACGATCAGTGCTAACAAACTACTTTTTTGAGCTGTTGTGTGAACTTTACAAAGCCTTAACAGTTGCTGTGGACCGAGGCCACATCGGCTCTACAACCACACTGTATTCAGGCAGTTGTTGGGACTCGGGAAGCAACATCTTATTGTGTTGTCTGGGATTCCAACCACAGAATTTGGTGAGTAATCAACAAGGGCCGCCTCTCGCCAAGACAGACTTCACAGACGGTTGCCACTTATTTACAAGCTTGGCGGTCAGACTCTGGTGTTGAGCGTCAATCAAGTTGGCCTGATAGTCCTGGATGTGTTTGCAATAAGTGCTCTTCTTGTCCACATTTGTCCAGGATATTGCAAAAGGATGCTTGTTGTGAAATATGTGTTAGGAAACACACTTTAACAAGTGGGATTACAGGAGGGAACACTCATTTGTGGAGCGTGTTGTAGATTCTCCAAGCATGTTGGTTTTATATCCCTTCTACACCTCCTCGTGAAAAAGCTCAGGATGCTCGCTTGTTTAATGGTGTGTGCATCCATGTTGCAGTTGGAACAATATACCTCAGAGGGAGGAATGAAGCTAATAATGATAGTTCAATGCATAACTCACAGTGGCAGTGGAGGAGGAGGAGGAAGAGGAAAACAACATTGCTAGCATTGTCTTAAAAAACGCATGAATGTATAGAGTTGTGTGGGAGTTAAAAGAAAACAGGTACTGAAAAGTGCCCAAAGACACTCGTTATGTTGTTGGGCAGCAGTTGTTGGAGTTGGCAAACACACACACACAAGCATACAGAGAAATGGGCACACAAACTTATGTAGTACATGTAAACAAAACATAAGCTGAACTCCTAGAGGGCCACAAGTCCCATGTGAATTTAAAACATCACATCCTTCCTCATGGGATATAAATATCAAATGCAACATAAAGTACTGCGGTCCTCCATTAGCAGTGGATTAGCGCTTCCAACCCACTCACACACACACACACATGCTGCTTTTTGTGTTATTTTCCCCCCAAGGCCACGCTCCACTTCCCTGCATTCACTACAGTTTCTCTCTCTCTCTCTCTCTCTCTCCTAAGGGAGTGGTGGTCAAAGGAAGTTGGAGACACTGATTTGCGCATGCATGGATTATGAAACCTCTGTTTCCTGTGCCTCATACATACACACATACACCCAGAAATGTAAGTTGATATCATGTTCAGTGCAGAACATTCACTGTGCTTTGGCTTCACAGCAGAAAGCTCAGTAGCTGAGTAGTTAGTGTTAGAATGGCTTCTGACTTCATATTATGTTTGTGAAGTTTGTGTTTCTCTAGGAGGCAGTCTATTCTCTGACACTAAAGAAGCTAATATTTGTATTCCTAATTAGTAGAACCATAACTGCGGGCCAATTTCATTGCAGCTCTAACTAAAATGGGATTTTCTTGCAACACCTAACTGGAATTTGCAGCTTTGTTAAATTCTGAAAAATGCATGGATTAATTCAAGGTTTGCTATTGGGATGTTGTGTTGGACACAGACAAACATTCACCTAATAACCCTGTAAAGCATCTGGAAATCTCCACAAACTAATAATGCATGGCTGATGAAGGCTGTCAGAGTGGCAGTCCAGCTGAAAGTGATTTGGTGGGATGAAGAGAAAAAGCTAGAGAGGAGGGGCAAAGAAAAAAGAAAATATGGAGGTAGATTTACACATCCATCAGACCCCTCATCTCATCTCTCCTGTGATCTGCATGAATTTGTCCTGACAACACAGGAGTGTCACAGAAAGCACCTCCTGACCCATGTGCAAAAAGGACACAAACATAGGCACAGCAATGCCAGAGGAGGGAGGGAGCAAATGAGTAGAGCAAATAAAAAACATGGGGACATGGGGAAAAAACTGATGAAGGACAAATGAAGACTCCAAGTGAGCGATAAATGTGAAAAAGGGTGAGTATGAGGAGAAGCAAGAGGGCATGAAGAATATGGTGAAAATGAGGGACAGCTTGAAAGCAAGAAAGTAAAATAGATGATGAATAAAATGAGGGGAGGAAAGAAAGAGGACATGACAGTAGAATACAGAGAGACACACCTTGTCAAAAAGATTGAGAGCAGAGGGGAAAATGAAACAGAGAGGAGTGCAGAGAAAGAATGAAGATAGAGAGAGTGAGAGAAGATGAGAGGATGCCTTATTTTCTTCCATCTCAATTTGCACAAAACTTTCATTACCACCAATTTGGGTTGGGAGCCGTAGGCTGGACCATTAGGCGAGCCCAGCATCAATCAGCCTAATCTCCCTCCCAGGCCGCTAAATTACAGCGCCCAGTTGCTTATTAAAATTTGTCGCCCGTCTCCCAACACCCAGCACTGCTGGAGATTAGACAGGGGCCCCCAGACAAATCTGTTCCAGAGAAGGAGAAGAAGAAGAAGAAGAAGAGAAGGAGGAGGAGTGTGTGTGTGTGAGAGAGAGAGAGAGAGAGAGAGAGAGAGAGAAGGAAGTACAGGGACAGTAGGAGGGGAAAAAAGAGAAATGCGCTTGCTGAGACAGAGAGGATCAGAGTGGGGAGATGATCATCTGGTTTGATTTATACACTCCTGTAGATCTGGCATGCATGCACTCACACACCCATTTATACATCCCAATATACCGCGTACACACAAGCACACGCTCACATCCAAATGCACCTTTCCATTCCTTTCCACGCACACTGGTAGAGAGAATGCAGGGTTTGCAACGCCTCCCGTTGCACACTCAATCAAACCAGCAGCCAGATAAGACGCATGATGAATGGCGTAATTGAAGGCGGTGGCGGAGTAATGCTGCATCGCTCCGGGTTTGAGGGGGTAGGGGTGGGGGAGTTATTGAGGAGTGGGTGATTAGCCTGTAGGATTTATTGTTATTGCCCGTCTTATTAAAAAATACTAAGACTGTCTGCCTCGCCTACTGTAGCACACCTCCAGTGACAGAACGTATAGGGCCTTCTACCTCTGGATGGATGAGAATGCAGCAGGGCTGCACCTATATGGATTCAGGTCGGGGAGTGCTTTGATGTCTGCACATATCGCAGAGCTGTGGCTCCGTTATCCATGTAGGTTGCAGAGTGGAAATCTGCTTGTCAAAATGCTGTATGAAAACAACCCACACATTGATTCACACTCAGGAGTCCTTGGTGTGAAGAAGGGCTGGCACTTGTTCACTTTAAGCATCAAAAGCAATTTGGAGACAGAGAGAAGAAGAGCATGTGGACTGACAGAGTGAGTGTTCGCCTGTAGGTCAGTGGGTAAAAGAGGAAAATACAGCAATTGTACTTCAGGCTGCAATGCACTCAACAGATCAAACACTCTTCTTCAAAAGCTAGAAAAGGTCCTTGACAGCAGTCAGCCTGTTACAACACCAAATCTCTTGCTCCCTGAAAACATGCTTTCACTGGCTGTCTCCTGACAGAGCCTGTGCACAGGGATTTCTTATAGCCATCTGACCATTTGTTGGGATCTAATCTGTCTTAATCGATCCTGACTTGTGGCACATGAGGAGATGATTTCAATTAGTGTGGCTCAGGATGTTGCTTTTGAGACACTCTGCCTTTATTACAGCAGGAGAAATGATCCACTGTAGCACCACAGCACTGCAGCGTTGTTTACTCCAGATGCACATTCCTCTGTGCTGGTAAACAAGTGACTCTTCTTTTATCATGGGGAAATATAATGCGTTTGATGTCTTCCTGGATAACATCTGCACATGCATAGTAACTGGGGTAAAGGCAGGTGGGAATATATGTATCTATGTTCTGACAAGTAAGTGGAATAAGTGTGTAATTTCGTAAAAAACAGTAGTGATACAATTTATAGTGGATGGGTTGGGATTTTTTTATCACATACAGTAGGGACAGAGGCAGGAAAATATGAAATAATATCATTATATCATCTCAACAACAAGCAGTCTTTTTCAACCAGCAGTCCTCTTGTCATAAGGAAGACTTAAGAAATTAAGTCTTCAATATAGTCTACATTAAAAGGTAGGAAGATGTGCCAAGCAAGACTCTCACACAGGTAACCTGATTCTCATGAAGAGCGAAGCCACTAAGGTTTCATTTTGCTCTTGCTACTATTTTGGACAAAACTTCAACTTTGGCATTAAAATGTCCTAAAGAAGATCTGACAAAGCATCTTACGGTTACTTTATATTGCCATGAAAATGAAAATTATACAGCTAAACAAAAGAAAGGGCAGATTAAATTGGAAGAAATGTTATCCAAGCATACGTCGAGACAAAGAGCATAAACCCTCCACTACATGCTTTAAAGACCACATATGTTTTACATATACTGTCCTATGACCAGGAAACACACACAATGCAATGAACCCTACACAAATACTAGAAATCAACCACTGTAGCGACACACACACACACAGAAACTCTGCTGCACACACTCTATAACCAAACTGGTGAAAGTGCAGCAACTGCAAACAGTGTGGTTGTACAGAGCGTGTCCACTTTCAACACACACTGACACAGTAACCAGTGCAGAGAAAACCACACATACACACACCGAGCCAACTGTGGTCTCAGACAAAGCCCAGTTACCTGCTATAAATAGAGGAGAACCAAAGCTTTGTCTGAAAGACAGATTAGCATATTACCTACAGAATTCAAAGACACACAGGCTGGCAGACATGTTGCAAAACTCTTCTCCTTACCTGTGGTTTGGATGAGTTAGATTTTAGTTTGATACATTGTTGTGGAGTCAATCAGCTTTGTTTTGGTATATAAAACTCAGTAAATGACATTTACTGCCGTTGCAGGATGTGTATATGATTTATTAAATCAGTTCAGCTCAGGAGCTACTGCTATATACAGAGAGTGTGTCTACCTCTTGCCAGCAGCCCTGTGTGTTGCTGCTCAGACTGATTGAGTGGTGTGCTGTACGGCCAACTGGGCTTCCGGCTGGTGGACTGCCTGCATCGATTGCTCGGACAGGCCCTTCTTCTGGCACACAGACAGAAAAATAGAGAGACAGATGACGAGAGGAGGAGGAGAGTGGAAATGAGCGGTGTAAAAACACTGCAAATAGAGAAGGGTAAGAAAGGAGAGAGAGGAATGAAGGGAAGGGAGAAAAAAGGAGGAACATTAGCTTAAATGAAAGTTTATTAGCTGTATCAGTCAGTCAAGTCTGATGGGGTGGGGGTTTAGCCCCAGGCTCTACATCCTTCCTCTCTATCTTTTCTTCCTTCTGCTTATGTGTGTGTTTGTGAAGGGAGGGGTTTCGGGGGGGGGGCAGGCATGACGGGAAAACATTAGGTTGTTGGCGACTCGCCTGTGCACCAGCCAGTAATTGGCTTGGGTAATGGTCATGTCCAGACAAATGGTGTAGGCCTTAACCGTGTTACGAGCAACCAACTGCTCTGCCTGTATTCACAGCATAAGAGCCAGCACTGCTTGGATACCAAATGGCTGAAGCGTGTGTATGTGTTTGTGTACTCACAAAACATGTGATTTACTGTGTACACAACATTTTTTTTCTTCTCTCCAACATACAACCAATGCCTTCTGCATGGCCTGCACATGTGATTCATGACTTGCTTACATCTTGTTTGGGAGACTGTGCTGCGATAAGAAGGAAAAAGATGGCAGCACAAGCCCCGCTCACCTCGAGGGACAAACCGACATCTGCTGTGTCCTCCAAACAAGTGAATGATAGGATATAAAGCAGGAAGAAAGAAAGAAAGAAAGGAAGAAGGAAAGAAAGAAAGAAAGAAAGAAAGAAAGAAAGAAAGAAAGAAATTGAGGGAGGTGGAGAGGGAGGGAGATGACAAGAGAGAGGGAGTAAGAGGATAAGTTCCATTTTTCATCTGTCCCTCCCTCTGCTCTGCATCACTTCGCCTTCTGTCTGACGGCAAGCTGAGCCACTAATGTCCATTGTGTCTGGATGGGCTGCAAATACATGTGTGTGCTGGTATGGGTGTGTGCGTGTGTGTGTGTGTGTCCCTTTGTGTGTAGTTGTCTATTATTTTGTTGATGTCACTGAAAATGAAACATTACTTCAACAATACTTCCATATTAACTATGTAAACTAAATAACATGCATGTATGTATGTGTGTGTATATGTGTGTGTATGTGCACACGCATTGTGGCAGCCCCCTCAGCCATCTAGCTATCATCTCCTGCCAGACAGGCCCCACCAAGCCGACCCAGCTGGATAATGAGATCCATTATGATTTACGTGCCAAGAGGACAGCCAGACAGAACAAAGACATGTACACACACACACACACACGCAGAGTTCGGTATACATGTCAGTGTGTGTATGAATGTGGGCTCTCTATCTTGTACTGTATGTGCTGATGTGTGCTGCCACTGTTTCATATTTCAGCTTCTTCTCTATGTGTGTGTGTGTGTGTGTGTTAGCTGTTAGTTGCCTGTAGGGCATCCTGCAGTGGGTCCTCTTTCAGCCTGCAACACGAGAACTCAGAACATTTCTCCCTCTCTCCATCTCTTTTTTCCCCCTCACACACTTTCCTTCCTCATGTACCCCTCACCTGAAAAAA
Organism: Parambassis ranga; assembly: GCF_900634625.1. Classification (NCBI taxonomy): domain Eukaryota; kingdom Metazoa; phylum Chordata; class Actinopteri; family Ambassidae; genus Parambassis; species Parambassis ranga. The sequence goes on along the minus strand of NC_041039.1, from coordinate 10,402,899 downwards.
GCAAAACTTGCTGAAGAATAAGGAGTTTCAAGCATAGCATATACGCTCCATCTCTACCTCATCCTTTCTCTGTCTTTCTGTCAAACACACACATAACAAAAACACACAAGTTGCTCCGTGCAGGCAGAAAGCAAACAGAGAAGGTGAAGATTACAACTATGTGCTGCATCAAGAGGACAGACCGCACATTCTCTCACTCTGATTGATAAGTGCCTCTGCGGCACACTAGAGTCAGCCAGGGATTTGTTCCAAGGTATTTGTGCTCGTGTGTGCTGGGATTTGTTAGTGGAGAGCTGTCAAACATATTTTGGAGGAAGGAGCAGGCCATTGCTTCATTGCGACTTCTTTTTTAGTAATGGGGGCGGTGTTCAGCTAAGAGGAGGAGGGAAGCAGAGCAAGGGTCAAATTTATTGCCAGAAATTCATCTGTAGTCAAGATGAGTACATGCATGGGAAACCTTGTCATAAATATGTCCTACACAGGAACAGTGTTATGTGAATGATCAATGATATGGCACATGCATTAGTAAAGAATGAAACTATGAGAAATCATGATCACGAATCCCATTGGAGAAATATGATAAGGTAATGCTTCATTTTCTGTATTTTTTTGTAATTGTGTCTACCGGTTATACTGAATACTAGCTTTGCATAATAAAAAAAATCACTTTGTTTCTAAACTTTTCAATGAATTTAGTTCATTAATTTAGTTTGTTAAGAGTATACTTAACAAACTAAATTATATATCTCTTTGCTTCTCTCTAAAACCTCTATCACACACTAAGCAGCCCTGTATCTTCCTACTCGCTGAACTCAGCGCCCAGAAAACAATGACGGGATTCTCTGTTGTTTCTGCTTCATGAAGTATTCAAGTGACGCCAGCTCAATTATAGGCCTAAATGCCAAGATCAAGACTAGGGAGAGATGAAGAGAGATTAAAAGGGACAATGAGAGGGCCAAGGCATAAAGGAGGAGAGCTGAACAGGCCAGAGAGGAGAAATGGACAGCATGTAGGCAATGGAAAACAAACTAAAAAGAACAGGTGGTGTGCAAAAACAAGAAGAAAAGATGAAGGCTGATGAAGGGTTACAAGAGACACACAAGCAGTAGGGCAAAGAGACGAATGCCTGTTAAACACACACACTCCTTAGCGGTATGTATTTCCATCATCATCAAATGTGATCAGCGCTACTGTCTGTGAGCCAGTCACTTGGCCGCTATAACCACCGGTGGTATAAGCACATACACACAAATGCACACACTCACACAAACACACTGAGGGATGCTTTTCACAGTAAACCCCGAGAAGGATCTGACATGTCTGGTTAAATTAAAAGGTCAAATAAATTAAATAAACATCAAAGTCTTCTAAAGAAGGCAGCAGCAGCTCAAAGGCTGCTCAGCTCCCAGGGGTTGACTCTAAGAAAATGAAGAGCACCATAATCATGTATTAGCTCTGTTCTAATTTAAAGGTTAATTCCAGATTACTTATTGTCATAATTTTGGTCATCATTTCAATGATAATAACACCGCACTCATGGGCAGGTAATAATTAGTAACACATTGTAAATCCTGCAGTGACGTGGGATTTGATAAAAGTAATTTTAGCCAAATATTCTGTGTGTCGTATGGGTGGGCCACGCTGCAACTAAACCTCTCCACATGCACATATCATCACCATCCTCTGTGCATTTCCTGACATGTTTTTGGTTGCAATAAAATTCCCATCAATGCAGACAAAGCATTCATCTCTTTCCATGGTTAGCCACTCTCTCAACCATTTGTCTTTAAGTTGGTATGTGTGTGGGAGCGGAACCCACAACCCCACTGTTGTGGCATGTCCCAAGCTCAGACCCACTCAACATTCAACACCAGCATCAAAACTTAAAACACATGCTCTAACCAAAATAATTCCCTCTAATTGAGCACCAACAAAACAACACCGCTCCTCAGATCTTGCTGTGACAAAAACCTTACGTCAATATTTCTCCAGCAAACTAAACTTGGGTCCCCCCATCTCAATCCTCCTTAACAAAACAGCTCTTCGTTCACACTGGTGCCAACCCTAATCACTTCCCTCAGCGCCAGGTGGTTCTCATTGACTCAGGCCCAGCTCTTCTGCTCGGCAGGACGCTTCGCCAGAGGAAATTGGCTCGTCTACACACATTTATTGCTCATGAGTTCTATCGTAGTGAGTCGTGCAGGGCCTCCGATGCAGCCGCTGGACTTTGTTCGGGCTCTTTGAGTGGCCTGGTTCGCGTACGGAAACAGCTGCTGTGGCACGCACTCCACCATCCCAAGAAACAATTAGAAACACCCTTTTCCTATTACTTCCCAACATTAACCACCATTGTGTGGAATTAGTGGCAGTCTAAGGAATAAGTGGATTCTAATTCATGCCCTCCTTTCATGGGCCGCGACTGCTGCAGTGGCTTTTCTCTGCTAATGAAGAGGATGAAAGAGAAGTGTTAATCAAACTGAGCATCTCATCTATGGTAATAAGGAGCAGAAAAGAGGCCTTGGAGTGGCTCCCTAGTGATGTTTGTGTGAAGGCTGGTAACACATCTGTTACTGAATTCAAGGTTCTGATTGTCACTAAAATAAATAAATAAATAAATAAATAAATAAATAAACTGACACATGAAATAATGTGTGTGTCTGGGCCTTGTTGTCTAATTGCTTAGCTTCACCCCAAAGGGATGAATGCCCCACTCTGGACCAATCCCTCTCCGCTAGCAGCCTTTCATCGCTCCCAGGCTCTCTCGCCTTGGACCACAGTGCTAACCAGCAGGGTCTGATTAGATTTAAATGTCAAGAGAGATAGGACAATACAGTTATCTTCCAAATTATGGCCCATTAAAGGGCCTAAGCAGTGTGCCTCCCTCCTCAACTAACTAATCACCAACCAGATTCATCATCTTACAGACTGGGGCATAATTTGGGGGGCTGTGGTTTCCCCAGCTTCTCACTTTCTGCGTATGTGTGTCTGCACATCACACCATGAGCAAGGGCATCCAGGAGTGACTGTAATGCATGATCAGTGTGTGTGCATGCTGTATGTGTGTTGCTCCAGAGGGAGCTGCTTCAGTGCCCCAGGCCAGTGTGCCATTAAAGGGAAAGAAAGGGAGAGATAGTGCATGTGTGAAAGACAGAGGAGAGGGGCTCCTCATTTAGACAGCAGGAGTGGCAGGCTGTGTTACTACTGCAGCCAGCAGACAGACAGACAGACAGAAAGAGGAGGACAGGGACTGGGATGCTTCCCATCTGCCTCCTCCTAATTCACCTGCTGTCCTTGGGGTGTCACAAAACCCACATGCCAAACAATCCGAGTCTCTCTCTTCTGGTGTGTTCTCTTACATTTACATTTTTTCACTGCATTTTTCTCCACATTTTCCACCTTTCGACACATGCTGCAATTTCTTGTCTATGTTTAAGTTATGTTCCCTTCCTACCCCTAAGAAAGCCATCATTGATCTCCAATGCATTTCAGTTTTCATGCCACCATCACAGAGGAGGCAATGATGGGATGGTGGGTCCATATGAAGGGAGGAAGACTTTTATGTCAAGGTGGTTTCCTCCATTTCCTCACCTCTCTTCACCACTGTTCCATTTCCTGCCCTGCCCACCTTGCAGCATTCATCTTCTCTTCTTCTTCTCTTTCCTTTTTTTCCCATACACCCCCCCATCCCATCCCATCTCTTACCTGATCCTTTATCTCCTTCCTTCTCTTTTCTCCTCTCTTATTCAATCCCTTACTCGTCTATCACAGAGCACTCATATTCATATTGGGCTCTGACTTCAAACCTCCGCTGGCAATTTACACACAGATGTGCATTAGGGCCCTTGACGAATGGCAACACATTATGGATTGCCCTATAAATAGCCACTGTGTGTCCTGTAAGAGCTTTTCATTACATAGAGACATTGTACAATCAATATAAGCCCCCCACCTGCACTGCTGAATCTAATTACCAAAACGACCATTGAAAATGTACATGTATTTTTAAGATGATGAAAGCTGGCTTTCCAAAATGAGTAGTCTTTTTAAATACAAGAGCACAAGAGCTGATTGAGATGAGGAGAACAGGTTGACAATGGAGGGCGAATAAGGAGAGGCTCTGAAAAGATACACTGCACACACAAAAGCAGAAGCATACCATCCTGCCCTAACTCATACAAATTTACAGTAGATGCACACATTATGTTTCACAGGGGCCCAGCTGATGCTCCATGGGTGCCACTAGTCTGAGCCAGGCACACAGCAGAGCTTCATATGAGGTACAGCTGTAGGTAGAGTGGAGAGAGCAAAGAGAGAGAGTGTAAAGGAAAGAGAGAGAGAGAGAGAATAGGAGGAGCCCAGGGTGTCATTTCTCTCTCTGTCAGCTCCCTGCCTCCCCCATCCTCCCTCCCTCCACCATCACCCCCTGAGATGTGGATGCTTCGCGGGGACAATTACCGACTGACACTTCATCATGGGCCGCGTGACAGCCGCTGACGGCCCTCGTCCAAACAAATGATGCTGAGGTCGAGGTTGCGGGCCTGCCTTCGAGTCTGCCTGCCTGTAGCCCCGCTGCATGGCCCTGGACTGCATTAGCAAGCCACACACACATACACACACTGAGAGAAAAAAAAGCTTCATTAAAAGAGACTCCTCTAAACCAACCACATCCTTCCTTTAAGAAAAACACATTTATCAGCAGTGGGGGATGGTGGGTGAGGAGTGGGGGGCTTTGATAGAATGATGGAGGATGGTTGGGGGGGACTACAGTACTGTCAAACCCCATCCCCCTTAGGTAAAGGGAGAGCTCTTCATCTTTGTGAAGCACACACAAAAATACTCCCCAACTCGCCACACATACAACCAATCAGATAATGGGGTTAAACAGCAACTTAAAGAGCCAGCGAGGCAAAAAAGGCAATAATCAGCACAGTGACACCAGCATAATTAACCCTGGGTCTTTGTGAAGCACTGATAACAGTCCGACCCTCCTGCCTTCAAAATTCACAAGCACAGTGATCAACTCATTCCTTTGCCTTGGGTTGAGTGTGGCTAAGTTTAGATTCATAAAAGTAGGTCAACTGCTAAAAGTAAAAAAAACGGGCAGTGTATAGTTTTTAAGTAGAAATCATAAAAGAAAGAAAGAAAGGCAGAAAGAAAGGCATGTGGAGGACCTGCTGATAGCGGTCCCTTTGCTCTGAGTCTGAACCTGCAGATTATTAAATGCTGTCTGTGATCAGGGCCAAAAGAGGCAAATGAACATCAACTGAAGCAGACATCAAATATTTGACTAACACTGAAACAACACTTGGTTAAAAAACCTCTCTGAAAACACTCACTAGAATGTAAAGGAGGGAAGAGAAACCCAGAGACAGCATAAACAATGAAACATTTATCAAAGCAAGACATCTTCTCCACGGCACAGCCTGACTGCTAATGCAGGTGGCATTGCTGCTGCAGTATTCTGAGATGCCACTGCTAACAGGCGATGAGCTAATACTGTGTGCTTCAGGTTTGTGAAATCTCAAGATTACTGGCACTAGACTCTGCGGATGCCATATGCTATCTCTATTTATTATCGCATTCTTTTCATTCATACGTTTCCCTATTGGTCCCCTTGATAATGTGTCTCTTATGTCTTCAAACCACTGCACAGTACAAGACAAATATAAGCAGAGCTGATAGCAAAGGGGTGGGGGTGGGGTGGTGGGGTTTAAAAATGAAGGGCAGCGGGGGAAAAAATCTGAGTGAGAGCCATATGTCATGTTGGAAGGGCCCCTGAGAATGCTTTCAATCTTTCCGTCAATATTTGGTGTGCAGGCCTGTATACGCCGTCATTAAAAAGGGGACGCTTCACTGTTTATTTATCATACAGACACATGGCTGACAGCTTCCTGTAAACAAGTCGTATGTTTATATATGTGTGCGTGTACGTACGTTCACTGTATCATTTATAACACGCACTCCCCAAAGCAGGGTCTCTCACTGTCCTTTATCTATGAAAATAGATGGCTGTTGCTCAGTAATGTGGGGAAGGAGTGATGGAGTTGGCCTGAGTGTTTTCTGATAATGGCGGTTATAGAACTCATCGCTGTGTACAGTGTAAGGAAAACACATTATCATTATGGGGTTAGAGGACGCATATGAGGCGAGCAGGAACAAATGAAGTGATGCTCTACTTTCCAACATGTTTTATTTGCCTTATCACTGTCAAGGTTAAGACTTAAAAAGTGAATGAAGTTGTAAACCTTGTAAAGGAAGTGTGCAGATTGTTCAGCTAGGAGGAAATAATGGTCGCAACAACTCTTAGGGAAAATGTTTTAACATTCCTTGCTAGAAGGCCAACAAACATCTACTGGGTGATGTAAAATGTACTTTATAGAGGTTCCTTTAAGTGGCAAAGTATAACTTTCACTGCCAAAAGAATAAACTGTATATACAGATGGATGACATGACACCTCCCCAAAATTGAGTGCAAAAGACTTTGCACTCTGTCCTCTGGTGGCTGGTTGAATGGGACATAAATCCAACTAAAAACTAAAGCTAGTTTTTAATCACGTTGATCTTTGTTCACATTTTTTTTTTCAATACAAGTTATTGTTGGCTAAAAAGCAAAGCTATGCAAAAAGCTGTGAATACTCGATGACGCGCACTTCAAGTAAGAGCAGGTGAGTGTGCATGCATGCATCCTGGCTAACTGACTCACCGAGAAAGACAAATGGCTATAGCAGGGGGCCGTGCTTGACATTTAGGTTTCATGTGGTAATGGACATTGACCTGCTGAGGTCAGGCCTGCCAGCGAGGCAGCAGAGAGGCCCATTCCTGCACAGGGCCCCATCCCTGTAACTAGACACTAGCAAAACAGTGGTGGACACACACAGACATACGGACACAGACACACACACATATAGTCAGTCACTCACTCAGTAAAGAGGAGGACATCCCAGAGGCTGGACCACATAGGTGGGGTGTCATTTTAGAGAAGAGACAGATGTGTTTGGTATGTGGTGTCAGCAGCAGCATGTACTGATATGAAGGTTATATGTGTGTGCATATATACAGTACATGCATATTGGCCTCTAAAACCGCAGCAGCAGCCCTCTGTGGTACTGCTGAGTACAACAGTGGTAGCTTCTGTTGTTAACGGAGTGCCCTGTGTTCACCCAACACTTGGCAACAGGAGGCTACTTTATATACTGTTTGTGACAGCTTTGTGGTAATAATGGAGCCCAGGCCCCGCAGTACAAGTGGCATGCTCAGTCAAGTGAGACTTTGCCTAACAGAACACACTTACACACATACACACACACCAGGCAGCCTTCTTCATGCCTAATGAGACCACTGGGAGAGTGGAGAGCAGGAGGCAAGGAGAGGGAGATGAGCAGAGAGACGATGGGAGAAGAAGTGGAACAATGAAAAAGGAGTAAAAAAAAAAAAGAACACACCAAGAGAGAGGAAAAGAAGCAAGAGGACCGAATGCTCTGACTTTTGAGGTTTGTGACTGGAGAAAGGAGAGGGAGGTAAGAAGTGATGACCTGGATTGCTGCCAAAGGAGTGAGAGGAAGATGGGGGGAGTGTCAAAAAGAGGAATGTGAGAGCGAGGGAGTTGACGTACACCTCCAGGCTTAGCAGCGGGTGGTTATGCAATGTACACAACGCAGGAGGGCAGGGGGGGGATCAAAGACATGGAGTGCATACATAACTAAATCTGACGTTGTAGTGCAACAAGAGACGATGAGCAGGAATGTAAAAAAACACAGCAAAATTACTGAAATATAAAGAGTACAGACTGTCCCTGAGGATGCAGGGAAAGAGAAAGAGAACATTGGGTACTGGGTACACATTGTATTAGTACATTAAAAGTATAAGCAATGACCAAAAAAAACAGAAAGGCAAATCATACATATGCTCATATTGCTCTCTACTGTAGCATCATCTGTTCATCCAGCACATTCCTCCAGGATTTCGAATATTGCAACTTACACACTTCTATGACAAAATGCCTTCATTAATGTCAGGTCAAACTGCAAGTTGATCAGCCTGCCACCACTTGGGAGTCTACATGCCACTGCTAACCCCTCAGAGACCCCCCTCAGAGAGGACTGTGACTCTGATGACCAGCTATAAATTCTGTATCTGTCTGACCAGACCAGTACTTACTGCCTACTTGAATTCGGTAAACAGGTTTGGCAGGAAAACGCAACCTCTTTCACTCTCCACAATAGAAGAGGAATGCAAAGTTAGACCCATAAAATCACACTAAAGGATAATATATCAGATTAAAATGTTCCTTTAAGAGCAAATAGACATTATAGGAAGGCAGTTCGTACATCATGACCTCAGCTCATATAATATTGACTCAGTATACAAAGGTCTCCATTGAAAGCCAGTAGAATGGCTGACTGCACCAGTGCCATATCTGAGCACTAACTGTTATTAGCCAATATACACACTTGGTAATAATTCCAGAGGAGACATGTTTACCTTAGGCAGCAAGTGCAGCCAATTAGACCATCACCCACACACACAAACACTTAAGTATGACATGAATGTCAAGCCCTGCCATTATGAAGACAACTAACAATAAAAATCTCAATGCAGTCACAGGAATAATATGCCCCGCTATCATTCAATAAGGCAGTTCTGCTCTATGAGACTGTCAGTGGCACAGTGCTCATTCCTGAGGAGCCTGCAGGCAAGCCACAATACTCAGGTGCTGAAATGTCTCTTCGCTACATTAAAATCAGTAAATATGTGCAATTTCACACTGTGAAAGGAGGAACTGAGCCTGAGCAGAAGGATATCTTTATACTTTAATGAACATGCTGTGGCTACTATAGTGCAACTAAATCTTGGTTACAAACAAATGCTGTAAAAGGCAACATATTTGCACAGGACTGTACATTTTAAACTCGTTCACCCCTGCTCCTTTTTTAGCTGTACAATTTAGTGTACAGAAGGCTACTTTATCACAGTATGCAATATATCAGCGACTACTGCCGTTAATTTCTCCTGTCTTTCCCATTCTCTCTCTCTCTCTCTCTCTCAGGGGTTTCCAGTGGCTGTCCAGAGCACACGTGTTTTGGTTTACCTAAAGTGGAGCCCTATCTGAGCCTGGGCTGGGAGCAGACTGTGGGCTTTGTCTGTGGCACCATTAATCAACTGTCCTTTAACAAAAACAGAAAACCAGATGAGAGACAAAGGGAAGAGACATGGGGGGTTGGCTGTTATTTAGGTAGGAAAAAAAGGCAGAGAGGGTAAAAAAAAGAAGGAAGAGAGGAAAGAAGGAGAGAGAGGGGGGGGTGCTTGACCCAGATCCAGGCCTTCAATAAATCAAGCAGCAACAATAACAAGCAAAGTTTTCATGTGGTTTGACTGATTAATCAGTTTTTTTTTTCTAAAAACATAGGAAGCGCGGGAGTCTTTTTCTATTTTTTTCCTGACTTGTGGCTCTTGAGACTGCAGAGTTACTCTTTTTTATGTTGAATGTTTATGTCTTCATGCTGCAAGGTTTTAGACATGGAGGCACGAATTGTTCATGGTTTAATGAGAGTAAGGCCTTCACTTCATGGTGCAGAGGGGCAATTTCACTGAAGGTCTCCAGCTACATTAATGGAGTACGGGAAGGTTGACAGAAAGCTATGGACACACACATTCCTGTGCGCACACACAGACATAATGAAGGACGAGGCATCAGGCCCTGGCTTCTTTTTCTTGAGAAAATAAACAAGCGCTCTTTTACACACACACACACACACTATCCACACAGCGACAGGATGTGTAGCAGCCCTCTGAGACTCTTTGCGAGGTGCCGATCGATGGGCATTGAGTGTGGACAAGGAGGCCTCAGGATCGATAGGGGGCCATTACAGAGATGTGCCTACTGGGACACAGGAAAGGGGGTGGTGGGGTGAAGATACATCTGGGGCCGTTGATGCTGTCTTCCTCACCACATTGGTGGGAGGTTTTACTCCAAGTGAGGACTGGGACACACATGCACAAAGCAGAGACGTGGACATGGATTACCTACGCAGTTAAAAGGAGTCACATATTGTATATGCATATCACACACACACAGTCTAATGGCATCCCAGGAGACTTGTGCCACAACAAGTGCTCATCTTTATTGCCTTTTATCATTTGGTGCCACTTTCTCCTCCTTTCCTTCCATGTGAACCACATCGTCACCGCAGCAACCTGCACTGTGCCCCGTCAGTGGAACAGGTTGATCCTAAGTCTTCTGTCACCCTCTTCTCCTCCACAGGGAGAGCAGTGACTATTCTATTCTCTCACAACCATGAACACACACACACAGAGTTGGGAAAACGACAGCATCATTACTTCCACAAAATGTCTTGCAGGCAGTGACATAATCCCCCAGCACTTCCTGTTTTACATGTTCTTGCAGCTGAAATGGCTTGTGGGAAAAGACTCAGCTGGTGAAGATGTATATCACCTAAGGAAATGAACAAAGCTTTAGTCAACCATGGCCTGTATTCAGATTAGCTGGGTTATAGAATATGTTGAAAGTAGAGATACAGAAAAAGAAAAACAGACATACTGTAAAAACTACAATCTACTTACTTTGTAACAGCATTAACAGACTTATTATATGACAATAGACACAGATAAGCTAAATCCTGATGAGAACAGAAGCAGGAGAAGGGTCTCCTCCTCCTACTCACCACTGCCTTGTTTTCTGTGGCCCATCTCTACCAGCAACGCCCTTTAAAGATTGGTTGAAAATAGTGCATTTGGATGATGTTATGGAGAGAAGGGCTATTAAAAGTCAAGCAAATGCCTTTACCAGCGCTTATGAAATTGCGCTGAGGTGCCATGTCGACTCCTGCAAGTGCTGTCCAAAAAGCTCCTTCTGCGGCCGATCAAAAGGAGAAAAAAGTGCACAGACACACACACACACTGGGCTCAGCTAGCAGTCCCCATTGGTTTGGAAGGCCACAGCAGGCTATAACAACTACAGCCTGGCCCGGCCTGTTAGTAGTGGGCCCTCTGTTTCAGCAATCTGGGTTCTCTTTGCCTTTGGACAGGGACCAGGTCAGGCTGCACAATACACCACTGTGTTTGGAGAGCGAGGAAGCAAAAGAAAGAGCAAACTGCAGGCATGTGAGTCTATGTGCACACAAATGTATAAATAAGACAAGAATGTATGTTTTGGTTGTGCGGCGTCTGCACATATGTGTGTGTATATATTATGACTGCTGGGCCCAGCATACCCTCTCAACCATTCTTGCCTCCCATCTCCCCCAACTTTTATCATTACATCATCGTCACTGCAGCAGCTTTTTGCAATCTCAGCAAAAACAACCATTTTGAGATCCCAGGCAGGGTTCCTATGGTGCTGTTGGATCCCTTTCGGAGGTTAGAGCACCAGGAGTAAAACACATCACTGTCAGTCTAAAACAATACAGTGGAAAGCAAACGTGCTGGCCCAAACAACTGTGACAACTACAACGAAACCAGACTACAGATGCAGAGCTGACTTGTGCCCCTTTAAGGAGGGCAGGCAGCACCTGTCCCTTTAAGATCTATTTCTCACAGCTTGTGGGTTGTGAGCTGAGCAGACTAGCTTGAGCCGAGCTGCGATTCGCTGTGCATGTATGGTAACGGGGGGGAAGCGCGCCGCCCAGCCTGCCAGCCCACCACAGGGAATTTGTTTATGTTTCCTTGCTGCCAAGTTCCTGTCAGGAGGCGCCCCAAAGAGGAACTGCAGACTACTCAGTACAGTTAGCTACGCCCTCTTGCCTAGAATGACTGGAGATTTCAGCATACAGTATCGGGTGTTTCTTTGTAGCAACAACTCAGATCCAAGGAGGTCTCTTCATCAGTTTCAGCACAAACACACCCTCCACAGTGACTCTTTGAGAGCACCAAACTTCATAAAGCAAGTTCTAACTAAAAGCTAATTTATGACCCCAAATGGATTAGCACCATTTTTCTCTAAACAGTGTACATAAAAACAGCACAAAGGCATAGTTTCATTAAAGCAACACTTTTATGAGTGGCACTTTATTATGCTGTGGATTATGGCTATTGTAAAAACTGAGCACGCCACATAAAAACAAAGTAAACAGACTTGGTAAACTGGTGGGCATTAATTCAAGCACTTGTGGGAAAATAGGAAAATCTAAATTACTCTCTCAGTAATGCAAAAGAGCAAAGCAGTTAGACTTACAACATCACACACAAACATTTCCTGGTACTATGAGAAAAGTCTCACATATTGCTTCCAGTGAATCAATTTCTGCACATTGACAAATACGCCATTTCTTGAGTCATGCTTTTTGTCCAGCATGTGTTAATCTATTGTTTTTGAGCTGTAGACACACCATTATGTTGGTTTACCGTATGTTACTGTTTATCCTTTATATCGTCCATGTGACATGTCCAGTGCGCATGGCAGGAGATGTGCGTATGTGTGAGTGAGTAGAGGAAGGAAGGGTCAGACAAGGCCGCACAAAGAGGCGTGGGACCCAGGATGGCGAGACAGAGGAAGACATACAGAGAAAGAACAAAAGATGGAAGCATGGATGGAAAGATGTAAACTGTGATTTAGAGAACTGGGTGAAAGCAAAAACAGGAAGCAATTTATGCCAGCTTAGACGGACCGACTCCCCCGTCACATGCTGCCACGTTTCACTCATATTTCTCACTTCACATTTATACACACACAATAAGGCCACCAATGGCTGAGTGGATGAATGCACAGGGGTGAGAGTGACTGGCTGTTTGTTCAAATGAGATTCATGTGTGAAATTCTCAATTTTGCCACTGAGGGTGCACATACTCACAGCTGAAAACCAATTGAGCATTAGCACTTACAGCACACTTCTGCTATTCTGCTGATGGTAAGGAAGTCAGATGCCGCAAAATGTCTTGCTATTCAAATGCCTTACAATAAATGAGCTCAGCAACACAAACCTTTTTTACTCAAGTGAAACACTCCAAATTTGGGAGTTTGAGTAAAATTTACAAATAAATGTGGTGAATCAGAAAAAAAGTGTCTATGCAACACAATCACAACAAAAAGCACTGAAAACAGTTTTACTACTATGCTGCAAATGTGTCAAGTGTTGATTATTCAATTGACATAATAAGCATTGCACACGAACCACTGAGCATAAACAATACATTTTAAGTTTCCATGTGTGGATTAGAGTTAGAAAAAATACTACACTGAAAAAAACACACCAGTCCCACTCTAGACGGAGGGAGAGGCAGCGGGCTCGGCAGCCACCACCGACCTACCGCACAGAGTGTGAATCATTAAAGGCATGTGTTCCACATCAACTGCTGGGGCCGCTTCCCAACCCACTTATGAGACTGGATCTAAATTATGATGGGGAGGGGGGGTTAAATACCGTTTTACGTGGAGATGAAAACCCAAACCTGCTAATGCGGAGACAGGGAGAGAGAGAGAGAGTGAGAATAAGAGAGGGAGATAAAGTGGAAAATGAGTGCATGCAAGTACTGCACGTACCCACTGCCAGCTCACAAAATAACAACAGCAATGAATAAATGAAGCATCTAATGGAATAATTACATGATTTCAAAGAGTGTGACGTTTCAGCATGAACAGATGAAGTGAATAAGATGAAAAGAATAAACAAGTAAAAGGAAAGCCAGACTGAATTGAAAACTGACCTACTTTAATTCCTACATGTTTTTCTGGCTGCCTTCCTAGTTTCTAACTTTACAAAAGCTAAGACGACACAGCGGGATAACTTTCAGCATGAAAATAAATTACAGAAAAGACAAAAGAAGAGAGATGAGCTCAGGGGTGTGTGCATATAAAGTGCCAGCTTTCGTTTGGTCCATCACAGCAATCATATGCCAGACTGGATGCCAATGGGGGAGTGTCTGCCAGACCACTTGTCACCCCCACTTACGAAACATGGACATTTTCTGTGGGTGTAAATCTGCGCAAAAATACACACATTTCTCTGTTGCGTCCAGTGAAGTGTGCGATTTGTAAAGGGAGTCTGCATTCTTCAGGGTATTGGCTGGCATATTAGTACACATACCATTCTATTTCCTTGTACTCTGAGGCTGGTATGGGAGAGGTGGGGGGACAGATCACCTTTCCCCAGGGGCCAGGAAGGGACATTAAGAACAGTACAGGATGGGACAGGACAGGACTTGAAAGGGCAGGACAGGGAAGCAAAACACAAGTTTGTACACGCAGAAGAAGACAACATTTCTGCTCCTTCCTGTCAGACATTAATGTGGCGTCATTCTAGCACAACAGTATGAACTGAGAAGCCACATTTCACCCAAAAACATATCAATAAATATCACAGAGAAGTGGTCTGTGTTCTTCACCACAGTTCCTAATGAAGAATGCCTCTTTTTTATTTGATCTTTGTCACTTTCACATGACGTGAAAGTAAAGCTTAGATTTGATCCCAATACTGGCAGCATACAGGCAACAAATACAGTTTATACATGTGTGAAAATATCTTCACAGGTTTGACAAGCTGTGCATAAACCTGACCTTTACAAAGCCAGTGTTTTGTTGCAAAAACACTCATACGTTATCATGCCTCTTGCATTTATGTGTAGTACTTGCTTGCTGAAATATAGAGCGAAATAGCAGCTAACACACAACAAGGTCAGTGATGCCTGTTATTTCCTACTCATGTTGGTAGTCAAGACTGATTTCTTTGTTTTCTTCCGGTGAGGGATCACATGATGATGGCATAACACACTTTGACAGATAAGACCCAATCAGGAATCGAATGTGGGTGTCTGCGTCACACTTTCTGCCTGTCCAGATTACAATTTTACCCTAACACTAAAAGCAGGGTCTGCAGCGCCTCTAAAAGCCTCCCAGTTTGGATGTAAATGCAGCAAAAATATGCATTTAAAAAGATTTCAGTCATGAGCTACACAATGAATGTAACAACAATACTGATATGGAAGTAACATGACAAGGAACAATGCCAGCGTATAGACAGCAAGATGGCATTTGGTACCCACAGATACAAGAGGGTGGAAAGTCCAATTACGCAGAGTCGACAGCAACGACAAATTCGGGCTTACCCCAAAAACGTCAATCTCCCTGTCCTTGGCCAAGGAAATCTCCCTTTGAATCGATTGCAGCTCCTAAGCTCTGAGGAGAGAGGAAGAAAGAGAGAGAAAGATATTTGAAACCAAGAGCTTTGTGGTCCTTATCCACGTGCTGCAGACTCAGTGACTCCCTAGCCTCTCTGGCACAGAACTGCTTCACTACATGAAAACTCTTACACTCTTTTTCCTTCCCATACTCCCTGTAATCTCCCCACCCTTTTCCAATAGATTGGACTTTCTCACTCGCTACATTTGTGCCCCAGACATCATGTGAAAAGTGGAGTAAAACAGTGCTTTTGTGGTGTGTGAATTACCTAGGGCCTAGGCAGGCACAGTAGTGCTTATGGCCACAACTCAATTACAGCAATGTGAATCAGGTGGCGGCCTAGAAATCCCCTCAGCCTGATGCACAAATAGGGACACAGAGGCGCCTTCATTGCCAAGAGAGAGAGACAAATCTAAAGTGGCGTGTCATCTCTTCATAGTAGAACAGCTAGGCTGTTGCTGTACTGATGAATGGATACTGCAGACAAGAATCTAGCAACCCTCAGTTTGTGTGTGAATAATGCCATTTTGCATGTTGCTATATAATCAGAAGTGTTTACCAACAGGTCTAGATGCAGATCTAAATTGAAAGAGTCACATGGCACTTAGCATGGCTGATAAATGGCACCTTTGTGCTGTAGAAAGCTTGGAAAATGTTCTGCGGGATTGTTTTTAACCAAAAACAACTGAATGAAAATTACAGGATGGTGGTCTGGTCCACTTTTCACATGTTAAAAGGGCACTTTGTTGGATTTCATGGATTCTACAGAAATGCCAAACAACATAATCATGGTCAGTCATATTTGAATAGAAAATTGGTTTGTGTCAAAAGCACTTAAAAGCAAAGAATACAAGAGGCCATCTCTTTTTAGCATATCCTGGCTGCAGAATCTATCTAGCTCCAATAACGTGTACAACCAAGGACGAAGACAGGGTTTTACAAAATATTCAAGAGAAACCGTGACATCACACACTGTGGTCTGTTCAGCGTTATTTCACTTCACTTGTCATAGTGAGAAAACAAGTTTCTGTACTTCAGTTAACAAATGGAGAAGCAAGCTGAGAGCTTTCCTGATGATCATGCCATTGGTTGCTCTTTAGAAGGCTGGAGATACCGCCACGAAAAATCCCCTCCCTCCAGTTAGATGTGACCTTAGTGCCATTTGACAAGCAGTAAATGAATTTCACACTAATTTGTTATCTCAATCTCTTGAGGACAGTCATATAAATATAACATTTTACAAAATCATATCTTTTCTACAAAAGCTTTTATTTGCACATTACATGATTCCAGCTGTCTGCTGCAAAAACATCTATTCAGTGTTAATGAGAGATTGACGTGAAAAGCTTTTCAACAGTGCCACAAAAATATGGTTCACATGCATCGGCTATAAGCTCACCTCCCTGCTACATGTTCATATTTAGCCTGCATGTCAATGATGGAGAGGTGGAGAAAGGACTAGGCACAGCTACCCTGCCAAGAGTGTCCTATACAGATCCCACAATCGTCCTAATTTTAGACCTAAGCTTTACAGACATGTCACGTAATATATTAACAATACCAGACAGTGAAGACGTGTACATCCACACTCTGTCACGCATTAGCCTAAAACAAATGTTAAATTGTGAGCTAGTTTTGGCTGTCCCATTTTTAAATAAACTGATAAAAATCAGTATTAAATTTTAAATTATAATACACTGTATAATCCACTGCCAGCCTAAAGCCAATGATAAAGAGATAAACTTGTCATGTGCTTTGCATGTGACAAAGACGGGTTATAGAAATATTTGCAAGCTTAATATAGTATACAAACTCAAGTGCAGGATGAGCCATCAAGATTTCTTTCAGAAAATACCAACACAATGCAATGTATGCAAAACAAATGGTGATTAAAGTGCTGCTCCGTCCGTCTGTTATCCATTCAAAAATAAAAATCAGCCAGGCAGTTGGTTTGTGCACAGTGCCTGTCACTTCCTGTTTTATTAAATGCCTTCACTTCCTGTTTGTGAGTCTGAATGGTATTTGAATGGTGTGTTTTTACCACTAGAGCATAAGCATCCTCATATATAGAAGGAGGAGGTCAGAGGAAAAGGTTATATGCACCTACATGTATGTGTGTTGGTAAAAGCGTGTGTGTATGAGTGGCTTGAGCCTGATAAGAGTGGACAGAAGTAGCCTTAGGTAATCATGTCTTTATCCTTGCAGATGGGTAAAGGCAACTCACTGCAGACACTCACCTTTAACATACACACACAAGAAAAAAGATGGGGCCCTCACAGCTGGAGCCCTGCCAAACAAGTCCATCTGCTTTTCAAATGGAACCCAATTTACCTCACGTAGAAGGCCTCGATTACTCACAGTCTCAAGCAGAGAGCCTGAAACAATAACACAATCCTCGATGTATGGGCTAGCATCAGCACCTGGGACTGGGTTTTGGGTTGCTCAACTGCTGATGGTTTAAAAGGTTTGATGGGGGCACTCGAACTCTCAAGTAAAATCAGTCATGAGTCCTGGGACATTCACTTATTCACTGTGACAGCATCGCCCTTGCATAGTACAGAAATCTGACTGCTGGTATACGACCGGCAGTTTTAAAGTGTGTGCGCGTGTTACAGAATAGCAACCCCACAGCGAGAGCGCACTTTAAAACAGACACAATGTGTTGTTTTAACTTGCTTGGTTTTACAAATTCCCTCAGCTACATACACACACATTCACAATACGCAAGCCCCTCATCCTGGGGCTTCTCAGCGGTGGAAAGCCCCTTCAGTGACACATAGATCACATAACCTCTCTTGACATAGTAGGACAGTACTCCCAATGGAAAGATGCAGATTCACACAAGCTGAGTGCCGGCCAAAGATCCAGACTGCCATTGTCCTTCAAAGTCATCCAAAGAAAACAATGGAGAGGGTCACGCAAGGCCCCCTGTGGAATGGTAAATAACCAGAGAGAGTGAGACAGAGAGGAAGAGGCAGAGAGAGGGAGAGAGGAAGTGAGACAGAGAGACTAATCCACTGTGACAGTGTTATATGGAACACCAAGTGCAAATTATGATCATCTGGGGACAGGTGAATTCCAATAATGTTCAATCATTCAGGATAAATCTGACACTGCTTGAATGGAAAATATGTCAGCTCTGTGATGTAGAGAGCAAAAACACATATGTGGAGAAAGAATGTAAATTATCTCACCTCTAGGTATGGGGAATTATAGCCACTATAATACATGGTGAAAACACATTCATTCAACTTGGAGTTTTATAACAATATTTTATTCACTGTAGTAAAGTAACAGCAATTTCCATCTCACACAGCGCAGGAAACAGCCGCTCTTTTTTACAAGTATAATCATCTTTCCTGCAAGCACTGTTTAGGCGTAACACCAGAAAAAACTCCAGCAATATCAAAGTCTTAGATCATTGGGATCTTAGTCATTCATTAATGCTAAGTGACCCCTATTATAAAACCATCTTTGTTGTCATTATTCATCTGGCATCAAATGCTAGCCTGTTAATTCAGACTCAGGACGTTGACAATAGGCGGTCCACAAAGGGCTCGAAAGGCACAGTCCCCCTTATGATTGGCCTTTCATATGCTAATGAGGAAACTGTTTTGGGTTTACGGGCCTGGTTGGAAATGATTTAGGGCGACACCAATGCTCTGAGCCTTTATGTTTAGGCTGGCCGCGGGGGCTCATATATCACCCCGATCATTAATCAATTAGCGTCTCCTAGCCACCTGTCGGACACATCGACACACAAAACATTCCTGCCCTTGGGCAGTTGCTAGCCAATGATCATCAGTAGCACCACTATTACCTTCACACACACACATACACACATACACACCCCTCCCCCCAGTCTTTTATGGTAATACCCTGATGGATTACATAATCGCACCCAAACACTGTGCGCAATGTCAAGGGCTCCAACAGAAACAGATCTGAGTGGAAGTGGGTGCTTATAGGTACCCTCCCCACCTCCATTAAACAGAGAGGGTTTTTTTTAAACATGCATTTGCCCTCCGCTGTCACAAACAGAAAAGAGTGTGCAGAGAAGAATTGATGCCAACCTTAAAAGTGAAATCAATAAACTGACAGCTATACAAAAGTGCTGAATGCACACCGATGCTGAGCCTTCCATTGTTTTAAATGCAACTGCCTCCAGTGCGGTATAGATGGTTGTTTGGTATTGATGACGTGTCACAGTAGCCAAACATGTGCAGGATGGAGAGGTCCAAACTACTGTGGTCTTTGTGACATTAGTCCAGAAAAGTAATTAGACGAACTTACTGCTGACTTGCAGTAAAGTGACATAATGCTGCAAACACCCAAAGCCTTTCAGACTCATAGTTCATTCAACAGCTTCAATCTCACACACCCAGGATTTAAGGTGCTGTTACTGAAACTGAAGAAGAAAGAGGTTGTATTAAATTTTTCATGGTCTGAGTTGTTTGAAAACTCCATCAGGCTTTGAGATCTTATGGAGCCACTTGAGATACTGTGTGGTGGGACCGGCAGGGAGTGACGGTGAAAAATTCTTCCTGTTTAAACAACCGTCCTCTCTTCCACCGCCACAAAATTGGGTTTTTTTTCTGCAGATTTGTATGCAAATTTCAACTCTTATGCAAAGGCCCTCTCTGCCACTAGACAATCTCTTTTTCACAGCCTTGCTTCCCTGACAATAGACAACTCCCACTGCCCTCCCATCCAACTCCCTCCAAAACCCTTCACATTTTTCACACTTTTTTTTTGTTATTTGGAACTAATTCTTAAAAGCAGCTGAAGAGATAAGTGGCACTAAAATTAGAGTCTAATCCGCCAACCCTCAATGTGGGGACATGGAGAAACTAGATTTGTCAAGGCTTGATTTAGCAGTATTCTTTCATTATAAAAGTGGCACTCTTCACGCAGCTTAGCACTACGAAATGGCTCAATCAGTCTCATGTGGAACACTGAAGTGGGGAACAGAGGGAGAAGACCTATCTGTGAAACCCGGCAACATGCTGGTGATATTGTGTTGCATTTATTGTTATTCTTACCTGTGCTGCACTTCTCAACTCAGAGGGTCACCCCTTGAAAATGACATCCACCTCTAAAGGCTCCAAACACAAGAGGCATTTCACTGATGGGATTGTAGAAAATCTGGGCCACTGTGTTGGGTGTGTAAAGTGTCTTACAGTGGGCTAGGCACTGGAGACTAAAAGGTTTTTTCTCTCCTTTTTCGTCTCTTAAATCCAACTAGCTCAGGCAAGAAGCCAGCTACCAACATTATCAGGTGGATTTTGAAAAGAACAAAAGCTCCTCAGTGATTCTTTACACTGCAGAAACCCCATCTAGCACAAATACTCAAGTGTGTGTTTGTGTGTGTGTGTGCACACATAGGCACATTGTCCTTGATATTTCATCCAAATGCATTTCTTCCCAGAGATTATTTCCATGATAATCTCACACTTTCTTCCATTCTCTTATCTCTTTGCAGTAAGGTTCTAAAAACTGGCAGAGATATTAAAAGTGTAAAGGTCAAAACCAAAGCTGGGAGCACAGAGACGAGAGCACATCTGTACGAGCTCGCTGTATCTAATCATAAATGTATTTCAGAGGCCACAGGCCAAATATTAGATATTTTTAGAAAGATAAATCCGGAGAGGAAAAACATCTCACACTTGACTGCAAACAAGGGAAGTGTATAGTTATGTTGCCTGGTATCTGTTGGAGTTAGAGAGAAAAATCTAACGCCTGTGCAGATAAAGGCTATCCACAGGCAGCAAGAAGACAGCGGGAAGTAGGAGGGTGATGGGTGACAGGGCAAAGGCTTGACCTCTCTGGGTCAATAGGTGATAAGTAACATTTATCATACCTACACAAGCTGCTAAATGAAAAACCAGGCAGCTTCTCTCAGCCACATTTCAGTGTTCCAGTCCAGTGAAGGCTAGGCCCACTACAGGCAACCAGATGCCATGTGTTTATGACAGAAACAAATACTGGAATCCCAAAGTGGAAAAACATGGCATGCTGGCACACAGTAGCGGCAGTGAAACATTACATCATTTTGACGATTTAATGAGCACAGCCTGGATTAGATCAGAAGTTTAAATATCTGCCAATGCCAATATAAAAGCCTGTATTTCATGCTTCATGGGAGAGCCTAAAAGTTTCATTTTATAGGACAACAATGGTCGCCGGATGAAGTGGTTGTGGTTGTGACTGAGGGAGAAAGCAAGCAGCGCTGTCTAAGTCCTGATAAAAGTCATGGAAGGTATCAGAACGTGGGGAATCCATGGAGCCATAGATTGAGCCACAGTGACATTCCCATGGAGGAAATGACAAAGAAGCAATTGAGTGTGGGGAACAGATTTATCAGAAAACACCCCACCCCAAGGGGACTGTACGACAGTGGTTCTCTGAAGGAGCACGGCAGCTCAGGATTGTTTTGGTGCTTTGTGCAAGTGGACAATGGTCCGAGTGGGTATCCTGGGACAGAGGCCAGCCCAGAATGAAAACTTGCTGTTGTGCCGAAGGACAATTAGGACACACTCACGCAACTTACATCCATCAAGCAGAGATGACAGTTAATTTCACAAATACACATAGTCTTCTTGTTAGCCATTTCATAACTTGTGCATGGGCAGGAAATCTACAATGATTCCATTGGAAGCGAAATGCACAAACAAAACATAAATTAGAGATGGATCTAACTTTCATATCCCACACCTCCTACACAGCGAAAGATGAACTGTTTGCTAACAAACTTTAGCCCCTTTGGAGCTAAAGAAAAACGTTATTCTCAGGCATCTGTACAAAAGGGGTAAAGTTTTATTCATGAAAATACAATGGAACAGACGCTCTGTAATCCAGGACAATATTCACTAAAGTTAGTCAACATGCATAAGCATACAGACTATAAAACAACAACAGTAACACTATTGCTATCATAACAATATGTATTTGAATGATGTACATGTCAAGCAATTGCACCATTCCAACAGCTATGTATGTCTGTCATCACTTTGTTACCAAACAAGCAGATGACCTTTAAAACACCGACTTGAAAAAAGAAAACACTATGAAGACATTCTCCAATACAGCTGTTGGCAGACTACTGTAACCGAGTGAACAGCCAAGTAAAGAAGATTCAAGGAAGCAGCCTCCTCACATGTGTATAGGTGGGACAATGGGCTGACTTCCAAAGGCTCACCAAATAGTTTTCTTTCCATTTTCAACACTCTTTCTGCCACCGCCAGGGATCTTCAGAAAGTGAATGGCTAGAGAAAAAAAGACTAAAAACTGTTTTTTTTTTTTTTTTTTTACAGCCAACCTTTCCAAGATTACTTCACAATCAGACTGAGGTTGCTTTTATGTGGCCTGCTTGAACAGAATCATTTTAGGTCAGCAATGGACAGGCATGGGCACTGTAGCAGCACTGTGGTGTGAACCAAAACAATGACAATCAAGAAGAGGTGGTCCAAATAAAGTTTTTGTGGTGGCAACCAAACTTGATTCAAGTTTGAGCGAGGTGGTTTTTTAGTTTAACTGCATTCATCATTTTAATTTTATAGTATTACTTATCTCCCCAACTATCCTGATACAACATACTAGTGCACCATTTGGTGTTAGTGACTAGTGACATGACAAGGTAGCCAAGCACCAATCAAAGTGTTTTTGGGTCTTTCACAAGTCCTCAATTTTCTTTCTTCACTGTGTGGATGCCTTGTTGTGTTACCAACTGCATTCAGTTGGAGTTTTACATAAAATGATAAGAGACATTATGTAAACAAACCTTTCAATTGGATTAATTAAGAAGACTTCGAGCCTTTTCATTCGTTTATCATATTCCATTCAGCTCATTTAAACACTGGAGTGTGTTCTTTGACACACATCATGACACTCCACGTGGATGAACTGCAAGATGGTGTGAAATAAACAGCAGCCAGGGCTTTTAATGAATGTTTTACAAACACAAAGCTACTTTGAGTTATTGAAAATAAAAGCATGTTTTGCTTCTCGGTCATTGCAATTTTGCAGGTGGAGTACATCTCTAAAACTCAACAAAAAAACACATTTGAACATCAGTGTCATTCACAATGCAGATGGGGAGAAAATCTGGATTCCCTCCAAATCTTTCTGCCACATTAGACACACAGGTTTTGCTCTGCGGATACAACACAGGGCACAAACTGTGACTAAAATACAAATATTTAATCACACACTCATCAATAAATGACATGTGAGGTTAAACCGGAATCCCCGAATAATAACTGTTGTAAAATAAGGAATTGGCACTAAGTTGAGCAGGCAGTGACTAAGACAAGTAGGAATGATGTGGGGTTCTGCAAAAATCAGCCTGGAACACGAAGCAGAGCGATGTAGAGAAGCCTCCTGGAACGCATTCAACACATTTCACACACGCAGGGCCTGGAAACAACACGCTTGGGGCTTCCACCTTCATTTAGATGAAAATGGACCTCCTCGTGAGGAAATAAAAGCCATTTTTAACCCCCCACTCCCCCGCCCCGAATCCACTCGCTACAAGTCGGCCTCCCATAATATGCCCAGTCAATGGACTGTGGGTCTATTCAACTGCAGGCAGCCCACAGCACAGTCATAAATAATGTAGGGCACCTCACATGAAACCCTAATCACCATTGTGCTGTCACCCAACAGAGAAGATTGCTTGTTTAATTTACTGCTCCGCATCTGTCTCAGTTCTGCCCAATTTAGTTTCAGAGTTTCAGTGGGCAACGACTCCAGGTATTTATCAATATTCTTTTCACCCATTGCAATGAATCAATAACAATGCAACGTTCATGTATCTAAGTGAGTGTGTGTGCGACTTTGTTCTGTTTAGAGGGGGTGATGACGTGTATGTGTGCCATGAGGAACAAACAAGAAAGCTGCAGCTTGTGAAACAACAAAGGGTGGCTGAGAAGAAACCATCAACGCTCAATAACCAGAGCTCATTATTGGCCATATACAACGTACTTCATTACATTACTATTCCATTAGCATGCCGACATTTGCATATCCCAGTCACCTCTTTACAGAGGCTGTTGATCATAAATGGCAGCCATATGCTGCCTGGTGCGCCATATTATAGAATGATTACTACGACACAAAAAGCCAAGAAAAATGGAAATTATGCTGACACAAAATGAAGTGCAAAAACAATCAAAAGATCTGATGTTATTGATAATGTCACACAATTCTCATACAATTACAGGTAAATCTGCAGGCCTATTTTTCTGGCATGAAGCACTTCACTGAAGGAAGAAGAAGTGGTCTATAAACCTACACATGCATCACTCTTTTTTGGATATTTTTGTCCACTTCTCCAGAAACTGAGACATTGCACAGGCTCTGCACTGCAATGTCTCAACTCGACAGCTCTTCAATGCATCTGGCTGTAGTGTGGTGATAGCCCATGGAGACAGAATAAGTAGCAGCGACTCACTAGCTACATAGACTTGGAGGGCACAAGCCAAGGCAGTAGACGAGTATGATAACGATGCTATGAGCCGAGCCACTTACAAGCAGCTAGGTGTTCGTGCTAGCAGCAACACGAGCGGTATCATCTTTGTTCAGGACCATTATCTCTGCGCTGTGGTATTCCCTTCACACTGATAAATGTGGCCTAGCCACTTGAGCTAATGTGCGAGCAGCTGCAGTCACAGCAGCTGGGTAATACACTGTCAACTGCCATATACGCCCACACAGGAGGCACAAAAGAGAGGATTTGTTCCACTGAAATCACTGTTAAGATGCTTTGGTCCGAAACTGGACATGGCCGCTGCACAGCAGACTCACTATTGCAAATTGGGACTGACACAGGAGTGTCAAGAGTCTTTCTCAGGAAGATGAGATGTGATATGTTAAAGAGCAGACCAACCAATACGTTTCCATCATGTATCTATTCTACTGCTACAATTGCTGCAGTCGTAAAGTTTATTTGGGATTTCTGATTTCTTAGGCACAACCCGAAAATATATTCAAATGATTCAATATCACTTGAGTGGTATAAATTATTGCAGACACACACTTGGCACTGGGAAACACTGCTATATCAATGAGCACTTCAGGACAGATTGGCCAGTCAGACATCTGTGTAAGTGACACCGACCATCAAGCTAAGAGTCGGACTCATGGTAGCAGAGGGTTAACTTGGCAGCTCAGCTGTACAGCGCTGCTCTAAAAAAAATATTAACAGCATGTCCCTCAGTGCAGACTGAGAGAGAGCAACAGGGGAAAGGAGGATGAAGAGAGAAGGAGAAATGGAGAAAAGGCAAAGAGCACAGGGGTGGGTGTGCGAATCCAATTTCCAATGACAGTGCGCTCAGGATCACTGTTTCGGTGAAAGAACATATCATCTGTCAGAGTTAATGGCAGTGTCCTCGGGAAAATGAAGGAAAATAGAATGAAGACCATTCATTAAGAAGGTAGGGGGGATGTCGGGGTGGTGTAGAAGCCATCGGTCTATTCTACTGTCTCTCTGGGAAAATAAATATATACACAAGCTATTATTTGTGCATTTACAAGGTGCCAGTGCAACCACAATCAAGCGCTGGTTCTTCTGCTACAGAGATAACATTAGTGCAGATATCTGAATAGGAATCTGTGGGCTCAAGCACAGTGCTATCACTGAGAATGAAGTGGTCGTCCTGGCTGCCTGATAGGATGGCTGGCAGGCTAGTCGACAGGCCCGGCCAGGCTGTCTCTCACTCAGAGCTGTGGATGTACTCAGTGGAAGCAATTGATACCATTGTTTTATGGAGTGGAGGGTGGAGGGGGATTAAGGACCAACAATAGGGCTCTTTCACTGAAAATGTCAGCCGTCACGCCGGGGGACTGTCCGACTGGGCAGAGACACTTTCGTAAAAAGCCAAGGTACAAAATGAGTGTGGAAAATAGTATGAAATTCTGTGACGAGGGCAATGAAACGCTGTTACATGGGCCAGAATACTCATATGCCAATTGGTAGAAATGCAAACATGGAACGGCAGGATATGGGAAACTTTACAACACACATCATGTGAGACTATGTTGAACAGAAACACAAGACTTCCAACTAACTATTGTTTTTTCTAAGATCATGGAGAGAAAAAAAGAGCATACACACTCTGCAGACAAACATGTCAATGTGTTTCAAGGTCTATCTGTAGCTTGAAACACATTCCACATTCCAATCAATAACCAGGATAATAGGTTATATGGGTCTTTAGCTCAGCCTCATTAGGAAAAAAGAGACAAACGTGGCCTGATTCTTCAGGCAAATTAACATAGCGAGGAACCTAAAATATCACAACCGATGATACATTCTGGGACGGTTTATTATGAGACTATACAACAGAGAGACACAAAGTACTTTTTCTGAGTGCTTTGATAACCTCACCAGCCTTGGACCTCTTTGAAAATTCCACTCTGAAGGTTTGAGGTGAATATAAAGTGCGAGTTGAAGCGAGGTACCCTGCCGCTTTAAGGCTGGGATGAAACCGAGTTATTCTACCACTCTGACCTAATTGCTCTCTCGCTCTCCCAACATGAACACTGGGAGCTGTGCACTCTGACACGTAAAGATTATTTAATACCATCAAAGCCATAAAAAGAGGAATAAAAGGAGGCAGTATGAAGGGGAGGGGCGCTTAACCCTTGAGTGGCTGGCAGGGGCCGAGCAGACCAGTTTGCTGTGTAAAGCAACAGAATCAGTATGCTGAAGCAGGCTTGTCTGACTGCTGCCGGCCAACGTGAGTAGAGCTCTCACATCCCTACATCACAGCAGCTCCACTCCCCCTCCAAAAAAATCCCACTCGGCTTCAGCTACACTCTCCTGATATCGGCTCCCACCCTTTTTCTCTCCCGCTTTTCCCACACTCGCCCCAGTCCCTAAGGCAATGACTACGTCACTGGGCACCACAGCAAAACCACTGTAATATCCCAATTTACTTGTACTTATTCTGACAGACTCTGAGCCTGTTTCATTTGGGTCAAGGCTGCTTTTATTAGTGTAAAGCCCCATGCTTCCACTGGACATTTTTTTTGCTGACAAACCCAACTGCTGTACATTTCGTGGTAACATCAGTAGTAAACCCACACATATGCACCTCAAAATAAATTCTAAGAGCCAACCCACCCCTTTGGTTTTTCCTATTTACAGTGAAACTCTTAATTATGCAGTGTGGTTTTAAGTGGTTCCTGCTCCAAAAACAGAGCATGTGTGTATGTGTGTGGGTGAGACTTGGTAGAAGTGTTTACCATTAAGTAAGCACTGGGTGACATCTCCAGGGTGCTGTGCCATCGCAGCGAGCATGTCTCATCTGTCAGTGCCTGATGAGTTTGTACTGCACACAGCCGCACAGCCTTGTGAGTCAGCCTGGCTTGTCAACAACAGGGGCAGCAGGCTGCTGCTGCTGTGGCTGAGACTGTGTGAGTAGACCACGACAGACCAAACCAAACCAAACCACCTGACACACTGAGGGCTTTTCTTCATAAAAGGCCAAAATGTAGCCAAGAGGATATCTCTAAAATCTTTCCTTGATGTTTCCTGTTTGTAATATGCCAGCTAAACCTGTCTAGAGGATACCATTTGTGTCTACCTACAGTAAAATAGTGAAGAATATAATGTCCTGTATTTATGTAAAAACCTGATAACACAATGTGCTGCAAAAAATAGAAAAAACTCCAAACAGCTTCTAATACAGAACAACATCTGGTTCATTCATTTGTTCCACAGGCGACAAGCAAAACTGTCATCAAGTGAAACAAATAAAACTCACAGTCCTAGGAGTTACTGACTCACTACTACTGTGAGAAAAACAATTCCTTTCACACTCAAGAGTTAACAATCTGCAGAGGAAAGAGAAGGACATGATGAGGGTGTGGAGGAGGAGAGGTGGCAAACGTGAGTGTTCTCCACCTCGATGATACATTGCGTAGCATGTGAAACTGAGGCATGCAAGGCCTTTGACTGGCACTCTTCACATGAAAAGAGAACTAACTTCCCGTTGACACTTGCCATACAGGATAACAAAAGACACTGCATTTTCTCTCACGCAGAAGGCAGCATAAAAGAACAATCACTTGACAAAGTCTCTCTCTTGATCTAAAGCCTTAATACATTTTCTTTTCTTAGAGTGCCAACATCATACCTCCTGTTTAACCTCACATCTTATCAGGAATTATATTTTTAGCACAAAATGATGGGCACGACATGTGATCAGGTATCACAAGATGGCTAGACAGCAGATTAACCGGACGTTCTAAAGGTTATTATCAAAATTATTATCATATGTGACAGTTTACCAGGCAAGAAAAACAAACTCGTATTTATGCCTTGTCTTCCCAATTACAGTGAGGGCACAGCATTTTAACTGTGAGTCACACTACAGACTAGAGGTGACAGGGTGGGAAAACCCTCAGAAACACCAGATTTCCCACTGAGTGACTCTTCCTCTAATGCATTTTGCTCTGAATGTCACAGGTTGTCACAGGAAAGGTCGGGTATCTTTTCCTACTACACACACACAAATAAAAATAGAAATTCTGCCTGCACTGCACTGCGGAAGTTGAGAGAGGTGGCACAACATCCATAGTTTTGTCAAGGATCACTGATGTTGCACACACCCCAAATTTCACATTTGAGCTTTTTTTTTACATTCAGTGGTAAATAATTCAAACTGACAGTGACAGAATAGATTTTTACTAATCTACTAAGAGTAGCCCCAATATCCCTACCAGGATCTGAAATGCTGGGTGAAGCATCAGTGATTATGTTTACATGAAAACTATATTTCTATTAATGTCCATATTATGATTAAGGCACAATTCTCTTGATAAAATGTCCACATGCACTGTGTCAACAGGAATACTTCTGTTTTGATGTTAACCATTATAATTCTATATACTTGAACTATATCCATATAGTTACAAATTAATGTGCTTGCCTATTTATTTACAAGCCTCACTCTCATTCACATGCTCAAAAAATGCAGATGAGAACTTAAAGAAATTACAAGAAGTGTCATAAGCATATGCCAACAACCTACTGCAGAACTGGTGTTAAAGTCTGCAACCATCATAGATATGGACTGGAGAACAAAACACTGCATGTTGAAAAACAAAAACGTTTGACTATGGCTTACTTCAAATTCGACCTTGACCAGGCATAGGTATTTAGAAAAGGGTGTACATGTCAATGTTTTATCCTGAGTATAGTCTTATTCAGGTTAATCTCGGAGTTAGCCCATGAACCATTCTGTCAAACAATGTCTATGGTTTCTATGGCTTGCCAGTTGACAGTGGGCAACAGTGAGTCTCATCCCATTTCGCAAAACAATCACATCCCCCTCATGGCAACTTTATTGTGGTAAAGTGCTTTATTACCATCAAAAAACGTCACTTCCATCTTGTTTTCCACTTGAGGTGGAATTGAAACAGGTTGGGTTTAGGTGTTAAACACACAAACAAAGTTGTAGGTTGTCAGGATGTCATGAAAATGATTTGTGTCAATCTGCACAATCAACACATCAAAATAGCAGGAAATAAACACATCCAATAAATTTATTTAGCTTAAAATTTGCACTGCCTGTCATGAAAAAAGAAAAAGTCCATCACTGTGCATTAAATAATACAGTGAAAACTACAAGACTGTTTCTTGCAACAGGAACTGAAGTTTACCTGCATTTAAAAATCTATCTATATCTAAGAGTAAAAATAATATTAGTGTGGTGAAAAACTGATTTTCTGTATGGAAGATAAGTCTTTGCCAAATTTAATAAATCTGTCTATGTGTCACAGAGTGTGTAGAAAAACCAACAATCTAAAATTTCAAAGCATCTCAGGCTGATTCCAGCTCATTTCAGGGTGTGTGCTGCATGTTATTGCTTAAAAATCATTAGGCAGCAATCCCTGTGTCGGTGGATTATGTTTTTATAATTAAAATGTGAACTATCAACAACAGACAATATTTAAAGCACTGGAACAATACTCTTTTGCTGGTTTCCAGTGAGAAATTAAGGTCAATATTGCAGATCTGTCCCAATGAGCATTCAGATGAACATATGTTTTATTAGATTATATATACTTTGGCTGACAGCACAAAGAGAAATAGAGGAAGAGGTATGTTATTGCAAAGGCAGCTTCTGTTTTGCCCACATTCATTGTAATAATAGTGAGGAAGCACAATTTTTTTATATACATCATGACAAAATAAAATGATGTGCTTGTATTCTAGAGGCAACATGCCAAACACTGTGCCAAATGAATAAAGTGTGCAGGCTCAAACAAACAGGAGACACTTAGAAAGAGCTTGTTACAGCCATAAACAGAGCGTAATGAGCACTGTAATCTGTGGTTTTACAAGACAACGCTGCAGGTTTCTGACGCTGCAGGGTATGGAGCTCAAACTATGTCCTGACATTTAATCTGAAGAGATGCAGACACCTCAAATCGCCACATTATCCTGACGAGGGATAATCAGAGGTGCTAACAAATTGGGGGAGATACCTGTCAGTCTGCCATGACTGCATTTCTGTAAAGTTTTCCAGCTCTGTATCAGTGCGCATCTGCAAGCGGTGGTTGCCCATCCATTCACAGCACCCTGAGGTAGTGGCTCTGCTCGGTAATAATTATCCACTGTAGAGCAAAGTTTACGTCAAATTATACTGACAGAAACGCACCCAGACACACAACATTACACGGTTTTCACTGCACATGTCTACTGACGCGACAATGCCAGGTTCAAGGAAACTGTCAGCGCTGAAATACAGCACGTCCCGACGCCTTTATAAACTGCACAGCAGCGTTAGCTTTGCATGCTAGCTGACGTCGAGTCTGCTGATAACACAGCGTCGCTTTAATAAACACAAATTCAAGCTAAAGTGGCCGCGACTTGACAGGAAGGTGGTATTTTTGCTTCCTCGGTACGTTCCTGAACACTAAAACCTGTCACAGCCGTGCGCGTTTAAACTCTGGGGGGTGAAAGGAGTTCACACACCTTCCGCTGAAGCTGAGACCTGAACACACGCTGTCAGATGTTGACAAGCTGTCAATGACAAGTGTGCGGTAATACCTGGGACCTGTTGACTCCTCCTCCCGCTCCCCTCGGACTGCTGCTGCTGCTGCTGCTGCTGGAAGTTGAGCCGCGCAGCTGTATCTCTCCTCTCGCCGTAGTCTGTTCAAAGTTTTCTGCCGACTTTCAAATCTCCAAACATCGGCTCTTAACGCAACTGAGTGAAACGAAACCCCCACCCCTCTCTTCTCCTTCCCTCCTCCAGGCAAACCGTAGGTACAGAGGCGGCGAGTAGCTTTCAGAGAGCAGGCAAGTTTGGCACGGCTTTCGCAAAGGCAACCATCGCAGTCACGTTCTCTGGCTGTGAAATCCAACACCAGCTCTGACACCGCCCCCTTTCCTTTTATGGGGGGGCCGGTCCTCAAAAGTGGATGTCCTGCTCTTTCCAGATGTGCTCTGCTTAAAATGTAATGAGGCAACAAGATAGCTCATGAATGCCTCACTAAAATGCACATAACCTGGACGCCAGAGGCACAGAGCAACAAACCCGAGCTTTAAAAGTGATATGAGGATTTAAATTGTCTTCATATTTTAATGCAACCAATCACGACGGTGCAACACATAACGCTACAAGTGTGATATGGATTTAAAAAAAATAGAAACAATTTTGAAATAAATTATTTTAATGATTTTTTAAAAATAAATATGTTATAATAAAATGGCGTCTAGGACTCATACAGACAAAAAATATGACTTTTATTATATAAAATTAATAAACCTATGTGTGACTATATTATAGTAAAAATGTTTGAGACCCACAGATGTGTCGCAACAGATTTTATTTAGGTCGCCAAAGATCTTTATCTGCAACACCTTAGAGTTACACAAGGGTTGCTGGTTTCTCAGCACACTGATGACAGAACAAAACAAGGTCAACGCTCATTCAAAAACACATCTGAAAAAATATGTTTGTTGAACAATTTTTATTTATTATTAAAACAAGGGACTGCAAGTATTCACAAGCTATGAAATAACATGTGATATAGAGTGAGTCCAGGTGAATATATAATCGCAGCAGAGAAACTGTAGCGTTTTCTGATTTTGTTCAAATATGAATTTTTGGCATAAAATGTTAAACACTCCGGCCCCTCCTCCTCTGTTGCGTGACTATGCTCCTGCTGTCCTGCAGAGAACACCATTAAAGCCTCTAAAATATCTTCCATCACAGGTTGTACTGTTCCCTTTTGTCACAGCGCATTTGGGCAGTCAGCTTCTTGTTTAATCCAACACTAAGACGAAGGACCGTTCTACCTGATCACATTAAGAGCTGCTGCTTTAAAGGCAAAGTATGCCTTTGTGCACTCTTATTTTTATACCATTTATGTGTTTTTTTATGTTCATCTATAATCTATATCACAGAAGATGTGTAATCCACAGTGGAAGTTATAGCACTGTCTGAGAAAATGGACAACCCTGGGCTTCTGCTATCTCCGTTTCAAGGGTTTAACGAAGCCACATAAAATGAATTATGAGAGGACTTTCTGAGCATGATCATACAGTACATGACTGCAACGATCAAAAGCGTTCCACCTCAGAAAGTAAAGTTTTGTGACAGGTGCTACACGTGAAACCTTTGTCCCATGAGATTGGACAAAGACAGCATGTGACATATTTTGCCCTCACGCTACCTTCTCAGTTGCTTTTTCATCTTTTCCTGGGAGCAGTGACAGTGCCACACAGAGAGTACGAGCGTCAGTATTCCTCGTTTCCCCTGCTGCCTTTAAGGCTCTCTCATACAAAAGCAGTGAGTGGCACTAAACTGTGTCAGTTGTCACACATCAGCACACAAGTGAGGAATGCGGTGCTGAGGGGGCCGGTTGTGACATGGGACACACAGGCATGCGAGTAACCACGGACTGAGGGAATCATCAAACACTAAAAGTATGCACTGATGGAAGTAGCTGCTGTCACAACAGAATGGTTGAAGAGATGGAGCTGTCTTCTTTCACTGCATTCTGACAGGTGGAACTGGGGCCAGGCATGCATGTGTATAGCATGTGTTCATGTAGACCGGATAGACTCACCCTCGTTCACTCAGCTACAGTGTGGGGATTTGTATCACCAAGCATTGTGTTTCCTCTACATATCTCTAGGTTGGATAGTAAGGCCTCTAGGGTCTCCTTAGCCCAGCTGCATCCTCTGCTTGTAGCCAGGTTTACACTGGAAGCTGAATCTTAATGGCACTCCACTATAGCTAACCTCGAACTCTGCAACACAAATATAGGAGGGCATTTCAGTATGAACTCCACAGCTATATGGGGGCATGTCAAGCATAGTGAAAAGCCATGTGACACATGTTCCATTTAATGCTTTACATAGCCTCCCTGGCTTGACACGGGTGCTTGTAAGGCACATGCATTAACTCCGCATCAGGCTATTGTACAGACAGCAAATCTGGATTTGGACACGCTTCAGAGATCCTAAGATTTCTAATGCTTTCACCATTTTTCAAAGAGCAGCAAAGAGTGACAGACAAACTTGACAGCAGCTTGAAGGATTTAGTGTAATATGCCTGCATGTCTATCCTTTTGGTTAGTTGTTACAGAGATTGTTGCTGTCTGAGGCTGGGAAAGCTCATTCGATTACAAGGCAAGAGCAGCCTTAGGACACGGGTACCATCCGCTACCAGGAATCAGTTAGCTTGGCATGATTGTAAACACAGTTAAACAGCTAGTTTAGTGTGATTAGTCTGTGTCTGAATGTATCCTCATTCACTACTGCCTATGGTGACTTTTTTGTAGAGGGCATTGTAGTGAGCTCTGGCAGATTATAAAAAGGAACACTTTTCACAGTATTATTTTCAGTACTGTCACATTATTACTGTTACACAATTATAATGTGGTAGATTGCTGCTGGTTAATGTGTGATGGTGCAAAATGGTACTGCGCATCAGGGATACACTGAGTCCACTATTTAAGATATAGTAATTCTTATTACACATTCAAGCAACACAATGAAATGATGAACACACAATGTAGTTCAATACTGTAATGTATTACCTGATGCACCACATCGAACCAAGGCAACTCAACACGACCCCACAAAAAATGCCACAATTTGTCAATACCTTCATACATCCTCCATATAAAACACACGGTGTATGCAAACACAACAAATGGACAAATTGCCTGACATCCATTCTCGGATAGTTAAAGCTGCAAAATTCCAAGTTTGGGGTTTGAGTCCCCCTGACACCACAAGCTGCTCTGTTTTCACACTCAACACAAACTGATTGAATGTAATTTCATAAGTCAGACACATGCTGCATAATGCAGAGTTTTTTTTAATCCACAACAAAAAGTAGTCCCTGTAGATGTTTATTGTTACATGACTACATGAAGCGTTGCTCTCATGTTTCTTTTTACAAGGCACCTGGTGAGCCCTTTAGCAGGTGCTCCGTGTCCACCTCTAAACGCCGGGTGCCTATTTACTGTCCGGTGTGAAAGTCCAGTGCTATTTCCAAAGTGAGGTAACGTTAGCCAGCGTGAGCGATGTTTGCACCCCCAGTATGGGGCTACATACCACATGTCACGTCCTGGCTCAGTGGGTGTCAGAGACCGGAGGGGTGGAGGGGGGAGTGTCACCCACACCCAAGAGAAACATTTCCAGTTCTCCAAATGTCAATGGGCAATTAGAGTGGGGTGTCTAATGCACTGGGGCAACATGAGAACCCAAGAGTCTGACGTCAGAACGGGCAGCAGTCTGCCAGGCTTTCTTGAGGAAGTCGCTGGAGAACCGTGGAGCTGCCAAGGCTTGGTGATTCCTTTGCTTTTAAAACATATTGCCTTTTTAAAACCAAATATTTATTTGAAACATCCGATGACAAGCCATTCATCACAGATTATTGGCTTGTCATCCATAGCAGAGTGTAATGCAGAACTCATTAAGCAGCATAAAGGAAAATAAAAGCATTAGAGCGTGAAGCTTAAGGTCACTTGTTTGGGCTTTATCAAAGAGCATTTTCACATATATAACAATAAGATAATACACTCCTTGAATGCTCAAAAGTAGCTACCCTGCCAGAAGCTAAATGCACCACTCATGTCTGAACAGGAGTGATGAAAGGCCACATAGCTCTCACGTTGGTTCTCTTTATGGTGCTAGACTGTGAAGAATAAAGAAGAAATGTGCGAGGGAGAGAGAGAGAGAGAGAGTGCAGATGAGATGGTATCAGCCGCATGGAAACAGTTAGCCAAGCCTCGAAGCCTCTTTTGAACTGCAAATGGCTGTTAAGAAACAGCTTTGACTCTGAACACGTTTGAATAACATGCTACCAGCATGCAGGAGAACGCAGAGACACCACAAAACACACACACACCACCACCAAGCAAATACAGACAGAGCCCTGCAAACCCACCCACAGCCCATACTTAATCTCACCTGCAAGAGAGAAAACCCATTATACAGTTTAATTTTCTTTTTCTCATTTTTTCCCCTCCCGGAGAGAAAAAAAAGATGATTTTTTTCTCAAACCTCTGACAGGCGAGCCTTTCGCAGGATTTAGTCCATCTGAAAACATGTGGTAAGCCTTGTGGAATGTTTCAAATGATTCCCAGATGTGGGCCGCAGACAGGTTTAACCCATTCTCTTCCCACTCAGGAGCAGGGATGAAGTGTAGCAGAGGCCTCATCAGAAGAGAGTCCGAACGATATCGCAAAACTTTCATCCCTTTCTGTCCATTTTTGTTACTTTCAAAGCATTAGGGCTCACTGAACTGTGCCTTGATATAATTTTCTGTGAAGCTAAAAATGGAAGTTCTCTTATGCTGCATTAAACAAGAATAAAGAATGCGAGAGTGCCGCTTTTCCAGATGACTCAGCAATCGCAGGGACCTGCCAAATAAAAAAAAAAGAAAGAAAAAAGGGGAAAACTAAGGAAAACACCTTTATGGGAAACAACTCTCCTTAATGCATTGCTCAACAGGCTGCAAAACAACCTGCGCATTTTCTCATGTATCAGCTCTCGGTGCATGGTTCCTGTTCGGCTGAGCTCACAATGCTTCAACTTAATGCTTCACTTGAACTTCATCATCATTGTTTACATGTTTTGCTTTAAGCTGGGACTCAAAACATGCCTGCAGGATTGTTTCATGAAGGACATTGTTATTGTAGTAACACTCCCAAAGATGGCGGTTGTGATGAGATAGGGAGGGAGGTAGCAGAAGAGCCAGACTACTAAACGGGGTGGAGAGAATGAGCTGCTTGATATCCTATGAGCAACAAACTCAAGTGACCCCATTCTCTGCTCTCTCTCTCTCTCTCTCTCTGTAGCTCTGATATTCCCTCCCTCCACCCTTTCTCTCTCTCCTTCCCTCTGTACTTTCCCCTCTCTCAACAGCCTAGCCAACTGTGAAGCAGTTGTCCAACACGCCCGTCAGCCTGCCAGCCAACATGTTGGACTGAGTCCCATTATACACAATCATAACAGACAGAAAGGGTACATGCAGACAACTGATAGAATTGCGCTAAAATTGAGGGCAGAGGCGAGTGGCAGGCAGTCACTCTGGCAGCAAAGTTGGTGAGCAAGCACAGAAAGAGGGAATAGTCCTGGGCTGTGTGGCTCTTATAGCAGGATAGGCTATATGAGGCCAGAGCAGGCTGGGAAAGATTGTTACAGCTTTGAGCTTCCACATGTGAATGCACCGCAAAACCCCCCCTCTCCCTTTTTTGCCTCCCTCCCACAATCCTCCCTAAGGATAGAGCAGTGTTTTAAAAGAATCACAAACAACTGCCGACTCCAAATTCTGCTTTTTATTTCGGAAAGACAGACAAACCTGCTTTGGCTTCCTTATCCACGCTGAGCTGGAGGCAGCCTGATTCACTCCTAAACAGTACAGTCCCAGGATGACACTCAGGAGGCATTGGCTAAATGTGTGACTGGCAGGATTCCACACAAACATTGTCAGGATATTGGAAAAAAAAATGTATTTCCTGCGGAGAGTTAAATGACACACAATGTCTGTGTGATAAGTTTGAAACCAGAACTGGAAGCTGGTTGAATTAGATGAGGACTGGAAGCAGTGGGTAGCTTCAAGATTAAAAATACACATTTCAGCACCTCCTTCCTCACTGTGCTATGTGTGTAGTACTATGGTTGACCGACAACCAGCAGTAAACTCCACAAACACCCCTCATGCCTGGGTTGTGCCCCTATATTTACATTGTTTAACATGATGCACATCTCATTCACTCATCACTTACAATAAATAATGCAATAATATGTGTAACATTTACACCCTACTATCCAAGGCTAAAGCAATGCATGGGCAGTTAGCCAGCTAGCCCATTAGCTCTGCTAGATTGATCAGATATTGTTTTTTAATGTTTAATAGCAAAACTTAAAGTTTATTACCCACTAGTGGTATAAATAGGCTTCTAGACACACCACATTCACAGGTGTCAAACCTGGACATCCTCAACAAACTTCTGTCTGCCCAGCATCTTTAAACACACACACACACATATACAGTATAAGGGTTGCACCCTCCCTCTGCTGCATCTTCCATTTTGGATCGTCAGGGTGCCAGTCGCCAACATGTTCTCCTTCCCAGCATCTCATCAGTGGAAACCCAGAGAGTATGTCCCTTTAATTAGACCGCCCGTGAAATAATGGTGCATTAATGACATTTCTATGGGGGCCAATGAGCTGGAACAACAGAGGAAAGACTAAATCACAAATCAATTCCAACAAATGTAATTAAGGTTTAATTAGCCTCTAGGGTGTCACATGAATGCCATGGAGGGGATGATGCTGAAGAAGAAAGAAAGAGAATGGGGAAGTGAAACAGAAATTTAGAGAAAGTAAGATGATCGCAGGTCAGGAAAACTAAGTGGGCTCTTTTTGGAACCACTAGCCCATGTATGTCATTTGTTATTATAATGGTATTCAGTGCTCTCAGTGCTTTGATCAGTATCAAAAGAAACGCTGTATAGCGTCTGTATGCTAAATGTGTGGCTCTTGGCACGTGCCGGGGCGGTTTTAAAGAGGAGGGCTGATTTAAAGGCAAAACTTCCAGCGTGGAGCCGCACAGCGAGCACTGGGTAGAGAAGTGCTAATTCTCTATAAAAACAGCAGCATGTACGGTTAAGCCCAGCAACATTCTGGTGTTAAAAAGAAAAAAAGGGGGGAGAAAGAAAACAACAGAGGGGAGGGAAAAAAAAAAAAGAAATGCAAAACCGCAGGGAGGGTTTGGATAGCACTGGCCTGCCTCGCTGGATGCCACATCATACAAACACAGACTCTCGCGCCAATAAATGAGCTTCATAAACTGCAATTAAAACCCTGGGCACTAATTTAGTGGAAATGGCAGCCTGTAAAAAGCGAAGACTGTTAGAGAAAGGAGTAGAGGAGGGAGTGAGGCAGAGAGGGGGAGACGTTTCTGGACTTCAAGAAAGGTGTCTTTTTCATCTCTGACATTAATGCAAAACATGTTCGTACATTTTTCAAGCTTGTACCACACACACAAAACAGACAGACTTAGGCAATTATGTATAATTACTTGCAAATACTGATAGATATTGAGAGAAAACAGAATCTCTCTGAGATATTCACAAACACACGATGTCTCTCATGTACACATCTGCACTCTTTGAAGCCTTTCCAGAGGCTGGCAGGCAGGTTTGTCATCTTAGAGGTGTCGGGGGTGGACTAGGCACGGCTGACGGGACACATCTGCCAGGTCTGCCTGTCCATCAGGGTCAAAAGACTATAGAATGAGGTGTCAGCTTTGCGATAACAAGCCACACACACACACACTTAAATATATAAAACACATCAAATGCATGGAGCTACAGAAACCACTTCCATAAACACATCTCACTGTGTAAACCGTCAAGTGACATACTTGATATGCTCGTCAGGTGTGTATGTGTGTGTGTCTTAGGGCTGTAATTAAGTGGTAATGTCATGCAATGCAGTGCAGCTCCGTTAGATAGTGTTGTAAATGGCGAGTGCGGAGTGACGACTGACTATCAGAGGATGGGGAAATCAGTGTGACTGTTGCAGGCGCAGCTGCGTGTGAATTCCTTGTAAAGCAGCAGCAGCCATCCCTTCACACAGGATGGGTGGTTTCAACACCTCTTCCTGGTTAAGGTTACTGCTGAGTATCGTCTGACCTTGAGCTGGCTCGTCTTCCCCTCCTGTAAGACTGATCGTAAGCTTCGCCTTCGAGTGTTATTCAAGGAAGCTGCACAGTCAACTCGTTGAAACGGCAGGAACACGGCAAACATGGCAGCGATGTCAGTAAAAACAGACAAATACAAAATGTCACATATTTATATGTAAGTAATATTTTACATTTTTATATGTCATGGTAAGTGTAAGTGCACACCAGCGGTCTCACCCCTGAGAGAGCTACACACAAGCTAAGACCTGTGCCATGTTGCCTTTTTTTAATTGCTTATTGATTAGTATGTCATGCTGTGACAAAAACAGGGGAAACAACAGAGGAAAACCTGGAAGTGATGAGAGCTGAAGGATGCAATGCATGGCTGAGCAGGAGGCCTGTCTCAGAGGGGGCGAGCGCAAAGTTAACTCTGCTGGAGAGTATATAAAAGTGGAATGTTTAAAGCCCGCAGAAAGAGGGGGTTCCAGTTTTACAGCAGGACATTATTTTTGTTTAATTTTTTTTTGTTTATTGCAGAGTTCTTGAAAAGTTACAGAAAAGAGCTGCACTAAAAGAAAGAAAGAAAAAACAATCTGAGTATCAAGTGAACGTTTGTTAAAGAGAAAAACAACATGAGCTTGGCGACGGAAGTTTGAGGTTTATCACCACCCCAATCCTCTGCGCTATCTTTTTTGGGTTTCCTGTGTTTTCACCATGTGCCCTTGAGGACTTTGTGCATAAGCAGATCACATGCAGTTTAAATATAAATTCAGCTTAGTGTAAACCTAACAGTCAAAGCATGTAATTTGATAAATAGGTGTGTATTAAATAGGTGGGCTTCCCTGTGGCATGAGTATTGAAAATATGTGTAAGGCTTGTTGTTTATTTAGGTCAAAGGAGAAGAGATTTTATCTTGTAATGTACTTTCAGTGCCCTCAAATGTGAAAGGAAAAACAACACCTTACTTCAAAAGCTACAGTCATTCATGATGAATCCTGTTTTTGTAGTGCTCAAGTAACTTTTATGCCCATGCATTGAGATGATTATATATATATATATATATATATATATATAAGTATTAGTCTCTATATCATCATGTTGATTCTCTTTCATTATGACTCATTGCACACAGGCATGCGAATGGGAAACGATACCCACGTTGTAGTGATCAGTCAGGATCAGATGTTGCTCATCTGTGACTCCTGCCATCTTTCCCAGGGCTACAAAACAGCCAGTGAGGAGTGACCCATAATCCTCAAATGTCTCCCTGTGATCCACAAGGAACCTACTGCTGATCTGATCCAAATGAGGCAGAGAGGAAAATCTGCTTCTCTTGATCTCTGTGCAAGAAAGAAAAACAAATTACACACATACACACAAGGACAGTAAAAGGACCACAGCAGCACGATGGTTATCTTGCATCACCATGTGTCCAGCTTCGAGTGCAGAGATTTTAAGGAGGGTTGTCAGGTTCAGATTTCATTTTTTTTCTGTATAGTTCAAAGTTAGTATGTAAATAAACCACCAAAACTCCCATTGCAGCACAGGCACTTTACTACACTAGCATAAATTCTGCTTTTTCCTGTTGTCTCTGCCAATGTTGGTGTGGTTTCTCTGTATGCCTACAAGGGGTGAAGAGGAAGTGAAGACTTTCTTGTGTATCTCTACAGCATCTGCTGGCTCCATTTTGTGGTAAATATGACTAATGCAGACCATTCAAAAAATAATAATTTAAACGACTCCTTAAACAAAACCACACACATGCACATAACATTAATACACTATTAGCTAAGATGATAATGTATTGACTGTATGTAAGCTAGCAGGACTTTACTGCAGACTCAAGCTGCATAACAGTCTAAATTAACTTTCCCTCTGCAGTTAATATCTTGATTGCTGCTGTACGATGAAGCGGCCAACTGGCATGGTAGTAAAACATATGATGGAAATTAGTTCTACATTGGCAGGAAAATTAACCATAATCCTGTGCAAAAGTTCTCTCTCAGATTTGGAGCTAATTTGTGGCCGTAAATTCCTAATTTTATAACCTAAGCGGCAGAAAGTAAAGATACAAAGTGTAAAGACTGCTG
Source organism: Parambassis ranga (assembly GCF_900634625.1). Taxonomy (NCBI): domain Eukaryota; kingdom Metazoa; phylum Chordata; class Actinopteri; family Ambassidae; genus Parambassis; species Parambassis ranga. The sequence goes on along the minus strand of NC_041039.1, from coordinate 10,361,515 downwards.
AATGGATGGGCATGAGGTGAGTGTGTGTAATCTGTCTGGAAGAGTGCCATGTTTCCTTGTAATCCTCCTCATCTGACTTCTCATTATTCCAGCGCTGATTGGGGAGTGCAGTTTAATAAGGGCTAACCTATAGCAATGTCAGGAGGAGGCTGTAAAAACAGTCAAGGATTATCACGCCCACAACGGGGCACACAGGAGCAGCAGAGGCAGGCCCGGAGATGGCCAGATGTGTCGCGAGCTCAGTGACAGTAGAAGAGATTAAGGTCGCACTGTCCTGGTTGGATTAGCGCCAGAAGCTACATGATGCTAATGGGCTGGCACTGCCAGGCAGAGTGAAAGCGTCGGTAGGCTGGCAGATGTCGACACAAGGCTTTTATGTCTGTGCCGGGCTCCTCCCTCCACATGGCTCCTGGTTCTACACTGCAAGCCATCTTTACCCACAGATAAAAGATAAGAGGTTTAGTAGGTGCAGCAGCAGGGCCAGAGGTCAATAACCTTTGGACATAATCATGGACAGAGACAGCTTTCATATACTTTACTATTGTCTCTGTAACACACACACTTTTATGCATCTGACTTGTTTATTAATTTCCTCAACATAAAATTTACTTTAACAGCTCTGAGTGCTATAAAAAAATTGAAAGTAGACACGGACACCTGTGTAACGTGTTGCAAGCTTACTGATATTTTCCCATGTGAATCTGCCAGAATAAACTGACTTGAATTATGATGAAATCCTGTGATTTGTAAGAAGATCACTTGTTGATTGGCACAGAGAAACATTATCTGTATACCGCACACCATAATCTGAACATTGCCACAAATGTATGAAAAGGTCAAACTGGTTTAATCATTTTTGTTGATATTTTAACAATGAATGCCTTAAACACTAAAAAAATGGCAGCACAACGGACAGTGAACTGGCCAAGTAGGCAGGAAAGTGGCAGGCAGACTAGATCCTCCAGGGAATGGATGGAAATGGGAACGTCCACATTTCTAGACAGTGACTGGCCTAGTTTCAGAAATACAGTCCATTCTCTCTCTCTCTCTCTCTCTCTATCCATCCTCTTTTCTATCTCTCTCTGTTGTAGAGCAGCCAAACAAATCATGCAAAGTTAACATCAAAGTTTGCACTCAAAGGTCACTGGATCTCTCAGAGAACAGGCGACCTCTGTGCTGCTGGGGGATGGAGTTGACCCAATGAAAGCAGCAAAATTGCTGTCTGATATTTTAACCTCCTTCCCTGATCTCCTGATCTCTCATACCTCCACCTACACATTCAAATATTATTTAATGTCTCCCCCCCCTGTCTGTCTGTCTCTGTCAGGCCCTCTGCTATTTTAAGGACACAGGCCTGTTTGAGGAGAAAGCCGGCCTGTCACTTGACATTATGGCCGATGTAAGACGGGCGGAGTGACACAAGGTGCGCAAAGCCTAAAAAAAAGAGATTTAGTCAGACTAGACTTTTACATTTGCTCTCCTCCTCTGCTTCTTCTCTGTCTGTCCTTATACGTCGTCTCCCCGGACAGAACAAACACAGAGAGATGTGTGGAAGAACAAGAGGGAAAGAACACAGAGATGAAGAAGAAGACAGAGATGGAAAAATGAGCCTTTAACAGAGAGAGAAAGGACAGAACATCAGAGCAGGAAAGAGAGTCTTTGGAGCGAACCATAATCCAATAACAGGTCTTGTAAAAAGACACGCTGACCATAAAAACTCCAGAGAGGTTACATGAGGACTGGAGCTGGATATATAGAGTGTACCCCGGCTGATGGGACAGCAAGAGAGAGACAGAGAGGGGAGGAGAGAGGACATGTATGTTCATTTGGTGATCCCAAAACACACCCTTCCTCCAATGTTTCAATCCAGCAGAACCCCCCACCCCCACACCCCCCACCCTTCCCTTCCAAGATTTCCCCTGAGAGAGTCAGATGGTGCCACTCCACTCCACCCCCCATCCCAATTCCATTTTTTTTCTGTTTTAACCCTCCTCTCCCTGTGTCACTCTCTAACTCTTTTTCTTCCTCCCTTGGCATCGTATCACTCATTCCCATGGCACTGATGTGTGAAGAGCACTGGGGGGGGTGGAGGGGTGGGGGGGGCAACAAAACCTCCACCAAGGGGCCTCTTAAGTATTCAAGGTCACTGCTTGACAAAGCGTATGCTGCAGCGCGTGGAGTGTTTCACAAGGCATGTGATGTTTTGCAATATTCGATGCGCTTCCTTGCAAATCTGATAGTGTGTGTGTGTGTGTGTGTGTGTTTCTATATTTGCGAGGACCTGTTTGACTTGTTTTTTTAAAGTTTTGGAAAATAAAGACATTTAGCCCTAGGACAGATTTTTAATGGTTAAGATGAGAGACTTAGTTACAATGGTTAAGGTGTGGGAAAAATAAGAGTCTTCACAACAGCTGAGTTGTGCAGCTTGTGAAACAGGATGACCTGTGGACAGGGTGTGTCCGAGCAGCGAGAGTGTTTACACTCTTAGATTTTCTGTTTCAACATCAGCAGCCCTTTTCTAAACACTGAGTCGATTCACATGAGTTTGGATGTAGTTTGTTAAATCACCATGCGATCACATACATCTCCAAAGTGATGACTTTTCAGGAAGGAAATTAAGCTGCAGTATTCTGGCTGTGTGGGGTCATGAAATGAGAGCCTATCTGTCAGCCATCAGTGTGGTGGTTGATCGTTAAAGGTGATATACACAATATATACAAAACTGCTGCTCTGTGAGTGTCGAATAAGTGCATATAACATCTACTGGCTGGGGTGGAGATAGGAGAAGATTGTTTTATAGCGTGCGATTCAACTGGTGTGCTTTAACCGACAAGCAAACAACACCTGTAAATGAAATTAGATCAGAATAATTCATGAACTATATTCTTGTCTCTTGTCTGCTTTAAAAAAAAAAAAAACAAACAAACATTATAACTAAAATACCAAAAAGCTGTTTCACCTGCAACATTATGAATTTTTAATCTGCCCTTTCGGCTCTGCTTCGGGCCTAACTTGAGTCTGAGCAGCAACGTTTGCTGAACAAAACTGATGCTAAATATATAATATGATGCAGTAAAGAAAACAAACAACCATCCATCACAAGTGATAGAAGACTCACTCACACTTATTTCGACACACACACTGTGGGATGACAATGATGTAGGGTCTGCGGCCGTCAGCCAAGCTAGCATTGATCAGCACCGGCTGTCAGTGCACCACCAAATCAATCATGTCCATTGATCCAGCATCATGGGAAGAGTGTGTGTGTGTGTGTGTGTGTATAAATGGAGAATGTTTGTTGTTGCAGGCTAAGAATATGATATTAGTCCAAAATTAGAAGAAAGCTGAGATGATGAAAGATGCTGATTTACAAGGTTGCAAGGCTAGTGGGGAAAAAGTGTTTCTCAGTTGCTCAATAAAACAGCATGAGATTAAGGCTGAGCCAAGATTTGTGTAGTACACACAACAAGTCCACTCCATTAAGGATGCAAATGGCAGCATCCCTTAAAGTTTCCATGGAAACATTTTTTCATTCAAATGAAAAGCTATCACACCAGTTGCACCTACGTAAGTGCCAAGTTGGATAAACAATACAAAAAAGTTCATATAACGTGTTGGTGGGTAAAACTCAAGGGGTTAAAAATTCCAACAAACACAGAGAAAGTAATGTGGACCCAGTATTATCAGCTTTGGCCGCACACCCTGGAACAGAGATCAGAGTAGATAAAGAGGAAGAATAGAGCAAAAAAAGAGTGGGAGACATGGCCCCAAGACCTATGTGTCTTTAGAGCCTCTCAATCCTCCTCTCCTTTTTTCAATAGTCTGCCCCGGCGGTGCTGAAGATGTTTGACACAGACGTGCTGATAAAAGGCAAGAGAATAAAGAGAAATGAATGTTACAGTTGGTGGGATGAGAGGGATAGAGTGTAGTAAAGAAGGGGGAAAAAATACAAATGATGCCATGATGGTGGAATGAAGCATACTTTTGCTCCTCTTATCTATCAGGAGAGGAGATGAAAAGTGAGAACCACACAGGGGGTACTACGTAAAAATCACATCGCAGGAGAAGAAGAAAGGAGAGAAAAAAAACAATTGGAACATGAAGATGGTTTGATGGTTTAAGAACAATGTCCTGCATTCTTTCTCCTTACTGCAAAACTGCACCCACCCGCCTGTGTCCACACACCGCCTTCAAAACACAGAAAAATGCTGGTGTCCTCACACACATGTTCATGCACAGAGGTACATTTCTGTAAGAAAAAAACAGGCAAATTACACATGAAAGGATGTGGGGGGAGAGGTGAAGGGTGGTGTGTTGGTGGTGGTGGTGGGGGCAGAGCAGGACGGCTGTTCTGAGTGTGTGTGTCTTTTTATCAGGTGAAGGAGAAGCGGAGAGTGGTGGTGGTGTTGGTGGTGTGGGGTGTTGGTGGTGTAAGATTTATCTGCTGCCGTCGGAAAACTTTGACCCCGGAGTTGTAAATCTGTCAAAGGAGTCTAGCCAGCTCAACAGGAAACACGAAAAGGAAAGGGGGGGTTGAGGTGGGTTGGAGGAGTGGGTGGGATGTTTGAGGGGGGTGGGTGTAGGGAGGTGTGTGTATGGGGGGAGGGGGGGCACAGCCATAAGCTCAAGTATTTTAAAAGAGCCACTTTTCGGAGTTGAGGTTTGGAGAAGAAGGGGGTGAGGGGTAAGGGTGGGGGGGTCCTTGCCATGTTTACAATCCTGAAACTGATCCCTCACAGCCGGCGAATCTCCCTTTAGCAACACACACACACACCTAAAAAATATCAAGCACAGAGCTTGGCAGGAAATGAGTGTTTTGATCTATGAATGTGTGAATCATATTTTCAGGCAAAGTGTGGGTGGAGTCTAATGTAAACATTATTATTACATATTTTTTTCAGCGTAGACCACCAGTTAATCACAAGGCTGATAATCATCTTGTGATAATGATATTTCCATCCAAGGGCCTAATCTAAAATGCATGTGTATTGTCCCCTGTTTACCTAACACACACTTACATTTTGGAACATTCCGATCTGTGTTCATCTCATGGCCACATTGAGAATTCAGGGTTCTTCTATCTTTTTTTTTTTTTCAAAGCACATCTTCATTGGGGGATTTATCAGATCTATTAAAGAGATTGCTGCTTAACCCCTTGTTATTTTCCACATTTTTCTTTTTAGATGAGGCAAAGATGAAATTTTACCTTGATAACTTTCAACAATGCTAGTTTATCCATTTACATGTATACATACGATGACAGAAGATTGCAGGGTGGAACAATATATCTAACAAAGCTGAGCATCCACTAATACAAAAATGATGGTCAGGTGGATCCACATCCAGCGTTGCATCAATAGGCTCACTCGACCTAACATGTTTCCGCTGGGACAAGTGTGACCGGTCTGTCCTTTGCATCCAGTACTGCGAGGCCGCTCTGTGCCAGAGGGCAGGGCAATTGGACACACATTACATGTACTAAAAGCGTCTATTACTGAGCCCTGGGAAACGCCAACACCTTGGCACAGGGTGGCACGCTGTCACAGGCTGCCCTGGGAACAGCTCAATTAGCCACCTGGCCACTGCCTACCCATCACAAAATTGAGGCTTTCAGCTTGTGGGCAGAGGTGCTGTGGATCAAGAGAATTGGGGTAGGGGGCCAGGGGTGGGGTGGGGGTGGACGCTTTTGGCAGCCAATCGGAAGAGGCTTGAGGGAACACCTCAACGTTGGATGTAGTCTTTTTCACTAATCATCCATAAACCATCTCCATGACAGGAGGGAATGAGATCATCCAAGAGCTATTGTTCAATACTAGCAGCCCACACCTTCACATTACATTGCTTTAACCAAAATCCCACAGGAAAACAATAAGGGACAATGACACGGCTGAGCTATTGTCAGCTAGTTCATTCACAAATTACTAAAAGGGGGTTTTGAGGCTATAGTGTGACTGCGAAGGAGTATAGATTTGGACAACAGAGATGTGCAGTTGCATGTAAAAAAAAAATCCTCACGAGCGCTGGAGTTGCTGTGGGTGTGTGTGTTTGCATAGATGCATGCTAACAGAGCTGAAGCCAGTGTGTGAAAGGGCACACAAGCTTGGTCTATTTTCTGCATGTGAACATATATAGTAGGTGTGTAAAAGACAAAGAGAGAACAAGGGCATGGTTAGCCTGTGCCCCAGACACACACAGACACAGATACACACTTCTCACATTACTGTGGGTGAGGGACTTTTTTTCATGCTTTCGTTGACTGAAAGAGAGAAAGAGAGGTGTGAAGCCTCAGTCACGCAATGCCAGTTTTTTTCATCCTAGCTGCATGTGTGTATGTGTGCGTGTGTTTTTTGGGTGCCATGGCACCAGCAGTTTACCAATTTAGTTTTGTATGTTGCGGTTAGGGAGCCTCTCACATACCTACACAAAGGAAGTGACGGTTCGAACTTTATGCTCAAAAACAAATTAGCACCTATAAAAAAAATCTGTTCTAAAACTAACAACAATGAACACAAGACACAGCTTCACTGACCGGGCTGCCTCCATCAATGTGACGCACGCTGGTGGCAGCTTTCTATATATATATATATATATATATATATATATATATATATATATATATATATATATATATATATATATATATATATATATATATATATATATATATATATATATATATATATATATATATATTTATATTAATATATATACATGCACACATGCCTGCAGGCACATGTGTTGGCATGAGGGGGTAGGGGGGGCATTAGAGGAGGGCATTAGAGGCCACATTTAGGGAACTTGTTGTGGTAACAGATACATGTGTGGTTTCATTGGAGGGGAAGTGAAAGCTTGGCGCTGCAGCTGTTCATGTCTAGAAGGCCTCATCTTTGCTAACAATGAGAGAAAGGAAGTGAAGAGCAGAAATTGCCTCTCGTGCCACTGTTATCAGTGTTACAATCTATCATGCATGTGAGTCAAACTGCAGATTATAGGAGGCTGGGCCAGCAAGACACAACAGTCACAACTTCCATTTTTATCAGTCCTTCCTTGGTAACCGTTCACAGTTGATAAACAACACATATTTAAATGCAAGTTGATAAAATTGAGTGATTCATTTTGCTGACAAATCAATTCAGAGAAGGTCATGGTTACACCATATAGAAACTGGCACAAAGCCTCACCTAGACTGTTTCCTCTTAAGCTATGTGTCATCTGTACCCACAAAGGTCATGACGGCTGGCAGTCTGTGTGAAATAAAACTGAAACATATTTTTCACCCTGCTGTAATGAATGGGACTTTTTGTACTCTGTTTGTCACTTGAGTAAGTCTTGCATGAACAAGACTGTACTGTATTGCACTGTGGCCTCTCCCAGGTGTTGAGGTGTGTGTGATTGTAGAGAGAGAGTGAAAAAAAGAAAGAAAAAAAGAGTGTGCTCAGATTTTTTAAAATCAGCAGCGAGGAGTTGAGAGAAGTAGAGTTGAAGGTTGTTTTTGGCGTGCACTCAAACGTCCCCCACACTTTACCTCCCCGTGTTCCACCCTTACCCATCTCACAGACTCCCACTCTAAGCCCTGAGCTCCAGTATGAAATCAACATTGGGCCTGCAGGAAATGAGAGATCTCCACAGGAGATAGAGGAGGGAGGGAAGGAGGGAAGGAGGGAGGAGGAGACGCAAGAAAAACAGCAGAAAGAACCATAGATTTGACTTCTGACATCCAAATGTCTACTCTTCATCTCATGGTCCCTCTCATTGTTTTTAATCCCCTCCTTCCTCTGTCTCTCTATCTTTCTGCCTCCTTCAACATCTGCTTGCTCTGTGTGTTAGAGCATGCAGCTGTGTCTGCATCCATACAGTGGAGCTGGAAGGGCTCGCCTTATGAAAGGCTCCGGGCTTGTTGTTCTTTCCTGGCACAGTAATTCGCTGGCTAAGCCAAGAAAGTGGACAAGCAGTGAGCTATTTCAGCAGGGCCTTGTTTTTGTTGTTCCACACTCAAAGACAACATGACCTCATGTGACCCCCCCCACCGCACAGCACCGCACCCCGCACCGCACCACTCTAGCTACTCTCGGCTGGAACACAGTGAAGTGTTCAAGGTGTGGGAGGCAGATCACGGCACAAGCGCGCGTGCGACACCAAAACACACCCGAGTCTGCGCTTTGCTTCAAGTGTTTTACTTCAAAACACTGTGATTTAACAAGAGAGGCCACCTTAAGAGACGATGTCTCCGATGTGCAGAGCAGGGGCCAACTTTCAACGTGCATACAAATGTGTGCATCCCTGTGTGCAGACTCAGATAAGCGAGACAGAAACGGAGACACACACTCATACACTCAAATGGGTGGGGTAGCAATGAGGGGCTCGGTTAATGGCTTTTAAATTTCCACTGAGTGAGTGACTTACAACTGTGGAGGAGCACAGCTGTTCCTGATTTGGGGAACAAAGAGGGGGGAACGGCAGCGATCTGAGAGACTGGACTGGGCTGCTCTCATTTAATGGGCTAAAATCTCCCAGGAATGACACAGATGTGTGTGTGTGTGTGTGTGTGTGTGAGTGAGAGAGAGAGAAAGAGAGCAAGAAGGAGACTGTGTGTATTTGCCCATAAGTATCTGTGGTCATCTTTCATGTAGTTACTTTAGCTCTGTCTCTTTCTTGTGCATGCTTGTGTGTAGGAGGCAGGGAGGGCAACAGGATACGTCTGCATCTACAGCCATACATTAGAGCAGCAGAGCAAGCGAGAGCAGACTTATGGCTCTACAGAGCTGAGGAACAGTGAAGGTCAACTCATTTGGGAATAAAGAGGTTCAGATGCATGAGATTTAATGCAGGAGGGAGAGCAGGGAGGAAGGGGAGAGGCGATTCAGGCCAGAGCTCGTCTGAGCATGTCAATAAGAGTTGAAAAATCTCCATCAGCCAGGTGGAAAACAATCTCTGCTTTCTTTGATCAAAGATTTTCCAGGCAGACAACAATGCAGCACGTTTGAATGCAGCCTCACTGTCACATCAAACTTTTTTTTTATAGTGGAGTTCCATCCCTTGAAATACTGCTTCCTGACCCCCCACCACCCACCCACACAATCTACCCACTCACACACACTCCCCTTCTCCCCTCAGAGTTTGGCTTTGTTTTCTGCCATTGGTGAACGCAGACCTTTTCCTTAGAGTATCCCTATCCCCGCCCCCTCCCTCGCCTTGTAAAACATAGCAGGTCAGCATCACATGACTGAGGTCTAGGACACTGAAGGCTGGGGCCAGCCCTCTGCCACACAGAGCAGGAGTTGGGTGTCAAAGTACGCATGGGTGGGGCAGCGTGGAGAAAGAAGGACGGAGAATGAACAGAATAAGGAGAGTAAGTAGAAAAAGTAAAAAAAAGTGTTTGCAGTAACAATAACTCTCTCCAGAGCAGCTGAAACCACTAAAAGAATATTATTTCCATCCATCCCTCCTTCCCTGAAGAACACCTTTCTCAGTCCTCATCTATCACCTGCTTCCAAAAACAGAATACCCTTTTTTATTCTCACCTCTGGTCTGAGATGCACAGTCTCCATCTACATCACAGAGCGGGCCTGTGCCCACCCCCCCAACACCACTACCAGCAGCACCACCATCCCCGCTTCCATTGAGCGATCAGAGCTGACATACATATGGAACACACTCATCCTGGTAGCACTCAACAGAGAGGGGGAGTGGAGAACATGCACACAGCCATACATGGACCCACATGCATTTACATGCCAGCCCATCAATCTCCATGCACATGCATTCATATACATACACAGTAAATCTGCTTTTCAATTATGCTGTGTATAAAGTTCAATTGCTTCACCAGGCTCAGTCACACTCACCCCGTGTCTGACACTTTTTTATTTCCTTTAATTTAAGTTTGTCGTATCCTCCTGTCTGTCTCTTATTCACTCTCTCTAGCTCTTATTTTTTGCACTAAGCACTTTGAGTGTGTCCCCAGAGGTCTCCTGCTTTATAGCAGGCCTGTCACACTAATAGATTTCACCTTCTCTCATTTTCTCTCTCACTGTCATTCTCAGCCTCCTTCTCATTTGCTGCCCAATACAAGCATGGGAGTCTGTTCACCACAAGATAATGTAACTGCATCTACCGAGGCCATTAAATATGTGTTGCTATTTTTTTCTCTTCGGAAATGGTGTGGAATTCAGCCTCCCTCTGTGTTATTGTGCAAAGAATTTAGAAGAGAATATCCACACATGCTACTGACATTAAAACAGAAAAAAGCCTAACACACCACTGGCAGCATAAATGGTCTGCATTTATATTACACTACTTCACCCTTTCACACTCAGGCATGGTGCAACCACTGGCAGCAACTTTAGGTTAAGTGTTTTGCTGAAGGATACCTTGGCGTGCAGCCATGGCGGGGGTTGAACCGCCAACCTCATACCTCATTGTTAGTAGGAAGCTGCCACAGGTAGTAAGAGTAAGAGACAGCAAATTTGAGTAGTGGATGAATTAACATGAGCAGATTCTGATCAATTATTTACATGTGTTGTAATGTTCTCTTCCTGTGGAGATCTTACATACCAAAGGCAAGCTTGTTGGGATTAATTAGGAACGCTAAATTGCTATGGGTGTGAATTGTTCCTTTCTATGTTAGATAGACTGGGAACATGTCTAGTTTGTACCCTCACCTCTCACCTGTTGCATTGACAGCCAGAGAAGGCCCCAGCCCCCTCATGACCCTGTTGTAAAGGAAAAAGTGGGTTCGGAAAGTGGAAGGATGGGTGGTAGCACATGTAGTCGTGCTATTACTATTTGTTATATGTGGTGTGATGGTGCAAAATACCACATGAAAAGTGTGAATTATTCGACAAAGTGTCAAAAACATGACTAAAAAATCTGTTAGAACAGTGGAATTGGAGAGTAGTCAGTTCTTTAAAACAGTTCCTGTTTTTCACCTAAAAGCAATCCAACAAATTTCAGTTTCCACCCAATACACTGCAGTGGACTAACGCAACATATTATTGCAAGAATTCATCAGCGCTGATGTTTTAAGGCTTTAATATTGTTTAACTTCAAGTGCTCTGTTGTTGAAATAGACAGAGAGCTGTCAGTGTAAACATTGGCCTCCCTGCATATTTACTTCAATAGAAAATCTGTCTGTCTCTGTTTATGCAGGGGTTTGTCAGGATGCACTCTGTCTGTGTCTGTGACAGCCTGACTTTGTGCATCTCGTGTGTTTGGAAATGTCCCTGACTCTATCGTCGACAACCTCACCTAACCCTCTTCCTCTTCCTCCATCTCCTCCTCCTCCTCCCTCCCATCCTCACTCCATCTTACTCATCCCACATGTCACATCACATTTCTCAGGCAGCCTCAGGAAAAGGGCAGAGGCCTTACGAATTGATGTGGGTCGCTTACAAGAGCATGGCCAACACAAGGACAGACACACACACACACATATACACACATATAAAGGTAAACTCTGAGGATGAAGTATACACACACACTGTCCTTCACCTGTCACCTACTTTCATCTGGAGTGTGTTAGTGACAGAACTGCAGCTTCAGTGTCTGCATGCAAAACATTTGTGAATTCATAAATCTGCGTGCACACGCTCGCACACACACGCACTCACGCGCACACACACACACACTTGCCTTTGCCACACTTTTTCTGACAGAGCTATGGCAACAGTGCAATGTTATACCACATCGGTGCCCCAGTAGTTTGGAAAGGGAAGCTCTTACTGCCTGAGCTGGGCAATGACGCCACCTATTGGTGACTTTGTTCTGCAGTAGGAGCTGTTACAGAGAATATATGAGATGAATAACCAGTGATATTGAGTGCATTCATCATCCACTGACAGTAAATTCACAGAAGAAAATTGACATTAGCTCATAAACATCTATCACAGGCCTGTGTATTCGGCAAACGCACATTTGAGTGCGGAGTGTGCGACAGATGCAGTGGAGCAGAAGGGGGCTACGGTGATATTTTCCCTCCATGCTCCACTGTTTTTCTCTTCCTCTGTGTCCCTTCTTCTCATCATCTCCTTTCCCATGATGCTTCTCTGTAACTCCTGATTTATTCCTCTTCCCCACAGCCTACACACAGTCTTTTATATGTCCAGTTAAACAGCTCTCTCCTCTAATTGGTTAATGGGGAGCAGAGGGGTTTGCTGTTAAGGGAAATCCCAGGAGCCTTGCCCAGGGCCTGCTTTATGCCCACTGGACTGGAAGGGAGCCAAAATGTAGTCCCCTCCGCCCCCACCCCCCCCTCCCTCTATGCCTCCACTGGACTGGAGATGATCCAAGATGGATGCCTTCAGGGCTGTGCTGCTGTGAAACTTACACTATTGTACATGAAATCTGGAAAAGAGGGGCTTTCTCAGCAATGCTCAGTTATTATAAATTACAAATGATTGATGTTTCAACAAATTCACATAACACAATGTTAAGACACCAAACTGCCTCCCTAAATATGACTTAATGAAAGGTGACAAGGACAAAGAAATTACATTAATAATGCATCAAAGCTTGATCCATTAACTCACAGAGCAAATTCCAACACAGGAGTGGCAGCATCATATCAGGTGGCCTGTCCCGCTCAGAGCTTTAGAAAAACGCTCTATGGAAAAATGGAGCAATTTTTAGAGATGGTGTCTTGAAGCTCAGTGATCCACAATGCTTCTGCATGCAGCTGCATCCCTGAGGACAGAGAAAAACACAGGATGGGAAGAGAGGGGAGGAGAGATGGTGGAGAAAGAGGAAGAGGAGGGGAGGAGAGGTGAGAGGGAGAGTGATGCAGAAAGGAAATATAGACATGGTGTTCAGTCTTAATATAGATTCCTCTGTATAAAAGGTCAAAAGGAGCGAGCAATGTCCGATCTATGGCCTTAATCTGATCTCGCCCTCTTTTTCATGCTTCATGCTCAAGTATACTCGACAGAAAATTTCAATAGCAACAAATTCATAATATTCAGTTGACTTTAATGTACCCCCCCCCCCCCCCCCCCCCCCCCCCAAGCCATGCTGTCCTCATGGATCTATAGTCCAAGATGGTTGATCAATTCCTAAAACAAGCTAAAAAGGTCAGAAATACCACAAAAGTTACAAGCTTAAAACTACACCATAGGCCACACATGCTTGCACCATAAATACTGTAAAAAAAGAGAGAGGGATCTTGACTTCCATCGCTCTTTTTATTCACTTATGTTGCTTGTTAATAAATACAGAATAAAAGCTTTAGGAACATAAACCACAGCTCTCACTTCTCCTCACACAACAAGTGAAGCAGAAGGCAGTAAAAAGTGAAATGCTCCAGTGGAGCTGCTCACTGGCCAAAGGATGGGCCTTTTATCCAGCAGCATCCAGGCGTGAAAACGTGTAATGGTATAAATATGAAACAAGATGCTGCATGATAAATCAGCTTTTGCCAGATACTGTTGCTGAAGGTTAAAAGAGAGGTGCCACCTTGTTCTTTGAAACCAGGATGAGACGATAGCGTAGTATTTTAATTTCTCTTTATCATAGTGTGAACTCTTGGCAGCCGCCAAGGAACAGAGGTCGAGGTTCAAGCTGTGACAACTGCAAATGTCAAATGACTGCTCCCCTACTGTGACTGTCACCTTGGTTCATCGTTTAGTCAGCCAACCAACCAGAAGGAAGATGTTAAAAGAGGGGGGAAAGCAAAGTATAGAACTTGCATCTCAAGAGGGTAGGAGGATGAACATAGGAAATGTGGCATTGCATAATAGGAAATTGCAAAACGTGTCCCATTTTATACCACGTCACTACAGTAGGACCTAGCGTAGTGCTGTTAGTAGACAGGAAAGAACATTTGTTTTGGTGGTGGTGGTGGTGGTGGTGGGGTTAAATGAAAAGATGAGGGGAGAGAGAACATGAAGGGCTTATGGCGCTGTCTCTGAGCAGAAGACATGGAGTGACGGAAGTAGACAGCCAATGGTGTGTGGACATAGCGCTGCGGAGTTGGTGATGGGGGTGGGGGGATGGTGGCAGTGGCGGGTGGAGATGGTGTGTGTGACGGTGGGTGGGCGAGAGCGCGGTCGGTGCTGGTATTTCTACCCTGTCACATCGCGTTAGTGTGCAGTCGAGCACAACTGCTGAGCACACCACTCCGGACAGCTCTGCACACACACGGGGCTGAACCACACACACGCACACAGGTTTAAATTCACAAGGACACACTATCTACACTTGAGTACACACACTCACTCACATGCTGTAATCTCCCACGAGGACCACAAGGACATTGAAAATAAGTGAGCATCAATGGAGATTTGACAGAAACCAGAGGAGAGTGCTCAACCTCACAACTTTACTTCCATCCATCGAAAGGAAGCTCGATTTCCTTCACACACACAAGCGTTAACTCTTGATGGAAAATATTGCATCCTCATGTTCTTGGCTCAGCATTTCATCAACACACGCAATATCTTGTTTTGGAAAAAAGCTCTTCAAGCCCAGATGTGCACAGAGAGTTACAAATGAACCATAACAATTTACTTTTACTGCCATCAAACACACTGCAACACCAGGCGGGGAGAGAGGTCAGGAAGCATCATCAGCGTCAAACAAAGCTAATGTGTCAGCAGGGACGGAGCAGTCAGCTCATTCACTTTCTCCTGTAACTCTATGCAACATGGCGTTGTGGCCTTGAGCCCAAAGTGCTTTTACACAATGTTTTTCCTTGAGAAAATGAGAGGGAGATGACGGTGCACCGTTTACTGTGACCCTCCCCATCTCCCCTTCAGGCAGACGAAGTGAGTAAAGCAGATGGAGAGGGACAGAAAAAAAATTGTATAAATGCTGCGTTCACACAGTGCACCCCATGGCCAAAAAACAGACAGGAGAGAGGGGGAGGAGGGTCGGGGATGGACGGATGGGAAGGAGGAGGAGATAGAGTGGTGAGGTGTGATGTGCGGTGACCCGAACTCTTCAGTGACGCCATAAGCTTTGAGGCACGCTTCAGCTGCTTTCAGCAAGGACACAGATACTGTATAAACCATTAGCTTTGTGGCCGGCTGTGTGACAGGTCAGAGGTCAGCACTGCACAGGGGCAGAGAGGTCACAGTTACATAACTGGGCCTTTATTAAAATCTACAGTGGTAGCATCTATAAAAGTTCTGTTGTGTATCATACATTATGTGCTCTAAAACAGCAACAATCAAAGGGTTAACAAAATAAAAGCCCCCCCCTTCTGTGTTACAGGATGTGTCAATGATACAAAACATTATTTCTCTTGCAGATTAATCAGACATTGTAACAACACACTAATATAAACTGTTATATTTGTCCTCATATGCTGAGTGGTGTTTGTCCTCACCTACACAGATTGGAATCAACATCATTGAGTCACAAGTTACTAAACCTCAGTCCAGTAAACAAGCTGCTTGATTTGCTTAGAAGCGGGCACTGTGCCATAAATAAACCAAATCAGAGAGTAATGCAGCAGAGTGAGCTGTTAATACCGCATTTGGAATAAAGTGTCTCCTGACTCTCTCCATGAAAAAAAAGAGAAAATAAAGCAGCTCTGTGATTTTTTTCTTCTTCCTACATGACTGAGCAGAATGTGACACTCCACAAGAAGCTGTCACTCAGACAGGTGTGTACTGAGAACGCACGGGGGACACAGGTAGAGTGAAGGGAGCCTCTGAAGTGTCTGATTCGAGGTGGTGGGAGGGTGAAGGAGAAGGAGGAGGAGGAGGAGGAGAGAGAGAGAGGCAGAGAAAGATGTTATCACTTCCATCTCCTCCTCCATGTTAGTGTGAAGGGAGTCGCAGAAAACAGATGACCTACATTTTCTTTGAGACAGACTGAAACAGCGAGGCCTCCCTGGATTCAGAAAAAAAAGAAGACAGAGTGAAGTAGGGAAAAAAGGGAAAAGCAGGAGGAGGTGTAGAAAGAGAGAAACAGGCAGACTTCCAGTTTGACAAGGCAGACATAAAAAGGCAGTGACGCAGACAGACAAAAGGAAACAGGGAAAGTTTTGACGGTAATCCTCTTCGACTCTTCCTCCCTTCCCTCTCCGGCGGTTATATAAAACACATCTAGAATTCTGTTGTACGCACTTCAAAGAGCCTCCGCCGCTTTGCAATCTGCATATATGATGCGTCCAGGGAACTGCAGGAGGGGATCGTGAATGTGTGTGTGTGTGACTGGGAGGAGTGTTTGAGTCAAAAATAAGCTTCTTCAGAGAGTATTTAGATTACTTTGTGTTCAGATGAGCCACTTGGATCTGTGACTGCTTAAGTCTTCAGAAGACAATCACACTGCCTCTGTTTATCAGAGAGTGTTCTGACTGCTAACACTGCAGTAATCATTAAAAAACAAAAGCACCAGTTCATTCACTTTACATGGCTGCAAAGCTTCAAGGTGGAACAGCTGAATGATATCATATGGCTTCCGACTGAGAGGATCATAAAGAATAGAAGGCATATCCATTACACATTCGTCACAGAATACTTTGCCCCTGCTGTGACTCTGTTACTTGAATAATGTGGCTGCAAATTAAGCCATCTTACTAAAGATGAAAGTGTCATAAGAGAAGAGAGCTGCTGCTTCTGTGCCAATGCTGCCATCTACTGTTAAAAGAATGCAGCTACTACATACATTTATATAAACAGATATTTTTACTTTACTTGATTTTTACTGCCAAGAAAAAAAAATGTGATCAGTTCTTAATAACTTTTCATGTCTAACCCCCAATTTAGAACACAAATACTAACCTTTTAAAGGTACACTTCAGATAAGGGTCTACCAGGACTCCAGTCCTTGCAGTCCCTGCAGGCCAAGCAGAAGTGCTGCCAGTAATAAAACACAAGTAGTTCTGTCAGTTCTGGTAAGCCAAGCAGACATAACTCTCTGAGAAGGAGGGGAGGCGTTCATATTAATACTTGTACAGGTGAAGGAGGACGATATGAAGCCAGTTTGATACATGTGACAAAAGTATTTGAGATGGGATAAGAACATGACTTCCGCTGAGAGGCTTGACTGTAGAGATGAATCATATAGCAAGTTTAACATGATGAGTGAGTCATTTCTTCAATGGATATTTTCAGCTGAACGCTAAATTTGTGGGAACTGCAGAGAAGTTTAAAGACTCAAAGTAAATCAAATCACAAGGTTTTAATTCAAACACACACGTGTAAAAAAAAAAAATGGAATTGTCCCCATACAGGTTGAACCAAGCTCCACTGTGCAAGCGTGAAGTGCAAAATAAAATGCCACTGAACTTATTACAGACTACATTTGTCATCATCTTACCCAATCACAAAGTGCTTTAAACAAATTAACATATGATACAATGGTGCCCATAAAAATAGATTTGTCAGTCTGTGTTGACAACATTCTGTCACAAAGGAAACTTTCGATTTCACCAAAGTACATGTGTTACATTCATTCATTCAAGGTAAAACCTGATCAACCAGACCAGCTGCATTCTGCACACATTCCTACATCCAAGTTATATTTACAGTTCACTCTAAACATGTCATGTTTACAGTTTTATAGTGATGGAATGTACTGAAGTTATAATGTATAAAGAACTGCACTGGCGTAATATAAAAAAATGCTGTAGATCTTAAAGGGCCAGTTCGTAGGATTTAATTGCTTTGGAGTGTGGGGCAGTGTATGTACAAATTGATGTTTTTTTTAGATGGTTGCTCAAATCTCACCACTAGGTGTCTCTTAATCATACAAACTGGTCCTTTAATTGAAACCATAAAGTGTTTTCAGTTTGAGTAGTGTGAGTCAGTTGCCTTTGAAGTAAAGAAGCAATCAGCAAATCACAAGTGTACACAAACTGCCCTCCTGGCCTCAGTTGTTTATGGTCTGTAATGACTCAAACAAGACAACAATCCATCTTATCATCACTGTTGTCTTTGCCCATATCCTGATCTCGTGACTGTCTCCCATACTTATCCCTTAGATGTCTCCCATCTTAAAAACAAAACAAAACTAAAACTAGCCTACAGGATTTAAAAATGTAAATAAAAGGGGACTGTAATTACAGCCTCTCAAACATTGGGTGTCCTGGTGCTCACATGTCTGCTTCTCCTGTGCTTATTAGTGATGCTGGAGGACTTCCTGCTGGATTTGCAACTCAGCGATCCTTTGGATCTCACAGGACCTGGCCCGGGCAGCGCCTTTTCTCCTGGTCTTTCCTCTGTCTTCTCGTGATGGAAGGTCTGAGGATTCTCACAGATGTAGATGCAGTCTGGGGTGTAGGGATCCTGGCTCATGAAAAACCACTTCCTGGAGCTGTGTAAGAGTTCCACACAGCTAGAAATAGCTGATAGTACCCCCACACCAAAGTAGAAGCAGAGGAAGACTGTTTTCTCTGTAGGACGGGAGGTGAAGCAGTCCACCGTGTGGGGGCATGGGAAACGGCTGCAGGGGTACTGTGCCTGCACAATGAAGCCGTACAGAAACCATTGGCCCACTAGAAAGCCAATTTCTGCCACAATGCGGAAGCACAGATTGACGATGTAGAGCCTCTTTAAATGCTGATCCTCCATGAAGTATTGGCTGCTGGTTCGACTGCATATGGAGCTATCACTCTTCTTGTCATGATGATGTGTGGCATACATGAGGTAAAGCAGGGAAGGTGTAGCAATAAGGACAATATGGAACACCCAGAATCTGTATTGGGAGATGGGGAAGGCTCTGTCGTAGCACATTTGTTTGCATCCTGGCTGCAGGGTGTTGCAGTCAAACTGCTCTTGCTCATCTTCAAACAGGTCACTGGCCACGGTTCCCAGGATCACTATCCGAAACACAAGCATCAGTAGGAGCCAGAAACGACCAAGCATCGGCGAATGAGCCTGAAGGCTATCAAAGAGTCCAGAGAGGAAGCTCCATTCACCCATGATTGCACCTCTGTCAGGTAAGACTTAGAGATCTATTCACCTGTCTGTCTCACAGGAAAGGATGATCTGCAGGTCAAGGATTGGTCCAAGGTTTGGGCCCTGAGGTACCAATGACCTGAAATAAAAAGCAAAACATTATAGCACCTACAAATGCAATACAAGCAGATCACTAAGTTAATAAAATAATAGCCTAAATTATTTAATTATTTGCTTTAACATCTATTCAATCCCACAATTAAAATCAGTAAGGATCTTTTCAAATACTAACCAACAAATCATAGATTGCCTATCACACATTTAAACTCATTTCAATCACATAAAAGCTGCTACATGCCAGCTACTCGCATACAACATCAAACAAGCCAACAGTAGCAGGATGACAAACAGTTCAGCCTGATGTAATGCCTCACTGTAAAAATAAAACCTCTTCACCTTTTACCACCGAACAGGATTCTGGTTTAAACCAAAAAGACATAAATCCTCATGTTCTTACCATTTTACTGTATATTCCTCTGCTGTTCTCTCCAGATGAAGTATGATTAAGTGTTTAAGGTTCAGCAAGGTCTTATAATTGAGAGGGCGGCAACAGTTTAGGAAATTCCTGCAATGTCCTAATCTGCTCCCATCCAGTCTCAAATAGAGGCGATGTTTACCCAAGAAAGGCAGACTTCTTGATGAGCATTTCAAAGAGTTTCCTAAATGGCAGGAAGGATATAAGTTGTACCAGCAGTTTCACCACTCACATGGCATAAATGCACAACATATGTGACATGAATAAAAAAGAAAGAAAAACAATTAAAAAGTGAAACAGCTATTTACCTCTGGACTTCAAACCATTTTAATGTTACCCAGAAGTACACCAACTTATGTAAGAACAATTTACTTAAAATGGAGCAAATTCCCTGTTGTCATTCTAGCACAGTGTATCTCCGTTTAGCTGATACTCCTCACTATCTTAAAAGCCTTAATCCGACTACACACAGGCACAAAACACACAACTGTGAAAACAGAGTACGGTACAACAAATTCACAACTTTATTATTAAAACGTATAAAGAACACTTAGAGAACATTTAAAAAGTTGATAAACACAGCCAATGAAATATTTACAAGACACAAACAAGGGAATACAAAGAAACTTAATCTGAGTCATCGGAGTCCACGATGTAGGCAACAGGCTTTCGGGCCCGTGAGGGTTTATCTCGTGGCTTAGCAGAGACTGGAGCTACTTCTGCTTGGAAGCTGTCATCATCGTCCCACTTCTTGATTTTCTACAAACAAAAAGAAAATATGCAGGTTTGAAATCTGTCAAAAGTGTCTCGAATTAATACAAAATGGTGATCTTTAAAGGCATGGTGCACAATGCCTGTAAAGATTGTTTCTAATAAAAAAAATAAATAAAATAAAAAACAAAAGAGTAAAAACTGACCTTGCCAGCAGCAGTTGTCTTGGTCTTGAGGCGTGACATGAGGTCACCCGAGTCGCTGTCCGAGTCGTCACTGTTGACTTGTTTCCTTTTTTGAGCAGGTTTTTTTGCCTTTGCCTTGGCAGGAGCCTTCACTTCACTCTCCGAGTCACTGGAGTCAAAGGTGGGCACTGCC
Source organism: Parambassis ranga (assembly GCF_900634625.1). Lineage (NCBI taxonomy): Eukaryota > Metazoa > Chordata > Actinopteri > Ambassidae > Parambassis > Parambassis ranga. The sequence continues at coordinate 10,341,052 of NC_041039.1, read as the reverse complement.
TTGGCTGCAGAGCTAGACGCAGGTTTGGGCTTGGAGAGAGCATCCAGAATAGATGGCTGCTTTGCATCTAGGGAGAAATCATCAGGGGAAACAACCCATGTCAACTTTTTTTTTTTTTTTTTTTTTTTTTTTTAACCACTGGAAGAAATATTTGAAATAAATTAGAACAAAAAAGCTTGAGTTACTACCTGCAGCTTTTTTCTTGGATGCAGCTGGTTTCTTGGTCGCAGCAGCTTTCTTGGGTGCAGCTTGTTTAGGTTTGGTTTTGGGTTGAGCTGGAGCCTTAGGTGCAGGCATCTGATCGTCCGACTGAGCTGTATCACAAAGTAAATAAAACAGTATTCCTGAGCACATCGTTTTCAAGCTTCCTCACAAGCATCCTAAGAAAATACTTACAGCTTGACTTGGAGTCACTTTTTTTGAGTGTTGTTTTGCTCTTTGCCGCTTTCTTCCTGTACAGAGATGACAAATATGTAAAAAGAACCAACTACTTTAACGGTAAAACCGTTTTATGAACAACTCATCTGTTGTTTCATGCTTACGTGGGCTCTGGAGCTTTGGGTGGTGGAGCTGGAGAGTCTATGTCGCTGTCAGACATAACATTAGCCTCTGGATTGAAGGAGGTGTCGTCATCACTGATGACAGCTTTGCGTTTTGGAGCATCTTTCTTGCCCCAGTCATCAAACTCATCTTCACTATCAGACATGTTGTATTTCACAGCAGCTTAAAGACACATAAGAAATGGAAAATTTAGGAACGCTGAAGTTTATTTCCTCCGGGATTTCCCTAAACTGAAAGAGTAGTCGACCAAGTTGGTTCAGTCAATGAAGACTAAACTGAGATCAGAGCACTAATTAGCAGGAAGCATTTCTAGATTGTCTCACAATCAGGGGAGAGCTTATTTTTTTGTAAAGTGAGAGTTACAACAAACAAAACAAAAAACAGCAATACATGGCAACCTGAAACAAATATGCTTGAAGTTTAGGGGATCGGAGCCTTTTTGTAGACTAACCTTTTGTTTTGCGAACTGCACGCTCCCTGGGGACAGCTTCTTCCTCTGCCTCCATGTCACAGTCGGAGACACCATCAGACTCCTCATCTGACCATGGGTTCTTCTTGGGCTGCGCAGCAACTGGCTTGAACTGAAGAGTGGTCTGCTTACCAAGCTTGGATGCTGCTGCAAAGAAGAAGAGTGTTTTTTAATGCTGTATACTGTGTTGAAGCAGCATCGCTGCTAACAGGGTTCCTACACATTGCTGTGGGCACAGTAGCTTATACCAACATATTAACAAAGCCAGACAAGATTAACCAATAAAAATGGAGTAATATCTCTGTTCACTACATACTGCCCTAGTGCCATTTATGCCTACACATACATTTCACATTTAATGCTTAAATGAAAAGATAACTGTACAGACTATTCAGTTTTCTTACTGAAAAACATAGTGTTGAGAGTATATGTCTGTCCTGCTTTTTTAAGTAAATATTAAAGGCACATTCTCAGTGACAAATGATGACGTGAATGAAATATTTTCAGTTGTTCTTCAATATTCTCTCACCTTTCCCCTGAGTCTTTGTTTTCTTATCTAGTCGTGCAGCCAAGCCAGTTTTCTCAACAGAGTCTGTATTTCCCGCATCTTCTTCAAACTCCATCTTCATCACTACATCTTCAGTCTACAGTGTCAGAAATTAGATAAAACGTGTGTGATATAAAATCTTCGAAATTAAAACATTGTTATATTCAGGGTTCCTACACATTTTCAAATTTAAAATTCTGTCTTTTGTCATCACTATATACATTGCTCAAAATACATATAATCCCACCCTGACACATGCACATCCTCACAGAAAAGTTGACACACTAAAACACAGATGTGTGAAGATGTGAAACACATATGTTGCACAAGTATGCACACAGGCTTACTGAAGCTTATGTAACATTTGAAAACAACCATTCTTGTATTTACTATTGTGTTATATGAAGGCTCTGTATTAGTTCCACTGTAGCTCAAATATTGATTGTCTACATACCAAGATGTGCTGGAAAGAATTTATAGGTAATAGAACATTCAGTAATGTCATTGTCGAGTGACATTAACTCTGGTGGAATTAATGAGCATCCATACTATGTTGATCTAACTTTCTATTACGCTGATTTTACACGCCAGCGGGGCAATGTCACTTTCTCTGCTCTACTGAGGGTTAACCAGTTGATTTGTTAGAACGTTGTCGACTGAACTGGCAAACTAGTTAACCTAGATGGGTATCCAAGTAGGCCTACTTATCTTCATGTCAGAACAGTCATTACTTGGGCGTCAGAAGCATTGAAAATGTAATTATTACAAGCAATATTTTTTGTATAATATTATGGGGGGTCTAGGGGTCCTCCTCCCGAAAATTTTTAATTTACTAGATGCCATTTCCTGCATTCTGGTGGATTTTAACAGGTTGTTAAACACCTGTTTTACCTACAGAGGTAAATGCTTAGTTTCCATTTCTTGAATCAGATCAGATTGCAGCCTGTAACCCTCCTCCTCATGTCCATTGCAGATAACAAACAACTTATCATCAGCCAAATAATACCGTCTACTATAACTTTAAGTAATCAATAGCTTCCTCCCAACTTTTCTTTGTTGAATCTAACATCAATTTAACGTCACCTAGAGCAGTGTTTGCGAACCCCCGTCTCTACAGTCTCTGGGTTTACAGTTCTCTGGTCTCTGTATCTCACGCAGCGGAGTTCACCCCAATACACACAGACAGACACAACACAAAAGTCCGCTGGCACAGACGAACTACGGTACAATTATAAAGCTTACCGTAAACTAATAATAATTTTTGTACCAATGAAGCAAAATTAGATCGCAATGTCTATGATCACTCGAAATGATAAATTGTTTAACATGTCAGCAACAACAACAACCCTTTACAAAACCCTCCAAGGAGCTAATCTTTTTCAAAAAAGTTTGTCTGCGGCATGTGAACAACGCTCCTCATTTGCATAACGTTCATCTCCACTAGCTCCTCTCGACTCGCTGCTTTACGTCACAATTGACAGTTTGAGAACACAGAACACCGCGTTTCTCTCCCTCTGCAGGCATTGCAGCACATTTCCTTGGCAAAGTGTAATGAAATACGTTGGTCGATATTTCTGAAAGTTGAGCTGCATTTTATAATGTAGCGGCAAAGGTCTGGAAACAAATATTTTTCCATACCCTAATTTCCCTTTTTTCCCAGACCTGGAAAACACTAAAATCACATTCCATACTTTTCCATACTGCGTAGGAACCCTGTATATTTCACATGAAATAAGACTTCAACAAACAAAATAAAATAATTTTAATGGAATCTAAGAACAATTGGAAAGACATACCTTGACTTTTTTGACTTTCTTGCCGTCACCTTTCTTTTCCGCTTTCTTGTTAGCCTCAGCTTTCATTGCACTGGTGACACGTGGAATGACACGGCGGCCCTGTGGTGTGGGCAGAGTCTCCTTCTTCACCTTCAGCGCCTTGCTTTTTCCAGTCACCTTTATAGGCTCCGGGTTATTTTCTTTGGCCTCAATGCGCTGATAACAAGAAGGCACAAGATCAGAAGATTTTTTTGTCACATCTGGACTGGACTTTGTCACATCTGAACATCTGTATGTGCCCATGTGACGAACAAACTGCATTTATAGTTAGATGTAAAGCAAAACCATACCTCCAGTTCCTCTGAAAAAGCAACAAGGTCTTCCTTCCACAGGTCAGATGGAATTTTCATTTTTAAGGTGTTTAGCTCTGCCATCTTTAGATCATGTAGAAAAGGGGACAAAGACAAAACAGAAGTGAATTTAAGTGTTGTTAAGTTTGTGTGTGTGTTTTTTTTTGTTTAAATCAGTGAACCTGTAGCAAAGATGAAACGCCTACCTTAGCATCCCGCTGTTTGCACAGTTCCTCTTTCTTCTCTTTGGTCAAGAACCACATTGGCATGCTCAGCAAGTAGTTATAGTCAGGTCCAGTAGTTTCTTCTTTGTCTGTTGTTTCATCCGCCTCCTCCATCTCCTCATCATTCTAATGGGATTCACACACTAGTCATATTTAGCGCTCCTCACAGCTGTAGATAATGACCATATAAAGAGCATTTTACCTTCTCTTGAGCCTCTTTCCAAGCCTTGACTGGGTCAGAGTCGTAGCCGTTCTCCTGCAGCATTCGAATTAGTTCCTTTTTAGGCTTGTTCTCTACAAGTAGATAGATATGCATTTGATTTTGATGTATTTGGCCAAGGAAAACCAAAGCACTCTCTAGGTTTGAACATTTGTGGTTAAATTGACTGCAAGAGATATCTTTAAAATAGCTATTATGCAGCATTCAATATTTTTACACTGTAAAATCATAAATTATCAAACAATCTACTAACCAATGACCAAGGTGCCCTGAATTTTCTCCAGAATGAAACGAGCCTGATTGCTGAGCCTAGAACTCTCTGCCCCCAGCATGCCTAATAACCAGTCCTTCCTCAGCACATAGTACTTCATTCTCAATTCAAAGAAGTCCTTGAAGATGTCCTCCACAAGCTCATACTTTTTCAGGCTGCCCACATGGTCAAACAACACCTAAAAATGTCAGGTGAAAAATCTTTAATGTGGTTAAGATGTCATTCTTCCTTTTATGAAGGTGTACACGTGGGTTTATTCCATTACCATAGAATTGCAGGTGAGGGGGTTCTGCAGTTTGAAGACTTTATGGAGGCCAGCAGCCTCTGCCTCAACAAGTTTCTCCTCTGTCATCTTGATCACAAAGCGCACGGTGGAGTCAGTGTGGTACTCCTTGTAGTCAGTGATCAGAGGAGGAACCTTCTCCGTGCCATTCAGCATCGGCTCAAGCACATTCTCCTTGTAGGTCTACACCATAAAAAAAGTGTCACTACTTGAAAAGGTATAAACAGTATGTTTCTGTCCCTATAAAAAAAGCTTGAATAACTAACCTGTGTCCAGGATTTGACAGGCAGTTCAGAGATCTCAATGGTGGTGGAATCAATAATGGCCACCTCTCCATTATTCATGTAGTGGTTGTCCGCCAACTGCTCAATGGTGCCTTTGAAGCCTTTATAGTTTGGCAGCTATTGGGGGAAAAAACACTCATTATTTGTTTTGGATATCAAATACAGAAGAGTTGCGGATCTTAGAGGCCACTCCCTGTTCTCACCATAGGCAGAGGTTCCTCGCCATTGAGCATGCGGTGGATGTTGTTGATGATTTCACGTACGTCATAGTTGGGAAGTTTGCTGGCCCAGCCTGTGCCGATACCTTCAGTGCCATTCACCAGCACCATGGGGATGATGGGAATGTACCACTCTGGCTCGACACGCTGGTTGTCATCATAGTTGTACTTAAGCAAGTTGTCATCCACAGCTGGGAAAACAAGACGGGCCAGGGAGCTAGAAGAACAGAAAATAATTAATGAACTGAAACATGTCTGTCGACTTAGAGGATTTGTAGTCTGTAAGAGCATGCAGACCTGAGCATGGTGAAGATGTATCGAGGGCTGGCAGAGTCCTTGCCACCATGCAGCCTAGTTCCAAACTGGCCCAGAGGCTGCAACAAGTTCAAGTTGTTGCTTCCAACAAAGTTCTGAGCTAGACCAACAATGGTCATCATCAGAGAGCTCTGAGAAAGAAAGTAAGAAAACAAAAGTTTTACCCAATAGGCAAACAAATGTCTTTTCCCATATATATGTTTAACATCAAATCTACAGGCCACACTAAACAAACAGGATAATCTGCATTGTTTGTCATCTCACCTCTCCATGGTGGTAGGCAGACATCTCAGCCACAGAACCAGCCAACTGGGCCACCTTCACCTCCCGCTTGTCATTTCTCTTGAAGCAACAGAAAAGCACTTTCCTCTGCCCTGGTTTCAAACCTATAATACAAATACATGCAAACATTAAACAACCGTAATCACACAGTATTGCTACTATGTTTTTGAAGCTCATAAGCACTTTACGCACCATCCACAAGGCAGGGGATCGACCTCTCGTTGTCTGAGTTAGAGAAAAGTACCAGCTCCTTGTTTACAAAGTCGTTGTAGGAGAGGGACTTTGTTGCCTGACCATAAAGGTAATCCTGTACAGAGACAGCCAAACATACGGTCAGCCATAATACAAAAACAGCGACACAAAATTCAAAAAGTGTAACAACATTACCTCAGGCAGGTTGTGCTCCCTGCGCTGCCGCCTGTTGATCATGAAGTTAGTGAGCCACTCTTTTCGCTCATCCACTTTCTTCTTGCTAAAGGCCTGGCCAATACAAAAAAACAAACATTAAATATCCACAAGATATGGAAAGCAGGGATAATTCAGAATAATTTGCTTACAGGAAGTTTATTAAATTGATATGACTAAAAACTAGAAAAGCATTTCCTGAAGAAAATGCAAGTTTGATTGCCGCAGCTGAAGCATTGCTTTGAATGCTGATGTGAAGGATTGCTCTGAATTGCTGGAGAATCTGCAATCTGAATTTAATTTGCTGAAACACGGTTAAGAATTTAGAAAGATGAAGCTCTTATTTGGAAAAGTAGAAAATGTTTAAATATTATGAAGCTATGAAAGAGAAACAGCTGAAGACAAGAACAGTATGAAGTCACGACCTTAAAGAATAGCCTGTGAATATACCATATGAAAGGTCTGAGGCTGGAATAATACCATAAGACTATAAGAAGCTCAGGCTGTGTGATTTGAGTGTGGAATAGTAGTATACAGCTGAAGGATGATCAATATGACAGAAATAATGCTTGAAGTCTGATAAAGACTTTAGTGTGTCAGCCTGTCACCATGGTAACAGCCCTGCCTGCATCCATGGCATCCTAATGTGTTTGAAGGGCTCTCATTGACTCCCATGTTAATTTGAGGGTGGAAAATGTTGTATTTTTAATATTATAATATTTGTAATTATTATTGAAGGTTTCCGGGAATGTCCTGAATGAGCTGAATCTTTTTATGTTTGAATTGTTTGATCGGTCAATGCATTCTGAAGATACGATGAGCCAAAAAACGTAAGGAATAATAATAAAGATGTAGAAGAACAAGAGTTTGATTGCCTAGCAACGGCAATCGAACCAGAATGAACTCATAACATCTTACAAGGGTGATAGCTTCATCGTCTTCGGGCCCAGAGTACTTAAATGGGATACGATGTCTCTGCATGTCAGAGAAGTACTCCTTGGCTTCCTGTGATGTGCTGGTTCCCAAACCTAGATGGGCAGAGACCACAAGAGAACAATTAATTGACATCAATATAATAACACACAAATCTATCATACAGTTAATTAGTGATGGGTTGCTTACTTGTTGGTTTTACTACCACACAGGGGTTTATAACAAACCTTTGTAGTACTTGATCTTCCAAGACTTGTAGTTGGACTGGCTGTCCTTCCATGCATTGAACTCAGGGATACTGTAGAAGGACAGCTGGGATTTCTTAAATGATGCCTAGGAAGTGGGAAATAAAATGTCAGCAATCATCGTTCGCAACACTGCCTTGTCATTGAATGTCATCCATTTTTGGTTTGAACACTAGAAGACAGTTTATCTTCACATTTGGGACTTTGTTTTAACAGTTTAGTCCTTTCTCTAGGCCCTGCATAAATTAGATAATTTAGCATAAGACATAAAGTGAGCTCATGTACCTTGATGATGGGAGTGATGAACTCCTCCAGGAAGTTATGACGCAAAAGAGATGGCCAGTTGTGGTGGATGAAGTTGATCAGTAAGCCCTTAATGTGGGAGCCATCTTGATCCTGACAAAATTATAGTAATATAGTTCAAGGCAAGTGCACCAAAAACTGAAGCTTAAGAGCAACGCATGATTTCTTAGAGGAAAATTAAGATCCACTAAAACACCTGATCTGTCATGATCATGATCTTGCCATAACGCAGAGACTTGAGGGATTCTGGGTCACTGTAGTTCTTCTTGTACTGAAGGCCAAGGATCTTGATGATGTTGTTGATTTCAGCGTTCTCCATAATCTGAAAAAGACAACCAAACAACTCTGTTGTTTACTAAGCCACACTAAAACTTAGTAAGAAGCAATTATATTAATACTATCTATTTGCATTCTGTTCTTACTTTGCAATTATTGAATGACTGAAAATACTATTCAAACCAACCTGTTTGTGTGAGGCCTCCCGAACGTTAAGCATTTTTCCTCTAAGCGGGAAGACACCGTAGCGATCCCTGCCTACTACTCCCAGCCCAGACACTGCAAGTGTCTTGGCCGAGTCTCCCTCAGTAAGGATCAGTGTACAGCCAATAGAGTTCTTCCCACCTACCACAAAAAAGGATTAGTTCAGGGTTACAGGTACAGGAGTAGCAACATACTTGCAATCACAAGTCACTAGACTGTATCAAAAAGTATATATACCTGCATCGTTGGCATCATCAAGCTTTGGCACACCTTTGATTTTTGAGTGTTTGACAGCCGAGCATTTTTTGTTGAGCTGGTTTTGAGCCTTGAACTTCACCCAATTCATGATATTTTCCACAATTCCACAAGATGAGGCCTAGTGAGAACAGAAGAAGAGTAACTGCTGAAATCTGAATAACTACACAACAACGGATTGCAGTGCTGGTGTTTTTTTTTTTTTTTTTTAAATCAGCACCTGTTTAATGAACTTCTCACTCAGAGAACATGTGGACCCAAAGTTCTTCTGTTGCAGTGTCATGTTCTCTTTGGTCTGAGAGTCAAAGGTGGGGTTCTCAATCAGGGAATTGACAAACAGCCACATGTGATTCTTCACCTATCGAAAGATTGCGCATGTTCAGTTATGCCTTTAACCAATAGACAAAGGAATATTTGTAACAGCTGCCCCAGCAGTTTGGACAATTAGACTTAGACTGTACCTGAAATGGCTTGACTGCCACCCCAGCTTTGTTCTTCTTCTTCACGACTTCAATCAGCTTTCCAACCACCTGGTCAGCCACATAGTCAATGTGCCTGCCTCCCTAACATCCAGAAGACAAACATCAGAAGACATTCACAGTAACTATAAATGTCCTAAGTCTTGTGTCTAAGTCACAGGGAGTCGAATGAACCAGGGTTTTTGGCTTAGTTTTCCTTAAAATGTACATTTAAAATAGGCTGACAAATTAAGAAAAAATATACCTGGCACCCTGTATTTTAACTGGCTTAAAATGTTACATTTGGATTTAGGATACAGTTAAAAATACATAATTCATTAATTACTGTTGATGCCACTAATAGTACAAACCATGCCCTATAGAGAAGATCTACTACTGTATTGTTACCTTCGTTGTTGCAATGCTGTTGACAAAGCTGACTTGCTGGAAGCCCTTTTCACTCATGGTGAGGCAGACTTCCCAGCGCTCATTGACAATCTCATGTATCACAGTAAGGGGACTGCCCAGCTCAGACACCTTGTCCTTCAAATACATGTCCACATAGCTACGGAAACCTGTAACCTGGAGAACAAGAGCTGTTGTTAATGCTCAGTAGATATAAACAAATATCAGCTGACAACAAGGAAAAATGTGAAAAACCAAAGTGCACTGGAACTTACAGGCAGCCTCTTGCCATTGAAGAACACATGAACGCCCTTTGTGGAACCTGCAATGTCATAAGCCCTCCTTGTCATCAGAGCCACTGTGTCTTTGTCCAGGACAGTCATCTTAAACTTAGGAAGATCTGGCCTGAATGTGATGCAAGTGTAATCATCTCCATCAAAGTATTTGATGTTAGCATCTCCTGCTCTGCCCATGTTGTCATACCAGCTCTGTACAAAACATGGACATATGTTAAAACACATCCCTACATCAGCACAATTTACATTTACAAAAGGGGCAAATGTGGTTCATCATTCTTCCTACCTGCTTGAAGACTTTCTTTGACTGTCTGCAGGCAGTCTCAACAGTGAACTTTGTACTGAAGATATTACAAAGCTTTGCACCATATCCATTACGACCACCTAAAGAACAAGTATTAATATCAGGATGCAAAGTTATGTTGTTATAACATGACAAATCAAGTTGATTTGTCACTGATATATGTCAACATTTAGGGTAAAATAATTAACCTCCAAATCGATATACACAGATAAAGATGTTACTTTAGGCTTTAAGACAAAAACTGAATTACTCAATAGCCCAAAATGAGAAAAACTGGTCTTATTATATCGGGCACTAACCAGTGACTTTCTTCTCATCATCATCATAGTTGCTAGAAGTAAGGAGCTGTCCAAAGATGAGAGCAGGCACAAAGACTTTCTCCACTTTGTGCTCCACCACAGGGATGCCCTTTCCATTATTCCATATACTGATGGTATTGTTTTCACTAAAAAAAGAAAGAAAAAAAAAATCATACACATACCACCACAGAAACCTGAATAGGAGCAGCTTTAAAGCAAAGCAAAAGTGCTAAAATCATAACATTGGGGTGTTTATATCATACTTACACATCTATGCTGACTTTGATGCAGGTCATGCTCTTGTCCCTCTGCTTATTGTCAGCTGCATTTACTATTGGTGGGATTAAAAAGGGGTTACATCAGTAAAGAAGGCTGGCTATGAGATGAACAGTATTGTCTAACGTACTTATCATAAGCAGTTTACTCACCAAGGATCTCATCAAAAATTTTGTACAGCCCAGGTACAAATGACACATCACGGCAGTTCAGTCCAACACCCTCATCGATCACCCACATTTGCTGATGAAGAAAGTCAACTGATGAATGCAAAGATCTCACATGCAATAATACAATATTATTATCCATGGGTTCTTCTCATAAATGGCCTGCAATACATCATCACCATTGGAATGAAAATCAACAGAAACTGCTCAAAGGAATCAATTCATCAATTTTAGGAACACAAATATAGCTATGTGACTTCTTACTTGAGTGACAGGCTCCACAGAGCCTATGTAGGAGTCTGGTCTGAGCAAAATGTGCTCCAGTTGTGTCTTCTTCTGATAAATCCTCTCCACTGATAGCCGCTTTGGATCCTTCTTTGTCTTTTCCACCAGCTTGTTTTCAAAAAAGGCCTGGTAACAATAACACAAAGATGTATTTCTTGTCTTGCTTTTGTGCTATAGGTGAGCTTCAGAAGGTTGCAGCAGAAAAATGTTTTAAGAAAATTCTAGAAGTCCAGATGCCTTGCTTCAACCTTCTGAATGGCAATGACCTAAATGACTGAGAATCCTTATAGATATATAGGTGAGCTTCATATGACACGACTACACTTATAAGAACTGCAATGTGTTAAACCACCTTCACATCGCCGTACAACTATAGTTGAATTTTAAAGCGAACATAACCCACAGACAAATTGATTGACACAAAATCTTGTACTGATTGATGTCGTAGACCTACATTATACCGACACATTTTCATTTGATTTTCACTCTTGATTACGATGGATAAAGTGCCCACTAAAGAACATACGTAAATGGGTATATTAGGTTTTTGGCGTTAGCGAACTAGCAAGACAATCAGTGTTGGTACCATCACATCGGGACTGCCTCCCATGTGATGCTCTCATGTAACGGCGCAAATCAAGCATTGTTGTTTTATTGACCAATGGATTTCGCAAAGTGTGTTTTTAGTTTTAACATTACGTGCAATGAAATTACACACTGGCAATGATGTTATTGTTACCAAACTGTGTTAGCTACCCAACTTTAGCCGTCGCTAAAAGATTTCACTCTCGCTCAGAGCAGCAGCAGGCAAACTGTTACGTTTAAAAGTAAATTAGCTGCAAATAACGAAGTAAAATTACCTTCAGTGGTTCCGCCATGTTTCTTGTATTTGGGACTGAACTCTGATACTCAAAAAACCGTTTACAGCAAAGTAAAAAAGCTCCTGTTAATCCTAACGACAAATGTTCTCCTAGCTGTACTAAAAGATAGGAACGTTTGAAAATTCAAAACTCGGTGGGAACCTCTCGCGCCAGCTGTATTACCCAATCCAACGAGAGTCCACGAGACACTCTTCTCCAATGAGGAACGCAAGTCTGTCCTTATCCGGTTAACTAGCCAATCATCGACAGTAAACGTAAAATGAGCACACCCACTTTGTCACACGGCCAATCAGCTTTCCAGGTTACAAACAGGAAGAAATGCCTATTTAAAATCATAGTGAGTAAACGCAAAAGTGAGTGTGATTTTATTTGAAAATGTAAAATAAGTCTGTGTTATTTGAGTTTGTCGTTGTTTTTGGTATATTGTTCTGGTAATAAAGCATTAAAAAACGCAAAGGTCCTGCTGAGTGGTTTGTTTTACCCAGAAAGGTGAAACGGCGTTTCTTCAATTTCGCCGCTTCCATGTGGGGTCATGGGACACGGTTCTAAGTAAAAGTACACCACAAATGTTTGTTGTTGTCTCAGAGATAAATTAAATTGTTAATGTTAACATGATTATGTAAACGTATCATGTTGCCATGTGTCCAAGAGATGAAGTGACATGTTGATGTCCAAGCATTATCAGATAGAAAAGGTAGCACTTGACTATTAGGACCAGCAGACTCATATCTGTTGTGTTCAAGGTATAATATTGTAACATTCCATAATTAAAAAAAAGAGTATGTGTGGAAATGTGTTTATTACTTATTTATAATAAACAGAATATTAAAAAATATCAATAGTAATTGACTCCAACTGTATGATATTGTTAAAATCCCTATAACCCCTGTATTGCATTGTAGTTAAGAATGCTGCCAAACAACAGAAATGTGCTTCAGCCTGTTCCTTTTTTCAGTTGTGATCGTGAAAGTGATTCATGTATTGTAATATATATGGCCAAGAATAACCTCATTCATTCAACTAATTGTAACAGATGACATATGTAGTTAGCAATGGCACTAAAGCTAATTGCAGCCAGTGTGAAGTGTCCGACACAGCTGCAAAAATGACAGACGTCCACACTTTATATGTCGTTTTCATCTTGCCACAATCCTCACACTCTTAATGTCACTTCCATATTGGTTCACCAGGACATCCGGCACAGCTCTACCTCGATCTCTACCTTTGCATTACAAGGCATGTAGCACAGGCCACAAGAAGATCTGAGTCCATCATTTTTTCAAAACATTTTATTTAAAAGGGAATACTGAGCAGTAGAATCTCATACCCAAAGCAATGTTATGTGCCAAGGAATAAGAGTTGGCCTGATATCTGACTCTACATACAATACATGTGTATCAGAAAAGATGCACATTGCAACAAACACTTGTTATTGTTTACATGTTTATGAACAACATGCAGAGAATGTGTCACAGGCAGTCATGTTAATATGTTTTATATGTGACACAGCACACATTTGCTATGAAGGCAGTTTATTATTCTGCAGTTTCTCTCAGTCTCTTGTACACACACACACACACACACACACACACACTTAATACTTTTTAAGTTGTACATTTGCACAAAGACTTACAAAGACATTTCCCTCTGGGATTAATACAGTATCTAAATGACAAGACAAACAATAAGTTTGGTCCCAGACAACCAGAGGGCTGCAATTATTATGCAAATATTAATTAGAATCAGGAAGTATTCAGTACCAAACAGGAAACAAAGCATGGGTACATTTCAATAATAAAAGGCTAAATAATGAGAGTTGCAGGTTATGCTCTCTCACATGCCTGTTTATTACAGGTAGGGTAGGACATTTTGAAAACTCAGTGAGAGTCAGCCAGATTTCGAAAGTAAACACATGCCCCTTTCTCTCGAAGCTCATCCCGAAGCCACGCCTCCAATCACATGGACGAGCATTACCTGAAGACGAGCTGCGGTCTGTGACTTCGGCCATCATGCACGTACCTCTCTGGTGCTCGCAGAGCAGGAAGAGAGTGACAACCAGCCAATACTCCGCACAGGGTCGTCCCGGAGGATTGGCTGATGTTTTTAGCGTTTTATAGCTTCCACAGATGATTAATATTCTTAGTTTTAATGCGAAACTGCCGAACTACCCTACCTTTAAAAGTTTGTCCCAAAGTGGTTATACATCAAACTGTATTTTCTTTTTTGTTTTTTGTTTTACTCAACTATTTATTCTGTTTTCACAGAGCTGGAATTATCAAAATGAATACCTCCCTTATTATTATACAAACCCATTTTCACGTAAACATAAAACACATTCTCTTATGGTATATTACATATTTATAATGCAAGGGTAACTTTTTTTTTCCCAAACAAGAAAATCATCTTTCAATTAAAAATGATTGCACATAACAGCTGGCTAAAATATGTCAGTGACACAGGGCAACATTAAAAATGGCACTCTCATTAAAAATACATAAAGATTTAAACAAAATTGTCCAATGTGCTTTTCTTAATCTTTTACAAAATGAGGATATGACTTTTTTTCCTAGGAATAAAAAAGTAAGAAAAGCTGCTGAGAATAAACAAAACTGACAGACCTACATAAAAAAAAAGGTTTAAAACAGACCCTTGCTTTTCTTCAGATTCTTTTGCTTCCAGTTTGGCAGGGCATTGAACTCAACACGACTCATCTCCAGAAGTGTCTGCAAAACATTAAAGCAAGAGAATAAACAAAGAAAGTAGGATACATTTTATTTGTAAAGTAAACACCCTGCTGTTTTTTTATTTAAAATGTTTCTTTCTAATTCTACCTTGAAGTCCTGGTCAGACAGGTAATCCTCCAGACGTAGAGGGTCCACTCCCTCAGGCGGCGGCTTCCTCGTCAGCTCCTCGATAGAGTACTGCTCCTTACTGAGTTTAGACAGCGCCTCCTGCACTAAGACTACTTTGGTCTTGGAGCTCTCAGCCTGTAAACATACACAAACAGTAGGTAAAGTGAAATAGTGGCATTTCCATCCATGATTAATTTACTGACATGCTGCAACAGCCCTTCATCCCAACACCCACCTTTGTAGTAACACTGGCATCATTTTGCCAGTATGGGAAAATGTTGGTGAAGGTCAGAGGTTCACAGCCTGCTAGGACCAGGTAGGCCAGAGGGGGGCGCCGAGGATTCTTCTCTGTAATGAACCACAAAGGAAATAAACATGTAATCACTTAGCTATGGCTACGGAGTACTAATAAAAATGTAAATTTTAGGATGATTTGGAAGCTTTCTAGTGTCTGCATTTTACATAAATGTCTGCTGATGTGCAATACAGGTGAACCTGTTGGAGAAAAAATGTAGGCCATGTGGCTCAGTCACTCTAACCTTTGCAGTACTGCAACACAGTCTCCATGGCGCACTTCCTCTCATTATCCCAGCGCATCTTTGCAGAGCCGGTGCACGGTGAGTCGTCAGGCTGCCGGCCCTGCCACAGATAGACCTCCATGTGGTTGTCCAGCAGAAACAGAGCTGGAGAAAGTAATGGACCAGGATTTTGTGAAAGTGTTGGCAGCTAAAAAGGCTTGAAAATTACACGGGGAAGAACAGCTTCTTTAGTGTTGTGTCTTAGAGATCTGTCACAGCAAAATTACCGATATTCAGAATAAAAATAACTGTGCTGTATTGGCAGTAGAGCAAACCAGAGGTTGCAGTGGTGTGCTTGTGTTCTACCTACTGCCACGTTCCTTTTTGTGCATCTTTCAGTATACTACAGTGTAGATGATGTGTCACTTGTGTATGTATGCAATACCTGGCTGTTGTGCTGTGTAGAGGTTCTCCTGCAGGAAAGGCATCGCCATGACTCCGTCCGTCACCCTGGCGGGATAATGCTGCTCTACCCCTTCAAATACTCCGGAGCGAGCGCTCAGTCGGAAGAGCCGTGGTGTGTAGTTGTACTTCCCGGGATCTACAGACACAAACACATACTTGTTGATGACCTCACCTACACATGATGTGTCTCTAAGAAATCTGTAGCTGTCCATCCATACCTTCCAACATACAGTCGTAGGCCTTCTTGTCTTGTGTGCCCAGAGCCTTCACAAATTCTGTTGGTTCAGATCCTTCCTCCACCTCCTCCACCTTTAAACGGCTGCTGCTGCTCAGACCCAACTCAGCAGGACACCTTTAATTAATACAAAACCCGTTAGTCTTTGCAAGCCCCATAATCATCCACCAAACATGCATCCTGTGCCATACCTCTGGGTTAGTTTGTCCACAGCTCTTTTGGCCACCTGCTTGGCACTTGCATGTGCTTTGCAGCCATGCCACAGGTAGAGTTGGCCTTTCTGAGCATGAAGCACCACCAGGCTTGCACGGGAGCGCAGACTGGCATTCTGACACTCCACCTCCACCAGTGAGGCCTCCACCTCTGTCTCGCCACGGACACAGAACATCCTGCAGCCACCTGCAGATGAGAGGCAGTCATTTGCAGGAGACATTAAAGAAATTTAAAAAAACTATGCTGCAAAACATTTTGTATTTACCTGTGTTGTCGGCACTGTTGTCTCTGCTGCCCATGTGGATGATCAAACCTCCCTGGAAGAGCTGCAGGAAGCAGGGTGGCTCTTTGCCTTGACTTACCAACACCTGGTTAGCCAATCAAACAAAAAAAAAAACAACACTGATGAAATAGTGTCAGTACAGTCATTTAGGACCTGGCATTAATGCTGTGAAAGAACACAGTGTATGTCTGTGATGAACTGACTTGTGATCCTCTGTGGCTCCCCAGTTCCACTGTCATTAGTGCAGAAGTTCCTTTCTCACTGACACTGGAGTGGCGCCCCTGCCAGAAAAAACATGCAGTCCTCTCTCTTCCAGGTCCGCCAGTACTCAGCTCCCCAGGTTTCTGCCGCTTCCCCACTGACAGACCAGAAGAGAACCACAGTAAATCCAGAGGATGTAACCAGAACTGCTGTTGACACACTTTGCAACCACACTTACATTCACTTCAGTGACATAATGGCCCCCTCTCAAACATGCCACTGTTCTTTCTTTGCTAAAAACATGACTCACCCAGTGTGGTGATAGAGTACTTCCAGCGGATGATGTAGGCATCACCCTCATGCAGCTGGCCCAGACTCTCTTTAGACAGCTCCTCTTCACCGTGCTCCTTTATGTGCCAGGCTTCCACATCCACTGTGGCCAACTCTGCCTGTCTTCCATCCTCTGTCCTCACCAGGCCATGGCCCCGCTGGACATCCACTCCCTCCAGGATGGTCTTCACCGGCCCTGGTTCATTGTCCAGCAGGGTTTTGGCATCACATTGCTGCAGGTCCAAGTCAAG
Source organism: Parambassis ranga (assembly GCF_900634625.1). Taxonomy (NCBI): domain Eukaryota; kingdom Metazoa; phylum Chordata; class Actinopteri; family Ambassidae; genus Parambassis; species Parambassis ranga. Next base: position 10,323,913 of record NC_041039.1, on the reverse strand, counting down.
TACGGGACGTACAGAGGTGTGGACTGGGCTCTGAGAAGGAACACTTTAATTTAGTTTTCATTTTGATAATTTACTCTACAAAACAATAGATAAAAAGCCAGAAGATAACAGGACAAAACAAAAACCCAAACAAGAAATACAGTGCCATTAAACACAAACAGCTCTCACATTCTTTGGGCCTCTTGTTGCCTACCTTGCACTCCTCTGCTTGAGATGCTTCCTCCTTCTTCCTCTCAGCCCAGTCCAGGAACTTCTCTCTGAACAGGGACGTCTCGTTGTGCTCTGACAGACGGCCAAACAGAGTCCAGCTTGGTCGACCCTCCCCCTGCCTGATTTCCACACACAAAACTTTCTATCAGTGCCGCTGCAGTGGCAGGGTAAAACCACTAGAGGCTACAATAACACAACAAACGATTTAGTAGTCATTCATGTCGACTTTACATGTGAAGTCACTACAAAATATGCAAAAACCTGCATCAAGCAGTACGATCTTAAACATCTCGTACTCACTGAGGCACATCTTTATTTGTGCAGGAGGCGTCTAAAGGGTTGACTCTGCAGCTGCTGTAGTCGTAGCTGCCAGTGTAAAGCTGTTTGCCCAGTTTGACTGCTACTTTTCTGTCACTCAAGGGCACATCTTTCCCAGTCCACACATACACTTCACAGCCAAAATCGAACACAAGGACCTGTAGAAAGGAGTAAAAAAATTTAGGCTAAGAAATCTAAAGTCTGCATAAACGTCTTTGACTGAGTATTACCTCTTTAGAGTTGAGTAATGACACACTCGGAATGGAGGCCCAGGCATCTTCATGAGGCACCAGTTTGTCTCCCTGAAGTCTGTACACTCCATTAGAGTCTACCACACCACTTTCAAACAGCTCGTCCTCCTCTGGCTCCCCCGCCCCTGTTACACACACACAGAGCAGAAAAACTGTACAGTGTGCATCTCAAATGAGTAGGTGCTACTTTTCACTTAAGTGACATAATAAAGTGTCTGTGTGTACCTCTATATTCGCCCTTTCCACCCAGCAAGCTCCAGAACTCTTTGGCCCATCTGCTTTCAGTGTTAATGCCCTCCTCTAGCACCGTTACCTGAGGGGCTTTACAGCCGAGATCCCTTTTGGCCTGAACGAATGACGCCATTTCTGATGCCTGATCACACAAAGCATATGGTTACGCCTGAGTTCCTTTAGATTCATCACAGGAAAAATGTTGCTTTGATTTTAAAATGATAAGCACCTGTCTTAACAAGCCAAATATGCAGTACTCTTTTTATTCTTTGCATGGTGTACCTTAGCTTTCTCGATGACGTTGGCAAACTCTCCACTCCACATGAAGCAGTGCTTTGGGGTTATTAGCAGGAAGCAGTCTCCACTATTTAGAGAGTGTGCTGTGGGTTCCACCAAGCGCACCTGGACATGCCGCCGGCCTACAAACAAAATCAGCTTTTACTTCTTTGCAAAATCAACTACTAAATTAATTATATTTTCACTCTATTTGCCATTTATTCTAAAAAAGAAACATGACACGTTTTATTATTCAACGATTTATAGAAAACAACTCCTCTTGTTTTTTCTGACCTTTGATGCGAATAAGCATGAGCTTATTGAAAGGCAGTGCGCTGTTGTTGGTCACAACATCTGTGGACTTCACGCTGCGCAGGCTGACTTTGCGAAAGTTCTCCTTGCTGGCAAGGCCCGCCAAGGCTACGTCAGCCAGGTTAGAGTGTTTTGCCACTAGGTGGGAGCACACAAAGACATAACTAATTTTGAATCTCAAGCCAGTGCACTATTGAACTATCAGACCATGTTGCAGAACATGCTACCTACAAAGATAAGTTGTAAAGGTTTTTCAATTCCTTCTTTAGTATTAGACTGAGTAAAGTCAAAAGATCACTGAGGTTAGTCTAGTCTGAGAAGTATCAATAGAGGAACTGAATATAGAGAATATGTAAGGAAATATATATAGTAAGTAAATATAGTATCACGAGTGAGGAGTCTTACTTCTCTCCACCTGGATTCTCTTGGTCTCCACTGTGGCCACATTAAGCCTCTGCTCTGTGTAGACCTGCCGGATGTCATTGCGGGCAGCCAGGGCCCGCAGAGGGTTCCTGGAGCCTTGATTTCTTCTGGTTGGTCGCACAGATCGCTTGTGTTCTGCCACAGCAGAGGTTAGCCTGAAGAAATTATTTATTGATTTCAGAGAATGACAAATACGAGAAAATAATTTAGACAACTTTAAACTGATATTTTTATAAACCTTTAAAAAAAACTAATACAAACTAACTTTGGTGCATCAGGCTGGATCTTGCTGAAGTCCTCCTCAGTCAAGACCACACTGGTGTCCTGTAGCATGATGGGTGAGATGGGTGTGTAAAAGTTCCCAAACGTCTCCTCATCGTCCAGCGTCATCACTTCTTTCTCTGTTTCTGCAGTCACCTCGATGGTGGAGGTCTGGGCTTTGCTCATGCCTGACATCAGAAAACACAGGAAAGACAAAACAGGATCTGTTCATTTTCTGTGGCTATTGAGGGTTTCTTTTGCAGAATTGGGCTCAAGGTGATTCACATGTATGTATGCATGTGCTGGATCGCTTGTGAGATGTGCAAGTTTGTCCATAAACTACAGGGAGATATACCTTTATTATGTAACTTGTCCAGGAAGGATTCCAGCTTGTCGAGCCGTTTATCTCCCTCCACCTTGCCAGCAGTCCTGCTGGAGATTTCTATTGGGTGGAAATAAATAATGATGAGTTTGTAGTGGCATTTGCATGATGTAGTTATTATCAACAGGAATTATTGAGCAATTTTAGTCACTTAACATGCTAGATTGTTAAAATTCATGCATTGACACACAGACCTTCCTGTGGTTTCACGGGTGTGGCGGTGGACTTCTTTAAAGCAAGCGGTGACTCCTCCTTTTCAGTTTCTGACACAAGACCTGGTAGAAAAAAACAGTAATCTGTAAGATGCTTTGCATTAACTCCCATAGACAACCTTTACAGAGAGACCTGTAAACTGACCTCTCTTGGCCATGCGTCCAGCTACAGTGAACTGGATCGAGTCATTGGCTGCCCCTTTGCCTTTGCTCTTCCACTGCTCCTCCTTCTCCTTGAGGATCTTCATCCTCTCACCCAGAGACATCTTGGGCTCAAGATCTACATTGGACTTCTGTGGGAACATTTAGTTTAAGCATAATTTAACTTAGAATTTGTTTTGTTAGAATTCAACAGTTGTGATTATGCAGTAAAGTAACACAAAAAAGTGCTGACACAATCATGCAAGCAGATTAATTCAAGGATGCACTGGAGAAAAATAAATCACAACTTTCTAATTATTTCTGCAGAAACATTCCAAGACAAACTACTTCCAGTGTTTATACAATGTTTATCAGACTTAACACAAACATGAAGAATGTTGAGTCCTGACAATAAAACACCAAAGTCCCCTTTTAATACACTGAGGTAATCCATTACCAATTATTCACTAGAGCATTCTTAAAGTGATTTACGTCTGCTGCCATTTTTGCACCTGAACTCCACCATTAAAAATGAATTAGCGGTGGTTTAACTGGGCCCACAGTCCCAGTGGAGCACAGGAGCTGTGTTAGAGTAATTAATGATATTCCAATCCTGAATATTTGAAGCATTTTATGGCCCTGTGTGGCTTGTTTTTCTTTTCTTTTCTTTTCTTTTTTTTTGCTGTCACCCCCTCTCCTTCTTCACCAATAATGCGTGCTGCATGTAATGTACCATGATGGTGACTTCCTTTCTACACTAAGTTACCCACAGCTCTGTCCATAACTCCATACTATGACAGCATAGGAAAGAAAGAAATTCCACAAAGAAGCTGCTCGTAATGCAGAACATACAGAACTGATTCACACAAGGGTACCAGGAGCGCAGCTTGTACTGCATATAAAGGCAAACAAATGTTTAGGATTCCCAAAAGCAGACAGCTTGTTGCAGTCATACTGCGACCATGAGCACCATCTTTACTGTAAGCTCCAGAGAGTTGACTTAAACATCTGCAGATGTCAGCAGCTGTGGCAAGCTGCAACTTGGCATTAGGAATTAGAACTGGAGGAGTTTTCTTAAAATAAGCTGCCCATTCTCTCTTTTTTTTAAAAAAAAACCATCAACATTAAAGCCACCATAAAATCACATGGCTGAGAGACATGAGAAAAATGTTTTCTGACCATTAGAGTAATTCAATTTGCCTCCAGGTCTGTAGGGCTACTCAGTGTATGGCATACAGACATAACAGCTGTACTAAAACACAGCAGAAACTGAGCTGCCTCCTTACCATGACGAAAAAATTACTTCATGAATCAAGGCAAGTCACTCTGGAATTTAAAAACAGCCACAATGAAAAAACATCAGTTTTCAATTAGCATCAACACACATGTTGACACCATTAAACACTCGTCTTCACAAATAACCCACACACTCTCTCGATCACTACATAACCCCTTTCTTGTACTTTATTGTCAAATATGTTGCATCATGTGGTTAAATATTAGCCTGACATGAGAGAAAAGTTCAGAGAAATACTAGTAATCACACTGGCATGCACTTAAAGGGGTTTGTACAGTTTTACAATATTCCTTTCTTTAACAGGCACACAAAACTCAAAAGGTCACTTGGAAAAAACAAAGCTAGGCTCAACCTGCTCTACGCACTGGCTGGACAAACGTTTATACAACAATACATAGTAAATCCTGAATACTGCAACCTTGTAATATTCCTTTCTACAGCCATGCTGCATTATCTGTCTAATCACACAGTACTGAAGCCCTCTCACACACCGACACAGCCCCTTCCAGCTAGCAGCCCATCTCTGGAGTTAATCAAAGAGGGGAAATACCTTGGCCTGACGGGACCCAAGAGAGGGAGAGGGAGGGCCTCAAACACCCACAGGAAACCATTTTTCTCAGCCCTGCCTTACTGTACGCTGTAGGCATCACATCAGCCAAACCACTAATACAGATATCGACCACCTGTGGACAAGCAAACCACATTTATGTCGGCAAGTGTGCTGACAGTTCTTACTTCTTAGCAGGAATCAGCAAGGGAGTGGTTGTCCAGACTACAGGTTCAGAAATTGGAGCAAAATATTTTTAAGGATTAAGCCCATGCAATCATACACATGCACACACACACACACTCACCTGAAGGGATGGGGAAAGGCTGACAGGCAGGTGTCAAAGAAAGGCAGTCTGCAAGTCATAGGAACAACAGAGGGCAGAGGAAACAGGAAGAGGTGAAGAAGAAAGGAAACATTTTTGACAGGAGAAGGGACAAGAAGCAGGCCAACGTTACACTGCAGCAGCTGGAAATTAGCATGGGAGACTGAAGAGGAGATATGGGTTATTTGGCTGGCATAGAGTGGGTGGGATCATTTATAACGGAGCATTAGGAGAAAGCAAAGATTATAAGAAGAATGAGTCATTTATACTTATAAGGTATAAAACAAGCCAATTTGCTTGTGATGATGGCAAAGGATGATCCTTATTTAATTCTAACAGTCTGCTGTGCCCAACTGTAGTTGATTATCTCTAATACAGTTTCTGAGAATGAACACTTAAGGAAGATATGAACTGTTTATGTGTGGGAGCTGCAGAGAGATTTCAGATTAGTCAGTACTGAGTCATCACTGGAGTACAAAAGCCAGTCATTTAGCCAATCCTGAAGTATTTTAAAGCAAACCCTGCATTTTGTAGGTATTCTTCTAATGTCTGTATGGATTTTGTAAACGGACACTTAAAAACAGTAGCCACAAAGCAGTAGTTTTGTCAGATACAGCTAATCAGCATCAGGGACACACTACTATCCGTCAATTTTACATGTGATTGACGGTCATTCTTTACAAAAATATAACAGACTCTCTTTAAATTGAAATAACAACAAGGCATCACATTACAACACTGTGGTGTATAGAACAGCTTAGCAAGTTTAACAGGAAACATCTGGAGCTGACCGTAGTCTGCACCACGCAGTCTTTGGTCTTCCACATATCCACCAAAGGGCAAAAACATCTGAACTAACTTGGAGATAAAAGAACCATGAAACATCAATGGACATTTTTCCCCTAAAGAGATAAATGTAACAGGAATAGACGCATGCAACTAAATGCCCCATAGCTAATAGCATCAATGTAGTAATGTGGCCAAACTGTGTATTATCTGCTTTAAAGACATAGGTTAGTTTTCCTGATCCCTACAGTAGCAGCCACATTAAACAGCAGTTTCCAATTCGTAGGCAATAACTTCTGATAGAATTAAAGGGAGAAAATCCGCAGACTCTCTGGTCACCGTTCATGCATGCGAGTGTGGATGATGCAGTTTTGGTGCCATTAGATGAAATGTACTAAATTTTTAAAGACTTTGTGTAGAAAGACCACACAAATGTAAAATGACATCATCAGTATCTGACTGGGGATTTGCTCTAATTTTGGTTGCCTGTACTGACTTAGAAAAGTGGCCTTTTCCAGACAGAGAGTAGATTTATTGTAAGGTTCGCTCATCTCTGGATGATCATCCCCCCTAAAAGAGGATCCTGACAGACACCCAGCCAAAAGATGCATTGTATAAAACCATGACATCATCTCAATTTTACAGTCTAGTTTTTGGGGATTTCTCCACTGCTGGAGTATCATTCTGTGCTGGCACCATTCATGGAAGCTAAATGGATATTTCAGAGTTGTTTTTCTACTCAAATCCACAGGCACAGTGGCCATAGGTACACACAAGAGACCATAAAACCTGCATAAAAACTCCAACTCTAAGCATATGTTTCTAAGCCCTCTTTGCTCACCTGTGCATAACTGCATGGATTGAATGTTTATATCCATTTCTGAGAAAGGAAGAACACACAAGTACACAAAAGTTTGCTTATGGACAAACTTATTTTTCTAACTTTGAGAAGAAAGAAGAGGACAAAATCCAACAAGGGAAGGAAGCCTTAGCTTGGAGGCTTTGCAGGTGTTTGGTCATGGTGTAGGATTTTATTTTTACAAGGGGGTAGTAGGTGTGTCCTTGGTTCTCTTTGGGAGGTTTGCTGAGCCCTGGATCTCTGGTTTTGGCATCACCACTCCCCAAGCCCTCCTAACCTCACACCCTACTGGCAGAAAATCAAGGAAACGAGCTGATTCAGCACAGGGAGAAATGTGTCCACAGCCAAGTCTTTCTTTGCACACAAAGCTGAGGGGAAGCTGCAAACAATTTTTTTTCAGTAACTTGTTTTTTTTTTGTTTTTGTTTTTTTAAAGCAATTAACTCCAGCATAAAGAGGTGCAAGTTGGACAATCTGATGAACCTTTTGAGCTACAGAAAGAATGTGAGTGTTTGTTCACCTTTTTCCTCCAGGCGTTTTCAGCATCTTGGAGCTGGTTGAAGCGATCAGACAGTGGTGTCTGGATCAGATCAGATGGCTTGGGCTTCTTCAGTCGGTCTCTCTTTTCACCGTCTCCACTAGAAATCTCATCTAATCTGAAAAAAAGCAAACAAAAATCTATTAGTTTAAGTTAAGTATTAAAATTTACATGTGAATATTTGTGTGTATGCTTACTTCTGTTTGAGCAATGAGCTCTGGCTTCCATCCAAACTGCTTTCCAACTCCTCCACATCCTCTGACACTGTGGAGGTCTGCTCCAGGCTCTCATCTGGCGAAGGACTTCTCATCTCTACGGAGCTCCCTCTGCTGCTACTGCCCTCACTCAGTTGTCTATCCATGCTGAAGCTCCCACCATCTGTAATATCATCAATTAAAGACTCATCCTCTTTGTCATTTTCCTTGTTGACCTCTTCTTCTTCTTCTTCCTCCTCCATGTCATCTTCCTCCTGCTCCTCTTCCTCCGCCTCCTTACTCTCGGCATGGCTCAGGGTGAGGCTGCTTTGCCGGGCTGGCACATGCTCCGGTGTCGAACCCTCGCTGTGGTCTGACTCCATGCTGGTAGAGCGGCTTTTCTTGAGGATTCCCTTGATGCCATGAGGCCCAGAGTCTTGACGCTGCAGTAAGGAGGGAGACTGGCAGGGAGGACTGGGAGGGGGGGAGGCGTCTCTGTTCTTGCTGAGGGGAACAGCTCTTTCAGAATGGAGACTGGAAGGCTGAAGTAGAGGGAGGCAATGAGAGGTTTGTTTTTATTACCAGCCATTATATTTAAAAAAACTGGAAAAGACTGGTAAAGCTGCAATAGAACTTTTGATTATATCAAGACCAACATTTTCCAGCACCTCTGTGTGTTTCCATATAAAAAGTAAAAACCAATTTTCAAAACAGTACAATACAAAACCACAGACAGAAGCTCCCATTCTAGCTACTCCTGTGTCAAGGATTCAAAACTTTATTTACTTTGTCAATAAATCTGACTTGTCTGATGATCTGAGAGCATACTGACTGTTCAAAAGCAGCTATTATGAATCTAAAATACTAATATTTCCCTTTAGAATGGAACATAGTTTTGGCTGTGTGTGTGCAATATGTTATCACTTGAAGGACACAACAGCAGCTGGAACAACAGCAGACATCCTACTGACAGGTTAAAGGTTAGCAGGGAGGGCTGATTTAGGAGGAGATGAAGGAAGAGGAAGATTGTGAGGCCAGCTGGGTGTGAAAGTGCAACTCTAACCTGGTGGTCTGCTTTAATGAACTCCAGAGTGCATGACGTGTATGTGGGTATTTGTATGTAGAAAAAAGATCAGTTTAAGATCTGGGTGATGTCATTCAATTCTGTCCAGATGAGTATGAGTGTGTGTGTGTGTGTGTATCTGTGACATCAATCATAATCTACAAACAAAACTAAACCAGAGCAGAGGGGAAAAAAAATAAAGTTTAGGTGAGTAAGAGGTTTGGAATTGGCCTGCATGTGGTGGAAAGAAGTAGAAGTACAACAGCAGCAGCAGTGTGAAGTATGATCTAAACACAATTCATAAATATTATCTGATGCATTGATATTGCTTTTCATATAAAAGGACACCTCACCCCCTTCTCCTCTGCAGTGGCTGTAAATTCACGCTCCTGCTTCCATGAAGCTTCCTCTGTGGACCTCTCTTTTACTGCCTTGCCTGTGCAGGTTACTGGGAGGCTGAAATGTCAGCAAAAAAAGATAAAGGTGTTAGGTATGCACTATGAGCAAGTTAAAACCAACAGACAATCACTTGGGGTTTTCTGATCAATGTAGGCACTGACCAGCATAATGATTTGTTGATTTGAGAGCTAAAGAGGATAACAGCCTCATAGAGCTTTTTAGGAGGAAAAACATTTTCTTAACAATGCCTTCTTGTTTAGGTACTTAATAAAAATATTCAGATGAAAAATGAGTGCTTTACTGCATGCAGTGTAATTAGTTTTACTGAACCAGCCCAGTGCCAAAGTTCACTTATGGTCACATACAGTGAAATGCTTCCCCCGTTAGGAGCAAGCTAAAACAGTTTGTGGTCCATTCAAACTCCATGAATGGATGAGTTATGGCTTTAAACTATCCAGACTCACACAAACTACAGTGGTTACAGTGCTAAGTACAGTCTGGCTCGTGGTGCTACAGCTATTAACTTCACTCTGGTTTGCATCACCATGGCTACCACTGACCCCAGAGTGTTTGTATGAAAGAAAGTGTTAAAGGGCAGCTCTGCAGGTTTATCTGGTTCATATCTGCAGCTGTTTACGACATTAGACAGTCAGTCTACTCTGGCTGTGTGTGAATCAGTTGGTGTGAAGTGAAATTGCTGAAATATTGTACTTGTGCTGTGAAGCACCACAGCCTATAAAAGTCACTATGTGGAAAAAAGGCAAACCAAGTTTTATTTAGATAGTCTGACAAAGCTGCAATGACAGTCAGTCCTAACGGCTCACCTGGTAGAAGCTTCCTTTTCATCACTGCTGCTTAGCTGATGCTTCACTCTATCAGCGGCGTGCCGACTGCTGCTTTCATCCTCTGTTTCCTCCATTTCCTACAGAGAGAAGCAGCAAGGCCGTAGCCTGAAGGTTACACTTACATTTGAAAGAAATGCTTCTGAAGTCCCACACTGGCTGTAAAGAAGATTCTTGATAAGGGAAGTGAATGAATGAATAAGACTCCACCCATCCACATCAGAAGAGTAGTTAACCCCTACAGTACCACAGCTGAGTTGTTTAACAGTCGTGAGGGGAAAAAGAAGGGTATATTAAGTCAAAAAGAAAGTATGAGACATCTTTACACTCCGAGTACATCAGCTTAAAATTTAAATGGTAAGGGATGAAGGCTGCTGGTACCACATTTTCCACATTAAAGTGAACTATCCTCAGGGGAATCATTGTGGTTATTATTTTTTGACATCTCTGTGGGTGCACTGTCTGACTCAATCTCCTTTTTAAGACACTTAAGTTGGAAGGTCGTTCTTTAATATCCATTTACTGGTTGCTAACAGTTGTGAGGCATACATACAAATTCAATAATCCTATTGTTTCTGCTAAAAGTAAAAATGTACAGAAAAGGACCTGATTTCTAGTTTGACCTCAGTCCACACTTTTCTGAGAGGCTGTGTGACCTGGTAAAAATAAGTGGATCTTCAGCTGTAAGAAAAATACCAGCAATCATTTTTATAATTTAGAACACAAGTGATGCTCACTGATTATAAGGTGTATTCTACTCAGCAGGATGTGCTGCCTTCTGCAAAACACATTCAGGAAATTCGCTTAGAAAATATAAATGAGCTGCATCTCTCCATGCACTCCTTTTATTGCCTCCATCCATGCTGGAAAGCAGACGTTCTGTAACCTCACTCCTGCTCTGTCTCCTCTGATGGAGACACTGACTCACTGGAGGAAATAGAAATGAGTGATAAGGAAAAAGTGAAGACAAGAAAGGGGTATCAGACCCTGCTTAAGAAAGATACCTTAAAATAAAAGATCTGGGTCAAAACAAAAGCCAAAAACAGAGTGAGTAGAGTGACTTTAAGATTGTTTGTGGGAGCTTGCTTTCCCAGCAGGTTTTTGGTTGGAGCAACTAGCTGCCATCTGGGTTCACTTGGCCAAACTTGGCACCAGTCCTGGTCTGTAAAGGCCAAGTTAGAACAGCTATTTACATCAAACGTCATGAAACCTAACCACTTCTGAAACCTGAGCAGCCTGGGAAAACCCAATTCTCGGTTCATTTCTAAGCACACATGTGGAGATATCCCTCAGGACCGGGGACATTATCAAGTTCTTGTTCCTGCGTACATCTTTTAGTCCGCTAGCCTCTTCTTCCCACTGTTTTAAACCCCCACCCCCCCTATGGACTGTGTGAGGTGAAGTCATGACTTTGGCCAAGCTAGCATCCAGGTGCAGGACAACTCAGCTCTGTATGGAACAGCTCAATTTGTTATTAATGGAGCAAACTTCCAGAGGGGAGTTGAAGTGTACACCAGCTGCACTGGAAAAGGCTGTAAGTAAATCAGCAAGGAAAATCAAAAGAATCAACCATAGACAGCAGAAAATTTATGATTTAGTAACTGCGCCATCACATATAACTTCCTAAATTTATACTTCTAAAACCATTTGTAACTACAGAATTTTAAAAAGTGACAGCCTGGTAGAGGAAAGGTACTTCCTCACATGCTCTTCCATCACTTCAGAGGCTAAATCTTCAATCCAATCTGGGGACCGACAGGCTATTGAACGCTGAGCAAACGTGAGCAAAGGGCCAATTTTTCTGGGATTCCAGTGCAGCAAGCGGATATCAGGAAAACAGATATCAGCCATACAGGCCAAGATTGCCTGTCCATGTGCCAATCATTGTTTGCTCGACTAGCCGCAAAACTGGACTTGGAAACAGGACATGACGCCTACGAGCAGGCAGCATACAGGTCGGTAAACAGGATTGTTTAATAAATTTGGTTAACAAATAGGATAGGTAACGACAGGGCCTTTCGATTCATTTGCTTTTCACACGGACCATTTAAACGTGGTCTACAAACAGACACAGAAAAAAGCTACCCATAAATTCATCATATTCACAAGCACATATCACAAGCAGTCACAAAATCCAAAAACCTTTCATAAAGAGAGTCAGATATTAAAATATTGTACCTTAAAATTGGACACCTTGGAGGTTACACTCTTTCTGGCTGAGTCCTCTGGCTTCTCATCCACTGTAAAACACACATTTACATCAGAGTGACCATAAACAACAATGAGTATTCATGTGTTCAAACAGTGAGTAGTCTTCCTGCCAGTAACATATTGTAGTAACAGCAAGGGTGTTGCCTGATAAGACAGACCATATGTGTTTGGTATCCACAACATGATGCATTGTTGGAGGTCTGAGGAGACATGCAACTAGAGAAAACAACTGACAGGCACATTCACAAAGACAGCCTGACCAGGTCATTTATGGCTTGCATGCACACATTGGTCTATCTCAGTCAAAATACACTCCAAGGGGCAATAAACTGCACACACACTCACTTAAAGTCTTTTGGGTCAAGTGGAAGTCATTGTCGCTGAAGAGAACAGCTTGAAAAACCTAGATTTATGAAAGTGACAATCTTATTGGCTTCAACAGTGTTTCTAAGAGGTTTTTGGACCAGAGACTGAAATAAAAGGAGGAATATTTACCTTGTGTTTGGGAATATACACTGGAGAGAATTATGTCTCATGTGAGAGGTCTAATCAAAACCAGTCTTGAGAATGTAATCTTCTAATCTGAACAAAAGGAAACCATTACGTTTAATGGTATTCCCCAACAACACAAATTTCTTAAGTCAGCACACTCTGATCCACTCCCACTCTAAATCTGTTTTTATTGCCCTGACAATGTGACATTTCAAGCCAAAATAATAGCATGTCTCTGACAAAACTCACAGTTTCCAATGGAAGAAAAAACAAAAGCTCCAGTTTTGATTTATGTCTCCAAGCTCCCCTGCTGTCCAGAACCTAGCATGATTTAACTCAGATGAAGAAACATTAAGCATCGCAGACTGGTGACTCCACTCAGACTGTACTCTTATAGTTTTGACTTCAGTCCAAATGTTTTTACATCATCATCAGTCCAACATCCAAACTAAAGAGGAAAAAAGGAAAACTAGAGATGGGGGGGGGGGGACTCTCTTAAGACTCTTCCATAAGTGTTTTCATCCATCCTAAAAGGCAGCTCTCTTAGAGCTGCTGAGAGCTTATTGGATAGGCCTTTGACCTGGGAATGGCAAATAAAACACACAGTATAAAGATGTTTATATGTATGAAATAAAAAGTGCCAGAAATTTACATTATTGTTAAGGGTTACAGTAAAGGTGTTCTCTCAGAACCAACAAATGCAAAAAAGAGTACTTTAATTCAAACACAAAGGTCTTTTTTAACTAGCAAATGTCTACATGTACTGTATATATTATTTGGAGAAACCCTTGGCCTGGACCTGGAATTCAACATTGACTCCTCTGCCAGCTTGGACAAGAAGGCCAATCAGCCATTATGAATGCACTGCTGAGGCTGTGCAGTGCAGAGAAGCCACATGTGAGCCATGTGAAAATGTATGTGGTATTGTGTGTGACAGTCAGTGGAATATTGACAGCACCAAATGACTGCTCATTTCTGTCCTCACGCTGCATTTTAAATTTCACACCCTATCATCACAGATCAGACCGTTTACTGAAGAGAAGAAAATATAGCCAGCACTACTGCTGCAATGACACAAGAGATACAGAGGTTGGCTCCTACGACAGAATATAATCTGTGTTTGGATAAAGCATGTGGTTTATTTACACATGAATACACCTGCTCTGTCGATCAGAAATAAAATAAATCTTTCAGACTTCCTGATTTAAATTAAAGGGCAAATAATAATTGTAATTGTGCAAATAAGACATTACACAACAGCTTAACATGTTCTTAACATGTTATTCAATGTGCCATATAACCTCTGTCTCTTCTCTTGTGCAGTCTAGTGCACACACACAAACATCACTCACTGGCAAGTAAGCAAACACAAAGCAACGCAGACAGTGAGAAGCATACGGGTGGTTAAATAGGCAGAAAGCCATTGACACAGACACAGACACCCGAGCTGTGGGCTCAGGTGGCTGAATGTCAAAAAGGCAGCCAGCAGTCCGTGTGTAATTTTGGCACTTCCTTCTCATTAAAGCAGAGGGCCTTTGCACACGTAATCTTTTTGTGTGTTTCAGTTAGATGGTTAAATTAAGCATTCCCAGTAAATATCTGCGAGGAACCACCTTTATGGAAGGACAAGCACAAAAGAGTCTCCAAACATATGCCAAACATTATCTCCCCCACTTTAAAAAAAAAAGCATCACCTGAGGTAAAACATTCACTTTAGATTATACATCAACAACTAACCCGAGCCAAGCACATCAGTAGGTTTATTTTCTTTCGCTCCTCATCAGTGAAAGAGTACTAAAAAGCCAACATCTATAAAACCAGGTTGGTAATCTGACATCAGCAATGAGCTCAGTGTTCCTTTCACGCTGAGTAATATGGGACCTGAATGACTTTGGGGATAGCGAGGTCTGTGGAACAATAGAGGATCTGAGTGCAGTGAGAGTGGAGAGTTCATCTTACCCTTTGGCTTCTCTGTGTCATCAGTTTCCAGCAGCCTAGCAGAGACAGAGAGACAAATGAGGTCACTCTGCAACATAATGAAGTGATGACAGAATTTACATGTGTGATCGACTGATGCTTAGCAGGAAAAATAAGCGGTCTTACAAACACAGACGCACAATCCACACTTGTACAAAATAACTGGATACATACACGAAAGAGACAGAAATGCAGCAAATCACTTACTGTGCCCCATATGCATCCAATAACATTTATTTATTCTGCTCTCCTGGTACCATGTTTTCCATGATATAACAGCGATGCAGTGTCTGAAGGTGGCCACTCATCTCTAAGTAATGGGCGTTAAAAATGGATGGGGACAGCAGCTGCCTGTGGGGCAGCAGCGATGATGTAACAGGAGGAGGGAAGAGAACTGCTTCAAACACAATAGAGTATCATGGTGGACATCTGGGAGGGGTCAAAGGTTATTGAAGAAGAGGACACAGATGCAAGCTGATCTGCTGTTTTATTTATTGGCTAAATAAAACCTGCTCCATATGAAATGCTTAGCTTAACATAGTGTTCTGCTCAGACACACATCTAGTGATGGTGTACGACAGCATGCCATTTGCAGGTGAAATCCGAGCCACTTTGTTTTTTTGTTTTTTTTTTTTTAAATCAGATCATGGAAATGTGTAGAGGGTGGAGGCTTTCTATCCTTTTCTATCACAAACTAGCTGTGATAATACTAAACTGTATTCCAGGGTTGGGTCTGACTTTCTATTGTTTGAATTTTCCATCCTGGTGTCATGTTTAAGTACAAAAATAATATACAAAATTATTTTTATTGCATAATAAACAGGTCCAAGTTGAGGTTTGCTTACCATTGAAATTAGTCTGTTTTGTGGCAAAGTATTTCTGGCATGTGAGTAACAATGCTCACAGTTACAAGCGAGAGTGAATGTAAAGTGCAACACTACATTCAACACTGGTGATCTCCACCTCAACCTACTGTTGTCCTCGAGATCTAACACCCTCCTTTAGAACCACACCCACACTTTGACACCCGACTAAAAGAGAGAGGTGACAACAGTGCACTGCCAAAACTAACCATAGAAGAAGAATGGTGTGCAGTGCAAAGGGAGTGCAAGAAGTGAAACAGCAATTCAGACAATTCAATTCAGAGAGTAATGGGAAAGTTAAACCCATCAATTTAAAGCAGGTCCTTGCTGCTAGATACAGCTAGACATACATTTTCCACAATTTGTTTATCGTTGCCATTAAAATGTGCCCATCTGTTTTATACCATATCTTTCTAGTGAATTCATCCCTGTAATGCCTCAGTTAACTTTAACTGTTGTTGACAACACACTGAAGACCTCAGCCTCACTTCACAAGACAAAGGCAGAGTGCCAAACATGCGGGTGGCCAACACAGGTGGCAAAACAACCCAGAAGGCCATGTGTAACTAATGTCTGCTGTTCAGACCCAGAAGCTGCTTTTATCCAGTGTTTGAAACATTAATGTTATACAGGATACCCCATTTGTGAATCATATTTTTGTTCAGTGATTACTTTACTGATTAGTTTGCCGGCATTCTCTCCAGATATTTTGTAGCAACAGCTTTAACAAACTTTAACTACTCACTGTGACTGTCACTGTCTTCTCTTACATATAAGAGATAAGAGATATACAGTACATAAAAAATAACAAATGATGTAATGAAACACTATACAACCTGCGTTTCTTAAATTACTAAAGGGTATTTAATTAACAATAAATGTCAAAATGTAAAGGTTTGGAATGTCACCCTTCAACTGTAACGTCACAACCACAGGATTCCTGTCTGTGGAAGATAAACCTGTTGACAGACGTTTTTCATTTTCACTGTGACAGCAGAGCTCCAGTTTCCTTTATGCTATTCTGTCACAGACAGACAAGCATGTCACTTATGGACGATAGTGAATTTTATAAAAGCTCCAAACACATAGCACAAACTAAACTAAACCAGGAATACTGAGTTTAAAATACAAATTAAAATACAAAATGACAGTTCAATTACCCAATAGACCTGAGGTTTAAAGCAAAAATATAAACCGCCAGTGTCTAACAGCCACTCTGTATGTTGCATAAGACAGCACAGCGGAACTGTAAACCTCATAACAAAACTGACAAGATTAGTAGCTTACATGAGAGGCATGTGAGACAAGCACATCAACACACCAAGCAGTCGACGTGTTCTCTTTAATTAAAAATGTACTTCACTCTGTATTTTACCAAATATGTTTTGTGCTGTGGTGAGTCAATACTCTTAAGAGACGTTTTTATTGCATTTCATGAATTGCAAGACAAAATGTAATCCATATCCAGAAAAATTACTTGGAGCAGGTTAGGAAGTCACTCGTTACAATATTTTGACAGATTTAAACACACCATCCTGCAACTTGCCATTAGCACAAACTTAAAGATGAACACTTGATAGCTTGGATTTGCTAAGACATGTCAAGCTACCTTTTTTTGACATGCCTTTTCTCATTAAATTAAGTGGTTCATAAGATCTAACTGTCCATCAATCACATTCATCTTGATATCTTGCTTCATTAGGCATGAGCCATGAAAACTTGGCAGGGCTCAACTCTGCACCAGCAAGCCCCAAATTCTGACATTATCTCAACACTCTGTCCTTCTCAATGCTTCTCTTTCCATCGTCACTGCCTCGGGCAGTTTGTTCAGGAACAGACACGTCCGGCTATGTGCACACACGAGAATCCCCAGCTTGATTACAGCTCAAACATCCCCAGACCTTCGACTGGACATGTTTTACTCCATTTATGTACAATTCTAAGTACAGCATTACCGGCAACCAATGAGAAAACTGCCAAGGTCTTCCAAGTAACCCTGACAATCCCACTTAGTAGATTTGGTAAATATGTGCGATCCCCCCATTTCACTGTGAACATAAACAAGCAGCTTGTATGTCATCACAGCAAAACATACCATGGCAAAATAAATGTGGCTGTGCTCTACACACATGGCCAAGTTTGGGAATGCTAGCAGTTGTGTTTACTTCAAACGGTAGATAGCACTAAGTGTTCCCCAAATGTGCTGATTTGTTCAGTCACTGGGGGCTCATCTACAGTAATGACCATCTTTGAGCTGCAGTACATCTCATTGAAGTATTTGTTTGTTAACAATTGTGTGTAAATGAACTCACCTGGAATGAGAATACATCTTTCTGGAGCTGATGGCTTCTGATTTTGTGTCTGTTTTTAGCTGAATAGTAGCCTCTTTTTCCTGAGGTTCATCCTCAATGTGTTCCACAGATGCTTTATTTCTGAGGCCCCTCCTGGTATACATTTGTTCTGATCCATTATCCTCACATTTATCCCTCTCCTTAGTTGCTGAAGACACCGTTTCGGATGTGTCACTGATCTTCCTGTCCCGTCTGACATATTTGGAGGTGAATTCCTCTGTGTTGCCATAGCGCTCAGCCAGCTCCCTCCTTCTTTCAGCTTTGTAACGAGCGATTCGCTCAGCTTTTGTCTCTGGTGCAGAGCTCTGCAAGGTGTCTATTCCGTCCATCATGCAGTTTGGTGGCGTTTATGTGATGAAATTCAAAGTTGTTCCTTCAAATGATGTGGTGTGCAACTTTTTTTTTTTTTGGCTGATCTCTCGTGGCAGCAATGTCTCACTCCATCAAAACCACCACAGTGCTGCAAACAAGGAAGGAAGACATCATTAGCAAATCACAATTAGAGCACAATTTCCGCTGGCTGGTTCTTCAAGGCTGTGCAACATTGAACCAAAACATGTACCTCTGAAAACGCCTCAGCTGCAGATCTCCAAAGCCCTGCCCAGCCCCAAGCAACAAAACCCCCCAACACTCCCTCCCTGAAAATGATATCAGCCAGCTGAAAGACTGCTGACCACCGCATTGAGACTCTCATATAACCTCTGTTCCAGTGACTCATTTTGAGCTAGTTGGAAGGAGGAGAGAAATAACAACATCACATTTATTTCCTTACTTGTTGTGGCTTAATAGCTGCTAATCCCTGCTTGGAAATTACCCTAATATATAATGATTTTATATTTTTACTGCATATACAATAATTGAGAAAGCTTACATTGCCTGTACCTGAACCAACGTGTTTTTTTCCTGTAGAGTTGTACATAGCCTCTCAAATAGTGCACGCTAGAACAGGCCTTTGCTCTCTGTGTTCGTTGTAATGATAATCAGTTAAGGATCTCCTTTCCACAACTTTTAATACCTAGTGAGTTCCATTTAGGAGGTAAAAACTAGGAGGCTGAATTGAACTCATTTTGTTCCATTAAGCATTCACAGAGCAGAAAACCGCACATGGCTCGGTTGCAGCGGTATGAAAACTCTACTCACTTATGTGCATCGCCAGCTGACAGCAGCAATAACCATCATATGTGTACTCCATACTGAATGCAGGGGCTTTTCCACAGACATTTCTCACTGCACAAGTATGCTAACAATTCTTAGCGACAGGAAGGGAGAAGAGACAGAGTAGCCCCTTGATCTCCCTTCAATTATAGGGCACAAGTTAATTTAGCAATTTCTCCCATTTATAGGATAAATAGCATCATGATGTCTGGACAATGTTAGTAACAAGAGTCAAGAAGAACCAAAAAGAGAATATGATAAATGGGTCAAGGCAAGAGGGCAAATAAAGGTGAGACTAGTCATGAGGTGGAATAAATGAGTTGACTCCAAGAGTCTATTCCACAATGATGTCAACCTTCAAAAAAAATCTCCAGTGCGCCCATTCTGACCATGGACCACCTGCTGGTGCATAAAATCCAACCCAGAACCAGGACTCTTGGTCCCCCTGAAAAAAAACAGCTTTGAAATATTACACAGGAAATTAGTGTGACTAAGAATGTGTGTGTGTCAGTTTTCACCTTGACCTTTCTGATTCAGTGTTTAGCTAAACACTGAGGGACCTCCCGTGTGTACATTTAAATGCTGCTTAACCATAAAATGTGGCCGAGCCGAAAAAAATTACATGCTGTCTGTTAAGTCTAGGGATGTCCAAGACACCTACACTGTCCACCAGGACAGAAGTTTTCCTTCAACAGATCCCTTTACACCGGTTCAGCGTACAGCACTCATAGCTACTTAAAGAACAGAAATAAGAACATAATCCAGCACCAAGGCTCAGAGAAGGACAAAGCTTTTTACAAATGGAGTTTATAGATTATGAAAACCAAATGGCCAATTAAACATGCAGGCATAATCGATTGATAGTAGCATATCCACTACTTCTAAAGTACCTCAGCTCAAGACAAAAGGATGTAGTTCAACTAGAGGTTTTAAAAATGTTACGGATGTCCGTCAACAAAACATACAGTACCATTAACAGCCTTGACCTGCCTGAAATACAGGACCAACATCAAAAACAATGATGAATGTGCCTTCCCTTTTGGGTACAAACTGAACTTTGCTCCAAAGCAAAACCCCTAAATTGCCTTATGAAGGCAAAAGGGATTCTGACTTTGGATGTTGATTGCAGGACTATGCACACTTACATAATTCACCCAGGTCACTACCTATAAAAGGAGAGCTACACAGAATGCTAAAGCTTGCCCATGGAGACCCAGACTATCGAGGCTGCTTTGTTTGGAAGCTGCCTCTGTTATTTTAAGCAACAAGGGGGGGACTGAACACATGGTGGTGAGTCATACGTTAAAAATCATCACCCCTCTATCAAAAAAAAAAAAAAAAAAGTGAACTCACCCAGAAAGTTTGCTTTGTTTGGTGATTTACGCCACCAAAACACATGCATGGTGTCTCTACCTATTTATGGCTGTTTCTACTGAAGTACAGATAAGTGGAGCAAGCAGACACATAAGGGATCAAACCAGCCTATAATAAGTACTAGCACTAATAGCAGTACAAGATGATAGGTGGTTTTGGAAAGGGAAAAACCATATCTGCGTCCATCTGCATTAGATTACATCAGATACAATGTGAGCTGGTTAAGTCACAGCTGTCAGAAAATGAGGTTTGTTGATATGAAAGACACGATCGGCTTTTGTGTCACTGGTAATGTGCATCTGTCTCGCTCAGTATGCAGCTATACCAGTCCAACCTGCAGATTCATATGGACAGTATCATTTCTGGTCCTCAAGAGCATGTAAACAAACTGACTCCACAATTTCCACTCACCAGAGTGTTCTCTGACCTTTTGCGGCCCATTGGGGGCCGTTACTGGAGAGAGGAAGATCTGTCTCAACAAAGGCCAAGTGTGTCACTTCCTGACCGTGCCCCATATCCTTCTTCAGAAAGGCTCGATTGATCTGGAAATGTTACTCGAACCTGGCAAATGACCAAAACTCTCAAGAGATATGATGGTTACAGGCAACAGGAAAACTCAGACTCATTTCAAGAGCAGGACATTAACCTTCACATTCAAAAGGGTTTTGGATTTTGTGATGTTATTTCCTCTTGTAGCGGAGAGAAGTACTTAATGATACATCTTTACATATTTACGTCTTTGCAAAGACCACAAAGATTCATAATAAACATTTCAAGGCTAACAAGCGCCACAGACAACAAATGGAGAAGTTACAAAAGAAGCAATGTGTGAAGAAAGTTTTTGCTTCTTAATCCTTATTATTAAACGTGACATAATTTAAGATTTCATTAAACAAAATGAATAACAAGCTGCTGGTTTATTATTCAAATTTGGTAAGTTACGACAACAAAAGGAAAAGTACCTTTCATGAAGCCATTGTTGCTCACAACCCACCAAGGTCATTATGTACACAGGTGGAGAAATGGGAAGCACATGCACATTCATTCCCTGATAAGGGCCAGACAGAGGTCTGACCTGTCGCCGACCAGACTGTGTATTCTCTCAGAAATCGCATGTCTTCACAAGCGGACAGAGCAGGAATGCAGTCGACACCCTACTCATAAATGGTGGACTTGCATGGGAAAGGTAGGGGATTTTTTACTGAATTTAAAAAATGCTGGCAATGCTCTACCTTTAACACTGCTGAGAGATTTTACACCTGAAACGGCAAGTTAGACCTAAACTGTACACCTTCCCAAAGTTGTATTTACACTTTCAATTGACAGTGCACAAGGTATATCAGTGCTGTGTATATTGTGACAACATTTTGCCAGGAATCCACATAAAACAACCACAAGCATCCAAGAGACTGTACAAAAAGAGGAGGCAGCTCAAGACAGAGCCAGCTGCTGACACATTTTCTTCCTGAGGAAGAGGGTGGAGATGGGAAAGTTTGCTGTACTGAGAAAACCAGGTGCCAGTGCAAAAACAAACTGCTTTCTATTTCTACAAAGGGATTTTCAGCTGTTGCTGTTCTGAAAAATACATTTCATCCAGCTTCAGGAACCATAAAGGAGCAAAACAAAAGATGGAACTCACACGTACACAAGTGAAAAATTTCAATGCACATGATAAGTGAGTGACTTCTAAAAGTACTGCTTCCTCTCTTTGAGGCCCGGTCATGTTATGTGTGCATCTAAATATAAGTAGAGAGCAGGAAAAAATGTGTTTTATAAAGTTTACCTTTATTCTCTTAAAAGTGAATCCAGAAAAAAATGACATACTGTTGACAAATCCAATCAGGCAGGAAGCTTTCAAGGCACATGTCCTGCAGTTTCAACATAAAGTATGTTTGCATAGGTGTCTCTGCAACTAGGTCATCAGACCAAACACTGAAAGCAGATAGGCCTAAGTACAGGTCACCAAGCCCTAATCCAATAACTCCATCTACCACATACTGTACATCAAGCACTAGTTTCCAACCAAGTTGTACAACCATACAATGCATCCGAAAATGCAAGCTAGAGGAGGCGGGCTAAATGCAGGGTGTGTCACACCCTCATACGACAATCAACCACATACTGAGAGCCCAATGTGTTCCTCATTAAAAAGCAATCTTTCAGCACTTAAAGCGGTTTAAGTGCCCTGCCTGCAGAATGCAGTTTTAATTGCTGCTGCAGAGCCTCAAAACACATCTACACATCTCATTGAAATAGGTCTCTGCTAATAGAGAGCTTCAAAGGATACGTCTGACAGCAGGGTGTGTTGGTCTAACATGGCACAGACTCTACATTCACATGACTCAAGTCTCCCTGGTTCTGAGCTGTAAAGAAAAGGAAAAGGGGAGGGGGGGGGACTCTGTTTAAGAGGCAGAGGAAGGAAAAGCAGCTGAAGGAGGAAGAAGCGTAGGGATGGTGGAGGAGGGAGGATGAAAAGAGTTCAGAGGAGAAGAAGGGTGCATACAACAGGAGAATTGAGAGACGAATTAAGAGAACAGCAAAGGTCAGAGCAAAGGGGAAGGGGAAAGGAGATAGAAAAAAAGCAGGAGAGAATAGGCTTTTTGTGGGGGTGGATGTGATGGCTTTGTGGGGCATGTGTTTCTAGGGTGCCAATGGGGCCCAGAGTGGTGATATGGTGGCAGAGGGAGGAGAAAAAGATCTGCTGCTGAGGAGGAGGAGGATGGGGCAAAAACACAGTAGAGGGGAGACTAATCCATCTCCCCCTCTCCCTCCCTCTGTCTCACAAAAGACCCAAACTCCCTCAAATCCCTTTTACCAGAAGTCCTGCTGACTGTAGCCAGTCACCCGAAAGGGAGTTGACATAACAACCCCCTGGGTACTCATGCTTGCAGTCTGCTTTGCCTTAGTAACTGACACTGTAAAAATGTACTGCTCTGCTTGAGGCAGAGTTACCTCTGTCACCAGTAAAAACAGTGTGCTGCTTCCCCTCCATGAAATCTTTGTCAGCTTATGTCATTCAAACTCATTAAATACAGTACAGCATGTGTGTGTTTTTCTCTGTCTGCCTCTTTTTATAGGCCAGCTCTTTGTCCCAGTCTTCCGGCTTTCCATTTGCTGCATTCAGAAGAGTCATTAAATGTGACGTATGGGAAAGCAAACAACAAGTAAATGGACACACACAATGCAGCGCACACTAACTAGGCTGCAATCGTGGAAGCTGGAGTGGTGAGTAGGAAGGGTGGGGTTTATTGTGCTCTAGGGGGATCATATGCACACATACACATATTGTAACACATAATGTGCCAAGCTGGAGTCCTTACAAAGACTTCATGTGGGCCAGAAGCAAACACCCACAGCTTTTAAGACACATGTGGTGTAGTAGCCACAGTAAAAGCAAACAGACTGACACTAACCCCTTCCGTGCACAATGAAATTCAGAAATTACTGCCATGGTCCAGCAACACTTTAAGTTTATAATTTTGGCAACTTATTATGGAAAATGTGCAAACTGACCAAGACATTTATCAGCAGACTGAATAAAAGCAGGGCCAACCATTCCACAATTACACTAACGAGTAATCAGTTCCCTTTAGTAAATACAGAAATTGTAAAAAAAAAAGATAAAAAGTAAAAGTAATCCAATCCACAGAAACGTGTGATGTGTGTAACTGTACGCACACACAATAACTACATGTATATGAATTACTGTTGCCATATATTTCATTCTTCCACTAACTTCATCCATAGGTCTACACAGCTGCCATCACCTAGAAACCATAATGAGATTTTTTTTTACGCTTGTCAACAACTTATCAACATGGACATTATCCCCAGAATGTGGATCTGTAAGATTCAAACAAGACTGAACAGACAGAGGGCAACATGAGGGGGGAGTCTGTGGGGTGGAATGTCTCATCCGGAGAATCCATGCTGGTGGGGTTTCTCCCTCTCGGCTGTCTGTGCTGTCCACTGTGCAGAGCAGACACCATCTGGCCAGCTGGAATGCTACTGAGCAGGGGGTGGAGGGGTTAAGGGGTCTCCTATATGGCAGGGGGATGGGTGATAGCTGGGAGTATTAACAGTAGTCGTATTAACCATTTATTGTCAGACATTCTGAACTCTTTTGCGCAGAACACAACTGTGATGTAGAATCAAACATCTCGAATCAAAACACATAATGTACCTGAAATGTTCATTAGTACAGCATTCCTTAATTTTTTACTCTGCAAATATAGGACACATGCAAGCAGCCATTAAATCCCCTTTTCATTTTGCACTCCAACAGAGAGTTATACACTATATATATTTATATATTATTTATATACTATAAATCCCTTGTTGACAGGGATAAAAAGTGTCACATCTTTTGAAAGCAGATTCAAAAGTCTTTGATATTATGTTCTACGACTTGTGATGGTGTCGGATGAAACTGTGCTCTGGCGCAGAGCTAAAACAAAGTCAAATGCAGCACCAAGAAAGTTGCTTTGCTTTCCCTACTCATGGAAACTATTATGCGTGTGTGCAAATCAAATGAAGGGCTGAAGTATAACCATATGTTTATGAGCCATGCAAATATTAAACTGGCTAAAAGGCGTCACTGAAGTGGGCCCTGGTGGTGCAGTCGCTGACCAAATACAGTTAGCATCATGGTGTTGAAGCTGGAAGCACTCCGTTCTAACTGCTATCCAGGTTTATAAATATGTCTTAGTGGAGATTAGCCTGTGGGTAACCCCAAGCACTTGTCCCAGTGGAGTTCCAATTGCTCACACTGTCACATCCCTTCTGCTTTATATAAATATTTGGACTGCAGAACTTCTGAGGAGAGAGAATAGGTCAGAGCTAAAAGGAGGGGAGAGATGGGGTGGATCTTGTCCAGCACACTTTTGCACTTCAGCTCCTGCATGATACTTAACTGTTAAGTAACACAGGCCAGTACTGTATCATTCATGACTGGTAAACGCTCATTAAACATGGCTTTACACTGGCCAGGTGAAACAATATTGACTGAAATACCAAGCTGTTCCTACATTGCTCATAGGCCACTCAAAAGAAGATAGACAATCCTGAGTCCTGACTGTCAATCAAGTGGAACGAAAGAAGCTTGTGCATTAGGACCAGTATTTAGGTGAGCAATGCATTGTGTGGATGACTTCACTAATCCCAAAGAGGGACTATTTGGCAGTTAAAATCTGTGTTTGTATTTACTTTGGGTCTTTTCTTTTTAGAGCCTGGTACTTACATTCCTAATCCAACAAAAGGGTTTTAGACATGCCCTTATTTACCTTTCAGTCATCATCACTCTCTCTGTGGAAGCTCCAGCCATTCATTTATTGATATAAGAACATTTTGACAGGCACAAAGTATAATGAGAGCTTGTCAATGCATATATTGCATAGAAAGAAGGTACAGTACACAGCCACAACAACAAGCCAATTCTCTGAACAGGCACACCTTGTTGTTTTCTTTTGTAGTTAGGGATACATGATCTGAAATCTGATTGACATTTGCACTTATGACAATGAGCAATGAAGAGAAAAACAAGTTCGCATCCCAGTACAGAACAAGACAAGTCTATGCAGCAGGGGCCCCTTATCCACGGCACGCTCCTCCACCCTCCAAAGGCCCTCTCACCACTGTTGAGTAACAAGATCCCTGCAGGGGCAACAAAACACCATCCCCAGACTGACACGAGGCGTTCAGGTGAATGATAATGCCTTCTACAACCACATCACTTCAGCCACACAACAATGCAGCGTCTGTCTCTTTGTTTAGGGTCTTTACACGGTCTAAGAAAGAAGCAGGTAAAGAGCAGCAGGATTATGTTAGTGGGACAGAAGAAAACATGGCATGACATGAGCCACTCCCTGCTTGGACACTGTCTGCTCCACACACAGGTAACTGTGCATTATCCAACCACCAACTTTTCCTACATAATAACAGCAGGACAAAGAAGCATTATTAATGAGCTGGAGAGTAACTCTAACATGTGCTGTCCTGCTTAGGACCTGACACATAGTGTGTGTGTGTGTGTGTGTGTGTGTGTGTGTGTGTGTGTGTCGTATCAAGGCATACATCAGTTTTCTTTTTCTGTCTTGCTCAACACAAGCTGGCCCAGAAAGATTGTTTGGGAAGCCTGTTGTGACACAGGCAGCACAGTGGGAAAATTACAGTCTGGCAAGCCTCAAATACCATAGCCGTTGGATATGAAGGTCCAATGCTTTTTATTTTGTAAGAAAAAGTAACAGCTACTCTTGAAATGATGGATAGCAGAAAATAGAAGGAAGCTTCTTTTTGAAAATAGTGTTACAAGCCTGACTAGTGTATCATGTTTCTCCCCATCATGAGATTATTATGATCAGAAAGGACTGGTGAATGATGACATGTGGCCCAGTAAAATCCTTAGAAACAAATACACTCTCACAAAGTGTTACCATAGTTCACAGGAAGTCTCGTTCATAAGCAGTCTACAAGTATTTGCATAGTGGCTGTGTGACACAGATAACACAACTCTGATTCCAAACTATTCCATGCCATTTTACATAATGTATTGCTGTGACCATTTGAACTGCGACTGAGGATAAGAAATCATTTATATACAGTGACTGTGGAACATGAAGCCAGTTCAGCTTTCACACACCACTTTGTTTTCACAGGTGTTTTTTGTTTTGTTGCAGAACAGCCCCGGGAACTTTTGTGTCAGTGTTTGCAAAGGGACGGCTTCTTAAGGGTTAGAACAGAGGGCAGGAGAACGCCACTCAACAAGTCCCTGTTGACCCACTTTCCAAGTCTGAAGTTAAGTCAGTAAGTGAAGATAACACTAGCCAAAATAGGGAAAATGATCAGCATGCACATCAACAGAGTTGCAAAAATGAACTATTCATCTTACGTATCCACAGCCACCTCTCACTCTGGACATTTAAGTAAAGCAAAATATTAAACACAATCCCAACTTTCCATAGATATCGCGATATTACGGTTACCGTGAATTCTTATTAAATATCTGACTGAAAAAAGAGAGAAATATCATGCACTGTTTTCAAGCGCAAGATTAACCAAATAGCTTTAGAGTCATTATTAAGGAAGGAAACTGTGCTGACTAACGCAATGACAGCTGATGGGTGTTCTGTAGTGTGTCGACACAAAGTAACGCATCATGTCCTTGTAGTAACGGAGAAAAATGACTGTCACATATGAGTGTTTCCTTAAACACCTATTACATGACGTCAAATCGGTAACAGGAAGCGTAAAAGCACAGTAGTAACACTCCAACAATCAAAGTGACTACCTGTAATATACTGTAATATTTACATCCCTTCACGGACGTCTCATCAAGCGACAGCAGACACAACACAACATTCTCTGAGATATCATTAGAAGACATCTGTTTAAACAAAACGACACGAAAACCGCAGCGCAGGCTGCATTTGGAAAGTTCGTGTCAGCGCTAATTTTAACGCGAGGATAACGACAGCTGTTGCAACAAATGATAGAGAACCACGAATACTTGCCTTCTTCAGAAGACAGGCTAGCTTTCAAAACTCATCCTCCACAGAAACTCAGCAAAGACACGACTCAGTCACGTCCGTGCAGAGCGGAGTGACTGCAAGCTGCTGCTGCTGGCAGGTCCAGTCGCTTCAAACTTAAAATGCCTTCTCGCTTCTGATTGGTCAGAACAGCGCCGTGCTGCGTTCACGTGATTCTAGTAAACGGCCCTTTTCTCTAGGTTGTGAATAAAGCCTACGGCTTTTTACGTGTGTATTTTTTTACGCTGCCATTTACGGTGTTAGGTATGGGGTAATCTAAGTATACATTTAAGATACGTCAATGTTTAACTCATTGTTGACAGCATTTTATATTTTCCGACACCTACCTGATT
The DNA here is from genome assembly GCF_900634625.1 of Parambassis ranga. Classification (NCBI taxonomy): domain Eukaryota; kingdom Metazoa; phylum Chordata; class Actinopteri; family Ambassidae; genus Parambassis; species Parambassis ranga. The sequence goes on along the minus strand of NC_041039.1, from coordinate 10,295,748 downwards.
ACAAATCATTAATCTGCGTCCAAGATTAATCAAATCATCAGTCTTTGGTGGTTATTGTTCATCTGGAGTCCAGGAACAATCTTCTACTTCCTTTTTGGCTTAGCTGGATAATGTAACAACACTGGGATATATCAGTGGCTTTGCAGTGATTATTCACAGTCATGGTTCACAGTGTGTTGCAGCAACCCCTGTTGTTCACATGTAGACAGTGCAGTATGTACCACGTGGTTTTACTGTTGACTGTTTAAAAAACCAAACATGCAATCAGTCTGACAGGGCAAAATAATTGATCACATTTAGTCCATTCCTAGTGACACCAACATGTATCTGATGGATGAAGAAGTTGTCAGTGATGTCATAGAACTAGCAGTGCACAATACACTGATGACAGTTGTGCCTGCTTCTTCTGCTTATTAGGGTAGTTTGTATATTAACTCTTATATCTACTTTGCCTCTCTTTTCAAGCCCAGTTTTTCTTGTTCCCTCACTAACACAGGGAATGGTGTAGCTGCTGTTAATGACATTTTAATTTAGAATACTTACTTTACTTTATAATACTTACAAGCCTACATTACATAATATTGATGATGGATATTAGCCTAAATATTAAAATTATGAGGGAATGGTTAAACATGATCTTTAGAAATGAGCATTTTACACATGTGGAATAAAACACATGTATTGTGCATATTATAATGATATTTTCTTGCATTTTAGCATTCCAAAACTATACCGGAGGAGATTATGGCATAATTTCTTCCTTTATGTATTTGGTCTGATATATGCTTTATCATATTTATATATTTATAACCGTTCAACAATATTACAAGCTTTCAAAAGGACCACAGGCTTTATTTATTTGTTTAATTCACCATTTGCTGCATTGGTTACACGGCACCATTTCCAGATTATTGGATTTTTGCACGTGCATACATACTCACACAGACACACATATAACAATTTAACATACTGGGTGTGTCTTTTGAACTGCCTCAATTTGTTCACCCAATTCTCCAGCATATTGGAAAAATATATCTTTGCCTGGGATGACAAACACATTTACAAATACAATTTTTTGTTCTTTCATGTTGATGCATTTTGCTCAGCTTCTCTGTCTTCCTTCAGCAGCAATTTAGATGGGTAACACCAAGCCCACCTGTAAAACATACGGCCATTAGTGTGAAGTACTGATGATTGGCAGCCATGACTGAAGCCAAAATGTGCTGTGAATCATGATGATATCTTAGCAGCTTGAGATGTGGATAGTGATATCACTTGACAGGTGGAGGTATCACTGCAGTGAGTACCTTGTCTGGGCTCATATTAGGACACTTCCAGTTGTATAAGTAGTAATGAACATTCCTGTCACTGATGCTGAATTTGAGATTTTCCAGAAACCTCTTGTTATCCATCACATCAAGAGCAGAGAAGATGTCAAAACCTTTCTGTTGGTGAGGGAAAACCATATGTGAGTAAATTAAATGTTACTGCACTAAGGAAGGTACACAAATTTGATGTGAGATTTGATATGAGAGGTTTAGTAGGCCACTGCCCACAAACTAAACATTTCTAGCCTGTCTGTCTTTTTCATAACTGAACATAATAAAAAGCACTTGATAAGTTAATCTTATTTTCTGCACTCACAGCTTTAGCGATGACCAGTGTGTCCTCCATGAGGTCGACCAGCTCTGTGGCAGTAGAAGCTACATAAAGGAGGTGAGCTGCTCTGAGGCCAGTGTGCACTGGATGATTTAGCACTTTAAAGGTGTTGCTATAGAAGCTCACCACATCTGTTAGCATACCATCCTCCCCCTGTGTGTGAAGAGAGACAGTAAATCAGTTAAAAAAAAAAATTGTGCGAATTCTTTTTCCCTCTCTCTGAAGGAATTATAGTAAGGTTTCACCTCTACCACATAGGTGTCAATCACATTCTCCCTCGGCAACAACCAGTGCTCTACTTCCTGCAGAGAGAAGAGGGGGCTGAGGTGAAAGTTGCAGAGGCTCGTCTGGAGTAGTGAGTGTATCCCAGGAGCATCTTGTTTGGTCATTGGGCGCAGGCCTCGTGTCTTTGTCACCTTTGTGGAAACAGAATTATAATTTTACTGCAAAAGCAGTTACAACCTTTCATCACTAGATGGCAGCACAGTCCAACCTCAGGCAAGCGGTTAAACTTGAGTGCTCTCTGCAGGTTCATGCTCTGTCTCAGGCCTGGGTAGTTGAGCTCCATCAGTTTTCGGGTATTCAGAGGGCGATGCCAGTGTCTAAAAGGGATAGTTGGTTTAAGGCAGATGTTTCTTCATATATGTGATGGATTTCTACTGTGCTAAAACTGAACGGCGTGGCTTTCTCCACGGCAGCTACTACCTGCAGGAGCTTAGTGGTGTTGGTAGCACTATGCCAGCTGTGTAGACAGCCTGGCAGAGACCTTGCTGGTTGACCCGTCTGGTGAGCTCTTGAATCAGAACGGGAGACATCCGCTTGAGGCGCAGCTTCTTATGCACACACAGGAATGTGACCTGTACCACCCGCTTCTCTCTGCACACACACATCCTCAGCCTTAGCTTTGAGACATTTGCTTGCAAATTGCTACAGTTATGTGCTCTGTAAACTAATATTACTCATCGGATTTCACACACACTGACACAAATGTATTTGTGCATGTATTTATGAGCTACTTACGTCTCATATATGCGGAGATCTGCAGGAACAGCAGCGATGAATCCGACCAACTTCTTGTTGCTCTCTACTCTCACTCCAAGGTGCCACTGGGCCAGACAGTTCGGTGGCTGTAAAGCCCTTTAGAGGAAATAATGAATATGACTCTGAATACATATAAACACAGCTCAATATGCTCTGATCAATCATATTTCCGGCAAATGAATTAAGCATTACACGACAAGTCAGAGTTTTCCTTTGCCTCAAGGCCAAAAAAATCTGTGCCAGTTCCTATTAAGCCAACATAAATTATTTGTTTCAGAGTAATTTTTTTTTGTTTCACTTTCCTTTCCTGAAGATGGTGATACCGTTTACTCATAAATTGTGCTAGTCAGGTTAGAAATTGATGCTGTCCTACTGATGCTTCAATTCAGTGCAATGTAGAGGCTTAAAATGATGTGTGATTACGCTGAGCAGCTTCCAGCTGTGAGTCTCAATGACTGTGTGAACGTTAACCAGGACTGCAGTGAGGCAGAGCGTGTGCTTCCACATAGATGAATAATAAAGGGTTTAAAGAGATATTAAAGGATAACTTAGGGATTTGTGAACCTGGGCTTTATTTTTCACATGAAGTTCTGTGTAAATTGTTAATAGGGATAAAACTCAGTCCATCTGCTTTGAGCTTACCATTGAATATACTCCAGGGAGAAGTCGAATCTAATAGTGTTGTCATCATCTTCCATGTAGTTCTCATTTAGGAGACTGCATAGCTCTCTCAGCTGAAATAAAGGAACATTTGTTTAATGTGTGTGGAATTTAGTTGTCATGTGTGATGTATTTTCTACTCATAGCTTACCACTGGTGCGCTTCTCAGGTCCAGAACATCCCAGCAGAAATCTGAAGGTAGCGAATAGGGTTCCTTTCGGAAACTGCCTTCACCTTCTGCTATTATTGGGCCATGAGTCGTGATGTTGTCACCTGAGGACACAGGACTTGATCATTAATACTTTAATGATGGACTCAAACAAACAAGTCTCAACAGCATCTTGAGCCAGCCCTCTGAACTAGTTTGTGGACCTTTTCCTAGCAGACAGCATCCATAATCATAAAGCATCCTCAGTGTGGTGCCACACATGTTGTGAAGGAGACTGATGCCACTCTCATAAAACTACAAAGCCAGCAGGTGGGTAACCTACAGGTAAGGTTAGCATTACCTCAAGTGATAATGCTAGGCTAACAGCAAAGCTAAGGGTGAAAAAAAGAGTGCCTATCACATCCATAATGTCAGTTCTTACCCAGTCTGGGAACAGGCTGCGTCTCCCAGAAGCGATAGTTGTGTCTTATGGCCTGTTGCATGGTTTTAGGCAGAGTTGGACCCAAGGAGAAAAGGTGAAGGGCTTTCTGGATCTCCTGCTGTTTCTTCTCTGGCAGAGAGTCCAGCTAACAGGACACAGTGAGGACAGGTTAAAATGATAATGCTATTATACGGAATGCATACAGTGGACATTAAAAAGTTTAAAATAATGTTAAGAGAAAAAGGAAGAACACCTCCCGGCTGTGTCCAAGTGTTGTTGTCAGTCAAAGAGTAATATAGAGGAGATATTACATGTTCAAAAAACAGAGCAGAATATGCATTCAACCTCACACAAAGACACAAACCATTGCAAACGGGTCTCTGGGTCCCACTGGCCTCCAGGCATCTTCCTTCTTCTGCTTCTTTTTGCCCTTTGTAAGGCTTCCACTCTCTTTGTCTGTCAGCTTCTTATCAATACCAGACATTTTTATGCTCCTGTATTTTCCTGTAAACTCAGATCAATAGATCAATTTCACTGAAAATAGACAGCACTGGTGCGCCTACTTTGAATCAGTCATTAAAAATAAGCATGAGTCCTTGAAGCTTAGGGTGAACTGGGTTGTTTTCTAGCATATTTGCAGTTGTTCATCTCTTATCTCAGCTAGCAGTGAGGGGAGGAGAGCGCCCGCTCCAGCTACCCAGCCCAACTCCCACCCAGCTCACAGATAAGTAAGAACAATACTGACAATTTAATATAACTTCTCACGGTCTTCATATGTCAGACAGCTGTTGAATGCAGCCCTCTGGCAGATTAAAAGTTTGCAGCAGCTTGATCCAGGTGTCAAATTTAATTGGTTGAGTTTGTCTAATTGCAAAGTTCCACTTTATTTAAAGTGCAGCACTTTTTACAGAACTTTCCTATCTCCCGTGGACTTGATGATGAAGTTGACTATAATTAAAATGACCACAGAAATTAGCCGCATGTTGCTTTTAACTTGATTATTTTTGCACAAAAATAAATGGCAGCATTTTACTGAAAATGTTTCAGGACCAAAAATTAAATATTGTCATTACACAGTGTGTGCTTTATGATGTTTGAGTAAAAATCAATGGAAATCTAAAGAAGAGCATGGACTTGAGATGAAAGAACATTTAATTTAATTTTAACTAAATATCCATTTGATGAAATAGATATGTAGGTGTTTTCACTGAAATTAAGAGTTAAAACTGCTAATATGTTAAATTTTAATGAAGGAAAAAATCAGGAGCATGTTGATTACATTCAACTTGTTATTACACATGTACGTATACAGTCAACAGTTACATTCAAACAAGTCAGTTCAGCAGTTGATTGTCTCTCCTTGCTGATCCGTCATGTCCCTTCTGCTAACAGTAATCTCAGACGGGGAGCATTCTCCTTTGTACACCCCAAGACAGGTACAGTGCAGTCCCTCTGCAGTTGACTGTGTGCTGCTTGGATTCATCTGCCGAGTATCCTCATGAGTGCTGAGCTTAATTCATCTGTATAATCATTTGTGCTATAAATGGTCCACTGTGATCTAAATGCTTTTAACAGAAATGTACATGTGTTTTTTCATGTTTAAAGTGCAGCCTGCAGCTATTTTTGTCCATGCTACATGCTTCTACTGTGTTATTATCCTGCCACTCCAAGCTAAATGCTAGCAGGAGAAGGATGCTACTGTATTAACACCTGTCATCATTCAGGGTGAGGTAGATGAAATCATAAACAACTACTGTCACATCACAACAAAGTAGCAAGAGAGGGCAAAGGAGCATGCTCCTCTTGAGGTTCAGGTGTTTCAACATGATGTACCAATTAATGGTTGTCAGTGGATTTTTCTTTCCTCTGCTGTGCTGGAGGGGGAGCAGCAGGCAGGAGGAACATACTGGTGACACTGCTGGCTCAGCTGCACACCCTTGGGTTAGCCAAGGACTGAATATAACTTTCAAAACATGTCTGTAAGGCTGATCTGATCCTAATACACTTCATACCTATGTCCATTTGTCTTTATATCTAGCATATAGTAACTGTTCTGTGTAACAAGTGGCAACTGCCCGCCCACCTTAGCACCACTCTTACTCCACCTCTTTGGCTTTTGTCTCAGAGCTTCCCCTAGAGATTTAAAACTGCTCTTCAGAAACCTATGGGTGACATAATGGATACTTTGTCCATAGACATATACAGTCTATGACCTGAATGTGTACACTGCATGATAAAACCACATTGTTTCTCAGGCATTTTTGTTCCTTGTGAAGAGAAACAGTCAGCTTAAATCTCTTCATTCTGTGCTCCAAGTCGTATTGAGAATAAAGAGGAGTTTAAGTTGTGTAGTTAAGGCTACCATTTAGATTGACAGGACTGAGGAGTTTGTTTTTAGTACTTCAACATGCCTTATATTCAGTCCCAGGCCTCTAGATGGCACAAAAACACCTACAGCCCAGGACAGCCAATCAACAACAAACTGCAGTGTGGAAAATGTGTATCTTTTCTGCTCGTGGGATATAAGGATAACCAGGCAAAGGTATGTTTGCTGTGCGTGTGTGTGTGTGTGTGCATGCCGATGTGTATTTGTCTGTGTGTGTGTGTGATTGGTGTTGGTGCCTGCAGTACACAGAGCACGCACACACACACACACACACACACACACACTTGCACACACAGTCGGAACCATTACTAATCTGTAAATAGATCTGTGTTGCTGTGATCTCTCTGCCGAACAAGATCCTCCTCGCTTTGCCTCGCTTTTTCTTCTTCTTCCCCATCTCCCTCATCTGTCTCAGCCTCTGTACCTCTCTTGTTTGCGAGGCTGGATGAATGAGCAACAGTCTCTGCATCTCTCTGCTGACTCTTGTCTTTCAGATTCTCTGACTCACTGTCTCTTAGATTTCTTTTTCGGCTTCTTGTTCTGCCCCCCTCCTCACCTTCACCATCTCCCCCCTCTCTCTGTCTTTGGCATTTTTAAAACTAAACTTAATTCTTCTTGGCACCCATAGCTGTCAAACAAGTCATCACAGTCAATTAATATTCCCAAAATGTGCACATTTTTCCATTAATAATTTTGCAGCCAAACAATCACTGATGAGTGAAAGAAGCAGCAAGTTTCTGTTGTTGCAAAATGCTGCCATTCTTTCCTTTATGTGCTGTCTTTTTTCACATGTTATTCAACATTTTGATTCATGACTTTCTATTTTTCCATTTTTCTTTTTTTTTCCCTTGGTAGATTTTCTGGTGAATCATTTCTCCTGTTGAAAGGTCTAGTTGAACTTCCACTTCTGGAAGATGGTTTCACATTATCTTCAAGCACTCTTTGATATGATGCAGAATTCATAGATGAGTAACTGACTGTGAGCTGCCCAGTACCTGAGGCAGTGTAGTAACCTCAAACCATCACATTTCTACGACCAGGCTCCACTCAAATCTGCAGCAAATGTGTCTCCTGGAAGTGGCAGAACTCAATTTTTTCCATGTCACGTAATTCCAAAGGTCTTTTACCTAAATTATCCACAAACGATAGCCATTGTTTTTGTTCAGCAAAGGTGTTTTCCTCTTATGCAAGCTAATAGTTTGAGAAATAGAAGGAAATAAATGCCATAAAATAGCAAGTGGACCCTGTGCTGTCTGTTTTATAGCAGAAACCACACACAATTTAGGATGATGTGTACACACATTGCATTTACATACATGCTTATCAGACTGTCCAGATGTAAAGGTGTCTGGACTGCAGCCGAGCTTACTGATTCCCTATAAAAGCGATCATAAAAAATCGATTTGATTGATAAATAATGAATCACATGCTTTTGTTGTTTTGTTATCGCCTGGAGTAAAGAGAAAGCCAAAATGATTCCTGAATTAGCCACAAAAAGCGGACCTGTGGGTCAGACTCGCTGGTTAAATTGGAAGAGGCAGCACCTGTCTCTTCCCTGTCAGTGGAATTAGTGCACTCCGGCTTTTGGGTTCTCTAAACATCTTTTCATCAGAGAGTTCAGTGTGCTACTTTGATGTTGCCAACAACTCAGAAAATGAAAAGCTTGGATTTTGTCCTGATTGGAGGATCCTCCCTCTTAAATCATGCAATCACAGACCCTTGTTTGTTAATATTATTTGGCCTTGTTGCAGGCCCTGATGAGCAGACCAGGCAGCAGTATTTGCATTCACCTTGTGCTCAGAGATGAATACAGTTCCCTTTTGTTGTGTCGCTTTTACATATTAGCTGGCTGGCAGGAAATAATGGCAATTTTTCATTTCTGTACCGGTCTGCCTCCATCTTACATTTAAGGCATGTAGCTGTCATCATGACTAAAAGTGAAGCGCAGGTTTCTGTATCTTCAAGGGCATGGTGGATAACTCTTAGATAAAATGGCTGTTGTAGGAGATCGAAGCATTGACTTTACAATAATTACATCTACACCCACGGGCAACCTCCACCTCACCTTACTTTCTGTCCTCCATTCTGTCCCCCCCCCTTTTTTTTTTGCAAAGAAATGAACCAGAGACACTTCACCTGTCTGGGTGAAGGAAATTACACCAGGTATGTGTCGATAAAGTTGTGAGGGTTTACTTATTGTCTAATGTACAGTGCTACAGTGTGTGTGTGCAATTCTTTTATTCATATTGTGTGAAGAATATTTGATATTAAGCTAGTTTATGATTGTGTACTGAGTGTTAAATTTGTCAGATGTATGCAGTGTTTAGAGAGCAACAAATGAGAACTCTTTGACTCCCAGTTAATATTCAGTGAACAAGCTAAGAACCAAGCTTAGCTAGTAGTTGTCATTATGTTTTATAAATCTGGTAAATTAGCCTCTAGTCTGACAGTTAAATAAGGCCAGTCTTTTGGCATCAGGTGATTTCATCTCACCGTGATACACAGCCCTGACTCTGAGCTTTGTTGTGTGAGTCCTGCGTTCATATTTTTCCATGTGTCACTTTAACCCCTCTGGCTCTGCCTCCCTGACAGCTACAAAACAACCAGCATGCATCTTTTTTCCATAGTAAAAAAAGAAAAGAAAATGTTGCCAACAAGGAGGCCACAATAAATCCAAGCACAGTACATCACCATGTTTGTACAGCATCAAGACAAACCTGTCAAATAGAAAAGGAAAAGACAGTAAGTAGTGCATGGATATAAACCAGCTTGATTCTTATAGATTTAGATGGAACATCCCTTATACAGAATTAATCATCAAATTTAACATAATGCAACCTGTCCTTAGGTATTATGTAATGTTGATCTTGTTTCTTTTTTTCACATAATGTTGTGTTTTATGCTAAGTTAATGGGCTGTTGTTTCCTTGTTGGCTACACTTGCATACAGGTCCTATACATCTCAAACAGCCTTTGAAATTCAGCTGTCTCACTTGTGTCTGTCTCCATCTGTCTCTTGTAACCCCAGACCGTGAAGTCTACAAGGCCTCCAATGGTGTTTCATACCATGTGACAGAGCAGCAGATATTGTCAATCCATGACTTGTCCCTCCCTGTCCCCCACATCCATTTAGTTCCTCCTGGTAGATACTCACCAGTGCTGACCACAGGTGCACTCCACAGGCTTCATCTCTGAGTTAGGATCTGGCCCTTGTGAAAGTTAGTAAGAGACAACTTCCTGTCTCCATCAAAATTTCTGCAACAATGGAACTAATTTACCAGTATTTGCTGTTCAAGCTTTTCTTCTTCAGCTCGATTACATTCAACTTCTTCTTTTGGATTTCAGCCACAGTGGTTTGTGCATTCTGAAATCACTTCTATTATTCTGGCAGCCAAACTAATTCCATGCTTTAAATGCACCCCCATATGCAGGTTTGGATATCTTCCACAGTGGTGAAGTACACAATCACACTAGTCAAAATGTACTCGCATTTATTGGCTGTTGGCTCGTATTACTTTTCCCACTCTGATTGTATGCGATGCACCTTATCTGAGACAGAATTGGAAGCAATATGAAAACAGACAGTTCACACAGCCTCACTGTGCAAAGTAAAAACTGCCAGCAACATCCTGTCATCTCTTTTTGTGCTTGTTTTGTTCTTGTCCTATCTATCTTGTTTTGTCTCCTCCTCTTACCTGTATTTATAATCCTTTGTTCTCTGCAAAGAACTCTGTGACAGCCCTGTTTGTGTGAAAGGGGGCTTTATAAATACATTTGTCTGACACCAATATTTCCAGAATAATTTTGTAACCCATTTAAATCAGTGAGTGGCCTGACTTTGGATCCTGCACCAGTTTTCCAGGAGCACCAAGGCTAAAAAAGTTAAGACTTGAAGGAAAACAACTCTCAATCTGACAGCAGCAGCAGCCGCCTTGGGGTCAGACAGATAACTCAAACTTAAGTTGAGTCAGGAAAGTTTGGCCCCATTTGGGACGATATTTCATCCCAGTTTCATCACAAATCATCATGACAGAAGATGCAACACTTAGACATACCCTATTATACCCCATTATTACCACGTTCTCTGCTTTAAAATTCAGACAATTGCCACAATCAAACCCTTCTTTCAGAGGTTTACTGTAATCCTATCAATGTATTACTGGACAAAATCTGTTATTACATCAACTTTTAAAAGCATAATAATAATCCTCAAGAAAACTTGAAGGGTCAGAAGCGTGTTTCAGATGAGGATGTGGGTTTGAATGCACCACTCATGACGTCATACTGGATGGCAGAAGAGGAAATGGAAGAAAGAAAGCAAGAGTGATTAGAAGAGAGGGAAGTAGACTGGATATAAGGGCTGTGTGTTATGGATTAATGTTATACAGGCAACAGAGCAACACATATAGAATCATAATTAGGTTACATGGGTTCTAAAAGTATTTTCTGGTCAAACGTCTTCCTATATACAATACATAACCTGAAAGCATGTTGACCTGAAGTGAACTCTTTGTGTGTGTTTCTGCATAAAAGCATACAGAAATTCAGCTATTTTGTATACAGGCATGTACTGTAATGTTAAGAAAAACATTTGTCAGTGAGTGTGAGTCTTGCACAGGTGTGTGTGTGTATTTGTGTGTGTGCCATACAGATTAGCTTCTGATCCCTTCGTAAACCAGAAATCAATAGGTCTCAGTCTGCATTCAGACGGTTAGACAGACAGTTCTGCTTCAAAACATCCAAACATCACCTCTACTCCACATTCAGAGCACACAAATGTCTCTCTGACATCTATGAAAGACAGAGAGAGAGGAAGAGAGCGGCAAAAAAAAGAAAAGGAAAAAAAGAAAGGGAGGGAACAGGTCTATTTTTGACACCAGTAAAAAGGTGTGGAGCAACACACTGACAGAAAAGACAGACCGAGAGTGATGGAGCAGGAGACAGGAGTTCTGTTTTCCTCATTGGATAATAGAAAAAGAGAAGAGAAAGATGGAAGGGATAAAAAACACAGATGCATAGAGTAGAAGAGTTTTGACATCTACAAAGACAAAGAGAAGCCTTTCAAGCTGTAACCACTGTTGACAGAAACTAAAGGGAGAAAGAGACAGAGGGGTCAGAGTAAAGACAAGGAAACAACAACACAAAACAATCATTTTTAGCTTGCTGTAACATTAAGGGTCAAATGAAAGCTTTTGCCATTGGCGATATGGCTTTTACATGTCACCACAGTATTATTATTATTTGATAAAAGCTCTCTGTTAGCTATTCTTAGCTTGACAATTAGTGCTGAGTCAACACAAAAGGTCGAGTGAAATGAAATGTATCTGTTTCAATTCATGCTATATGTAAAGAGACAACATATTATCAGTCAGAAGAAACCCTGATGTTAGGATGTCTGAATGTCGGTCAAGCAAGCATTCAGCTATATGTAGAAGCTAGAATCCAAGTTGCAAACAGACAGCAGAAGCATTTTCTTTTTAAGGTTAACAGAGGGAGCTCCATCAAAGTATTGATCTGGGTGTATCAATAATTTATCAACACAATATGTGAAGCATAAATGTTGACGTGAGCATGGTGCTGGTGAGAAGGTCAGATGTTCACCAGTATTAAATCTATGTCTATGGGGTTGATATTTCAGTCCTTGGAAACAGAACGTGTGTGTGTATTTCCCACGCTGCATCTCTGTGTGTTAATTGTCATGATGGTAGCCAAAAAGGTGACTGAAAGCAGTTTGTTAGTGTAAAATGTGTTTAATCTTATAAATTACGTGTTCTAAGACCTACCTAACCCATCACCCACACACAACAGCGTGGGTTGTCAGGGGCACTTGAGCCCCAGACTCCTGAGTCAAGGTCTGCTGCACTGCCTGTACCCCACAATCCCACTGCTCAGCATTGACTTTTGAGGCTATATTGATCCCCTGATTGGATGACATTGTGCAATATTCATGTACCTTCAGCCTGGTACAAAAGGACAGCAGATTTAATCAGACTTTGGTAAGTGTGTTGCTGCAGATGTTCCCTCATAACTTGCTGGTAGACAGAATGTCAACCAAGTCATTAGGATTTGAGTGTGCATTTACATTCTGTGCCACATTTCATGGTAATCAATTTGGACCAAAGTAGAATGATGGACTGATGGACTGACAGACTGACAAACTGGCCAAGTGACAAAGCCGTCCAATGGAGAAAAGAATAGCCTGTGTTTAATACTCCAAAATGTTACCTCAATGCCAAAATCACAATAAAAAAATGGATATGAAGTCTTAGGAAAGGAGGATGATGTGGCAGATGAGTCTATGCAGACACATGCATACTGCTACCTTCATCTGCACGCGTGCATGATTGACGCATGCTATGCCAATGCTGGCACAGAGGGACTGGCAATGCTTGGTTGACTTGCTGGCAGAAATGGAAGGATTGGCATAAGGTGATTGACTGAATCCATTGGACTAACAATGAGAATGTGATTTTCAGGCATTATTTTAGTCGCGGAAATGAAAACGCACACACTACTGAGAATTGGCTTGAACTTTTCCAACTCCTGCTGAATTAAACTTTAAACCACAGGGCTCTTGTCCTGCTGAATGAACACAGCTAATGAGGGACCACATGCTGTGACACCTCAATTGCCAACACATACAGACAGAACAGATCAGAGGAATAGTGCATTGTAATAATAGGTTATATATAGGGAAAAACGTGAATAAGGCTAATTTTTTTTCAATAATGGAGAGTATTATATGAAAGTGTATGTTAAATTTGAATTGGATTTATGGTACCTTAGGGGATAGGTAAAGGACGTGTGAAGTCTGAGCTGAAATGCTAACACAAGAAACTAGTGCTTTAGTGGGTTTTTGTGGCTCATTGATATTTCCCTGTAATAAAAGAGAAGATCATTGAGTTTTTTATAGATTTGCTCATTCTCCAGCTCCCAGCTGATTTATTCAGCACAAACATTATAAAGAGGAGAAATACAACGTGCAGTGGAGCAAGCTGCACACACATAAACACAAACAGAGTGCAGAAACAAGAGCAAAATGCATGGACACAGAGGAAAACACATGAGGACACTTGAAATAATGCCATGAGTAGATCTTATCTTTCAATTAGCTACATAAAAACAAGAAACAACTTCAAGAAATGTGCCAAGTTTTTTCAAGAATTGTAGAGAAGTTGTTTATCTGTGGGTCCAGGCTGTCTTAGTGTTTTCTCTCTTAATATTTCTCACTGTCTACCTTCACCCTCAGGGAGTAAAATATGTCACTGATTTAATCATTACTGTGACTTGAAACACAAGGAGGAGCCAACAGGAGTAATGCAGATACACACAATCCCATATTCCTGCATAATTAATTCATTGATTGGTGGTGTCTTCCCTTCCGTGCTACACAGCCAAGATGGTGACCATTGAGGAATGTCCGTTGTCCTCTTTGTGGTTCGCATCAGCACAATCCAGTGCATTGCCCCACTTCTCAGTGTGAGTACATTTAGCCACTCGAAACAAAAACAACATTCTACCGGTTGGACACTGTCCTCACAAGTTATTCCAAAACAAAATACATTTACTTTCAGGTGCCGAAGCCCTCCAGCAGTTGCAGTAATTGACTCTTGCCTGTCAGGTGTTGTTGAAAAGATGATGTTATCACAGACTGACACAGTTAAATAGGAATGGAGCTGCTGTGAATGGCTGAGCCATCAAAACATGTAAGTGAGATGAAAATGCACCTTGTGCTCCCTAGATGACTTTAATACCCAGTGTGTAAGAGAAGGTAATACTTACATGGTATTGTAAATGTAGCATTGTTTGCACAAAGAGAAGTGAGGATGACAGCAAACGAAAAAGAAGCTGTAATGTCAGCCACGAATGATGGATTGCTTTTATACTGAAACACCCACAGTGGAGCCTGTTTGATTTACAAGGAGAAGAACAGGTGATAATGGCGTGATGAGGTGACTTCCAACAGATGGCTGAACATAACTGATGAGCAGCGTAACATTTGTGATGCTGGCAAAGGACGGGTTTGACAATTGAATGATTGTTGGACATGATTGGTTTTCCCACCACGGGGGAAAATGTGAATCACTCATGACTACAAAAAGTGTATGATCCCAGTTGTTCTCTTTTATAATTATCTTTCCTCCTCTCCTCTTCTGTTGTCCTCTTTCTGGTGCTCACCATGCCAAATCCAGCTGGCAAAGCATCCAGAACTTGTCACTTCTGCACCACCTGTACAGTCACGTTTGCATAGATTTTGGCAATTAGCTTAAGTATCTGTGCATTTCCACAGATAATTCCTCCACAAGGACAAGGTCTCAGGTTTACATGAAGCATGTGGATAATGTTATGAAACATTTAATTAAATGTCATGAAACAAAAAAATATGAGCATACTTAAATTAAAACTGAGTGGCAGGGGAAAGGGCTGGCTTGGTTACAAAACATGAAGGAGGATGTATTTGTCTAGTGGTTCAGGAAAAAACAATAAAATAAAAATTACAAATTACAAAAATACACAAAATAATGTGGGATCATGACCTGATTCATGAGCAAAAAAAGTGCAAATATACCAATTTAGTGGATGCATTGGTACCTGATATTGTTATAATAAAATACAACAGACAGTTAGGTGTGGGGTAAATTAGAAAAACACTATGTCTGTAAACCAGACAAAATTAAAATTGAAAAAGGTCTTTATTGTAAATAAGAACCCGTTCTTAATAATCTACCTGGCAATATAAAGGTTAAATAAAAAAACAAATATAAGAAAAGTTTGGAAAAAACTGTGGATGCGCGTTCCCGTGACGGGAGCGCGTTTTAAGGGCCACCTGGAGAGGATGCTAGCTAGTTGGCTGCAACAAATGAAACTCTACTCAGTTTCGCTCATAAAACAGCTCCGACAGAAAGAGATAAACAAGTTTAGTTGCTTCTATGTAAGCGACAGGGTTCCTGCGCTGTTTTAGGTGTAAGTGGACAATTGTTAAGGTTAATTTATCCCCAAAAACGTGTCCCAACGTGTAGCATGACAACCGGATATGGACGCAAGTGCTCCAGCTAAGTGGCGCAGCTCACTGAAGAAAGTCTTCTCCACAACTTACTGGACAAATGGAAATATTATGGAAAATCATCACCAGGTAAGCTAGACCCTGATGCTAATTGTAGATACAAAGATGTGGGCTGTGTATGCTGTTGTTGTTGTTGTTGTTGATGAGTGTTTCTAATGCTTATTGCTGTCTCTGTTGTATCAGCCAGCTGTTTGATCACTGTGTTTCAGTCATACAGTGTTGTTTTCCCTTTGCTTGGTATATTTTACACAGTTTATTGTTTACACAGACTATTGGGCTCTTGTGTTGCATTCTAGAAAGGTGAAGGTCTGGCCCCTGTGATTGAAAAAAAACTTTATGAGTATGTTGGTTAGGAAAAGTTTGCCCTGTACTATAAAATGATATTTTTGTCTGAAATGAAGTCCACTGGCAGAGCATGCATTATGCGTGATATTTAATCTACCTCTTGATTAAAACCCATCATGAGTATGCCAAGATGATGTACTACAGATTCATATTCGCTAACTGCTGCAGGAATTATTCACTTTATTTTTCTGTAGTACATAAAGTTAAGTACTTGTCTGATCTGTTTTTTAAGTGTAAGAACAGAAAAGTGTTGAGGCCATTTTACAAAATATAAAAGTTTGATATTGGTCAGAGGGGTTTGATCTTGCAAGATATTGCGGCCATCAGTCATTTTTATATGCTGATGAACAGCTGCAGCAGGCATTGTTTGAGGACATCCAGGCAAAAGTGAGTGGAGCTGAAAGAGTGCAGAGTTCAGAAATGCTGCTGTCTGCCGCTGCCATCCAGTTTCAGAACAAGGGAAGCAGAGCTGGGGGAAAAAAGTGAACCATCCATTAAGGGTATTTCAAACGGTGTAGCCGAAGATCCCTGCTGAGGTGGCGTAACTAATAAATCTATTCTGGACTTGCATTGCACGTATCACCTCCCATGCTTTTTCCAACAGCATGGACATCGAGTTTGATTCCCTGCCAGAATTATTCATGCTTCCCACTTAAGCCTCAGAAGAGGGATGGTGCCATTATTGGGGCACACAAAGCACTCTCTGGGGAAATTAGGGCATTCATTGCCATGTTGGAGTGCAGTGACACACTGAACTCAGCCAGCACAGAATTGAGGAGGATACCGGTGTGTAGCAGTGATCAGAGGAATATTCAAAATAAAATCAAAACAGAGATTGGGAAGATCACATATTTAAGAGAAAAACCCTGCAAAGGCAGAATGAGTTTCTCAAACAAATCAAATGTACACCTTAATCCATGTCCCTCTGCACGCTTCTACCATATCATTGCTTATTTTTCTGTAGCCCCCAGATTTACACGTGTTTTATCTCATCTCTGTGTGCAAGACACACTAACAATAATAACACAATATGGCGTTTAAGGCGATGAGGAGGGAGCACACATTGGAAATCGTCTCATAACTTTCAGGCTTCTTTTAAAATATCTTCTATAAACCAGCCTTATATGTATGGCATCCGTTGACCTCAAATGTTCCTCCAACAAAAAGTAAACTTCACAAAGAATTCATTCTGCCCACTTGTAAAGAGTCTTTCACACTGTATATGTCATTTTAGATATTTTTCTCTGGTGCTGCAATTTTTTCCTTAAGATCAATAAAGCTAATCTTATCTATCTCAACATGCTTTTGGGACATTTAAGGGGAACAAAATAAAAAACAAATGAAAAAGGAGATGGAATGGCACAGGCAGAGCAAGCTCTCACTAGTTTTGGTGTGAAAAAATGCGCAAACACACACACTGACTAAAATGGCAGCTGAGAGAATGGTTTATTGATTTGTGATCATGGCAGCAGTGGTATTTCAATCCTTTTTTTAACCAAGAGAGGAAGTTCCATCGAGCCATTTATTGCAAATGACACAATGACTGCTTGTTTGTGTGTGCTTGTAGGCATGCAGGAGTGATTTTTCCGTTTGTTTTTGTGTGTAGTATCTGAATGCAGTAACAAAGCATAGGGGTTAGAGTGTTGAGCATGGGTGAACCACCCATCCTGCAGGGAGTTTCAGAGAGGGTTCAGACAAGTGTTCAACGATCAGAATGAAGAGAACAGGGAGAGAGCAATCTCAATGGAGACACAGAGGCAAAGAAACAAAGGAAGAAGATTGAGAGTCAAAGGAAATAAAGGCGTGGAGAGTTTGAGAAAAAAACAACAAAAACACTGTCAGAAACAGTGGAAGGTAAAGACATAAAAGAGTATGGTGCTGTGCAGAGTCAATGTAGACAAAATGGAAGACAGTGTTCCCCTTAATTTTAATTGTCAGTCTGTATTATACACTTATATGACTTTAATGTTACCAGAAGGTGAATTAAGGGGCGAGACAAAGAGGGACAATTCCCACAAATACATCTCTGCTGTCTTAACATGTCGGAGAAAGTGCAGTTGTTTAGTGCCTTAAATGTTAATCAAATCTACCAGATTTATTGATTCTAGTTCTGTAAGATATTTACAGTACACCAACTGTCCTCTGTATGATAACTCTATGGTGCTGTCTGTGGTCCTGAAGCAGCAGACTATCAGTTTTATTATGTTGGATCTATAGTTTGCTATATGCAGTTTCCCTTTTAATTTCTTTTCCTCTTGCAACTTTTGAACTACACATTAGAATTTTAGAAAAAAAAAAAAAAAACGATGGCTGCACTTTATATAGAAAAAAGTTTCAAAGGCCTGGTATTGTAACAGAAAGACATCTGTTATAAAGCACAGTCATTTTCCTATTCAGCGTCTCCTGAACCTTCTGCTTCACTGAAGCGATGAATGTTCGCAGATGAAAATATTCTCAAATCAATACACAAAGCGAACACAAATGCCATATTTCCATAATGATTTTCACTGCTTTTGGTTTGACTGGTGCTATTTTCATTACATCATTTGGTTATGCTGCCCTGTTCTTTGATGGCATGTGCCTGGAAAAATGTGCAGCCCCAGCTGCTTCTAGTTCCTAATATTTGCATAGTGGATGGACATTAATTCACTTTATTGGTATTGCTTTCTTGTATCTTGTAGCCTTGAAACTGTGCAGTAACCTAACTTTCTGGAGCTAGGAGAGGATATCTAAATCTATCTGGAATAGAGAAAAAGCTTTTTCATGATAGGAATATTAGCCGCTCTTTGTTTGTTGCTTCTCCATCCCCTTTCTCTTAGTGACTCTTCCTCTCTCTTCCCTCTCAGTCTTTACTAACATAAATCATTGCTGACAGACAATAAGCCCCTTGTCTAAAGGTTTTAAGTGGCCACCAAAAGGTCAGAACATCTGAAATACCTTAGAGAGAGGTATGAGAGCACAGATACACACTATCTGCTGTTTAAGCAGCCAGACCGATGACAGTGATCCAGCACTCGGCAGACTGCAGCTGGTTCCTTTGCCTTCAAGACACAAAATGTAGCTGGATCAAAAACCGAGACGATAAATGACAGAGCCAAAAATGCCTCAGTGTATTAAATCTATGAATGAATCTATGAATCTAACCAGATCATTCCGTGACACAAACGTATAAAGCTGATGGGTCTTTCATTTAATTACACCACACATACTAGCCAGCACTTTCAATATTCTCAATATTCTGCCAATTTCAATATTTTGATATATTTCTGAGCACCTTTAAACTGTTATTAGCTAATATATCATTACAGAATCATTGCAGCAGGTCCATAAATTGTTCAGTGAGTCTGGTTCTGTTCCATTATTGAGCAGAACAATTCATTTTTACCATATTATCTCTAGATATTTGGCACATTCTGAAGTAGAGAAAAAAGTTTGAAGTCTTCTCTCTTGACTTCAAGGGAAGCAGACTGGTTTCATATGTTGTTTTGATTTTGTTGCACATGAATGCGCTCACACTATTGCAACAGGTTGTCTGTCTCCGTTTTCATCTTTCAGACGTACAGTATACAAACTCCGACTGCCTCTGCCACTCAAAGTTCAGTCAAGTTGTGAGATCAGGATCTTCTACTCCAGCAGTCTCATTTCTGTCATGTTTTTAATGTTGAAAGCGTTGCACTGACTAATTGCTGCTTCTTACACTCGAGCGACAAAGGATATAAAGAGGAAGGCTGTAGCCCTGTGTTTGTGTTGAAAGATTAGGTCACAGCAATAGATATTACAGCGAAAAAGCTGAGAGCTTAATGTGTAATCTTAGCATATTGCATGAGTCAATGTGTCTGAATGAAGTGTCAAATTGTGTGACGTGGGTGGATGTTGAGTAAAATTAAGCATGTGGTCAAGGTTTTAATGGCTCTTTATTCCTCTGCTTCTCCATTCATGTAGGGGAAATACTGCGAGGATGTAGAGATACAAGAGCAGTCGGTACTTTATTAGTTTTAATAAGCAGGGATTCTAGGAGGAAAAAGGGAGAAAAGTGAGTATTTATAGACCTATTCATTAGCTATTTCCCACATACTCCTAAGAGACATATCTATTAGTTGCTAAAAGCTGTCTTATTTAGCGTTTAGTCACCCTACTGGCACCAAAAACTGTATAGTGGCTTATAGTGAATAACACAATAACAAAGTGGAGTGAGGGTGAGTAGAGGATGCTGCCTAACTCAAACACCACTGCTACAAAAGTAACTCCAAGTGATTCATTAGCCAATACAGTGTGTTTAGTTGTATCACATGGTGTTGTGTATCAGCCAGTACTGCAATTGTGAGAATTGTGTAGGGTGTGAAGCCAGTGGGAGGCACAACATGTAAATAGATCAAAATCTCTCATTCTATCAAATTTAAAAAAAAAGGAAAACTATTTGTCGGAGCAAAGCATCTCATCATTTGTGAGGTTACATGACAACGTCATCATCATCAAACATATTTACAACTGTTTAGGTTCCATTTTTTTTGTTTACCTTCCCTTATATATAGTTCACTAAAACCTTCTTACTCCTGGCTCCAAGCCCTCAAAGCACTCTCAGTCGAAGCAACCGGCGGTAAATAAAGGTGATGATGATAAATGATGTACAGTTACTGAGGGAATATTTTTAATTTAGCCTTTCTAGAAGAGCGGCGTAAGAGCTGGCTGTCAACTTCAGAGAGAGCACATCTTTGGGGTGATGCCATGTTTTCATTATAGAACTGACAGCATGCACGCTCTCTGGATCTAAAGCATGCTCTCTCAACGTACACACACGTGCACGAAATGATGAATTTTTACATGTAACATCTGGATATAGTCTCAAGGCCAAGCAGGGCCTCAGTGGAGAAGATCCACTGAAACAAACATTTCAGAAACTTGGCTATACTGGTTACTTGCAGAAACATATTGTTTTTTTGTTAATGTTAAACATTTGTTTTTGTGTTTCACATAGAAAATGTGCTGCCATTAATCCAGTCCTCGGTTTGACTGCAGCCTTTTATAGAATCAGTGGTGTTTTGTCAGTCAGACACAGGACGATTTAGCATACGTGATATTACATATGATTATATGCTAGAACAGCACTTACCTCTTATTTAAGCTGATTTATCCATAAACTTAGTCCAGCATGCTTTAACTTTGCTAATGTAAAAGAAATTACAACTTTGTTGTCTCTGTAATCACTTATTCTCTTGTCTCGTTCTTTTGTTTCAACAGCTTGCTTTTCTCAAGACTCCTTTTCAATCTCTTCGACTTTCAATCTGTCTTTCAAATCCCACCCTGTATCCTTTCATTTCCTCCCTCTCCCTTCGATCTCTATTCACCCGCTGAATTAAAGCTCGTTTTACAGGGGGGGAATCAGCCGTGTTATTATCATCAGCAGCGCTGACTAATGTCCCTTAACGCAAGCATTGAAATGCAACAATCAATTTGAGGCTTTAATTATTAAGTAAGTATCGGTGTGCAGTTTGTGTTAGCAGAGCTGCAGATTCATAAATGATTAAAGATATTCAGTCTGACCCAGCATTGTGTGTATGTTTATGTGTTTTCTGAAAAGGGAGAGAGCTGTATATAGAAATCTACTGCTTTGTTGATTTAACAGAAAGCTTTTGACTTGGCATGAAAGACTGGTGTAAATTAAAGCGGTATTGGTGGTAAAAACCCATGAATATTAATCATGAATGTGCAGCGAAAACATGTTTTCAGAAGGACACGGAGTGCAACAACATCTCGGCTGTAAACTGGAGTAATGTCACACACTGCATCCTAAAGTCCTTTGACAACGTGATGAAGGGTCTCCCTTGACACGACAATCACGCTCCAGGCTGTATTGTATTGTTAAGAAGTTTCCCTGTGGCATATTTTCATAGTTAATTAATATGATGATTCTCTTGCACATTAGAGGAGAGGTAATTATTAATTAATAATCTTACGACATGAAACACTCTGTAGTGTTTAACAGCAGCTTTAAATGTGTGTGATCTTGTGTTTAAATTACATTACACATTCATGTTGATCATAGACCCATTACTTCAAATGTCACATTTCCAATTTGTTTGTCCACTTTCAGAGTCCACCTGGTGCCGCATGTGACAAGATTGTGATTCAAATCGCAGCAATCATCAGACTGTCTGCGTGTGTGTGTGTATACAAGCCTTTGTGCAGGTGAGTGGTTGTGTCCATAATTGTGTACATTTCCTCCCACATACTTATAAGCAGGCATATGCTGAGGTGGTTTTTTCCTCTCTCTTTGAAATCCAGCAATGTGAATCTTGTCCCTCTGCACCTACGGTCTGAGAAAATCAAGTTAAAAAGTGTGAACAGCATGGGTTGTTCAGGTTTAAGGCTTTGTAGTTATAAGGCCTTTGATATTTGGCGACTTTTTAAGGCCACATCAGACAGACTCTGCAGGTTGGAGGGAGAGCAATTAACTGAGTCATAGCTGATCTAGCATTAGCAGATCATATGAAGAGTCCCCAAATTCTCTGTTGGTATTTTTCCTTCAATTTTATAGCCTAAGTAATTTTGGTGCATTATTTGCATAAGCAGCCAAGCAGCAAAAAAGTTTTTCTGATTCTGATTATATGTATCATAACAGCAGTAAGTGGTGTGACGTGTTTAACTAGCTTGTGTAGTAATAGTCAGAGATCATTCTGGTAACAATCAATAAGCACATTAAACATTTAGCCTGTATAGCAGATACATGTGAATAGATCCTGAATCGACCTGCAAAGTCTCATCAGGGTTTGATGTGATGTGCGAACACTGACTCATGCTGTCATGAGCTTTTAAGAGCAAGATGCACTTTCAAGAATGTAAAATGTTTCTACCTGCTGCTGTGTGCGTTTTTGAGAGCTGACTGCTCAGACAGCCAAGTGCTGTAATTTACAAAAGATATTTAGATGTAAAGTGAATGAGTGCCATCATCCAGGTGTTTAATGGTTTCATTGCAACCACTAGCTCTCCACTTCTAAATTGAGGTGCCTAAATACCACCCTACCTTGCTATGAGCGATTATCTCCTCACTTAAGACATCGTTCTACACTTTAATAGTCGCTCAGTGTATCTGAGTGTTGATTGGCTGCTTGCTGTGAGCACCTCACCTCCTACCCTGCCACAGCTCACCTGCTCATTAGTTTGTGATTTAGAAAGCTAAACGTTTCCCATAAGGTAAAGTCAGGTTTGGCTGTCCACTGTGAAAGAGACAAAGGCAGCTGTAAAACGGGAACTATTGGGTGTTATTAGGCTATTTACTGCTCCATTTGTGGTTTTATGGCTGACGTGATGCTCTCAGGAAATGAGTTTGAAAGCGCTTTGTTGGCGGGCAGGGGATTATAAGATTGGGGTCCTAGAAATAGTTTGGCTGCACAGTGGTGGGCTGGTACTCAATCTCTCCTGTTTTCTTCAGTGTTTACGTCTGTTTTCCACCTTTATCTTCCGCTCCTTTTCCCTTTTGTTTTTGTCCCTTATTTTTGATCACAGCAACTGCAATTTCTTACTGATCGTTTTTATTCCCAGTGGAGCATATACCCTCTGTATCATCACTGTTTCCAATGAGTCTGTTTTGATGACACTTTAATGGATAGTTACAAAAGGGAAAAAGCATGGAAATGACAAGTACGGAAGTGGGTAAATGAAGAGTGCCAGTAGGATAAAAAAAAAATTGCAAGCAGTTGTTTAAGACAAGAAATTCAGTTGCAGGCAGACCTGATTTATTGACAAACATGATTTAAATGTATGCACTGTAGCTGTGCACCGTGCCATTGGCCCAAACTTTTCACCCATTGTTTTATTAAGGGTGCTGACATCTGTCCTAACCTTTGCATCCTTGTACTGCATGCCTTCATGACTTCAAATGTTCCCCGTAAGTTCAGATCCAAAAGCTGATTTGCATTCACATCACTGTAAAAGTGGAGTCTGTGTTTAATTTGTCGGTTAAGCCATGACGTGGGTTTAAAAAGAAAATTGCTACACCACT
Organism: Parambassis ranga; assembly: GCF_900634625.1. Classification (NCBI taxonomy): domain Eukaryota; kingdom Metazoa; phylum Chordata; class Actinopteri; family Ambassidae; genus Parambassis; species Parambassis ranga. The sequence goes on along the minus strand of NC_041039.1, from coordinate 10,272,005 downwards.
TTATGCTGATTTCAACCTGCATGAAGCATTTCAATCTACATAATGTCCTTATCACATAGTGCCACAGGGGCAGCTTGTCTCTGTGTCTTTTCTTTCGTTTACTCTTCCTCTCTCTCGTCTTACTCGTCCTGCTCCCTCTTTGCATTTTGCACAGTCTGTGTTTTTTATTCTTCTTCCTTCTTAAGTTTCTCTGACTTTCTCTCTGACGACCATAATGAAATACGAATTGAATCGACTGCTTAAAGGAGAAGTTCATTTTATTACAGGGTATGTCATCAAAATCCCCATTGGCAGATAGCAAAGTAGGGTATGGTCAGATAGATAAGAAAATCATTATATCATGTGAAAAGATGCAAAACACATAAAATTAGAAAATACTAATGTTTACACGAAGTTGATTATATTGCACATTTTTTTAAACAAGTTTTATTTTCTCTCACACAAATAACAGATGCAGCTTTACGATCATATCTTGTTGTACACAGACGCATGGTGATCTTGTTTAGCTTTTTTGACAGTGGCCACAGGATTTAATTGAGTTCCTGTCAGAAATTTCAATTGTTCAATTTCTCATCTGTCACAGCATTGCTGAGTAGAAAATGAAAGCTGGAGGATTTTTATCCTTTTGTATTAGTAACCTGTCCATTCAAAGGTTGGAATAGAAATGGATCAAAACAAATAGAAAATGAGACGAAGGCAAAAAGATCCACTGATTTCTGATATACTTCTATTGATTAATAGTTGTTTGTTGTGCAGTTCATAGACACTTTTTAGTGTTTTTTGGTAAAAGCATATACATGTAAGGCTGTGAGTTATTGCTTTTTTCTACAGCTAAATCTTTAAAGGTCAAGAAATTATCAGGGGACCTGTCGTCTGCCTCCAGCACCTGGTGTTCTGATATTTTTAACAACACTTTGACTCATAATCCTTTGTCGTCAGCTAGTTTCTGAATTCAAGTGATTAAATGAACATAACCAGCTTCCATGCGGCGATGAAGCCCTTTGGTGTAGAGGAGGCTGTAGATTAGCGTCCCTCAGTGTGATTAAGCCCTCAATTGTCAAATTTGTAGGAGCGTTTTTTTTTTTCCTTTTTTTCCCTTTCTAGTTAGACTTTGAAAATAGAGCATGTTAGCTGCTTTTCTAATTATCGTATTGGCTTCTATCCAGAAAAGTGCAGAGGATTTTTTTTTTTTTTAGTATTCTGACCAATCAAAAGCTCCACACCCTCTGACAGATTTATGTCTGTGCCAAGGCTGTTTTGAAGCCACCTCGACCCATCTTAATTCTTAGAGGTCACTGCGTCTCTCTAAAAGTCTTTTACTTGTCATGCATATTTTTAATAAATAGGCAGAAGTTTCCTTCTAATTGTTTGAGCTACTCTAACTTCAGGCTTATTTGAAATGCAGCAGCTGCAAAGATCAAGGTTTCAGCATCCTTATCTGACACTTTTAGATTAATATTCTTATGGTACTTCTACTACCAACTTTAAATGAAATGAGCCTGAATTGAGCTAATTCACAAATCAGCAAAAAGGGGAAAAAACATCTTGCCAGAGAGTGGAACTACATGACTATTACACAAGCACCAGTGTAGAAGGGCTTGCTGGTCCTTGTCAGGGCCCACACAGGTCACTAACTGGTGTCCTTGGCTGGAATGAGATTGTAACAGAGTTTATTTAAACTGTGAAATGTCCAGCACAGAATTAAATAAAAAACACACAGCTTGACAAGCAAGTCTCCCGCTGTGTCTGACAATGAGGTATGACAAGGATCTTTGACCTGTGATCTTTGACGCTTTCATTACATGCAGGACGGGGAGGGGATTATTCTTTGGCCCTGAGGCAATTCAGGAAGTGTAAACAGCAGGAGCTTTAAACAATACTTCTCTTCCTCTGTTATGTTTGCTTTAGTTGCAGGCTGTGAATAAAAATCATTTGATTGATGCATCATTTTTATTATTAAAGCTAGAAGTACTTATGTACATGTATATGTAACTCCTAACATGAAGTAGTATTTCTTCTAATGATTAATCACTGTATAAACAACAAAGTAGGATACACAATGTAGTCTTTATATTTGGCATCCACTTTTGCCAAATACTGCTTCGCTGCTTCACTAACCCTTTTCTCCATGTTCCATTACATTTTATTGAGAGATCCACTGTAGTTATCAGAGCCAAAGGGATTTCCTTTGATGTTTTTGCCACAATATGAGCTTGGTAATGATGAGCTACAGTCGAATTTCAGCTTTCAAAGTTTCCCTTTGATTTCAATGGTGTACAGTAGGACAGTGAGTGTGTCTAATTGGCTGTGAGAAGTATGAACGGAAATGCACACATGCAAAAAGAATAATATAAGGGCTCATGGTTATGGATAACATGTTTGCTACAGACAGAGAAACACTTGCAGGGTAAAAATATTCATATCACATAATACAGTATATTGCAAATAGGTTCACTCATTATTCTTTGAGGTTTGCTTTTGATAAGGTACACTGAATTATTCAAGCTGAAGAGTTTCAGTGATTTAAATCTAAGTAACAGGTGAAGAAATATTGTATTCAGTGGCCACACACAAGCACGTCCAAGCACACTGCATTGGACTACAGATAGCACTGCAAAAACTCTACACATTAATTTTGTAAAAATGCATATGGTTTTTTTTGTATCACGTAGGGAGGCAAAAAACAAGGATTATTATGCAAATTCATTCATATTCTATTTTATCGAACCATATTGCTGTTGTTTTGTCATTTCACACTTGTATTCACAGTTGATGTTGTGTATCATAATTACTTAGGTGCACTGTTGCACATATTTGTCAGACCTGTTTTTTAAGTTACCATTGTGTTGTTTTATAGGCCCATAGAAAAAGAATAAACACAGATTTTTCAAGTTGATGTGCCTAAGAATGGCTCATTCAAATTCCTGCGGCGTTGTCTCTGTGGACCGACCCAGTAGAAACTCTTAAAGTGAAGGTCATGTTGCAACTAAAAGTTGTTTAAAACCGTTGAAGTGACCTTTAATGGCCATTTAGTTTCATACCTTTCCATTACGTTTACTTTAAACTCTTGACTATAAAGTAACACAATCTGACTCCCTCATATTAAGTCATTTTACTCACTCATCATCCACTTCTGTTGTTTTTAATATTACCTTATATGTTCCCTGTTTTCCCCTTACATGTTTCATGCTTACAAGTTTCTTCCTCTTTAATGCTTTTTTTTCCCCTTTAAAAATGCAATACGATATGACATAAGATTAAGAAGGACCTTTATTTGTCCCACAATGGAAAAATTGCATAATACAATATATTTTATGGCCATTCTGGGGAGCTTGTTGTATGCAATGTACACACTGACACACACAGAACAACATAACCTAGATAGAAAAATAGTCCTGCATGTGATAGGAAACATTAGGTTTTATTCTTGTTCGTGTTTTGTAGATTATTATACTGTTATGTTAAGCTATACTGGTGAAAACGAGGCTAAGATTTACTTTGGGGAGTTGTACCATATAAACCAAATATGGTGCTCAATTCACAGGTAAATGTTGGCTGTCATCGTATACATCACTCTGCAGACTTGATTGATTAGTTCTGCTTCCAGCTGCCAGAACCAATTGATTTTCAGTGAATCATTTCCAGACTAATATTGTGTGAAAACTGGGCTTGTGGGATTCACATAAGACTTCTGACAGGAGATATTTTTTTCATGGTGTCCATGCTGGTATTCTGGAAATTTGGGTTAAGGGATGAGCAGTAACATGTCACAGCAGGACACTGTCTGAATGTAAGAAGAATTCTCTCTGTGGTGTGACTGGGGCTCTACAGCGCAGTGTGTGTGTGGTTTCTTGTCCACAGCTCCCAGCAGGCTTCAGGGGAAACTGACAGGGACTGGTCTTTGAGTAATGGGTTTCTTGCAAGGTACAGTATGTCTTAAGCAATTGAAGCAATGTTGCTGAAGTGTGAGCACCTGCTATCACATCTCTTATGCAGGGGCAGGGTGTTGATAATAAACAACTTGGCAGCTGTCTTCCTGTGACATCATGCTTAATGCCCCTTGCAGCTTCTTGGCAGAGATTCAGGAGAAGTTGGTGGATGTTTTCTGGTGTGGGCTCCTTTGCACTTGACTGACATGAAGAGTCGGTTGGCAGCTTTCCAGATTCTGGCAGCAAAGACCATGGTACCAGGCTGCTGGTTGGACAGTAAAGGATCCTACAGAGGCTAGTCTATCACCAGACTACCAGCCTTTTCCTAATGAAGCAGGAGGAGCTCGACACCACAGGTCCCTCTCTGCATCTGGCTTGTCATGTGGTCGGATTGAGCGGAGTGAGATGTGGGCTTCATAACCTCACATTTCCTCAGTGTGATCTGCCAGACTGAACTCACACCTTTGAGAGTGCTAAAAATGTTTATCCAGGAGGTGCTGGTGGCTTTGGAAGGTGCAATTAGGTGCAATGTAGTGGTGCCATGTGGAATTATAGGTTGGATGTGGGAGTGCCTCTCACTTCTTTATAGTGCAGGTGCTAGTACCTGGTAGAGAGTGCTGCTACTTTTCAGCTTGGAGCCTGAGGCAGTTTAAACAGACAGAAGGTTGCATGTGAAAGAACACTTTGAAAGGATGAGGCTTGTTTATTCATTGCAAATTCATGTGTAATGATTTTAGCTGTATGATTCTAGGGAGTGAAGTTGGTCAGTCGATCTATTCACAACTAAAGGATTAGTTTAAAATGGTCGAGCATAATGAATCAAAATGGTGAAGATGGTATACATTATACAAACATCAATAATACTAAGGTCAAAGTGTACTGCAGTGTTAACAGCTGCTTAAGGGTGATGGCATTGCTTTAGACTGTTATTGTAATGCACACTGTTAAGGGGAATTATTGTATGTTATGCTCCACAGAGCAGAAAGTGCTGTGCATACGCATAAAGGAAGTGCAGTCGGTACTCACCAAGCATTATGGGAAAAGTCGAGTAAACATTAATCAACGTTCTATGGTGTCCATTGACTTAAGACGGAAAGCATTTCTAGATTACGCACAAGCTACAACACTGAACACTAATCCAGCTTCCTGACACTTTCTGAGCATCACTCATGCAGAGACCATTTCTTGAGGTGGTCCATCAGACAGGATAGTCGACCTAAAAGGTGCCACAAAGGAAAATGTATTTTATCAACTTTTATATTTGATTGACTATATCTCATATCAAGGTTTATAAAAGGAAATGGATTAAAAATCCTTTTTTACACTGATAAATATGACAATGCTGTCTTTTAGCGAAGCTATACTAACATGGTTGCAGCTCGTGGTATTGTTATATTTGGATATAGGAAGAAAGCAGTTGAATTTCAAACCACTCCTTTAATTTAGTTTTTTTTTTTCTGTAGTTTGACTTACTATTATACCTTAAGAAACAACACAAATATCTCTCAGGGTTCAACTAATTTTATGCATTTTTGTTAGATTCTATTCATTTTTCTCAGAAATGATAATGACACATTCACTGATGTTTGGTGTCTGTGGTTTAATATTTACAGTGAGAGAAGAGGATCTGTGGCTTTGAACAACAGCCAGCATCGTAGATATTGCTGCATCTATTCCAGTGTTCAGGGTGAAGTATGGGTGGATGGATGCCTGTAATTGTTTTATGAGTAAATACACTTGGCTCATTTCTTCCAAGTAAGCCTTAAAAATGTTCAAAGTGGAAGTTTTCTGTAATCATTTTTTTAGTAGGACAAATGTGACAAGGTGCCAAAAGGCAGGTATCTACCCTGATAACACTGATTGAGGTGTAGCCAGAAACGCAGCATGGTGGGTTTATATAGTCATCCAGAGAGAACAGTAAGACTAATATTACAAAAATGAAGTACACGTGGAGTATGAAGTTCATAAAATATAGAATGCTTTCACACTAAGAAAGTGATACCAGCATCAGCCCCAACATTAGTTGTATTTTACAAAGAATATTTGTAGGATAAGTGCGCTAGAATATTTTCATGCATGGCCGCTGTGGCATTGCACAACTGTGCCGTAAGCAGTACAAAGTTTAAAGGATATGCCCAGTAATATTTAACTGCTGAAAGATTCTGTTTTTTCACTGTGTACTGCAGGGAAATAATAACTCAAAAACAATTACACAATCTTTCAGTCAACCAACAGACATATACAGTATGTTACCAGGTTAATAGTGACATCTTCATCAGAGAAGGTTTATAAATGGAGATTATCTAGATATTTGTGTTCTGTGCGCTTTATTATTCAGCCGCTACTAAACTCAAAGATTACAGAAAGAAAAGTTTCCAGGTTCAGTGGGTGTTGGTTCTAAGTTATGAGAGGTGATGTCAACTGTATTCCTTGGGGATACTCAGTTCAAGAGAATGTGGTCATGTTTGGGTTCAAAGAGATTCTATTTTTTATTTTTTTCTAAAAACATTGTCATCATTGTCATGACATTATGGCATCTCCCAGGCTTCCACATGTTGAGGACTAAACCCCAACCTTTATTCATTGTCATTCTGTGCACACATACACAAAGATATATTTTATTCTTAGAAAAAAAAACATGCTCAGTCTGACTTTCCCTCCACACAGACACACACTGACACACAGTTAAACAGGAAATGGAGGCGGTGATGAAACCTTAGTGTAATGTTTAGAGCTCAAACTTCTGCGAGGACTGACAAATGTCAATCACACCCTCAAAACACATTATCCCCATTTTAGTCCGGATTTGTGACTCTGTCTGTCTGTCTGTGTGTGTGTGTGTGTGTGTGTGTGTTAGAGGGAGTGACAAAGTAAACCCAGTGATATCTGAAATTGGATCACAAGATTAGTGAACTACTTGGCTTTTGTGGACACATGAGATGCCGGAACAACTGGACAATGTCAGCTCCATCTGTAACACTGTCCACAGAACACTGTGTGTGTAATGCACATTGTACTATTAAATACAAACATAAATGATGTTATGATGTATTGTTATTTATTGTAATAGTTACAAGAATAGTAGTGATAGTTTACACATTGATGAAGAAATTCTATTTGTTCTTTGTAACTCTGTCTGTGGAGTCCAATTAAATGACCCCAGGACCACATCTTAGTTTTTGCTGATGTTGTAGGTTCACTTGCTTCACTGGGCTGTGACCTACAGTGTCGAGTTGGGAGGGGGTTCATAGCCAACTATGAAGTTGCTAGGATAAGGTTCAGCGCACCCCGAGACTGAAACCACTACACACTTCTGGAAAATGATGGATTCCCCTCTTAGGTTGGGAGTAAGATGCTCTCTCAAGTTATAGGGCAACAGTACTGCAGGGTAAAAAGGGAGCTGTGAAAAGATGAAACTCAACATTAGTTTACATAATACTTTATATAAAAAGACACATTAAACAGTAAAAAAAAGGTATGGCAGAACTATTTCTACAACCAGGCAACTACACAGACGGCAGCATGCATAAGAAATTTACAGCTCAATGTAGGACCATATAATGCATCCAGTGTCACAAGCAAGAGCTTGTCGTCACAAATAGTTGCACTGTCTTCTGCGCAGTGATTTGGTAGCCATGTAGTTACATTAGAAAGGAGAGAAGTATGATGTATGAGGAAAATAATGTGTCTGGTGTTTCTTAAACTTAAAAACTTTAAAAGAAAAATGTGAATGTTTGATATCAGGGTGAACTGTCTCTTTATTTTGAAATGTAATGGTCATTTTATAATTGAAGCTATGTTTTATTTTTAAATCAATAACCTGGATCTCTGTGCATTCAGTGGGGCCTAACATTAAGGCAACAGCTGCAGTGACTTTAAAGAAACACCAGACAAATGTTGCTTTACATATTGGCTGTGGCACACTGGCAGCCGCATTTACTTTGATAGACTACATAAGAATAGCAGAGTGTAGTATATTTTGATGTTTTTGGATTGAGATGAGAGTTACAGGAGCTACTGTGTAATTGTTAATGATCACAGAAATAGCTGTGTTGTGTTGATTTGTCTTGACTTTTAATGTGTGTAAAAGAAAGGTAAACTGACATCTTATCGGAAAGTGTTACTCCTCTGTGTTTTCACATAAAGGGTTGAGATTGGAACTGGAGCCAAAAGGCACACAGCAACATGAAGATTTGAGTGCTGGCCATGACAGAAAACCAGTCCCTCTGTAAAAAGAGAAAAACATCATTAGTAGAGGAAATGCACAGTACTGGATTGTAGAAAAAAGGCTGCTGGTGGGCACAGGACAAGTCACCTAAAGAAAATAGCTGCAGCTCATGACAGAAAAATCATTACGGGTGTGAACAACATCCAGTCATATCACTGCTAGTCTAGAAAGCACTAGTGTGAACGCACCACAATACACAATTTGTACAAGACCAAGTTCATCAGACTATAGCACTTCTCAAAGATGCATGTTGTGTGGACAGCAGACAGGACATGTGTCTATATACTGGTAATAAACTATATGCTAGAAGACATTTAAGATGAAGGATGGCAAAATAATGTCTCTAATGTTTTATTACCAGCCAAACAGACAATGATGTTTCCTGTCACAAATAGGGAGATACAACATGACAAGATGCTTTTAAAAGAGTGACAGCACTCGCTCATTGATGTCAAAATAGAACAGAGAGCACCTTTAACTGATAAGAATAGGTACACAAAGAAATCAATGCAGAAAGGAAGGGTCAGGAAAACAATTTGAAATGAAGATGTTTTATTATTCATACACTTCTAAGTAATAAAAAGCAACATCACTGAAGCTGACCAACACACCATGTTATCAGAGACAAAAAAATAAGCTTGTGCTATGCTGGATTTATCTGAAGACCTTTTATTATTAGTAGGTTGAGGGTGTGTTCATCTCAAGCAGCTCCACTCTGCTGGGTTACTCACACTGGCAGGTGGAAAATGTCCTGTACTATGGTTCAAATGAACTCTGGCAGTGAAAGATGATACTGTAAAGGTTTCATTCCACACATATCTGAATATAATGTCACATGACGTAAAGTATGTGACTCACTAGTTCCAAAAATACTCGAAGTAGTGGCTTCTCAGCAACGACCGTAACACAGGAATGTGTTGAATGAATATTAATGAAGGATACAGGAAGGATGTGTGTTGGGTATTATTTTAATGAACACATGATGAGGTGTTATACATTATCTGCCTCTCATATCTTTCTGTTTCACTGGATTGAAATTGTATCTTTATTTCCACACTGTTATCTGTCATGTCTCTCAGGTTATATCTACTCTTCTTCTCCCTTTCTCTATGCCTATCACATGATCCGTCCTTCTCTTTGTCCCTCTTTCCTTGTATCGTATTGATTTGATCCTGTAGTCTCCCCTAACACTCATCCCGGTTGGACGGCCGCACTAGCTTATGATGCAGTGAAATGTCAAATACCTTTGGGAAGACAAGATTAGAGAGCTCAGAGCCATCTGACTGTCCCCGTCCCCCCACACTTCTAATAATTTGCTCCTGCCCACCCCCTCTTCCTCTGTCTCCTCCACTTCTCCTTCTCACCTCTTTGCTGTTTCCTTTCCTCTCTTATTACTCTTTCCCTCTGCTCCCTGTCTTCCTAATCCTCTCAAGTGCTGGTTTTCCTAAAACATATTAACACAGAGGGATCATCTTTGTCTTGTTGAATTAAAATGGAACTGAGAAATATCTGAGTAGTTGCTGTCAGGTTAAAACCTTGTATATGCAAGGGAATTAGGATGAATTACAATATACGGTATATGTTGTCTTTTACACAGATGACCCTTATTAACTCCATTTGACACATGGTGGTGGTTCAGGGTGGGGTTTAAATTAATGCCAGCAACATCAGTCAGGCACCAAGGCACTTTGAGGGAAAATCCAGACAAACCTTGATCCTTTTTATTCCCTTTTCTAATTAAACAGCAAAGGTTGTTGGAGCTGCACAGCCCACACGTATAGACAGACCAACCAGTTCAGAAACTGTGACCTGTGACTTTTAACAGGTTAATAAAACATTGTTTATGTTTTGATTTCACTTACCGTTATGACCAGCCATGGTTTCTAGCCTATTATAACTTGTTAAAAATGCCTTAATTTATTAAATCATTTTATTCTCCTAAATGATACAAACATTCAAACTGTAAATGTGTTTTAACCCAGTTTCAGCATTTTCTTCTGGTAGTATCAACTCTACCAATCAACTAACCATACTGCCTGTGTGACTGTGATAATATTATATCTACACTGATATTTTTAGCTTTGATTTTGACTAATATATATTTTGCTGCAGTGTCCACATTAGTGAATTGCTTTGCTTCTATGTCTGTAGGTTGTCCACCATCAGCTGTAGGTAATACACGGTCTATGGTGAAGTGCATCATAGATTACTGGTTAGTAAAAGTCCTAATGTGATACTTTGAGTTGCTGCTTTTAAAGGAGTTGCTGCCTTTTGCGTCGTGAGGCCTTTATGATATAGATCAGTGACTGAGTACACTCTCAGTTCAAAGCTACCCTGTTATCAACCCTGAAAAGATACGCAGTATACATGAATGAGCAGATGTGATGCTTTGACATGCTGTGAATGTGACAGTGCTACCTTTCCACTTCTTCTCTTCCTACATCCAGTTGAAGAGATCTTGCTGCATACTGACAACACCCACTTGCATGGATACACATGCTGTCAGCTCCCTTTGAGGCTTTTATTTCGGCTGTGCCTCTTCATAGGCAGAAACATTTTTGGATAAACTGTACCAATCACGTACATGATTCGGTTGAGTCCTCCAGTAAATAAGTATTATTGATCGGTTTTATCATCACTGGCATCCAGTGGACCTCATTTCTTATTTATAACAAGAAAATAAATTGCTGGATGTGTACAAGCTGAATAAGTAATGGAGTGTGTGTGTGTTGTGTGTGTACTTTAGCCCCCTTTTACAACACAACAGCTTAAACAGAAAGGCAGTTTTAAATAATATTGTCAAAACAAAATCCTGCAGTACAAAAATAGAAATGATTTAATTCATACCTGAATACAAAGGCACAGTTCAAGAGAATTAAAACAAAAGTAATCATGTGTGGGGGATGGGTGGGGGTGGGGGGGGCATCACCATGAAAAACAAAAATACAAAAACACCAACTGTCGCTTGCCGCATGAATACTGGCTAATATTCTGTCTAATAAGTCTGCTGCTTTAGAGATTTACCACTGTTAAAGTAGTGTATTCTCATTATTAAGTATTAAAGTTACCACAGTTTGCATAAATCAAAAGTTTCTGTATATTCTAAACTGTTGTCTCTCCCTCTTTACTGAGGATAAATAAAGTTGTTGAAAGTAAATTATTTTACCTTCACCTCTCTCCATCCGTCATTGTGGGAAGCTGTGAAAGCTTGGGCTCCATTTGCACTCGAAGAACAGCAACCCTTTTACCATTTGGTGTTATGCATCAATCTCCTTTAGTGTTACTGTGGTCACAAATGTCTAAAAATCAATAAGACAGAAGTCTAAAAGAGCTTACTGGCAATCAGCCATTGTGATGAATAGACAACGAGCCACTCGATCTCAATGGTTTGTTCACACTGAGACATTATTACCTTGAAAAAGAAAAAAGAAATGAGCACGCATGAGAGGTTCTCAAACATCTTGCCTCTACGAGTCATTTCTGTGCTTTTTAGGTAAGCATAATGTACGGACATTTTACACAGGGCATCCGTACAAGTATGTTTTGCTGTCAGAGAGTTAGCTTAGCTTAGCAGCAATACTCAAAACAGGAAGAATCTGCTAGACTGGCACCTGCACACTGGTGTTCATGCAGCCATTTGGCCTGTTGTCATGTCAGTGTAGTGTTTGTAAAATTGTGTTAGTTGAGGCAGGATGTGTCACCATGGTAGCCTTCTAAACTGATTGGGACATGTTGATTCTGTTTTTCTACTGTTTTCTCTTTCTATACATCAGAAGGAAAAGTTTTCCAGTCTCTGCATGCATAATGCACTGATCACTTTAACTTTAGAAACCCAATAAAGGCAGCAGATGGCGTCAAAAAAAAAATTTTGTTGTACAAAGGCTTTCTGAAATGTAAGGAAAACATTTGTATTGTGTTAAAAAATAAAACTCAATTTGTATAATATAATAATCCTTGATTAGAAGTTTTAAAAATTTCAAAGGTTTATACACAGGTCTATTAAGATAGTTTACAGTAATCATACCATTTACATGTCAAAATGATCTATCATTCATGTTAAATGTTTCCAGCCCACAACTGGGTTTAAGGTTTGCTGCGGCATCCTTGAAACAGATATAGATTTCACATCTCTCTGAACCTGACCATGACCTCAACATTCCCAACCCTCTTGGGAAGGAAAAGAACATCCGGCTTTATATTTCTAATGTTGTAAACCCATGCTGCTCCTCACGCATTGAGAAGATGCAAAATCAGAGGACCAGACACAATAATGCACAAATTATAGGTGGGGAGAAAGTCATATTTTCACAATCATCATGCAGAACAAATTGCTCCATTATGGTTTTTCTAATGCAATCTGCTAACAAACTCATAGCAAAATACTGCAGGGTGTTCCTATTGTGCCTTTTGACCAACCAAACAAATGATGTTTGCATGTCTCCCTGTTTTGCATATCTTTTATAATGTCATCATGTACAGTGTGACAAAGAGCTCACTGGTAGTTTGTGTGTGTGTGTTTGTGTTGTGTCCCTGCAGTTTTGTTCCTACTGGTGCTGGTTGAAAGGGAAGTCTTTTGTATATTCACAGCAGGAGTCTGTACTGTAGGCAAACACACACAGCCAGGGGAGACATATTAGGATTAACACATGCTCACTCACACATACATACAAATAGAAATCACAAACTCTGACTTGTAAATTGCAAATAAGAAAAACAACTAGCAAAAAAAAAATCATTCAGCTCCTTTTGTCATTTTTGGTTTGCTGCCAGAGGTAAAAAACCTTCATCTGGTCCTGGCAGAGCTGTTGATGAAGGAACAGGAAAAAAACTAAAAATCCTAAAGGCACTATATAAACTAGAAACAATCTGCTTAGATAAAACAAATACATGTAGAACTATAAAGTAATAATGTCGACTTTCCTCATCTCTTAAAGAAGAGGTGACACATTTATGAAATATCACAGGTTATCTGAGGACAATGCATTCTGTGTTTGTGCATCCCTTTGTGTGTGTGTGTGTGTGTCAAATGTTTAATTCATTTCACAACCCACCAAGGACAAGAGGGAGATCTGGGTTTTGGAAACGTGTGTATGTTTGGGAATTTGGGGTTATCCTGTGTTGCGTGACTGTGTTTTTGTTTATCATCGCTCAATGCCATCTGTTAAATAATGAGTCACCTGTTAAGTCCATCACACCACTACATGTGTTTCTCTGTGGGGCTGTCGCAATGGCTGTCGGAGAGAATTAAGATTCACCACATCAATGATGCGGATACCTTTATATTCATGTAAACACATGTTGATTGCAGTTCTACAAATCCTACAGCAATAAACACATTATGATTTTGTTCTCTGACAGTAAAGCTCCAGATACATTTGAGTTTAACTAAGAGTAACACTTACTGAAAATAAGTAGCTGGTCTAAATGAATGAGAGGAAAGACCAATTTTTTTTTATTTTCCCTCGTACAGCAGCATCATGTGGGGAAGTTGCTACAGCAGAAATGATGTCTATTAATCATAACAATTGTTTAGATGTGGCATGCGTTGCCATGTGGAACTTCACTGAGTGTGTGTGTGTGTGATACTAGGGTTCACGGTGAGGTCAGCAGCTCTCTCTGACACCAGACTTCTCAATGCTCATTTAAATGCAGCACTAATTATCACACTGATAATTACAGACACATTCAAACACAGAGACAGAGACGTGCATGGGTGTATGCGCACGTGGGTGCACATATTGGTGTTAGGTGATTCAACAGATAATGACACGAGGGGAGAGGAAATGGAGACACACGAATGCATCACAGAACAAGCTGATTGATGTTTAATGAACAGATTCATCTGTTAAAAAAGTCTACCCACAGAAGTAGTTCCTCTCTACTGTAAAGGGGCAGATGTTCATCCATAGACTTGTTTTGTGAAACACATACCGTTGTTTATTTAACAGCATTTTAAAATGCAAAATGCAACAATTTAAATAGCAGTGCTCCACTTGCAATATTTACAAGAACAAACTTTGTTTGTATTCTCTCAGTGGAAAAAATGTCGGCGCATCTATTAATCGAGCCATCAGTCTCATTAGTTTAACAGCAGTTTAAAAAAAATTACTTTAATATTCAGGAATCATGCAATTTCACGGGTACTGGCTATGAAATATCTGGGAATGTAACATCCTCAATAGAATAACAGCACTTTGCCTATAGGAACAGAAAAACTTCACATTACCAAATTTTCTGCCTTGAACTTTTTTGTGTTTTACAAATCAGAAAGTTCTAATGAATCCATCCATCATCTTAACCTGCTTTGTCCTGTACTATAGGGTCATGGGGGGCTGGAGTCTCTCCCAATTGTCAATGAATGAGCGGTGGGGTACACTGCTAGTCGCCAGTCTTATCACAAGGCTAATATCGAGACACGAACAACCACAAACTGTCACACTGACCAGTTTAGGGTCGACCAAGTAATCTAACATGCACTGCTTTGGTATGTGGGCATGTGGTGGAAGTCAGAGTACCTGGAGGAAAAATGTCTAAACTCTACACAAAAAGGGCGCGGTCGGATTCGAAGCAGGAAACGCTAACTAATGCACCACCCAATCAGACACTACTAGGGTTGGGCGGTATCCGAATTTTGACACCGTCAAGCGGCCTCCACATTTTACCCCGGTGTACGTGAATACCGTGTTACAGGCAAAGACAAGTGCGTTGCAGCTAGCTACAGCCCCGCTCATAGATGCCACAAGTGCGCAACAATTTGCCATCACTTCTCCCGGACTTGGCTTGAACTTCCATTGAGAGAGAGAGAGGGGTGTGTCTGCAGAGCCCCATCAAAACAGCACACCGCAAATGTCTAATTTTAATTCAGCTGCTGTAGCCTACAATTCACGGCAGGTAAAGTGCATTATAAACTGCCTGAAACATGACAAGCGAGCTTTTTCAGTTAATATAGTTTTTATTGAGGCCATTTAAAAACGCATATAGTGAATAGACTTTTTTTAAATTTCATGCTGGCAGCACACCGCGGTATTAAACTGGTATGAGCCTGTCCCGATGTGTTTCTGTTTGTTTTTGTAATTTTACCATGTTAAGAGCCTTGTGCAGTATTTATGTTAGAAGTTACGCATGGTAAAAAGAAACACTTGTCCGGTAAACTGAAAACCTGCCGGTCAGTTTTTCTAATGGAAACAATTAAAATGATAAATGTAGGCTCAGACAGCGGCACCAAACTGTTGGCTTGTGCCTACACCGTTCAGAAACTAAATACCATCTCAGCAGTGTTCTTCTAAGGGACCCGGTCACAGGTGCGACTATAGCGCGCGCTCTCTCTCCTCCACGCTGTCACGTCATGTTCATAAACTTTATCAAAGGTCTCCAAAACTAAAATATATTATACTACTGAAGTGAAACTGAAGATTCAACCACACAAGGCATCAAATAAAATATGTTTATTATTTGATCCTTATTTTTTATATAAGTACATTGCAATTTTTTTATTGACGGTATAAAAATGATACCGTTGCTACCTGTGTGCCCCGCCGGTATACCTTAATACCTTAATACCGCCCAACCCTAGACACTACATAAAGAAAAATAAAGAAAATGTAACTATAACTTGTGGTGTGAGTGGCTGTGAGAAAACTAGTTTCAAGTTAAGCTAAAGGTGATATATGACCATAAATATAAGCAGTAATGATTACCAGTATGCCAAGTCAAGATCAGGAATGTAAAAATGTTGATTCCACTCCGTCTTTATGTGAAGCTGTTTTTCTGCACTTTTTTCTTATCTTCATCATCAATGCCTCTCTGCCTTCCAGGCCTCTGGTCTGTTAGTTTTGTGCATGCATCCCCCTTTTAATCTATCTATAACCTCCATCTCTCTCACTCCCCTTGTGTATTTGTGTTCTCTTTCTCAGGACTTGCTGAACTTCAACCACTTCTGCTTAGCTCTCAGCAATATTTAATTGGCATTTCCTTTCAGCACGCCAATCAAAGGAATCGTCCAATCGGGCCGTTTCCCCTGGCTACTGAGTGAAATGGTTCCTGTGGTGTGAGGACAAGTGTGTTCCCATGACGACTATATGAGTTTTTGTTCCCGTGGTGATATGAAACTTATTCAAGTTCTTTGATTTCCCAACGGACCAGAACAAGAGAGGGAGAGTGAGAGGGGGTGAAAAAAGATTTGGGAAAGGAGAGGGGGAAAGAGGGTAGAGAAAGAACCATGGAGAGGTAAAGACAGATGGATCAAGAAAAATTGATTTTGAGTGGAGTAGTCGGGGTGGTGCGGGGGGTAGCGATAGTCGAGTAAAACAAAAAATGGAAAAGAAAGGCAGAAGGACAGGACTAGTGGCATGGCTGGAGGATCAAAACAGATTGTTGTTTTTTCTGGTTTTCAGGATCAGTGAATTGAACAATCTTGCAGCAATCTTAAGTTTATTACCAAGTTTTATTGCAACACAATCTGTTTATCCATCCATCCATCCGTCTCTTCTCCCTCCTTTTTTGCTTGTTTCTTGAACTCATTCACACGTAGTAACCTACATTTTTGTGTGTGTGTCTTTCTGGCTCATTGAATTGAATAGACCTGCAGGAATACATTTCTCCAAGACCTTGTTGGTCATGTCTTCTTTCATGCCTTGATCCTGGTGACAACCATGCTATGTTTTTTTTATTGTTATTTTGAACAGAATATCTTGGACTGGTGATTCAGAATTCAAACAGAATTGGACACGAGTAACAAACCCTGGATTAGGTCTGTAATTCGGACGTACACACATTTGAACTCTATCCATGTTCCCTCAAAGCACAAAAAAATATTACGGGCTAATATAAAGCATGTTTGTTTACATCAACAAACACTGGCTTACGTGTGCAAACAGATGCCTTGTAGAGTATGACGAGTCAGTGAAAGACAGAAAGTAGGAATGAATGAGAGAAGTGAGACAGAGTGAGATTATACATTTGTATAATGTATAATTGGCGCCTTACATATTTAAGAAAGGTAAAATACTGCATATGTTGAGCCCTAATACAGCAATGCCATTATTAGAAGAAATTGGGTTCAAATAGATGTTACAAATAGGTCAGCTCCTACAGTCGTATAAAGATCCCACACAGTTTTTACTCATTCATGTTTATCAGACCAAAGAAGCTCAAAGAGTCCTGGGAAAGAGTCTAATTAGGTAAAAGGAATGAAAATCCATCCTGCGTGGGTGTATCATCAGTGTTTTACCATAAGATTTTTATTTTCAAGACTAAATCCAGCACACTTGTGGTGTTAAAGCTACTGTTCTCCTTCTCACTTCTAAAGTTTCCATGTAGACTTTATTTGAATTGCACTTAGCCACAAAAACAACTGGTGCCACATTTAGTAATTTTTAAATCGGAATCAATCAATGCAAATTGTTGTAATTTATTGGCTGATATCAAGCAGGATTGCCAACATGTTTCTGACTATGCCTACTCTCCAACCTGTCTACCATGTGGGGAGGGGGAGTCAGTTTTCCCTAACCCATTTCATTTTACCTTAAGTGTTGACAACAGATTGACAACTGCATTGGTCCTATACATGGCTCGGATTGGTCATTTGTTAGTACTCCTATGGTGCTCAATGGACCAGCCATTTTTTTTAACTGAGAAGCTTTTGTTTTATATCAGATGAATCTGTCAGCTTCAATCAATTGGTAGATGGATCCAGGTAATATAATTTACTGAGGAAAAACATCAGATTTCAGCTAAGTGACAAGTGTCAACATCTATGACCTATTTGCATTCAGTGGGGGGAAAAAAAAGGTTTATGTCCCAGCCTGGCCAAGGGATAAAGGAGACAACATTAAAACAAATGGATCTGGAAATTTTTATTGCTAGTGATCAAAGTTTGTGACAAATTAAAGACACTTTTTTACAGGTGGTGCTAAATAAAAGACTTAATAAAACAATGAGCTAAACATGGAACACAACCCCTCTGGGAAAATGTCTCTACAAAAGAAAACAAAATGCTTTTAGTGTTTATTTATCTTCTTTGTTTTAATGAGCATGCATATTTTGTTGTACTGTGTACAGCAACACCTCCAACCTTGTGTGACATAAACAAAGCAATTCTACCCATGTGAGTGCAGAAATGCAGGAGTGTGAATGCAATTGAGCACAAACTAAACTTAACCCTTTTTAAAAGGTGCTTGATCTAAGCCTCCACAACCTAACCAGCAACACGCCCACCATGTTAGAATACTCAGGTGAGTAGGCAGCTGATTGGCGGAAGGACAGAGTCAATCAGTCATGAGGGTGTACCCACATGAACCAATCAGAGGCAGGGGATGACACAGACATTTTTTTTCCAAGTGACTGTTTAGCTGAACCATTAAAATTAATCATTAAAACATGTGCCTAGCTCCATGCTGTGTACAGAGGAGCAGGAGTCACTGCCTTTCAGATTTAAAGACTTAGGAGCCAGCTTCCTACTAATTCTTCTGAAGTTTTAAATTACTAAACAACTCAAAGTCCCCATTGGCAATGTCAGTCGAGTTCTTTTGTTAGTGTAGATCCTCTTGTCAGCATCAACAACAGGGCATTGTAGGACATTTTGTGGAGAAATAATGTTCTGGAGGTCGCTTATTGGAAACTTTTCTCCCCACTGGCAGTCTAAGTTAGCTGCATCTTTTCGTTGGCCTTTAGTTCATATAAAAGTTGGACACTTTGCTCTGTTTATCCAGTGTTTTGTTAAAAAGGAGCTAAATTGGATTTGTTTACCCAATCACGTCCTGATTTAACAGTCTAGAAGCTATTTGGAGTTTGTTGTTCAGATTCCCTCTTCACATTTCTCATTTGCACAAACAAAAGATTTTAAATGAGGCTTAAAGCAAAGTAAACCTCCGCCAAAGGCATTCTTTTGCCAGGTAATCTCTGGTGCATGTGTGTCTAGTCTGTCAAGTGTCAGGTATGAGAATATAAGTCAGGGCTTTCATCTGGCATCACAAACACACCGATAATTAGGCGAGTACACACACATGCACACTCCATACTGGCTGATTGGAAGTGCGCTCCTGTGTACACCCAAAGGCTCTTGTGCACCTGCTACTGCAGGAAATGAGAACACACACATAATGTAATGAAAATGTGTGAATGTGTCTGTACACAGACATACATACACACAGACACAGGCTAGAGATGTCTTGGCTACACTATGTTATTGGCATTTGTGTTGTTTGCAGACAGATTTAGAATGTGTTATTTCTATAAAAGGGCCAAGTTTAGGTTTTCTATTTTTATTTCTGAAGGCTGAATCAATGCGTTTCTTTTTTCAGATTAGTCTCTCTCAATGGTTGTTAATAGCTTTAAAGTTAACAATGTACAATAGCAAAGCATCTGAGAATGTGTTTTGTTTAGTTGGACTGAAAAAGGAAGCCAGTGTAAACCTCACTTCCTTAAATTCTCACTACAAAAGTGAGGCTCAGAATGCACAAAATGCACAATTTTACAGCAGAAATGTGTCGCCTGGTACCACAAACACTTGTCATTGCAAGATACTGATGGCCAGAGTCACCACCATACATAAGCCTTATGGTTGGTCTGTTGATGACAGTGTTAACTAGGGGTGGGATGGTTCAGGAAAAAAATCTGAACCGCTTGGTACACGTTTTTCGGTTCGGGGCGCGTGTTCTTTTCATTTCTGGACATGCGCATCAAGTAATACAGAGGGGCATTTTTACCACAGCATTGAGACGAGTGTTGGCAACCTGGCGTCTCTCTCGCTACATTTTGCGGCTTTCCAAACTTTTTAAATCTAAAGCAACTAGTGACTCTTTCTGGGGACGTTTGAAAACTGACTTGAAAGCACGTATCATTCTGCAGTCAGGCTACTCTCCTCGACAAGCAGCGACCGTGAGCTCCTCCCCCGCCTCAACGCACTCACAGCCGGTCAGTCTCTGTGGCTTCAAGCAGCAGATGTAAATAGCATATTTCAATGGCAAAAATAAAAATAAAACCACGGGCATCAGTAACGTTAGCATTGCATAGCTTAGCGTAGTCATAGAGTTCAGTCTATCAAACTAGCATGTTGTTCTATGTCTGATGGTGGGAGTATGTGCGCACACGTGTCTGTGTTTGTGTGTCTGTGTGTCTCTCTGTGTGTGTGTGTCTGTGCATTTGTCTGTGTGTGTACACGCATCACGCCTCTGTGCGCAGACAGCAGCGGTGAATTGTAAACGCACAACCATGCAGACAGAATGACATGCTGCGTGCAAATAAGATAAACAACATGAGCTGTTCAGTTTGTTTAATAAAAGAACAAGGTGTAGACCTGTTCTATAGGAAAGGTTATCTTAAATGGCTTCTGTTGTGATGATCTGGTGCTATATAGAAATTAAAAATAAATGAAATTGACTTAACCCTCATGGACTGTTCGCAAACACTACCCTTATGTGTTGTTCGGGACAAAAACGTCCCCTAACTTTAACGGTTTTAAAAATATATCAGATAAATATTTTTTTGAAAAGACCTTTTAATTAACTTGTTCTAATCAACAGTAGTGAAAAAAATCATTTTCCCCCAGGATTTTAACCCTTTATCGTCACTTTTATAAGGGGTGGTGCTGAAAATTGGAAAAAAACACACAAAATGGCTCATTTTTAATAGAAAAGGTGAATGTGGACTGGATTTTCTTTAACCTTTATTACAGTCTTGGTCATGTCAAACATCAGTAAAAAAATTGACTTTATTGCATTATTAGTTTTTGCACAGCACTGGATTTTCATTTTTTCTCCCTAATGTGTTGTTCGGGACAAAAACATCCCCTAACTTTAACGGTTTTAAAAATATATCAGATAAATATTTTTTTGAAATTTTTTTGCATAGACCTTTTAATTAACTTCACTGATTTTTTCACTACTTTTGATTAGAACTGAAGTTAATTAAAAGGTCTATGCAAAAAAATGTCAAAAACGTTTTTGTCCCGAACAACACATAAGGGGGTAAAATTTGCCCACAGTGTACTGTTGACCTATGAAAAATTTTAAAATCATATTAACAAAATTTATGTAAAATTAAGCTTGTTGAGCAAAAATCATTCATTTTGTTCACATATTGACAAAGTTATGGCCAAAATAAACAGAAAAATTTCCCTCAGAGGACAAAAATGTCCCGAACAGTCCATGAGGGTTAACCTAATATAATGATGGGGAAACACTGAACTGATTCTTAAATATGTTGAATGTTGGATAATTAGGATATATTTTATGCTCATCTATGGTATTTCCAGAGTTGTAAAAGTAGAAAAAAACTCAACAATGTAAACCGAACCGAACCGAAAACCGTGACCTCAGAACCGTGATACAAACCAAATGGTGGATTTAGTGAACCGTTCCACCCATAGTGTTAACCATTCTATTTTCTTGATTCAGCCCAGGTGACTGAAGGACTTTCTCAAAGACAAGGAAAGATCCTTAACACTGTTAACGGACTGTTCCAATGTCTTTGCACCTTTCAATTCTAACAATGAAATTTTAACCTTTGTTAGTATCCTTGCTGATGGTAAAATTTGCATTTGAATAGTCAAAAGTCAAAAGAATTGAAGATTGGGAACCTTTAAGCAGTGTAAATATGCATACTCAATAGATGTACATACATTACATACATTACAGACCATTCCTCTGACTTTCAGACAAACCTTCAGTGATGTGACTGATTAATGGACACTGTTTGACATTTTGTGCTGGATTTCTTTCTTTTGAAGTGAAGGCTTGTTTAAATGTGGGGTATGTGTAAAATATGTCAGCAGAACTCGTATTACAGAAACTAATCCTCCTTTTCTTCCCCTTGCTTGCCTACTAATTTGTTGTATTATCCTTAATACCGAATAATCCACCTTAAATTCAACACACAGTGCTGTTCATTCCAGAAAACACATGTACAAAGTTTGCATTATCACAATTTTAAAAACTTTAGTAAAGACAACAAATTTGATTCTTGATAAAGATTCTCAGTCATCCAGGTCATAATACGTAGAGAAGATTGAAGCAAGATTTTTTTTTTTTTAAGATACTTTCATTGTATCGGGCTACTCGCCTGACATCCAAGATGGCATCCAAGATGGCGGCGCAGACACGTGCGGCGGCTTCTCTCTCTCCCGATTCTTCATTGTTTTCGTGTTCTATGTTACACGTGCCGCAGACTTATAGCAAGTCATCGCCGTGTTTGTATGTCAGGAAGCGCACATACAGCCGTGAGCTACTTTTTAACATCAGCAGAACTGTAAATGTTGAGTTAGACCCTGCAATCGCTGTAGAGCTACGGGACTGTGGACTACTCCGCCTGCCGGCACCTCTACCGGCCCCTGCAACACCATCTCGCCCGCAGTGGAAGCGCCACAGGCGGTGTGAAAGGAAGCAGAAGAGGGGCAAGCGCGGAGGGATACGGACCAGGCTAGCAGCTAATCCACATAAGCCGGCCATCCCTAGCATCGTACTGGCCAACGTACGCTCTTTGGACAACAAAATGGACTATATCCGGCTACTTCGCGCCACACAGAGGACTATAAGGGAGTGTTGTGTGTTTGTGTTTACGGAAACATGGCTGAACGACAGCATCCCGGACTCCGCCATTCAGCTCGACCGCCTAGCGTGTTTCAGAGCGGACAGAGCCTTGGTTGAAGGAGGTAAGACCCGCGGCGGCGGGCTCTGTGTTTACATCAATGACTCTTGGTGTCGGGACGCTGCTGTGGTCTCAAAACACTGCTCGCCACTTGCGGAGCTTATTATTATAAAGTGCCGGCCGTTTTACCTGCCACGGGAGTTTACAGCTATACTGCTTGTAGCTGCGTACATCCCGCCGAGCTCCAGCAACAACAACAGGAGCGACGCACTGAATGAGCTCTACCTGCAGGTCAGTGAGCAGCAGACAGCCCACCCGGATGCTTTTCTCATCCTGGCGGGTGATTTCAACCATGCAGACCCCAAGACTGTGTTTCCAAAACTTCACAAACACATAGACTTTCCAACTCGTGGCAACAACACACTGGACAATGTTTACACCACCCAGAGAGGCGCGTACAAAGCCCTCCCCCTCCCCCACCTCGGAGCTTCTGATCACGTCACTGTTATGCTAATGCCAGCATACAGACCACTGGTAAAAGTTGCCAAACCGGTCCGAAAAGAAGTGAGAGTGTGGCCGGAGGGAGCCACAGGAGCTTTACAGGACTGTTTCAGCACAACAGACTGGGATGTGTTTAAGCAGGCTGCAACCCACAACAACTGCACTGACCTCCAGGAGTACTCAGAGACTGTCACTGCTTACATCACCAAATGCATTGATGATGTAACTGAAACCAGGACTGTCAGCATTCGAGCCAGTCAGAAACCATGGCTGACAGGGGAGGTCTACAGGCTGCTGAGGGCCAGGAACGCTGCCTTCAGAAGAGGCGACGACACCAGCCTAAAGTTAGCCAGAGCCGACCTGTCCCGTGGCATCAGGAAGGCGAAGAGACAGTACTCCAGGAGGGTTGCCCACCACTTCAGCGACAGCAGGGACACCCGGAGCCTGTGGCGGGGGATACAGACCATCACAGACTACAAGCCCCCACCACAGACCTGTGACAGCGACACCTCTCTGCTGAACCAGCTGAATGACTTCTTCGGACGCTTTGAAGCACTCAACAGCACTCCTGCACAAAAGATCACATCCTCTCCCACTGACCAGGTATTTTCCCTGTCCCGAGCCAGCGTGAAGACATCTCTCAGCCAGATCAACGCACGCAAAGCTCCCGGTCCTGACAACATACCTGGCCGTGTGCTCAGAGACTGTGCTGAGGAGCTCGCTGAGGTGTTTACAGACATCTTCAACATCTCACTGAGCCAGGCTGTTGTCCCCACCTGCTTCAAAGCCACCACGATCATCCCTGTGCCGAAGAAGTCCACCCCCGCCTGCTTCAATGACTACCGTCCAGTAGCACTCACACCCATCATCATGAAGTGCTTTGAACGGTTAGTCATGAAACACATCAAGACGGCCCTCCCTCCCTCTCTGGACCCCTTCCAGTTTGCATATCGGCCCAACCGGTCAACCAGTGATGCTGTTTCCACAGCACTCCACACAGCTCTCACCCACCTGGAAAATAAAGACTCATACGTTCGAATGCTGTTCATAGACTTCAGCTCAGCATTCAACACCATCATCCCACAGCAGCTCATCAACAAACTGGACCAGCTGGGGCTGAACTCCTTGCTGTGCAACTGGCTGCTGGACTTCCTCACCGGGAGACCTCAGACAGTGCGGGTCGGCAGAAACACATCCAGCACCATCATAATGAACACCGGGGCTCCCCAAGGATGTGTGCTGAGCCCCCTCCTCTTCACTCTGCTGACCCATGACTGCACGCCAACACACAACACCAACATCTTTGTGAAGTTTGCGGACGACACAACTGTGGTGGGTCTCATCTCCGGTGGAGATGAAACATACTACAGGAATGAGGTGCACCTTCTGGCCGGGTGGTGCAGAGACCACAGCCTCTCCCTGAATGTGGAGAAGACAAAGGAGATGGTTGTGGACTACAGGAGAGCACAGAGTCAGCACACCCCTCTGACCATCGACGGTGCTGCTGTGGAGCAGGTGAGCAGCACCAAGTTCCTGGGTGTGCACATCACTGAGGACCTCTCCTGGACTAACAACACTGCATCCCTGACCAAGAAGGCACAGCAGCGCCTCTACTTCCTCCGCAAGCTCAAAAGAGCCAGAGCCCCTCCCTCCATCCTGTGCACCTTCTACAGAGGGGCTGTTGAGAGCATCCTGTCCAGCTGCATCACTGTGTGGTACGGAGCCTGCACCGCCACCTGCAGGAAGACGCTTCATCGCATAGTGAGAGCAGCTGAGAGGATCACCGGCGTCCCTCTCCCCTCCCTCCAAGACCTCTACGACAGCCGTCTCACCCGAAAGGCCCTCCGCATCACAGGAGACCCCACCCACCCTTCACACCGCTTCTTCAGTCTGCTGCCATCAGGAAAGAGACTGCGCAGCCTCCGGGCCAGGACCAGCAGACTGAGGGACAGCTTCATCCACCAGGCTGTCAGGAAGCTGAACTCTCTCCCTGCTGTGCCCCACTTTCTCCCCCTTCCCTGACACCACCCCCCACCCCCTACCCCTACCACCATCCCCTCACCCCTACCACCACCCAAGATAGGAACTCTTTGTACCAGCCACTTTACCAAAGGAACTCTGTGCACCAGTCACTTTTTACCCTGTCATGTCACACCAGTCTCATATAAGCTGCTATAACTTAAACTATTCCTGGACTGTTACATTATGCCAACTGCACTGACTTGCACCATTGCATCTTTTGCACTCTCATACCAGTCTCAATAAGCTGTTATAAGTTAAACCATTCCTGTTTATATTATGCCAACTGCACTGACTTGCACTATACATCTTT
This sequence comes from Parambassis ranga, assembly GCF_900634625.1. Classification (NCBI taxonomy): domain Eukaryota; kingdom Metazoa; phylum Chordata; class Actinopteri; family Ambassidae; genus Parambassis; species Parambassis ranga. Next base: position 10,246,432 of record NC_041039.1, on the reverse strand, counting down.
TGCACTCTTACTGCATTGTGCCTTCATTATGTGCCTTGTATTTTGTGTGTGCCTCATTGTAGGTACATTTTTTTACACTTTATATTTATCTTTAGTTTTTAGTTACATGTTATATGTTGCGGAGTGAAGAGTAACGCAATTTCGATTCTCTGTATGTTCAGCACATATAGCAGAGTTGACAATAAAGCTGACTTGACTTGACTTGATTGTTTGGAATTGAATTGAATTAACAAAAGCATACTTGTCTATTTGTGTATTTGTCCTCTCTGTTGAATGATGACAGAAGGTTTTAGAAATAAAAAGTCAGAGACAGACGAATCAATGTTTAGCAAAGATCTACAAAAACACGGAGATGAAAAAATTATGAGGTGCAATTATCTACAATTATCATATTAGGACTAGACCTCAGGTATGTTAATCATGATCTGGAAATGCAACAACTCTGAAAATTCATCATGTTGTATTAAGATAGGTGCAAAGAGCCTCTCTCTATGTGCACCGCCATTTTCCCTTTCTCCTCTTAGCTATCTCCATAATGGATCATTTTACAGCCTGTATAGACGATAATTAGATGTGAAAAATAAGGGCAGCACATGACATGATGTTATTTAACACACAGGCCACGTCCACAGATAGACAAACACACACACGCGCTGACAGTCTGTCTCTGGTTAAATAATTATGAGGAAACATTAGAGCGTACCGATGGTTCAGATCAATATCTAATCATCCTATGACCTTCACATATAGGCACAACCACACACGTACATGTGGAACCAGTTTGTGTTGCTGAAGATCTTAATGTTTGTGTATCTACCGCTCAGATTTGTGTTCTCTGTCCTTCACTCAGACCAAATTTACTCACTGTACCTCTTGCCGTCCATTCATTACCTGGCCCACAAGTGCTATGAAGCATCTAGAAATCAATAAATCCTTAGCACATTCCTTTTGAGTAATTAGGATAATTACTGTAGGAGAACCAGGACCATCAGCAAAAAGGAGCTCTGGCAGCTTGGATTTTGCTGTATGGTTTTGCAGTATAACAAATTACTTTATGGCCAGATATTATCTTTCAAACCATGCTTTAGTCCTGGTCTTATTCTGCAACCATGACATTGAATCATTGTTTGTGATGTGTCATGAAGCACTTGCATCAGCCTCCTGGGTGAAAGTCTGGAGCGATGTTACATCCACCTCCACCAGCCTTTCAATCAATCTGTTCTGACATTCATGTGCTGGAAATGATAGCAGTGCTTCAATTTTAAAGCTTTTAAAAAACCTTCTTACACTCTCTCACAATGTTGTGAATGCAAAGCATGCAAAATCAAGGCTAAATGCAAGATATAATTAACCTCTGTGTCCTGGGTGGAAGTCTGGGCATGGTGAAGGAGGGATGGCGTATTAGCCCTTTTGTGCCTTAATTATTGTCAGTCCTTATGCTACAATGTGTGACATTCATTCTAGTAGTTCCATTCAATCCTTATGTATGAGTGCTTCTTAAATTATACTTGTTAAACATTTATACAACACAAGTAAGAGTCATGCTACTTTTCACCCTACTGAGGGCTCAAATTTAATACATATGACCTTTGAGGTTATGGTTGACTCCACTGACAATGCACAGGGTGTCAGTGTAGTTAACATTTGTTCTGAAGTTTTCAGGCCTTTAACATTTTGCAAACATTTTGTTTCAACAGAGTTTATGGGAACCACGGTGACATTTTTGGAAACTTTGCCTTTAAGCACAACCGTAAGAACCTCCTAACATAATTTCATATTGACCCCTTGATTGCATCATTCATCTGTGCTTGACTAATTAGAGTATTTCCAACAGCACCTGAAGGCATCATAATAGCTGTAATATCAAGTGGCATCATTATGCAGCTGCACATTGATTTCAGTAGAACTGACACTTGTTGCCCTCATGTCACATTGACTGCTGCAAAATAACTGAATCAATTTTTGACTTTTGGTCACATCTACCTCTGGGTGTTGAATTTATTTATATAATTATCCGTTTTCACTGCAGATTTGTTCTGTCGCATTATCCATGTTCATGTATTAGTTAGGCTTGGTCATAATGAATGCAGAACACATTCAGACTATCATTGTCACCTGGAGTTCATGCAAGACAAAAATTACCAAAGCAGAGGCAGTGAGGCGGGGAAGATGGATCTTCTGTTTTTTAATATTCTGGGGGGAAACACCACGCTCTCAACAGCATGCACTAACAGGCAAGTGCATGATCTTTTTTTTCTTCAAACCACTGAGATACCGCTCAAAACAAAGGAGTAAAAAATAAAATTAGTGTCCTGGGCAGTGCATTCGATTTAAAATGAACAAGCATATTACAAATGTTAGAAACCCATAGCTAAGTGCTAGAGAGATTAGAGGAGCATGGCCATTTTTATACTGAGTTTAATCAGGTTTATTGTATGACACAAAACAACACACACTGACTTTATTATTTCATATAAAACAGCTATAAATAAGGGTCTACAATAATCTTCAGCAAATTTTAAACTTGCTCCTAAATTGATTCATTTGGTTGTGAATGCTTGTGAGGAAAAGGATTACCGTAGGACTGTTTTGCTAGGGTTACCCAGAAAACCTTCTTCTTTGGTTTCAGGTGAAGATTATAGTTTGGGTTAAAAGACTATTTTAACACTGCATTAAGCACATGTGACAAATTAAGAGCTTTCCTATGCCCACTGGGAGATGTTACATGGATTTATTTACACCAACACAGGAGGTCCCTTGCTTTGTAAAAAAAAAGTTAATTAGCAGTGCCATCTTCAAGGTCAGCTTGACTACTAAGATAGGCTTTTACTTGCAATGAAACATTAAAAAATAATACACACCAATGTTCTACAAACGCTAAACTACAGTAAAATTCGGTAACCTTGTTAACAGATAACAGCCTTGGCCTAATGAATAACAGGTGTCTGTTAAACAAGTCATGTCATGTTCTGGTTGTATTTCTGTTCCATTTCTTTCCTCATATTCTAATCCCATGTGAGTCACTGGTCACAGCTTATCACATATAACTTGCTAGTTGTTTGTTTACACCACTGGCAACACAGCCGGCCTTAAGCTCTTCTACGTGTGTGTTTGTGTGTGCGTGATTGTGAGGCAAAAGCTACAATAACAGGAAGGTTCATGGGTCTGTCTGTCTATATTAAAAGTTTCCCTCAGAAAGGGACTGTTTTTAATTGTGTCTGGAGGGTGGTGTATTTGTTTTTGTGTTTGCTGACCTCCCTGAGTGCATGCAGATGGCGCCTTGAACAACTGGGGCCAGTGGGGCTCACATCTGCCCATTTGGCTGGATTTTTGTTTGTCTTCATTCTGTTTAAGTTTACCTATTTAAAAAGGATTATTTAGATGGATGCCCCCATCAACAGTACCAAGCACCTTTTGGATAAATTGGAACGTAGTTCCAGGCCATATTGCCCAACATTAGTGGTTGAGCCCATTAATGCTGCCTTTGGTGAGGTAAATCCCAGCTGCAATCAGGTTCTAAGAACATTGTAATACCTTTTGTTTTGGAATAAGATGTTCAACAACTGGCATGTTTTTGGTTTTTACAAGGACAGCAAGCAGCAATCTGATTGGATTAAAAAAGACTGATTGATGTGATAAGACAGATGCTTTATCCAATTAGTAATTGGTGTTTATTTACACTGCAAAGATTAGTCTAACCACCCTTGAGATTGTGGGGCAGGTGCTGTGTTTGAAATACATTTTGCATGCTATAAGCTGATTCTGTAGCTCTTGATTAGAGCTGCTTTTGCATTTAAATGGATATGTAGATCACACATATAAATACAGACTCACTTGCCTTTACTGTCCACCACAATAAGCTTCCTGTTATCACATTTACACATGCTTGCACTAAATACATTTTGTTTTTTGTATTTTTGACTTTAACCAGTCATGAAACTCAATTTGGACCAAATGATGTCACACAGATGTCACACTCAGTTCCTCTTGAATGTTCCCGTTGAATGTGAAGCCTGGAGAATATTTTATATGTCTGCATAACTATGGCCCAAAGCATCAGCCGATTTGAAAGTAACCTGAAAGTAGAAAAATGAAACAGAAATATTTCACTTTGTCACTTATTTTTTTAAGAAAAATGATCCAATATTACATGAGAGAATGTATGTACAAAAGTATGTGAACCTTTGCTTTCAGTATCATCTGTGACCTCTTTGTTCAGTTGTTCTTTATTAACAACTAAAGCTTTCCACTGCTGATCAGTCGTCCACAATGACTTGAGGCTACTTTCGCCCATTCTTCAGTACAGAACTGCCACAATCTAAAATGATTTAATAAACAGCTTGTTTCAGGTGCATCATCAAAATTCCAGTTAGAATAAGGTCAGAATGTTGAGTTGACTTTCAGAACAGTACATTTGTGGTTGTTGTCTTACTGCATGATCCACTGTGTCTTGAGCTCACAGACAAATGTCCAGCGTTTCCTTGTTAAATTCACTGGTATAATTTACAATTTGTTGTTCCATCAATGTTTCCAAGTCATCCTGGTTCAGATGCAGCAAAATAGGCCCAAACCATGATAGTACCAGAATGCAGCATCACTCTGTCCCTGAACATTAGGATTTGGACTAATCTTTGTTGATAGACCACTCCTGTTTGTACGTTAAATGTTGTGTAACCTTTACCAGCCTGATGTTTGTGTGAGGTCCTCAGAAATGTCCTTCGTTTATGCCATTACACACTTATGCAAACGCATGTTGTGAAAATCAGACTTTGACAGATCAGTGTTGTTTAAGTTAAACTGGAAACTCACTGACATCTTCCATGGATTGAAAACACCCTTTTATCAGATGGATTTCTATTTTTAAATAGTGAAATATTTCTGTTTTCAGTTGTTTGATTTAGTTCTTTTTTTTCCACAGTGAGGACTTGTGTGTGTAGAAAGTAGCTGATGTTTTGGCTCATATTCATTCAGAAATAAAGAACATTCTAAAGGGTCTGACAAACTTTTAAATAGCACCGTCTATGCCTCTGACTCCTTTTGCCTCTATTTTTCAGTTCCTGCATGAATGTGATTGTGTGTGTGTTCAGGTTACAGTGTGTGGTACAGTGTGCGGTACAGTGTGCCTGAGTCCACAGTTAATAATTGAAAAATGTCCTCAGGGCTTTGTAATGCAATGTGAGCTACTGTGGCCATGAGAGGATGGTATATTAATGTAAAGTAGCATTCAAAGAGACAGCGGAGAAATGACAAATATAAATGTAGAGGCGGAGGCTGGATGGCATAATAATCCTCACGTCAGTTCTGTTTGTGTCGGTTTCCTTGACTTCAAATGCCGTGCATAGGTAGAATCTACATGAAGTAATAAAATCTGCATTAATTGCAAGACATGGACTTTAGAGTCATCACACCTTGGTGGTTACTGCACAGAATTCCTGCTCAGATGATAAAAATGTTAGTTTACGCTGAAATAAAGAGATTCTCAGTGTTCTTTGGGAGCTTTCATGCCTGGTCCAGGACAAGGGAGAAAAAAAGTAACACTGACAAGTAACTAATAGACTTAACAGTTTGGACCTTTGACCTAACTTGTATCTCCTGTTTGAGTTAACCAGCCTCCAAAAAATGTTAGATTATAGAGTATGAATCATCTCTCCTGGCATTTCCTCAGGTCATTCACATCTTCACACACACAAACACAACAGTGACAGGTCTGATTTGTCCTCGATAGCAGTGTTTACAAATTCCAACACATTCTAACAAAAGTGAATCTTGTGGCTGATATGTCAAACGAATACTCAGGAGAATTCACCACAACAGCAAACGTGTTGCCTGAAGCAAACTGTCATGGGGGAAAAAAAGGCAAGAGAAGGTTTCATGTTTTAAAACTTGTTTAGTATCTAATCAAAATGGCTGTCGCAAACAAGAAAGGAGAAGACATAATTAACTGAGTGTATGTGTGACCTACCATTCGATCTTTAAACAGTAAACAAGGTGTCAGAATAGTTTTTATTCTGAACCTCTAGTGTTTTATTAATGTGTATCTGGGACACTGCATGTCATAGTTGCATTACTTTTACTGTGATCCAGTGGATAAATTCAACTTTTTGCATGATAGAGAGCCAAAAACAAGATTTGTCTTTATGGTGTAGCTCCAGAGCTTTCATCATGTTGTGTTGTTTTACTGTATTTTGTCACCTAAACACCTGCAGCCTTTGTTGCTGAATACAATAGGTAAATCACATTTTTGTGTATATGAAATCACACATGATGGCATCAGTGGCTTAGGAGGCTGTGCACCTCTTGGGCAATCATAATGCAAGGTAGACAGTAAGTCAGAGACACAAGGAAAAGAAAAGAATGTCCTTTGTCTCATCTTCTTGATATGCCACCTATGCTTTGGTGGCAACCTGCTGGGGCTTGACGGGTTTTTCTCCTGTGAATTTAAAGGAGTCATACTCGCTGTAAGACGCTAGGCAAATTCACTTAATTACCTTCCAGACAAAGTGTTGTGAAGGTCACAAACCCTGACCCAGTATATGTCAAATGTCCTCCTTAACAGAGTGAAAGAGTACCTTGTAGTGAGCACTTTAAATGAGCCATGTATATTTGACACACTTCTGCTGTGTACAAATGATCCACGCAGTTAAATGCATCTTTGATTCTCAGATACAGATAAACAGCCCCTTCTCTGGATGATTTTTCCTGGCATCTGTGCTTTCCTCTTGAGGTGGAGGCATGACGCAGTAAAATGCAAAATACTGTAAGACAGTGAAATGGCTAAAACTGCAAAATATAAAGCTTAGACTGCAGTTTTGCCACCAGGCTGTTCCATGCATAATTGCTTTGGAAATTTGCAGAATTATCCCTTTAACTGGAAAACTATTTTGTGCCCTGCCTTTGGTTAAGTGTGTGTGGATTTGCAGTATGAGAGTGTGAGTGTGTGTGTGGAACTTGGGTAGTGTGTGCATGCTAATGTGTAAATGTGCTTGTGTCCCTGTTTGTGTGGCTGAGTGTATGAATTATTTACTAGTAATATCTCATAAGAAGCACATTATACAGACTGCACAAGACAAAGCCCTCCTGAACCCCATCACTGACTATAATCATAGCCTACAGCCGTGCAGTGGGAGAGAGAGTAGAGCCGGGGAGGAGGAAATAAAAGTGTCAAAAGAGAGTAAAAAAGGTGGAAATGGAGAAGAGGAAGTATTCAGTGAAGTGTCACTTTATTCGTATTGTCTTCATACTTGCCAAATCCCCTTACAGTGTCTACAGTTTCTAATATCAATCTTTATGTGATTCTATGTGTTAAATAATTGATTAATTCTTACTATCTATTTAAAACTATTTCTCCATGTCCATCTCTAGGTCCACACACTACTATCTGTCATCATCCTTTATGACATTTGACAATCTCCCCAGAAATGAATAATGAGGGTTTCACAGGTCACATCATCCCTTATCATCGCTAGATGATGACAAACTGACTCACACTAAAAACTGAACAGTCTGACTGCCCCTCTCACACCAGCAATCAATCAATTAGGGTGATTTCCATTGATCAGATCAGCATTGCTGTCCACATTTCAAGTGTAAACTGCAAATGTTTTTCATCATGAGAATGGTAATTGTGACATTTTTGAATTTTTAAACCCCTCCTCTCATTTCCATGATATTTTTTCACCCTCCTCTATCTGTCGGATAACTACCGCTAAGTGGTTCAGGGGTGGAATCATCACTCACTGTCCCTCTGTGCCTCTTACAAAAAACGACTTGCCCCATGTTGTATGATTGATATCTTGTATATGGCCCCTCCTTCAGTCCCGCAGCCATCAGTCAACCATCAAGCCTGTTTTCATCGCTCAGATCGGCAGTGATCTGCTGTGTTAGTACAAAGACAACTACAAGTTCAAGTGATTCTGCTGTTAATGATCCACGTGGGAGAAATGTCAATAGTTAGCAACAGTATCCTGCAGTGTAAGCCAATTAAAATTTTGACTTTTCATTTCTAGTATACCTTCCACAGAGAGACAAACGGCACAATGTGGACAAGATTGATTACGTTTATGGTTAAAAATTACATCCACATGCAGTTCATCTGTCTGAGTGTTTCAGATATTGAAAAACTGGAAAACTTAGAACTGTTTGAGAAAATGCACGACATGGCGTTTGTGCAGTGAAGCTCTTTCTTAATGTTTTATCAACCGAAGAGGTTAATGGTGGCAAAAAGAAAGAGTGCTCCTTCTTCTAACAAGGTGAAAAAGTAGACTTCAAACTTGGAAGACAGAGCCTGAAAAATGATCCCCGTCCTGGGCGGCTGATTAGTATCACACACAGGAGGAATATTGTGGCATAGCGAGGGGACTGCTGAAAAATAAGTATAAAAAAAATAAGTAAATTTCCTGCTTTCTTCTTTTATTGTATACTATACCAGCATAATTTCACAAACAAATCGTGGAAATATAATAAAGGAGATTGTGTAGAGTTCAACAAAACATCTCTCTAATGTATGCTACAGTGCCTTTGAGGAAAAAAGTGGAAAAGCACTGATGTGAGATTATCTTTACTATCGACCTTATCTTCCAAATCTGTTTAAGTCTGCCTAATTGGGTATTAATTTGGCCAAATCAAGATTCTGATTAGAATGATCCCCAATTAACCCATTTAACTCAAGTTTAGAGCCTCAGAGAGGAAATCATGCATTCATTTGAAGGCTTTCATGGCGTGATCAGGTTTTAAACCCAAATGGCTTAAAAGTGTACCAAACAAATACTCATTTTCCTACCCCAGAACAACCAGTTGGGAGCAGTTAACAGTATTTGCTCCACAACGAATAGAAGTAAGATCTAATAAAACAACAATCTGACCATGTGGATTTGTTTTATTGTATTAAGTTAAACATAAAAATGCAGTTTGCATTTTATAGCTCAAACATAACTACCAACAAAAGTTACACTGCAATACAGGTCGGGCAACCTATATTTGGAGGAACTTTCTCCCAGTAACAGACACTGTTGTCAAAGTATAACCATCATTCCTCACTGGCTACAAGGCTGCATGACTTTTGTTTCTAGAAATTGCTTCCTTTCTCTTTTGAGGCCAGAGCTTTGATAACTGGGAGCAGCTTCCGCAGTAAGTAGTGTTCAGATAGAAGCTGTCAGCAGGAACCAGGGTTTCCTTTTGGAAGTGATACTTAAGTTTTACTTAAAAACATTTTGCAGGGAAGTGATACAGCAGTGTCTACTTGGGTCTGCCTGCCTGTCTGTCTGCTCCGTTCATCTCCCTCCCTCTTTGCCTGCCTGTTTATATGTGTGTCTGACATGCAGTGCAGCTCAGGTTTGAGCAGTAAGGGATAAGAACCTACAACCATTGCTCCCATCTGTAATAGGATTTGACAGAGGGACCTATTTCGCACAGAGTTTGTGTGTGTGTGTGTGTTCTTCTTAGGTGCCATGGTCACAAAGTCACATATGATGTCAAGTCTGAGGCCCTCACTATACTAATCCTTCTACTGTGTGTGTATTTGTGTGTATGTGGGTGTGTCATGTCTAGGACTTCCCATGACATAATCCCCATGGGATAAACTGTGTGTGTCTGTTGAAGTGTGTATGTGAGAGCACACGTGTGAAGAGTGTTGAGGAGGGGTACAGAGGGTTTGAGACGATGTCAAGCTCATTCCTCATAGGATATCCTCTAAGAGCATCAAGTGGCAAAAAGCACACAGTGTGTGTGTGTGTGCCCACTCTCACTGCATAGATAGAATTTGTCTTGTTAGAGAACCCTTCAGTAAGATTGGAGTTTGTTCATGCAGAACGTCGTTTCAGCGCATCAGTTGAACACTTTTTTTCCACTATGTGTAATTAACTTTATAATTAATTGTAACATATGTGAAACCAGAGGATAGATAAAAGTTTCTACTGAGAAAATATGATAGGACGTAGTTGCTAGTAAGTGCAACATTGTGTAATTCAATCAAATAGTTCAGATGCGACCAATCTGACTTTGAGTAGAATCATGTTGGATATAGTTTTTTTTTTATATATTTTGCTTTAAAGAGTGCTTTCTTATGTGAACTTTAATGTTGCTTTTTGCAGTTTTGATTTTGTGTACATATGGTGCTTTAAAGAGGATAAGTGCTGCAGACTCTATTATATCAGAATGTGAAGTAAGGTTCATGTTCTGCTTGCTGCTTTTCCAAAAAACATGCATAATGGGAACAAATATAAACGTAATATCTTTGTTTAGATTTACTTTTTTTATAATCCTGGTACAGTCTGTGATTGCTTTAACATGATTTGGTTCTCCAAATGATAGGATAGAAATTACATTTCCTTTGACCAATGTTCCCTTTAAGAGGTAGTGTCAATCTGCATGATACATCAAGAACCAAGCGGACTATCTTCCTCCTCATTGATAACAGAAGCCAGGGACACAAAGCATAAAGTTCTATGTAGCTGTTTAAACAAGAGAAGAGAAGGATGCAGCATGCAGCTTGAGGGTGTGAAAAGGCTTAACACAATGTAACACAATGACCAAGTGTCCCCTTATCATCATTTCTCAACTGTATGAGATCATTTTCACTGTCCGTTGACTGGTGCCCTGTCTGAGCCCTGCTACGTCGCATCATTATCCGCGCCACCTGCTAGCGGCTCGACAGATGGGAGAGGCTTACCTTGTGCTCCCCCAGCTGACAGCTCAAGTCTGGCTAGCAGACGTTTGTCAATGACAACCACAACAAACTCTGCATGACACTTGCGTGCGCAAACTCCATCCCATATGTGCTTCTCTAATGTGCAAACCCACATAAGCTTCTATCACCTCAGAGTCACTGAGAGAGAAGTTATATCAGGAACAGAATGAAATGCAGATTAGATGTGACAGTGCTAATGCCTTAGTTCTAAAAGGGGCACCTAGTATTCTTGTTGGTTCAAAGTAACATTTACATCAGTGAAATCATCCACAGAATACGATCGCTTGTCAATCATGCGCACAAAGATGGCTGCCCATTTTCTGCTTTCTCGCACACAGCTAACTACATCATCATAATGTACGTGACATCCAACCTCGTTGTCCATGTGCCATTCAAATGAAAGAAAGTTGGGCAAAGACACAAAAACAGCACATAGAATGTAGTCACAAATTGCACTCTAAAAGGAGTCCATACATTGTCTCAGGACAAAGGTGAATGAATTGTTTGATCTCCGACAATGGGCTTCATGATTAATATTACCCTTTCATGTAAAGTACAAATGCCCCAGGCCTCTGTATACAAATGTGACTTTAGAACAGGCATGCTTCTGTTAAGTCTTCTCACGGCACGTTATTTTTAGCTACAGGAGTACATAGCATGGCTCTAGGGGTCTTGTCTCTCTGACAGCCAGTTCACCACATTCAGTCTGCCATTAAATTTTGCAGACTTTGTGGTCTGGGGTGGATAACACGTACTCACTTTGGAGATACTCTGATTTTTTTTTCCTCCAACTGGGTTCATGTCAGATTTAGTGAAATATATGCACAGTTTGCTGTGAGATGTTGATGTTCCCTAGACCAGTTGAAGGGTTTGCACACCTTTTTAAATACAGTGCATATTTAGGGGAGAGTTATATTAAAAGTGCATTTAAAATTAAGCAGAGCTTTTTTCCTTTTTCCTTTCATATCACTGCAACCCTGCTGAGCCGTAATCCGTGCAGCTTTCTAATATCGTTAACCAGTGGTCTATTCATAGAGTTAATATTATGGAATAACTGTGTAAACTATAACATTAGGTTAGTATTTGAAAATCTATTACATCTCATGTTTGAGCAGTAAATACCCAGATTTTCCACTTTTAGTAGAAGATCCTGTTCAGACTGATTATAGACTCGGTAATCTGCTCTCCTTCCTGAATGAAACACTCACTCGACATTATCTATATGTAGGCCTTGGGCTCCATTAGTGGCAGTAACACCGAGCTTTCTTCTCATTGTTTCTGAAAAACCACTGCTCTCACACAGCTCTGTCACAGAAAATGACTGCTTCTTTTGTGTAGCTGTGAAAATGCTTATGACATGTCAGATATTATTAATGCAAAATAGTTGCAGAATCAGGCACCTTTTGCACCTGAATGCATACGGACTCGCCTCTGAATGGGCTCCTGTATATATATAGTGTCTGTAAGGCAGTGGAAAAAAAAAACCTGACCATGTCAGATTTAAGCATATCACTTTCCATATAATAAAATCAAAGTTTAAATACTACTCAATAAACTCTCCATAGGTGGATAAAAATGCACACAGCCTCCACTGTGGTCTCCGTCCTCACACAAACATCCCCCACAGTGCACTCATGTACACAAATATACTCACAACAACTTAGCGATGTACACCATGAAGAAAACATAATTTCTGATTTGCTAAACATCATTCATTTCTCTCTATATTGCCCTATATTGATCTATGATGTGCTGTATAAGACTGTGCCAGTGTCCCAGAAGTAATAAGTAATGGATAAAAATAAGGCACTCATTTTTTAATAATTGATGATGTTCCATCCGGTGTGTTTTCTGATTGTTGGTGCGTCCTCGTAGAATCAAGCATATCTTAGACGGCATGGACGACTCTCTGGAATTATTCAGAGCAATGACATTTCTTGGTGATTATTTCCACTTCTTCTGTCCTTTTTATAACACTGTCAGAGGAGGGGTTGAATTTAATTGCCAGTCGGCACATTTTAATGGCAACTGGGAAACATATGGCCCAAGCATTAACAGTGCAATTATTTTCATATCGAGTTTGTTTAAGTGGCTCAGTACAAATCCATCGTATCTGGGCAAGAAATTCAGTTTTCCTTGTTGTCGTTATCACTTCCTTGTCTGATTAAAATTCTGCCCAAATGCTATATTCATGGGCATTTACAGCCACTTTAATTATCCATTAACCACCAGACCCCCACTTTCTCCTCCAAACAACAATTGTCCACTCATAAGCCTGGCAGGCCTGTCAGATGTTGGCTGTTTCCACATGCTTAAGTGGTCTGCTTATGGTTCTGACTGAAATTATTATAAACTGCATCTGACGCTGAGATGACACTAGGACCTTCTTATTTGTGAAAAGAGGCATACCTGCTCTAGTGCACACCATTTTGGATGTCTTCTGTTGACACTAGTCTAGCTTCCGTTCTGCCTTTGTATCTCTGATTAGTTGCATGTCCAAACGTGCGCTCAGAATGAGTTAATTCTCTGTCCATTAGAACCACCCCCTTGAAATCCAATGCAAACCCACAGGGACCACTGATTCTTTGTAAAGAATAGAAAAAGAATTTGGATAAGTGGCCAAGCTACGTACTTATCAGTGTCGCTACGTTTATGTACTTAAAATATTTTCTGAATGTCAATCTAGGCCTACTGCTGTAGATCTTCAGCCAGCCACATCAACACCTTCCCTATGACCTCATTTGATGATATGTTTGTTTGATGTGTTCTGTTTTTAAATTCACAGTCTGATATCTTATCCACACGCTGATTATATGATTACTTAATCTAACGAGCTCATTAATTGCTCGGAGGCATTTTAATGAAGGTCCTAATTGAAAAGCATTCATCTCTGATAGAGAGAGGAGACCCTGGAGAACTTCAGCGATGGAGAGGGACTATTCACACAGCAGAAATATTTCATTATTTTTTCAATTAATTAGTTTTCACTTGTGGTGGTTGGTGAACAAACTTGGTCAGAAATGGAAATGACTAGAGATTTAGATTAATATTTTATCACAAGTAAAGTTTGAGGCAATAAGTCTTCCTTCTGCTTAGTTGTTTTTGCCATCTAAATAAAGTTCTCCTCACATTTATACCTTTCTTCTCTTTATTTTCGCCCTTCTTCATAGCACTTCTTGAACTATCCATCCATAATGAAGATTATCATCACAGCAGTCATGCCAGTAATGACCTCAACAACAAATGAATGGTAAATCAATAAGCGTAGACCTTGGTGCATAATTGGACTGGGGCTCTCTCATTCATACAACAATAACTTCATTATAGAGAGAGACAACCAAAGTAATGAAGGTGTTACTTTGTAAAATTATACACATTAAAAAAAGAATGAATTTTTGTGGAGTGGCAGTGGTGTGGCCTCGTGAGGGAAAGAGATTGATCTTTACTAGAAGTCCTAAGAGTTTAAGTTCAGCTAATAGAACTGAAGTGTCCGCAAGCAATGAGGTTTCCAATAGGTGCTTTTGAGACTGAGCTGGCAATTCTCCCATGGTGTTTCTGTTTGTTTTTCTGCACATACATACCGGGATGCTTTTAGACCTAAAGCCAGATTTACACCAGACCCTTAACGTAAGGGTAAGACGGAGAGAAGCAGCACCTGTTTTCAGAGTGGCTGTCCTGTGTGTACGTGTGTTGATAGAGTAAAAGTCACATGCTTTGTAACCCAGCCTGATACATGTAGAGAAGAAGGAAGATTACCACGTGATTTAGTGAGTCTTGCAGGAGCTTGTAACATATACAATGCATCTGGTGGGAATTGATGATGCTCTGGAGACAAGATAAAAACGTGCCGCTTACATTGCGCAGTTGTTTCGCAGCTGGTGTAAATCAGGGGTCGGTCATCAGCAGGTCTCCACTTAATATCTAACAACTGGAGAGGGGTCATGGTCTTCCTTTTCTGGACTTTATAGACAAGTACCATGTAGATCCACTTCAGCACAGCAGCTTCCTCTCTGGAGCAGCTCAGTGGAGACCAAAGGCTGACTTGCAGAGAGTGAAACAGGAAGCTAAAAGATGCTCATTTTGTTTTACCTGGATGAAAAAAGCACGAGGGTGTATTTAGGAAGAGCTTGCATCTGTATGCTAACATTAATACAGTGCCACCGCTAAAATGTTGTGGTTTAACATAGTAATATATTTTTTTTCATTTTTCCAACTTTTAATTATTTGTTAGTGATGATTTTTCAAGTGAGATCTTGGTGCCAGTTGCCGTGGCGATGTTTAGAGCCACCACATTACTCTTAATGGAAGAAGTCACAGAGGGCTATGAACACACTGCATATACAATTTCTAACAGCTGATTAGCATGTATGTATAATTATCCTTTAAAAAGGGAAACTGAAAATGTTAAACTGGGTATACTGTGCTGATTGGCTTGGTTGTCATAGCTACACAGTGTAATGTCTTTACTTACTATGAGCCAGCAGAAAATGTTATAATTCTGCCTCAGTGAAGTACTTAAAGTGTCCCATGCTTGACTGACTGGCTTGATCTTGTCTTCTTCTTTCCATGTGCATTGATCCACCAGAGGAAAAACCTACACAGGCAGGCAGAAAATAAGCCAGGTGAAGCCAACAGAGTGGCTCTGTGTACCAACGATAACATAAAGGCACCATTAGAACACCTGAACCTGGATAATAAAGTGAACTAATAGAGATAATTGAATTTTGTATCACCCTCAGTTACAATTTCCCCTTCACTACCTTCATTTACCATCCACCTTTCAGGCAGGGTATGAGTTTAATGATTTGTCTTTCTTTCTGAGTTGCTTAATCTCCTTCCCCCTCCCTACCTCCAGTATCCTCCCCTCCTCCCTTTGTCCTTCTCTTTCTGCCTCTCTCTAGTGATCTCTACATCCTCTCTGGTTGTCATTGAAGTAGCAATTAAGCAGCAGAGGAGAGGTGGTCCTTTACTTCCAGTCTAAGCTGACCAAGGCTCATGCTACACAAAAGGGTGTAAATATAGTGACATATAGGCTATATAAGGCTATAATTTGTTCTGGATCCACAAAAACATGTTGGGTTTCACTGTGGAATGGATCGTAGTTTCATTCTTTACACAATGGAGCACAGAAGTAGAGCACAGAGCTGGAACAGGGACAGACAAAAATAAATATCAAAACCACTGGGGATAGCTAAAATGCCCCATCAGTGTTTGAACATGGGAAACACCACACTAAGTGTCTCCCCATTTATTGAAAATATAAAATGTTAGAGGGCAAGACAAGAATGGAGGATAAAGATAAAAGCATAGGAAGGCTGAGAGAGGGAGAGAGAAATGAGACGGGAAGAGGATGATCAGTGGATCAGGATCTGAGAACAGAGATGCAGCAGATTGACGGAGGCAGTGAGATAGAGGTGATTGACAAGGGAAGAGACAGGTAGAGGAAGACAAGATGAGAACATGAAACTTTAGGAGACACTCAAAGACAGAAAAGGAGAAGTTTTGCAAGTCAGTCAACACTCCTTATCAAGGCCTATTGAAGTTTAATGGATCAATCAACAACATTACTGCTACTGTTATTTTCTTATAAGTCTTATTAAAGTCAAATGGCTCTTTCTGATCAGGGCATTGTTTAGTGGAGGCAGTGAATGTGCCCTGTCGGCTCACATTATAACCATATGACCTTTACCATGTGAAATACAGTAACACCCACTCCTGCCCTTTTCTCCTGGAAGTCTCTAAGGTTTCTCCCTCAGAAGTCTATTCAGTGCTGGGCAGGCCGCCTCCACAAAAATGAAAACCTTGAAATGGAAATGCAGCACTACCACGCAATACCATACACATGTTTTTTTTTCGTTACAGATACTTAAGCTGATCCTTTGAATTTCTTCGAACACAGTGGTAAAACAGGTCAAAACCTGATGTGTGTGGAGAATTTCCTGACATGCCTGGCTCTAATGTATCAGGAAATATTTTACATGTCACACCCTCTCAACTACTGAAAAAGGCAAAGTGCCAAAAACACAAAAACCTCAATTTTTTTTTGCTCTTTGGCCAAAGTGCACAATTAAACCTAAGGGATCTGCCTTGTAGCTAATTATTTGTCTGACCTTACCACTGCAGTGAACTACAGCAGTTATTTTTGGAGGATTTCCTTCACTGGACATTAATCTAATGCCCCCACACACACAGATACAGTCTGTAGTTTTCTCTCATACACATACAGTCTCTCTGCCGTCCTTTTAAAGTTATCTCTCTGCTGCTGTCCCTTTATCACCGACCCCAGCTCTCACATTATCACAGGAATTGAAGAGAAATTGTGTGTGTGTTTTAGAAAGTGGAAATGGTTCTTTATCATTATATGTCTAAAGGGGCTCTTTAACTTTCCAGCCCGTTTTAGGGAGATGTTAACCTACATTTTAGTTTTTGGAACCCTCAGATGGATTGTTATGATAGGAGGTTCTGCTCATTTAGTATTTGTTGTTGATGGTGTCATTATTCAAAGTATCCCTTGTTAAGTTTAATTTTACATACATGTGATGCCACTACTTTGATTTTTGCTGTGCATTGTGGAATGAGTCCTTCACGGTGAAACTTGATGGAAGCGGATCTCGCCTGGTTTCACAATCCAATCTGTGCTCAGTTTTTCTCCTCTCCTCATGGACAGTGTTGTGATTATGTGAAGGAAGATGAGTCTCTTCTCCAACTGGATTGGCAGCTGCTTACTGTCACGATTTCCAGTGTGGAGTACCATAATCTGCCCGGATGCACAGTCCAGACAGTTTGAACTCGAATCTTTGGAAGCTGTCAGTGCTGTAATGCTTTTCAAGACACCCTGTCAGCTTGAAATGGGCAACATATAGCTATACAAACAAACTTGGGTTTATATTGCTATCAATTTTTTATTATATTAGCAACACATGAAAACCCTAAAGGGCTAAAATAAAAGCAAAATTGTAGTGACAGAAATGAAACAAAAACAAAAGTGTGTGCTTTTGGGATTCATATTCATATATAAGATTGAAAAAATGTCAATTGATTTACGAAATCGGCTTTTGAGTTGCATTAAAGGTAGGGTAGGAGATCTTGAAAAATCAGTGAGTAACAGCCAGAATTTGAAAATACACTCCCGCCTCCTTCTCTCTGAAGCCACGCCTCCTAATCACAGGGACGCGCAGTATGTGTTCGCAGAAGACGACTGTGGTCGAGCACCGCGACTTGCATCAGCCGGATCTCATTCACAGGTAAAAAACATCATCACCATCAGCTGCTGGAGCTCTGTCTGAACCTGAGTCTGTCTGACATCTGACCTCCTCACCATGGTCCTCCTGCAGCAGGTGCAGCAAGCTGTTGTTTCTGAGGGAGCTGCAGGCTCAGATGATGCTTTGGGGACAACAGTGGCGCAGTGGTATAGCAGGGTTGTCTAGTAACCGGAAGGTTGGTGGTTCGATTCCAACTCCTCCCTAGTCACTGTTGTGTGTTCTTGGGCAAGACACTTCACCCTAGCCTGTGGCGTGCATTGCTAGTCATTGTAAAGAATTTAAAAATAAAAAAATAAATAAAAACAAATAATGAAAACCATTATTTGGATTTAAATAAAATACATTACATATATATGAACAAAATCAGTGATCATTATTATCATGTGCTGTCCTCAGGCAGGTGAAGACTGGTCTGGTGCAGCTTCTGGCCATAAGATCACAGAGCTGTGGAGAGAATATCACAATTACACAATGTACAGTAATTACAGCAAGACATAAAGAGTGCAGCAGTAAACTGAACAATGATAACACCAGCAGGTCTATGACAGAAGATGCTGCTCTCACTCAGCAGAGCTGAGGACACAGCTACAACAACAACAGAGACACGTAGCAAGATTAGCAGCCCTGACGTGACCATGATAATGACCATCGACAAGAACAAAGTCTTTGTATCCACATCAAGTTTGACTGATCATCAGAGAGAAGCTCGGAAAAACCGGTAAATGGAATAAAACCTGCTTTGAAATGCAGAAATCTGCCGATCAGAGCCTGCTCTGAGCCAGAGCATGATGTTAGCATCGGGTTAGCAAACTTAGCCTGGTGAAAGCTGCCTACCTGTACGGAAGAACCGTGCCCACCACAGCAGCACTCTGTAACCACTTCTGCTCTCTCAGTCGTAGCCAGCACTGCAAAGTCGTGTCGATAACCACTCTTGTCCGCACATCTTTCTGCATCAAGCCGTTTTCTGGTGGTGGCATTTCCAAAAACAGTGCTTCTTTTCCCACTCGCTGTTAGCGTCTCTGCCATCCGTCATTATGCGCCGATCCGGTGTTTAACTTGGCGTTCACGTGCATCGAGTTCACGTACCTCTGTGGTGCGCGCAGAGCAGGAAGAGAGTGACAACCAGCCAATACAACGCGCAGGGGCGTCTCGGAGGATTGGCTGATGTTTTTAGCATTTTATACCTTCCACAGATGATTTATATTCTCCGTTTTAATGCGAAACTGCTGAACTAATGGGTTGCTATCAGACTGTAAAGAGAAGTTACACTAATTTAAAAGAAAGTGCATTAGAATGAAATCTCCTACCCTACCTTTAACACATTTCTAATCTGTCTACATCAGGTCCTGGATCTTGTCAATGGCCTCCTGTGTGATGAAGAGGACAGTCACCGGCTCCAAGTGTTGCAGGTGTGTCTTCACAAAGCATTATATAATAGCACATTCTGTGTACATGCAGGCATGCACATATGCATATATTGGAATTAAACGAAGTGACAAATATAAACACAACTGCATTGTGACCTCTTGAATAGACATTGTTATTTATACACTCATGCATCATTTCATTTGGCAATCCCGCTCTCATTCTCACACACAGACATTTCACACAATTTCTGCCTCCCCCTCTCTGTTTCTATTTCTTTCCCCAAAATACACACTCACACACACACGCCCACCTTAGCTGCCACAGTGACTAATGAGAATATGTGACAGTGCTGGCGGTAAGTGAGACAGAGAGGAAGTGGAATCGAAGGACACCTGAATTTGTCATTGAGGAAATGAAGGGTTACAGGGTTCAGTGCTTTCAACTTCCTCCTGCCCAACCAATAGCTGATGAGTATTTAGAATAGACTCACAGACCACACCTTAAAAGACTCAGTTATGAGTGTGACCTATGTCTTTTCTTATATTAGTCTTGATCTAGCATGCATTCTTGCAGATCTGTCTCTGTCTCATTTCGGGTCCTCCTGTCTTTCTATCTTTTGTTACAACCCTTTCTTTCTATCTTTTTTACCACCTTGCTTACCATCATCTCAATCACTCCCACCCTTTTCATTTACCATCTCTTCCCCATTACTCACACTTTGTTTGTGTCTCCACCTTTTCCGACTGTGTCTCTTCCCCATTATCATCTATTCTGCCGTTCGTCTTCCTATTTTCTCTACTCATCTCCCCTTCTTTTCTATCCACACGCTCATATTTCTCTGTCTATCCATTTCTCTGTGTCTCTTTCTCAGGTGGCAGAGCAGATTAGTGGTTAGTGAGACCATCCCATTACTGTAAGGTTACAGATTCAATCTCTGAGGCAGACAGTGTGCGCATCAACAGCCTCGTGCCCTGTCAAAATGTCCTTGAGCAAGACGCTGAATATACACCTGCATAGTCATTTTAAGTCCTAATAAAAGCTGACTGCCAAAAAATGTAAAATTCTGCTTTTACTGCCCATAATGTTGTCCTGGATGCATTTATGCTATACTTTCACCTTCACCCATCACAGTGTTCTTATCACAGTGAACCAAAAAAATGATGGTGCACACAAGTCACTTAAATGCTTATAATTTATAATCACTTGTTTTTGTTTTGTATTATTTAATCATTTTATTATTTAAATATTAGAACATCCTCAAAGATGTCTTCCATTTACAGCAGGTGTTACCTACCATACATCTTGGTTACCCTGATAATGACACCTGACTCAGCTTTATTGACGTGTTAACATGCCACATGTATGGGGTCATCTTTGCAATTTTGGTGTATAGAACTTTGTAGAACGCTGTCTTGAGCACAGTAAGGCAGTGCCTCATGGCCCTGGAGGAAAAAAAACAATATTTTGCTCCAAATTCAGTAAAAGAACAACAATAAAATTCACTTTCGTTTGTCAATCTCACAGACATTCAGTTCGTTGGTGTGAATAGGAACATTGCTACCACCAGAGAATACAGAATGCAGAAAGTTTTGCTTTTCTGATTTGGTTAAAGGTTTTGTTTTCCATTTTTATTTTCCTTAAAAGGCTTCATTTCATTTTATGGTTTTTAGTGAAGCCTTTTATAAAGTCTGTTATGTCTGATATGAGTGACATAAACTAAATCATCATGTCTGACAGTTCCTGACGATGATTGAGACATCACTGCCAGGCTAATAAATTAGTGATACCAGTTCTATAAGTAGCCGCCGCTGCATAGCAGCTGCATGTAATAAGGGCTGCTCTGGAGAAGGTGTGAGGCTCATGTACGTTGCAATGCTTGAAATTTTTCAAAACAGAAGAATGTTTAGTGTAGCTTTGCAAATATGAAATGCTGGTAACCTTCTAAGGAACGCTAAGAGAGAATTTTCCAAGATGTCTAAAGCCATTCAAAACAGGACACTTTTTACATGCAAAACCACTCATGTGGTCCGTTGGCCATTTTCTGCTTTCATTGGGACGTGTCCCCGACCTCATAAACACTTGTTCATGAGGTGAGATGCAGCCAAAGAAGTACGCTCACATGTTCCAATCTGAAATTTCGACCTCTCAACTTTTCTCAAATACCAACCTAGAGGCTAGAATTTTCTGCACACACTTTTCCACATACCCTAGCCTTTTCTCCAATTTCAAAAGAAATCAAACTCTTTTGACCCATTGACAGGCCTGGTGCAAAGACAGTGCCTGTACTGAAAGGCAGCATGTCATTTACACAAATGATGATAGTTGTCTCGGTAGTATTGAGGTGTGATCCGTCCTCAAAAGTGTTTTATTGAGAAGAAAAACACTCTGTGTATCATCATATCACATCAAACGAATGAACAAAACGTATTGTAAAATAAGAACAGAATAAGGTTTTCTCTGCTTTCTGCCAAATGTCCTTTTGAGAGACCATTTGTCACATCTTTATCTGGCTTTCGAAGGTTTATCTTTCGAAAAGAATAATACATTTGCAGCATCGACAAAAAAAAATCTTTGACTGTATAAAGAATCCTTGGTAGCATCTCTCAAGTACTTAGGCTTTGAAGAAGATGATTATAATAGATGTTGACGTGAGTGGTCTACAGGGTTGCTTAGACCACGTTTCCTCCTATGTGTAGTTTGTGTATATGGTTCCAGCTTTACATGTGCTTTGAGGCCTCTGCTTCATTTAAAGACTTCAATAAGAGTTATTATTATGTTACACACACAAACAGAGGAATCTGTGTAAATGCTCTAATCCTGGATAATCAATTGAATTGGTAAAATGGTAAACAGTCTAGGAACTAGTTCTGCCTTTCAGTCACAAACTTTAGCTTTCTTGCTTCAAGCTTTAGGGGGACATTGTTACAAATTAAAGCTGTGTTGTCGAAGATTATTGTAACAGCACACAAGTTTTCCAGTCTGCAGCACAAAATCTGTAATCCTGTTTTTAATGACTGAATATTGACTTTTATGAGCTTAATCAATTTACGTATCCTTTGGTGGGTAGTCTAAATATGTACGGTGTAAATGTTTGTGTATGCAGAGTTAATATTTGCACGTGTAGGTGTGACTTAATGTGCATCATTCATTTGTTTGCTGCTCTCGTGTGTGTGTCTGTTTGCCTGTGAGCTTGTGTTTGTAGCCCTCCCGAGTCAATGATTGCAGCTTTCTTGGCCTCACCTCTAACAGTCACCAGTCAATATTACAACAATTACCAGCAAAGCATAAAATGTCAATATACGTATGACATTTTCAGAGGTCAAACTAGAATTTTGTTGCCCCGAGAACCCACATGGATACGAGCCACCTGGCGATGTTCGATCTAGAGTAAACTGTTAAGTCAGACTTTAATAGTCATTGATTTTATAATTCAAGCATTTGGAACGAGTTAAAGATAGCTAAAAATACAGCTTGATCGACTGGATCCTGGCGTGGTTATTTTATGTTTTAATTATTGAAATCACAGCAACAGGGGAGGCAACGAAAAGAATACTGAATAAGTACAATTCCACAGATATACTGTAGTTTTTTTATCACTCCTTTCTCCTCTGAAGGGCAGCTCTTAGTGTTTGTCCTCAGTACAACCAGATCAAATGTCGCACATCAGGAGGTCCACCGTAATTTCAGTTGTTCACAGAGAGAGGCAGAGTAAAAAGTTCATATTTCAGTGTGTCAGGATTATCTGTTTATACAGAGAGACGCAAACATACAAGCACCCAGACAAGCCAACACAATAGGAAAGGAGATGATGGCAATCACATGCTGGACTGTGAGTCAGTGAGACAGACAAACAGACCTGTGTAAACGATGTCTGTTGTGAAATTACCGCTCCGAAATGAAGGTCACCATTTTAGCATATCTTATTGTGCCGCCTGAAACAGCTCCGGAATACAGATGCATGAATTATGCAGTCAGAGATAAAGTTATCACGTTTGATGCTGTTGAGCCGAAGTGCCACTTATTATTTCTGGAGATGATTGGCACATGATAATGACAAGTAGCATCATGGATTGCTTGTTTGATGTCACACGCACGTTTGATGTTGGGTTAAAAAAAGAGAGATCAAACATAAACAAACATGGATGTACCCAAACATTAAAAAAAGAAACTTTATAAAAAAAAAAAAACTTAGTTTAAAGGAACAGCTTGGTACAAAGTCTCTCTCACACTCACACCATGACATCCCGAGTTAAATGCTCCCAGTCAAGCCAGCTAAAGGAGCGTGTGTTTACCTTGTCAACAAGAAAAACAAGCACAGCGCCTGTAGCAACTATTTAAGAGCGCTAACATTCCTGTCAGAGCTGGAGCAAGTGTTTGTGCTTGCCTGACAAATGTGCAAACATAATATTGAATGTAACACTACAATGCAAAACAAGAAAACAAATAACGTCTAGGTACAGTCAAAATCCCCATATTAGTTCTGCTTACTAGCTCTTATTTAAAAATTACAGATGGCCTTATAAAATAAACACCGCATTTATTATTATGTGTATGCATTGTAAAGAAAAGATGTTTTTTTTAAGAATAACCTTTAAACGAGAACTGTACTTTATTTCTCTATAGATCTCTAACTTTTCATACTAAATTGTGATATGACTGCACTAATAACTGCGATAAGTACCAGTCTCCTGTGGCTGTTTTAGTGCAGCAGTGGTAGGAAATGTTCAGTTTGCAGCAAATTAACATCACAGTGTAAAGAGAACAAACTGTTATCAGAAAAATAAAATTAGACTGAATTGCACGCCTAGTTTCCTGTTATTTTCCAATGCAGGAATAAAATGTGAGCTCACAAACTATAGTAACACCGAAAGGTAATTACTGAATGCTAATACACAGAATGTCTCTTGTAGAAAATTGCTATGTAATGAAAATCTGTGTCATTGTTAAAACACATTTTTTGGAAGTACAACAATACAATGGTGCAATAGGTTTCTTTTTTCACATATATCTAGACCTATTAAAATTTCTGCAGTAAATTCTTGACCCACTCCACACCATGGGCACAGAGATCTCTTTGTTCCTTTTGCTCCTCACTTTGTCTCAGCATCTCTTTATCAACTTCTCCACATGCTGCTCAACCGCCCCTCCCCCCACATCGTTTTCCTTTCTCTTAAAGGCAGAGATGCATTGTGGGGTTGTCAACATGACTTCTTATTATGGGACTAAGCAAGTGTAAAATTGACTTTTGGCCAGAAAGTGACAACCCACTGAAACCAATTGTGGTTTCAGTCTGCAGGGTTGCATCTCATTGTGTGTGTGTGTGTGTGTGCGTGTGTGAGAGTAAGTATGTTTTGCCTTATTTTTGTGTTTTAGTCTACAATGAACGACATGAGCAAGTGTGAAAAACAGAAAACCATTTGTCTTTAATGTGTAATATCTAAAGAGTTAAAAAAAAATTTAATTGTATCCTTTGGTTTGTTATGAAATTATTTTACAAAACCAGATGGGTATCTGTGCATGTTTTCATTTAATAAAACATTCTTCTGAAGAATTAAGAGATTAGTCTGACAGGATTTCTAATACATAAACGTGAGAATCGGTTGATTTTCAGGGAGTAACCACAACAACAGACAGATGTCAAGCAGTAAAATCGCTCACTGCTCTTGTTTTCTTGTACAGACAGCTTGACGTGCCATTCAGACGTGTGGTCGAGTCAAGCGCACAAAGTTCGATCAATTGAAACTGTGACCCTGTTTGCTGATGGCCTTTCTAAAGGCAAGCTATGAGCTTACACAAGCTGACATGAGGAGAAAAAGAGGGTCCAAGACAAATATAACAATGGGAAAACCAATTTCCTGTCTGCTTCCCTGATCTCTGCATCCCAGCAGGCATGTTGTGTGTATTATGGGACTTGATAATCTACATTATTTTACTATTAATGTAATGTGCTCAGCCAAAAGACTATCTGAAGAGGTGTTCCTTTCTGCACAGCAGGAGTGCACAGAGTAGTGCTGATTCTAACGCTGTTGGATCTTTTCAGTGGTCTCCTGTGTGGTGACAGTGACAGACCTTCCAGGACAGATGGCTGCTACTTTTCAATGCAGCATCTCTTCACTATGCTGAAAGAAATGGAACCTCCTCAAGTGTTGTCACCATGTCCTTATGGACCTCTCAGGGTCTGAGGTAGTGGGTGACAGGATAATGTTGGCCATGTTGCCAGGCACAACTGAGGCAATTTTCAGTTATCTATAACAGAAGAAACACAGATTACAGCAGTAAGACACCAAGCAGCAGGCAGTTTGTTGAGCATTTCCTATTATAACTGTATTTTTTATAATCAAAATGTGCACCGAACACTGTTGAATAAGCACAAGAAATATCACAAAATGTTGCCATATTTTACTCTGTCCGAAGAATAGCTTTTTTCAATCCTTTAAAAGGCACTCGATTGAGCTTTTTCTGAATATTTGTTGTTGTTATCGGAATTGTCTTTGTCATGATTGGCCAGCTGATAAAAACAGCAGTCACACAAGCTCTTCTGAAAAGGTCAGCCGTTTTCAACTTCCGAAAGCGCTCTGCTCAGCCAAAAAAAGCCGCTTGTTTCAGAGTTTTTTAAAGGGCAGCCACAAAATTCTGACATACATAGTTCTGAACAAGAGATAAACACACACACACACACACACACACACACACACACACACACACACACACACAGGGAAAAATAAGTTGCACAGTGTCTGCTCTCTTCTGGGACAAACAAGTGAGATGGATGTCTGTATTAATCTTGGAAGAGGGTAAAAAATGTGGAGAGAGAATAACAGAGAGAGATAAGTAGTGAGATAGGAGGAGCGAGAGCTTCAGAGTGGTGGATAGATAACCAGACAGAGCGTGTGAGAGAACTAATGTGAGAGAAGGTAGAAGGAGGTCTCAAGTCTTGAACAGAGTAACCAAGTGATTGAGAACAAAGCAGATAGAGAAGGACGGAGAGGAGGCGAAATTGCAGATGTCATGTTGATGGATGGGCTGACATTTCCCCTGCTCTTGCTAATGCTGTCTCACTGCTGACTCTGCTACTGTACACGCAGATGCACACGTACACTCTGAAAATTGTATCTTTGCTGAACCTGAATCTCACTTTTACTTTGACACAGATATGCTCTCTTGCAGTCCCTCGCATGCTCATTGTTGTTTTGTTTTACACAAAAACATCAGCGATGACATGCTTGTATCAGTGTTTAAAATCTAAGCTGGAAGAAGTAGAAGTGTTTTCCTGAAAGTTGCACAGATGCAGCTCAATGTGACAAATCTACCGTGATGTGTTTCACCTCTAACAGTCTGTCCGCTAAATAAACTGGAATAACAAATGAGTATTTCATCCTAAATGATCTTGAGGGAATCTGAGTCGGCACCAAAAGGAGGTCTGCAACCTATTTCCTGGATGAAAGCAGAGGCTGTGTTGAATAATGGTTTTACAGTTTGTGTCATTGTTTTGAATGTCTATCTACAGTCTCTATGTCTAAACTCTATTTTAATTGATTGCCAAACATTTGGGCAGAGATTGAGATGTGACCAAACAAGCTGCCCAAAGAAGGGTACCCAAGAGTTACACAATAATTAGCAAATACATACTGAAAGCTAAAAGATGTCTCTTGTGTGTTCGTTTTCAGAGAAAGGTAATCCAAGGTGAATTCAGGTAGGACTTGTATACTTAAAACTGTTCCATTAAATGTTAAATGAATTTCTCTTTTTGTGCCTTTGAAGTAGTGTAGGCTATGATCAAAGGGAAGGCTGCGAGCTGTGTTTCTGCCATCGTGAAGAATCCTCTTGACTCCAAACATTTATGTGTGTGTGTGTGTGTTTCACTTGAAGAAAAGGTTTATGGTCGTCTGTATTTAAATTTCATGACCCAAGGCCCTGCAAAATTCATTTAAAATGAAGCACAGCTGTCAATCTAAAAATGTTTACTTTGTGAAGATAGGAAGGTTTTTTGGGTTTCCACCTGATTATTGCAGCATTATTACATTATGTCCTATAAAAATACAACACAAACTGGCACCAGCAGCTTTATGTCCCACTTTGCTGAAAATACAATCAATGTGGATATGCCCAATTTATTTTAATCCCCAAAACTGAACCGTCTTGGACTGTTTTATTTAGTTTGAGAGTCACAGGGAGAAAATGAGGTAGAATTAGTCCCGTGGGTCATGTCATTGGAGGACGCTAAATCCTTGTTGTCTTAATTAAAGCTTAGTGAATAGACAGAAATTAGCATGGCCCAAAGCTTCAGTGCACATCACCACCGGGAAAATAAAGTTTTCAAGCTAATAATTATGTTGATTGTGCTTTTTAGTGCGAACCAGGCTTCCTGAGAGTACAAAGCAAAACAAGCCATTACAAGCACCATCAAGGGAGAAGCCAAACTCTTGATGGAGCCATCAGACACATCTAAAATTAGAAACACGATTCATGTCTCCGATTTAACATTTTTCAACAAACATCACTTATGAAAGTAGCTTTTTTTTGAGTTTATGTTTGCACCTCTCGATACTCCACATGGTAGTGCTGATGGTGAAGCACTCCTCTGTGTGTGCTGTATTGACATAGAAAGCTTAGCTGTCCCATGACCTGTTATTTGTCAAGTTTGACTTAAAATCAAAAACTCTTCCAGTCAAAAGTACCTTAATCTTTACAAACCTTTGTGTTGTAAATTCTGCGATGTCTGGCCAAGCATTGTTGGCCTTAATAGTTGCAGTCAATCTCTTGAAGAGAACTAAGAAAACAAACCCTATGACTCATTTTAACTCAACTTCAGTGCCTCTACTGTGCAGTTTAGGATTGGTTTTAAAATGTTATTGATCATGTTCAGGGAACAGTTTGGACTCATGCCCAGCTAAAGCTCCCATGGCTGAGACAGATGCAGACCTTACAGTAGACGATATTTGAAAGAGTTTGGGACTGTTTAATAAAATTCAGACATATGTGTTTGAATGACGAATGTGCAAAAGCTCTTAACCTTACACACTTAACTTAAACTTAAACTCAGGTTCATGCTAAAATGTAATGATTTATATACTGGAGCCTTGTTTTGTGTCCTGCACAATGTGACTGTGTAAACTGATTTATGTCCCCACAACATGAGTAATACGACACTCACATACATGCATGCTTTTACCAGAATGGCAACACAATCCCTGTTTTATGTTGTGTCAAACAGCAACTGTGTGTCCTCCTCCTCGGAATATATGTAACCTCATTCTAGCTGGGAGCTGGGCACGCACACACACACACACACACACACACACACTCATTCATCATTTCTTTCTTCACGCATGTAGACATGCACATTCTTCCTCCATCACTTATTTCACTAATGCTAAGAGGTCACTGTCTGTGTGTGGTAGATAATAATGAATTATGGTTTTCTGTGCAAACACACACACACACACACACACACAGGTCGCACACACAAATACATTCTTAGAGGATAAAAGCACATTTAAATGACTTTGAATAGATTGTGTGGGTGTATGTGTGTAATCTGCTGATGTCAAGTGTTCATTTAAAAGGCCATAAAGATAGATATCTTCCCGTTACATTCTTAATCACATGACCTTTAAGAAGTCAGTCAGGCTGGATTTATATTTTTCAGCAAGTCTTTGAGCTGCTCAATGTGTCATTAGGTCAGGGCATTTTTCTAATTCTGCATAAATTCTGAGTCTTTTGTATTATCTTTGAATTATTTTTAAAGTCATTTTAAAATCATTTTTTTAGATCAGATTTCACTGGTGTTTCTGAACATGGCATCCTAGTGAATACAGATTTAACTGATGTGGCTTTCTTCTCATTTTTTTAATTGGTCTTGTTGGCATAAAATTTCTACCATGAGCTGTTACTAAGCATCCTGCTGTGTAGATTCATTCTTGTACTTATTTCCCATTGAGCTCTCATGGCCTCAGAAAAAAATATGCTCCTGGGATTAAATGTAATGTTTCTTTCCACTGTGATGTACACTTAAAAGGTATTTCATTTTAGCGTTTGCGTAATGACTCACTCACGGTCATGTGTTTCTGATTTAAATGTTTTGTCCTAGATCCTTGAACCCGCTTGTCAGGAGTTCTTTTTTTTTTCTCCAGGAAAGGCACAACCATTTTTTATGCTCTTCCTTTAATGAAGATATATTTAGGAAGGTATCTAAACAGAGCTACAGTCCCGTCATTTGAAGAGGACTTTTGTCCTAATTTGTATAGCAGCACTCACAGTGTTCCATTTTTACTCCTGGGGGTTCAGCTTTTCACCTTTGTTAAAGTGTGTTTTTTTTGTAATTAAGGCTCATTTTCAAAACGAAATTAAGGTGGTTTTAGGTGGAGGCAGAGATAATAAATCAAGTGATTTGACTTCTTTTGACTTATTTTGCGGCACAGCTGTTCATACAGCCACTTCTTTTTATATGGTCTATAGCATCTGTTACCTCAGCTGGAGACTCCAGTACAGATATTTAAACATTCTTGTTCATGTTTAGGCTAAAGGACTTTATTTTATTGCCCACCATCATCCAAACAAGGGACCAAAAGTCTGTGTACAGAGGTAGATTAGGAATGGTGGCGGACTTTCACTCAGGAGTCCGATCTTTGAGTCCACCTGCCACCATGAGCTGATCACCACTAAACCTGTCTGGCCCTGCCCCTGACAAAAACACTTAACCTTACCTGCTCCAGCTCAGCTGCACTGTAGCTGTACAGAGCAACTCCCAGAAGTCCCTTTGTGTAATTGAATAAGGGTGATACAGGTGGTCTTTGATGAAGAGAAAAAAACCTAAAACAAAGCTGGACTGTGGACTTTTTAAAGCTTTTTTCTGAATAAATTCACCATTTTTTAACAGGAATACTTGCCTATATATATTTTATGTATTATTTATTATGGTTTCTTTTAACTGTAGTGTGAAAGATGACATTTTTATGTCATATGTGCCATGTCACAAACTCCAGGTGTACAACTGGGTGAGTAGGTAATTAGTAGCATCACTGTAGAGCATCAGCTCTCCAACTGCTTCACTAATGGACTGAAACAGCGCTCCACTCACGCTGCCTGTCATATTGACTGACGTGACTGATACCTTGTGTGAGTGGTTGAGTGGCCATCTGACAGAGCCGTTAACTGACTGATTGATTATCCCGCTGACTGACTAAACAACTGAGTACCTGAGAGCATGACTGGCTGTGAGGGCAGCTGATGGACTGTCAGTGTATTTTTAATACAAGGTAAGCAACCAAGTGTGTCCATGCCATGAGAAGCCTGAGTGACCAGTGGGCTAATAGTATGCCCTTACTAGGAGAGAGAACTGTGAGATGGTGCCAGAGAGAAGGTGAGGTTTTTTATGATGAGAGTAAGGAAGGTCTTTATACAGCAGAAGAAAAAGTTAAAAAATACAAATGAAAGTAAAAAAGAGAATTTCTTTTCAAGTGCTGTTGAGGTCTTTTGTCGGTGGGTCTGACAGACAGGGGCCACACAGGAACAAAGAGGAGAAATTGGTGAGAAACAGACTGAGAGGGAGAGCAGGAAGTAAAATGGTCATCAGTAGTGAGTGAAGGAAGGAGAAGAGATGAGACGAGGGCACAGCCTGAAAGCTGTGGTAGAAACATTTCATGTATCTGTACTATGGTTCATTTTAGTGTTTGTTAATGATGAAGTTTTGTAGTCTTTTACCGTAAGTGGGCACACTTACACTTTCATTGTGTATCTCTAGATTTAAAATGATAATAATAAAAATCGATTAACACAAAAAATAATATTTACTCTGGAACACACTTAGCTGCTGACCAGGTCAAAATACTTTTAGAAAATCTACAACATACAGGACCTAACGGGTGTGTTAGTGAAACCAGGTGGTATATATAAGTATATATACATTTCAACACTGAATATGTATCTTTAGTGACACTGACAAAAGAAGGAACTACATTAAAATCACACACTATAGATTCATCCAATATGACCATAATTCCCAATAATACTGGGCTGGTAAAACTGGACACATATTCCCACGCCATGTGGCTAATTTTGTGGAAGTTGGAAATGATTGTATATCCATGAAATGCCA
This sequence comes from Parambassis ranga, assembly GCF_900634625.1. Taxonomy (NCBI): domain Eukaryota; kingdom Metazoa; phylum Chordata; class Actinopteri; family Ambassidae; genus Parambassis; species Parambassis ranga. The sequence continues at coordinate 10,215,021 of NC_041039.1, read as the reverse complement.
AATTTTGACCAGCAGAACAGATGGGATATAATCATTTGGAGCTGGATTTTATCGGTAAATATCAGGTTTCAGTGTCAGGGTGACTAAAGCTTTCTTTTTAATCCAATTAACCACTCTGCAAACAATAGAGCTTATTTTTTCCTGTCACAGTAACTTCAATAATGTGAGACAATGTGAAGTCAGGAAGTTGAAGATATACAGTGTTACTGTTAATGTGCCTTTTCAGCTGTCACACTATACGACTGCTGAGCATTGTTGTTTTCTGGTCTTTTATTGTTAGAAACAGCATTAACTGTGGAAGAGAGCTCCTGTTTTACTGGCTGTACAGACCACATGAAGACACCTTTAAGTTTTTATAAAAAAAGCAGGACTAGCAAGAAGGCAACAAACAATCTGCAGCCATTACATTCTAACATGGAAATACATTTGTATCAAGAATCTATGGGGCCTTTTTTGTGGCTGCAACAGAAATTGGCCTGTATATGTGTGCTTGCTTGCTTTGCTGAGATGCAAATGTGTTCACAAAGCCATTTCAATTACTTGAACTCCGTTTTTCTTGTGCCTGTGCTTGTTTGGTAATTTTGTGGCTGCATCCTAAAAGTCAGAGTGACAGAGCTGAGATTGTGTGTATGCAGATCTGTGCCGCCTGTCTTTTCCCTCTCTGCTTGCTCGGACTGCCTATATTTTCCAAATGCCAGGGCAGAGAGAAATTAATGGCATGTGCCATTAGTGAAGGCTGCCCCCAGTTTCACCAATCCCACAAGAAAAACACATGGACGGCGGACAGTTATGCAAAAATATGTATCACATTCCAAGCCTAAATCTGGAATATAATGACATCAGTAATATAGGCATCATTTTTCTATTTTAAATCAGGACTGTTTTAAACTGTGTACTGCCAATTTTAATTTTTATGACACCTATTTGACAAGTACAATGGTAAACTACCATTTTAATTGTAATATGCCTGGATTATTTGACTCACTCTTAATATCAGAGCAAATGTCAACCTGAATCCTGATCTAAATTTAAATAGGAATTCATGACTTTAAGCAGTGTGCACGGTGCAGCAGTGTTTATCATATCTTATGTGCTGATTATTTTGACGCCCGCAACGTTAAATAATGTATATTCACTGTTTATATCTAGTCAAATGATGTCATCTGCAGCTTCATACTGTTTGTACAGACTCGCTGTGTTACATGTATATTAAGTGCTCACTTAAGTGTTATGGCAGTTTGCAGAGGGATGGAGTGTTTCCCATTCAGAAGTCCAGACCTCCCCATCTGGTCTTCTGCTTGATGTTTAATTCAGCTGATATGACCCTGTTTCCTGATCCGTCTTAGGAGATGCAGCCACACACAAACACACTCACACACCAACAATGTCATGTTTCCCTGCGTGAATGTGACGTTTGTATTTTTATGAACAGTGGGTATTTTAAATTAAAAAACCTGCCTTATAAACACACACTCGCACACACTAAATATTTGTTAAACAAATCCTGACTCCAGCCGGCGTCTGCGTCCTTGACTCCGACTCATTGTCTATCCGTCTGTCTTTTTTTTTTCCCCTCATCCCATTGAAGGACTGCCCTCACTCCTTCATTGAGATGCCGTTGTGCTATTAGTGCGGCCAAAACACGCATACACACAGACATCCTGAGTGAGCAACAAGGTGAGGAAAAACTCACTGCTGATGGATGTTATTTTCCATCATCACCCTTTCTCTGTTTGGGCTCTCTTTTTGTATACTCGTCCTCCATTTGCCCTCTCCATCTCATATATTGCCTAATTTTCTACGCTCTTTTATTTATTTCTCAATATGCTCATGCAATTCAGGGGCACTGGAGCCTATCTCAACAAACAAAAGGCAAGAAATATAAGAAAAGGTATACTCTGGACGGGCTGCTAGTCTTTCACACAATCTTCTGACCTCCATAGTTTTTGATAGTGTACATCATACCCAGCTTTTGTTTCTTCAGACTGGTTCACCTTCTTCTTTTATTGGCATAGTGACTACTTTTCCAATTAAAATAACAAACAATGCACAGTAACTGTCATGAATTTGCAAAATGTCCAATCTGGATGAACTCATTAGGTGTTAATTGAGTCATTAGTTGTAAGGTAGAATAGGAATTGTCAATGAGAATGGTCAGTTGATGACCATGTGGTTACACAACCACCATGGACACGGAATCTGTCTGATGATCTGAAAATGAACCTGCAGTAATTGATGGCTACAACACAGCCACCATGGAGTATCGCCATCAAGAAACATGGAACTGTGGAGAGGAAGACTTTCATATATAAGAGAGGCAAAGCAAAACTCCAGAGGTGGTGGTGCACTGCTGCAGCATTAACAGGGTGCTACATAGAAGACAAAGAAACCTCTGGATAAGCCAGAGTGGTTTTGGAATCGTATGGTCAGATGAAGTTGGAATTGAGCTTTTTACCTGCAATCAAAAAAGGTATTACAGAGAGGAGAGAATGGATTGTCTTTCCTCATTCTGGCTACATACTATGTCAGTAGCTTTGTGTCAATTCAGGGGCTGCACTCTTTATATCACATGGATGGTAACAATACAGACATGTGATATTCATTCATTTTAAAATGGAACTTTAGTGAACCCTTGCCATTACTCTGCCTAACTTTAACCAGTATTTTTTTATGCTATATTTAGACACGGGTGGAAACTAAACTTGAAGTGAGTGAAACTCTGCCCTTGTTTTTTTTGTGAGGGCATGTTGCACGTTCTTCTATCTTTTTGTATATTTTACGACCTTATGGTACTTTTTTTATCATGTCTTCATTATAATATTCCTGCAGTTCTCCTAGGAGGTGACCGTTGCATTAATAGCTGTGAAGTGTGCTAAGCTTTGTTATAAGATTACATTACCATGGAAATGTGTTACTGTATCCTTAACCCATGTGTGTTTAATGAAAACCCCACACACACGTCTGCCGGTTGATGGAATTGATTGTGAAGTACTATGATCAAAGTGCTAACTAATGCTTTATATACTCTTCTGCCTGCATTTGCTCTTTGATAGTAAATATACTATTCAAAGAGCTCTCCTCATTTCTGTGCCAGAAAGCAAAAACTAATGAGCATGTTCTGCCTGCAGTGCATCACCTAAATAAACTGATTGATGGCTCTAAGCAGCAGGAATATAAATGCAAATATACTAGAAAGAAAGCTTCCAGTATTCTTTTATTTGCTGTGTGGACTTTAGTTTTAGTTCAGGTGTGTTTGCCTGCAAACACCAAGCAGAATGAACTGGTGTTAAATCATTATTGTAAAGAAATAATTCCTGAACCAATGTTTAATTAATGCTGCCTTTCCTCATATATCTAATAGCCATCTTTATTTTTTCATCTACTTGAATGAAAACATTAGTGCTGCCAGCAGAGCTTGCTGACTTTAAATTACTGGATATCCATTATGTTGCATAGGAGTCCAAAGGCTTCCCAGAGATGGCAGATGCCAGAATATATTTACTCTCACCTCCCACTTTTTTTTTTTGGCTCATGTGGATAAATGATGGTAATCATTAAATTTATTGACTTAACATCATAATGATATAATAACTGTTAGAGTTTTCATATTCTTCACTATAGAAAGTCTGGGTTTAGCTTAGTCCTGAATAAAAAAAAAAACAAAAAAAACCTGTGTAAACATGTGTTAGTTAAATTGGTTTTGTAATGGCATTTAGTAAAGTACTGTTTCACTGCAGTTTTATTCAAAATATATTGTATTCCTATTGTGAACAAGTCCAATATATAACACATGATAGCTAGGATGTCATATGTACTTCTATTAGCCAACTGCTGTAAAACAGTATGAACACGAAAAATTGCTGCACTGCTTCTCCTACCCCCTCTTTAAAAGGTCTCGCTGTGAATTGCTAGCAGTTACTGCAGATTAACGCTATCTACTGACACTACTACCTCGTCCATCCACTTTGTTCGGCTCGAGAAGCTCAATGCAGTGAAGTTTATATGTGGTTACACAGCATTCGCGATGTTACTGACACATTAACCCACCTTACTTGCTTTACCTTCTTTCATGCCTCATTAATCATAGGAAGAAAAATACAAACTTTATGGAGTGTTTGCATAAGCAGAGTCTTGAATTCAATCCAGTTACAGCCAATGCCCACTCATTAGTAGTAACTTGTTAGCTTTTTTCATGGCAACCCCCTATTCTAGCCTCCCCTTTTTTCTCCAAGTGCCTGAAAAATTCCCATACTTGGACCTCCTCTTGGCTGTGGAGGATCCTTTCACCTCTGTGCATCAACATTAATTCAGTATTTATACTTGAAGTGTGCGTTTAGCAGGCTGTCTGTGAAGATGATCCATGTGTGCAGTTGGGCGGTTGCACGGTTTTATGCATCTGATTATCTTTTGGCAAATGCAGCTTTTTAGGCTTTAAATGATGCCCCTGTTCTCATGTGTCTTTCATATGTGTGCACACTTTGGGATCTCTAATTACGTGGCAATTAACGGTCACTGAACTGAATCTAAAATATAGCAGCCATTTTTTTAGAAGTGAGTTGTATGCACCATAAATTGTATCTACGTGTGCATGGGGAATGGCTTGGTCATGTTGCAAGCAAATCAAAATTCAATTTACAGACACGCATGCAAGGAAACGCACACACAATACAAATATATAGTTTACATCTGAACAGCTTTGAGTCTATGCTATCGTCTGGTCTTGTTAGACGAGAAATATGTACCATATATCCTCCCCAAGGCTGATTTTACTGGCTTTCCTCCAGGCTCTGGTGCAAAATCAGCGTATCCATGTTTTCACCCTCAACAAATCTGTAATTGGTAGGATGGGAATGTCCTTGAATCAGCATATAGAAGACCACTGGGGCAAAAGCAGACCACTAAAAACCATAGTAATGAAATCATTTGAAAGTCCATTTGGAGCCTGTTGAACTAAACACTGAAATTGATAGTTGTGTAAAGTAATACTTAATGCAGTGTTTGGACCTCACTTTCCTCTGTAACCTGTGCTTTCATAGCTCTTTTGAAACAGCATTAAGGCGGTGTGTCAAACTGTGCAGTGAAGCCAATATCAATGAATATCTTTCAGTCAGGATGGCAGCTGCTCAGCAGGAAGGCCCATTTTCCAGGCTCGAGGACAGACTTGTATGCTGATTTCGACTGACTAGCTGGTGCCGTTTTTTTGTTGATATTTGTATTGTGGAAAACTGTGGAAATGTGAACTATATCAAAAGGGTATTTTTGGGAAAGGTTTCAGACCTGTAAACTAATATTTTGTGAATTTTGTTTTACTATATATAGTATTCATAGCCTGCAATTTTCCGGCATAGTATATGTCCCAAAGGGCAATGCAGCCATGCTTACATTTTAATGGTTAGCCTGAGGCTAGTGCTGAGAATAGTGTTGTTAACTCTATATTGTCTATATGGCTCCAGCTGGAACTCTTCATTTAATCTTATAAATAATTAATATTAAATCGATACACTGACAAATACAGTAATTTATTTCAATGTGATAATGCAGTTTAATGTTTTGACATGCTTAATGCTTACAGATTATTGATGGGGTGAATTTCAACATGCTATTTATTTAAAGGACCAGTGGTGCGGATTTAGTGGCATCTACGTTTGAACTGAGATTTCTCTTTCCAAGCACAGTTGGAGAATCAACAGTGGCCACCACTTACATTTAAAAGGGTCAGTTTGGTTTGTCCTTTGTGGGTTCCCGTAGAAACATGTTGGAAAATATCGAGGGCTCTGTGCAGAAAGTGAAGAGGAGTTACCACAGTGATAGCAGCATCCACTAGTTAAACTCTGCATTTATGAATAGACCACAACCACTGTCCAGACACAGATGTACACTCTGAGATTAAAAACTCTTCTTTACTCCGGTGTGAGAGGAAATATCACTTTAAAGGATAGAGTGGAGGTGCACCTAGCACCATGTAGCTTTGATGTGGTCTGAGCAGGCAGGTGACATACACAAATCCCAGTAATCCTGCACACTAAAACAGCACCACACTGCTTGATCGTAACTGACACACCCCCATGCTGTGCCTCTTCTCCCACTAGGTGCTGTTGTTCTCCTGCTTCCTTCAGGAGATACGACATCACTTCAGGACCCAGACAGTGTTTATTAAGGATTCTGTTTGTCAAGGCTGAAAGCTCCAGCCACACAGCACGCAGACATATTTTCAGGTTTGTGGGAGAGGAAGGAGAGAATCCAGCTTGGGAGTCATAAAGGACAGAGTCCAGAGAGTGCTATTTTATGGGCCCAGATGTGTTTAATAAATCATTTTTCCCCAGACCTAATTAAACACTTACAGCCTAGCCCTTTTAAGCTATTAACATCTGCTCTACCAAATGAACTAGGACGAGCTCCAGGACTAGATGGATTTAACGGTAGCAGGCAGAATAAATAGAGTGTTCCCTTTCATGTTCTTTCTTCATGCATTTTCTCTGCTTTCTGTTTATGTCTCGCTTTCTGCCTTTGTAATTTTCTCAGCAACTGCTGCTCTTAACATTTTTTATTTGATTTACTTAGAAAAAAAACATGCATCATTCGACGCTTCTGTTATCAAACACATTATAAGAGCTATGGAGGATTTCATTTCCTCTCTGTTTGCAACAAAGTCTTAAAAAAAAAGGTCAAAACAACCTCATAAGAATTACATGAGAAGATTCAAGGTGTGTACTGTAACAGCCTACTCAGGGTCACTCAGACCATCCATACTTAATCACTAACCTGTAATGGTGATGTGGTTCCTAAATACACGTACCACTTTTTAATCGCTCCTGGTCCTGGAGTCTGATATGTCTATATAATCCATGTTAACTTTAGGCCGTATGTTAATTTGGATCTTCTCGGTATCCAAATGGAATTAAATACAAATAAGCTCTGGGATCTTTTATACTTGGAAACTCATGAATGAAATAGTACACAGGTGAAAAAAATATCAGAATTTCCATCTCAGGGTTCGATACAGGTGCCAAATGAAGTTGCCCTGTAGATTTTCTCATGCTAAAATACTTTTAGTTTCCTGAGGCCAGACAAACACGCTGGATCCTTCCCTCATACAACATTTACAAAAGGGATTTTTTGATATTTTCATGCATTGTTTACATCCTAGGTTTCACCCTATCTCTTCATTGCCTTTGCAGGTGCATGGCTTTAATCAGGTTTCTTTTCTTAATCAGATCAGTAGAGCAGACTCTGCACTTTTATTTGTATTTGACATGTGGTTTGTCATGATAATGATATAGTCATGAGGACACAGATGATGAGTGACCCAAAGGTCCTTTTAATCTGTTTTGGATTGAAACACTGATGTGAAAATCTGAATTAAAACACATTCCATGGGAAAAATGCTCTTCCTGCATTAAAGAATCCACACTTCAAAATAAAAGCAGCTAAAATAAGTTTTCTCCACAGGCTACCTGATGAAGCCTTGGCCCGTCTTCTGCTTCTACGATCCTGATGGACTTGGCTCGGAAAGTGAATTTCTTCTAGGTGAGTAACGATTAAAACTGTGCTGGTTAAAGGAATTTCCTGTGTGCACACTTCAAACCAAAGAGTGTATGCTTTGCCTTGCATTGATTGTTGTGCACTAAACAGTTAAAGAGGAAAATCTTCATGCTGATAGAGGAAAATCTTCATGCTGAAATAAAGATGGGCTGAGGTGAGTGTAAATGTACAGTATGTGGTAAATAAAGCATAGAGTTTAATTAAAAGGCAGTGCTCTTTTTTTCCCTATAAATTTAACATGACCCATCTCTACCTGCTTGTGTAACTTAGCTCTGCACTGCAGTGTTTCTGCTTCCCACAAACACAAGTGAAAAAAGTCACCTTTATGGATCAGTTATATAAAGTCAGCCGTGTTCACTCAATTATGACATGGTTACTTGAGAGAGACAGACAATGCAGATATTCAGTACGACATCTAATTGTAGGAACTCAGATCAGCCCTGGATGTTAATTCCTTTCCATCCATCCTGTGCTTTGTTGGAAAAGACAGTCTTCTCCTCTTGTACTGGTGGTTTGTCATGATTGGTTCAGGCCTACTGATCTTGGCCGCCGTCCCCTGAGCTCAATAGGATTTGGTGTAATCCGGCAGAGCAGAGCAGAGCAGATGGACACACAGGTAAGATCACAGTGGTGTAGGGCCTATAATTGGCCTGGCCCTTTGCCAGCAAACCCATTTTACTGGTAGTAATATTAATCTTTTAATTATGTAATCAGATTTCAAATTGGAGTAGCCCTCTAACTGTTATTATTGACCAGATCAATTTATCGACCAATGTCTTTTAGAAATTCTTTCACTCAGAGCATTGTAGCTGGCAGTCATGCTGTTGTTAGACTGTGGATCAGACACACTGACTGCAGATACAGTTAGTTACTATACTGTAATCCTGCAGAACAGTAAAGGAAACAGGTTCCCCTGTACAATGGAACTCTTACTTGCACTGAATGCCATGAAAGGTTTAAGATATAATAAAAATAGAATAACAGAGTAGATGGACAGACAGGTCAGTCTACAGTCACATGAAAACATGAACACACCCATCCATCATATCTGAACTTTGTCATCAAATTGAAAAATAAAGAAAGCAATTACTAGATGCACTGTAATATAATGAAGCAGATGGCTGCCTTACAGCTATCACTCTTCCTATCACTTATTTTATTAGCCAAATATAAAACCATGAATCAAATTATTTGTGGTTGAGCTGCTCTGGGAAGTCTGCACAGCACTCTGGGATTGAAGATGAAATGATAGAAATTTCACGCAGTAATAACTTTTTTATTATTTGCAAATTACACATATTGGCTAATGAAAATTAAGGGTTTAACTGTTTTTGCACTGAGTGGACTTTAAGGCATTTGAAACAGCCTGTGTTTACATAGCTGTGCGCCCTCTTATGGTCATGTGAAAAATTGCACATAAAGTCAGCAGGTTGTTACAGGACTCGTACATCACAGAGATGTAGTGGTAAGGCAGGATTACTTGACTAACAAAGTAAGCAAAGGATTACTTAGTCTTAGATCCCCTTACTTTAATTTACTGCACTTTTCTGTCAGAGGCTAACAGACCAGACACAGAATAAATTAAGTTACTTTTTTTTGGTAGATTTTTCCACTGCTTTGTTAATTTATTTTGTGCCAGTATGTAGTTTGGAAAATCCACACAAAATAAATTATCCTTTGCAAGTGCTTGGAAAGTAATCTTTTTCCAAAAAAAACCCCCAAAAACAAACACTGAGCAGATCAACAGGCTGAGAAAAAATCTCTACGGTGAGAGCTGCAGAGTGGGATCACATAAATGTTTTCTGCAGAGACTGATTAACCCACGCTGAAGATGTTCAATCAACTCTTTACAGGGAGTTTGCAGGAGTTCAGCTTTGCTCTTCAAATCTACATATTCAAAGTAATTACTTTTAAACAGCACTAGCTGTGCTGCCTCTTTAGCCAGCGTGTATCCTGCATCTCCCTGTGTGCAAAAAGACTGATTACTGTGGTTGAATCCTTTGTAGAAAGGCTGCATTTAGGAAGTTATGAGAGACTTTAATACAGAAAGATGACTCATTAAGTGAAGCAGTAGTTTTACATGCTGCCCTCCTTATAGGCAGGGGTCTTCATATGGTGTAGTAGTAATCAGTCACTCTAATTAAAGGGGAATTCCGCAGATTGTGCACATCAATGCATGCTTGTGGTTCATTGGAAGTGCTTCAGCATACTGTATATGAAGATACAGCATGAAGCCCTTTGTGGTTCTAGAGCATGATGCACAAAATGCCTCAAGTGATGGAGCTCTCTAGCCCACTCCTCGTCTCTGCATGAGTTTAGAGCCTTAAGGCAAGCTGCTACTGGCATGATGTACTCAAAACCTGGATTTTCAAGTTGCATTATGGGTATATTTGAACAGTGCACAAATCTTTGTTTTGGGCACTTTTTAAAAAGCAATTTGTGTGATTGATGATGGGACATATGACTGTAGGATTTTATGTCTGTACTTTTTATTTATTAATTTGAGGATTATGCACTAAACTTACTTATATCAGATACCTGCAGCATCACAGTTGCATGTAAGGTGACAGTGCAGTAGAATAAGTAGAAGTGCACAAAGTGATTTGTTTGACACAAATATAATTTGCAGCCTCTGAGCATTCAACCCAAGTGTTAATTGCATGGTAATCTTTATCTATCTCCAGATGCAAATGCAACTCAGTCAGGTGCGCCTTAACTGGTGCACCTGTAGCAGTTTGTGTGGTGTGTGTGTGTGTTCTGCAAAGAGTGTGTGTCTGTTGAATTTCAGCGCAGGTGCGTGATCTCTGGTTGACGCTGATCACTTCTGTCGACTTACTGCCGTGACTGTGAGAGGATATTGACGAGTTAAAATTTGATAACAGTGCTCCTGCGCTTCCCTCTCCGCCATGGGGCGCAAAGCACGGAGCAGAGCGGAACGGAGCGGAGCAGCCACCCGGTAATCCGTGCGCTTTTTGCCGGGGACATAATTAGATTATGGTGGTGCGCCGATCACCGTCTCTGCTGCGTGCTGCTCCTACGGTAAATGCGCGGCTACCTTAAGACAAAACCTCTCTTTCTGACTCCGCATCGCCTCTCTCTCTCTCTCTCTCTCTCTCTCTCTCTCGCTCTCTCCCTCTTCTTCATCTAATGTCACTCCCCTCCCTCTCTCCCTCCCCCTCTCTTCGCTCTCTCTCTGTGTGCTTGGGAAGGCAAGGGGGAATACTAGAGCACATATTCTGTTACTCTGCCGCTCTCCTACAGAGCCTTGTGAATCCCTCACTGGAGACTTCAACTAAAGAGGGAAGGAAGAATATATTCTGACTATCTGAAGGCCACCACGTCTCTTTTTGTGACTTGAACATAAACTACTCGTCTCGTCTTGGCGGTGCTGGCAGCGGAATTTCCCCCCGCACCCTACTCACACTAACAAAAGTGGGGTCAGTCTTTTTCAGCCAGGCAGCCAGGCGGGCGGGTGGATGGAGTTGTGTGGATGTTATTTCCTGGATTTTCTCTTCGGGCTGTGTCTTACCGCGGCCCAGAGACAGCAACAGTGTGTGGAAAAGTAGATAAACATATGGCTTCAACGAGGATGACACGGTAAGTCGTCCATATTTCTGTATGAAACCTCTTTATTCTGACTTGTCTGTGCTTTTCGGCAGTGACTTCAGTGGACCTAAAGGCACACTGTATGTATATATTTCTTCTTCTAGCTCCTGTGTGTGTAGAGAAGATTTGATATAAAGCATGTGTGTGGAGAGGAAACGCTGCTCTTGTGACCAAAATAGCAAAAAAAAGCAGATAGATGAGTGACTGCAGCTGCTTTGGAAACTCTTATCACCGCGCTGTGTGCAGCTTTGAACAGTTGGAGCCGTTTTCCCGTGTTTTAGGCCATGTTGGGGTGAATGCGCTGTCCGTGGTGCTGAACCCGGCTGATCAGCTTATTGGTGCTGGTTTAGTAAACTGACGTCGACTTGAATTAATTCAAGACGATTTGGCAGCATTTATATGCAATGCGCAGATTTGAATTCATTTCTCTGGTTATTGATAACTATTGACCAAAAAAAATTGATCATTACGCTGCAATTAACTTTTTTTTTGGTTAATCTGGTCATTTTACATTGCATCCCCGGTGGTGTCACTAATAACACTAATAATCAGGTAATACTAGTATTTTTTTGTGCAGTAATTATATGTTAAGACTGATTGTATTCTCCAGAGTGTTTTCAACAAGTTCTCTACTGTATGGTCTGTCTGTGGAAGTCATGCAGTGGTCCCGTCTAAAGCAGGTTACCTCACAGCAGCCTGTGTGTCTCGGATTATGAAGAGAGAGAGAGAGAGAGAGTTATCCGATTACTTTAAATTACGGGCAAGCTGTCGCCTTCTCAATACAGAGAAGATAGACAGGGGAGAAAGTCAAAGGTGAAGAGAGGTGGGGGATGATGTATGCATGTTGTGACGCTCTGATCATACAGAACCTGGTATCAACATGTGAACATTTGTGAGTCTTGTATGGACATTCTTTTTCTACCTGTTCCTGTGTGTGTGTATGTGTGTGTGTTTGTGTGAGCGGGTGGGTGGGATTGTGTGTGTGTGTGTGTAGCTGAGGGAGGGGGTCAGACAGACAGAATGTGTTTTGTGAACCTGGGACCCGTCCACTCCTCACCATGTCAAATCCTGTTAGTCACACTGGATGACAGAAGCACAGAGACTTCGATTTAAATAACTGCAGCTAAGTCCTTTGCTTTTGAATGGGAGCTTTTCAGTGGAGTGGTGTTTTTAGTTAGTTAGCAATGAGTGCAGAGGGAATTTGCACATAACAAAGTCTCTTTCTTTCATCTGAAAATACACTTGTGGTTTTACGTTAAACATTTTAAAGCACAAAACATTACATACACATACTCTCAATGGACTCAATGGCAATGTCTCTTTCAAGAAGTCATGATCTGATCCCTCAAGAAAATCTACAGACTGTGACCGTCATGTAGGAACTATTACTACTACTATGATGTTTGTTTTTTATTTTATTGCAGCAGTTCTCAATCAGAGCCCTTGAGACTTGGGGAAATTTAAACTGACTACCCTGCAGGGTAACCCCAGCTTATCTGGGTCCCAGGGTTTGCAATTAGGAACCAGTACTGTGGCCACACTGTTCCCATGAAATGGAGGAAATGAATGCCATTTTTTTAAACTTTAGGAGAATCAAAATGCCCTCTTGTCTCCATGTTCTAGCACAATGCAATGTTAAAAATGCATTCCATGTCAAAAGTTTGAGTATATTGTTTATCAGGAAAGCACAAAATGTTTGTCTTCCCTTTGCTGTGTGTTTCACAGGTGATGCAGTTGAAAAACGTTCCTACCTTATTGCTTATGTCAGCTGTCTTCACTGTTGAAATGTGATAATTTGATTGTACTTGTTGCCTGCTTGAAGTGAAATGTGACACCATACGTGGCAAAGGACTGAATGGCTGCACTGGAAAGGCCTATTTAACCTCTTCAAAAGAGACTGCATTGGCTGACTTTTCTTGTTGCAGGAGTGGAAGTAGTTTCCTTTCTGCGACCAAACACACCCATAGGCAGGGTTACTGATTAGCCTGGTTTCCACAGAACCTGGCATTGCTGTTAGAGCCTCACTCAGATTTCATTACAGTCACTGGGAGCTGCTCCACTGACAGTGCTGAGAAACTGTGACAATGATGAAATACACATTCAGATATGCTTTGCCCTTCTGGCAGTTGTCTGAAATCCACACCTCCGCTGTAGCGGTGGTCAAAAAGTTTAAGAGCCTTTTAAAGTTTCCAATTATTCAATAAAGGTTTCAACATAGATACAAATTGACCTTGTGCGACCTTTGAACATGTACATGGTAATTATCTGGGGCTTGACTGATTGAACTGTCAGATTGAGATGACTGGCTAGAACTGGAAGAACATATTTCTGTGTCCAAACCACATCCCAGGCTTCAGGTCTGAAATGTGGAGCATTTGGTCGCATCGCCTCCAAATTGTATTTATTACTCTGAGTTTAATGTGTCAGTCTGGTACAAAGATAGCTTTGTTTGTGTTTTGTAGTTAGTAGTGCATATTAGTCTGCATTTACTGCCTCCTTTAATTTCGCTAACTAACAAAAAATGAATTATCCCTATAACTATATTTACATTTACTTACCTCACACCTGTGCTATCTACACACACTGATTTTGGTCCCATCTCCTCAAGTGGAAGCCTCCCTATTAGAAAGATGTCATACTGAATTAGCCACACTCATGTAAGCAGACCTAACTATTCTTATTGCAGAGTTCTGTGTGCAGTCCTCAGCGGTATCTGCCATTTTTATGCATATGTTCTTTGTCAGATTTTCCTTACTTTTGTGCTTTCAAAGTCAAGTGGAACCCAGTTTTATTTCACAAACTACTGTTTTGATTGTGTCCTTTTCCAAATACAGCCCCTGATTAGGAGAGCTTTTGCTTTTGTTGCTTTTGTTGAACTCAAGTCGTGATTTTAAATGCTTCTTTCAAGCCATTCCTGTTGGTTGTACCTCTGCTGGCAGGTGTTCTGTATATTTGGCTTAATGCTCACAACTAGCTGTCATAGGCATGTCTTTTTGAGTTAGTCAGGCTTCTGTGAACAACACAAGCTGCATTGGGTTATGAACTCTTAAGTGTGTAAGTGTAACTGTCAGATGAATGAGCATGTAAAAATTAAACACAGGTTGCTTTAGAGTATAGGAAGAGGGTCTGCTGTTTTATAGGTAGCATGTTGGACCCTGTGAGTTGGAAATGGCAGTTTATGGTGGCAGACGGTTCCCTCTGTGCTTCATCCAATGCATACCGAATGCCAGGTTTCTCTGATTGTTTTCACGCTGGTAGAATTTTAGAAGTCTTCAACTGTTCTGCTTCTACTTCAGTGTGAAATTGTTGATCATTGAAATTTTGTTTTAGACTTTGCTGGTTGTGCTAGGTGCCATTTTGAATGTTTCTGTGTGAGGGATTGAGTTTACATTCAACAATACAACCGAGTTAATTGTTCCTAACAAGATTATCTGCCTGCTGGCCAAAAACACCGCCTGCAATCTGCATATCTGGCAACTCAGCCAGGAGAAACAAAGAGGCAAAGCCGCAAAAGCTGCCTAACTTATTTTCTTTGTGACCATTTTTGTATTCAGTTTATGAAAACCATTCAATATGTTATTGCACTGTATTTTTAACAGGCACATAATTAAGACAACAATCAGTTGAGAAACGAAGAAATTTGAGAAAGTCATTTTGATCACATAAACTTGAGATTTTAAGTCACCATGACCTGCAGGTTATAAAGCTGGGTCCTTGTCCCATGGTGAGATTATATGAACTCGATTTCAATCCTGTGTGGTAGAGAGTTCTGAGAAGCCCCTGCCCCAGTTGAATACCCTGAGTAACTCCAAAAACCTCTTCAGTCCTGGACACAGATAAGAGAGAATTAATCAACAAGCCTTAGACACATTCTAACATGGCGATATGTTTGCTATCGCCAACTCAACTGCGGGTGCTTACTCATAATTTGACATATTTATGTAATGATACATGGCCAACAACAGTTAGTTCAATGGCAATCTGTTTAGTGTGGCTGGGATTGTGAAAGTGGGACATAACTAATGGGCAATGAGTTAATGAAGTAGCAGGCTTTTACCCATGTTGCAGCCACCTAAGGCAGCATCCTTTTCACCACTACTCTAGAAACTGAGCTGCAGCGGTTATTTAGGGTCAGACATAGCTAAACAATATACAAAGGGCAAAACACTTATTACGAGGGAGCACACTCAGTAACACACACTGTAAACACATAAGATATATGACATGTAATACTGTTTTATATTGGTATATTCCATCATATGCTTATTACACAATATAATGTTATTATTCTTGTGGTGGACACATCAGACTGCATGTAAAGGCTGAGTATTACAGGGACTTTGGTGTATTTGGAGAGTCACACAGGATTGTGTCAGGAAGTCAGCGTGTCTGATTCAAGACCTGAAGATGCTCTGAGGCTGTTGTGTGATGCTCTAAAGAGTGGGAGACGCTTTAAGCTCCACACACAGTCACACATAACTGTCAGCAAATATTTCCATCACAGATGGCACTCATGAAAAAGAGTCAGTACTTTTGATGCATTTGTGTGTGAGACAATTTGCTGTTTTGTGTTCCTGTACTGCAACGATAGAGTATGTGTGTGTGTTGGCATGTGTGTGGGTGTCTCTGTGTTAGTGGCCACATGCTAAGCCACAGAGGTTGCTAGTGTTAAGTCTCGCCTGTGGCTCTGTGTGTGTGTGTGTGTGTGAGAGAGAGAGAGAGAGAGAGAGGGAGGGGGAGATTACAGTGGCTATTGCCAACTTCAAAGTGTCTACTGGTGTTGTGCCAGGTCAGCATGTTTACACAGGAGAATTGGTGTTGGGACACACACACTCATAGCCACACACACACACACACACTCGTAGATGCACATGTGCAGACACACCTTATCTCCTGTTCTGCCTCCTGAACACACACACGCACAACATGCACACTGCCCAGAGTGCATCGGTCTTATCAGTGGTCCCAGTGAGTTAGGGAAGGCATTTAATCAGGGTCAACGTGCAGCTCTTGGCATCAAACTGATTCCACCATCTCTCTCTCTCTCTCTCCCCCCGTGTCTTTCTTTCAATCTCTCTCTCTCTCTCTCTCTCTCTACACTGAGAAGTGTAGGTGGCTAAATATTGGCCAGCAACAAAATTGTGTTCCAGAAAAGTTAAAACTGGATCACTGGAGGCTTTAAAATAGTTTCCTTCACAGATTGTGCAACTTTCCTGCTACTTTTAGGAAAGGTTATTGTAAGTGTATCCTGCTCTGCAACGTGATGATCTGGAAGTCACTACTTTGGACCCTGCTGATTTGTGCAGTATTGATAGGTTTCAATAACAGTGATGCTAAATCAATAGTTTGGGATTTTTTGAAATGTGGGGAAGGCTTAGCCGGGATGTCATATAGTAATGAATTACTAAAAACAAGTATTTAGATTTCATCAGATTAAGTTGATGTACTACATGTACTTAGAGAGTAATGTTAATTATATTCCAAGACGGGGAAACTCAGCATGGAGTGTCTTAGTATTCGAAGGAGCTCAATTGGTAATAGCGGAGATTTCTATGCACGTATTGAGCTTGAGGATTTTCTTGGGCCAGTGAGCAAGCTTTAGGGAGAAAGATAAAGCTTAGAGTCCACTGATGAGACTTATCCCATCCTTACGGGAAAAGTGTTTAAGGCCACTTTAGTTGTCGGGTATAGTGACTTATTTGAATGTTCGCCAACTTAAATAAGTTCTAAAGAAACCATCTCCTTCTCTAGGTTGTCGGCCTGTTGACCTTTACTTTGGCCATTTAATCCCAAACTTATGTTTCATACATTGTAGATCAGAGGTGTCTGGTGGCTTTTTAATATTTACATAATAATGTAATAAGTAGTTCCAACAGGGACTTTTTCTTGAAAGAAAAGGGCATCAAGTGAAACCTCAGACAGGCAGCATGATTTTAGTAGGATTAGCAGACTGGTTTGTAAGTTGTGTCATGTCAAAGTAGGGCAATGCAGGCTTTGTTTTCATAGTGGTTCATGAGATAAGAACATAGTAGATTTTTTTTTCTCTTAGGGCGCTTAAGAAAGTCTTTGATGCGAGCTTATGTGTGTTTGATGAACGCACTGAGACTAAAAAGCTAACTATAAATATGCAACCACTTGTTACGTTATCACTTCTTTCCACCCTCTCTTTGCAGTCTCTCCACAGCTTCTTTCTCACAATACTTTACAACCAGTTATTTTCACCTCTACACTGGTATGTTCTCTCCCAGTCTTCATTTTCCCTGCTGCTGTTAATATTTCACAAAGCTGTCAGTCTTGGATGTTTTGAAGATAGTGTTTCTTTGTAGCTGACGTTCTATGTAAGGTTCATTCAAGGTAGACGATTGTTAATTGCTCACACCATCAAAAATGAACAATTATACGCACAAAAAGTATATGTTGACTTGTGCCTCTGAATATTTTAACAATCTCTGAATCAATACTTCATGGTAATTCTTTGAAACACTCCTGTGGTTTATCAAATAGTTATGCCTGTCTTTAAATGGGAGTTGTGTGCACAAGCCCTGTGCTGTGCACATCATTGGACCAGCCAGATTCAGGTGACAACATGTAGGCGGTGTTGGCAGTCATGAGCTGCGTGCAAGCCCTGATGCCAATTCTAGGGCAGTATATCAGGTCTGCCTGCACAGTGACTATGGGAATTAGTTTACTAGGCTGGCAGAAGCCGGTTTTATAAGTGACATTTTCATGTAGAGATTTCACTTAGAATACAGAATGCTGGTAGGAGTTAAAAGGGGCAGTGACAGATGATCCCTGTCAGGTAAATGAAGAAAAGTAATCAAAGGAGCATTCTGTAAGTAAAATTACCATTAAAATCAGAGTGTAAAAAAATAGCAGATATGATGTCAAAGATCTTTATTAGCTGTTCCCTATATTCCTGTGTTAGATCTGATGTCATACAAATCCTACAACAATCAACCTGCATTATAATATCTCTCTCTGCTGCCCTGAGAAAAGGGATGTTGTGAGTCTGTAAGGTTGGGCAAAGGGGCAAATCGATTGGCTGAGTGGGGGCAAGGTTTTGTTTTGAACTGACTATATTAAGGCTCCCCCTCTTTTACACGATGTTGAACATGTAATGCTTAAATAAACTGCCTTTAGTGGTCATATTATGCACATCTGTGTCTGATCAGTTGGTGCAAACAAGCCTTATCTGTGGGTTTGAATGTATTATGTGGCCTGATGGAATAACTGTAGCCAGCTGGAAATTTTTAACTTATCACCCAACCCAAAAAGGGATGTTTTAAGCAATATGTGTGGGAGCAGGAGTTGGCTAAAACCAACCCATAGATGGCCCCCTATTCTCCAATGTCTGCTCCCTGGACAATAAATTGAACCTATCTTGGACACAGTGGGGGTTTAGTGACTGCTGTATCTTTGTTTTTACTGAGATATGGCTCAGAGAGTTCCACACAGGCTTGTCGTCTTTTTCTTCCTCACTGTAATGCAAATCTGTGCAGTAGAGCTTGCAGTGGTGGTGGTGGTGGTGTGTTCATGTCTCTGCTTTGTATAATGATATATGGATACACCCGATGTGAAACATAGAATAATTTAAAAAAAATATGGGGACAGTGGAAAAATTCCCTCAGCAACCAAACTCCAGAATACATTTTCTGCTATGCATATGTGGTGTGGCATGATTTCCCTGGTTATAGATGTCATTCCATGTCGCCCAAGCGGGAAATGAGTGACAGTAGTTTCCTTTTCTTAGACACACATCTGGTTGGACAGGCACACAACTTGCTAGACGTCTGTGGGTTCCTGGCAATTTTTAAGCTTGTTGGGTGTTCAGAAAACTCTATTTTTTTTTATCTAAACTTCTCACCAAAACCTTTTTTTTCTTGACTATGTTTCAGGCAGAAATTATAATACATAGGTGAAAATTCAAAGTAGATTCTGATCATTTGAGTTTCCTCAGAGAAATCGGTTTGGCTCAAATGGTTTTCAAGCCATGTTTGCTGACTTGAATCTCATGAATAATAGTACAATAGTACAACCAGAATCTATTTAAAAGTTTGCAGTTTATTAATTTCATTTGTGTTTCCCCTGGCAAAATTATTAAAAATGTATAGAACTAACAGCACAGACAAATAAGCTGCACAGCAGAAGCCACTTTTCTAAATGTAGGATGCTTCATTTTGGGAGACATTTTCCCAATTATGATACAAACGGAAAGTGTTTGCCTTTGCTACTGTTGGGGAATGTTTTGGCAAAACATTGACAGCTGACAGTTTTTTTGCTCGCTCATTGTTAAGTGAAGTTTTTCCTCGTTACCAAAAAGAGGAAAGTATGGGACAAATTGAAATTGGAGCTGCCATGACATTAGAGGTGAAATGAGATGTGAGATTTATTGCCATCCATACAGTTATGTGACTGTGAAATAATTGCAGAGCAGAGAGGTGAAGGCTATCTGACTGATCAGCCGTGGTCACCAGTGGCAGCACAATCTGTCATAGTTAACACCTACTTACGCCATGTTAACCGCAGGCCATGCCTCATTATTCACTCCCTCACATATGAGTAGTAACATGAGAATACAGCAGCTCATTCACACTTGCATACATGCCTATGAATACTCTCCATTGTGGGCTGTGTTGAGTGGCTCTCTAATGTTGCGTCACCTGCTGGCAGGGAGCTCTGCTCAGGAAGAGGACAGGAAATGAGTCATCAGGGTTTAATGGAGGACAGGAAATAGATAGCAGAAGCTTACCTGGGATAAGCTAGATCATTAACTGTAAACTGTAAGTGAGGGGAATTGAATACAGGCTGCTAGTTTGTCAATTGGCCACTAACAAGAGCATTACATGAAACTTTGAAAATGTATTCCTAGCTATTTGTTTGTACCTAACATTCTGATGTTAGTAATGGTAATAAAAAAACAAAACAGAATAAGCAATAAGCCATTTTCAATTTTTTAAAAAGCCAGTACTGCTTGCATAATTATAACAGTCAGGTTTCTGGCAGCTTCTGTGATGCATGTACCTCTACAGCTTAGCTCTCCAGAAGTCTGTGTATGTTGCTGCACAGGTGGTGGACTGTTTTTTCCTCTGACCACAGCTGTGTGTGTGTGTGTGTACGTGGCCAAAAATATCAAAACCGCAAGCTGAAAAGTGATTAGCCGAATCAGGTGCAACTTCACATGCTATTGGGTGCTACCCAATTGGAGAAGTGATGGCTTAGCCTATAGAGTCAACAGCAGGGGCTTCTGATGTTAGCAGCAAGTAAATCTGAAAAAGGGGATAATAAATGTGCAGTGTTAGTTAAGTTAGTTAGTAATTTTGTGCAGCAAGCACCGTATACAGCAATAGAAGTGGAGCTGGACTTAAGGAGATGCTGTCTATAACCGATCTGTCCATTGTTGTCTGATGATTTAGCCTCTGGGGCAAGGTCGGCCTTTCAGGCTTGATATAGCAGCCAGTGAACATGGATAAAAAAACAACAGATATTCAGGCCAAGACATTGTTTACAGTCTGACTTGTAACTTGAAATGCTATGTTCTTCACACTGATGGTTTACCTGTTTGCAAGATCCAGGTTATATTTTGGAGTTTCCACAGTGTTGCCATAAATTTCATCATATATCCAAGTCATGAGGGCAAGATTGCAGCTCAAAGTTTAAACAGGTAAACAGCTTATTTTGAAGAAAAAAAGGGCAATGTGAGGAGATTAACTTTTATCCACACTTTAAAATTCATCAATAAGAGTAAAAGGATTCACAGATGGTGTTGAACCCCTGGCAAAAAATGGTTCCGAATTCTCCTGAAACCCTGGCTGCTGTGCTTGGCTGTGAATGGCACAAACTTCAGATGAGTTGTCCTTGTTCAAAGTCTATATCGGTCCAAGGCACAAGGAAACCATGCCTTCCCACCGTGCTGTACTTACATAGATAGAGAGCTTTCATTCTTCTGTACGTCTGTTCCTGTCAGTGGCTAAAACCTTGATTTCCATAAAATCTTGATTTTGATACCCCTTTAAATTCCATTGTGCTGGAAGTTTCCACACAGACAGCTAGCCTGGAGGAGTTTCTCTATACCAACAGTAAGAGCAATGAGCTGAAAGGGATTCATGTGGATTCATGTAAAAAGGTCTCAAATGAGACTAGACCTAGGAGGATTTGACTAAACATACTCATGGATGAGACGGTAATTCCCCTGTGTGAAACGGATACATTCAAAGTGCTGCTAAGTTGTCCTCCATTGACCTCCCTCTGCTATTTTTGTGTCTAAATATTTCTTGCTTTAAATTTAAATAATTTATTGCCATTACTATTAAGTGTATGTTTCAGCAAAACAAAATATTTTTTAACAGCGGTTTGCATTGCACTTAGAATAGTTAATATATGCTGGGATCTTTCATTCCCTGTCTCCTTCTCTCCTCCAGACGTTTTTCATTTCATTCTCATTTTTCCATCAGTCTTTTCACAGCTTGCTTCAATTTCCATTTTTCTTGTCTACTTTGGTTTTGGCAAATTTTCTTCACACAATTTGTCCCGTGTTGCTCATTCTTCTTTTTGCTTCTAGGGAAACACAGCTGATCGATACATGTATTTCCGCAGCTCAGATTTTGTTTTGCTGTTCCCTCCATGCATGGATGCCAATAATAGACTGCATTACATTTGGAAAAGGAAAAGTCATTTATTTGGCAGCACTTGAGGTAACATAATGGCAACAAGTGTCAGTTTTGTTGACATGAACGTGTAGCAGCCTAATGTTGGTACTCTAGCTTTAATGCTGCTTTCAAGGGCTGTTGAAAATATTAAAATTACAACTTGAGTGCAAATGAATGACCTGGCAATGCAGTGGCTAAACAACATTGAGCTCTGATGAGATAATGTAGTCAGAGAAGTGAGCTTTTTTCTTTACCAGCTTTCTCTCTGTTTCAACTCAGTTCATATAGAAATGTTTTATGCCCATATGTTGGTGACAGAATTTCTATAAATCTACAATACAAAGTGGTGGTTGGACAGGGGATGGTAGAGGATCACAATATTATTTAACACCAGTGTAACTATTGCACATTCACACTGTTGCACAGTCGCCATTTTCAGCTGTTTTCATGGTGAGTCCTCACCGTCATGAACACGTCGAGAGGCTGTCGGAGAAATACACACATGTTCAGTGTTTTTTATGGACTGAAATATCAACCTGGTGAGGACTGGCTCGTTAGTTTTAGGATTTCTTGCTAAATCTCTTGTTATGACAAGTGGTAATGTTGACGAGGAGTCTGGCATAATGCTACTTTGCTGGATTAATGAACTATTTCTTTTTGCCTTTATTTAGGTGGAAGGTACCTGCTCTGCTTATCCTTTCTCCTTCTCCCTTGTTCTTTTTCTAAAAATCTATAACTTGTGCATTAAGACCTGAGGGTTGAAAACTCATTTATGCTTACTTCCCATCTCTCTTTTACAGTCTCTCTCTGTGTTTTTCTCTCTTCTGTGCTCATGTGCAATCAGTGAAATGGTGGTGTTTTGGATGCAGCCTCTTCACACTCACAGGTGCTGACTGTCTCTGTGACACTCAGTGAGATTGGCAGAACAAGATGAGTGAAGTGCCCTCCCATTAGCTTATTGGACAGACTGGTCAACAGAACTGTGTGTGGGTATGAGTGTGATAGTGCTCTCTGATGGTGCCAAGTGGGGTTTTGATTTTATTCCTAATCAGCATGATGCAAACCTGTTCATGCAGAAACTAAATTTGAACCTTACATACATCATTTATATTATTTGTGCAGTGTTAGGCCAGCTGTTTGAGCTATATACATAATTATAGCTCATATTTAAGGTCAGGGGTGTCATCACAGGGTGTTAGCTAAACTTCACCTTTCATACTAAAGCTTCTATTTTTTAAATTAGCCAGGTGGTAGAAGGCGGCAGGCACAGATGATTGGAGCTTCTAAACTACTCATGACGTCTGTCTTTATATACAGTCTAGGAGATAATTATCTCATACAACTACTCCAACACTCCAACATATTCCCCTCTGCCTTCCTATGCAGATAGAAAGAATTGAAGTCTGTGTGTGTGGGTGAACGCGTCAGCAGTGTTTGTGTGATTACTTTCGCTGTCAGAGGGTGGAGACGAAAGTTCTGCACTGCAGATTTAAGATGCACAAAGCTGTTAGAATTGTTAATTTTGTCAGTTCAAAGTCTTGCCTTCAATTAGCATTTAAAACTCAGAGTTTCTCAGCATAGCTATTAGTCCTGGTTAAAAACACACTTGAGCAAGACAAGAAGCCTCACACTCATTGTTTTGCATGAGGCTAGCAGCCTTTTTTCTGCAATCCTAAAAAAGAAAGAAAGACAGTTCTAGTGTTTTTTTTTGGCAGCGGAGGAGCTGCAAAAGACACAAAGCAGATAGGCACTGACAGACAGACAGACAGACAGACAGACTGACAGAAGGGAAACAGACAGATGTCGCTGTGACAGTACAAGGAAAAATGTATTAATTGTGGTCCTCTTCTGCACATGTGTATACACACAGTCAAACTTACAGTAACAAGATCCCATCAGTCAGGGGGGAAGAGGATAACAGACACCAGGGAAGTGAACTCTGTTAGTGTCTTTATTATACATCTATTCTTATGCCTTTTATCCACATGTCCTCTTAACGACTCCTCTTTTGGTTTGTTTTTCTCTAGGATTATTTGATTCTTCCTTGTCGTCCTTTCTTTCCTCATGCTGGCTTTGCCCTCTGCGTGTTTCTCCCTGTGATCATTGTACATCAGTGAGACCTTGTTGATGAAACCAGTAGCCTTTAAAGTGCAGGTCACAGACTCTGTCTCAGTCCTGGTCTTTGTTTGGCATCTGTCTGTCTAGTATTGTCTAGGACAAAGTCTTTGGTTTCTATCCATCTTTTCTAATCTCTTGTTGTCGCTCTTTTTACTTCCTGCCCATCTTATCTCTTGTTCCCTTGTTCCATTGCATTTCCATGTTTCTCTTTCTCGCTCGTCTTTGTTTCCTTTGTGTTAGCGTCTCTCCCCTTCTCTCTGCCGGGTGTATTTCTGCTCCTCTCTGGAGAAATAAGAACTTTTTGAGGTTGTACCCGAGGAGAAGCGCCTTCAGCCTTAATACACTTCATCCTGGTTACTGACGCTTACAGCATGGCTTACTATTGTCTGCCACAGTGCTCAGTCAACTTTAGCACAGAATTAAACATGAAGCAACAGCACTCCCACACAGCTGTGGCTGCTCTGTCTGGGGCCTGTTCAAAAATAACAACCAGGGATTCATGATGTTTATTGATATGACTGGATATAATCAACTGTTGATTTTCATTATATCTAAGATAACCACTGATTTACTGTCTAGTGAATTCTAACCAAATAGGGTCCCTGCAAGAACACCCTTGGTTTTCTGACAGGTGTTGACCCTTTGGGTAGGTACAGTGGGTGCTTTGTAGGCGTAGGAGTGGCAATGACATCACGTTTACAATGAGTTTCAGCTTCTCAGTTTTCTCCAGCTAATAACTGTCATATACTCCAATGATCTTTAGCTCCATGTCTTCTTTGTGACTGGTCTGCATTTAATAAGGAACGTCACTTATCTGGAGTGACATTGTTTAGCACCAGCAAACTGCTAAGTGAAATAATTATTTATTGACAGACGGGGACTTTTCTTCCTGCCTTAAGGCAAACATGGGTGGACGTGTATGTATAACATATTAGCTCCAGGCTGAGAGAGTCTTCAAAAGTCATATGAGTAGAATATACATAGTTGCTATAGTTTTGAGAACATATAATTTGTCTTTTTGTTTATCTGTTATGTTGTACAATCCAGCGTTCCAGAGTAAATATGAAGCTCCTGCAGAAGGGTCAAAAGCTGCAGTTTTCTCTGCGGCCTTTGGGAGCAGATACCAATGTTAAAATGTCCAACTTTACAAAAATAGGTTTGGAGCCTCATCATTGTGTTTTCTTTTTATTACATGATGTGATGATATTATTGATTTAAGAATTAAAATTTCGCATAATGTGCATGACCACTTTGATTGACAAGGGAGTGCTGACTCACAGCACAAGCTTCCGCTTCCACCCGCCCACCACAGCTCACCCTGGTCTTTGGGTAATCTCTCAATATCGTAGCCAGACCACTGGAGCAGCAGGGGGTCGTGGAGTTTTATCAGCTTGTCTTCACCAGTAAAATGTAACATGAGGTTGATATCTCAGTCCTTGAAAACAGAACACGTTTGTATTTCTTTAGCTACACCTGAATGTGCTCATGGGGGAAGGGACTTGTCCCAATGGTAGGCGAAATTGGCAACCCTGTGACCACCACCCTTCTTACTCTGACTTTTGTAGCTGTATCAGTCTTGTGATGGAATGATGTTGGGCAAAATGCTATGCTCTGTTAGCATAAACATCGATTCATGTCGTATGTCGGACAATATGTCCATAAGGTCTGTATACGAATATATTGGCATCATTGCAACCATGTGTCATATCTGTCACATGACATATTTTTTACATTTTTGCCTTAAACCTGCAGAATTTTTGCAGCAATTGTTTATATTAGTCATAGTTCATGACAGGACATGCACAATACCTAAAATATTAGTGTCTCAATAACAGCTCTAGTGTAAACACCCACTGCTCCAGTCTCAAAGTTTGACCATTGCTATCATTATTCCTGTGTGGAGGCGCTATGTTTGACAGACTATTACTCTATTTCATTATTATATTATAAATATACTGAGAAGCCAGCACTGATACCTGTGGTGCAAGCTCAGCGGCGTGTATCCATTCTCAGCAACATCACAATATGACTGCCAAGGGTTTCATACAGTGATTAGTCCCCTAGGGACTCAGTCTTATTAAAAATATTTTAGAATTATTTATAGAACTCATCAACAGAGCCAACATTATGTTTCTGAACTCATAAACGTGAAGCATCCCTTGTGATTCATTCCAAAAACATCTGCTTCTCTGTTGTGATGGAGTCAGAGGTTTTATCAGTCTCATCTGCACTGGCACACTGTTTAATATGTTAAACTCATTTAAGAGCATGATGGCATTGTGAGTGCAAAGTGTATCCTCCTAATGAAGCTGCTCCTGGTTCAGTTCCCCATGACTGCTGGATCTCACCTCTGGGGTTTGGTAGAATATCACAATTACATTTTCATTGTCGGCCAACTCCATCTCTATTCAGAGGGTAGGGCAGTAGTAATCTGACTCTGCGACTGTAATCTCTGCCATGGGAGCTTCATAAATCAGTCCTAATTAAACAGGCAGCAGATTTTGTGAAGGGAAGCAGTTAATGTTGTCCTTACTGAATAAGCTGAGCTGACTTGAGTGTTAAGGTGCTGCTCAGAATAATCATTTGCATTTGTTTAGAATAGCATCAGTATTACTATGGAAATGAAAAGAAAATAGAAGGAGGTGAAGGTGTTTGTGCACTGTAGCACTAAGTCTCGAGTAGTTCAGGTAACAAAGATTCATTTCTATAACTTTCATATCTGTGTAGGAGGCATGTACTTTAAGACACACCAGCAAGTAAGAAGCACAGATCGTTACAATAAGAATAAATTCAAGTTAAACAATTAGAATTAGAAAACAACAAATTGCTCCCATGGGCACGCCATGTCACTTAGAGGGGGTAAAAAGCACAAAGGACCACACAAGGAAGTGTTTGGTATAGCCAGCAATGTGTTACTCCTTACTTACTTAGCTTGTGAGAAGGCTGGAAGAAGTATTTTTGGAGTTTTTTTTCACAAACTAAACATGGCTTTAAAAATACAGCATGGCCCACAAATATCTGTGGCTTGTTGGAAATGTTTAATTAAAATGTGAAAATGCTGCTATGGCAACAGCAGAAGAGCTGACATGTGGCTCATAGTTGATGAGTTGAAAGGTTTAAATTAAGAGTTGTCTGTCAGCCTGATGAGTGACAATGATGAGTGTATGTTGCTTGAATGAATGAATATATGAATGAATGAATGAAACCTATGCCACTCATTGACATATACTTAAAGTGCCTGTGATTTTTATTTACATTTTTTATTTGAACTTGCTTTACATATTCATGTGAGTAAATTGTGCTAGATGAGTTTACAGTTAGATACAAAATTATATCTCCCCCTTTATATTTCTCACGTTCCGTTTAATAGAGCAAAGAAATTTTGACAGA
The DNA here is from genome assembly GCF_900634625.1 of Parambassis ranga. Taxonomy (NCBI): domain Eukaryota; kingdom Metazoa; phylum Chordata; class Actinopteri; family Ambassidae; genus Parambassis; species Parambassis ranga. Next base: position 10,187,719 of record NC_041039.1, on the reverse strand, counting down.
TTTTTTTTTCACATTTTTTCCTTGATAAAGCTTTAATTACTTTAATTTTCACAGTTACAGATATTTTTACACAAACCAAAAACTAACAGTGTCAAAATAATTATCCAACTTAAGAACAGTCCTGCCTGTTTATCCATGGTACAAATGAATGGTATGCAATGAGACTATGTAGTCTATGCTTTAACTGAGAGAACATATATACGAATTTTTATCTCGTACACACACAGTATAACAAATACCATTTTTCATCGACTCTTGTGAAAATGCCATCAAAGAAAATCAAAGACATAAGTGTGGACTTGAGAAAAAACTGCAGGGGAGTGGTGAAAAAGCTCTAGTCTAAGTCCAGCTCTCTCAATTTAAACTCTTGGACACTCTCCTACATCATGGCTTTGATGTAGGAGAGTCTTCACAGACACAATGTCTATACAACATTATCAGAAAGCAAAGGATATATAAGGTTATCAAAGCACTTCCAAGTTTCAAGAACTAGAGGAGGAGAGGTATTATCAAGAAGTTCAAAGAGAGTCAAACAGTGCAGAATAAAACCAGCTCTGGGAAGAAACAGTTTGAGAGATGTGTGTAAAGACCCAAAAACAACTGCCAAGACACTAGTGAATGATTTAGCTATGTCTTAAATGGACTGTCTGAGAAGGCAGTCACAAGAGTCCTGCACAGAAATGCATCATGGGGTTGCAGAGCAAGAAGACCAACGAGTATACATACTGGAAATGTGCCATTGGGTCATGTGAACTTCAAACATGGTGGTGGCGGTATAATGCCGAGGGGAAGCAAAAAAAACATTGGAAATATTGTGTTTGCTCTATTAAACAGAATGTGGAAATATTTGAAAGAATGACTTGAATTGTATTAAAGCAATCAAAGCCCAGTTTATATGACACATGTACATACATAAATAGTAAATAAATGTTTCTGTAAAACTTTCTATTTATCCCCTCTGTTATATGTTTTTTCTATGACATATAATTAATCTCATCCTAAGTGCAAACACAGCACACAGACTCTTATCATAATGTATTTTACCCACTCTCTCTGTTATGGCATTTCAAATGTGACAAATGTTCCACTGTATGATCTGAGATGTCGTTGGCACCGCTGGCACTTTACAAATATTTCCTACTCTCTCATCATCTACGAATTACTATATTTTTTTCCATTGTGCTGGCAATCCCTGTGAAACAATCGTTTACTTTGATGCACGAGCACAACGATTGATCAAAGATTTTTTAGACTGTGGCGTTGTAGCTCTAAGGTGCAAGCACAAAATGAATATTAAATGTCATCTGAGCTTTGGATTGTTAGGGCAGCTCACCTTAGAGATGTAATGGAGTGCAGCGTCAATATGGAAAACATGCTTTTGTGTAAGAGTGTGCATAGAGTTCAGTGACATCATCTTGCTGCTGACCCCCTCCAAAGAAATTCACCACTTGGCTTCTGTGTTGTTACTTCTGTTTGTTCCACCATCTATAGCAGAGTCTACACTGACTATACCTCATAAAACCCAGCATCATACATGCCAATCCCACACCAGGCAAAGGTAACCCAAGTGGAAGAACTAATTTGCAAATGACTGCACTTTAATGCATATATTTGATTCTCCTGACAGGGCTGACCAGATGTTTTTGTATTGCAAACTGCACAGCTAAAAATGAGGTTAATGACAGTGACTAACCTCTGTTCATGTCTTCCTGTCTCCTCCAGCTGGATGCTTGGTGAAGCATGGTGGTGAAGATGGTTAGAATGCGCTTAATGGGGCCGCTGTCATGGGGCCGGGTCAAATGGCCGAGTGTAATGGGAAAAGGAGTTCTTTATCTGCTGCTGCTATCAACCTGTCTGGGCCAAGACACCGAAGGTAAAGGGAGTGTATTTTGTCTTCTCCTTCACTTTATTTTTTTGTCTTTCCCTGTTTTAAAATCAAAGTCACATCTCTGCTGTTGGACCCAGCAACAAGTACATATCTTCTTACTACTGCTGAATACATATTTGATGTGGCAATCTATAAAACTGAGCCCATTCTTTGTGCTCAGCTTTTCAATGTACCCAACAGGTAGAAAAGTTGCCTCTCTTCATGTAATCCCACACTGACTTGATGAAGTTAAGATCAGGACTCTGTGGGGGCCTCACCATCTGTTGCAGTAGTCCTCCTGGTCTCCAAAGATGGTTCTTTATGACTCTACCAGTATGTTGGGGGCCGTTGTCATGAAGCAGAATGAATTTGGGACTGATCAAATGTCTCCCTGATGGCACAGCATGATGGATCAGAGTGTTAAAGTTCCTACAGTAGCACTGTACCCTTCCAAGTACCGCTGTGCCTGAGTGCAGCCTCATAAGGTTGCTCGGGGTGGCTGGTGACTCTCTCGTTACCCTGTTCTAGAATGCATAAAGTTTGTATTAGCTATTAAATGAGTGTCCCAGTTACTACAGTAGAAACTGGGCTGAGTTGGACACACATCGCTTTACGCCTGATGGGCAAATCCCAGCTTTAGAGTCAGCCTCAGGTGGCCAGTGGTGGAACTACAGATATATTCTATTACTATGCATACATACATACATATTACTATGATGAAATGCTACTTTTTATGTGCCTAATGTTAAAAAAAGAAACATCTCATGTTCATATTACCCAGAACTGAGGGCAAACTGAAGCTAAAACAGAGATGAAGTCATCACCAATGGGAGAGCTCAGCATAGTACTCTCTTGACTTTCTGCTCAATTTATCAGAATATTAATATTCCGTTTAACTCTTAGTCCCTGAGATTTATCTGGTTGGCATTTAGCTGACAGGGACCATAGCCAAAGGTGAGTGTGTGTGTGTGTGTGTGTGTATGCGTCTGTGCAGAGGGAGAAGAGCAGGCGTCAGACAAAAGTGAATTTAGAAAACTATTCAATTCTAAACATCCCCATCCATGTCCAATCTGTGTGGACTGGGTCTTTTCTCCTCACCACATGTCCACCTGCATTCAATTACACCTGTAAAAGTGTGTTTCCAAAACTACTGACAGGATCTCACAAACAGGATTATTCTGGTGGATCTGCACATAACTAGAATAGTACGTTTTAATGAGCCTGGGCTTCCAGTTGACAGACAATGTTTTACTCAGTTTTGGTCCCTGCATGACATGAGTTCTGGTGTGTTTTAATGAGTACGAGTCCCAGGACTAGCAGTTGATTTTAGCTGTTTGGACCCCTGCATGACATATGTTTTAATTAGCCTGGGTCCCTATAGGTAAGACACTATATTTACTCACATTTGCTTTTTCCAAGTGAAAATTGCACCAGTATATTTTTAATGAGCCTCAGTCCTGGGGTGAGAGACCACACAATGTGTCAAATGTAGCTTTTGGGTTTACAGCTTCATAGCTCCAAATCCCTTTATTGCTGTTTGCTTTCCTCCCATAAAACTTGTCTCAACTTCTGATTAAGATCCGAATGCTGTTGCACCCATTACTGAAATCAGTTTGACTTCAGCCATTGTTAGTCGATTCGTACTTAGCATTTCTCAGTGAGACTAGAGGCGGGTGAGAAGCAGCTTGCTGAAATACAAACCTTCAGCTCTGGTGAATTCCTACACTTATGATTATGAATTAATTTGATGCCGGTAGTGTGTAGGCAGTGCTTCACTGGTTGTTTTAATTGAAAGTGACTTATCTGCGAATGTAAACAAGACTTAACAGAAGGGGGTGAAAGAACGTATGCTTGAGTTGTTGTATACATTGAGTGTGATGCGTGCTTATGTCTGTCTTCATGATGCCCTTTTCTAAACCTTAAATATATGTGAATGTGGTTCTTTGCACCTACGTGTGAATACATGACTGTGAGTTGTGCACAGCTGCTCTAACCCTAACCCTATACCCCCCAACACACCAGCTGGCTTTTACAAGATGTGCAAGAAAAAGAGCATCAGACCCTCAACATGAGTTTTCAACTTTGAATGATTTTGGAAAATGTTAAACATTATTTTTTACTGAAAATTAATAATAAAAAAAGCAGAAAAGTCTTTCTTCCAGAGTATATGTTGCATCTCTATAGAACCAGCACATTCCATTCCAGCAGGTTCCACAGATCTGGAGGCCATGCCAACAACTCTTCATCCATATTGTGTAGTATAGCAGCTCCACGCATGGCAAGCTGTGATACACTGCATTCTGACATGTTTCTAGCATTGATGGGATAGTTCACCCCAAAAATCAAACATTCATGTTTTTTGCTGTGATCTGCAGTGTTGTTAATTTGTTCATATTCCTGACTCCTGGTGTGGAGGAGTTTGTGATAAAGGAGTGTATTTGTGCTGGAATCTCAGTGACAAATATGCTACCATTCTAATGTCAGTAGTTCCAGCATGGTGGACTGGAACTTCAGATTTATATTATCTGTTGGGTGTGTGTGTGTGTCATTGTCATTGTGTCGACTTGGTTGGAGATAGAAGTTCCCAAGGTGACTTTAATATTTATTACTGCTTTCCTTTGTTGTTAGATGTTTCCTCTGAAGTGAATGTGTCACCTATCTGTCGCCAACCATCAGCATTACCTCCTCTTCTCTCCTCTCCTCTTCTCTTCTCTCTGTCTTTGCCCTTCTCACAGCCTTTCCCCTCCATCTACTATTTCTTCTCATGAGACTTGTGATCTTCCTCACACACCCTCCGTCTTTGAAGGAGATGGGTATTTCTCTAGATTGGTTTTCCTCAACCCCGCCCTTTGCTTCTGGAACTTTACCCCTTTTATATTTATTGCTATTTTTTCTTAGTATTTCCACCACTACCTGAGCATCTTCTTCTCTATCCTCTTCGTTTTTTTATATATTATGTGATGTCAATGAATTGTACTTTAGCTTTTGCACTTGACACACAACAGATATATGTCTTCACTTTGGGGAGCCTGAGTGTGTATTTGAATAATAATGCTAGTAAATAAGGTGCTCAATTTGCCACTGAAAGAGGTGCGGTTACACTTTGGAAGAAAGATATACAAAAGGTATCAACACAGCAAACATAACAGCAGTAAAACTGACATGTTTTAAAGGGAAAGTTCAGCAATATGTCAAATAGAGGAATGTGTTGTACAAGTGCAGAGCCAATGTCAGGAAGTCTTTAGCATAAATACTGGAGACAAAGGGAAAGAGGAAATATACCTTAAATACATTCTCTATATCCTCTATAAATGTCTGTTGTGTGAGTTAGGCTATCATTTATGCAGGAGTGTGATTATTCACCATTTATTTAATTTATAATAAAGATAATAGTATGATTTGATTTTTGTTATCACCATGGTGGTAGAAATGAAAATTCTGAATACCAACACAGGAAAAGAACAAACTGTCTGCAAATAGAACCTGAGGTAAACGGTGTCTTCTCTCCCTGCTGTGAATATGTGAATAATTCATTTTGATATGTTTTTCATTCTTGCTGATAACAATAATGATAAAAAGGTAATTCAATTGTTTAATAAGATCTGACATTTTCAGAAACAGAAATGAAATGATTAGAAGAAAAGCAGTGATCGCTTTTTCATTTTAAAATCCACAAATGAAAAAGCGTTTTTAATTTTTAGTAACAGCAGATACAGCATTTACAAATACTCAACATTCCTCATTAAGCCTTTATTGAATTGAATTTTCTATTCAACAAAACCACTCTTGTGTGTTTATTTTCATATATATATATATCCAGCAATTATGATAAATAAAAGCTAAATCAAGTGCTTTATAAGGCACAGGTGAGGCATTAAAGGGAGGTTAAAACCAGTGGATAGTAAGTAGTGATAGATGCTAACATAGATAAATGTCACCCAAAAAATGTCCTTCCTTTCAATTTTGGACTGGTATGATTAAGCTCACTTTCATTAGAAAGTCAATAAGTGTAGCCACTTAACATTTTCCGAGCCTCTCATGTTGGTAGAAGAGTCACCGTCCAGATTACACGTGCAGACACTAATGTGGGTGCCACAGGAACAGGCCGTCACTGCAGCGTTTGGGGTTACCGGAAGGCTGTTTATGTATTCCCACCACATGTCTTCAGAACAACTGCTGTCTGATTACCACCACTAGTACTGTCAACTGTGTTCAACCCTGCACTGGGTCGGAACAGACCTGACATACTGAGACAGAGACTGAAAGAGAGAAGGGGAGAGAGTCAGGGTAATGGATAAGCCAGCACAGTGACAAAGTGGTGATCCCTACAGCACTGAGCCCATGTGTGTGTGTCTTTGTGCATGTGCGTTTTTTTTTTTGTTTTTTTTCGTGCGGGTCGACAATCCTTTTTCTCCCGAGATGCATCAATCTATCACAAGGTCACACTGTCTCTCTTCGACAATCCTCTCCTTTTACTCCTCTTCCTCTCATCACAACTCCCCCTTCGTCTTCTCTTCTTCCTTTCTTCTAGTCTGTCCTCCTCTTCCAAATCTCCTCTCTGCTTGTTTCCTCTGTTCCCCTCCAAATCGTCTCCGCATCCATTTTGTCCCCTCTGTTCCTTCTCTGTCCTCCATGGATGAATGGATGGGAGGGGAGGATGGATGGATAGATGAACAGGTGATGGATGAATAGCTGGCTGGTTGGGATGAGGAGGGAAGACAGAGAGCAATCGGACCCCAGGGATATGTGCAGATTGGTGTACCTGCTGATGATAGCTTAAAAAGGACATGACATGTGAGAACTTTTAGAGAAAAAACACACACAGTTTCTCCAGTTTTTTGCAGCCTTTTACTACCACGTCTCTCAGTTTTTTTGTTTGAAATATAGTGAGGTATATTTTTGGAAGTCAAGCTTGTCAGCCAGCCAGAGATTATGTTAGGAAGCCGTTTGATATACAGTATGTTTTGAGCTTCGCTGCACACCAGACACCAGGGCATCGGATAAAAGGAATGAGGGAAAATTACTAATGTAACTCCTTGTTTTAATATTGACTTACAGTTTTAATAATGTGCTCTTAATAACTAAATTAACGTGAAATGGGTCTTTGCATATTAAGTAAGCTGTATCAAAAAAGACCCGATATGTAATTAACTTACAGACCCTGTAAAGCACTATTAATGGCCACACACCCACACATATACGTCCTTATTGTTCACATTATTAGGTCACAGTGATGCAATGAATCCTTATTGCATTGTGTTCTTTAAATCTATATTTCTTCCGTTGTTCTCATCATGACACTTTTATCCTTAAATGTCTACTCAAAGTGTGCCACATCCATCAGTCAAGTTATAAAAGCAACATGTTCAAACTTTAAGAGAGGAAGCTTAGTCTCTGATATCTGATCAGCACGGGGATCTCTGGAGATGGTGCCTGTTTTGCATTTATTGCTACACTGTGTTCACATATTACTGCAGCATATTTTGGAGTTCACCATCATTGGGTTTTCACATTCACCATCTACACTCCAGGCAATGTAGCCAAGCGGACATAACAGATGGTAACAAGTAGAAAGCAGTGAAGTACAACTTGCTCAAATGAGCACAAATTTTTCACAATATGGTGTGGTAAAAAATGATTAAAAAGACATGCTTAACCTGAATTTTTACAGAGTTAAATTAGTTGTTTGCCATTTATCAGATGCAATTGTTGAAATGCTGGTCTACTGTGAAATATTATCAGCTTTACTTAAGTGCAGGTGTAGTTGTGCTGCCATTGCACAGAGATAGAGCCCTTGGTTTCCATTGTTTCCATATGCTAGGCAAAGCTATCTATTTTGTTGCCTGTAGCTCTTTTTTCAACATAAGAGATGTATTGATCTTTTCTCCTCTATAGATATAAGTGATTTTCCCAAAACATGAAGCGATTGCTATTTTATACACTACTACATGTAATACCTTAACTCTCTCCCTAAAGGCAAAGAACACGGCCTTCAGAAGATTGCCTGCTACTACCCCGTAAAATGGGCTCACCGTGCATCCCTCACAGGCCCAATCAGAAACATCATTTGATGAAATGAGTCAATTATTTGAATGGAAGCAGGCCAGGGTGATGGCTCTTAAGCATCAGGAATGCTTTTGGTGTTCTTCACCGTCATTTTCAGAGAGAGAATCCTTGGCTTGGCAATCCTTCATTCTAGTTCATGTCATGGATGTAACCTATACAGACACACTGTTGTGGTAATGTCTTATTGGAGTGTGAAGTACTGAAGCTGTGATCAGTAATCCTTCCTTTCTACCTTTTTCTGATCCACCTCAACTTGCTCTAGCATTTTATAGACATATTTCATCAGTATGTGCCATTGCTTTGCTGCACGCACCCAAACACATGTTGATGTTTCCTTCTGAAACACTCAATGGCTTCTCAATGTCTTTACCAGCAAGGCAATCTGGACAGAGACTGCACCTTGTATCATAAATGTATTTTTAATTCAATATTGCCAACATTGCCGCTGGAGGTTATTTACAGTCATGCTGTCCTTAGGTGAATGTGGTTTTAATATGACCTATCAGTGGCAGCTATAATGGAAAACATTTCCCCTGCTAAGCCAATGTGATGTTATGCCCTGACGTATAATTAACATGTCACTTTTATTGACATTATGCATATAGTAGTGTGTTATTTTGATGCTGTTTTGCCTGCATTATCTCACTTAAAATTATCTCATTTAAAACTACTTGTGTAATAAATACATAGGTACACATAGGTAAACATAGGTGATGTATTAGCTGATGTCACCAACACATCACTTAGTCATGGAATGATAAAGCAACGCAAGTCTGCGTAAGAAGGCAGGCTGGGGATGGTCATGGTCCAATACCACTTCACACTTTTACCCAGAACTTTGGGGTTTGCGCCCCTCTGGCACTTACAAGTTTTATTTTTACTTGTGGTAAACTTTCATTTTTACTCTGGGTCAGTGTTAGGCATTAGAAACTACTGAGTTTGGGGTTAGATAGATCATGGTTTGCATTAAAACACGTGTACCATGTATTCACAATGGTGAACACATTGTAAAAGTAAAACTGTCCTTCTGCGGTGATGGCGTGCCAGTGCACATCAGTGGAAGCTAAAGTGGTGTGAAATCACACACAAAATCCTGCAAAATGATATAAGAAACTGGTGTTATTCATACTTATTTTGGAAATTTGAGGCCGGCTTGGCTGGCTCTGGTATTAGCGAGTTATTGTGCACTTCAGAGTTAGGGTTTTTCTGTGTAATGCGACTGTGTGTAGAGTCAGTGAAGTCCTTAGCCATCAGTGTCTACAGACACTTAACAGCATTTTATAACGTGACAAATATACTCAATATTTATACTCAATTCCATAATAGCATGTACATAATCCAAATTGTTTCCAAAGTGTAATGCTACTTCTGATCAATTCTTTCTGTGGGGAGTGAGTCATTGTACATATCCCATGACCCTGGCTCAATACACACAATCAGCATGGTACAGGTGCCCCATTGAGTCACAGCCTCTGTATGTATATTTAATGGTAACTCTAGCATGCATGAGTGTGGCATATGGAGTCGATTGTGTAAACTGTGTAAAGTGGTGTGAATGTGCACATGGTGTGTTGTGTCATGGAGACAGTTGCTAAGTCGTGTTGTGTACAGAAACACAGAAACACTCAGGGCTTCTTGTCGATCATGTGGTTTCAGCTGATGCCAAAGTCACTCGTCTCTCTCTTCCTCTTTTAACTTTGTTCCTAATGGGGACATGTTTCTGTCTCCCTTTGCAGTCTGTACCTGCTTATTCTACCTGCCAAATTTAGATGGACAGAATTTGAATAGCAAAGACGTTATTAATCAAAACACTCTAGGTTTAAATGCAGAGGTGTTGGATGGATGATGAATCTGGAATGGAGGAAAGCTTTTTTTTCATTGACTGCCTGTGATAGTGTCTGAATGGATTTCAAAGTTTGAAGTCTTTTATTTTTATGAGCTGCACACCTTGAATGCTTCACCCTCATTCCCCTCACACCGCTCTCTGTGGAGATTTTCATCATCTTTGACAGAAACCTGGCATTAGATGGATTTACTCACTTGCTCATGCACAGTGATGATTTTTTTTTTTTTTTTGAAACTTTGAAAAGAACTGAATACAAACGTTTGCTTACTGGAGAATGAATGAGTGCTTAAAGGAAGAAGTTGAACACAGTAATGCACAAGTTAACTTTTGAAGGTGAGCATGATGAGTAGACAGGGTATAAGTGCTTGAATGCTAAAAGCGCTACTGTGGGAGCCCCTTTAGTTTGTCAGGAAACAGGGCTTTGACCCATGTGAGAGAGGAGCAACACATTTGCATTTTCTACGCATCGAAATATTCATCCTGATTTGCTCTCTGTCATGCAGAGATAAAGGCTGAATTAATTTTTTGCAACAGGATTGATCTCATCTCATGCAAATTTATGGTAGACTTCACATTAGCACTACCCGTCTTCAGTTTTTAAGAGATTTCACGTTGAAGTCTCGTGTTCAAGTGTCACTTTATGTTACAACCCGGGCTATTTACAGTTTCATACCATTTAATTTTTATTACTTGAGGAGGAAATCAGACTGACAGGTAGAGAGAGGGAGGAAGATGAGAAGAGACTGGGAGGGAGACACAGAGATGGCCCATAGAGAACAAATGGCTGGTTAGTAATATATGAGGGGCATCGGCTTACACTGAAGGATAAAAAGGCAGTCAAGCAGGGGATACACATCTGTCATCTGCTGTTCACACACACACATACACACACACAAGCCAGCTGGTAAAGTGTGATGTAACTAGTGACTATTGTTCCATGGTTCATGCTTCTTTCTGGATTGCTAACCTGAGATGCACCCTTACAAAACTTGTAAGAGGCTGAATGGGTAAAATTCTGTTCCAGCACCTCTCTGACAAAACTAAACATGTAAAAGCTTTGTGAAAGTTATAGCAGAGCTGTTGTATCAGATTACATTAGACTGCATATTTTATTGCAAATTCTAGTGTTATTTTTGCAGCATAATGAGGAAACACTGTATCTGGGAAAAAAACACACTTGGTTGGAGCTGCGGATCCTTGTCTTTGTGAAGTGTTCAAATATTAAAAGCCTGACAAAAAGCTGAAGCAAGGATGGAGAATAACTTGACAGGAAAATATGTGTACTTTCCAAGAGTTAAATGAGCAGATCACATTATTCTGTGTATTATGCACAGAGCTTAGTTTAGCAATAAAGACTTCCAGCAGTGAAGAATAGTTTGCCTGACATATGATGACACATGAGCATGTTTACCAAAAACCTTGACTGTTCTTATAATTCTCAACCCAAACTGTAAATCCTTCATCACAGCCAGCATCTATAAACTACCTTAGATGAACCCCGATCTTCTGTTTTCTATGTCAAGCCATCTTTTTTCTACTATTTTCTATTATGGCAGCCCTTATTACATCTCTGTTATGTGTGTTTCCACTAATTACTGTTATACTTTTAGTTGATATATCGCTTGATTGGGCTAATCAGAATCAGAACTCCTTTATTTATCCCCGAGGGGAATTTCTTTTTTGTTACAGACAAATACAAATCAAAGATGAAATTGAAATATATAATAAATATCTAAATACCTAGATAGCATTTAAATCCCTGAGTTGTATCTAAAGAAGAACATATTTACTATTGTATAAAAACCTTTAGTAAAGAGCATGACAGTGTCGGAGTGACTGTTACAGTTCAGAGGTCAGTAGTTTGATTGAGACGGGCAGGAATGACTTCCTGTGTTTCTCAGTGGTGCATCATGGGAGTCGGAGTCTGTTGTTGAACGAGCTCCTGTAGCTGGTCAGCACAGTGTGGAGCGGGTGAGAGGGACAGTCCAGTATGGTCTTTATTTTGGACAACATCCTCTTCTGACACACCTCTGTCAGAGAGTCTAGTTCCTCTCCCACAACATGGCCGGCCTTCCTGATGATTCTGTTGAGTCTGTTGATGTCCCTCACCCTCAGACTGCTGCCCCAGCAAACAACAGCATACATGAAGGCACTGGCCACCACAGACTCATAGAACATCCTCAGCATCGTCCTGCAGATATTGAAGGACCTCAGCTGCCTTAGAAAGTACAGGCGACTCTGGCCCTTCCTGTACACCATGTCTACGTTTTTACCCCAGTCCAGTTTGTGGTCCATGTACACTCCCAGGTATTTGTACTCCTCCACCACCTCCACACTGACCCCTTTGATGCTGGTAGGGGTCACTGGAGCCTTTGTCCTCCTCAGATCCACCACTAATTCCTTTGTCTTTGTCACATTGGGCAGTAGGTGGTTGCTCTCGCTCGCATTAGCTCTGTAGGTCAGACAGTGAAATAATGCTTTCTTCTATTCCTGGACTTATTGGATCTGTGATTTAACCAGACACACCAAAAACATTGTTGTAATATTTACAGAGCACTGAAAGCTGCTGGAGTCTGTAAATGTAGCCCTGTTTGGTTGCTACCAGGTTACAAGACAAAAACCCCAGTATGCTGTGAATTGTAGAGAAAAATGTAGGGCTATGAAACACTGAAGACAGCATGCAGTGAACAAGTTCCACATCAGCTGTGTTGTTTTAGGTAAATTACTCATCATAAAACAATCCCTTCAGCTGATTTGGATCTTCTGTACCGACAGCTTATAATCGGGAACACGACCCCCTCCTACACTAAACCACCGGGAACGGTGAATGAAGATAATCTATACTGTCACACAGTTGTAATGCTTTATCATGGAGAGGAAGGGCGAGAGTGCCAGAGAGAAAGTGTGATCATTGTTCCATGAAGTCTATTTTCTAGGTGAGCAGATCTCCATCTTCCAGCCTTCCTCTGGGATTTTCCCAACCATCCTCGAGAGCTTTACAATGATGTTGGCCTCTGCACTGAATGTGGGTGTTCTTGTTTTCCCGTATCCTGGCAAGGACAGTGGGATAAAAAGAGAATGCTTAAACGTTGCTGCTGTTTTTTTTTCTGCTCTGAATGGGACCACTTTAAGCCCACAGTCAGGGTTACAATCATTTCTCCTCATAGTAACACAGTAAATGTGGGTGGTGGCTGTGAATAGACATGGATTAGCTTATAGAGATAGACGCATCATCATTTTTTGTATGGAACATGCAAACACACACATCTGACAGTGTGTTTTTATCCACCATTCTTTAATGCACTTCACATGTGACTCACCTAGTTGCTTTACTGTGTTTCCTTGCTTTGGTGGTTAAATCTTATCTTTCATATATTTTCTTCTGTGTGTTTTTTTTCCGTCTTCTGATCCTCCTTGGCCTGCTGCCTCCTTTTTCTCTTTCCTTCCTTCCTGGTGGGCTGTGGCTGTCTCTTCCTGCAGATTGGCAATATGAGGGTAAGAACAATCTTCTCTTCATTGCTTTGTTAACTGCACGTTCTCTCACTGTGTCTCTCTTCACTGCCATTCATGCTTCTCTTACTTCACCTCTTTATATGCTAAATTTCATTCCAATTACGTTATTTGTCTGCACTTTTTGTGCCCTGGATATAAGCGGAACATAATAAGTTATAGATGTATAGATGATTGGGTCAAATTTAGAAAAACTTCTACATTCTTTATACAACATAGCCCCTGCCAACATTTACACTCATAGTCCATCACTGTCAATATGCTGACTAGTGAGTTCTCTTGTCACTATAAATGGAGGACATCACCTTGCCCACAGACATCAACAATGTGGCTCTCCCTGGGAACCGGAGACTTTGAATGTTGTTTCCACTGTTGTGATTGTTCATTCATCTCAAATCTAAACCATGGTTAGAAACTGCTGAAGAAATCAACATCGATTTATTTATTTTACATTTTAAGGATATTCAGGACATCGCAGCCTTCGGCGACCATTTGGAGTTTGTTGTAGATAACAGCATATCAGTACTACCATTTATCAGCTCCATAAAATCTTCATCAGATAATCGACACATCGACCACATTATGTATGTTTGCTAACATTATGTGTTATGTGTCTATTTTCAGAATGTAAACTCTCTCGGTCTGGTCCTCCTGCCACCATTGTTGCCATAGATGAAGAAAGCCCCAATGGTAATGTAGACATTTTTTTTTCCTTTTTCTTCACTCTGCTATAAGTGGATCCATTCCAGACTAAACTTCGGGCTTAAGATGTGACAAGTGAACATTGTTAGAATTAAAATAGTTAATTTACTCTAATCATCATCTTTCACCGCATGGTAAACAAACACTGTTAGATGAGCTTGACCTTTTTAGCAGATGCTGATTGGCATGGCATGTTGCCGACACTCATTAATATTAAATAGATGTGTGCCAACTGTGTCATAGCTGAAGTCTGATCCCAGTTGCAGAGGGTAGGACATTAGGTCACTCAGTTTGAGTTAAATCACGTACGAGTACAGACAACAAAAAAGCCCCTTCCAGTGTGTGCAGGGATTATGTGTCGTTTCAGGCCAGGCACAATAACTTTCTGGCTTCTTCTTCCCTAGTTGCCTGGCAACTTCACATCGTCAACAACCTTGGTTTTTGAGATATAACATGTTAATTATTGAGCTTTAGAGGGACAGGCTGAAGGATTTTGTTACCTTTGTTACAGGCAAGCTGTTTTTCTGTTACCAGACTTATTGTAGTGGCAAGCTAAGCTGCTGGCTGAAACAAGACACTTCCATATTATTTTCTGAAATGTCTAGCTATTATTTTGAAATGAACTACAACACGGACTGAGTTTTTGGATGGAGATGAAGTGAGCTATATTTAGATGTAAAACATCTTGTGTTTTGGGTTATGATGATTTTGTCAGTAATTTTTTAAGCGATAGATGTCTTCTCTTCTCTTCTCTTCTCTTCTCTTCTCTTCTCTTCTCTTCTCTTCTCTTCTCTTCTCTTCTCTTCTCTTCTCTTCTCTTCTCTTCTCTTCTCTTCTCTTCTCTTCTCACAAAGGAAATATCTTCAGTGTGTGTTTTTTGTCTCTAGAGTTAGCTCGAACTGTTTAAGACCTTTTTAGCTCATTGGTGGCTCCTGGTTTGATGGCTGTGCCATTTAGACTGTGCACAGGGATGTAAACAAACACAGAATCCCAGCGTCTCCATCAGTGTTTTACTTCCTGCTTTTGTGTCTCTATGAAAATCATTTTTGTGTCAGTCAGATGAGGGATCACATTTTAATTGATGAGTTTAATCCTTACAAGTAATGAAGGCATATTAGCCTGGAAGAAGGGCCACTGAATCTTATAAGGGAAGGTGAAGAGTAGACAGACAGAGCTGGTCTGTGTGCATAAATCACTCTCTTATCTCCAGCCTATAAATTACTGCTTAGCGACGGAAGCCCGTCATAATGTTTGCCGCATCTGCTTTTCCACAAAGTTTTAAATTGTGAGACTTGATCACAGTAATCCTAACTGACACAAACAGAGATTAGCATAGCAACACCAGACAGAGAGGGGAGCAATGCTTTCAATCCAGCCAGACTACATGCCTGTGTCTGTTGATAGCTTAATGCATCCCATGAAGCCATCTATCCTCCTATTTTTCTTGTTTTAAATTGTGTTCCTCTGATCTTCAGAAGTGTTTTTATGGTGTTTGTTTAGAGCCTGTGAGTGCCAATTATATGTAAATCTTTGATTTGCCACCCATGTTCCATAACAATAACGGCATGTAAATGTAAGTATAGTCAGTAAGTATTATGAAAGGTGTCATACTGCTAGTTTTTTGTAGAAATCATGATGATGAAGAGTGTAAACTAAAGCATGACAAACTCACATGAAGATTACAGAGTAAGAGTAGGTGTGGGGGGCTGATTATGCAAATGAAATAATTGTGCAGACATTTAGATGTAGAATGGAGGAGTAAGGCTG
Source organism: Parambassis ranga (assembly GCF_900634625.1). Classification (NCBI taxonomy): domain Eukaryota; kingdom Metazoa; phylum Chordata; class Actinopteri; family Ambassidae; genus Parambassis; species Parambassis ranga. The sequence continues at coordinate 10,171,961 of NC_041039.1, read as the reverse complement.
TGTGAGAAGAGGGGTGAGTGGTGTGCTAAGTGCATGCGCCTTAGGATGTCTCATTTGGGCAATTACTGTGCTCATCCGACTGCATATATTCATAGCAGCGGTGATGAGGAGGTTTCAGCTCTCCCTTACAAAGCTAATCAACAGGAGCCATGTTTCATGGTATCGCTCAGTGATGTCTTTCCTTTGCAGCTGTTGGTTTGCATTACCTGTTAACAGATGTAGTCACCCAGACAGGTGTTTTAGAGACTCCTGCAGCCTTGTTAGGAGGATTGAAGTTGTGTTATTTGTACTGTATTTTTGTACGATGGAGATTTGAAGCTTTGTGGTGCTGCCTGCTGCAATACTGTTAAAGCTACAGTGCTACAATTTTGCCTCCCCCTTTTGGCAGCAAGAGTAATTACACGAATAATGTTGGCATGTGCACTGTTTGATGTGTGTCTAAAACAAGCTCTGGTTCTGTAGCTGATGAACAGCCTACCTAATTTATGTATGAACAAAAAAAAACAACATAAATGTTCTCATATCACACATAAAGAATGCTATAAGATCATTGTATCTGTTCAATAGAGCGCCGTGGAGTTACATTTTATTACAGTAGACTGTGCCTACATGCGAGTTTGTCTCCATCACTTAACAGCAACGTGTGGGATTTATGATTCATCCATCTGTCTTAATAGTGTCAACACTATATGTAGGTATGTATATGTGTTTGTGCTTGTTTATGCAGTAATCTTCCTAACAGGACTGTTAAAGAATAATTAGGGCCCGAGCACCGAATGGTGCAAGAGCCCTATTGAAACCCTTAGGATTATTATTAGGGCCCGAGCACCGAATGGTGCAAGAGCCCTATTGAAACCCTTAGGATTATTATTAGGGCCCGAGCACCGAATGGTGCAAGAGCCCTATTGAAACCCTTAGGATTATTATTTTTTTTTTTTTTTTTTTTTTTTTTTTTTTTTTTTTTTTTTTTTTTTTTCCCCCTCCGAGATCGCATTTTTGGAGGCCTTAACATGCCCAAAAACTCACCAAACTTGGTAGAAAAATTCATTCGCCCGAAAAATTTTGAAATTTGCTGACTTTTGAAATGCACATATAAAAATGGCTCTATAGCGCCCCCAACGCGTAGCCCCTCTGGCCGGTTTGACACAGGATTATGAAAATTGGCACACATATGTATCACCTCAAGACGCACAAAAAAGTCTCTTGGACCCCCCCTCCAAACCCAACAGGAAGTCCGCCATTTGAAGGTTTGTGGCCATTTTTGGCGATGTGTGACCCTGCTGCCAAACTTTTCACGCCTCGCATACTTCAACGGATTGAGCTGAAATTCGCCGTGTCCACTCAGGACACCATAGGGAATAGACGCATTCCAAAACTCTTACAAAAGTCTTACGGTGTGGCCGGGGCGTGGCCTCAAAGTTTGACCATTTCTGAGGACACAGAAAGTCTCTATAACTTCTTCGTTTTCTGTCCGATCTGTACGAAATGTCACATGAATGATCAGAGTCTGACCCTAAACACATCTATACAACAATATTGAGGCTTTGACAGAGCGCCACCTACTGGCTACACAAAATGTTGTGTTTTCATAGGTTTTTCTGCCTGCCCCTGTGGCCTGTTTTGAGTAGGGTCACGAAAATTGGCACACATGTTTATCACCCCAAGACGCACAAAAAAGTCTCTTGGACCCCCCCTCCAAACCCAACAGGAAGTCCGCCATTTTGAAATGTCTGTTAATTTTTGGCGATTTGTGACCCTGCTACAAAACTTTTCACGCCTCGCATACTTCATCCAATCAAGCTGAAAATCACTGTGTCCACTCAGGACACGATACAGAATAGACGCATTCCAAAACTCTTACAAAAGTATTACAGTGTGGTGGGGGTGTGGCCTCAAAGTTGACCATTCGCCATTACAAAGGAACTCCCTGTATTTTTTACCCTAACACGTAGCCCCGCTGGCCAGTTTGACACAGGATCATGAAAATTTGCACACATGTGTATCACCCCAAGACGCACAAAAAACTCTCTTGGACCCCCGCTCCAAACCCAACAGGAAGTCCACCATTTTGACTTTTTTTTTGTAATTTTTACCGTTTTCTGACCCTGCTATAAAACTTTTCGTGCCTCGCATACTTCATGCAATTCAGCTGAAATTCACTGTGTCCACTCAGGACACCATAGGGAATAGACGCATTCCAAAACTCTTTCAAAAGTATTACCGTGTGGTGGGGGAGTGGCCTCAAAGTTGACCATTCGCCATTACAAAGGAACTCGCTGTGTTTTATGCAGTACTACCCATATACTTTATGCAATGTGGACAAAATCTTACAGTACTGCCATGGAGCCGAGTCTAAACACATATATATGCTAATAGGATGATACGGTCATAGCGCCACCTACTGGTAGCAGGAAAGTTTGGTTGTAAACATGTGTTTGTTGTATATCTGTGGAAATGAGAGGAGGAGAGCATAGCACAGGAGAGTATAGGAGACGAGAGCATAGGAGAGAAGACTGCGATGACCCCGCGGATCGCAAGGTGCGCGAGGGCCCGCAATGCTGCTTGCAGCTTTAATTTTTTTTTTTTTTCCCCCTCCGAGATCGCATTTTTGGAGGCCTTAACATGCCCAAAAACTCACCAAACTTGGTAGAAAAATTCATTCGCCCGAAAAATTTTGAAATTTGCTGACTTTTGAAATGCACATATAAAAATGGCTCTATAGCGCCCCCAACGCGTAGCCCCTCTGGCCGGTTTGACACAGGATTATGAAAATTGGCACACATATGTATCACCTCAAGACGCACAAAAAAGTCTCTTGGACCCCCCCTCCAAACCCAACAGGAAGTCCGCCATTTGAAGGTTTGTGGCCATTTTTGGCGATGTGTGACCCTGCTGCCAAACTTTTCACGCCTCGCATACTTCATCGGATTGAGCTGAAATTCGCCGTGTCCACTCAGGACACCATAGGGAATAGACGCATTCCAAAACTCTTACAAAAGTCTGACGGTGTGGCCGGGGCGTGGCCTCAAAGTTTGACCATTTCTGAGGACACAGAAAGTCTCTATAACTTCTTCGTTTTCTGTCCGATCTGTACGAAATGTCACATGTATGATCAGAGTCTGACCTTAAACACATCTATACAACAATATTGAGGCTTTGACAGAGCGCCACCTACTGGCTACACAAAATGTTGTGTTTTCATAGGTTTTTCTGCCTGCCCCCCTGGCCTGTTTTGAGTAGGGTCATGAAAATTGGCACACATGTGTATCACCCCAAGATGCACAAAAAAGTCTCTTGGACCCCCCCTCCAAACCCAACAGGAAGTCCGCGATTTTGAAATTTCTGTTAATTTTTGGCGATTTGTGACCCTGCTACAAAACTTTTCACGCCTCGCATACTTCATCCAATCAAGCTGAAAATCACTGTGTCCACTCAGGACACCATAGGGAATAGACGCATTCCAAAACTCTTACAAAAGTCTTACGGTGTGGTGGGGGCGTGGCCTCAAAGTTGACCATTCGCCATTACAAAGGAACTCCCTGTATTTTTTGCCCTAACGCGTAGCCCCTCTGGCCAGTTTGACACAGGATCATGAAAATTGGCACACATGTGTATCACCCCAAGACGCACAAAAAAGTCTCTTGGACTCCGCCTCCAAACCCAACAGGAAGTCCGCCATTTTGACTTTTGTGGCCATTTTTTGCCTATTTTTGACCCTGCTTCAAAACTTTTCACGCCTCACATACTTCATGCAATTGAGCTGAAATTCACTGTGTCCACTCAGGACACCACAGGGAATAGACACATTCCAAAACTCTTACAAAAGTCTTACGGTGTGGTGGGGGCGTGGCCTCAAAGTTGACCATTCGCCATTACAAAGGAACTCCCTGTATTTTTTGCCCTAATGTGTAGCCCCTTTGGTCGGTTTGACACAGGATTATGAAAATTGGCACACATATGTATCACCTCAAGACGCACAAAAAAGTCTCTTGGACCCCCCCTCCAAACCCAACAGCAAGTCCGCCATTTTGAAATTTCTGTTAATTTTTGGCGATTTGTGACCCTGCTGCAAAACTTTTCACGCCTCGCATACTTCATCCAATCAAGCTAAAAATCACTGTGTCCACTCAGGACACCATAGGGAATAGACGCATTCCAAAACTCTTACAAAAGTCTGAAGGTGTGGTGGGGGCGTGGCCTCAAAGTTGACCATTCGCCATTACAAATGAGCTCCCTGTATTTTTTGCCCTAACGCGTAGCCCCGCTGGCCAGTTTGACACAGGATCATGAAAATTAGCACACATGTGTATCACCCCAAGACGCACAAAACAGTCTCTTGGACCCCCCCTCCAAACCCAACAGGAAGTCCGCCATTTTGACTTTTGTGGCCATTTTTTGCCTATTTGTGACCCTGCTTCAAAACTTTTCACGCCTCACATACTTCATGCAATTGAGCTGAAATTCACTGTGTCCACTCAGGACACCATAGGGAATAGACGCATTCCAAAACTCTTTCAAAAGTATTACCGTGTGGCGGGGGAGTGGCCTCAAAGTTGACCATTTGCCATTACAAAGGAACTCGTGTTTTATGCAGTACTACCCATGTACTTTATGCAATGTGGACAAAATCTTACAGTACTGCTATGGACCCGAGTCTGAACAAATATATATGCTACTAGGATGATACGGTCATAGCGCCACCTACTGGTAGCAGGAAAGTTTGGTTGTAAACATGTGTTTGTTATATATCTGTGGAAATGAGAGGAGGAGAGCTTATGACAGGAGAGTATAGGAGACGAGAGCATAGGAGAGGAGACTGCGATGACCCCGCGGATCGCAAGGTGCGCGAGGGCCCGCAATGCTGCTTGCAGCTTTAATTTTTTTTTTTTTTTTTTTTTTTTTTTTTTTTTTCCCCCTCCGAGATCGCATTTTTGGAGGCCTTAACATGCCCAAAAACTCACCAAACTTGGTAGAAAAATTCATTCGCCCGAAAAATTTTGAAATTTGCTGACTTTTGAAATGCACATATAAAAATGGCTCTATAGCGCCCCCAACGCGTAGCCCCTCTGGCCGGTTTGACACAGGATTATGAAAATTGGCACACATATGTATCACCTCAAGACGCACAAAAAAGTCTCTTGGACCCCCCCTCCAAACCCAACAGGAAGTCCGCCATTTGAAGGTTTGTGGCCATTTTTGGCGATGTGTGACCCTGTTGCCAAACTTTTCACGCCTCGCATACTTCAACGGATTGAGCTGAAATTCGCCGTGTCCACTCAGGACACCATAGGGAATAGACGCATTCCAAAACTCTTACAAAAGTCTGACGGTGTGGCCAGGGCGTGGCCTCAAAGTTTGACCATTTCTGAGGACACAGAAAGTCTCTATAACTTCTTCGTTTTCTGTCCGATCTGTACGAAATGTCACATGTATGATCAGAGTCTGACCCTAAACACATCTATACAACAATATTGAGGCTTTGACAGAGCGCCACCTACTGGCTACACAAAATGTTGTGTTTTCATAGGTTTTTCTGCCTGCCCCCCTGGCCTGTTTTGAGTAGGGTCATGAAAATTGGTACACATGTGTATCACCCCAAGATGCACAAAAAAGTCTCTTGGACCACCCCTCCAAACCCAACAGGAAGTCCGCAATTTTGAAATTTCTGGTAATTTTTGGCGATTTGTGACCCTCCTACAAAACTTTTCACGCCTCGCATACTTCATCCAAATGAGCTAAAACTCACTGTGTCCACTCAGGACACCATAGGGAATAGACGCATTCAAAAACTCTTACAAAAGTCTGACGGTGTGGCGGGGGCGTGGCCTCAAAGTTGACCATTCGCCATTACAAAGGAACTCACTGTATTTATTGCCCTAATGCGTAGCCCCGCTGGCCAGTTTGACACAGGATCATGAGAATTAGCACACATGTGTATCACCCCAAGACGCACAAAAAAGTCTCTTGGACCCCCCCTCCAAACCCAACAGGAAGTCCACCATTTTGACTTTTGTGGCCATTTTTTGCCTATTTGTGACCCTGCTTCAAAACTTTTCACGCCTCGCATACTTCATGCAATTGAGCTGAAATTCACTGTGTCCACTCAGGACACCACAGGGAATAGACGCATTCCAAAACTCTTACAAAGGTCTTACGGTGTGGTGGGGGCGTGGCCTCAAAGTTGACCATTCGCCATTACAAAGGAACTCCCTGTATTTTTTGCCCTAATGTGTAGCCCCGCTGGCCAGTTTGACACAGGTTCATGAAAATTAGCACACGTGTATCACCCCAAGACGCACAAAAAAGTCTCTTGGACCCCGCCTCCAAACCCAACAGGAAGTCCGCCATTTTGACTTTTGTGGCAATTGTTTGCCTATTTTTGACCCTGCTTCAAAACTTTTCACGCCTCACATACTTCATGCAATTGAGCTGAAATTCACTGTGTCTACTCAGGACACCATAGGGAATAGATGCATTCCAAAACTCTTTCAAAAGTATTACCGTGTGGCGGGGGAGTGGCCTCAAAGTTGACCGTTCGCCATTACAAAGGAACTCGCTGTGTTTTATGCAGTACTACCCATATACTTTATGCAATGTGGACAAAATCTTACAGTACTGCTATGGACCCGAGTCTGAACAGACATATATGCTAATAGGATGATACGGTCATAGCGCCACCTACTGGTAGCAGGAAAGTTTGGTTGTAAACATGTGTTCGTTGTATCTCTGTGGAAATAAGAGGAGAGCATAGGACAGGAGAGTATAGGAGACAAGAGCATAGGAGAGAAGACTGCGATGGCCCCGCGGATCGCAAGGTGCGCGAGGGCCCGCAATGCTGCTTGCAGCTTTAATTTAGTATTGGAATCGTTTGTATGCATAATGCCATGTATTGCTTGTATGGCTGTGAAATAGTGTTACGGATTTAGATTCTAGCTTTAGGGTGATTATCTTGGGTTGGTGTTAGCGAAAGGGCGAGAGACTCCAGGAAAAACAAGAGGAGGGTGGTGAGAGGGGGAGGGTGGGGGCGAGTTTAACAAGATATAAGTTAGAGTTTGTTTTTTTTTTTGCTCCAGGAGACATAATAAAAAGAAGCTAATTTTAAAAGCAGGACTGTGATTTTATTAATATTTATTAAAAGAATGATTAGACTAGGAGAGAAACACACACACATGCTGTGTACTGTATGCAGACATGGATTGAGTGTTCACAGCAGGGGTCCATAATATAAGCAATAACAGTACTGTGATACGTTTGTAAATAATCCAAACTTCAAACAAACATCAGCACTCATTTGCATGTCGAAGTGTATGATCACACTGTTGTAAATACACTCAACTTTGCTAATTTAGCTTGACGGCTGATGATGCTGCGGCTAAAAGCAGCATAAAGTATTATCTCATCCAACGCACGAGGAGTAGCAGCAGTCTGACAAAACGCTCCGCCACATCTGCTTCAGTCCAGACTGGAGTTAAGGTCATCACTGTGATATTTTCCAAAGGAAAAACAAAATCTGGCATAATTCTGGTGTCAAATGTCAAAGGCAGCAATAAAGAGATGAGATGCAACCTTTTTACCTTTGCTAGATATTTCAAATGTGACAAAACCTTGACCCAGAGAGCCACGCTAACATGTAGCATGTGTCAATTGTGTGAACAGTTATGTGAGCAGAATCCACAAATGGATTCAATGATTTTCATTCAGCAGTGCTAGAATGTACATTTACTCAAATATGTATATCATGTACTTGACTTTTTCCAATGCAAGCACATAAATCCTGAAGATATGTGCAAATACAATGTGCAAATACAAAGTGATCCATCCACTCACCTGCATTTATAAGAGAGATTAATAAGAAATTAATAAGAGATGTTAAATTGTGTCCTACAGTCCACAGAGTTGCTTTTCTCTTATTTTGCTTGAGTAAAGAATCAGCATACATCTTTATTCACTGTTCCCATGAGGGTTATCAGTGGACACTTCTGTTTTCATATCTGCTATTTGTCTTGAATTCCCTTTTTTCCTCCCCCCTCTGAGAGCTGAAGGAGGAAGTAAGATAAGATGATTTTAGATGACTTTTCAGTCCAAAGCTCGCACCTGGATGACACACCAGCAGTGTGTAGCCACATTCAGTTAAACTAATGTCCTGTAAAAATTCTATTAACACACCACCACAATGCTCATTTTCTCTCTATTTTCTCCTAATATTATTTATTTCTATTACCATCCCATTTAACCCCATGTTTCTTCACCTCTTCATTTCCTTCTCATTTCTCTTATTCTAATTGCTCCTTCTCTCTCTAAGGCGTTTCCTGTCTTCGCACACTCTGTGTTGCTGCACACATACACACAGCCTCATGCCGTTCAGCCTGTATGTTTTAACACATGGGTCAATTTAATCAGTGCAGTATTCAGTCACACATCCTATAAAGTAAGGTCACTGTGAAAAGATCTCATTCATATCTTATGGCCTGTGGTATTAAATTAGACACAGTTACACAAGGTATAGGCACTATCTGTCATCTTTGCCCACACAGTTTTTTTTAATTCATCTTGCAAGACAGAAGCTGAAAAACCAGAGGAGCGATAGCCAAAAGATAGAATGAAACCCCTCTAATGAATTCCATTTTCTATCCCATTCCTCATATAACGAAACCAATTTCATTAAATTTCCTCGTTTATTTAAAATCAGCGAATCACAGCAAAGCATTTGACACGGTTTCCATGGTAGCACAGAAGGCCATGACCCAATTTTGTGTCTGACAGATCAGATATGAGATCCTTCAGTGTGTGTGTGTGTGTTTATGTTGTTGTATGTACACAGATGGAGAATCCAGTACACACATACACATGCACACAAAAAAGCAAACACAATCTTGCTCGCCTCTCAACTTTCCGCTCTTTCTCCCCTTCTTTATCTCTGATTTCTAATTTTCAAACTTTCTGTCTATTACTTTTTTTTCTTGTATACATCTAAGGGCACACACACTTGGAGCTTGTGTCTACAGACCTACAGTGTTTAATAACATGCAAAGATGGGACACAGTAGTGTTTTTGATTAATAATGCAGGGCCTGGTAATGGGTCTCTTGTGATTCAGAGCTGAACAGAATCAAAACAGTTGAAGCTTTTCTTTATCACATGGCTTATATAGCTGTCCATTTATGATATTTGCAGTAAATATAAAAAAATGTGAAAATATCTGTGATTTTTCACACAAATAAAAATGTGCACATAAAATAACACATAGACCAACCTTAGCAGTGTACCAAATTCAGCAGTGCAAAGCTACTTAGACATATGACAGATAAAGCAACTGTTCCTCCATGTGTGCTGATTAGGGTCAAATATGCATACTGTTTCTGTTAGTGTCTCTTCTCCCTGTTTGTGCTCGTCTGACTGATTTTGTCTTACATCATTCTGATTCACCACCCACAGTTGATAGTGTGAAATGGATGAAAATGTTCCTCCACCTGTAGCGTCTGCCTTATTAAAATGTATACTTTTTATTTATTTTAAATGAAATCCAGGCAGATAAAAAACACTGAAGTCGTCATTGTTTTCTGTCAGAACGTCTCCTTCTTTTCTGCTTGAAAATCATATTATGTTCTAGTTGGTTTAAGTATTCTTGGTACTGGTGTATGGGAAGCAAACAGAGCAGCCCCAATATCTAGTCTGCCTTACTTGATTAAATTTTACCGAGTTCCACATGCTTTTTACTCTGTCTCACTCTCTCACTCTCTCTCTCTCTGCATGCTTCTCCATCTCATTGCCCTTGACATTGGCTCCATATAATTCTCTGGTATAAAGCCTAATTAATTGAGAACATGAAGAAAAACACTGGATTTAGTTTGAAATGTTTCCTTTTCCTTTTTTAATAAATTAGATATAGGGCCAACTCTGCCGCTTTCAATTTAACTACAGACACTAATTGAATCATACTCTACTTCCTGGGACTCTTGACTTTGTCTCTCTGTCTCTTTCCATCTGTTTGGTTTATGCAGATATTTATTTGTTTATTTATTTTTATATTTCAGGAACGTTGTTGGTGGAGAACATGCAGATAAACGGCGTGGCTGAAGGTCCCAATCGAACCATCTCTCTGTCTCTAAGGGACAATTACAACTACTGGGTGATCCTTGACCCTTCAAGACAGGCCCTTTACCTAAACAGCACCGGGCGAGTTCTGGATAGAGATGTAAGACATCTGCTGTTTTCTATGCTCATTTTATACTTTCTTATTAGTACAGTACGTCTGTGACAGAACGATGGATTATTATTAATTCCAGAGTACTTCCTTGGATTTTTGCATGTTATTCAGCGACTTCACATTGGCTGTAGGTGTGAGTGCCTCCCATCCATTGGCAGCTGGGATAGGCTCCAGCTCCCCCATATCCCTGTAAAGCAGGTTAATGTAATGGATTGTTCAACAGATAATGGAACAGTCTAATTAGTGCGTTTGTCAATGTAAAGGTCCCACCATCTTTGTATGTGTACAAAGGGTTACTGGTTCTTTGGTAATACATCCAAGCATCCTCCTCTGAATGAAAGGTTTCCTAGACATCAGAACAGTCCTTCGTTGGGATGTTGCATCACAGGTTTCTTCCTTTTCCCTACATCCAAGGAGTGGTGAATCGTCTGTGATGGAGTCTGCTTGTTGAAGTGCCATGATGCTGTATTAGCCTAGAATTAACAAACCAAACAGTGGCTCCACAGAGGACCTCTTTTGATTTAAGTGGCATCCTTACCACTAGAGGACACTGAATTCTGCAGTCTGTCCTTTATTTGATGTAAGAGTATTTCCCAGTAAATGTTGTTTTTGGCACCAGTTTTTCTTTTTGCTCATTTGACTACAGAGGATAAGAATGATTGAAGCAAATTCTCACTCTGACCAACATCTGCTGTTGTGCAAACCTCAGAAAGTTTTATCTCCATCTTCTCTGGGAACATCCAACCCCCCTGCTGTTTTGCTTTGTAAAGTAATCCAGCAGTTGTTTTTAAAAGTCTGAATTGGCACAAAAAGTAAAAGCAAGTCTTCTGTGCAATAGCCTTGCTTGTTGTTAATTATTCATTGCTTCTGTACAATTGTATTTTCTAACAGTCTCTCTCTCTCTACCTCTGTTTCTTTTTTCCAGCCTCCATCATATATTCAGTCCATTGTGGTTCAGGTTCAGTGTACCAACATGCTGATAGGCACTGTGATTTTACACGAGGTCCGCATTGTTGTCCGAGACCGCAATGACAACGCGCCGCGCTTCCAGCAGCCCAGATACTACGTCGCCGTCAGTGAGGTAAAATGTGCAAAACATGCAGAAGCTCAAAGTGTGGTGTAAATACTTGCCTGTCTTTCACCTTCATCAAAAGATGTTTATTGCACCTATCCTGTAGATGAAGGGATATATAGCAGGAAAAGAGGCAGTTTTGGGCAAGCGTGGATAAGATCTGTATCTGTTATTCTGAAGCTTCCAGAAAAATCTTTAAGATGCCAATCCCACATACAGTTTGTCCTCAAGAGAGAGCAGAATTAAACTAGAGGAGGTTGAAACTTAGACTGGACAAGGATACACATAGCTTGCTGCCAGCACAGACCTAGGCAGACCCAGCAGAGTATCTCATTATACAGTCTTCCACAGCCTGTCCAACTCAATCTGTTTTCTCAACCTCTCTCTTCTGTTTTTGCAGCACCCCTCCCCCCCATGCACAAGCTTGTAAGCCCCCCCTCACCACTCCCAGCTCTTCATTATGTCACCTTTTCTCAACCTCTCCACCTTTCCCCTGCCACACTCTATAAAGCTCTGGTGGTCTTTTCTTCTTCCGCCTCCACCCTGTGCCACCTCCTGCACCTCTTCAGTTTCTCATTAATCCTACTAAAATAAATTTTGTCCCATTCACTAACAATGGTCGTCATAAAAATTTAGGATGTGTGTCATAAAAAAATTGCGGTTCCTGTCCCAGGCTAAGGTAAATTTAGTCAGGGTGGTGGTAATAATTTAAATAAAGGGAATACATTTATTCAGATGTGGGCAATAATTTAATAGCAAGTGCAGTTTTATTTATATTTGAGTGCAAGTCTGCTCGTTAGGCAGACAACCACTGTCTAATTCACTCCTATTGCCCTTCCAAGAACTCCCAACACCTAATGCGGTAAATGTAATATTAAGAGTTCATCCAGATTTATCTGCAGCATCTACATTAAACCTGCTCTTAGGTGTCTATTACAAACAAATACCAACTTAAGGAAAGTGATGCAGGCAGAAGACAGAGGCAGTATTATTTATAAGAATGTCTGGGACACAATTTATGAGTTCACTGTGAAAGTTTTCGAGTACAAGGTGATCTCTGTAGCGTATTTCACGAGTTGGCACCAGTGCCTGAGTCTGGAGTCGTTTCATTAAAACTGTAGCCAAAAGTGGCAAAGTGACAGCTTGAGACGTTCTGAAGACCATTGTTAGATCAGTGGGAGGCAGAGATAACCCTGTTGAGGGAAATGATGTAACAAATCATCGGCGCAACAGCTAAATTAAACTTAATCTCAACGGTTTCTCGTGCTGTCTGGAGATTAGACTTCTGTTTTGACACCAAATCACACATCCTAAGGCAAATGGGTGAAAAAAAAACATAGCATGGCAATTTATTACTGGCAAAGTTATTTCTTTCATGTACTGTGGCAAGTGCTAAACATCCAGGCTAAGAATTTCTCCCAGAAAAAATGAAATCAAACTATATATCTTCTCCATTACAAACTGAGTTATCTTACTCTACATGTGCAGCAAAAGTGAAAACACTCTCGTCTTGGTGTACATAATAAAGGATATGAGATGATAGATGTATGAGCCATGTACAGAGATATGGATTTCACAACATACTGGATCCATCTGTGTGTTTATTATTTTCTTATATTCTAAAAAGGTGTAGGTGTTCTCTGTTTACTCCTTTTTGTCAAAAGCTGTAATACATTTTGACATTCATTATTTTATATCTGAGAATCTAGGTCTACTTTAATAAAATCAAGTGAGGCGATGTATCCAATATTCACACATGTAAGATGGAGAGAACTTGAGGCACAAACTATGGACAGGAAGTTTGTTAAACAGCACTCCCTGCGTTTCATTTATTTCCAGCGCTGAAAGCACACAAACAGCTGCCAGCTGTTCTTCTTCCTCTCACCCCTATTTGAGCACAATAAACAAAAAATCACTTTCTGTTTGTTTTGATGATAAGGTGAAGTATCCAGACTCCTTACAGGCAGATGCAAGTGATATTTTTTTAATCTGTCACTGTACAGAGGGCATACGAGTGTCATCATCACAGTATGCAGGTGAAGCTCAACAAAGATGCTAAAATTCTCTTTTTCTTCTGTGTTTTCAGTTGACTCCAGTAGGAACAACAATCTTCTCTGGCTTCTCGGGGAACAATGGAGCAACAGACATTGATGACGGTCCCAATGGACAGATAGAGTACACCATCCAGTACAACCCACAAGACCCGGTAGGTTACCTATCAGCCTCTACTGTAATCACTAGTTTCCTCACAAGGAAACTGTAACTGGGGGTTGATAGTTCAGTCCTTGAGAATGAGAGGGATGGTTTTCTTTCTAAAAAGTATTTAATGTCATAAATGTGTGTGTTTTAGATGATCCTTACCTAACCCCTTACTGTGTAATGCCTAATCTTAACCATCAGATATTTTATACCACGTCAAACTGGGATTAAAAACCAAATTTAACAGCAGGTAAAAACAAAACAGCTCTCAGTGTCAGGGAGACTCGAACCTCAGACTCCTGAGTGAAAGTCCACCGCATTGCATCGCTCTGTGATTATAGATGGTTGGGTAAAGCAATTATATGTTCCATTAGCATTAACATAACATATTCATAGTTTGTGAGGTTATTTACGTGAATTAACAATCATGTGATCACTTTTATTGTCACACCAGTCAAAATAAAAAATGCACGTAAATAAATAAACAAACTGAGCTCTTGTTTGTGGCTCACTTCGTAATGTATGTGTATGTTTTTTTTTCAGACAGCCAACAGAACCTTCGACATCCCATTGACACTGTTTGGCTCTGTGGTTCTGAGAGAAAGACTCAACTACGAGGAGATAACACGATACCTGGTCATCATACAGGCTAATGTAAGTGTTTATGTGATTTTGCACAGGCTCCAGTTCTGAGTTTCAAACTCAGTTTTTGAAAACAAAAAAGGGTTTTCTTCTCTGAACTGTTGTAAAAGAAGGCTGGAAAAAGCATAGCCTCTCCTGACTGAGTGGGAGTAGAGCCTGGAGTGCTGTTGTTTTTTATGTAAATTTGTATGATCGTGGTAACACCACAGCCTTTCTCACTGTTTCTGCTTTGTTGGGTCAGCCTTGAGGGATTTGGAAGAGCATCCTTAATTAGCACTAATGTCTTTGTTAATGTAATTGTTTTCCTTTTATTTCCCAGCTGTATGTTTTATTTATAAAAGTCATTTACAATTGACTTAATTCCACTAAATAAGCAAAGCACACTCATGGGTAACTGTGGATAAAGTTTGAAGGACCGCCGAAAATTGTTTAAGTTGCTGATTACGCCATTAAAGGTTGCTGTTGTGACAGGAAAACCTTACTTACAAGCTTTAGCTCTCAAAATGTATTCTGCCAAATATTCACATGTCTCAAGGCCCATTTACCCTAAAAGCATTATTAAAAGTTAACACTACACTGAAAGATTCATGTGTTTCTGCCTTTTTGAAAGGCTGACATACTCCACTGTTCATGTGAATATAATTTTAAGTGTTGTGAGTGTATTTGCTGAATATAAATTCTTAGCTAAGACTTGGGCTTACATAAACTCATGTGTTGCTAACTCCTCAGTAAGAAAAGCTAAGCTATTGGCTGTCCCGCTAAATGACTTCATTGCATAATTTGCATAGTTGAAAGTGTTTAAACTACCACTCTTTCTGGTTTTGTTGTTGTTGTTGTTTTGCCATTAAAATATGGTATTTACATCCCGCTGTGTAAGCCATGACGGGACCAGTGGCAGCTTTGCATTTGACACACAGAGTGGTGTGGGTCTCCTCTCTGCTTTGACTGCAGCTGAGACAGCTGCACGCAGCTCCTGTGAGACTACGGCAGTCACCAGAGAAAGTCGCTAGATTTGTCGCTAGTCGCTTATGTTGGCAACACTTGTCTCTGTGCCAGTGGGAACGAATGCCTCCCTGCATTACTTGATGCCTCTGAACTGTCCCATACCTAATATTAAAGAAGTTTAACAAAACTTGATAAAAGCTTTGTTCATCTTTAGATGTGTTTTATACGTAGAGATCATTTGTTCTGATGTCCTATTGTTTCTATTCTCCCTTTTTAGATGAATAAGCAGCTCTTTATGTATTTCAGTGAAAGATCAACAAGTAGGTACTGGGTTTAGGAAAAGACTAATGGTGCCCGTCGTATATGTGAGAAGCCTTACGGACTGTACTAACTGTGTTACTAGCACTCTGTTTCTTGTGAATGAGTCGTATTGGTATTTTATGAGGCTCTTGTTGAAACCCAGCTATAACTGCTTAAGGTCTACTCAAGGTCTTTTTCTGAGTGAAAACTTAATACTATATGAGCACATCTATTTTTCATTTGTATCAAGGTCGTACATTTTGGTGTTTTTTTTCAAAAGCCACAGACCTTTACACAATACTAACATTTACACTGGAAAGTATTACTTGGATTTAAAAAATAACATATGCCATATGCTGATAATGTGTTTACATTAACAAACATTTGTTGTCATCATCGTGCCTGTGCAGTGAAGCTGTGCTTCAACAACATTAGAAGACTGTTTGGTTGCCCTTGATGAGGTATACATGTCAAACAGTCACGGAGCGCTCCCCTCAGGACGTATTGATTTGAGCCGATGGTTGTGGTTAGAGCCTATTCAAGCACAAAGATAGTAATAAAAGGAAATGTCTCTTTGTCCATGTAGGATCGAGCTCCATATCCAAGCGAGCGTCGTACAGCCACCACCACATTGACCGTGGATATACTGGACGGTGATGACTTGGGTCCAATGTTTCTACCATGTACGCTTGTGGGAAACACCCGTGACTGCAGTCCCATCACATACAGGGCTAATGTGCTGGAGCTGACAGAACCGGTAAGTGTGTGTCTTTTGTCGGTGTGGTCATATGCAGTGGTACCAAAATTTCTGATTTTTTAAATGTTGCTGATTGTGAAATGTCTCCAGCTTGTCGTTTAAATACAAGCTAACTAGCATGGAAATAATGAGAACAAACTGTTTGTGGACTCAAAAAAACATGCAATTAGTGCTGTTGTTGTTGAAAGAAGAACATGATGTTTTAACGATAGGCTGTTGTTAGCTGTCACATGGTGGAGTCTGCAGAGATATTGACCTTTTGTTTTGAGGGTGTGACAATGTCCTTCTGGTGAAGGTCTTTGCTGTACAAGAAAGTTTCCCTTGTTAATTCGGATGGCTTGTACTGTAAATCTAAACAAGATCCAGTCTGCAATACTGGTGTGTTTATGCTTACACAGCTGGGTGCACTTTTCGCATTTGTGTCTCTGGTGTTTAGCTGATGCTGTTATCCAGAGCTACTTACAATAACACTTTGTAAAGCAGACACATTTGCTGCAGGGAAAATCCTCAACTCTGACAAGTCAGCAGTGCATTCATCCCTTTCCCCCCCCCCACACACACCCTTGATGGTGACAGCTACCTGTGTGTTCATGCATTAACATCCCACCCCCATCCTCCTACACACATGTACCCCCTAACAGTGTCAAACCAGCAGAGCAGGCATGCATAACCAGACATTGTCGTCTTCATCTTTTTACTTTTACTGAGATCTTCACACACACAAACACTTGATCTCTTTATTCCTGATGCACATATCTCTTGCCGCTCTTACATACAATTTCACGGCCATGCACAAACATTCTTTGTTCGAGAGAGACATGCTGTGGAACAGCACGAGTAAATCAACTTTACAGTTTGTGAATCTGAGAAGGAGGAAGCGTACGTGGACAAGGGCAGGGTTTAAGATGGGTGGTTAGTGGCAGGATGAAGGAGATGCAGGGAGGAAGCAGGAAAAAAACACGCTGGAGAAATTCCTGGATAGTTTTAAAAGTTGAATCAACACTGTAAAAAAATACTGTGTATGATGTGATGATTTCATAACTGTACAATAGAGTCACTCATTTAAACTGCAGCTCCTTGTCATCTCCTTGCTCTAAGTGCTGTGCTGATACAGGAATGAGGATTGTGTAGAAGAGAAGTTAATGCTCACAGAGAACATAGAGATGTGATGAGAGAAATATAGAACAAATGGAAAGGCAACTGTTTTTGAAGAAAGACAAGAAGATGAGGTGAGGAGGAAATTGAAATAAAACTGTAATAGTCTGAGCTTTAATCAGACTGATAAGATATGACAACTTCAAACTACACTCCATCTGTATCTTTGCCGTCCTCTCTCACACACACGCACGCATGCACATATATACTGGTCATTTATGGCAGTTGGCTGTCATGTTCACACATAGACTTCAAAAACATTTTTCTGCCACAACAACTCAAATATTTATAGCTGTAAGGGAAAACATATTATTCTACAGTACAGTGAACAACTCACACATTTAACATGTCATTGTGTGGGAAATTGATTGGCTACAAGCTGAACAAAGCATTCAAGACGTGTGTGTAGTACTGTATTCATTTGTAGAACTGCAGTGCAATGGTTTGTATAAATAGCTATCTGTTTTTTAAAGGTGGGGGGGGGGTGCTTTGGCTTTGTTGCATCTTGCCATATACTTGACACGAAGCCTCACCTGACCACCAGATGCCCTGGGGGTTTTTTTTCTCCATCCTCTATTGATCTCCTCGCCTCTCTCAAGATCAGCCACCTGCCTGCACAGCTGCCGCTCATTTGCTCATTAGTTCCCCACTATATATAAAAGGCAGTTTGCCAGGCGCTGTTGTTGTAGTGTCTGACTCTTTTATGTCTGCTTGATACCTGTTGCTTGTGTTCTTCCTGCTGATTCAGCATTGTTTGCATGCTTGCGTGATGCTGACTCCCTGCTTGATGCTGACATACAGTAAGCCTCACAATATGGGCTCCACAGTTTGCAGTGCCTGCTCGGGGATCTGCCAGCTTTTGTAAGTGTGGTTATATCAGACCTTCTGGAGTGAGAGTCGTTTTGCTCAAACTGAGATTGGCAGCTGCAGATAATAGTGAGTGTATGTAGTCAAAAGCATGCGGTGCATTGCTTTAACCGCCTTCGCGTTGGTCATATTTTCAGATGAAACCTTAGCATCCATGTTATCCTGACTACAGCATGGCTTACTACACTGATTTTTGTGCAAAGGCTGTCTTGCTTACAAAAACACACACAGTGAAATCACTGCTTTACTTAATTTTGAAAACTTAGTATGTATCATTTCAAACTGACTTATTTACCATCTGTGAGGAGTTCAATTGCTGTCAAAAATAAAAAACTGTAGTGATAATTCTGTCTCAGTCTCCCCCTCTCTTACACCTCTTGCTCTGTGTTTACCCTCAGCTCCTGGCAGATTCATCTCCCTTCCATATATTTACATCCTCTTTAACTCCCCTTCATTACTTGCCATAACTTGGTCTCTCACTCTCTCCCCCTCCTCCCCCCTTGCCTCTCGCCTCACACTGACAGGCAACAGGAGATATAGCTCAGTGATGGCTAGAAGATTTTTAAGTGCTGCATGACAGGTGCAGCAGAAAAAAATTGGAATCATAGCAGGTATATGAGCGTACTATCTTTTAGAGTACACGCTGTACATGTCCGTGGGAGTGTTCGTGGTCTCTCTTATACATTTGCAAATCCCTGCAGTCCTGTTGGTGTGCTTGGCTCAACATTTTATGTCTTTAGTGATCATAGATTTATCCTGTCATAGGCATATTTCTCCCATCGTGGGGTCTTCACATTGCACACCACAGCCTATTGCACTATAATAAGTCAACATTATAGCCTGTGCTTGAATACCAATGGAACCACAGTCCTACTGTGTGAATGTGCACAACAGAAACAGACTGTGATCGTTCCTCTTCTTGCTTTAGTAGGGTTGGCCTCCTTTTTTATATATGCACAGATTTTAATGTGCAGCCTACATATGATTTAAAGTGTGCTACGGTGTGTATTTGCCAATAATTAATTTTAAATTGGAAAGACCTAAGAACCTAAGAACTAAATTTTCAAATTTGCTCTCTTCTGTTAGTTGAATTTTTGTCTTTTCTTTGTGTATTACCCTAAAACAATTCTACCTGTTTGCACACTAAATAATATTTTGAATCCAGACCTTTTTTTTTTTTTTTTTTTTTTTTTTTTTTTTACATTTGTTGTAAAACCACTCTAATGCTCTTGATTTTTGTTCTTCTCCAGAATAAGGTGAATCCCCTAAATGTGACTCCACCTATTCAAGCTGTGGACCAAGACAGGAACATACAACCTCCCTCTGACAGACCGGGCATCCTATACTCCATCCTCATTGGTAGGTTGAAAAAGGAAATTTGCTTTAAATTTACAATGGTATTATCTTACAACTAATGCTGTGATGTTTGCATTAAAGATTGTGTTTTGACATGGCCATGATTACATTATTCAGACTCCTCCTGTGAAACTAAGCTGACAAAATAATGTGTTAACAACTTTGCATCTTAAAGGTAGGGTAGGAGATTTTGAAAACTCAGTGAGAGTCAGCCAGATTTCAAAAGTAAACACACACCTTTCTCTCGGAGCTCACCCCGAAGCCACGCCTCCCAACCAGTCTGTGACTTCGGCCATCATGCACGTACCTCTCTGGTGCGCGCAGAGCAGGAAGAGAGCAGCCAACCAGCCAACTCTATGCGCAGGTGCACCTCGTAGGATTGGCTGATGTTTTTAGCATTTTATAGCTTCCAAAAATGATTAATATTCTTCGTTTTAAAGCAAAACTGACAAACTAATCAGTTACTATCGGATTGTAAAGAGAATGAAATCTCCTACGCATGGGTGGAACAAAGAAACTCTTATGAGTAAGCTCAAACTCATCAGCCAGAACAGCAGCTGCAGCAATCGTGTCGACCTTTTGTTCGTTTAGATATACAACTATTCGTTCAGGAAGACACTTTTTTAACTCCTCTAGCAGCACCAACTCTCGCAGCTGTTCAAAACTTTTAGTGCCGGTGGCGTGACACCACTTGTCGAAAAGCACTCCTTTTTCACGCGCAAACTCAACATAAGTCTGGGTGACAGTTTTTACACAGTTTCTGAATTTTTGCCGGTATGCCTCCGGCACCAGCTCGTAGGCCCGCAACACAGTGGCTTTCACGATATCATACTCTAGACTTTGTGCAAGCGTGAGGGCGGTACATACCTCTTGTGCATTACCTACAAGTTTGCATTGAACCAGTAGGGACCACATTTCTTTAGGCCAAGTCAGAGTGGTTGCGATTCTTTCAAAGGCACTAAAATAACAATCCACCTCAGACTCTCTGAATGGTGGCACTAAAGCAATGTGCTTGCTCACATCAAATGTGTCATGAGGAGAATGAGGAACCTGTCGTGAGGCAGATGGGTGTGCAGTCGCAGAGGGGAGACGCGCTAGCTCTAAGGCCCTCACCTTCAGGTGCATGGCCTCCACCTCTAACTCGCGATTTCTCAAATCAATCTCCTTTATTCTGAGAGTTAGCTGCATCTCCTCTGCCGTCATAACATAAGGACCAGAGGGAGCGGTTGGGCTGGGCCGCACTGTGTCACGGGAACTCACGTCAGCTTTCGCCGCCTCCTCCACAGAGGGCACAGACACACACAGACCTTCCTCCACCAGCTTTTCCTGCAAAAGCTCTTTCAGTTCCTCCTTTTTAACGTTTTGAGGCACTCTGATCTGAAAACGCGCAGCAATCATTAATAAATCCACCTTCCTACACTTGTCCAACTGCTGGACTGTAGGATTCTTCACAAAATACTCTAGATCAAACTCCATATTCAGAGCAAAACTGTCAACCAGTATTAGGCAGAGTAATATGAAAAATACAATATTCCAAAAAACGACGAATTGCCAATTACTTACCGACACGAATCAAAACACGAACGAGCCAAATTTAACTTACCGATAACGAACGTTTTACTTACCAACGCGCTTTCAAAAGAATCGACGAGCCCCCAATTTATGTTACAACCGGCCTAGGGGAAACCTAGTTGTAGCATAAAGTGACTCCTCCCTCCTGTTCTAATTCCCAAGGTATATATGAAAAATATCAATGACGAATGGAATTTATATAAATTTATTTATAAACGAACCGAGACAACAGAAACCTTCAGGGTGAGCAATGCCAAAATAACAAACAAAACAAAAATACAGGTGACTTCCCTGACTTCCTAACAAAAAACAGGAGAAAACGAATAAACAAAAACGGCTTCTCACCCCTACTTGAATGTGTCTGGTATGTAGTAATAACTTAAATTCAATTACTCTAGGTAAAGCGAAAATCAAACGATAAACCTAAATTACACAAAATACTATTCACAATCTTATGTCCAATGTATAATCAAAAAATCGAACGCAGTCTTCTCAGGATGTGGAGCGGAGGGCAAGAGCATCGGGTGGCTGATGTGGAGGGTTTTTAAATTCAGAGCCCATCTGTGTCCTCCAATCCTCGAGCTCCACGTCATCCAGCTGTAGAACCAATAGTATGCTCCCCCCTGTTGGCGGGGAGGGAGAACACTCACACACACAGAATATATGACTCTTGTCATAACACCCTACCTTTAATGATTTTGAACAAAAAAACAATATTACAACTTTATATAGCAATGATCTCCCTGCTTGTCCTGACTGTCCCAATCACTGATTTCAAATACAAAAAAAATGGAAGAAAATATGAATAAATACAGGAACTCACACAAACATGCTGCATTGGAACGCTCCATCCCTCAGTAGGAGGCAGCGAAATCAATAGCTATAAAGGAGAAACATACAAATGCACATGTGAGAGACGTGATTGTCCACAGGTGGCTGTGCTGCAGCTGCCCTCACCAGAGCTTGATTTCCCCACTGAACAATGCAGTGTTCCGAGGCACATGTTTGTGTGTGTTTGCATCCCACCTGTTGAGAGTTGAGATGAGAAAACAAGAAGCATTAGCCATGCCTTTCACCCCTGTCACTCCCTCTTGCTTATTCTCCTGTGGCACATGCCGCACATGTATTGATTCTTAAACCAATTACTGATGTTTCCCCCTCACACACAAGCTGCTATTCTTTAGTAAATGCATTTTTATTCTGTGTGGTTTTCCCTTGTGATCTTTCACAGGCAAACCAGAGTCCTATGCAAAATATTTCAACTTGAACAGAACAACAGCGGAGCTCCTGCTACTAAAGCCCATCGACAGGGAACTCTACCATAGATTTGATCTGGTTATCAAGGTGAGAAACACTGCAGATGTAAGCAGGCTGGTTTAACATCATTTGCTTCCAGAGCTTTTATAGAAACACTAAAGCGGCCTCTCACCCACCCCACTGTGCAGCTCTGCCTGTAAACCTCAAATAAAGACTAAATGTTCCTCCTCAGCTTGTTTATCCAGTACATCCTGCTCTCTGTCAGTTAAATATTGTCTCCCCCAAACATATTTAATGGGAGTAATTGTAAAGCATTAGAACTGTCCCCTGCTCTCTGTTGGTGTTTTTGTCTCAGTTAAGCCAGTAATAGAATTACATCACCACACATGCATCAGGTTCTGCTCTGCTGAAACTGAAAATTGAATTTCCTCTCTGTAGGAGGCTTTTGCTGTATAGTCAAAAGTGTGTGTGGATATGTGTCCAAAAATATTTAAGTACTTCAGGGAGTGTTGGATCTTCCAAAGTCTTCAGAAGTTTATATTTTAATAGGTTAATGCACCCAATGAGCCATAAAAACAGAAATACTAGCGAAATAATTGAAAAATCTGTGCCGGTCTGCAGTTTTTATGGTAGCTCTGCAGCCAATAGTGAAGCTGCATGAATGACAAAAACTTCACACTGGTTTGTGCACTCTAAACTGTAGTCAAATGCATGATGTTTACTTTAATAATCCTTGAGATGTTTTGACCTTCACCTGTGGTAAATCGATTGTCCATGCAGTAGTTCAGAATTTGGCAAAGCTGAGTGTTAAGATCACACAAATCACACTGCACGAGGACAAAAACTAAGCCGTGAAGTTCAAAGAACTCTTCTTGGAATACTAAATAACAAAAGCAAGGTAAAGAAGAACCTAAGAGTCCAGGAGCCTTAAACATCCTGAGAAGCTACAAAACACATGTGAATGTATGTAACGTATTGATACATATTGATACTATGCTCCAGTTTACAAATAATATGACTCGGTTAAGAACACAAAACATCAACATCAGCTCAAGTGATCAATTATTTTGTCTGTCTTGCCCTTAGGCAGAACAGGACAACGGACACCCCCTGCCAGCTTTTGCAAACCTCCAAATTGAAATCCTGGATGAAAACAACCAGGCTCCCTACTTCCTAGAGACCAGTTACCATGGCTACATCAGTGAGGCATCACCAGTGGGAACCACCATAGCCAGCAACACCAGCCTGTCCTCACCGCTGGCCATTATTGCTCTGGATAATGATGTGGAGGAGGTGAGGATAAATGCAAAAAGCTAATTAAGGCACAAATCAAATTAGAGTCCCACTAATTGAAATGGAAAAGAATTTCTTCTTGCAACTTATTAGGCCCTGCTTTTTATATGTAATATAAACATATTTTTTACCTTATGAATAGAAAATTACAACAAATTCCTCTTTTTGTTTCTTGTATTTTTTATCATAACCATAAAATACGTGCTGTGATCCAGTGCATCTGAGACATGCATCATGGTGTATGATTTAATATTTATATTTCCTTTATAGCTGCCTCCCAATAAGATGCCTGTAGGTACCAGAGGAGTTAACTTCCTTCTGTCTTTACCTCCTTTTCCAGAGTTCTCTGAATCTTCTACTGGTCAGTGTTAACAAGCATGCTGCCACCGACAACAAATAAAAAGAATCAATGGATTATAAATATTAATGCTCGATAGGCCCAGTGTTTGATTGCACTGCAACAATTTACACTCCTGATTTTAGTCAGAGGTAGACAATGGAAGGATTTTCTTTTCTGGATGGACACTTGTGGACACATCTAAAGATTTAAGAGGCCTCTGTCGGGGTAGCAAAGCTACAATTGAAGGGTAGAATTTCAGCCCAGGCTTATCTTATGAACTGCTGCTATAACCATATACATGAGAGCTTAATAGAAAGAGGCACTTTGGCTCTGCTTACATTAATGATATAAAAATCCAGGTCTCAATTCTCCACACAAAATGAAAACATCATGTGAACAAAGCTAGCAGCACGCATTGTATTTAAACATCCCACACAGAGATGAAGGATGTGGTCCATTCAAGTGTCCATTTCTATGCTCCTTTTCGCTCGACTGAATTTCATCTTTGTGCCTTGCTTGCAGTGTGTGAGTGAAGTGCCTTATCTAATTTCCCTGTGAATCTGGATTGTAAAACCATTTCCCTCTTAAATTGCCTCTCAGTAATAATGTTTTAAGAATTTACAGTGCTGCAACAGTGTTATCGCCAATGCATTCCCAAGAGCTTAGTTTGTTTAAGATGTAGCATAGGCATTTTGACAAAAACAAGCTTCGCTTCATTGCTTTCTAAAAGACCCCAACAGCAGGGAATGGGTTTAGGGAGGATAATGTGTGTGTGTGTGTTTCCGTGTGTGTTCATGAGAGTGTGTGTTTGTGGGGGTTGATATACATTGAGTTATTTTTAATATTGCTAACCCTGGTCTTTCCTCCAGCATTAAGCACCAACAATGATGATTAGTCCTAATTGCTTTTCTGTGCCGTCCATCACTTTTATTTATGTGCGTGCATACAAATGTGAGTGTTTGTGTGTGTCTGTAACTCCTTCTGTGTGTGTGTGAGTGTGTGCATGCTTATTTATGACTCAATATCCACACCGGCTACATCGACAATATTATCAACCACCACCCCCTCCTGAACCTTGCTGAGCCAGCCTTATCTGGAATAAGGACCTACACACACACACACACACACACAAGAGATGACTGTGTAGGTAATTTCAGAGGAAGACTTGGATGAGGATTGCCTCTCCATCACTGAGTGCACCACACATACACAGGCGCATACTTTAATCAAGAAAACAATGTTTTTCATTTGTATTCTCTCATCCAGGCATTTATTCTCTGTTTTGCATATATGCTCTGTTTTGCATATAAAACATCTGCATTTATGAGATTTGCCAAATCATTAATTCACTTTTTTTAACTTATCAGTTTAGTATCACACTTGTGCTAAGCTAACAGGTTCAAATCTGTGGCACCTTAGTGCCTGTATGCAGCCTTGCAGTGCAGCAGACCTGCCTTTCCTTCTTGAAGCATGAAATGCTTACGCCTGCTTCATCAGGAGAGATACAAATATTTGCAAACTTCCTGGATCAACAGCTCATTCAGTCACACCATTTCTTTCCCAAGCATGGACCATGTACACTGTGCAAAAAAGAGATACTGTAAATCTCTTACACAGTGTCACCGCAATTACTTCACACATCGGGGGTATCCTGTTGGCTCGGCTCAGTAAATGATCCTGGTGTAATGGTCTCCATAGATGGCTGTTGTTTGTGAAAATGAGGTTGTAGCTCATTCTCTGCCGTAGTGGGGTTAAAAAGTGGTGTTGTGATATAACAGTGTTTCTCTTATGAGCTATCGATCCTGGAAGTAGTTGAATATGTCCAACTTTTCTTTAGAAGCAAGTGCAATGCAGCTATATACACTTAAAAAGTTCTATGCAGTAAAAGTGGCCATGATGGGTGAAAATATATTTTTTCTCTCTCTGGAGTTCCGTGTAAATTTCGACACTGGTAAAGTTCAGTGCTATCATGCCTTCTCTACCTCTAAACATCTGCCTTTGCCTTTAACAGACCCGGGATCCTCAGCTCCAGTTCTCACTGGACAGTTATTCCCACGTTTTCACTGTATCTGCCAGTGGAATCAGAAGATACCTCACCCTGGTGCAGCCCGTGGACAGAGAGACACAGGACTCCTACACATTCAAGGTACCCCTAAAGCCTTGACATTTGTGAGCATTATATACAGAATGTTTGCACATGAGGGAGAGTGGGAGTGAGGGATAAGCGTTTGAATGCATTTGAACAGCTCCCTCTCAGACCCCTGATAAATCGCTGCCAGAAGAGAAAGACTTTTATCTAAGGAAGAGGTATAAAGGAGAAACAAAATGAGACCGGAGAGTGGGGAAAAAAGAGAGAGAAACTACAGAAGTGGGCATTTTAAACAGTATATCTAAGCCTGGCTTTAAGCCATTTTACCTGTAGGGATGAAGAAGCAGGAAAAAGAGAGGTGGAGAAAATGCAGAGGATGTACAGGTAGAGCACAGAAAACAGATATAGGTTACAGAAAACACAAACAAAGGTGGAGAAACATAAATAATGTAAATTACACAATATACACAACACATGGAAACCTTTCAATTGGTTGGGTTTAATTTGATGCCATAACACTGCTATTGACACAGGAAGCAGGACATTTATTCATTATTGGATTGTTCTCATTATTTAAGCCAGTGATTAACTCTTCCATCACTCATTACAGGAAGAGATGCTGAAGGCATATTAGAGTGCTTACCTTTCTTCATCTTTGCCTTTGTCTGACTCTCATGTCTCATCGCCTTCCCTTGGTACATTCTCTCTTTTTATCTGATTTTCTTTTGTTGTTATCCTCCCTCCTTCATCCTCTCTTATTTCAGGGCAATCTCATTCAGCTGCCTCTTTATTGGTAGGGCAGAGAAGCCAAAGTGTGTTTCCCAGCTCAGTGTCTCCATGTGTGAGGCACAGGCACATTGTGTATAGCATTGTTGCTTCATGCAGCAGTGCATTATCTGACAACTTCAGCGTGGCAACACTGGCAGCGCGTGTACTCTCTGTGTGTTTGTGTGTGGTGTGCAGCATCATATGTGCCTTGATGTGTCCTTGAGTGTTCGATCAGCAGTTTAGAAGTTAAAGATGGAAAAAAAAGTATTGTATTGATTGAAAGGCAGAGGTGTACAGTAATCATCATGAAAGCCTTGGAGGAGAAATTAAACACGAGGCAGAGCGAGAGAGAGAGAGAGCTGAGGAATGGAGAATGATTTTTATTTGAAGGAGTCAGTCACCTCCTTGGCAAAAGAGAAGACTGCTATCAGTAAAGAAGCTTCTTTTCTGCTAATATTTACTGTGTATCATTTTCAAACATAGAGAGATACAGAGAAAGTGCCTTATATAAGAAAATGTTTTTGGGTCTAAATAAATAAAAAGTGCAATAAAGCTAGCTGTGTAATGTTCTTTTTTTATTGTCTTTTTTAACACAAGTTTAAAGAGGATGAAGAAGACAGGGAGACCAGCATCATGGCCCTGCCTGTCACCATTTGTCTGATCCTCAAATTGATTTTGCAGCTGAACCGTCCTAGATGCCACGTTTGACTGCCTACAATTTCTGATGTGAACACACATTAAAGCATTTCAGTGAAGTGGATGTTTTTCCCTGTCTGCAACTAAAATGCAGTAATATAAGTATATAGATAGTCAGCAATTCATAATAACATAGAAGTTGTGGTTAAAGACATACCTTGCTATACTGGATGTGTGGAATGTTTTTTCTGTAGTTTGGAGAGAAACTTGACTCAGCACTGTGTATGCTGAATAATAAGTGCCAGCAGGGGTTAGCTTTGTGCTTCTTATTATTGCTTATGTACATGCAGACACATTGTACTGAATTAAAAGTGGAACAATCTATCTAATTGTTGGTAAAATGGGAGACAGCCAGGGCGGAGGAAGAACCTACGCCCACAAAAACAGAATTAAATCTAGACTAGGACATGGATTATGGGTGAAAAAGCACAAAGCAGTTTGAGGACCTCAGAGGATACACAGAAACAAACAAGACAATATCAAGATGTCAAGGACATGCTGAGTACACAGTCCGCCCACCTCCACACCAGCAGGACTCTCTAAATCATAGCTTTCTCTACAAGAAGAAGCGTCTCTTTTCTTTCTGTTGATGTTTTTCTCCTCTGTGTCTCTGCAGCTTCTAGCATCTGATGGCGTCCAGCAGAGCAATCCCGTTACCGTGACGATAACGGTTTTGGATGCTAATGACAACACACCGACTTTTCCTAACGTCTCATATAATGTCAACCTGTTTACCGACATGATGCCGGGAGAAACTGTGTTACAGGTACATGCTGATAAATGGTTTAATGACATGTTAACTTTTAGTGCTGGTGATGACTGGCTCTCGTGGTGTTTGTGTGTGTTTTCCTAGCTGTCAGCAGTTGACTCCGATTCAGGTCTAAACGGTCAAATCACCTATCGGATCTTGGCTGGTGCCCAGGGACACTTCCTTATAAATAACAGGTAAGGAGATTAATGCATACATTTTTTTGTTTTTTTTGTTTAAAGGTTACTTTTTTATACATATGTAATATAGTGGCTAGGTAGACAGGCCCCTTACATTATTGGATACAGGTTTTATTTATTAAAAAAATCTTATTTGCTAAAATGTCAAACAATTTAATTTCACACCCACATACTACAGAAATGCCTGAGTTAAATGCATGTAGACGTGGTATTTTAGCTATTAATAATGGTATCGCATGCAACATGTAGAAGTCTCCATCTATCATTGTTATATTGCTAGTAATTAATTGGCAAAAAGGCCACTGATTAAACAGAAGGTGGTTTTCTGAGGGTGGTGGAAGCTGTGAAAGTATTGTGAGTGTTCCTGATCATTAAATGAACCATTTTCACAGCACTGGGGTGATTACTGTGGCACCAGGCGTCAAGCTCACTGTTGGACGGAGCTTTGCTTTGACTGTGGAGGCCATGGACAACGGGCCTGTGCCACACAGACGGTAAGGGCTTCTTTCTGTCTGTTGTTGCCAGTCATTTCTGCTGTCCGTCTGGTGCCCAGACTCAAAAGGTCATCAGATTTGCAGAGCTTTCACACTCATTGTCAGATACTCCACAGCAGTGTCTATTGCCCCCTCTTTGTTACTCCTTCCCTGCCACTCTCTCCATCTATTCACCATTTCCAGGTGAGTCGTTTTCATTTCTTGAAATATATCATGAGTTACAGTTTTAAATTGGAAAATGGCTGGAAAGCAGTCTAGGAGAAGAAAATGGGTAGTATGAGTGTGAGAGTGAAAGAGGCAAGGCAGAATGGAAGGTAATAAAAGGGTGTCTCACTACCACATGCCCTCCTCTTGAGAAGAGAAAGAAATTATGATTTAAAATTATGAACCGTGATGCACTGTTGTACTCTACAGGAGAAGAACTGACCTGAGCAGGCTGCATGTCTTTGTGTTTTGTATTCACCTGCCTCTTGTCTGTCCTTCTTAAACTCAATCAATAAAGTTTCAAAATATCTCAGGCTGCTCTCCTCTTCATGTAATTTCATGGAAGAAGCAGCCACACCTAATATTTTGTGTGTATTGATTTTAAGTATGGCAGAAAACAGTTAAATTTTGATATTTTAGTTTTAGAAGATACAATGCAATATGTGAGGAGAGAGCCGCTGAGCCAGTGGAACAAACTTCAAAGGTTAAACTTTACCGCTGCACTGTGGATTCATGTAGAGTTTTAACTGAAGAAACATGAGGGACTAATTGGGAATGAGTTTGAAGAATGCAGACTTGCTTTTTGATGTACACGGTCCCCCTTTTTTTTCCCTTTCTTCCGTTTTCTTGACAAATGTAAATGTGGCATCAGTGAACAAAGATAAGCAGCCTGTTGTTTTCTGATAGTCAAACCACTCTCAGCTGTAGTTCTTTGTGAGTTGCACTTGGGAATAGCTCAACAAAAGAATACATTAACACTGCAGTGTCCTTGCAGAAAGGACGCACAAGACATAGAAGCAACATTCAGTTGCAGCAGGGTTTCACACAGAAAACCGGTTAGTCAAGGTGGTGACCTGGGGGTGCAAACACATCTGTAGCCTTGATAGTAACTAAACTAAAACTAAACCAGTGGTTCCCAACCTTGGGTCAGGGCACCAGAGATCACAGGGGGTGCGCACGGGGGTGCTCACAATTATATTTGTGCACATTCAGTTTCTAAAATACCAATTGCACACACAAGGATAATCAAAACTGTGAGTGAGAGAGAGAAAGAGAGACAATAAAAAGAGAATAAGAACAAAAACATACAACTACTGTTTTTTATTTATTTTTTGCAATAAATGTTTGTAATTAATCACTTTATTTTTTAGTGCATGTATGCGTGTAGGTACGGGGTTGGGGGGGGGGGGGGGGGCTGGCATGTCTTGGGCAAAGGCAACAGGGGCTTCAAGGAAACAAGGCTGGGAACCACTGAACTAAATGAACCGCATACAGACTATCTTAATGAACCAGATGTTATAAGAGTGGCATGTCTCCTTTAAGAAACTGGACAGAGTGTTGTGTGCCCATACCTGGGGGCCTGCATGAGTGTGCGCAAGAGTTTGTGTGTGTGCAGAGACCAAGAGAGAGGTCGTGTGCCTGTTAGTGGTGAATTGTTTGTTAGCAGCAGGAATTAAATGTCAGGTATGCAAAACAATAAAGCTGCAGCCCTGCAAGTGTGTGATGTGACGAGGGTTAACCACGAGCATCACCACTCGTTCCTGGAGCTGTACATGGCACCTCTGCAATCTCTGACTACAGTCAGGAAGCTGAAGCCGGATTGGAAGGATGAACTGTCAGTGCAGGCAGCAGTGGAGCCTTCAGTTCAGCTTCATGATAGGGGTGTGCATCAGTAGCTGCCTCTCATGTCACTCTATCCACAGATTTAACAGTCTTACAATTTTTAACCATTCACATTTCACGTTTGCACATTGTGTTGTATTACATGGATGTGCACAAATAAGGCGTCCATTAAACCAACATACACAGCTTACTGCCTTCAGTCTGATTCAGTTTGCCAAAACCTCAAACACCAACCACCAAAAAAACATACTTTAGTATAAAATTTCATTTGGTTACATTTTGCTGCATGTTAGACAGTTTTTCATCAGTAATTAACTGATCATGAAAAAACATTCTAAGCATCTCGGGTGCAGCAACACAAATTACGTTTTCACTGCCCTGTGGGCTGTCCTCAGATTTACCCAATCCACCCACTGTGGCTTCAAATTAACTCAGTTTAATGAAAGAGATAATATCTCATGTGTGGCACAGAAATGGCCGCTGCTGTATATCTCTTAAAATGATATATTTGGAGTTATAACTAGCAATAGATTGCCCCCCCTCCAACAGCGCTTGTGTCAGTCATCACAGAAACGAGACTCTCTCTCTCTCTCTCCTCTGGCACTTGGGTCCAACAATGTAGCTGCCAAATCAATACAGAATGTGAACCACTGAAGATTGAGGTGGTTCCAGTGATTGGCTCACAGATTGTCCCCAAATTTCCCCAGACCCCCTGTTTATCTCGGCTGAAAACATAACCTGAATAACAAATCAATATCTATTTCTGCTGGCTGCTTTGTTGAAACTACAGGCCAAGACCCAAAATGAGCGGTGTCCTCTTCCTGGTGGGCACCAACAAGACATGAGGGACAGCATCTTATAATGGGTTTAGATCTCAGATTTTTAGATTCAATTTTAAGAACTTTTGAAGAACCTGTGAGATACCATGTTTGGTTCATTTTAGCCTAGATAGGCTAAACTGTAAACAACAGTACATGCTCAGGGGTCCAATTTATACTGTTACAAACTGGAGGGTGAAAGAAAAAAAGTGCACCACCAGAGACAAGAGATAAAATAAGATGTTAGATAAATTGCCAGAAAGTGGACCTTAACAAAGCTTATATTGGATTATGGGGGTAATATCCCAGATCATCCACTGGGATCAGGGATGACCTCATGAGAGCGTAGTGGTCAGACATCACTGTGACATTATTTTGGTCATAACTCAAGAACCTGTGTCTCAGAGACAGAACAACTTTCTTTCTTTTTCTATCATAGAAAATATAGAAAGAAAAATATAAATGTGTATGGGTTTAAATGATAAATATTTGGATTGCTTAAAGAGACTCTGCATGTGTAGACAGCTCTATTGATTAGGATCTAAATGCATGTATTTCATCAGACACTCATGTCTGAGAAAGACACGTAGACCAGGAGTCTTCGGTGATGTGAAGAGCCGCAATTTGGTTCTGAGAGTTGACAGTAAAGTGCACTTAGTGACAATGCCACTCACCTCACACTCACCTAACCCAGTAACGATTTTCTGGACCATCCATACAAAAAAAACCCCACTCCTGAACAACTGAGGAAAACGGCTGCTTCTTTGTGTACAGTACGGCTTCTTTAAAGTCCTAATGAACAGATGCTGAAGTTCATTATACTCTTCTAAACAATTTCCCAAATGTTATGTGATTGGATGTCCACTTTTGTGTGTGCATTCCCGTACAAGAAGTAACACTTGTACTTGTATACACCCATGTCTGTGAAAAGGAGAGGATTTTAGAAACCACCGGCAAATAATCTCCAGTCAATCGCTTTCCATCAATAATGCCATCTGAATTGTTTTTTCTAACACACTGGCTTTCATTCTCCGTCTCTGGCGGCTTACTTTTTTTCCAGCTTTTATCCATTTGTTTATTTATTTGTTGTGAACGTAAACAGATTTTGTGAGCTATTGTTTAGACCCAAGGTTCTTTGGCTGTTTTCAGTCGTTGATCCAGTTTCAGTGGAGTTGATCTCTCCCTTCTCCCGCTGCTCAAACTCGGCACTCAGGGAGTGGGAACACATACTAAATCCCAGTGGTTCTCCACCACTGAAGTGCAGTGTTTAAACATAGAAATGGGGTAATAGACCATTCACAAAGTGTTAAAGAAATATCAGTTATAATTAATTTGATAAAACTTTAGAGGGATTTCCTGTAAGATATGTGGTGTAACACTTTCCATTGAATATTCTCCGAATCTGTGAAGTATAATTCAGAAAGAACCTTGGATACAAGGACGCACGCTGTTTAAATAAACACCTTCATCGTCGCAGGTCAGTACAGTGACATGCTGTTATGTTGATTAAAAAAAGTGTGCGAATACAAGTTATTAAACAGCTCAAGCTGTTTGTCAAAGGACGAGTAAACAGTGTGTAATTAAACTTCATTTTATTAAGTGGAACAATCTATTGTTAGCTAGTACTTCAGATGCCTTGTGCTGTAAATTAAAGACTTAACATGTAGTTCTCTAT
Source organism: Parambassis ranga (assembly GCF_900634625.1). Taxonomy (NCBI): domain Eukaryota; kingdom Metazoa; phylum Chordata; class Actinopteri; family Ambassidae; genus Parambassis; species Parambassis ranga. The sequence goes on along the minus strand of NC_041039.1, from coordinate 10,138,685 downwards.
TTTTCGTTGTCATTTGCTTTAAAGCTTGTTTGTGCCATGTGTCATTTAGTGTAGTCAGGCAGAATACAGAAAAGGCTGAATACATTGTTAACATGATCTAAGATGCTATAAATACTAACATGATGTCCAGGGCTCAAGTTTAAATAATAGCTGAGAACCTGAATGTCAGTAAAAGGGGTCATTATATTGCATAATAAGAATTAAAAGATAGTGTGACTGAGCATATTTTTTAGCGTTGTCTTTCATCCCTGAAACAGCAGGAATGCACAATAGAAAGCTCAGAGCCCAGCAGCAAAAATACATTTCTAAAAGGCCAGCAGCAGCAGCAGCAGCAGAGCACTATCTTAGTCTCTTTGTCACTCTCACTGCTGTTGACTTCACGCTCTTATTGATTAGTTAAACACAGCATGAAGTGCAAAGAAACAAGCACTGGCCAGCCACTCTTAACTTGAATAACAAGCCATTCACCTTCCCTGACACTGCTTTGTCTCTACACCATCCTCATGTACTTCCCTCCAGCTCTTCTCTTCTTCCTCTCATCGTTCTCTAAAGTTCCTCGACTGCTATTTCTCCCATCTGCCTCTGAGGCTGTGTTTCATTCTGTCTTTGTAACCTCTCAGTTCACTTTTGCTTCACGTTTCACTTTCCCTCATTCTTTAGGTCATCCATTACGACGGTCTATATTGAAGTTTTGCCCCCAAACAACCAGAGTCCGCCTCGCTTCCCCAGGCAAGAATACAACCTGGAGATTAGTGAAGCTATGAGGACCGGAGCTACACTTCTTAATCTGCAGGTACTCTGTTACAACCAAAACAATGGTAGTATTTAGTCATTTAGGGTGTCCTCCTGTGGTGGTGCAGATAAATGGATGTGGCTGTTTTATACACACTACACACTACACTACTGTTGCCAACTATTCAGCCATTAATTAAAACTATTAAGTATTTAAATTATTACTGGTGCAGCTGAAGGGTTGATTGACTAATTTACTGATAAGGTGTTACAGCTGACTTAAAATGTAGAAGGGTTTTATTTAATATATTTAAAAGAGAACTACCACCACCTATCTGTCTATCTGTTTACCTTTAAGGCAGTGGATCGTGAAGGGGATCCAATAACCTACAAAATCCACAGTGGTGATGTCCATGGACAGTTTGCACTACAACAGAAGTAAGTCTTTAATATGAGAAATGTATGTTTGTGGTTATAGATAGATGTTCATGATTGACAGCAGTTTAGCCAGCACTCCCTCGCCACCTCCTCAAGGTTGGCAAGCTTAAAGCCAACAACAGACCTTTTTAATGGGTTTGTCTAAAACTAAAACACTCACACACTGAATTGTATCAGAGAGCTTCACATAGATACAGCCATGCTCTCTCACACATGTAAACACCCTCAGTCTGGTTGCATTTATTCATTTATTGCTCATTAAAAATGCATTTCTGATGCTGGGCTAAGATCTTATCTACATCTCTAGAGGGACAGGAAGGCTGTATGGTGAAAGAGAAGGGGCCAGAATTATAAGGATGGGGAAGAAATAAGAATTAAAGGGTTGGAAAAGAAGATAAGAGAGCAGGGCATGAACGGAGTAAATGATGAAAGAACAAAAGGCTCGAGAGAGCTGGGAAGGAAACAATGAACAAAGAGTGACAGACAAATGAGGATTTAAAAGCACAAAATAAAAGGAGCCTGCTGCACAGCAATCCATAACAGCACACATTAAAATGAACTGAAGTGCTTTCATTGGTGCTTTCTAGGAATATATTCAGTGGGTTTGTGTGTGACATTGCAAAATCCTGCAATAGATGCCAAAATATGTCAGTGCCTCAGCTGTGTTTCCTGCATTATGGCACCGCCAGGACATGCCAAGTTGTTCTTTGTCCACTGCACAAGTGCAACGGGCCTTGCAGCTTATATTGGCGCAGGATTCCTTTTCATGGCTTTTGTGCAGAATTTGGCTCCATTAAGTCATCTAGAAGTGCATAAGGAGAGCATCCAAACAGGTCTCAGATTGGCTCATTCTGCATTCGGTGGCTGGCATTGATGTAACACAAACACACACTAATGACCAAATGATTCTGATTACCTTAATGCAGAAATTAAACAGCCAAAATTGCAAGCTGTAAGCAATGAGGGGGTTTATTACCAGATGACTTCAGGTCTAACCCTGAACCACAGGTTTTGCTATAGGTCCTCTACAAAATTGGTGCCAAAATATGCGTGTGTGTGTGTGTACATGCACATTCACAGAATTTCCATGAAAAAACATGAACTGTCTTTTAGTTTGTTTAAAAGAACTTCACATCTTTTTCCTCCGTGGACCACTTAACATCTGTACATACACACACACATACACACTCACTAACATCCATACACACACACACTAACATCCATACACACTCTCACTAACATCCATACACACTCTCACTAACATCCATACACACTGCCAATACTCAGAGAAAATATGCACTTCAGATGGTTTCTAATTTATGAAAGTAGCCTGAATTAAAAACACTTCAATCATTATGTAAATCCGTACTGGAAAAAAAAAATGTAATCAATCAAGGCTAACATCAAAGATTTCTGTTTTGATTGGCCAGCAGTCCAAGACAGGCTGTACTGGATCTGATCTTCTGGGGTACATTTTATACTTCTGCTATAATAATTTGCTTTTTAAATTCTGCATTTCTCTGTGCTGCAGATTGAAGTGTGTACACTATATTTAAAACACTCACACCTTGGAGCTGGGTGCTAGTGTTTCTGTTTTTTCTGTCTTTTTGAATCCATGATTTGGTTACATACACTATTCCAGTAAATCCATATATTTTCCTGTTCTATCATCGACCAGTGAACTATAATGTATGCTCCATTTAAAGTTAGCAGATTCAGATTGGCTATTTTTGCATATGAATTTTGTATAAGAATAGTGTGCTTAATGATGCATCAGTCTGAGCCATTATAGCAACAGCACCCCAGAGAGCTGTCCTAATATCACTGAGGGCGAGGTGATAGGCATGGGGTGCCATCTGCATTACTAAAGCGCCCATAATCACAGTAAAAATACACGTCTGAGTGCTGAAGCTTTTTATGAAGCGGATTCATATAAAAAAACTGTCTCCAAAAAAAGACTTCACTAATTATGTCCATGTTATTAGAGGAAAATATTAGTGGACTACAACCCAGGCTCACACCAGATCGTGTTATGGCTACAATGTGCCACAGTACTTACCATTTAACTTCCAAACAAACAAATGCAGGAATTCTTATTACTTATTCTTATCAACACATCCTCACAAAAACACCACATGCTCATGTCTGTAACAGAATATATGGGTGTATTGACTAAAAATAATAATAAGGTTACAAAAAGGTTATATAAAACACACACATTCATAAGTTTCTTATTGTGATCTCTGTTCTTTCTTGTTTTTAAGCGTTTTTCCTCAAAGGTTAAACCAGCGCTCTCTCTCTCTCTCTCCCTCCCTCTCTCCAGTTCAGGGTATTTGACTCTTAACAATCCACTGGACAGAGAGACTCTGGATTACTACACCCTGGTGGTCACAGCCTCCGACGGACATCCAGATGGAGTAAGAATCTCAGCTCTACCTTACACATACTAACTGCTTGTCTTCACCTGAGCTGTTTCACATTCTCTCCCAGTGGAGTTAAACCGAGCTGCTGGAAGGGTTTTTAAATCCTTCACAGTGAAATGCCGCAAACAACAGCTGTGGTAATATATGAAAGATGGATATTAGAGGTCGTTTTTGGGGTTTGCACAGGGGGTGGCTCAAACTATTAAATTTCAGCCTTGACTTTGTATTTTTACTCACTGTACGTTGTATAGTACCCATAATTCTCAGCTTCTAAAACTGGATAGACTGTCGCCTTGACAAATATGATGATTCATAATTTTTGGTAGCTAGGGTTAGGGTTAGGGTTACTTTGTCACCCTAGCTGATAGAATGCTTTCCAATCTGTAAGCTAGCCCAGACAGTTAGCAGCCAGATTAGCCTTAGGAGTTTGGATGAATAAAATGAATAAAAAATAAAAGAATAATTGTGTTTATATTAGCAGGCAAGCTAACATTATTATTTCAAAATATAACAATGTATTCAATAAATTGTACGCTAGTTCTCGCTGGTTCTCTCTCTCTATGGCATTTTTTATTTTTACAACCCAGCACAACACAGTTAGTGTCTCAGTGGAGAATTCTTTGAAACTGAGCATCCTCCACCCATTCTATTTCTGGTGGCAGGCTTTTTACTTCACCTTCTCAGCCTTTCATGGGTCTGAATAATTGCATTAAAAAGTCTTATTTGAATGTGTTTGCAGAACTACAAGAGTTGTTTTACAAAGATAAATTGTATGAATGTGCCCCTGCCCGATTTCTCACTTACCTAATTGATCACAGGTCACCAGTCAATTTCTCTCTCTTTTTCTCACTGTCTTCTTCTCTGCTTTACTCGTTTAAAAGTCAAATTTCACATTTGCTCACACTCAATCGCTCTCACATGAAAGTCAAATGAGGGCATTGGATGGGGTCCCCCTGCCCTCCCCATTCCCTCCTTCTTCTTTAATCAGTTCGCCTCTTCTCTTCTCTTCTCTTCTCTTCTCTTCTCTTCTCTTCTCTTCTCTTCTCTTCTCTTCTCTTCTCTTCTCTTCTCTTCTCTTCTCTTCTCTTCTCTTCTCTTCTCTTCTCTTCTCTTCTCTTCTCTTCGCATTACAAAAATTCCTCCTCCTCCTCATTAACCCCCCCCTTCTTTTACATGTCAATTAAACCAAAGGTAAAGTTTAATATCCTGCTAAGGAAAGGAAATGATGAAAATTTATAATACTGTGACCTTCTCTTACATACTACCTGGCGGTATGGAAAGGAACAGTGAGTGGGAGGAAAAGAGATGTGAGAGATATTTAAGGGGCTGTTACTGCCTGAACAACTGTAGTGTGTTCATACACAAGTCTTGATAAATACACACTGACGCACACACATACTTAGTCAATTGCTCTCTTGACCTAGACAATTAGTGTATTATCTTTGCGCCCCAAGGGTCCTGAAGTCAGAAATAGCTAAAAGTGGTTTGGACATTTTTCTGCTTGACACTCCATTATATTTGGAAGGAGAGAGAAAAAAAACAGTGAGAACAGTCAGAGAGAGGGAGCACATACAAGAGAAGAATAGCAGCAGCACAGAAAGACACAAAGTACCACAAGAAAAGAAAGAAAGGAAAAGAGAAGATTGGAGTATAGTTGCCCTATACAGTTCCATTAATCAGCATCACCCGAAAGGCCTTGGGGTGTCTTCATATGTGCACACACACATACACACCCGTTAGTGTCCTATATTATTAAATGTCCTGTTGTGAGACTGTCAGACTACAAAGTGCCTAATTGGCTATTTTGCCAGTAAATCCATCATACTGCCACAGATTGAGGGCCCTACAAGATGGTGCAGTACAGCAGGACAATGTGCATTGTAACTGGACGAGTGCCGCTGTCTGTGGGTGGTCTGTAATAACAAACTGTATTAAATAGGGCTAGAATTAAGGCTGTTGCAATATACTTACTGTAACAAAACACCTCCTACAGGCTAGCAGCACTGAGATTTGTTTCACACATTTTCTATGCAATCACGTGTTTCCATATAAGACTTATAATAAGCTGACCTTTAATTCTACAGGAAGTGTGTGTGTTGGAGTTAAAGGGGGTAGTGGTACTGATGAGATAATAAATTCAATCAACTCTGTGGCATCTGAAAAGCGGTATCCTAAGAACTCCCAGTGCACGGCTGACTCCATCTCTTTCTGTAGTGTCTATCTGTGTGTTTGCCAGTGTCGCTCACAGCCCGCCTTTTTCATCATATCAGAGTTCGCTCCTTCTGCTTTACATATATTGGCATTCAGATAAACTGTTTTGTCAACTGTGAGCTCTTAACCTCAAATTACTTGCATCAGCATGTCCCCTGCCAACCTCAATAGCCTGTTGTCACCTCAGTGATTGTCACTCTCCCACACACAAACCCACACACGCTGCTTATTTTCCTCTTTTCATCCCACTGTTGTAAATCGGTTCGCTCTCCCTTATTTTCCTCTTCCTCTCAATTCCCTCCTTTCAAAGTCACATTTTGGATGACTCTCTCTCTTTTCTCTCATGAAAGTTAAATTAGGATATTTGTGACCTCCAAGCTGCCTCTCTCTCTCACTCCTAAACTTATGCTGTTTGGTTGTTTGTGACATTTACTGTAAATAATATTAGACCTTTATAGACCTTTGCAAAGAAGATATAGGGAAATATAGTTGACACAGTTACCGGTAATAGTATTTTTCTAAATATAATATGTTACAGAATGCTAATTATCTGGGAAAACTTGTCTGGGAATGCTTCCAAGGTTTTACTCTGCTTTGTGGGGGGGATGCCACAGGGCTCCAGACTGCGACCAAATGCTCGCATTTTGAGACCAAATCAGGAAACAGAGCAAGTAAATTCGCAGTAAAATCGCAGATGTGTGCTTAAATAAATTTCAGGCAGTGTGTGAGTAAATTCTACACCCACTCGCGCATCCGATGCTGCAGGTGGCTGACCAATGTTGGTGAGGGAATGGAAGTAGCTAATGAGTGAGAAGGAACAGTGGAAAGACAGTGTCTGTTTGAGTCGGTTAACAATGGCGGAGGATGAATGAACATTAAACTGGCTAAAGCTTGTTACATACTCCAGGAGAACAGTGAAATTTGTTCATTTTCTTGAGATGGCAAGAACAAAGTTAGTTTCGGCCCGGACTATTCATACTTTATGAGAAATGTGCAGAGCGCCTCACACGTGCACGTCGCACACACACACACAGGTTTTGAAGGCGTTTCGCTGCTAAACATCAGCAGAAACAGCAGTCTAGGTGAACATGTTTAAAGCGGAGGAGGAAGAGGAAGACTTGTTGCCACTATTCGGGTTTTCATGGTTTTGCCAGGTTTTTTGTGACAAATGGCTGTGTGAATTTACCTGGCTTTGTTGTGCTATGTTTATGTTGATGCTGTGCTTCACAAAAATGTATCACTGAATTTAAAACATGATCATGGTACATGAAACTCCTGTTTTATTTCCTGTCGTTGCCTGTTGTTTTAACATGTGCACCCCTACCTTTTTTGGTCGTGCCCCATGTTAAAAAGGTTAGTCTGAAGCCCTGCACTAATGGGTTAACATAAAACACCTTTTAATGCAACACAAGAAAATGCAAGAAGGACCAAGTGGCTATTTTTAGAGTGAACAGTTGTTTTAAGCACAAAGAGATGGGTCAGCCAGGATCAGACTACGGCTAATTAACAAGCAGAATGGGCTCTTATGTAAGCCAGCGAAATGAGGCACAAATAGACGAAGATGGTGAAATAAAATCTGTGTGGAAAAAAGGCGGCGTTCTCTGTGTACTTTGATAAACAGTCACAGAAAACTGAACTTTCTGACATCACTTAACTGACCAGAATAGTAACACAAACTTTTGTGTGTGTGTGTTCAGACCTCCACTGCGACGGTGAACATCGTGGTGACAGATGTTAATGACAATGACCCGCTGTTCAATTCTTCACTGCCGGTGAACCTCACTGTCACTGAAGAGCAGGATCACGCCTATGTTGGACAGGTCAAGGTAAGAAGATGCACATACACACATACAGTGTCATCTACAGTCAGCTCTCTCTCTCTCTCTCTCTCTTTCTCACACACACACACACATTTTTTTCTCCTACTTACTTCACTCACTGTTTATTAATGCTTGTGCGTGACCAGCATGTCTGTGTGCTTATTATCACCATGTGCATGACTGTACATTTGTTTACGTGCTTTTCATTAAACTAATCTGTTGGTATAATTAGTGCACAACCTAAACAATAAGCAGATTACAGACTATCTCACAGAATCAATAACTACCTGCTGCAAATTAAAAAGCACAGCACAGCGAGAGAGTCCAGCATGTTGAATACAATTCTCTTTTACTGTGGCAGAATAAAAACCTTGTTCTGGCAAGTCTGAGTGCAAACTTAGAAAAACATGGAGTTTCACCATTGTGGGATTAGTGAACATGTCAACAGCGTTTGTGTCATTACGCTCACTGCCAGTAGGGGGAAACAGAAGCACCACACTGGAGCTTTAAACACTTAAAAACATTCTTTGTCCTCTGTCACCTTTAAATATAATAACTTACATCCTGTGAGTTTCCTATTTGTGTCCCTACAATGTCACTTTGTAAATAGATTAATGTCTCAACACAACACAAGTGATGCTTTACACACAGACGCAGACACACACAGATTCACACTGGCTCTAATTAAATTCAGCTCTTATAATCTATTGCAACAGGGACCAAGGATCACTAACATAACTGTGGTAGTTTTGAAATTAGGACTTTATGTCAGTATTCTCAGATGACTGTGTGTGGATGTTGCAGGTAGAACTGGTTGTAGTAAAATGTCGTTCCTGCATCATTGTGATGATAAAAGTGTCTTCCTGAGATGTTAAAATTCTTTGTACACATAAAATAATTTAGGAGAGTCAATGTAAAAGAAACGCTGCAGTCAGTCGCCCTGTGTTCTGTCCTGTTATGTTAAAGAAGGGGCCAATATTCTAGAAATTAATAAGATCACACGTGGCAAATACACAGATCTAAATCTAATTTTATTCTACTAAAAGCAGAGATATGTTTTCACCTATATCAGCACCTTTGCCTCCACTTACTGCAAAGACCCCTGGACTTGTTCCAGACCTAATAAGTATGTAGTCCCCAGACAAGAGGCCATGGGTAAATCTGACACTTTGATAGGCTCTGATCTTTAAAGATGCTCCCTCAGTTGCATGCTTACTTGGATTTGCTCCAAGCTTAATTCATAGCCTTTATACACCAGTGTCAGTGGGTCTTTGATCAGTCTGACACTTTGCCAGGTTCTAAATGTTAATCATGCTTCTTTGCTTCAACAGCAGGACTGCTCCTATAATAATAATATATGACCCATGTGCACCTTTGTCCAGGATTTTAAAACGTCAGACCTTCAGCAGGTCCCAAACTTACTTTGACACCTTTGCTTTTTTAGACCGTCGGGCACAATTCCAAACTCATAAATTCATCCTTATCTGTAAAGAGGACATTTCATTCTGATTTTTAGCTCTCACTCAGACCTCTGGGTATGTTCCAAATCCAACATTCAAAATCCCACCTTAATCTGTAGAGAGGGCACTTGAAAGTATTCCAATCCTGAACTTCCTCCCTTTCAAGGACCCTTGGATATCTTCCAAACCAAAACAGACGGCGTGATCCCTCAGCGGGCCGAGCAAGGCACGACTCTGGGCTTCATTCCAAACCAGGGTCCGTACCTGTAGGTATTAAACAGATTTCCAGAAGAATGAATAGGCCTGACCTTGGTGTGCTGATGCTGGTGAGGTAGAGAGAGAGAGATGGAAAGAGGGAAGGAAGTGAGACATGCTTGGGTGGCAGAGAGAAATGGGAGAAAGACACTAGGGAGAGGTGAGGGAGCGAGAAGAAGGAGATGACAGAGCTAAGGGAGTACAGCGGCATTCTCAATCTGACTTTCATGAGGTGAAGACATGGTTTCTGTACTAAAAGGCACTGGGAAAAGAAGTGGATTCAGGAAGTCATATGACCAGCAAGGACAGAACTGCTATATAAAACAGAAATTAAAATATGGCTGATGATGATTGGTTTAAAGGAGTGGAGTTACTTTTAGGATACCAGACATCTGTGACATAGATTTGTTTGTTGTTAGAAATTAATGAGCCCATATTAAATAGCAACAGCTGATCCTCAGCTAAAGAGCTTAGAGCAGAGGTTGAAGGATTTAAATATAACACCTTAATAATATTAATAGCCTGAGAATGAGGCATGGCTGCAGTGAAAGGAAAAGACTAACAACACAGAAAATAGAGTTCTTCCTAATGTGGAGCTCATCATTGGGTGGATTTATATTGGTTGCAACAGTCTGTGTATTACAGCAACACACTCTTGGTGTACCAGGACTGACCTGCAGACCTAAGAGTGCCACAAACGCTCACATGCTTTTATTGTGAAATCATGCATTCCCTTTGCACATGTTGATGTGGGCTGTATAAAGTGTCACACACAAGCAGCGACCTTAGGTTTTCTGAGGCAGCTTGATGGATTAAAAAAATAATTATACTCTGGTGTTGACAGTGTCAAAGATGGAGATGACACTCTATCATTGCAGCTGCACTGCACTGGCCTTTGATGGCAATCATTTGACTTTTCTGCTGAATCAACAAGACATGATGATGGTATGCATCACTAGAAAAATCAAATGTTTTACGAAGCTAGCTGCGTCCCAGATTACCCCATAAATGACTACAGTTTGGTTAATCTCCCAGCATACAGTCCTTTGATATACAATAAGAGGGAGGCTTTTGTACCTTTCCAACACACCACCTGAAGATTTTCACAACCTCATCCATAGAGAGTCGAATAAATCAGTGAAATCACCTGCTGCAGCTGTTTGCTGTTCGTGGCGTGATTGCCAACCAACAGCACGACTGATAACCTTTTGTGTGCTGTGTGAATGTGATACACACAAAAATAATGTCTTCTCTTTGTAAATAGTTTCTTATTGCTAAATAAAAATATGTCTATAAGGAAAGTAAACATTATCGATCACTCTTTACACTTCTTCATGTTTCCCTTTTTATCTTTTGTTTAGATAAGGAGGAGCTCATTTTGTAAGTGATGCTGTCATCACATCTGTGAGGTACCTTCTGGGGGTTCAAGACCCTGACTTTTTCACAGAAGGGCTCTGTGTGCTCCAAACATGTGTAAATTTAGGGTTGGACTAGCTTGAAAAATAAATGTGCTACCTTTTCTCAAATTGACTCCTCAGGCCACAGATCACCCCGTGTAGTGAAAGCCTTAAAAAAAGATTTTACATAGAGGAAATATATTAGTTCTTCATAAACATCCTCTTCATCAGCCCAACCTCTCAGATATATGAATATGTGTGGTCCTTAGATCCTATAAACCAGTGTAATCATAGTAAATGAAGTACAAATATTTTGTATGTTTGTTTGGATGAGCATATTTATGTTGTCAAAAAGTAGCTATTAATGCTAACAGTAACAATTACACACACAATGCTGGAGTCAGACTACTAGTGATAGCTTGTCTGTTTGTGTTACTGACTTAGAAAAGACACCCGCAGTGTTGTAATACCTGACTATAAGGTTTTATTAGTGCAGCAAAAGAAATGCTCTCAGAGACAGATGGGGAAAAAAATTTAGTTTCAGTTGCAGGCACTTCTCTTACTATATTCTAGGAATGAAATTAGAGGTGGAGGTGAGAAAGTGATAAAAAAGAAAAAAGGGGAAAGAAAAGAGACATGAGCACCTGAACACAAAAAAGGCAGAGCTGCTGATTGTAGAGATGGAGTGTATATATTTCAGGCTTCAAGCTCTCTTCAAGCTTTTTTTTTTTTTCTTCCCCCCGTCAGCTCGTGTTGAAAAGCTGCAGACGTAAGGCAGCTGAGACATTAATTCTATTGTGTTCCTGGCTTTTAACTGTCTGGCAATGTAATTATGCCAAGAGAACTGCGAGAAAGACGGCGAGGGAGGGGATACGACACAAGGCGAGAGAATAGAAGAGGGAAGATAAAGGCGGGGAGAAAGTCACACACATGCTTACAGGCACGCACCTTCTACAGTAACTCCAGGAACTGCAGCCATTAATAAGTATGCCCTCATGTCATTATTCCAACTATTCCATCTATCCCAAGGATTTAATCCAGCGTATGGTGGTGTGCAGAGGTCAATTTTTCATGTGTGAGAAAATTACAGCTGTTTGGCATTTTGTTGTGAAAGAGGTCCCTGAACGTACAAACCATCCACTCACTGACAGCTGGAAATGGATGTTGTCTTTACATACAAATGTGTTTGCTACAGTCTTTCAGTCATTGAGTGTGCACACAGGAGAATGATATGGACTGCTTCCAAGTCTGGCTAATCACAACCAAGTTATTTAAGGCTTGTTAAGATTCTACTGGATCTATATTTAATCAACCTTCAAGCATCCTCCTACGTGCCAGTACTCACATTCTAATCGCTGACGATAACGCGTTAACAAATTTACTCTGGAATCTTAATAGAATTCACCTTTTTTTTATGAAGTCATAATTACAGGGACATTCCTGACATTAATTTGGGTTTTTTACATGTAATTGATCACAAGTCGTGTAGTAGACTTGTAACTTCGCAGAAAGTCTTCTCAATAATTAATTGCTGTCTCTTCGTCTGCAGCATGTGATGTCATGTTGTCTCCTGTGGGCAGAATCAGCCTGTTTCCCCTCATTTGTAGTCTTTGTCAGGTGGCAACACACATCAGATTAAAATATTGTCTTTGTCTTCTCATCTAACCCTCCACCAAAGACTGTATTTTCAAAGAAATAATTAGTGTGAAACATAATGATTCTGTTCTGTTGTAGCGCAGCAGGGACATCCACTCGTGCTCTTTTCTCTTAGCTGAATGTTTGCTCTGCACCTTGTTTTTTTTGTATTTCTCCAGCTTCTCTCCTACCTTGCTCTCTCTCTCTGATCTCCCTCCATGTTTCATTTATTCTCTCTCTTCTCCAAACAACCCACAATAATCACCCAAAAGCTGGATGCTCCATTAAATTTATAACAGTTTTACCCTCAGATAACGATGAATCACTGAATATAAATCACATCAAGAGGACTTCATCTCTCTCTCTCTCTCTCTCTCTCTCTGAGTCTGCATAACATTGGCAAGATGGAGCCTAATTTCTAATAGTCACTGTGTGAGATATGATGAAACTTTAATGACTCAAAATTGGGGAAAGAGGCGAAAATGGGTCACTGCAACAGCGAGCAGTGACAGCAGCTCGGCAAATAAAGCAGAATGTAAATATGAATTGAGTAATAGGGTTATATAAACTCACTCAACTGACAATGTTGACAATTTAGCATGAAGGTTACAAACAGACTTAACTATATGATATATGGACAGGCAACATTTTCTGCACATGCATGCTCTCCTGCAAAAAAACAAAAAAAAAACATAAGAGGTTGATTCCTCCAAAAAGACACACGTATGCGTCTTTGTCTAGTCACATTCCTACATATTGATGGGGGCGGGGATTCTTCCTGATGGTAGCCGAAAATGGCTGCCCATGATGGAAACAGTTTTTCTCCATGGTGTGGTTTAAGATGATCATTACCTACCCCCTTTACCCTGTTTTAATGCTTCACATGTTGTTGTTGCCAAAACGAAACTTGCGAAACAGTTTGTAGTTTGTGGGGGAACCCTAGACTTCTTAGTAAAGATCCATAATGTTGTATGTAACCGTACGCTGTACCTGAAGGATGTATTATTGACCAAATCTGCTGGGGTTCTGTTTGTTTGTTTGTTTTGTGGAAACAAGGTTAAAAATTTGGCAGACTCTCCAGCCTCCAAGAACATCCAGGTTTAGTGGCGAACACAGATGTATTTAAAAACCAAAGAATAAAAACTTGAGGGTGAGCATGGCCAAAACAACAACTTGTCACAAAAATCCAAATACAGGAGAAAAAAGTGTAGTATGCTCCCCCTGTAGGCAGGAAGGGAGAGCAACTACAACAGCAATATACCAATATGACTCACAGTCACAACAATGTCAGCATGAGAGTTTGATGTAATGCCATTTTGATTTACACGTGTTGCTAGGATTTAATATGTTAAAGTACCATTGCAAGTGATGCTACTCTGTCAAAATGTGACTCAGTTCAGCTGAATATACTTAGTAGTGCATATTCCACTACATTATGTAAGTTTTAACCCTAAAACTGCCTTTTTAAGAACGTAAAGGAATGACCATCTGACCAGATCTGAAACTTAAATTGTTTTTTCACAAAGACAGACATACACACACATGTACACACACACACACACAGTTCCTTACAGGTGTGAACCAATTATTTTTAATGCCTGCCACTAAATCCCAAATTATATATTTTTTCTGGGGACTTGTATATAGGCAAACAGCACAGTAAGCAAACCGCAGCCCAGCACACACAAACCACGTTAATATCTCCTCTGTTCAGCTCTCCTCTGCTCTGGTCTCATCTATTTTAATGCAGGCAGAATGCTGATTGGACAGGATGAGCGCTCACACAGGGTGAAAGGAACGCCAGCTAGCAATTTGTCACCTTCTCACCACCTTATGTTATTAGATGAAGGAGATGATGTGGGGAAGGAGTCAGGGTTTGACTGCAGAGAGCAGAAACAGAAGTGCAACAAAGTGAAAATTTAAACCACTGTCTCATTAACTCTGGAATCATTTACTGGTGGAAAGTAAGTTTATTTCAACTGGACACATTGCAATAAGAGGGAAGAAACAGCTGGCACCAAGGGAAATATGTGACAGCCAGAGAACTTTCCTATCAAATGTGTGAAACCTATAGAAAGGAGCAATAACACAGGAATTTTCCTAATTTTTCTAATGTCTACGAGCCTCTTTTCTGGAATTGAACTGAAGACAGTGGATAAAGTGGTGTTGGGTCTACAGTACAAGGTCAAAAAGCTCACATGTGGATGCATACCAATTAGACAAAAGCTCCACAGTGAAATGTGAAGCAGGAAATACCATTGATCGTTTCTGCTGCTCTCCCTTTCACACATGGATTCACCTACTTACAGAATGTAAGAAAATGTTAACAAGAAGAGGATAGATCTACAAACTGTCTATGTATGCACTCAGATATATCAATGTTTCATTCTCTCTCACACACACACATCACTTGATTTGAGTTCACTTTTAATTAAAATAATGACTCCAACGCAGTTGGGAGATCTACGTGAATTTTTAAAAAAGCCTTATTAAAGTCTTTTGTGTGCATCTTTTATTTTTTAATGCGGTTTTAGGCCACAGATCCTGACCTGGGGGCGAGCGGCGAGGTCCATTATCGGCTCGTCAACCACCAGAAGCTATTTTCCATCAATGCCACTGGAGCCATCATAACCACAGTGCCGCTGGACAGAGAGGTCAGAGAGGAACTTGAATGTCAGTTGAAGTTGTGTGACATGATGTTGTTTTTTTGTTGACGTTTGATGATAAATCTCTTGCCACTCTGCAGGCAAAGGGTCACTACTTTCTGATCGTTGAAGCTGTGGATGGTGCAGTGGACCCACGCCGATCCAGATTAACGCTCTCTGTCACAGTTCTGGACGTAGATGACAACAGTCCAGTATTCACCCAACAAACGTACAATGTTAATCTACCAGAGAACAGCCCGAAAGGCACGGTCATATTACAGTTAAAGGTGGGTGTGCACAGGGTTTAGGGAACTGCAGCCATTTGTTGCAAAATATGGTAGAAACTCTCTGTATATCAAGTTTTGCAGATTCTTTGTATATATGTCCACACGTAATTTCCGTCCTCCAATTTAAGAAGATGATGACTGAGGTCAGTCTATTAAATTAGTTTAGCCTTAAGTTACCAAATCACCAAATTAGTTATTTTTGCATTCAGGTCAGCACCACAAATCATAATTTGACAACACATGCAGACTCCCAGGGAGCTGTGGAAGATCGTAAAATTGGAAAAAAAGGCAGCTTTCCCCTCCAGCTATGCAGTAAAATACTTACAAAAAGAAAAAAATAAGATATGGACCACCAGCTGGACTTTAAAGGTTACTACCACAGGCGTTTCAGACAAACAGATCTAATGAAAATACCTCCAGCCCGGTGCTGGCTCCAGCTGATGGTGATTCATGTCTTCCTGGCCTGTATACACCATGTAGTAATGATATTAGCTTCTTTCCCATGTTCTGACTCTCTCCTTTCTCTTCCTCTATAGGCGATAGACACTGACCTCAGCTCCAACCTCACATATCGAATCAGAGCTGAAGGCTTGGACCAGGAGATTGCTCAGCTATTCCACATCGATCCCATAACAGGGAAGCTGTCAGTTCTCAAGGTGCTGGACTATGAGGCTCTCGCTGACTCAGAAGCCACTTACACGTTCACTGTGGAGGCCCTGGACACAGAGGGAACCATGCCTCCTGGACTAGCCTCTGTAACAGTCAGAATACTGGTGAGTGTGTGGGGGTGTGATGGTCAGAGTGTTTCTCTGTATGGCCAAAGTGCAGAAGGATAAGTGAGGCCGATGTGTCACTCTTTGAGTTAAGTGTCTTTTCAGTTTGAGGGAGGCTAAATTGTTTTGTTTTTTTACTGCACAGCCGGCGATACAGAACTTAAGTGGAAGATATAAAAAAAGTTAGGCTGTCTCTATTATTAGCCTTTTGTTTGTTCCTCGCCTCCATGATTACAGAGAGACAAAAACAAAGTGCTGCGGGGCACAGTGTGACAAGCATGTCAGAGAAGTCACCATGGTAAAGGTGCTAATGCCATTTCATTTCAAATTCTGATATCTGAGGCTTTACAGTTTGAGTGAAATGTAATCTGCCAATTTCTGTCCTTTGCAACAATGTCTTTATTTGTTGTTGTTTATTTTCCCAGTTTGAAAGTCCATCATTTAGAACATATAGCTCTAAAAGAACTAAAGGAAAAGCATTAGGGTTTTTAGACCTTTCTCTGGACTCCACAAAGAATTGTAGGAAACAAAACATAGCCTGTGAAGCCAATTATTATCATCTTTATTAATAAATATTTAATTTCAATTGCAACTCTAATGCCACTAAGTTTGTGTGTTTGTGTATAATCTCTCTCCAGGACATGAATGACTTTTCTCCGGTATTCAGCCAGTCACTGTACCGAGGCATGGTTGCCCCAAATGCTATCAAGGGAACCATCGTAACCACAGTGATGGCCAACGACTCTGACCCTGCGGTGAGCATTTCCTGCAGCCGCTGTTCAATCAAACTGCTCCTCAAATCGTGTGTTGGAAGGAAGCAGCATAATGATGCTTATCTCCAGGCAGTGTGAATGTGTGTGCAGTTGTTTCTCCAGTGGAGTCTTTGTTTTTTTTTTGGTTTCTTTTCCCATCCCAGCATAGCACTTAATGACACCTAAACTGGGCTTTTAACACTAAGCGTCTCTGTTTAGGCTGGTTTTATCCCGGCTGTAAAATAAAAGTTAGCACACTTTGTGATCCATCGCAGGCCTTTTGATAGTCTGGTGCAGTTAACCTGAAGTTTAGAGGGTGGTAACATGCTCGTGTGGAGGCCTGTGTGCACTGTGTGAGCTTACTTTTACAAGGATTTGCTGACTCACACAGCTATTTGTTTTGATGCGGGTCTGAAAGGCTGTGTGGGAAACAGGATTTCTTTTTATTGACAACAGAAAACATTTGCAGTTTTACTCACCAAATAAATATTTACAAAAAAAGGCCAGAGTGCACAAAAGTATGGTTGCTTAAGATGCTGCACAGTCTTTTTCCCTTCCCTCAATCTGCATGCAGGATCCTCCACACCACTGATGCTGCCCCATAAACCCCTATAAAAGCCTTGTGTTCCTTTTAATAATGCTCGCTGTCATCCTACATCAGCCAAATTGATTCAGACTTCAGGTTTAAGCATCAAAGTAGATTCTCCTGAGTCAAAAGGCAACATTATAATGCCCAGGTTATATACTAAATTGGATCTTAAGAGCCACGATATATACAATATATAACCATTATATATGGTTGTTGTTTTTTTTTATCCCCCAGATACACAATTTACCTGAAAAATACAAATTTGAAGCATTTGTCACAGTTGAGTTCTGCTGACTCACCACAGGCTGTTATGTAATAAATTGTTACATTTGTGCAGCACTACAGCTCATTTCAGAAGAAATGTCAGGTTGAAAAATAAATGTTAAATCACATAAAAATATCCATATTATCTTCCTTTACTCTGGGTTGAAGTTTTTTAACATTTCAAAATTGATTCACCCTAAATGCCTTTTAATTTGCTGTACCCTGATCCACCACATCTAAATCACTGACAGGTGAAATAAGCTTCTGAGCAAGGGTGTGACATATGAGGCAGACAGGGAACTGAAAGTTGATGTTTGTGAGGCAGGAAATATAAGAGAGTGTTCAGGAATGGTTTAAAAAAACATGATAAAGAGTTCAAGGTGTTGACTCTAAATACTTCAGATATAAATTCATATATACTTCTGTGGGGTGTGCTCAAAAAAATAAGTCCAGGACTTGGAAGCTGCACTTCACAGCTCACAAGATCTGACACTATAGTTTCAGATGCCACTGAAGACTTGCAGAAGTTTCACAGAAGCCATGGCTAGTGTAGACGATCGTTGAGACACACTTCCCCTTAAACAGAGGACCGTAGTTCAACAGTTTGACACAATGTATTGTTCGCTGTCAGAACTTTAATCAAGACATTTAGCAACATCCTCTCATCCCCTGAGGGGAAAAAAAGAACAGAGATGTCGTTTTAAGCTAAGAGAGTCATCGTAATGGCAAGCCACGTTGTACCATGGATAATCAGATACAGTAGCATCACTTTAATAATACACAGCTCCAGAGAACTGTGAGCTCGTACACTACAAATATTCATCTCAGCCTGTAAACAGAGTGTCAAACTGCTCTGTCCTTCTAAACAAACAATCCTATTTAAATGTGTGTGGGAAGGATTACAGAATATCTGGGAACTAGGACCGTCCTGCTGAATGTACTTTTTTTCCACTGTATTCTGCAGCTGTTTAATGGATGTACAATTCAAACTCCTCATTCAGGAATTAGCCTCTGCCCGGCAAATGTAGAGGTCTAATTTCTTAAAGCACCTTCTATTAAACTTTCTCTACAGTTAATTTGTCTTACTTGTCCTCATTAAACCACACTAAAAAATATAGCATTCACAAAAAGTGTAATTTTATGTATTTCCTGACATTTTAAGTCAAATTAGACACTTTAACTGATGGTTGCTCATTATCTGCACCACTTAAGAGGTTAATTCATGGCCATTAGAACTTGGACCTCATTTACCCAAAGTGGTAATGTGTGTGTCTGTCGGTGTGTGTGTCTGTGATTGTGTGTGTTTTAACTTCTATTTGAAGCTAGTGACACTGTTTGACATTTGGGTCCAAACTAATTGCTTTCAATAATAAATACTGTAAAAGTCATTACACAGTTATTGCCACACTGTGCTTTAATTTCAGGCTCCTGGGCGTAATAATTATTTCATACCAGTGGCAGTTGTCGTCCTGCAGTGCAACAAGTATCTAAATCATTGACACAATGTAAAGCAGATTGTGTTCTTTTCGCAGGGCACTCCAGCAGGGCTGGTGCGATATAAGGTGGATCAGGAGGCTTATCCATACTCTGCCAGTATATTTGACGTGGAAGAGCAGACGGGACATGTGGTGACCAGAGTAAACCTTAATGAGGAGCCCAACCTGAAGTTCAGTGTGAGTACACACACACACCATCATTTCTGTTAACTTCTGGTAGTGAGTTTCACAAGAAACAGTATGCACTTTCAGCTAATGTAGGTCTCATTCAATGACATTGATCTTTTCAAACACTGGTAGTAAGGCAGGGGTTCAGTAGCAGCCTTATACTGGAGCAGATTTATGTGTTTCTCTGTTTTTGATTGTGGATTTCCGTAGGTGGAGGTTTGAGGCGACATGTCATGAGCAGAGTCATTAAAAATAAATTTGATCATCACTTTCTCGACTTTACTTGCTTACTAGTGTACATAAAGGTGTCTTTGTACTATGCGCTCTTACAAATCCCCATCCACGCTACAAAGACTACTGCAGTAGCTTATTAGTTTCAAAACTGCCTTTTCCCAGCTGCATTCCTCAATGGGACTGTGAGCCAGGCTAATTTCATCTTTTCATTGGGCTTTAATTAACACTTACAAGGATTCTGTGTCCTCTGTAGATATCACTCAGGGGACTAATTCTACCTCGTTTGCTCCATATAACTCAAACAAAATGAACCACTCCAACAGCATGTACAATTTTTGGATTTTGACACAGATAAACACTGTGTGGAGTTTTTTTTTTTACAAGGACTGATACACAAGAAGTATAAGTAGAGCACCTAACTTCCGAGCCTAAAGGCATCACAGCTTCATGCTTTTAGGGCTGTTCAGTGTACAAAGCAACAAATCTTCTAAAAAACAATAAGACTACCACAAGTTCTGAGTTGTTAAATTGATTTTTATATAGCAGTTACCTTGTTAAAGCATGAGTTACTGCAGGGAGGGTAATGCAGTATCAGTACCAATTTCCTGACTGAATACAGAGGAAAATATTGCAGTCATGTCTTAATGTTTAAGGTTGGCCCTTTATTAGTATGCCTTTGGGTGTGGTTGGGAGTGGTTACCCCCCAGATAAATAAAAATTAAGCAGGTAAAAATTAGGTGCAGCAGTGAGACACACACTCATCCTGTTCTCCAATGTGCTTTCAGATTGCAGGTAAAAAGGCTAGACATTTATTTTGGTTTATGGTAGGCTTGTTATCCATTAGCAGCATCTATTAGCTTCTTCCACTCCTGGATAATGGAGTGAAATTATATTTTTGCATTGTTAGAGAGGATAAAGGACAGCAGCCATACTGTAAGTGAGCATGTGGTTATGTACTGTCTCTCCCTCTCTGTGTTTGGCAGCTGGTGGTGGTGGCCTATGACGACGGTGAGCCTGTGAAGGAGAATAGCACTCTGGTAGAGATCACCATCCTGCAGCCCTCTGTTATTCCTGTGTTCACTCAGGAAGAATACAGGTACGCACACACACACACACACACACACACATTAAGCCTGCATCCATTTACTGTAGTTGTTGCAGTTGTATGAAAAAGTACACACACAGACATTCATATCCATTTTATACCATTTTTGGACGGCGCCCAGTCACTCCTCCTGACTATGACAAAGGATTTGTTTTTCATCTGGCAAATTAATGAATGGCATTAATATATGTGTAATTAAAATTTGAAGAAGAAGGTTTATAATGCAGAGAACTGAATTAATTATCATAAACTTTTCCCTGATGGATTAAAAGCAAAATGCACTTAATAACCATTTCCCAGCATTAAGAGTATATATGCAAAATAACAATGCAGGTCATCACAAATAACCTTTTTTGGTGTGATGGCTGTTTTCTCAGCTCAGACTCTCTAACACATAATAACACAGAAGGTGCTAAGTCTGTACAGCATGATTGATTGTTTGCCTCTGTAATTCAGTTTTTATTATCATTCAAATGATGTTCCTCAGTGTACAGAAATGCTAAAAATACAATTTATGAACTCTGGCAAGAATCCCCCTTCCAAAACAAATATGTACAGAAGCTTCAGTATTCTATGAAAACAGCCCTTACCTATAAGGCACCATAATTTAAAAAAAACATTGAGCTAATCTTTTTATCTAAATAAAAGAAATGTGTCTCCACTGTTAAACAGCAATGGTTGTCAAAGACTTAATATCACAGCACCCACACACGATCTTTCATTCTTCAGACTTAGTACAAACTCAGCCATCATTAATTTATTACACGTTCATGTAGAGTTTTCCATCATAGCCTTTTCACTGGAAGCTTGTTCCGTGAGCTCACAGGGTCACCTTAGGTCTTCTGTCCTGTGACTGCTTGTTGTCAGATGTGAAATTGGTGTATAATCTCCAGCTATTATCTCCCTTCCTCTATCTGGATCTGTCATTCTTTCTATCTATTTTTCATTGAATATAAAAATGGCTGTCTGTTATCCGTGTTTTTTTTTTTTTATCAGTGCCTCTGTTTGTCTGCATCATTGAAGTTGCATTAAATGAATTGGTCTCCTTCCATTTGCTCCTCTGGTATGTCATCTATCAGCCACAGTGTGGAAGACATCAGGCTTAGATGATTTAAATATCATATTTTTCTTCTCCTGACAGCTGTGGCTGGAGTACTTATCTTTTCAGGGTTTGATATGTCCTTATATTCGGCACAAGAGTCCATATTTTGATAGTGAAAAGTATCTGCCTTCATGAAGCATATCTTTGGCTAAATCTGAAAGAGGAACTTTGTCGCTGTTGTTATGACATTGCCAGAGCATTTTACAGTCCTGTAATGCAGAATATGTGCACTGTAGGCATTCATAAAGGTAGGGTAGGAGATTTCATTCTGATGCACTTTTTGTTTAATTAGTGTAACTTCTCTTTACAATCTGATAGCAGCCAATTATTTAGGCAGTTTCGCATTGAATCGAAGAATATTAATCATCTGTGGAAGCTATAAAACGCTAAAAACATCAGCCAATCCTCTGGGTGGACCTTGCACAGAGTATTGGCTGGTTGTCACTCTCTTGCTGCTCTGCACGCACCAGAGAGGTACGTGCATGATGGCCGAAGTCACAGACCGCAGTTCGTCTTCAGGTAATGCGCGTCCATGTGATTGGGAGGCGTGGCTTCAGGGTGAGCTCTGAGAGAAAGGGGCGTGTGTTTACTTTCGAAATCTGGTTGACTCTCACTGAGTTTTCAAAAT
Source organism: Parambassis ranga (assembly GCF_900634625.1). Taxonomy (NCBI): domain Eukaryota; kingdom Metazoa; phylum Chordata; class Actinopteri; family Ambassidae; genus Parambassis; species Parambassis ranga. The sequence continues at coordinate 10,116,271 of NC_041039.1, read as the reverse complement.
CTCCTACCCTACCTTTAACTGTGACACCAACACAAATGCTGCCTCTTTTACATTTGGCGTCCTAAAGCATTGTTGCTGCTAAAGCTAAAACATCATGTTTAAGACATCAGTGTTGATGCAGACATGCGTGTCCCTGTGTGGTGTGGCAGACTTTTTTCAACATGTCAAGGTTAGTCTTTGACATGTAGCAAAGTAAAGCTTGTTTCCATTTTTAGAAACACGCTTAAAGGCAAGAGAGGGTTATGAATATGTAACATAGCTTCCAGCCAAAAGAGTATCTGTCTTTCTGCCGGTTTACTTTTTTGGATCTGTGTGTATTTGTAATTTTTAATTTTTTTTGTATTTGCTCATCATTTACACGGCCCCTTATTGTGTGTTTTGTGTCTCTGACTCACTGTGTGCGCCTTTACATCCCTGTACTTTAATGTGTGTTTGTGTAAGTGAGAAAGAGAGCGAGACAGAGTGTGTACGTGTGTGTTTGTTCTTCTAATTCCATGTTGTATTCACTCAGAGTACAGTGTACCAGCTTTGAATTAATTATCCCAGCTTTATTGAATAAAAGCTAACCATTGTACCAGTGTGGTTTTAAGAGCTTACTAATGCAGCTTAATGATTTTGTATGGTTTCAGCAGACAGGCTTCTACCCATGGGCAAGTCTGAATTAGTAATATTGATTCCTATAATGAAACAGAGTCACTGAAACAGGGGCTCTCCGTTTATAATCATTTTTGGCCGGTGCATATGTTGGGTGCATATGTAGAGTGATGTGATGATATAGTGCAGTGAAGTCATATCATGACTCATGAGATGTTTAAAGTGATGTTAATGTATGACTGTGGCAGTGAGAGCTTCTGTGTCTGAGTGACACCTTTCTGTTATTTTGGCTCCAGCAAACTGCATTTCAGGTAAAACAGCAGAGGTTAAAGTGCTGACTCTCAGCTTTTACTGTGTTTTGGCTTGTTCATATCCACTCACTGGGTAAGCAGTGTAGGCAACACTTTTAGCCCCAGGGGAATGTACAAAAAGGTCTACAATTTGTTACAGTTTTCATCAAATGATGACAGCTGGAAGTCGGCACTTTAACCTTTTTCTAGTCAGGATCAGAGAAAAACAAAACTGTAGAAAAGAAGAAGGTTACGAATCATATAAGAGGGTTTAACATTATTGTGTATAGATAGGTCAGCACATGTAAACTTGATTTTGGAGCCTGTAGGGGAACTAGCTGGATCTAGCTTTAGTTTCCATCCCTGGATGTTGAAGCTCCAGACATATTTACTTACACACTGAGACACACAAGTCCCATCAAACACAGCTTGCTGTTTGTGCATCTGACTCTGTGGGTAGTAAAACGGTTAACAAGCTAAGAAAGAGGTTTGTTAAATCATTGTGGCGACTGTGTGCAGTCTGAGCAGATTTACTTCTGCCACACTTTCTCCTTCTCTCACTGTAGTGGCTTCCTCGCACCTGCAAAATTAGTATGCAGTCTGTGTCATATACACACATGAATAGTTATCAGCACCCAGTAGCAATTATCAGCATGAGGTTAAGTGAACAGAAAGAAAATATTGCCTTTTCAGAGATTATTGAAACCCCTCCCACCACACACACACACACACACATATATATATATATATATATATATATATATATATATATATATATATATATATATATATATATATGCAACTGCATATATATGAACATGGACACACAGCCCCCCATGCTGTCTCAATGCCTCATAGCCTATTACTTTGTTAATGAATCTAATTAGAAAGAGGTGCCAGAGTCAAAGTGCTAAAATGCTTCTAATCATCAAAGCATTGTGTTTAATGGGGAAATAGTGTGATCAAAGATGGCAATGTGTTGCTTTGTCTTACATCATTGCAGAGAAAGAGATAACACACCATGTCATGGAGAGAGATTAAAAAAAAACTGCTTGTTATCTATCAGCACCTCAGCTTGGATGTACAGTACACACTCTGTTCAAGAATCACAGGCAGCCAGGCAGGAGGTCACAGTTTTTATCGGTATCAAGCAGCTGGACAATCACAAACCCTGAGGTGTCAGAAACTCTTTGAAATGAAAATAATCCCATTGAATTCACATCAGATTATTGAAATAAGAAGACTTGTAGTTTTTAGTCCGAAGCTATAAAATAGATGCCTGTGTTAACTTTCTGGTAAATTGATCTAGTGTTACAGCATCTTAAGTGCAAAGACTAAATCTTTAATCTTGTGCCGGGAACAGACAGAATAATTTGCTTTGCTTTTTCGTGGCAGAACTCCTTCACACAACATGCACAACACTGTGTAATTTACACAGTCAGGCTTTTTTTGTTGTTGTTGCTTTGTAGAGTTAACAATCCAAATTGAAAGATGTATTTATTTATTTATGTTTTGGATACAGGCTTATGGTTTATATATATGTAAACAATCAGGGCTCCTTTCAAGCTGCTTCATGGTTCATTTGTTCAAGACAGGTTTTCTCCTTTGAAATTAAGTTAATATTTATTCTTCTTATTCCCTATTACTACCAGCTCATGACTTTATATTCAAGGTTGCTACGATTTTTCTGTTAGATTTCTACTGTAGGCGGTTTAAGCATTTAGTATTAAGTGGTGTAGAAAATCTAAGATGTACAGACCTCATCTGCTTTCAGAGATTCAAAGACCTTTTATTGTCAATTTCACCACCAAGTGCAGGGCATACAGAGGAATCCAATTACTGTTTCTCTCTCACCATAGTGTTGTAGGCAACAAAATGAAATGAAATAAATAAGGTAAACTAATGATAAAAACATAAAACATAGGTCGACCTTATTACAGACTGAGAGCATATGTGTATACAAACCTGAGTGCAAAGATAGCAGCAGTGTACAAAACATATGTACACATCAGCAGATTGGAGCTGTGAGGTACTCCGGTAATCTGATGCTGCAACATTCTCCCTTTGTTAACATGAACCTGTTACTCGTAGAGAACAGTTTGACTTTTATTTCAGGGGTTTTCATGCTGCTAATGCAAGGTTTTGTTGTGTACATGTTAGAGCTCAGGCTAGGCTAGGATCTGCTGGAGTTTAAAGGTCACCAGTTCTGACAAGATGGCTTTTTACCTACTGTGTGCAGGGTTTGTAAGCAACGCCATTTCTCGTTTCTGAAGCAACCCCTGATAAAGCAATGAGAACAATGATCTAAAATCATACATCTCTCAGATGTGCACACATGCATCCTCCCTACTGTCAACAGGCACATCCACTCTCTGGCTCTGTAAAGCTAGTAAATGTCTAACCGATTCATTTGAAGGTTACCTTGTTCTGTTGATGCACACAAACAGTCAAGTGCACTTGGAGTGCTCCTGGCATTGTTACAATGGTGACAAGAAATGACAAAAAAACCATTTGGTGTTGTTATTTATAAGACCACATCCAGTTGGGAGGGAGGGGTGAGGAGGAGTAAGACAGATGGAGGAAGATGTTGGAGGAGGATAGTGAGTGAGAAGCAGCTGATAGAGTGTGGGTTTCAGACAAAACAAAGTAAAAGAAGGGGGGTGGAAACCCGAGGAGAGAGAGAGAGGACAGGTGAGAGACTCCAATAAAAGTTTGAAGTGTAAAAAAGAAAAAAAAAGATGGAAAACAAGTGACAGTGCTGCCAGAATACACTATATCAAGAACACACTGAAGTTGACAGGCAAAAAGGCAGACACACATGCACGCAGACAGATCAACATACAGACAGAAAAGTCTTTAAAGTAGCAGATGAGCTGACAGGCTGACAGATTGAAGTAGATTGAAGCAAACAAGCAGACAAGCAGGTAAAGACTCAAAACAGAGAGACGCAGATGGACAAGGAGATATTCAGCCAGTCAAATTGATAGGCAGGCAGACTGACAGTCAAAATATTCTCCTAGCTTGATAGATAACAGTTCAGAGGCTGTACTCAGTCACACCTGTGCACTGGAATTGTTGATATGAAGCTTGATATGAAGCTTTTGAACGTTTAATCTTTCACTTCTTATTTTTTTGCTGTCACACTCTTAACAGCCAAAACACATCATGCATATTTGTATAATTCAGAACTTAAACAAATAATAGAAATCTCTCTTTGCAGCTGTCTGCTTGTGTCTGATATACAACAACAATGACAACAACAATAATAATACGCATGGAAACTGTTCCTGTGTCTGCAGGTTTGTTTGACCTTAAACCAGAGGGTCATGTGTGAAAAGGATGGAAGAGCACAGTCACAACGATTCAGCATCGCCTCCTTTGAGCAGGTTGATGTCTTTCTGTTGGGTCCAGGGTTTTTTTTTTTTACTGCTGTCTTTAACAGCTGCACAGACATTTTTCTGGGTTTTGACACTCAGATTACCAAACCAACAGATCAAAGAATAAAAAAAACTGCTTCTTTACACTGAAAATCTGTAGCCTACAGCAGCAGACTGCATATCTACATCACACGGAAAGGTCAGCTAGAGTCACGTCACAAGTTGCAGCTTCAATCTCAAGCTCTGAGTATGAGTGCAGCTTGGACATGAAAAACAGAGCTTTAAAATAGCCTTTACTCTTTTTGTTTTGTTCCATTTGGTTGCTGCTACTGTCTATGAGGAACATGCTGCCATTGATTCTTCATGTACTTTAATTTCTGGAATATTGCACACAGTAAAATGTGAACATGATATTCTTCTCCACTCCTCAGGCATTTAACTGCTGCCAAAAGAATTAAAGGCAGCTTGTGAACTAAAGGTGGCAGTTCTGCAAATTGGTAATTTTCTCCACTTGGGTAGTAGAAACTACTTGTCAAGTGTTTGGTCAAAGAAAACAGGGTTCACTCTTCACAAGTCACATGAAGTTTGAGATGGGAAAAAGCACAATAACTTCCAGTGGTGGCTTTCTTTTCTCAACGTGTGTGTTTAGTAGTTATTTATTATCGTTGATGCTTTCAGTTCATTAGCAGACATGGTTATAAATGGAAATAAATAATAATGAATATGGAGACAGGGAGATTGATGGGGTGGTGTTAAGTAAGAACAGAGACCAGGTTCTAATTAATAATAAACATAAGCTAAATAATCTGCTGGCATCGGACTGCAAAATCACACACATCAGCACACAAACGTGAGATGGAAAATGAATGCATCTTTCCACTCTGTCTTTCATTCATCTCTTTGCTAACAGTGGACATATGTTTCTATCCTTCCTTTGTGTTTACATTATGTTAGATCATGAACATTGCTCCACTCAAGTTCAGGCTGTTGGAGAGGTGCTAAGCCGTCTGACTCTCAGTTGACAATTTCCACAAGAAGGTGGTGTGAAAGAGGAGAAGGGAAAAAAAAAATACAGAAAATAGAGAATTGGTTTTAGAGACTGGGAGACCTGTGAGGATGATTGACAGGAAGGAGTAGTGGCAAATACTGAGAGGTCGTGTGTGATGGTTCACAGCAGAGTGGTAGCTGAGAGAGAGATGTGGGATTAGAGAGAGGAGGAGAGTGCTAGAAGGTTCAGAAAATGAATTTTGATTATTCAGACAGTGCTGAGCAGAAATAAGCAACAGAAGGGGAAAAAATAGATTAGATACATGCCCTGGCAACTGTAACAGAACCACCAATACTGGCAGTATTGTTACTGCAGCCCGCTGCTGCGTTCTAAACAATCCAGAGGTAACCTGAGTGGTCAAAAATCTGCTTTATCAGACAACTGTTAATTGAACCATCATGTCACCACATGCTCTTAAAATTTTCTTACCTGAAAAAATTCTTACCTGCGGGCAGCTTCGACCCCTGGCTCAACAGTCTCCTAATGAAAATCCTTTTGCCACCTTCACCTACTGGAGTCTGGTGTAGCAGGTGTAGCAAAAAAAAGCGTGCACTCTTTAGGATATCAAACTCACTGTACAGGAGATCTATACAGAGATGGAAATGCTGCACGTTTATATACAGAGGGGTTGTCTTCCTCATATTCATCCATAGCACAGCTCTTACCTTTATAAATGACCAGCTATCCATGTCCAACTCTAGCTGACAGTCATGTTTAAATCACATCTGCTTCAGCCAACAGACAAATACCAGCTGGTAAAGTGAGAGGGCCAACAGAAGGGTTTGTTGTGTGGCCAGAACATGTACATATACACTTATATAAATACACACATATATAATGAGAATGTTCAGTTTTATAAAGGTCATAAATAAAACGGATGGTCACATCTATGTTCCACTAGCTGATTTTAATTTTTATCTGTACTGAAACTGGTTGTTTTAATATTATTGTAGACATTTTTATCTTTATTTGGCTTTGATGTAAATTAAGCAGAACTTCATTGCACATTGTGTGCGTCCTGCCAGCTATCAGCATCTGCCCAGGCACGGCCTCCCACACACATTGTAAAGTATCTCATACAGTAGATCAAACATGACTGTCATGTGAAATGAAAAGAAATCCTTTGTAAATGTGTCATTGCCAGAGCCCATCAGCACCAAAGCAATGCTTGGCACAGAGGATATTGTGTTTTGGTGCGGACAAAGACACACTAAGAAAGAAAGTAAAGGGATTATCAGAAGTGACAGAGCCAGAATTGCTGTAGAGAAAGAAAGAGAGCAATGTGAGGAAGGACACAGAGAGAGATGACACACACGAGGCGATGCATCATGAAGGAACAGGAGCAGGAAGAGAGTGGGTAAAAAGTGTGGATAAAAGATAATGAGTGACATAAACGAATGACAGCAGCTATAAAAAGAGGACCAACAAAGAGGAGGCTATCATTGCCAACATCTGTCACTTTCTTCATTATTCTGTCTCCACTTGTACACTGCAGAAAACTCCTATAGCCTGTGTCCTGACTGAAGGTGTATTGTTAACAGCATGTGAATCTGTGTGTGTTTGTGTTGTTATCAGTATCATCCCAGCTTGCTGTGGTCAGGACAGCAATGATTAGAGTGAGCAAGAGGGGAGGACATACAGTAGGCTTCATAATGAGCTCTCTGAGTGTGTGAGTGTGTGTGTTTTAGAGAGAGTGTTTTAGCTGGGGGAAAAAACGTGTATAGCTATAAATGAGTGTGTATGATTGTACTGCACATGTGCAGTGTACATGTTTGGGTCAGCCCTCTGAATTGTAACCCTGTCAAGTCATTGTGTAAAGGGAGGGTTAAAGAAAGGATGAGAAGTACAGTAGAGAAATAGTCTTGGTCCACACTGCACTCAAACATAAATGATAGGGCACAAAGTCTTTGTTTACAAAGTTTTCTGGCCATGCCTCAGCGGCCGCAGCTTCATTGTTCTTCCAGGCCTCGACCAAAACCAGCTCTCAGCAGAATTTAATTGCACAATTAGCCCTGCCTTTGTGTCGAAGTAACTACTTGTGGTTGCAGCTGATGTCTTTGTTTTCTTTGGGAAAAAGGGTGATGCGATAGAGGAGAAGAGGAATCAGGAGAGGAAAGCAGTCAATCAAGAGCCGAACGTGCTGGTGTGCAGCATTATTTTTAATGATCTCCTTTTTGGACTGTCTAAAAAATGCCAGTGTGGATGCTGTGTGACATTCTTAAGTTTCTGTTCTCTTCATTCATGGCGATGGATGAGCTTATGCAGCTTTGAATTGGTTGGTAGTAACTTGCTTATATGTATAACACAACTCTGCACGTGATCATTAAAATGCAACATAAACCTATGGCCTTTGCTCTACATGCTACACACTGTGTTTCAGCTGACTAACGAGTAATTGCAGCAGACTCTCGTATTAGAAAGGATACAGGTGTGAGTAATGAATGATGGCTGGATGTAATTTGGATGGTGCATGATGGCTCACTGTCACTCTGCCATGCATTACTGTAACCACTGAATAGAACAGAGCTATCATGAATTTCAGTAGTAACACCTGTGTTTGTTTTTTTGTTTTTTTTCTCAAACAGGTCAAAATGGGAAAGGCCTGTGTATTAATTCTGTTATGCTGGAGTAAAATTTGAACACACTCCTTCTTTTAAGTCTTTACTAGATTAGCTTTGGTTTATTATGTGCCTGTTTATGCTGTTAAGAGTGCTTTAAAAGAGCAGGTGGCTAAAGTAGCAGTTAACATCTTCACAAACACACTTAGCACAAACACACACACTCACTCCCTCACACTCCCCAACAGTCCCATTTATCACTGCGATGACTTGATAGCTTAGCCAGTTGGTAGCCCATGTTATAATGTTTAGCCAGCTGTGACCGTTGGCCTAATGACTGGAGTGGGTTTATTTAATGGAGCAAAACCTGCTGGAAACTCGAGAGTTGCCAGATTCTAAGAAAATCTGTCAGGGTTGTAAGAAGGGGAAACTGCCCAACATGTTGACAAAAACAGGACTATGTGTGGATTTGGTTTGAAAGCTGTTGATGTTTTTTTTTTTTTTTTTTTTTTTTTCTGGCTTGGCACAGGCCGCTAATGCTGCAGGTTCCTTTCAGACAACCTGTTTGAAATGTTTGTGTTAACCCAAAATAAATCAATCAGACATCTCAAGATCTTCTGACAGAAAGCAACGATTTTCAGATCATCATTTACGCCCATATTTAATTGGAAGCCATAAATAGACATTAAATGTTAAAGCTGTGAACGTTAACTAGATACTTTAGTCAACTACTCATAGCTCATGTTATCAGTGTGCTGAGTTGACTGCTTTGATGTTAGCATCATGTAATTGACATCTGGCTGGACATCAGCATTGCACTGACAATGATCACTGTCTGAAATTTAAATGCAGGGTGATTACATGAATTTATCAACAGGCAACTCTCACGTTATCTCAAAAAACATATTTCAAGAACAACTTCCTGCCAGAATGCTGTGTACTGTGTAGCTTTTTAAAATGTAAACGCAGATCCTTTTATCTTTTTGGAGAACATAAAGCTGTCTGCATGAAGGATGAAAACAGTCTTGGATGTGTTTCACAGATTTTCTCACTCACAGCAGTATTTAACTTGCCAAACTGCCCTTTGAGAGGAAGTGGGCCTGACGTCTTCATATACATATTTAATTCTCTTATCGGTTGATATTGATTGACTGATCTGTTCCCAGGTTTCCACCAGTGAGCGAGGAAGCTGCTGTTGGAACCCCAGTGGGAGTCATCATGGCAGCTGCTGTCAATCAAACCATCGTGTACTCCATCATCGAAGGCAACAGGGGAGGTGAGTATGCTCAGAGATGTTTATACACTGCTCCTCCTGTGGTGGGTGTCGCTTGTGAACAAAAAAATGTTCAAAGCAGCTCTTGGTCAGACCTTTTCCATCATAGCACACTGGACGACTTCTTTTAACTCTGTAGAACGTGAAGCCGGGAACCTGCTCAGTATGGAAAATGAATTAAAACTCTCTGCCAGCCTTGCTGCCCGTCTCCACTGTTATGTTCTCTGCTTCTTCTTCTCTCCAGGTGTGTTTGCCTTAAATGAAACGACAGGAGTGATCTCCACAGCTAAGCCTCTGGACTATGAGACCAATTCCAGCTACGTCCTGAAGGTAGAAGCAGACTCCATGAGGGTGGTGTCCTCCAACCTTCGAGCTCCTTCAAAGAGTAAGTGTCTGATCACATTTATGAGGTGTGCCTGTTGACATTAGATTGCATCACTGCAAGTTCCCCAGATTTTCTCCTAATTACACACACACACAGAGTGAAACACTGCATTACCGGCTACGAGAAACCAACTTGCCACAGGCTTTAGTTTTCCTTCTCTTGCACACTTTGACTCTCGCTCAGTCACTCAGGCTATCTTTGTCTCTGTGGAGCTCTCTTCTTTTACCTTGTACAACTCTTGTCTATAGAGTTATACGTCTCAGAAGACATGTTATATTGGGCCTTGGCTGCTGTTGTTTTTACCTTTCAAGCATCCTTTTCTCTCTCTCTCAACTGTCTATCAAATCTGTAGGTTATAGCAGCTTGTTGTCCTGACACTCAGAGAGCTCATTATGGAGCCTACTGTATGTCCTTCCCCCTTGCTCACTTGTGTGTCTTCTCGCCGCTTGATGTACATCTCATTGGCATTCAAACAGTCAATTATATAACAGTCCAGTATGTAATTCTTGAGTGTCAAACATATTTGCAGAGATCAAAGTGTTTAAATAAGCTAGAGAGCAGTTTGGAAAGTTGAAAAGCACATCTGCAGGTCTTCCAATCAGTTCCAAAACTTATTGATCCGTGCAGGCCGAGTCAGTGGAAGGAAAGATGAAGTGGACACGTTTCACCCAGAGGCACAGGGAGAAGAGTTGAGCATGAAGGCTGCACTAAGTGTAGCAAGGAACGGTGTTAAGCAATGTGCTAGGCTTTGTAGCACTTATTTCTGTGGCACAGGCTTATCAATCATCCCACATGTATAGTAAAATAGAGTCAGGAAAATTATAATTGAAGCCAAATAGTTGAAATAAGCCAAACCTCCGTCTCTTTGAGTCTTTCTTTGTCAGTGTCTCTCTCACTGGTCTCATTTCTTCATTCTTCCTAATTAATGCTCAGCTCCCTCTCCTCCTTCTTCTTTAATTATACTGTTTACCACATGCTGCTCTCATTTCATTTAAACTACTTGAATATAAGAATTCTTGTGGGATTAAAGCTACAACTCAGATTGAAGTCATTAGCAAATCTCCTTCCAATTCTTTTTTGGTTCACATTTTAATCAGGAAACTAATCAATACCATTCTAACAATATGTTAATCCTGCTTTCTACCTCGAGTAAGGACTTTCATCCCTACTAGACGTTGTGGTTTTGTTTGTTACGGGTGACCGTTGTAGATAATCAGTGCTTGTGTTACCAAATTATATTTTTTTATATAATCATGCCTTCATTGTTGTAAAACTTGAGCAGGCATTGTTCTTTCTTTAACACAGTTTGGCTGATGGATTATGTGGCATTTTTTATGTGGGTGTGATTCAGAATTTCCTGCTCGTGGCCAGATAAGAACTGAATGACTAATTCTAAGTAATATCCACTGAATACAAATGGCAGACATATGTGTTTTTGTCCTATACTGAATATGTAGCACTGCTGCATTACAGTAAGGCCTGAAATACTTCTTGTTGTTTTTTCCACATATGTGTGTTATCCTCAGTACTACTAGTATTGAGTGTTTGCATGGACCTACTTTTACAGATGTTTGCAAAGTTCAGGATGTCTGCACTGTGACCACTATAAGGTATCTGGAAAATTTCATCAGGAGGCTCAGATAAGGGTAACCTCTGCTGTGGCGTTACCAGAGATTCCTCGGATTTTCTCACAGCACAGTCTCTTCTGTCCCACCTTTTGATCAGTAGTAAAACTTTAAAGCTGCTGAAACCCTCAGTTCAGCAGCTTCACCTATGATCAAGGGAACAAGACAGTTTTGGTTATTTCACGAAAAGATTGCTTTGTTTGTGTCTTTGTGCTCATCTCACACCTCTGATGTGAATGGGGCAAAGCTGGAAATGTATGATGTCACGCCTGGGCACCAGTGACTCAAACTAAATTTATAGTTGGGATTTATTTTTCTATTTCCAATATTTGATTTGCCGTCTACTTAGCCACAGCTATTTTGCTCAAGCCACTGCTGTGCAAACACTGCCACAACCAAGAAAGCAATAGTGCCATAGTGGACCTGCCTATACATAGATCGACTAAAATTGTGGGTTGGGACTACTTGGTCTTTATTGTGTATGCCTTGTCAGTTTCATTGCTCGCTTTTTGTCATCATAATTTCATATTAAACATCATTAGACAGCACTATGTAGCCTTCATGTGTATAATAATGTGTCATTCCTGTGTCTCTTCTAGCTAACACAGCTAAGGTGGTGATTGATATCCAGGATGAGAATGACAACCCACCGATATTTACCAAAGCTCTGTACATCGGGGGAGTCGCTGAAGACGCCAAAACGTTCACGTCGGTCTTGCAAGTACAGGTACAAACACGGAGAGCCTCATTCGATCACAGGTACAGATCAGTCTACTCCTCCTGCACCCCGGATTCATCAATACACTGCACAGTTAGACTACTGATATATTTTAGGACCGTGGTCAGGACCACAGCACTTGAAAAAAACCTGTTACTCCAAGGATCGATCCTACACTAAACTAACACATTCACCTAAACAACTGCACTATCTCTGCTACAATGGATGGAGGAGGTGGAACAGTGTTGCTCAAAATCACCTGCTGCAGCTAGTTATACAGTGCTGCTCCAAAGTATGCAAGCCCTGTGTTTCTGCATGAATAAGACCGAAAACATCAGCCAGTCCTGAAAGTGGGAAAAAGAGAACCCAATTAAACAAATGAAAGAGAAATATTTCACTTTGACATTTATTTATTCAAGAAAATGATCCAATATGTGAAGAGCCAAAAGTATGATATTTCAAAAATTATCAGTTTATTTGAAGGCCGAATAAGAATCTAACTGTTCAGAAATGTTTTTAACATCATGTGTTTGTGGAAGTGTATAAACCATTGACAGTAAAAACTATGGACAGAGCTTCCTGGACGTCACCCGTTTGTTTCTGAAGAGCCGTTTTGAGGCTCGGTGGGAGGTTCCGGGACGTGATGACCGCCGCCATGTTGACAGTGTCTTCTGCCAAAACTCCAAATATGGACAAAGAGGGGGAGCACTAGCGGGGTTTAGGGGGGCGGGCGATCGTGGAAGCAGAAAACTCACGCTGTGATACGTCTGTCACTCAAGTGGCAACGCCCATAATTATGCGTAATTTTAAGTCCGAATACAATTGAAACGAGTGAGTTGTAAAAAAAATTCACCCACCGTACAATTGACACTAGAAGAGAACCTATCATCTGAGACCAGAGTGGTTTTTTGTACCAGGCTGTAAACATGTTCTTTTCTGCTGTGAAGTCGGCCATTTAACATGGGAGTCTATAGGAAAGCATTCGCTTTTGGAGCCAGCCCCCAGCAGTTGCGTCATGAGGTCACGCTGGGAGTTGTGCAAAGAGTTGTGGCTGGAGAATGTTAGAGCACCATTATTTGGACTCCACAAATCCACTGACAGACAGATTGTGTAAAAATCGAGCAAATTCAAGTCCATCATTACCCTCCACCAGGGAGTCCAGGAGTGGTCTATCAACAAAGATTACTTCAACAACAAGAACAAAGTAAAAATATTCAGTCTGTCTAACTGATGAGATTATTCTTGTCCTCTTCTCTGCCAGTTGAGAAATCTCTTTGTCCTCTTTTTCTTTTTACCAAACTGGAGAGACTCCTATTTCACTATAAACAACTTGAGTGACTCTCATATTATTAAAATGTCTTTCCGGACCCAAAATGGGTCACAGAGCCTATCTCTTTTAGCGTCTCTCTTGGAAATAGCAATATGTTTTAATGAGCCTGGATGCCACAGGAGACTCAGACAGGGTCTCTGGCAGAAAAGCATGTGCTTTAATATTTTATTACAGTTTTCAAGATCATTCTTAGATATCCCTGCATCCTCAGATCATGCACAGAGAGAGTGACAGCCAAGATGAGAGAATAAGGGAGAGCAGGCAACAGTCATATTTAACTTTCACAAGTTCAGAAAATGTGCCTTTATCACTTATGATGCTGCTATCTGAAGTTGTTGAAGTTGTTGCGCCTGAGCTGGTGGGTTTGCATCTGGATTCTGACTGTGGCTGCGTTTGCCTGCAGGTGGTTTACAGTAACCTATTCATCATCTGACCTATTTAAATGATTAGACAGATAGGAAAAGCTAATAGCCCACTAGTAGGCACCTTCACTGCAGATGTGAGGCAGAAAGAACTGAAAGTTGAATGAGAAGAGAGGTAGGACAGTTCAGTGGAGATAACTGGCATCCTGCTGAGAGACAAACTGACTGGACAGAGGAAGGCAGAGAAGACATACATGATTCATGGGGGGATGCATAGTTGGAGTAGGGGGGGGTGGATGACTAGAAAGATGGACAGGGATGCTGCTGGCAGCACACTTGCTGTAACGTTGAGATGAAAGAGTGAGAGAGCCAAAGGGTGAGTTTGAGGAATGTGCATTTTCAATCTCAGTGGTTTCACTGAAGGATAACTAATTCCATCACATCTGTCTGAAGCACGCACATTGTCTTAATGAGTTTTGTGTGTGTGTTTGATTGTACAAGGCTGCATTTTTTATCTATGTGTTGCTTCATGCAGGCTTCTCATGCATTTCAGTGTGTCTGTGTTAAAGTGTGTGTATGTGTGTGTGTGTGTGTGTGTGTGTGTGTGTGTGTGTGCATCTGTCTTTTTGTCCCTCAGAGGACACCATAACACATATATTGATTACACTGCAGATGAGTCTCACATTAGCAGCTCCTGCCTCAAATACTGTTTTCTACAGGAGTTTGGTCGCTTTACCTTAAAACACCTGCTACACACATAAAGTTAAGACACACATCTCCATTGTTCCTGGGTGCAGCAGAAATTATTCAGTGTACTGTAGCAGTTCAAACAGGTGGCTGTTTCTATGGCACATATTTATGTGTTGCTGGAAAGTTATCCTAACTCTGCCATACACCTCTGCCAGTAATATCTCTATATCTATTCTCCCTTCGGTCCTCCCTGCCTTCCCTATTATCTCATCTTACTCTTTATTACCTTTATTTCTTTTTTCTTCCTTGCCTGCATTTCCTTATTCCCAGGCCAGAAGAAAAGTGCAGTTTCTTTCGTTCCTTTGATGTGGTGTCTCTGTGATGAAGCTGTATCTTTACCTCCAGCCCCTCTTGTAAAGAGCCTGCAATAAATCAATGTCTGAGTGTGTGTGTCTGGATGTGAATGTGAGGTTCGCATGTTTGTGTAAATGAGAGAAAGACTGGATAGTTAGCCAGAATGACAAAATAGATTAAAAGACCAGCCTACAGCTCAAAGCACCACTTTACCCCCTTCTGCTCCTGCAGAGAACTACATCAAACAATACTAGTGTTAAAGCAGGTGTTAAAGGGTGTTTCATCACAAGTATAACAAGTGTTTTGAAGTGTTGCGTAGCAAGTTAACAGACATGCAGACATGCAACGCATATTTAAATATGCGTTGCATGTTCCCATAGTTTTCATCTTTGTTCATTAGTTTTCAGTACAAACTGAGAAAATAAAACAAAATAAATAAAAAAATTGTGGCTTTTGAGAGTCAACTCAGAGTGAGTTCTTAGTTTAGGTAGCACTGTTTTACTGTTTGGTTCCAGTTGCTGAGGCGTTATCTAATCCATCTTCTGGGTACAATCAAGTCTCAATCCAGTGAAACCTTTTTTTTACTCTAAACATAAGTTAACGTAAAGTTAACCTAATATTGAAGTACTGCACTGGACCACGTATAGATTCAAATACTGATTGCACTCACATAATACCTTAAATCAGGGCTGTTATTTTGGTTTATTTTTGGTGAGAGACATTTGTTATGGTTTGTTTTGTTCTTTTTCAATGATCCCCCTCAGGAGCCATGTTTTTCCCCTTGATAGTGCCACCTGTCGATGAACAAAGTGTTTTCTTCCTGTTTTACCAAAAAAATCTGCTTTCATGTTGTTCTCCTTCATTCTAACAAGCAGGATAATAACAGTAACCTTCTGGCGAGTGTTATATCAGTCCTGAACTGATCAATATACTGTACATGGCTGTGTCCTGTATTGATCAGCTGCACACACATCTACATTAAGGAGTTACAAAGAGGGAGAGAGCTGACTGACAGTCACAGACTCTGTTATGTGTGTTGCTGTTGGTGGTGTAATGATGATTTCTATTTTTTTCAGGCCCTGGACAAAGACACTGGTAACTACAGCTCCATGATGTACCGGCTGATCATCCCCCCTCCTGCCGGCAAAGACACCAAAGACAGCAAAGACGGCTTCGTCATCGAGCCGTACACTGGCATAGTGAAGACTGCAATCATGTATCGCAACATGAGGAGGTCATATTTTAAGTTTGAAGTGGTGGCTACGGACAACTACGGTCAAGGGCACAGCAGCAAGGCGGATATAGTGGTGTGTATATTTTAGTTTCACTATCAGTGGCAGCTTTACAGTCATTCTGTAAAGGAGCACTTGTTTTAGTTGACACAATGTGCAACATCAAATGCAAATTGGACTGCATGACATGATTTAACATCAGTGCAATGAAATTTATATTGCTCCCAGAATGTCCTTCAGCAGTGTAAACAAACTGTGTTAGTCACCAGCTTGAAGCATAGCTGGATGGTGGTGATGGTTGTCTCACTTTAAAGTGTTATTGATGTGTTTCCTCTTTTGTTGTGTAGGTGTCAGTTGTGAACCAGCTGGACATGCAGGTGGTCGTATCAAATGTCCCTCCAACGTATGTGGAGAAAAACAAAGACAAGCTGCTCAGGTACGGCTCACTTTGTTTACCTTCATTAATAATTCTCATTTTTAAGGAGGTAGATTGTGATTTGGATCTTCAGCTGTTGATTGACACTTGTCTGCTCATCCTCCATTTACATACTGCACCTTTAAAGAAGAATAGAGCATTATAAGAGGATACTCTGTGGTCCTCTGGGTAAGTGGACACATGGATCCATGTGCCTGTTAAGTTAGCACTGATTCAGAAAAGGTCAACTTTATATCAGAGTAGGTGTCTATTAACATTCATACAGCACAGTTGTAACAATCGGCCAGGATCACTAGCTGAAGTTATTTACCAAGGGGTTCTTTCTATTGCTCTATCACTTATTGAAACACAAAACACAGCCACAAGGAGCTTTATGAAATCAGTATATTAACCCACACCACCACCACACATAGTTACAATTCTGTACAACAATATATTGTCCATAGAAAAAGTCCCAATTCAGTCACTTGGTTTGGTTCCACGCCGGTCAACTAAAACCATATAATCCACAAAAAGGGTAGCCAAAGAAAAAGAGCGCCCGATAGTTCACTGGTATACCAGATAAAAACAATGCAGACAACAAAAAGGATTGATCTAGCAAGCTACAGAATGCCTTAAATTTGGATTCGAACCCGGGCCTACCGCTAGCAGCCGAGGACGCTAACACAGCGCCATCCCGTAGCATAGCTCCAGCATCCGTTTGCAGAGTCCAGGACAGTGTCCTCCACCTCGTACATCCCTTTAACAGGCAGACGGACGAGGACGGACGCAGTTCCCTTCACGGGTCACCGCGGCTGTAGCTCCTCCATCAATCCGTGACTTCTTTTCACAGACTACTCCGGACCCGTGCAGAGGAGCCTCACCAGCCTGCTATGCCGACCCTTGCTGGTGCCAGGCACCTTCAATTTCCTGCCTCTGCCTGCCTATTTTCTACTTCCTATGAGCCCTTATGTGCTCAGTAGGGCGGAGCTAGACGGCATCACAAAAGACCCATCGCAGATACCTAAAATAGCAGTGATCATTCTACCACATAAATACATAGATGAACATTACATCAAGTAATTATTCTTTTATCATTTTTATATATGGTAAATTGTTGACACTCCCAGTGTCACACAGTTATATTACTTTATTTTCTGCATTGGTTTAGCTACAGTGTGTCTGAAGGGAGTTTCAAGAGTTGAGTTGATAAAGAGCACAAACAGAAGAAAATTATAGTGTCCTAGTAAGAATGATGTTTTGTTAAACTGGAACCCACAGTGGGAAGCTCATCAGAGCACCGCTGACAGCTAGACCACAGTCACAAAGCAAACAGAGGCAATTAGTTATGTAGTGAAGAGGACCAATTTTGTATTGTATTTCTGTCTCCTTGTTCAATTTCATTTAGCCCAAAGGAAGTATGAGGCAGGACCCCCCCCCCCCCCTCTGCCTTTAAGACCTATACCCTGTCCACTCTTTTGTAAACCCTCTTTTCCCCTCATCCATGCCCACATTATTTAAAATATTAGTATTCATAACATCTGGGGATTAAGCCCAACTCTATCAACTCCACAGTGGCATGTAAAATGTGCAACATTGCTTCATTGTTCATTGTTGCTCAGCTTGTTTCAGGAAGTAGCTTCAGTCATGTAAAGTTATCTCTGGCTGCAGTCTGGAACATGTATTTTTATTCATATTAAAAAAACAGGTTAATACTAATGTATTATGTATTGGCATATACACACAGTGGGTCTCTCTGCACTGTGCTACACTGTATCACAGCTCAGTCAGGGTGCTGCTTTGTTTTGCTTCACCTATATCATTTGATAATGATGTTTTAAAGACATCTTTTCTGTCTGCCTCACTTTCACACACACGCTGACACACTTGCTGACACACTCGCCCACACCTTCAGTGGGAGCGTTCCTGTTGCGAGCAGGTGTTTCCTGGGGGATAGAAATCAATATTACACAAAATGAGTGTGTCAAGCTGACAAGAATTAAAAAAAAATGTGTGTGTAGTGTGACAGGAGTCTGATAGTTTTGTCTTTACATGGAAGTATGTGCTGTATTTATTTGACATCAGTATGTGTGTGTGAGTGTGTTTATTGGTAATCCTCATGGGGTCAGATGGTTAAATGAACTGCAGTTGTACAGCAAATTAAAAATATTGTGATGACTTGATTTTTTTCAACCCCCAGCATTTTGGAGCGCTACGTTCAGGAACAAATACCAGGAGCAAAGGTTATTGTGGAAACCATCGGGCCCCATCGCCACGGTGAAGGAATGGAGCTGGAAGACTACACCAAGTCTGACCTCATGATTTATGCCATTGACCCGCTGACAAATAGAGCTGTATCACGACAAGAGCTCTACAAGTAGGAACCAGCACACAGAACAATTTGTACTGTAAATTCAATGTATACTGTCACATATGCATTCTTTTTAATCCAAAGGTTTCTTGATGGTAAACTTTTGGACATCAATAAAGAGTTCCAGCCTCTTCTCCCTCCTGGGGGCCGGATTTTGGAAATACGAACCCCTGAGGTGGTGACCAGCGTGAAGAAAGCCGTGCAGAGTGTGGGCTACACAGAGGGGGCGCTGCTGGCTCTGGCAGTCATCATCATCATCTGCTGTGTACCCGCCATATTGATTGTCATTATCACCTACAGACAGTAAGTATGATTCATACACTCTAATCAGGAGTATAATATAATTCTTGCACTGTGTGACCGTGTCCCTTTATTAAGACCAACATGGACACTGCACTTTATTTTGACTCGGATACATTGTCCTTCTGCCATATATTGATCCACAGGAGAAAATAGTCCCAAACAAATGCAGTGTATTCATGCTTGAGTAACACTTGGAAAACCTACCTTGTTTCAAGAAGTAACTGAGCCCTGTTAAAAACGTGGAACTAAGTGTAATCTGTTTTTAAAGTGCTCATTATTTTTAATATTACATACTTTGCGTTCGTGGTTTACTGACTTGCAGCTAACTGCCACTGACAGGAAAGGAAGATTGGAAAGAACAGTGTAACAAACATGTCAGTCTTAGCACATCTCAGCCACACATCAATGAGAAAACTTCACAAGTGATGTCTACAGTGTTTATTTTGATACTTGCTTTAACTCTTTTAAGGAAAAGTATGTCCCACTGGACGTCCTTTAGGACAATTCATCATCACCTGGGAAAATCACTTCCCCAGATGATTCAGAACACAGTGCCAGTTCCAATCATTTGTTTAGTTAACTACAGTGAAATAATATTAATTTCACTCCTCTCCAAAACACACACAAACAACCTCACACACATTTAAAGTGGATGGGAGCGTCTCGCGCTTCTCAAGCTTCTCATCCTGCTGAGAAACAGACAAATAACAAGCAGAGGAGATCTGAAAAGAGGAAAACATGACAGTAATCATTAGCTTGATAATCACAAGTATCTGTTGTTAAACGACTTTAATGAAGACCAATTGGGTGCCTTTGCTTGTAAATTATAATAAGTAAACTCAGGCAACAGGAGGTACTGTGAGATTTATGGTTGAAATAATCACTAATCTTTCTTTTTCTCTCATCTGCTGCGTCTGTCGCCGCCAGATTCAAAGAGTGAGTACCGCTTTTATATTCCGAAGATAAAATATTAATGTCATGGCTGTCTTAAACACCTTTCACTGTGATTAATCTGTTGACTTTCACTGAACAATAAAATGGATAAGATGAGAAAGTAGTGTGAACAGAAGGGGACAATCAAACAAAGGAGTCCTGAAGAACGTGGTGATGTAGACGTCCAAGAAAGAAGCTTTCATTAGTGTGTGTATGAAAGCAATCTGAGGAGCACTCATATCAGTGAGCGGATAGGTTTTGCTGGTTTTGCTTATTTTACTTTGCTGTGTTCACATCACTAAGTCAATTTGACTGAGGCTATCGTTGCACTTAATGGATTGTGCCTCGACGCAGAGCCATAAACGAACACATACACAGCATCTTTTGTTCCTGCACCCAGGGTAGTAAAGGTTCGAACTAACAAATCAACATGGCCTCGGCAGGTCTATCCCACTGGCATTAGATTGTGAAACCTTTAACCTTTTAGACTAAGGAGAAAGTTAATACTCGCCCCTGCCTCATTATGACCATTGCTCTCCTTCCGAAGGCTCTATGGTTTTGCTCCAATGTTGGATTTCTAACTCTGTGTTTCATCTCTGCTGTGTCCAGGCGTCAAGCAGAATGTGCCAAAACAGCCCGCATCCAGATGGCACTGCCGACAGGCAAACCTGGAGGAGGCACTGCCAACAACCTGTACGAAGAGCTGGGTGACAACGCCATGTAAGTGAAGTGTGAAAGAGGCTTTTACACAGATGAGCCAAAGCAGAGGCATTAGCTCACATTGTGACAGCTGTTAAACTTCAGGCTTTGGCAGTGTGACACTTTGAGAGCTTTGGGATGTCCACATGTGCAACCAGTGTGTAACATTACATCGTCCAACAAGTCACCTTTCTATAAACACAACAGGCTCAGAGTGCTTTCCGTTCACATGAAGTGGTTCAGGCTGCAGATACACATGATGGAAAGTAATACTAATCAGGACTGTGTAAAACTACTATCAGGAAAACATGAGTACACTGTGTAAAGGTGCAAAGCAGGAGTATGAGAAAAGGTATTCAGAGCTGGTGAAAGCGCTTGTTTACAAGTCCTTGAAAGTGGTTTTGGTTTGGCCCTGGTTCTGAGCTGATAAATTTTGCCCTTCTCCACCCTGCTGCTGACATGTTTATTAAAATACAAAGAAGAGTCAAAGTTAAGGTTACTTTTAACTGCAGCCATGACAGATGCTCCTGCACTTGTAATTAGTATTAATGCAGAAAAAAGGTTAGGTAAAGCTCCAAGTTCCATTTTTTCTTGTGGAAACTTGTTGTGCTTTATGACAGGACTGTACACATAGATGCATGTAGTCCTACTGTATCCTCATACGTAAGTAAACTGTCATAATCAGTTTAATAACACATCCTTATTTTGTCTTTCCAGTTAACAAATCCACTTTTAATGGTTGTTCCTCACGTCTCAGACAAACCCCACAAACCACCCTCATCACTGACCGACCTGTTAAACAAGCAATTTTTAAATACTTGCCCACAAAGATTTGCAATCACGCTAATTGGTCATGGTGTGGCGCCAGGTTCATGTCAGACTGATAAATGCTGAGGCGGCCGTGCTCACATACTGCATGCAGGACACTTCTTGTAGTCTCAAAGAAGGCTGAGCTTTTTCACATTTTTCCATAAGTTACAAATTCCTCAGACTTTTCTGAATGCCATTATTTTGTAGTCTAGAGACATCCCCTTTCCTCCTTTCTCCATTTTTCAGTGGCCAAAGACACTGACATTATGTAGAGAAGACACTGTCTTGGATTAATCAGGCAGAGCCTTCTAACCCCACATCAAACTCAGACCAAACACAGCTGTGATTTCTGAATGCATTAACAGTCATAGATAAACCCTGCAATTTATTCTTCACAAAGTTCAGCAACATTCAGCTCTTTCCCTGTCAGTTTTTGTATTTCCATTTGTTGTAGCGCATACCAATGTCCTCACCATACAAAAGATAAAACCAAGGTCACCAATCTGTGGCACAACGGCGTTCACTTTGAGAGGTTTCACTTGAAGACTGTCATGAATTGGTGCCTTTCAATAACACTGTAATCACTGTAATCAGAAGGGAAATCTATATTCCAGACACTTTCTTAAATCGCCAAGCTTTCAGTGAAGACCTCCGAATGTTTCCTCCAACGCTGACCCTCCCTACACAGCAGATTGTTTCTCTGAATGTTTTCTATGCAAGTAATTTATTTGTTTGCAGAATTCTAGCGTTGCTAATCATAACGCTATGGACCATTGACAGTACACTGAGGCAAAGCAGATAAGGGTTTTTTTGGTGATTATGGTGAAATTACTTTTACTTTTTATTTATTCTGTCTAAGTCTCCCATCTGTGCTGAAGGCCATTACTGCCTGCTTGGCCTTGGACACACAATCCTCCTCACCTCTTACCATTCCTCCTCTGCGTTTGTGTGTCTTTGAGCAAACTGTATGTTTAATTTATCCTCCTGGCAAATTTTTAACAAGCTTGATACATGTTGATTTGGTTAAACGAGAGTCTGATCCGGACTATATGTAGACAGCATATTAACATTTATCTGAAAGTTTCTGTAACACCACACACACACACTCAAGGCATTTGTAATTCCTTACTGAAGCGTTAAGAAGAAGTTGAGAGAAATTCTTATCAGCATTACATGCATCACCAGTTTCCTGTCTGTCCTTGATATGCCTCTGCACTCCCATTAACATGAGAGCAATTCATATGCAAGATGGTAGGGAAAATCTCCAAATGACAACAAGGGATTTCCAACTGTGTGTGTGTGTCAGCCGTCGTCTGAAAAATATGAGCGGAAATGAACTTGGATATGAGATAATTGAAATAAATGCGGCCCGTAATTTATAAAGA
This sequence comes from Parambassis ranga, assembly GCF_900634625.1. Classification (NCBI taxonomy): domain Eukaryota; kingdom Metazoa; phylum Chordata; class Actinopteri; family Ambassidae; genus Parambassis; species Parambassis ranga. Next base: position 10,093,519 of record NC_041039.1, on the reverse strand, counting down.
CCACCTTGGGCGATAATTAATTCTATTGATAAACTGTGCTGGGACGGTCTTTTATCTGTGCGTGTGTTTGCAAAGAAGGCAGTTTGGGATTTCTAGTGTAATACTTGTGTGTGTGTGTGTGTCTAGATTGTGTCACTGCCAACTTGTAGCAGGTAAAACTACAAAGTGCCAAAGTTTGCACATTCATAATGAAGGTCCATTATCAAACCACTCAGTAGACTGATTTTCAAGGCTTTCTTACTTTAATTACTCTTGGCTGTTCTCTCGACAGGCTTTGGTTTTAATGTCTGTTTTCAATTACCTGTGAAAAATTAAGTGTTCTCTGCCTTATTATTAGCAGCGCATTAAATGAAGCGAGCTTCTTTTAATGTTAAAGAGTCACATTATTTAGTAATGCAGCACATGTTACTGCCATCTCTTGTGCTGGCCAGATGGGGAAACCGTCTTTTCACAGTTCTTAGAAATACGTTCACTTAAGTGTAGAATAAAAGTGTTTTGTATGCAACAAAGAGTAGAAAGCAGCTTAGACAGTAACACTTTATATTAAAAACTTTCTGGAGAACCACTTGAGCTGAACTCCACACTCTTCCTTCCACAGGCCATGAACTTATTGATCATCTCTCATAGAAAAAAAAAATAATGTAAAATATATTATTTATATATTTGCATTTTAGGCTTTAAAAATATTTATTTTGCAATGTATCTAAAGGAAGTTTATTTTTATGTTTAGAGAACAAACTCAAAGTTTGTGAGACAAATGTACTTTTTCTGTCTTCTTCTATCATCCATGGCTAATAGTCAAAAGTGAGTACTAAGCCCTAACACCTGTTGATTAGTTTTTAGCGCTTTGACAAGAGTTTGTTGCTCGTGTTTTGTGTCTGTAGTTGTGGGTCATTATTACTGTTGTTCTCTGTGTGTGCTAGGCTGGTAGAGCTGTTGCTGACTGATTAACGTGTGGGTTTTAGAAAATCAGTGTCTTTGTATGGGTGCTTCAACATAGACCTCGCCAGCCATGAGCTCTGGTGCAAAGAGTCTGCAGACTTTCTTCACAGCCAATTGATTTCACTATTGATTTCAGCCATTAAATAATTATGACAGTATTTCAGGCCCTGTGTTTTTGGGGTCTCAACAAATATAAATAACTGACTCAGTAAAAATGTGTCGGATGATGAACACTAACAGTGGTAACCAGGTAAGTGCAAAAATTGCTGCTTAGTGACGTGAGTGTAATGCACCACATCAACATACTATTAGCCAAAATTAGATTTGTTCTATAAGGACTATAGGATTTAAAGGTATCAATCAACAGTCAGGGCGTGAATAGTATCTAAAGGCCTTTGTTGTTGAAATCTGCATACTCCCAGGACTCTTTGAAACAGTTGTTTATCCCTCCCCTGGCAGATGCGTGATTGTTTGCTCTGTAGTCATCCTGCAGTAGTATCCCTTTCTTCTGTATCACAAATCCTTTAGCGCCGTCTCCCTCGTTCTTCTTGTAAAAACAGCACAAAAAACATCTCTCCTGGCTTCTCTTCTTCCCATTCATTAATCTCTTACTGTGAAGCCTCAGTCTTCTGCCTTTCTACTATACTATTCTTCTTCTATCCTCTTGCTGTCACACCCCTTTGTAAAACATTTCATTTTATTATTCTCTGCCTCACCCTTCTTTTATTTAAACTTCATTCAGTCCCCATCTCCCTCTTCCATTTCATTTAGCTTCATCTTTCTTGTTCATTATTTCTTGTCTTTCTTACATTGTATCTGTATTTCTTTTGTTACATTCCATTTTCTGTCTCATTTTTTTCCCCATTCATTCATGTACCAGCCGGTCAAACAGTGGTGGTGGTGGTGCTGGTGCTGGTGCTGGTGGTGGTGGCAGTGGGAGTCGTGGCAGTTTGGACGAAAGTGACCGCCAACGTCTGATCTCGGATTTTGCCACACGAGCAATCGCCGCCCATCGTCAGTGCATTGCCAATGGAGGGGTGCTCAACAACCTCCCCAAGTCCGAGTCCAATATCACCTTTCTTTCTGATGAAAACCCCCTGACCATCAAAAATCCCATCTACCATGAGGATGGTACCTTAAGTAGTCCAGAAACTCTTGGAAGAAGCCAGAGACGAAAGGATCTACTTGGAAATTTCTCTCCTTCCAGGAAAGGCCTACGAGAGGCCTGGCTGAGGCTCAGCTCTCCTGGATGTGATATGGGGTTTGTTGGGTACAGCGGCAGCGATAGCGGGTGGGGATCAGGAGTAGGACACAGCTGGACTCTCCCATCAAGGTTACATCGAAGAGACATGTATGATGCCTTGAGGAGGCAAGTGATCATGGATCCTGTGCAGTGGGAGCTGGAGCTCCTGAAGGCTGAATTCAAGGAGAGTAAAGATGCAGGTCTGGATTCAGGCTTTGACCGTGGACTGGATTCAGACTTAATGGGAAGCCCGAGTCTGGAGCCCAAGCTGACAGTGAAAGAACAAGCCCGACAGTTTGAGCAACAGGCACTGCAGGAAATGAGGCAACGGCAAAACAGAGACTCCAGAGGGTCTTTGTCCCCCGACATTCTGCTCTCTGTTTTCCCAGAGTCTCCACAGCATCAGAAGCAAACCCCCACCGACAGCATCCCTGTGACTAAAGAGGCTCCCCCGAGTATCATTATCACTCCCAGTGACGGAGCGACCCCTCCACCAAGTCACAAGCCAACTCCTCCTGTGCTGCGGCGCTTTGGCGCAAATCTAACAGGAGGTCAGGGTGGAGATGACAGACTGCAGGTCCATGTAGAGATTATCCCCGATCCTCCTTCAATGCCTCCACCACCACCTCCATGTCCTCCATCACCTCCACCTCCTCCACCTCCTCCTCCCATCTCTGCTCCTCTTCCTCCTTCATCTCCCCCTCTACATCACCCTCCCTCCCCTCCTCCTCCTCCCCCTCCTCCTCCAGCTTCTTCTCACTCCAACCATACAGACAAGCATCCTCCACCTCCACCTCCTCCTCCACCCCCACCACCTCCACCTCTTCCTCCCCCTTTATCACCCTCACTCCTGCATCCGTCCACCTTTGTCCTCCCGTCGCTCTCAGAGGCGCCCACCCTGCGCCCGGTGTCTCTCCGTCCACCGCCGCCGCCCCTCCCCGTTGAACCCGAACCTCCTCGAAAAGAGCTGAAAGGAATCCTGAAGAACATCCAAAACATCGCAGACATCGAGAAGTCTGTGGCCAACATGTTCAGCCAGATAGACCAGAAGCAGATCCCACTCAAAAAGGTCATGAAGAGCAGAGCTTCCATGGATTCGCTCGATTCTCTGGACTCCTTGGATGTGTTAGGAGGAGGAGGAGGAGGAGTAGAGGCAGGGGAGGAAGGTAGAGAAGGAGCTGGAGGAGAAGGAGCTGAAGGAGGTGGAGATCCACCACCTCCACAGATTCAGCCCAACCCAAACATGAACTCCATTGTGGAGGAGCTTGAGAAACGATTCCCCTCTCAGTCCACAATGCTCTAGCCTTGACATGGAAAGCCCACAGAGGGGGATCAACGCAGACACATTCAGCAGCTGAGCTCCTCCAGCAGACACATCCAGATTCACTGAGCAGAAGATAAATGTCTCCTACACTGATGCCACGAACAGAGGAGATCATCGAGACTAGTGAAACGTGTCCTTTTACTCTGTGGCATCTAAATTACACAACCTGTCACCAAGCAAATTATCAGTCAGCCACAGTGTGTGTCTTTCTCAATGAAATTTGACTGGACGCATTGCTGTTGACAAACAAGCTGATCTAAAGTTCAGCTTGGTCTTAGCTTTCCTCTGAACTTCTAAATAATCTAATTACAGATGTATCGATTCTGAGAAGAGAGGAGTCAATTCTGCCAACTTGGACTGAACTTTACTGGACATTGATTCTTTGTATGGATAGTTTTGCTACAGTATTTCTGCTTTTACAGTAATCACTGTTGCATTGAGTTTTTAATCTCCATTTTTGATCAATATTCTCTCTACTGTAGATACCAAGTGCTCTAACATTTTTTTTCTTGTACAGTTATGTATTCTATCTGTCCTATCAGTGGGCTGCTTCTGCAGGCATATTTACATTTTGGTTGTTAATTTGAGTCACTGTGCATCATTTCATCCCCGTCTCCTTGGAAATTCCATATTCCTAAATTGTTTTCCAATTATATTGTGCTGTCAAACATGAACATGGCTTGATGTTTACAGGGAATAGGAGCTAATTCAGCCTGGCATGTATTCTATTTTTTGCACCAGTATTTCAGCTACAATCATTGTTGTTCAGTTGTGTATTCTCGGTCTACGCACTTGCTTTCAACCATGACCACAAGAACAAATATAAATGGATAAAATGAGTTTACTCCACAGGGTAGATGATCAAATGACAAGTTGGGAAAATGATGTGAAGCTAAGGAATTTGCTAACATGATTGCCTCTGCTTGTTATTAGTGCTAACCTGATGGCTGGCTGGATGGACGGATAATCAAGCTGTTGCAGGGCTGCGTTGAGGGAGAATGTGGAGGGAAATACATAAGACAGATGCTTTTTTCTGTTTATACCAAATGATCATACAGTGTCAAACTACGGACATCAACATGTCTTTGTGTCTGTTGAGCTTTCAGTCAGACTCATTTAGTTGGTAGCTTGTCCTCATATTTTGCTGTAGTCCACTTGTTGATTCATAGCTCCTTCTGTTGTTCTCCTCCTCTGCTAATTAATCCTCATTTCCATTGCTGTCATTAGCTAATTAGCATCTTCTCCACCACCTCTGGGCTCACATTGTCCGTGCTTCCACGAGTCCTGAATTGTCTTTTTCCACAAGGCCATGAGGTTTGCTTTCTCAAGGAGATGTGTGTTAATATGTAGAAATAATATAATTTTTATTCACAATATTCACAATTATTTTTTTGGAACATTTACTAGATGCTTTTAGATTTTAATGAAGTCTCCCTTTTTGGGTATTTAATATGAAAATGAATTCAAAAAGGCCAATAACATGAGATGTCTTCTCAATAAAATATGTGGTGCTAACAAGTGTCCAAGACGGGTTTTTTTTAATTTATTTACCAAATAAAAGTATCCTAGTGCATCGTTTAGAAATATTCCCTCTCAGTGATGCTAAGTAGTTAGTTTGGTCTCAGTTAAAAACTCCAGTTTCATGTGATTGCCATGCATAATAACAGCTTCTTTCCCTTTAAAATGCCTCAGGGTGGAGCAGAAGTGAGGCAGACATGCCACGGGCATGTCAGAGCAAATGAAGGTGTACAGTATGTGCAGCTGTTTTTTAATGATGAAATTGTGCAGAAGAAATACACACAGGTACTAATGGGCACTGTGTCTGACATCTTTAGAATATGAATGAGGTGATGCCACAGACATTAAATAAAGATGGACAAAGCTTCAATGTCAACCATGGCTTTTCTAAAAAAAGTGAGCCTAACTCACAGTTAATCCAAATATAGGCAAAGGGGTTAAGTTCAACAGGAGCTAGTGGGTGGTAATAATAGACAGCACACACCTGTCGCTCAAAGTGTTCATGCCCTTAATTATAGGTGTGAATCTAATTAAACAAGTGAGTGTAGGTAGTGAGATTGTTGCTCCACCTGCTGCAAATCTTCAACAAGTTGTCTCCAGACGCTCTTTGTCATTACAATGACACAATCTCATCTGTTCCACAAGAATAATATCATGTGTGCAATTGGCTTGCAAATGAAACAAACCCCAGTGGTTGTATCTTTACATTATGAGGGACTTTACACCATCAGATTCCAGATTCAGGAGGATATTGTTTTATCCTCCAGTGCTGTAATTTTACACCACAATTTTTCTTTGCACACAGAACTGATCCAGCTATAAACACTCATGTTGTCAAGATGTGGTTTTATAAAAGGCTCTGTACTCCCAAAACTATACATTCACACAAGAACCTCCACATTAATCGCCACTCCAGGAAAATGCACACACACACACACACACACACACCCAATACACAGCAGCATTAAACTCAGGCAGTGCTACTGATTCAGCTGACTGGGTTGGAAATGTTTTATGTCAAGATTAGCTTTCAACCTCAAGTGTGCTGCATGTCATTACGCATATACACACACTGTCTCTCTCTAACACACACACCCATCTTTATAGCCTCAGTCAGATTCTGTTTTCACTCCTTTAGTTCTTATTGTGTGCTTTTTTTGCTGGAGAACAGACACCTTGTGACATCTGTGGGAATATGTACTGTTTTCAACATTCATTTTAAATTGAATTGTGAAACAGTGGTACAGGACGGGGGGGGCTGTAATTGTAAACTCAGAGGTTTGATGCTCGCTGCAGCAGTGATTATCAGGGGAGGTCTGTGTCATTGAAGCAGCAAATAGCCACTGGATACAGCAATGGAAATAATAATATGTTGTTGTAAACAAACACGTCATGTTTTTTGCTTTTATTGGAAAGGAGCAGAGGAAATAGCAAGGGGAATGACATGTAGTGAAGGAGCAGGGATTGAATTTGATGAGGATATTTCCAACCTGTGGCACAAATGGCCAACGTTTTTATTTATTTGGACGCACAATGTAAAAAGCACATACAACTGCTTTTAATTCTTATTATGTTCTTTCTCTTTCTCGGGAAATGTGAAGAGACGTGGTTGTTTTTGAAGCTATTTTCTCCATAACATGCTCTCACCATGAGAGAAGGTTGAAGTAGTTGGAGGAAAAAGGAAGCAACAAACGACTGGAGGAGTCATGATGTAAAAGGGCGAGGCAGCTACAGTAGCTCTGTTAGAATCAAGTGAGACAAAACGTAGCAAGAAAACAGGAGACAAGGTTGTTATAGTCTGTTCTTTAAGGCCTAATAATATTTCTCCTCAAACAAGGTGGAGGGGACACAAATAGCGAGAGTCAATCATGTCAGACGTGTGTATGTTTGTGCGTGCTGTGCAGATCAGATAGCCCGTCTGTGTGTTTTTTTGTGTACAGAGGAACTAATAACGTGTCTGTCAGAGCAACAAGGGCACAAAGACGGACTTATCTTCACACGGATTACACTACACACTGTGCTGCTGTTATAGCAGCTAAAATCTGGAGGCAGAGGGTCACATGACCCAAAAAAAAACCACTGTGCTTTCATCCATTAATCCTTCCATTCATTCACAGCCTTGTCTTTCCATCCACTCATATGTCCGTGGGTACTCCTCACCCAGCCTTCCACACCTCCATATTTAACCCGTAATCCTGTCTTTCTAAAGCATTTTAATACTAAATAAAAGGCTACAATTTTTGCTCTGAGTGTGTGTTTAAAGGGCACAATTGGCATGCTCAAATGGTTGAATAGTATATTTGTGTTTGTGCAGAGAGGAGAATCAGACGTGTCCTCTAAATGTCTCCATTTGTTGCTCTGTGATACATCTTCATTTCACCAGCTCATTACCTTGGTTTCACACAACACTACATTCTGTGGCAACATAGTTAAGACACATGGACGGAGAGGTTATTGGCTGTTTTTCTTTGTTATTTCTTTCTGTGGCTTTCCCCCCACTGCTTTTTTTTTAACATCCCAGCAATGTGTCGCCTTTTTTTGAGTCTTAATCCATCAGCTCTCTTGGTAATTGTTGTTTCTCACTTTTTTCTTTGTCTGGTTGTTTGAAGTTTGTTCTCTCACAACAGTAAGTATTAATTTCACAGTACTGTAGACAATATTAAGCTGTTGTTCACACTGTCATCAACTTGACTGCAGGGTGGATCCATGCGGATATGTGTTGAAATCAATTGCATGTTTGTTGACATTGCAAGTATTATTTTCCTTCTTATAAGCTTATTGTTGTCAGGATTGGAGAGAGGGAGGTGGCAGAGAGTTGTAAAGATTCACGCTGCTAGAGCCAGCAGACTTATTAGCTTAGCTTAGCTTAGCTTAACTTAGCTTAGCATGAACTGTTGTCTGGCAACTTCACATGGAGATTTGTCATTTTTCCAAGAAAATTTCAAACTGCAACTAGCATATATCCAACTTGGAATGTCAGCCAAGCGCCAGTCTTATGGGCTTGACTGTTTTGAGAGACAGGCACAGGATGGGCCTCTTGCCTGAGCGATTCCATGCCCGCCTCAGCGCCACTCGCCACCTCTTTGTCTGTATTCAGTTCAGGAGGACAGTGACGCCGCCAACATGGGGACACTCGGAGCCTCCCACAAGGACTCCAAACAGCACTTGTAGTTCTACACATAGTTTGTCCATAGTTTTTTGTTTTAATGTCAGTGGCTGCAGCATGTTGTTAAAATAAAACAGCCATGAACCTGTGGAGGCGTATCCACATAAACATTTTTATCATTAAAATATAACTGTAAGGACAGGCCACAGGCAGCCATGAAGATTAAATCCACAACTGCAGACAACCCTGCTGACATAATTACACCTCTCTGACAAGCACTTGAGAGCATCCTCTTAGGGATGTGTTTGTTTTTCAGTCTTCACTTGATGTGGAGATGGGTGGCTTGAAGGTTGTGGGAAATCATTGAGAACCTCCTCTCAGAGAAAGTGGTGAAACATTAAGACAGAATTTTCCTCTGCAGAAGCATACAAATGATAACAATTACTGAAATGACGAAGAAACGATTGCTGATGAAACCTGTTCTGCTTGACTGTAAACTCTCAATTTAAAACCACAACAGTGAAATTCACTGGGAATTAGTTCAAAAACATTTCTGTAACTGTGATCACAGCAGACTCGCTGCTGAATTTCCATGCATCTGAGTTATATGATGTTTCTCACAACTTGAACTTTCTATTAAATTCCAGAGTAATCTTTTAATTTCCTCACATTTATTCAAAATCACAAGGTTTAAATAGACGTCGGAACTTTTTTTAATTTTCACAAAAACAAAGATGACGGATGATGTCAGATTGGATTGTTTCTTTTTTTTCTTTCAGTGCACAGATTGTTAATGGAGAAACACATTATCAGATCCATGCTGGGTCCCTCCCACTACTCACAAATTATACATTAGCTGAAATATAATTGTATTATTGACATACACCATTTACAGCTATCTCAACAACAAATGAGCCAATTTGGGTTGTAAATGAGATGTGAATAGTAATGCTATAATTAAGTATTTACCCAAATAAAACAACAGATTAAAGATATTTCAATCCCATACACACTTATATAGGGCTTTCTCTTCGGGTTAGTTTCCACCAAACATAAGATATTTTAGAAGCGTTTGGTGTACTCACTCCTGTAGTCTGCCATCATTTATTGCATTAATAACAGGATTCCTTGGTAATGTTTCTTTCTTTAATCTTCCAGGCGTGGGTATGGACAGCATGAGGTAGGTCTCTGTTTCCTGACTGTTCTGCATGTGTGTGTGTTTTTAAACTGCTTTCAGCTCTTCTTCTTACTTTTTCTGTTTGATGCATGGATCAAACCAGAAATGTCACAAACTTTCTGTTTAATCACCCAAACAGTTAAACTGTACATGCATGTAATGAGAGCTGTCTGCCTCAGACAGACCTATCCATCACTGTTACAGTGTATTATACACACAGCACATAATTGACTGCTCTGCATGGCTGCATGTGGTGCTGGTGCAGATATGAATGTAATAAGCAGTGAAAAGATTTTTGGGGTAAAAAGCAATACCCACCCCTTTTCCTGAACTGATTGACAACATGAAATGAAAACACACACGAACCGTTGCATTATAGAGATATTGAACTGGGCACATCAGGTATTGATTTTACATTTCAGAAATAGATGTGCACAATTCTGCTGGAGACATCTGAACTTCTTCTATTTGTCTTGTCCTTCACTGCTTCTCTTTCCCTCTGGCAGACACAGCAGCTTCTCCGACCTTCCCTGCTCAGGCCAGAGGTATCTGTCTCTCTCCTTTCTCAAGGCTTCCCTACTAGTGTGTGTTAAGTGCAGTGAGTGTATTCGCTGTGTGTCTGTGCACCTGGATTTATCTTTCTGTGTTCAGCATGGAACGCTGCTAATAATGATCTGTCAATCATACAGGAGTTATCAATGGAATCTGGCATCGACCCTGGCCAGGACTACTACACACAAGATTATTACAACTACGACCACGGGTTAGTACAAATCTATCTATATACATGCTCATTAAAATGTTATGATATACTATGTGTGTGCTCTGGGAGCAGGCTCCAAAAGTGAGTCAGGGCCTCATTTTTGTGCCAGTGTTAAAATGTCCAACTTTACAGCAGAAACACTGTAATGACTGAGTCTTGTAAACTTTCCGCTTCTGTGTTTTTACAACCACCTTGCCTCTTTGCCTGTACTTGTATTAACTGGGAGTTTAGGTGGAATCAAATTGTTTGTCAATATTTTGTCTATGGAAAATACTTCAGCGGTCACAAAAAGTGCGTGTAAAATGTCGAAAGCGGCCTTACAGCACGTGTTTAACGTGTGTTTAATAATCTTTTCCTGAACCCGACCAAGTAGCTTTGTTGCCTAAAGCTAACAAAGCTGACCTGCTGCTAATGTCTGACATCACAATGCTGCTTTAGAGGCAGAGCATACTGTAGGTAGGCGTTCAGTGTTTTGACTTATCATTGAATATTGTGTTGGAAAAGCTCATTTACATTGAGTCCTTGTGTTTGACTTTAACAGGGTGCCTTTAATTAACTGGTAAGGACTTGCTACTTGCCGGATATCCTACAAATCTCTGGTCTAACTGTACGATTTATAACAAGAATTATAAAAAAAACAATACCGTACGTTTTGTTTACCACTCATTGGATGAGAGCCTGCAGGCAGGGAGTACAGGCCTCTGTGTTTTATCTCTGACCTTTGACCACCGGCTGTCACAGACAGGGTTCAACTACAACAAAATTTGCCAAACATAATTCCTCCTACACAAGTCCGGACTTTGCTGTGTGCACTTTGTCCAGCTGAGCCTCATGTCAGCCACACAGCAGCTGCTTTTACATCAAGCTGATTCCATCAGTCACACAGTGTGTTGGCTACTGTAGAAAGATGACACTGACGACCGCCCTCACACCAGCCGTCCCACTCATGGACGCTTCATATATTATTGAAGTACAGGAAGTCAGTAGAGGTGAAGTCAGTGATTTTGTTCATGTGTGTGCGCTGAGGAAGCCTTGTGTATGTGTGTGTTGCACACAGCCTGCCATCTGTGGTGCATTGTGTAATTTTTATAATTTTAGCAGCCGTCTCTCGGGAACTCGAATTTCATACACCCACCTACACTCACACACAGTAGAAGACGCACACGCATAAATTCTCCCGTGGCAAACACGTTCATTCACTCACTCATACAATCACTCGTTCTTTCACACACACACATACACACACACACACAGAGCTAATTCTCTCTGCCTTGCTTTGCAGTACTGTAGCAGCTAATCAGGCAGCCAGCCGTGGAAGCAGACAATGGGCCAGATGCTGGTGGCTTAGAGCAACATCTACAAACTCATGTCTGACTCTTTTACGTATGCAGGATCAGGAAATCAGACTTTGTGACCCTGTGGGACAGAGATTTAAACACTTTGTTTGTTTCAGTTGTAAATAAAAGACAAAAGAAAAGTGTATACCAACATATTCTCATTAAGTAGAGACAACAGCTGTTACAGGACACATATAGAGATATAACATCTATTGTAACCCTGTTGGAAATTGTCTGCAAACAGGGTTCACAACCTTTTGACCTTTGCTTTCATCTGCTTCAAAAGATGAGACTAAAATGGGATTTTCTCTGCATGTGGGAATGGAGCCATCTGCCACTGGCAAGACTCTGATTGGATTTATACAGATGCAGAAAATAACTTGAACCATTTGTTGCTCAGGTTTGATGTTATGATGCCTGCATGTGCAAAAAAAAATTAAATACAACAAAACGAGCTAAATTCCTGTTGCCCTCAAGTCAAGAGTGAAATACTAAACCAATGCAAGCCATGGAGCAAACAAGGGATTAAATCTGGCTTTTTTAAAATGGTTGTTGACGTGGGTGATGATCAGTGTGACTGCTATGTAGCTGGTAGGTATATAGGATGATGACATTATGACATGATCAGATCAGATGGAGAGTGAAGTCCATGAGCAAATAAATAATAATGTCTGCACATTAAATACACACATTGAACAGAAATCAAAGTATGACAGCTTTCATAGAGACAATCTAACCTTCAGCCAGTAGCCTACCCCTGTCCTCTGCTACCAGAACTGTCAATCTTCAAGACATTATTCATTTTTGGAAAAGTTATTCAAAGCAGTTTTATCAGAGTAGGGCATTTTTTTAAAGCTTTAATTAAAAAAATAAATGCTGGAAAATGTTCTTCCAATTAATATTTTTATTCTATTTTTTTACAGATCATTTTAAATGCATAAATGTGATGATTTATTATTTGTAAAGCTAGGTCCTTTTTTTGTGCAGACTCAGAGCTGCAGAAACACAAATCCCTGACTGCCCCCTAATGGTGACATTAGGCAATGGAGTGGTGTTAATGTAAAAGTTAAAGAAGAGGAAAGAAAGATTGCATGGTCTGCAGATTAATAACATCAGAAGATATTTTGTAAACTGTATAAATTAGATATAATTATTTTGACTCATTATTCTTTCCTCTTCTTCATCTTAACGCTGCCCTACCTCCCTTTTCTCTCACCCACACCCATCTGTCATCCACGTCCATTTGTTTATTACTTGGCTACTTAATGTAATGGGAGGGCCATGTCTCCCGTCGGTTGACTGTAAGCAGAATGATTACATGAGGCAACTTTTCCGTCTGTACAAGTATCAGAGCCAGAGGACTTAGAGTAGATTTGTTACTTTGATCTCACTGGGACATATTGTTTTCAGGATAGCCTTGATGTGCTTTTTTGACCCACTGGCTCTCTGAGTTGCTTGCTGCAGGGCACAGAGCCCAAGTGGTGATACACAACACAGTGCTTTTTTGGCCAGAGTCAGGCAACGCTCCCGGCAACAGGCAACAAAGACAGACAAAAGGCAGGAAAATCGATTCCAGTGTTTTCTGCTAACAAAATGTCTCCTGGCAACAAAATGCTTCTTTTTTGATTAAGGCAGCTTTGCTTAGGCAAGTCATTAGACACTGCTTATCATTAGAGTGAACCTATGTGTTATTGCTTTTAGTGGCGGTGGATAAGCATTAGCCAAATGTGTCGGTTTTGTTGGAAGCAGCTTTCCGTCTCTCCGGTCTTTACTTACTGCACAATAGTTTCCTTTCATTCATTGTTATGACAAACAAAAAAGAATTATTAGCTGTAAAATTATGCTCTGCACAGGCTGCTCACCTGTGATTTTTGTCTTTTATTTTCTCCATCCAGATATGACCTTCCTCAGTATGGTAGTCGTAGGAAGCTGATCTCCCCCTCTGGCCTCTATGATGAATATGGAGAGGTTGTTGTCGACGATGACGGCAGCTACTATTACAGCCCACAGGAGTCTGATGGAGAGGTACACACAGAAAAATACCATAAAAACAACTCAAAAGTATCCCGTTCACTTTGTGGAAAAGTATGTCATTTAGTTGCATTTCAAACTCTTTTTTATATATTTTACTTTGTTTTTGGACTAATGTCACCATGACAACAGGTGAGGAGACAGTTTCAAGGAGACAGACTAGCCCCACACGCTGCCTACCTCCAGCCCAGGCCTCCACCCATTCCGCCCCCAAGAAAGCCCCCTGGGCCTCACAGAACAGAGGGGGACACAAAACAAGAGGGTGGTGCAAACGTTAAACCCAAGAGCTCGAGTGCAGCGGCCAGACTGAAGGCCGTGATGAGAGCGAGTACGCTGATGTCCTCTGCGGGCAAAACGTCGGGACAGCCTCCTGCCATCCACCCACCGTGGAGCAAAGCCAAAATCAGACCAATAGAAGAGGCGGGCAGAGGCAGGGAAGGAGAGGGAGCAGAGGAGGCAGAGAGAAGAGACAACAAAGGGGGAGGAAGAGATGAAACAACAGAGAAAGGGAGGGAAAGGGGAGGAATGGAAACATTCGAGGCAGGCTACAGAGGAGGTGTGACAAACAATGGGGTGAGGAATGCAGTTGGAGACAGGGAAGGCATCAGGCCAGAGCACAGGGGAGAGCTCCCTGGCTTGTTGTCCACTGGCCGAGCTATCGGCCTGGACGGCAGCTTGGTCATCGATGGCAGTTATTTCCAGACGTCCATTGAAACAAGCAAACCCCCAACAATGAAACAAAAGCTGAGCGAGGCCCTTAGTCTTATCTCCTTAGCCAGAAGGCTCCAGGGACCCGCTAGGGTAGGAGATGAACAGTGGAGCCACGGTAAAAGCTGGGAGGAGAACAGTAGGAAGATGTATGGCTCCATAGGCGATATGAGTGTCTCTGCATCAGTGTCTGAGAGAGCCACAGCAGAGGAGAGGAGTAGGAGGTGGGAGAACAGCTACAGTGAGGGACGGAGGGGACGGGAAAAACGCTTTCCTGACAGCGATTCAGAAACAGGAAGTGGCAGCAAAGAGTCTCTGTCAGACACAAGCAGCCCCACCTCAGCAGAGCAAAGCAGGCCCGAGTCAGATACAGAGACTGAAAGAACCGAAGAGGGAAGCCAGGATGAGGAGGGTTCTGAGTCTGAAGAGGAGTCAGGGTTAGAGAGTGAGGAAGAGAGGGAAGAGTCGAGCGGAAAACACTCAAAAACAAACAAAACTTCTGCGAGAAGAAACAGTAAAATAAATAACTTCAAGAGTGCCAGCAGACGAAGCAGCAGCTCCAAAACTGCTATAAATTCTAGGCCCAAAACTTCTAGACACTTGCGTTCTTCACATGAAACAACAGAGCAGGAGAGCGAGGAGAGTGAGGAAGAGGAGGAAGAGATGACAAGCACAGGGAGCAGGCGAGCCTCCAGCCGCACCAAATCAGACATCAGCTCGGGGATGGTCGACACCTCTGAGGACTTGTCGCCCATCATGGAGGACACCGAGGAAGAGGAGAAAAGCAGCGGCCATGATGGAGAAGAAGATGAAGAAGAGAATGAGTCGGCTGATTGAAATGCAGATGAGACCTCAGCCCCCTCCTCAAAGATTCAGTTCTTTGATTCAGTAAGGTCTTGGTGAAGCTGGCTGGACGGGGTGTGCAGTCATTACCTGAGTGGAATTTATTGCTGTAATCTCTCTTTTTTCCATGTTTGGTGTGATTTACATTCACAGCAGGTTAAATCGCCTGCATGTCCTCTGCTGCCCTCTCAGTGTCTCTTTTCATGGCTTCTTTTTTTGCTTGTAACTTTAATCCCCCTTTTTTCCAATCAGCCTATCTCAGCCTGTCTCTGGGAGTCGTGGTCGGGTTTACAGACTTCTCTGCACTTCCAGCTGATTATTTCTCTGCTGCAGCTCACAGATTGTTATTCACTGACCTCTCTGAGTTTTTTCATTAGTCTTTTCTGTGTCTGTCACTGAGGGGAGGGTTTCTTTGTATTCTTCCATACTATCAAGGCTAAAGGAATAACTGTGGGAGTTACATCGTGTAATAGCACATGAGTGTTATTTCACAACAGCCATCTCCTGCTTCCAGAGCAGTGTGTGCACAGCAGTGTTGACTCTAATCTAGCAAAGAGGCTGTTGTGCTGTCGCATAATGTTTTATAGAATAAAAGGCTATATCCAATGTGGCGATCAATATATATTTGTATATATATATATATATATATATATATATATACACACGTATATATATATATACATATACTGTATAAATGCATTTTAGGAGAAGTCTGGAGTAAACAGAGCTGCTGCACAGCCTGTCTTTGTGTTTGCACTGAGTGCATGTGCTTCTCTATTTCCTGAATTTAGTGGGCAAACATCTAATGAAATAGAAAGTAAATTAAAATAGTCTGAAATTACATTCTGACCTCTATTGATAAAAACTTTCTATTGTAGTCACGACTCAGAAAAGCTACAGGTTCCTCCCTGAGTAGTTGATGTAATCTGTCTCACGGTCAGTTTAAACTGCTTACATTAACTCCTAAAGGGACACTTCATACAGATTCATCCAAATTCTTAAGCCTTTATCCTTCAGAGGCTCGATATGGTGGCAATACATGCAGCTTTCACTCTGGAGTCTAGGGTTTGAGTCCCCCTGACACCATGTGCTGTTGTGTTGTGTTTTTATGCACTGTTAAGTTTTTATTTTAATGGATCTGGAATATAAAACGTCTGGTTAAGGTTAGGCATTAAAAACAGAGTAAAGGGTAGGCTAAAGACAATAAAACAAATTTTAATATGAAGGGTTTAATGCTATACTCCTCTGCCTGTAGAGCCCACTAAATTGCACACTAGCTGCACATAGCTGATATAGATTGCTACATGAACAGCCTTTGAATGTCAGTAGTTTAATATGTTGTTTGTATGTTTTTCCAGCAGGGCGGCAGAAAGCGTCGGATCAAGTTGGTGTTCGACCGTGAGTACGAGACCAGCTCCACTGGTGAGGACAGCATGTCGGAAACCCAACGCAGCCGCCTGTCCTCCACCCACAACAGCCACGTGAACGTTAACGGAAGCATCTACGTGGCCCAGAATGGCTCCATCATCCGCACCCGGCGTACAGTAAATGCTACAGGTCCCACGCACACCACCACCACCACCACCACCACCAACAACAATCTCAAGCTCACCTCCCCTATCTTCAGTTCACGGCTGGCCAAGCACTTTAAAAAACTAGACAAAATGGCTGCCACGCTGGAGGAGAGGGTGCCTCTGAACAGCCCCAGAACGACACCAGACGGCAGGTGCCACACGCTGAGCACTTTCAAAGGCCCGGCAACGGCCGGCCCTGCATTGTCCACTTTCTCTAACACCGACAACAACAAAAAGGTGTTTGACACTCGACAATCCAGCATTTCTTTAGGGTCAACCAGCACCAGCAACACGGGCCCTGAAAGTGTAGCATCCAGATCAAATGTTCAGAAAGTGGAGCAAGGCGGCACAGAGGAGCCTCAGGGCTCGGCAGAGAGAGACGAGTTGAAAGAAGGTGAGAGAGAGTCAAAGGTAGACAGCAGTGACGACGACGGCGGACTTGTTATGAGAGAGCCATTAGAGTGCCCGAGCGACAGGACGCATTCGGATGAGGAAGAATTATGGATGGGCCCGTGGAACAGCCTTCACATACCCATGACCAAACTCTGACTGATCCTGACGCCACTGTGCTCGTTCCTTATTGCCAAGATCATTAAAACACAACAAACTCTGTTCATTAGATGTGGAACTAATGGGGATCCTCCAATCCAATTAAAAGAAATCTAATTAACAGATTGGTACTCCGCTAAAGGTGAATTAACATGTTCTGTTATTCATTATGATTAAAAGATCCCATGTCAGCCAAAATAATTTCATTTATTTGTATTAAATTCAGAGACAGATTGTATTAAAAAAATAGTATCTTGGCATTTAATTAGTTATTTGCTAACTGTTCATTACAATGTGTTTTGTAACTGATCTCAGAGCTGCAACACCTTCAGAAACTGGACCTAGAATGAGAGGACTTATATTTCTACTTTGATAAGAGATAATGAAGGATTAAGTTTAAGACCTTTTTTATGGCCCTTTAAGCGACTGGTGTCTGTATCAAACTGAGCTTGTTTCATTCAGTATTACAGCTACAGGTGCAACTCATCTTGAATCTGCCTGACACATCTCATTGAAGTCTTGTATTGTTCACACTTGCCTTTTTATTCTTGTCAAGTTGCTTGGCAAACTTTATCCAAATAAAAGTTTCATCCATTGAAATGTGGAGTTTGGCTGCTGTGATGGAGTGTCTGCAGTATAAGAGGAGACCTGTTTCTATGGTGAGAACCGAAGCACTGCCCACATTCTCTGCTTCTTCTTTGGAGTTAATTGCATTTTGCCTTACTTGAACAGATACTGTATGGAAGGAGGAAATTCTCTTTAATGCCCTAATTCCACCTGAACCCTGAGAACACAGATCCCTCTCTCCCTCGTCAAAGTTCAACACACTAAAGGTGGGAACTTTTTAATTGTTCTCCACATTACAGTGAATTGTTTTATTTGAAGTCTTGAAGAAGCTGGGCCATTAAGCTACAGAATTACCAGGTTTTAAAACCCTCACATTTAATTTGATGACTGCATAGTTTTGCATTAAGCGTCTGAACAGAGGGTGCTGCGCCGCTGCTGATATTAGAATCTGAGTGCTCCTTGTTATTACCGGGAATTAGCGGACTGTACCACAGTCATATTTTAAACAGTTTCTGGAAGGAAGGACACGTCTGAGCGGCCGTTATTGATTCAACCAAATGAGCTGATTATGTCACTGATGCCTGAGTCCACTGTGCTTTACGGGAGGACTAAACTTGGCTCATTACGCTCTGACACAGGCACAAAAGATTTGATTAGTAGCTGGAACAATGTGGAAAGGTCACTTACCATGCTGAGTTGTTATGTATTCATCTAAGTTGCAAAGTTGTCATTTGATATACTAAATGCTTCTAACACAAGTTAGTTTACAACATCTAGTCGCTATATTTAGTATCACAAAAAACAACTTGACAAAACCTGCAAGAATCTGATGTGGACAAGCACAAGTGAATCCTCTCTTCATGTTGCTTGCTGCTCTTCTCACCATCAAATGACCACAAGGACACATGCAAGACCATTGCCTTTTTGTTTACTCTATGAAGACTCTGTGGTTGTGTGTGCTCACACACAACAAGGTCAGTGTGCAAATGGCTCTCTTTCTCTAACATACACACACAGTGTGTAGACACACAATTATGTGCTAAAATACTTCCTATAACTCCATATACAAGCCAGAAACTACACTTCATAAGCACGGGCCTGCAGGTAAAGGGTCAATAGGGTCACGAACAACACGTAAGTGAGAAAAAAAAGAAAATCCAGTGCTGTGCAAAAACTAAAAATGCATTAAAGTCAATGTTGTTACTAATGTTTGACATGACCATGACTGTAATAAAAGTAAAAAAAAAATCCAGTCCACATTCACCTTTTCTATTAAAAATGAGCCATTTTGTGTTTTTTTTTCCATTTTTCAGCACCACCCCTTATGAAATTGGTGATTAAAGGGTTAAAATCCTGGGGGGAAATGATTGTTTTACTACTTTTGACCAGAACTGAAGTTAATTAAAAGGTCTATGCAAAAAAATCTGAAAAAATATTTATCCAATATATTTTTAAGTTTTAAAAATATATCGGTTAAAATTAGAGGATGTTTTTGTCCTGAACAACACGAAAGGGGGTAAAATTTGCCCACAGTGTATTATTGACCTATGAAAAATTTTTAAATTATATGAACAAAATGTATGTAAAATTAAGCTTGTTCAGCAAAAATGATTTAATTTGCTCACATATAGTCAAAGTTATGGCCAAATTAAACAGAAAAATTGAAAAAAATTGCTCTCAGAGGACAAAAATGTCCCAAGCAGTGAATAAGGGTTAATATAATCAGAATTCCTTTATTTATCCCCGAGGGGAATTTCTTTTTTGTTACAGACAAATAGAAATCAAAGATGAAATTGAAATGCATAATAAATATCTAAATACCTAGACAGCATTAAAAATCCCTGAGTTGTATCTAAAGAAGAACATATTTACTATTGTATAAAAACCTTTAGTAAAGAGCATGACATGAATGTACAGTGTCGGAGTGACTGTTACACTTCAGAGGTCAGTAGTTTGATTGAGACAGGCAGGAATGACTTCCTGTGTTTCTCAGTGGTGCATCATGGGAGTCGGAGTCTGTTGCTGAACGAGCTCCTATAGCTAGTCAGCACAGTGTGGAGCGGGGGGGACAGTCCAGTATGGTCTTTATTTTGGACAACATCCTCCTCTGACACACCTCTGTCAGAGAGTCTAGTTCCTCTCCCACAACATGGCCGGCCTTCCTGATGATTCTGTTGAGTCTGTTGATGTCCCTCACCCTCAGACTGCTGCCCCAGCAGACAACAGCATACGTGATGGCCACCACAGACTCATAGAACATCCTCAGCATCGACTCTGGCCCTTCCTGTACACAGTGTCCACGTTCTTTCTCCAGTCCAGTTTGTGGTCCAAGTCCAAGTACATTCCCAGGTAATATTTATAGTTAATACATTTACAACATATATTACAACGTATCATGAAGTGTGTGTGTGTGTGTGTGTATATGTGTGTTTTAGCCCGATGTGTTGTGCTTTATCAGTTGACTGCGGAAACGCACCTTTTTAGCGCATGCGCGCTTCCGACAGTTGGCGGCTTGACGTCCATTGGAGGCGCATCAACACAGCAGACACACACAGAGGGCGTAAA
This sequence comes from Parambassis ranga, assembly GCF_900634625.1. Taxonomy (NCBI): domain Eukaryota; kingdom Metazoa; phylum Chordata; class Actinopteri; family Ambassidae; genus Parambassis; species Parambassis ranga. Next base: position 10,073,272 of record NC_041039.1, on the reverse strand, counting down.
CCTGGACTCGCACTTTAAGGTAAGTGAGTTTTAAAAGAGGACGTATTATCGGACAGAAAGGACGCGCGGAGCAGCTGGTACCATTGTCAAACTTTCAAAATAAAAGGAGAGGCTGGCTTTTAGTCAGGTGATAGATTTAACTTAAGCTGAGGTTTGATCATTAGTTTGATTGCCGTTGCTAGGCAATCAAACTCTTGTTATTCACCTTCTTTCTTCTTCTATCAAAATGTTCAACTTCAAGCTTTTTTCAAAACATAATTTTTCAAATATTAAGCAGTTTCGGTGTCATTTTTAACATGGAAGTCTATAAGAGAGCCTTTCAACGAGGGTCATCTACCAAATCTATCTCCTCCTACAAATTTTAAGCTACAGACTCAATTTTAGTCTTGAAATGCTCATTAGATGCTGATTCAGAATTTTCTAATTCCAAATCGTTTCTGCACACCAGGCTCTCAAAGTTGGAGTGGTTTTTGAGGTCTCCTCTGCTGTTACCATGGTGACAGGCTGACACACAGAGGCATGCAAAGCTCTGAATTGCTCTGATTCTCCAGCAATTCAGAGCAATCCTTTACATCATTTAAAGCAATGCTTCAGCTGCAGCAATCAAACTTGCATTTCTTCAGGAAATGCCCTTTTCTCGTGTACATAGAGATTTTTTTTATTTATATAGATAATTTCTGTACTTATTCTTTTTTCTTATTTTTGTATTTACTGAGGCAGCTTTCATTGAGACTAATAAAGAAAGACTTTCATTGTAAAGGGGAAGGTGTTTCCTTCAGTACATATGACAGTAAACGCTTTGAATCTTGAATTAGGAGGCAGTAGAATAGGGGTGGTGTCTCCAACCTGGCACCCACTGTTGGGGCATTAAAAACAACAGGTTGCAGATCATGGTAATATATCTGTCAGTTTGAACCCTAACTCCAGAGTGGTGGCAGCTTTTGTCATTTCTGGATGTCTGCATCTCCACATCAGATTCTTGCAGGTTTTGTCAAGTTATTTGTGATACTAAATATAGCAGCTAGATGTTGTAAATATCGAGAAGTATTGTAAATATTAGAAGCATTTTATACCATTAATGTGAAAGAAAAACTATTATTATTATTATTATTATTATTATTATTATTATTATTCCATGTTAATTATTATTAACATGGAAAGGCAGCAAACATGGAGATTTGAGAGAGACAAACATTTGACAAAGTCTCTGTGGTTGATCCATCATCAAAAGAGTTTGATTTTATCTTGTTCTGTGTGATAAAAATATGTGTCTTCACCTGCAGGTTAAAGTCCAGCTGAGTCATCATGTCAAACAATGCATTTATCCAGCGCCTCCTCAGCACTCTTCAACTCTCACCATCAATCCTAGGTGAAGTCCAGTGACCTCGGGGTCCTTTACAGTAGTGTATCTGTGTAATTCTGCACTTATTATCTTTTTTTATTATCTTTTTTGCAGCATCTTTCAAGATAGTTATCTGTGCCATGACCATCATTCACTTTGCAATTGGTAAGTCACACTTTAATCAATGTATGTGCATTGTGAACTTTATAAAGTCACACATTGTCATTGCCTACACCAGGGGCAGCATACCTGGATGAATGTCCACGGCAGCACTTTATCCCCATCTACCTGGTTATGGCGGGATGGTTTGGAATGGTGCTAGCAGTGCTGTCCTTCCGGCCACCTGCCCATGAGCCCAGTGATGGCAGCACCACGCTGAGCCGAGCCTGCACTGCCCTGACGTCAGCCTTATTCTTCTGTTGGTTTATCACAGGTGAGAGGCCAATTGTTTGCAAACACGGTTGTGGTTCACAGGCAAACCACAGGTCCAGTGTGTTTAAATATTAACACCTAGGTGTCACACACACGGTTAAATTAGTTGGCCAAATAAACAGAGTATGATACTCTACAAAAAAAACAAAGCTTGGACATCAGGACAAGTGATGCTAATGTACGACATGGCATCCTGATAAAATAAGAAGAAATGCTCCTTGTCCTCCATATTGGCCATTACATTCATACATGATAGCCTCTTGTTTGACGTTTAGCTTCCAATAGAGGTTCCCTGTTGAGTTTCAGCCCTTTGAGTGGGTTCATGTGTTGTTTATTGTAAAGCACTAACCTCCCTGTGCTAAATTATTGTGATAGTGCATTAACCTACAGATGCTCATATGGCCACTAGAGGGTGGCTCCAAAAAGTGAGTCAGTCACCAAAATGTTCACTAATTTCTAATTACCTAATTAGATCTAATGTTGTTTTTGGGTTAACTACCTCTGGTAACCTCAGGTGAGGGGCCATCATGACTCTTGGACATAATACAACTGCAAGAGTCGCCCCCAGCTGGCCATTAAAAAGAATACAATTTTAAGGGGCTTAGGCTTTTTTTTTAATTTAAAACCCCTTCGGACATATTATGCAAAGTAAACATTGGATGTTTAAGGTGTTCCCTCTGGTTCACTGTAGTGCCATGTATGAGGTACTAGATGTTCACCTGTGGAAGTTTATAATTAAATACACAGCCTTCAATTGTTTGTTATTTCAGGAAATGTGTGGATCTACTCCATTTATGAGCCCAACTACAACAAGAACACAACAGATGTGAGTACCTACTGCAACAAGACGCTCTACCTGTTTGCCTTCTGGACCACCACGCTGGTCTACATCCTGCTCGGTTTGTTCCTGGTTATCAGCTGCTGCGTCCTCTTCTGCCTCTTCCTGCGTGGCCACGCTGACCCCGATAGCAACGTGTAGACGCCCTAAAACATGCTGCTGATGCTATTAATAAGGCCCTAAAACACATCTGTTTTAGCATGAGTTGCACTTTTTGGTTTACTTTTGGGCAGCCCCCCAGTAATCTGCTTCACTGGACATACTGAAATACAATACTGAAAGTAATCCATTGACCAATAAGATGATTTTGTAACTTGAGATGTTGCATTTTGTCATCTAAAGAAGTAAGTTAATTTAAAAGAAAGTGCAGAGTTGTGATTGTTATTGAGGGGGCCATAGGAGGGCAACAACCCAGCAGCAGGACTGCTACCTCGTCCTTTGTACAAGGAGGAGCACTGCCAGAGCCGTGCAACATGACCTCCAGCAGGATACTAATATGCATGATTCTGCTTTCAGAAACAGATTCCATGAGGGTGGTATGAGGGCCCGACATCCACAAGTGGGGCTTGTGCTTACAGCACAACACCGTGCAGGGTGATTGGCATTTGCCAGAGAACACCAAGATTGGAAGATTCACCATTGGTGCCCTGTGCTCTTCACGGACTGAGCACATGTGACAGACGTGACAGAGTCTGGAGACGCTGTGGAGAACGTTCTGCTGCCTGTAACATCCTCCAGCATGAGCGGTTTGGTGGTGGGTCAGTAATGGTGTCGGGAGGTATTTCTTTGGAGGGCCGCACAGCCCTCCATGTGCTAGCCAGAGGTATCCTGACTGCCATTAGGGACCAGGATGAGATCCTCAGACCCATTGTGAGACCACGTGCTGGTGCAGTGGGCCCTGGGTTCCTTCTGATGCATGACAATGCTAGGCCTGATGTGGCTGAAGTGTGTCAGCAGTTCCTGCTATGGACTGACCTGCCTGTTCCCCAGACCTGAATCCAATCCAGCACATCTGGGACATCATGTCTTGTTCCATCTACCAACACCACGCTGCATCACAGACTGTCCAGGATTTGACTGATGATCCAGGTCTGGGAGGAGATCCCTCAGGAGAGCATCTGCCGCCTCATCAGGAGCATGCAGGCGTTGTAGGGCGTTCACACACACTACTGAGCCTCATTCTGACTTGTCTTGAGGAACTTTCACTCAAGCTGGATCAGCCTGTAATGTGATTTTCCATTTTTATTTTGAGTATGGTTCCAAATCCAGACCTCCATGGGTTAATAATTTTTATTTACATTGATCATTTTTATGTTTTGTTCTCAACGTATTCCACTAAGTAATGAATGAAGATTTTCAACTGGAATATTTCATTCAATGAGATCTAGGAGGTGTTATTTTAGTGTTCCCTTTATTTTTTTGAGCAGTGTATTTGAAAGTTGATGTACTTAAAGAGTCTTTATATGATTTTGAAGCAGACACAGTTGACACAGACGGAGTCTGTTTCTGACAGTTTGAGCAGAATCATGCATATTAGTGGCCTGCTGGAGGTCATGTTGCAGGGCTCTGGCAGTGCTCCTCCTGTTCGTCCTTGCACAAAGGAGGAGGTAGCGGTCCTGCTGCTGGGTTGTTGCCCTCCTACTGCCCCCTCCATGTCTCCTGGTGTACTGGCCTGTCTCCTGGTATCTCCTCCATGTTCTGGACACTGTGCTGACAGACACACCAACCCTTTCTGCCACAGCTCTCATTGATGTGCCATTCTGGATGAGCTGCACTACCTGAGGAACTTGTATGGGTTGTAGACACCGCCTCATCCTACTTCTAGGGGTGAGAGCACTGACAAAAGTGACCAAACATCAGGCAGAAAGGATGAGAACAGAGAAATGGTTTGTGGTCAGCACCTGCAGAACCTCTCCTCCTTTATAGAGGTTGTCTTGATAACTGCCTCTCATTTCCACCTGTTGTCTGTTCCATTTGCACAACAGCAGCTGAAATTGATCCACAATCAGTGTTGCTCCCTAACTGGACAGGCTGATTTCACAGAAGTGTGATTGACTTGGAGTTACATTGTGTTGTTTAAGTAACATACAGGATGCACACCGTGCCCCTTCATTCCTTCACCAGTGAAGGGATTAGAAGCACTAAGCTTCCTGCAAACCTTTTTAAGGTTTCAGCTTGTAGCATTTGATATGTACCCCAGTGACCCTGAATGTTTCAGTCCAAAATATTACAGTAACCCAAACAGGCTTTCTCGATATTAATATTGTGCATGTTTCCACCCTTTAAACTGAGTTTTCTTATGCTGAAGAACAACATTTCTCAAAGTAGCCTCTAACAAGTCAATAATGGACTGGGGTAAGTCAATCCAGCTAGAGCAAGATTGAATCCGGATAGTTTTTAAGCTGCGTTCAGAGCACTGACAGTAAAAACTATGGACAAAGCCTCCGTGATGTCACCCTTTTGTTTCTGAAATCTCTGAAATTTTAAGTCCCAATATAATTAAAATGAGTGAATTATTGAAAAAAATCACCCCCAGTACACTAGACATTAGAAGGGAACTTATCATTTGAGACCAGAATGTTTTTTTTGTACCAGGCTGTAAACATGTCTATTACTGCTGTGAAGTTGGGAGTCTATGGGAAATGACTGGCTTCTGGATCCAGGAGTGTTTGACTACATTAATTTCAGGAACCTGACTGTACAGAAAATCGGCTCGGCTCCCCTTAGCTCCCCCAGCACTGCTTAAAAGTCTGAACAGATAGTAGCCCACTTCTTCACCACACTGCCCCCTACTGTTGAGCTCAGGCAAAAACACACACAAACGACTTAATGTGTAGCATCATTAAGTATTTGTTTTTATTGTGATCCTGTATTATGACAAACCCACCGATTATCATCCATTTAAAAATTCAAGTAAATAGACAAATGTTCACTTGACAGTCATGTCACTGTAACACAGAAAGTGAGCATGTACACTACGTGTTATGGAAACAGCAAAGTGCTACACAGTCAGCAAACACATGTATTATTCAGTGGATATAATGAATACATCAAAATGTCAGATTTTGTCCACATTTATGTAAAATAAGAAGGCATTACAGGATGCTGCTGTGTACTGCAGAACATGCCACATGTATGAATAATATATGGAATATTTTACACATAAAGTAAAATATTTCTTTACATATCTAAATATGTTGGAGTAAAGTCAGGGCAGGAGAATTTACCCTCTTACATATTGAAATAAATAAAAGTTACTTACAGGAACTTACATACATAAACAAATGCCAACCAGGGCTTCACATTAAAATAAATAACACACACGTTGACACGTTAAGAAACGTTACATTCAGAAATGAGGTCTACAGGTTAGGAGACAGGAAACAAGGAGTGATGAGGCTCACAGAGTTACAGTCTAACAGAGGGAAGTCCCTTCCTGTGTGGAGCTGGAGTCACTTTCATCCACTCACGGTATTTGCTTTGCATAATAGCTTTCGTTCATGTCTAAATTATAATAAACTGGATAAAAGGATTACAGCTTAATTCTTATTGACAGAGAGTCGTAGTTTCTGGGATCACAGTCTACCGTTACTACAATTAGCCTTAGGGACCCACTGGCAGAAGATTCTCTGTGAGGGGATGATGTCAGTTTTAACAAACTGAAACAAAAGTTTAGGGTGAAGTCGTGAAGTTATAAAAACCGAAATTAAAAACCAGAAGTCAGTCATTTGTAGACTATTTATAAAATCTCTGAAGTAAAAGAATTTCACTATTGCACTAAAACTTTTTACTTGGCGCTAAAATCAAAGAAAACAAGAAGACAAACTGTTTTGTAGTGTAGCCACATTCACAAAAAGGCAAACACATCAAATAACATTATACTTAATGAATTTGTGTTTGCAGCATAAAATGCTTTCAATGAAAGTCTGCTAAATACACGTGAGGAATGTGGGTCAATCAGTTTGTATCAAGTGTGAACATCCACACTGTAATTTGTGTTAGCCACATAACAGGTTAGCTCAGGTCTTTCCCAGAGATCTGATCCAGGTGTTACACCAGATCCGCTCCCCTGTCACATGTGAGTTTACCTGTTACAATATGTACCGGTGCATGTTGACTGAATATTTGTGTAATAATTTTGACTAACAGAAGGAGGAGATAAAGGTTCTTCATTTTAGCTTTAACCCGGAAATTGATTTAGCAGGAATGCTTTTAGAAATCCTTCAGTTGTCGGCTCACAACAGCGATTTTGTGAGATAAAAGTAAATATGAGGTGCAATAATGCAGATGTGCACTTTACAGTAAATAATTGATTATGTGTCAGAGCTTCTGTTGGTTCAGTTGATTTGAGAATTTGTAAAAAAAAATATCTGAAATCCCCAATAAAACAAAAAGGAATCAATATAGGTAAAATATGGAAATATCACTCATCAAACAGGAAAAATGGCAACAAAGAGCTGCCCTGCATTCTGCAGGAAAATTAAAATAAAGTGAAGCCTAAATTACAATACTACTATCTATAAAGACACTGCTCTCAACATCAAGGCTAGTAAATCCAGGCCAATAAATTAAAGTGAAATGCAGTTCAGTTCAATATTCATGTGTGGGAGAATGTTTGGGCCACAATTCTGACCAAAATAAAAAAAAAAATCTTTTGTGCTTTCTTTAAAGCTAACTCCACAAGTGGGCCGAAATTAATAAAGTAATAAATAGATGATCAGAATACATACCTGAGCATCTCATAACAATCTAAGTGTCACTTATCGGACAGTAACACAAAAACACTGTAGACAACAGCGAGGAGGAAATCAAAATGTGCAAAACTCTGTGTGAGAAAGACCAGGGAGTGTTCACAAAGGATCTCAGAGCTGAAGTTAACTGACACTTACATCCTTTTTGTTTCATTTGGATGGAAAAAAAATGACACATAGATGTTGGTGAAGTATCATGGAAGCAGTGAGAGTCTTTGTGGAACAACAGTCAGCCTCACAGACACAGCTACAAGATGACTAAGTGCAGTGCAACATTTGAAAGCAACATGATTTTGATAAGAAGCTGCTCCACAGTTGCCCCTGCACACCTACACTACCCTAACAACACTGCTTGTGTAGTGTCCCATTCAGAGCAGAGATGGTAGTGTCCATGAAAAGCCTTTAGGACATGCTGTTCCATTACAGACAATCTAAAAAGACTAGCCACTTATGAATCACTGTGTTGCCCCCGTGCCCTAAAAATATGCCCTTACAGTACTGTGAAACTGGAACAGTAAGAAAAGAACCAAACAAGCCAGCTTGTCAGCCTCCTTCACAATGCCCTCCGCTGCAGACAGACAAATATGTTCCGCCCTCTTCTACATCTCTCCTTCCATTTTTCCAAACACAATTTCCCTCCTCTTTGAACTAACTATACACAGGATGTATTCATCCAAACTGTGCTAGCTCACTTAGTCTCTTTTGGAGCCCCATTTGAATTGTCCTTGAAACATAAAAGGGAAAAATCAACACTCCACACAGTTTGTGGTTCATTGTACTCAACAAATGCAAAGGCCTTTTAGCAGCCTTTCTACTACAAAACTACTTTTCTGTGTAATTTCCTGGAGATGAAAAAGTGGCACATGAAAGCAAACTCATCCCACTTCATCCCCTAAAAGTGACTCAGGAAAATGCTTTTCATCAGCAGGAGGAATATGTTGCTGCTTTTTTATCTCCTTGCTGACTTCAGTAAAAACAGTTGTCCCTGGTAATCTCTGTCTCACCAACACACCAAGAGAAGTGTCCCACATGTGACCATCACAGGGATCTCCAAACTCCTGTTTGTCATGGAGCCACATGTCACCTCATCCATTAACAAAGCTTGGATTGACTTCTGCTCTCCAACTCGCTCAACTACCATTTAGCCTTTTGTGGAAAAGGGGAATCCTCCATTTCTCTGGATTTCTGGATCTCATTTGTGGATCTTCCAGTTCCTGAGGAGGTAAAGCTTCCAGGCTGGGGGTATCGGAGATGAGGTGGGAAGGTAGACAGGTTGGAGATGCTCCCTAAGAGAGGAAGAAGAGGAGGAGGCGGAGGCTTGAAGGCACCTTCCCGTCCCTACCCTGCCCTCTGTCACCCATGCCCTCAGACCCGCAGCTGCAGACAGATACCCTGCAAGGGAAACTATAATTATCTTTGTTTAGAACAAAATTTGTTCCCACCACTCTCTCTCTCTCTCACACACACACACACTAAAACCACCTGTAATGTGTACTTCTATTGAATATTATGTATGGAGGTGGGCAGCATAACAACCACTCATGGTGACAGACTGAAGTAAATTACAAACACTGCCACAAACACAGGGTTTTTTTGCATTTTATATGTAATCATTTTGTACCACCTACTCCTTTGTTACACTCTGTTCTATATCATTTAAATTGTCAAGGTGCTGACTTCAGAGCCCCATTAATTACCAGTTAGCCTAATATGACCTTCCTTTGTGGCAGAGTCTGTGGGATTAATTCACTTCAGAGTCTTTTCCCACAATGTGTTACAAGAGGGGCGTTAACTACTTATTATCTCTGGTCTCTGCCATGTTATTCAATATCCAGGTCAGAATTCAAATGTACACTGCCTAGCCTTTTTGAGGGGTGTTTGACAATGTAGTTTATTATAACTAACTATCAGTTATCAGTTAGTTAGATATTTGTGACTACATTTTAAAACGTTTTGTAATGTTAGGGAGGTTAGGGGCAGCATACAATACCTCTGTTGCTTTCCATGCACAGACAGAGTATGAGCCTCACTCCTGGAGCTCTGTCAGAGCCACACAGCATGCAGCTCTATCATCCTTACTGTGGGCAGGACCATCCACTCCGCCTCCGGTCGTCATGCTGCGGCTCCGACTGGTCAGTTTCTTGAGCTCACTGGCGAAGGAGATGACTTTCTTTTTGTCCTCCCGAACCACCTGGGAGCAGAAGAAGTGATTCATGTTAAAGGAATGTATTTGCACATTTTATGGAAAAGATGTCTTTGTGGCAATATCACAAATAATTGAACAGAATTTACAAAATAAATTAGACTTTATTTAACAAGACAACACGTAAATCCATTTCAAGCAAACAAGTGTAAATGAATTATGTATAAATATACAGATATAAAAATACAAAGCGCATATGAAAGATGTTAAAACAAAGGGTAGCAGCAGCAGGTTAAAGAGTACAAGACATAATGTGTGTGTAAATGATATTGAAAGCATGCAACAACACAGGGAGCATGTTAGAAAAACAATCATTGAGTTATAGCAAGTGCCTGCATGCTTCAAAGCCCCAGTACTTTGTATGTACACATAGTACACATGTAGCAGTTACAGTTTGCGGCACAGCTCATTCAAGCAGAGTGGTTAACCCAGCATCTCACAAAACAAGGAAAGTACAGAACAACGACATTCATATAAATAGATAATAAAAACACTTAAAATAATGATTAAATAGTCTCTAGTACTAGAAATGGGTTATCATGTTAAGAGCTACCTGCTCTTTGAGTTTAAGAATGAACTTTCCCGCTCCTCGCCAGCGGTTCTGAGCTTGGTACACACACTCGTGGTCCAGCAGCACTCGCTGCAGCGGCTTCGTGGTGGAAGACTTTTTAGATCCAGCGTCCTTGGTCACTTCCTCCATCAGGACGTAGTCACATGGATTGGGATTTGCTAGGATACTGTAGGAATACTTAGCCTTTGACAGTGTCTTGAGAAGACAAAAAGCAGGAAAGATAATAAGAAATGTAAATAAAAAGCAGTTCTGCAGCAAGATAAGTTCTTGTCCTGTCTCACCTGCTGTATGATGTCCTGAGCAGTGCTGTAGCGTGGGGCCTTGATCACAGTGTGAGGCTGTTCTGGTGAAACTTCATGGACTTGAACAAAAAACATATCATCCTCTCCTCCTCCTCCCCCGCCTCCTTCTCTTCCTCCCACAGTTATCTCCTCCTCTCCCTCCAGCACCAAGTTTTTCTCATTTAGGTTCTACAAAAATAAAACCAGGCTCTGTGTGAGGCAACCACAAGAGGGAGCCAGAGTCCACATAACAGATCACATATACAAGGGTACCTCAGGTGGATTTTGTGTTTTATCATGCTGAGGGAATCAGTTAAACTCTCTGTACCTCCTCTTTTGTTTTCAAGCAGATCCTCCCCACATATCCCTCCTCAGTGTTCCAGCTGTTCACCAGCCTGACCACTTCCTCCTCAGGTGCCAGAGGTCGATACTGCACACAGCGCTTCACCTCGCTCCGTTCCTTCAACAGAGGAACCTTCTCCTCACACAAGAAGTACTCTGATGGGTTTCCTGATGACGCCACCACCTGCAAGAGAGGGCACATGACAATATGACAAATCACAGGAGATTCTTGTAGTTCTATTTGCCACAATTTGATCCAAGCATTGTTCTAACCGTGTCCAGCAGCTGTTTGGCAGTGGCCTGCTCTGAAACACAGAAAACTGTGAAGGGCTCAGGACCAGGAGCTCCATGCACCGTCACTCTGTGCTGCTGGGACAGATGTTTCTCCTCCGAACTGAACAGCTGTGTAAAAGAGATTTTTATGAAACATATTGTGATTTTTTCTCAGACAGCATGATAAAATCTTTTTGGATTGTAGACCTGAAGAATGCTTACCAAAGATGAGGGAGTTGCGCCCCCTGTGGGTCCTTCTTCTGTCCTGTCACTGTAAATAAATAAGCTGGATACTTCAAGTGGCTCATTGTGCTGCGTCCTCAACTGAACATGCCTGTAACCTGAAACACACAAAAGAATTATCTGTTATTATTAAACTGTATCCAAAACTATTGTACTAAAAAATCACCAGATTAAAACTATTCAGTTCCAGTTAGTGTTCCATCCCTGACTCCTACCAGGTTTGAGGGCTTTCAGAGGCAGAGTCCTCTGAGCAGTGGTCTGTGAACTGTTGTTCTCCACCACGGCAAACCGTAAGAAACACATCTCCTCAAAATGCACTGTGAACTGAAAGTGCTCGCTCCACATGGGGTTGAGGGTGTTGCGATGGATGGGTTTGGTTCGGAAGTGGCAGCTGTCAATAGGCATGCCCAGAACATCCAGCTCAATGCAGGGGCTGCCGGCACTGTTACCGGGACAAATGTTCTGACCAGACACAATCTGAAAGCAGAAAAAATATAATTACAGTTCTAAAGTACACTGATCTTTAGTTCATCTTATGAAAATCTAAGAAGGCAGACAAACCAATAAAGTCACTCTGACCTGCCAAAAGAGATTAGTTTTCTTCTTTTGATCTTTTGATCCTCTGTTTTCTGAGGCACAGGTTTTACGTTTATACAACTGACACATCAGTGTTTATTAGCAATCTTTACACTGCAAATAATACACAATCTCTGTTAAAAGTGATTTGAATTTTACTTCTTATAGGTTTACATTTATGAGAATGTATTTTATTTTCCCATCACTCCACAGATGCTCTTAGTGGATCCATTTTAATGGACCTAATCTAAGAGCTGTGTGTATTTGGATGTCCTGTCATAATGCAGTCGTTTGTCTCGGAAATCTTTCAGACAAATATCAATTTTTTTAAAACTGTATTTGCCCTTGCAAAAGCAAGCTGTATTTATCTGAACATGTGCATTAGTCATGTTAATAGTCTTCATCCTTGTCATCTTCACTCACAGTAACAGAATAGACAGCAGGGCTCATTTTCTCCACGTCCCTCTCCATTGGACAGAACTGCTGATACAGTGGACAGCTGCGGTCCCATAGCACTGCTGGCTTCAGTACGTAGCCACAGCCACCATTGGCCTCAAACAATGCTGTGTTCAACTGCATGGGCAGGTCTGAAAGAGTAACAGGAAAAAGATTCAACAGGTCATAATATTTATGATCATTTATCTGAGTGAAAAGTGAAAAGCTCACAGCAATACTCCAAAGGAGGTTTGAGTTTGCAATGATTTTCCTTGTTTGACCTACTTTGATTTTCCTTGTTTGACCTACTTAAATTTTTCTGGCTGTAGATCAACCAGATAGAGTGTCCTAACATAACGTACATGTCTGAGTGCATATACAGTAAGTTGCTGAAGGAGAAAAATGAAGAGGCAGGAAAAAAAGGAATGAGACAAGATTTAACAGAATAGCAGACAGCTGGAAGAGATATTTTCAGATGTAACAGAGAAAAGCTGAATTCTTTGTCCTAACAGCAAAGTAAAAAACAATCAGAAGGCACAGAGGACAGCAGAGAGAGAACAAGAAAGACAAGTGAGACAGCGAGACAGAACATTTTAAAAGGAAGAGGAAAAACATGCAGTGAATCTACCTGCAAATACCCTTGTTTTTTGGTTAATTGACTCAACTAGAAATTAAGCCCTGCGAAAAAGGACCTGGGAGTTGTTTTATATCAGAGCATATGAGACTATAGGACTCATATGCTGCTGCTAAAGTTAGAATGATGTTCCCTCATGTAAAGAAATCTTTCCTCACCATCGGTCTGATAATTGAGTGCCACCAGCTGGATTCCATGCAGCCAGAAAAGCAGAGGGTTCGGGTTTGTTGAGTCGATCCTAGTGGCTGCAGGGTACGTTCTGAGCAGCTGGCACACTGTGTGCTGGATCAGCTTCTGAGAGTAGCGCCGACACAGGCGCTTGGCGGCGTTTTCATTGACAGAAGAGATGTGGTAGCACTTCGGTGTACGGATGATGGCACTGAGTGAGGTGGGTGGGTTTAGGACAGGAGATGTTTGCTGCTCCTCCCAACTTAGTCGCTCAGAGCCACCTGGAAGGCGGGACACAGAGAGACTTAAAGCCCTGAAAAACTTCAACTGGTTTCCACAGGTAAAACATGAGTTAAATCAGGGCAAAAAGTACCAACCACATGCTGAAAAATTGCATAACAATGATTGGTTTAACTCATCTTGGTTCACTTCCCATTAGATGTAAACAAGACAGCAGATGAAGAAAAGCAGAACAAAGAAAATAAATATGGAAAGGAAAAGTGAGAAATAGACTTATGAGGACGTGCAGGCTTTGCTGGCCTATTAAACCACTGATACATTCCAGAAAGATTTCTTTTGTGAGTCTAATACACAAAAGGGATAGTTATTAAACAATTGTGTTATTGATGCCAGGCCAAAATCACTGCAATGGAAAAATGTTCATACACTGAAACTTACAGCAGTCCTTGGCCCTTCTTACCTTTCCCAGGAGTGCGGCTCTGGGTCATGACCTCCCCTGTTGTGTTGCAGCGAGAAGGAGCTGTTCCAAATATGGACTTCCTGCTCTTTCCTCGGTCCTTCCCCCTCCCAGAACCAGCTGGAGACAGTGTGGACAGGCCTGTGGTTCCCACACAAAAGAAGAGAATGGTCAATAATGCAACACAGACAGAGTAGAGACACCACCGTGATTACAACAAGACTCGCTCTCTTCCCCTTCTAAATTTTGTAAGACCAAAAAAGCTTCAACTAGATAACCGGTGCACATAAATGTCAAAAATATAATACATGTTCAAAGAGTTTAGAAGCCTCAGATATCCACTGCTCAGATATTATTCCAACCACATTTGTTTCTAACATCATCTTGCTTTTATTAATGCTACTACAGTTAGGTTCTGTATTGTTTTTTGCCAAGAAAAAATAGGTTTCCGTTTGATCTGTGTGTATTTTTCTGGAGCTTCATTACAGCTTCATTAAATTAATAATCTATAAATTCATTAAAACCATTTTACACTATTATGTGTTGAATGTCAAGTATATTTACAGACAATTTGAATGTTTGCACACAGCACGACCATCTCAAATCACTCCAGAAAAACACACGACAGCAACCCGCCTGCTGTCTGTCTGAATTGGGCCACTTGCCCTGCTTCCTCTTTCTCAGGTCCCTGGAAACAGTAAACAAATAAAATACCAGTGGAAACGCAGGCGAGTTTATAAGGGCAGAGACCGTTTAAAGAAAAGAGGAGACAAACAGTGAGGGCTGCTCAGGGAGGAAAGTGGTGATAAGGGGTTGGTTGAGAAATATTTGGATAGGACGGTGGCAAGGAAGGACGATGATTTCAATACAGAAGAAATAACATTCTAAACTAAGCTAAGTTAAACACAAAGACTTATTTTAATCATAAGGGTTCTGTGGCTCACAGGAGGGCCTTTAAGAGTGTCACTGTGGATTCCAACTATACCACAAGGCTAAAACACCTCCAAACAAGTATTTAAAAATGACTGTTGTTTTGGGAATTGCAACAAAATTAAGAAACCATATCTTTCCCATGGGGAGAAGAAGATTCATCATCTTAGTGGGTGTCCTGTGTGGGATAGGAATGGAGTGAGCAGGGATATTAAATGTCTTGCAATGACAAAAAAAAGTCAAAAACATGGGGAAAGGTTTGACCTCTTAAATATAACATGGGAGTGGATTACAGAGGGACAAGAAATTAAAATGACAGCATTTAAAGTAAAAGAAGAAAGATATTAAGGCTCAATAAATCACTTTTTACTGGAAAAGAAGGAGGAGAGTACAGAGAAGGAACATAAAGGAAAAATAATCATGTCTGCTAAAATGAGAAGCAAAGGATGAAAGAGAAGATAAAAATATTACTTACCAGGGAATTTCACAGCCTGGCAGTAGATGACAAGGTCAGAAAGCTCCTGGGCAATCTGTCGACTCTCCTTCTTGTTCTGAGGAAGGTAAAACTCCTCACCCAACTCCATGTCAAATATCTGCAGGAGTCAATGACACGAGACACGGTTGATTATATTCTACTGAAACAAAGGCTGAACAGATTAGCAATATAGAAAAGTGCGATCAAACCTCCAGCCCGGGCTCCTACCTTTCCTTTGCTCTGCACGGTGAAGTCAGTCTTCTTCGTCCTCTTAGGTATCTCATCAACAGGTTGCTCTTCTTTGTCTGCAGAGCTCTTGCCCTCTGGCTTGTCATCTAAGATGTTATCTATGCAAACAAAATCATAATTTACTAAAAAAAAAAGAAACCTATGCAAACGTGTGCAGTTGAAAAAAATGTAGCTGGGAGTACACCCTAATCTTATCAGCATATTCCCAGCAACTGTTTGATATAAACAAACAGATGAGGTTATTGCACAAACCAAACGGATTGCTGTGATTTTTTATCGCATAAAAAACACCACAACAAGTGTTAATGAACAATCGAACATCCAAACACACCCCAAAACCAACATCGTTTTGCATAAAACAAAAACCACTATCTGAGGCAGAAGCTGACCTGTCAAGGATCCATAAATAAAAGCTGTGCTTCCAGTTGCTCTTGATATATTGTATGTTGAATCAGCAGTTAGACATATGTCTTAAGTAAATTTAGCATCTGGGAATCAACTTCTTGTAAAAACAACCTGACTGTATTTCAAAAGAGGAGTTGAGTTTTTCTTGTAACTTAAGGCAACAACTTAAGTCATTTTATGTGGTACAAAAAAAAAATTTGCCTGTAAGAGGACTTTCACTTCATAATTGTAGCAACCGACTTGTGGCATGGGAGCAAAACAAATTTGAACAATAATTAAAATAACTAAAGCAATTATTTTATAACTCCCTTACTGCTTGTGAAAATCATCTTCCCAAGAACAAACCCACAAATGCAGCTCCTCACTAACATTCAAAGTAAACAGCAGCAGCAGTGGGGAGTTCTTCCTTTGCTCCCTGTCCTCCTACATGTTATTAGCAGCCAAAATCACAAAACCATAACACACCAGCTTGCAATTCAGAAGCTTTTATCTCAGAAAACATGTTTGATTTCTGACAGTTGAAATCTCTTCTTAAAAAAAGGTTTAGCAACAGAGTTGACCTTGAATGTTATGCTGTAGACAGCAGTCACAGGAGAGAGTTTAAACAGACTGGAAGCTACCATTCAACCGGATGGTGGCCGCTTGGCAGCTTAATACCGAAGTGTTTGTATTTGCAGAGCCAGCTGATGTTGAGTAGGACATGTGTGAAGTGTGGTCATAAGGCCTAGAAGGCCAGCTGGTAATATTTCAGCGCAATAGGTCTATGAGGTTTAGATAAGAGAGATGTTTTTTGAAAAGTCAGTGACCGGTAAATTCTTCGGGACGAGCAGAGTGCAGGGATTAGGAGACAGCAGTGCTGGGACTGGGATCGGGACAGGGTAGTTTCCCCTGGTCGGTTGTTTAGCACAGGGGCAGCATAGGGCCTGAGAAACCAGATGGCTTTGTTTTGTTTCCCTGATGAGCCTGCCCAGCCACTGGCGAGGTCATGGACAAATACAGTATGGAGGGAAGGAGGAAGGGAGGTGATGTGTTTGTGAGAGAAAGAGAAACCAGAGAAACTTGGTATATTGTTTAAGTGTAAAATTGTTATTTTTCTTCACATCCATGTTTGCTGTCATTCATCATGTTTTAAAGACAATCTTATGGCTTCTGTTTTGTCTTAGAGAAGAACACACTCTCACAAAACTAGTCTACAAACGCAAATGCACAAAACATAGCACAAGCTCACATCACAGTTATCACGAAAACATATCAGGTTACTCTACACACAGTGTCCATAGTGAGAAAAGACTGCAAATTAACTTTACACATTGCACATGAAAAGTTGCTGTGGCAAACTGGGAGGTTTGGATGCTTCATATTAGTGCAATTACATAATAGTGATAAAACCAGTGCACATCATAACAAACACTCCTGATGTCACTAACCATCATTTGTTAGCAATTTAGTGATGATAAATATGCTTGGATAACACACTCTGGAGATTCTAAATCTTGCAAAGCAGAATGAGAGTGTCAACTTCTGTGGTGTTGTTAAGAAGAGTAAACACTGAGTAAACACTGTCCATTTTATGGTGGCTAGTGAGGGGGAAAAGTTGTACAACAAGGGTTGTCACTTCAAGCCGTCAGGATTAGCACAATAATTAATTTATCAATTAAATTGATGTGGTTACCATGCAATACAACTGCAGAAAAGCAGAATAAGACCTGATGTCCACAAAAAGCACAAACCCAGGGACTACTGCAGAGTGCAGAGAAAAATCCAGAACCTAGTCTACAGCAACAATGCAGATCACAGTGTGCTCCTTTATATCAATGTTTCCTCTGCAACTATTCTGAAGTGGTAGACAAGCAAGTGGATTTTCAGCAATTCTTTGTGTTTATGTAGCAAGTTTAACACATTAATATACATTCTACCTTTTTTGTTGATTCTTTCCCAAGAGCTTAACTAACACCAGCTACCACTACAAAATAAAACCAGAGGAAAACACTGGTACTTAGAGAGCGATGCATTTACCTTCCAGGCCATACGAGGCAGTAGAAGCTGTGAGGCCATCAGCTAAGTGGAAAACAAGCAAGATAAAATAGGAAAGGAAAGGAGTGAGAAAAAAGTGTAAACATAAAAAGAGATTGAAGTGTTAAAAAGAAGAAAAATAGAGTACAATAAAGACAGAAACTGATTTCAAGGTAAGAGCATAAAAATCAACATTTAGGGTATGCAGTATTTGAAATCTATAGGTTCTGCAGAGCATGTTTTGTGTTTTTAAATCACAAGGCATCCTTACCATCAGATAGAGATTCGTAGTCGTAGTCATACTCGTCTTCATCTTCTTCTTCTTCCTCATTGTTGTGGTTGCTAGGTGAAGTAACAACTGGTGACCCGTTGCTTGCCTGTGCCTGCATGTGGGCCAGCTGGTGAGCCTGTGAAAGGGTTAAACAGATGTAACAGTGTCTGAAGTATGATTTACAAATCTCTCACAGTGAAAATGGTGTGATGGGGCTTACATTCAAGCACACTGTTATCTATTATTTATGCCTGGCTGCACTCTGCACTGCACTAAAGCTACCTGGATGATTGTGTACAAGATGCAGTATGTATAAATATAAATTATGCACATGATGATACTGTGTGTGGACAGGATGTGTTTCCTCCTAACCTTCTGTTTGAGAATGTCCACTGGCGCCTGATGGGCTTTGAGTTTCTTGTTCTTGAGCAGAATCCTCCCGCGCAGCTGCAGTGGAGACGGCAGGTGAGGGTCGTCGCTGAAGTCGCTTTCAAAAAGGAAGCGCGTTACAAGACGCTCCCCAAACACCATCTAAAGAACAAATATTTGAACACAACAGCCATCAGTAGAATCCAATCATGTGTTAAAAAAAAACACATTTCAGAGGCTGCAGAGGAATCCTCCACTGCAAAAAAAAATGAAAGGGCTTTTTTATCAATGCTAAACAAGATTACAAATAAACAAGGCCCTAGTGATGTAAGCTGACCAGAGGTGCAGTGTTGTCTGAACATAAAAGGCTTTTCTTTATCAAGCTACTCAAAAGTCTCCAGGGAGGATGAAATGCTGGGAAGTTTCGTTAGATGAAAGCATGATGATCTTCCATGATGTAACTGTCGTGCATAGATATCTGTGGCCTTGAGTATACAGTCTAACTTTAAAAAAAGAAGAAAGGGACAGTTGTAGCCTGAAGATTAGAAAAGCAAGCTTCTGGTTGGAGGGCTGCCAGTCTAAATGCCCAGGAGCAGCAGAAAAAATTTGGTCAATGTGGGGTTCTACTGGAGAAAATACTGCCACTTAAAATCCAGAATTTGCATCATTCTTATCGGGAAGGGAAAGAAATGAGGGAAAGTTTTTGTTTAAGTATACATTCCAGACAAATACCTTGAAGATTTCGGCCATCTTGCGTTGCTGTGGAAGCGAGCAGTGGTTCTCTATGGACAGGATGACGGGCATGTCGGAATTGACAAATGCTGATCGGTTAATTGCTTCCACCACATCCTGAAGGACAAGAGGAAACAGCTTTCCAAGTCAAATATGCAACAAAACAACTAAAATGAAGAACAAAAAATCAAGAGGATTATATGTTGTATGTTTTCTTCAATAACAACTGTCCATGCTAGTTTTTATATTTGAACCCTGAATGAATGAATGAATGGACTCATTATTCAAAACTTTTTGAGGTTTTTTTTTCCCACTCCCTCTAACACTTTGAAATGGAAAATACAGAGATTGTTTGCTTTTTTCTCCCAGCAATGGGTTTCTCTTTTACAGATTTAATAATTCATGTGCATTTTTAACCTTGAAGGGTATCTTAGTGGTGAGTGTATGTCCGTGGTAAATAACAGGCATGCCATCATCCCCATCCCAGCAGTCCAACTCCACACTCCTGCAGCCTTGTAGCAGCACCTAAGTACCAACCAAAACAGAAGTTAGAGAAAGAAACAGTAGCATACTAGGTAAAAAAAAACAGCAAGAAATATACCTGACTGTAAAGCTCAACAGAGGACTCTCCTTTGAGCTGGTGCCCAGTCAAATAGGTATTATGAGAAGACTCAATGTAGTAGTAGGACAGGGGGTACTGCAGCTCCTCAGGGTTTGTCTGAGATTCCTCATTACGAGAAGCAAAGTTCTCTTTGTCCATCAGGAACCTGATACATTAGTAAGTTACAAAACATGATGCTTTTGCACTGAATACAATCTGAAATTAAATGCAGTAAATATATATAGATAGATATATAAATGCTGTCATTTTTTTTACCTTGCAAAACCTTCAAATGACATCCAACCCATTTGTCTCATGCTTGATGACGGCTCAAATTTCTGCAAGAGAAGTCAATTCATCATTGACTGATGCATCCTTCTTACTTCTTGTATCTTCATCTATTTTCAGTCACTTGTCCATCTTACTGACTCTACCTGTATAATGCTGAGAATTTCATCATAGCTCAGGTGCTCTCTCTGACAGTTGACTAAGAAGTCATTGAGTTGGGGGATGGCCAATCCCAACACGCCCAATGATGCGTTCTCCACCCCTGTCCCGTTGGTCACAATGCTGGCTGCTGCAATGGCATCTGAGATCTGCTTTTGGTTGTCAGACATCTGCTGCCTTGTCCGGATGAACAGACCCAGGTCAGAACCATTACGGGTCAGTAAGTCTGACAGAGAGAGGAAGAGATTAAGAGTAACTGAGAAGAAGTGCTTGTGTGCATGTTTTTGACCACTGTAATTGTTCCTTTACCAAGTTCTGGCTGCAGCCCTGTATCTTTGTCATCTATCCTGAGGTTGGTGTAAAGAGGAGGTGATTCTGGACTTGAACGACTACAGGGGATGGCAAAGGTGTCAAACAGCTCCTTTAGATCCTTCCTGCTTCTGATACTGTTGTGAAAAACAGTCACGAGTTTAGCCCAAGTTTATTCACTTAAAAGAATGACAAGCTGTAGTTTTTTGTGTTTTTTGGGGGGGCTGTTGCTGCACTGGGCAGCAGATGAGAGAAATCTAAGAAATGCAGGAGGACTGGCATGAGAATTATCTTTTTCTTATCAAGGCAAAACTTCCATTCTTTTGACTGAAAAGTTTTATAAAAAACTATATGTTTGTACAGACAAGAATCCTTGGAAATGTCCTGGGCTTGATAACCTCTCCAAAGGTATTTGTTGAATTTTTATCTTTAGTTGCTATTGGTAAGAACAACACAATTATATAACAAAATGGAGTGAGACAGCAAAAATGCTAGACAGAACATTTCTAACATACATATATATCAATGCTTCTAAGCCACAACATCAACTTTGGGTTCTTATCTAGAACTACAGAAATGTATTTGATCTATTTTGGGCAGATAAATCAGAAAGATTCTTAAATGAATAAATACTAAAAAGCAACATCTAGTCAAATAATTTACCTGAATGACTTGAAAAGCTCAACAAACTCAATGAAGCTCATTGTGCTGTCAGATATCATGAGATTCTGGAAGCCTCTAAAGCAGCCTTTACCACGACCATGCCACGACCTGCTACTCCATGCCCTGCAGAGAAAAAAAAATAAATGGCATGACAAATTAAAATACATAACTTTTAGTAGGGTTTGTCTTTTCTCCACATACCCTGGCTGTGACTTGGCTGTTCCTGAAAGGATTGGAGAAGACTGTGGACGGGACTGGTTGGACCCTGCCATGCTGGATGAAGAGGAGGAGGAAGAAGAAGAGCCTAACAATCCAGAGCTCTTGTTGGATGAGAGGGAGAACGGTCCAGGGAAGCTGTCTTCTGTGGTGGCAAAGATTCACATCATTCAAACAATAAAAAAGATCTTGATGCCTTGATTTGTTTTATTTATTACATTAGGTTATAAACTATGCATAAGATAGCACAGCAAATATGTCACCTGGGTCCTCTTGGTCAATGCTGTCAGACTCAGGTCCATTTCGATACAGCCCTTCCTTACAGCTTCGTGTTTTCCTGGAAACCATCTCATCATCTGTGGCATCACCACTGTCTCCCTGCATGTGTAAACAAAGATGCTAAAAGTGGTGCTAAACAGAATCTCCAGTATTCTGAATACCGATACATTGTAAATCAAGAACCACGAAACAGACCAGAGATCAGAAAACAATAAATATCGTCAAATAAATAAAACAGTGACTTACTGAAGACACAGAGGCTTTGTTGATTTAATTTTCTTGGGTGCATGCATTGTCAAAGGCAACTGAAACTTATTAGCTTACTGACCCTTACTAGAACCTTCTTTTTCTTCTTGGACTTCTCGTTGATGCTCAGAGGGCTGTTTTTCTGGGTGCCTGGTTTCTCCACACCGCCTGTGCCCATGTTCCACCTTCTCCCACCAAAAAGCTCAATGGCCTGGGCTAGCGTAGGACCTTCATACCTTCCATCCTCCTAGATGAGGTGAAGAGAGTGATCTTTCTATCACTTATCAAGAAACCGCATTATGCTAAAAGCACACATAAAGTGCTGTGCCTAGCTTTCACTTTACCTAACAGGCTCTAATTCATATCCATACATTATTAATTCAGATATTAATGGAGATTTGGCATATACACAAGCAAATTGCTGATAAGGACACTTGATCCAGTTCAGAGTTTACCTGATACAAACTGACATACTGCTTCCTCAGCCACTGCAGCCTTTGGTCAGGAAACATTTTCATTTTCCTAGTTGCATTCACCAATTCAGATAGGCCCTTGTAAATCATTTGTGCCGTGTGATTGGGGGCAACAAAGTGCAGGAGTCTAATGGCAGTAAGAGGGAGATTAAATTATTTATTAAACAACAAGGTATTTTAGCACTGGTGGATTTCAAAGTAGAGTGCTGGTGGTAACAAGGCACTAACCTGTTGTCAGTGGTACTGAGACCGTAGAGGAGGCTAAGTCCATTTTCCTCTACTGTCATCTGGATCAGCTTGTTCTGCAAACATACAGCGTGGACATCGACTCCCTGATGACCTAAAAACACTGCCTGTAATACAAATAAACACAAACTGTTATTGTTATAAGTTCAATTTAACCAACAAATATCAAATGCTATCCAAACAACAGTCATTGATCAGATCTGATCATGAGAATTTTTTATACATCTAAACAATATTTATATTTTCAACAAACCTTCACCACTCCTAGGTCCAACAGGCCTTCTGCTAGTCCAGCCACTACAGTCTGTCCTAATCCCAGTGGTTGCTCTGTAGGGGAAGCGCCGCTGCTTTGTGGCTTACCTGCGATAAATCACCATATTTACAATATGTTTGAAATGCAGTAAAGGCAAAGGAAATTGAGGAACACATCTGTGTGCATGTCCTGACTTGGGTCTGTGTGCCTGTTCCTCAGTTTCCTATGTCTTTACTACATCCACACTTTTATGACCAGTTTATGTCAGAAAAGATGTGGGGCTTAACTACTGTGGATAAACACATGTACAATATGTTTAAAACATATGACAGAACAAATGCATATTTTTGTGACGTTAAAACCTGATTAAAATTTCTTCAAAGGGTAACAATCAGCCTTATGAGGAAAGGGGGCTGTTTGCATGGAATTTAAACAGTCATCATGTTTAACATGCACTGATCATAAAAGAAATATTCCCTGCAGGTCATTTTAACATATAATTACCTCAGCAAACTCACATCCATTGTGAAATATTATTTAGAAAGAGCAGTGGTAAACTTAGTCACTGGAAATTTTACATATTTATCAATGTAACTGTAATGTGTGTACAGACACACAAGGCAACATCAGTAACAAAACAACAGAGGAGATGAAAGCGTCTCAATACTAAACTCTTCTGTAATTTACCCCATGTGAGTGTTGTGTTATCAGGCTGTAGCCGCAGCAGACAGCGAGCCGAGAGGTGGCTGTCTTGGTCATAATGAATGACTGTAGCCCCCTGCAGCAGAAACTGGTGAATATCTGGTTGTAGTGACAGCACATACCTAGAAAAAAAACGCAAAAACGAAGGCATATTTGCAAAATAGAAGTAGTTAGGGATGTTTGTGTGTGTGTGTGTGTGTGTGTGTCCTACCATGGAATGAGCTCTGTTCCGTGGCTAAAAGCTCGGTGTGTCTCCTCAGTCCCCTGAAACTCTGTCTCTTTTACCACAGGCTCAGGCAACAAGTCACCCTCTGAGTCTGACAAGTCCCCAACCACGAATCTAAGATGAAAGTTTGAGAAAGAAAATGAAGTATTTGGATTTGCCACAATTTTTCTAATTTCCATGTGGTTATTCTTAAAATGTAAAAATGTCCAGTCAAACAGCTAAAGCAAAATTAACAGAACAAAATAGACAATAGACTTTGTTCTGTAGGTATCAGTTGAGCAAGCAAAAAAGTTTCGTGCAGTTGTCATTGCTCATTCCTTCACAAGCTTCTACTCAAACTCATTGTTGATGTTAGCACATGGTCAAAATCCCCACTTACAAAACACAGTTTGTTTCTGGCGTTGTCCTAAATGAATGGGAACTAGTTCAGAAAAAGAAACAAAAAAGGAAGAGAAGAAGTGTGGATAAAAGGTAACACAAAAATAGCAATAAGAAGATGGGAAGATTAGGGATGATAGTGTGAAATATATCCAGAACACAGGAAAAGAAATCCTAAACTTCTGTATCCCTGTCCAGACAGATGAACACTGTGCAGCCAGCCAAAATTATGTAGAGTTGTTATTCTGACCTTTAACAAACAATATGTCACAGTCAGAGAAAACAATCAAGAGACACAGAAGATAATCCAGGTTTCCTTAATACAAACAGAAGGAATTAAACGTTTTCAACACTGTCCAAATTCCAGCCTGTGTTATTAGCTGCCTGCCACCACTAAGCTGAGAACTACCAGAGCTCTGCTCCTTCCTGTCCTGACAGGAAACTAACCTGTTATCTTTTTTCTCTGAGACAGTGTTTTATGTGAGCGTTGCTTAATCTCAGTGACAATCTGCAAATGTGTTCCTTCACAAACCCATTATCCTCTGCTCGTGTTTATGGTAGACAACTGCAAAATAAAGCAGTTTCACTTAACAACTACAGAGTTTATGTTTTTATTAAACAATGTACTTTCTTACATAGCATGCATTTTTTCCCAGAAAGATTGCAGTAGTTGAACAACTACAAAACTTTTTTGTGATTCATGCCAATAACTCAAGCAGCAGTTATAGTTCTGATATAAATCTTTATATAACATTCTTTCACTTTGTCAATGAGTCATTGTGAAGGCACAGGAAAATAAAAATACTATTTTAGAAACAGACTTTTGGCTCAAAGGGTCACACTGCTAAACAATCGAATCTTCAGCCTGCCTTAAAGGAAGGGCTCGACCGCAAATTAAAAATAGTTTGTGTGCCTTTCAGTAAATTGTAAATAGTTGATATAGCGATGACATTATGCATGTTATGCTGAAACTGAGACAAGAATGAGCTTGACTACTAACTTGTCACACTGCAGGGACTCTGTCTTTGGGATAAACAAAATATAAATAATCCTGCCCACACGAAGAAGAAGTAAAGAGGAACTTACTGATTGCGGCAACGGTCCCTGAAGGAGTTGTTTCTGGACGCAGGGGAAGGGCCTGTAGAAGAGGGACTGGTGGATGCTTCATCAGGATCCTCTGCCTCTAAACTACGATTACAAGATCTGAGAAGCAGGAAGAGGAAAGTCAGACAGACAAACAGATAAAGAACAGAAGATTAGAAACTGCATTGTTAAGCACTTCATAGACTTATAGGCTTTTTGAAAACATGGATGATGCGTACCTAATAATTTGTAGGATGTTGCTGACAGTAGCTTCTTTCTCTGGGATGTGGAGCCCATCTGGACCAGACCGAGACATGAAATTGTGCTGGCCGCTATAGTCAGACACAAACTGGAAAGAAAGCCACAGTTAGAATAAACACAGTGTCTGATTCTTAATGTTTGGGTTAGTTGTATCAGATGTTTGTGCATGCTTGTGAGTGTTTACTGCACCTCTATTGAGTCCTCTGTGTTATCTGGAGAAGGTTTAAGGCTGATGATGCTTGCTGTGCCATCTAATGCATCACTTAGCTCCTTCAGGAAGACCCCGCAGAAAGGCACCACCTATAGTGTGGGACAGAAGAGAAGTGAACTAATCACTTTTCTTCTGCCCAAGGCCAGTGAGTTGGATCCTAAACTTCTTCTTAAGAAACAGAGACCCACCTTGCATCCGGGGATATTGAGAGCTCTCGTCACAACCTTCTTGTACTCAGAGGAAGATTCGTGCTGAGCCATGGCATCTTTTAAACTTCTCATGGTCTCGATGTCTGACTGGTCCATAAACTGCCACATCTTCAGCACCTTGCGGGACCTGAGTCCAGCCAGGAACTCCATGACACCATTGTAGTTTCCCATATTCCAACAGCATTTAGCAACATGGACCAGATACGAGAAAACTTCTCTCTTCTCCTCCATGGACCCCGCTGTTAGGACAAGCCACGTAACCCACGAACTCACCTGCACGTTCAGAATTAAAATAAAACATCATTAACCAGGGTCTACTTGCACCAGGGTCACTCTGCAGCTGTTGATATGTTAATCATCAATAGTAAACCATTTTGATTGGACAACCTAGATAACAGATGACATCATGTACTAAATTAAAGTATGACATGTAACTGTGATAGCGTGTTTTTATAAGGAGTGTTATAACCCAGAAACAGGAGACGACCTACGCAGCCACATTATGATCAGCTGAAAGCCTTTATTGTGTGTGGTCTGGTTTGTGCTCATGAATTTTGGTCTGGAGACCTGTGTCTAAAGTAGTAATGTATGCAGAGGATCGTGCCAGCTGGCCACACACTGACACACACGCACAAGACAGAATGGGATCAGATATCTATCAGCTGCGCTCTGTCTCTGCACTGACTGCCCTAAAGCATGCACAAATGACCTGATGGCAGAACAGATACACATCAGGGTCTTCCCTTTACATTCTTTGTGAAACACACAAACACGCAGACCCACAAAACAGGAAAAGCTCAGCTTTCAATCTGGCTGCTTCTTGCTCTGCAGTGTTTTTATCTCTGTGCATTAGAGCCTCATGAAGGTATTCACACACACATGAGAACACAGTCACACTGAAACTCCCTAACTCCCTTGCAGGTGGTAAAAACATTCCCCCGGCCATCAGATCTATTACTGGGTTATGTAAGGATCAAGCCCACCACTGTCTGACTTCTCAAGGACTAAAAAAAGCCACAAATACAGCAACTCAAAAACATGTAACAAAAAGTACATACTTTCACACATAGCCTACTATTGTTTGGAGTTTCCATTCTGACAGCGCCTGATGAAAAACTGGCAACATGTGATTTTGTTCCCATGTCACCTCTGACTTCGAAGTGGACTGTTACACAAGCAAGTGCAGAAATCATACATTCTACCAAATAAAACGTTTTAACATACACCAACATATACTACAGCATGATCATGGCCTTCTTTCAGCTTAGATTCCCAAACTTACAAACAATATCATATGGAAACTTTTTTTTTTTAACACAGACCATCAGAACAAGTCTTTCCTCAAGCTTAAAGATTGAAGTTCTTCTAGAATCTTCTGTATATACCTTGCTGACTAAAACACTGCTGCTTTACAGTCTCTTATTGGTGCATGCAGGGATGTGCATGCCGGGATGTGCATGCCATGAATGCAAATCTATCAGTCACTTCTAGTATTATGACATAATGCAAAGACATGTCAGCAGTAGAGTTGAGTTACAATCGCCATGTAAACTATTCTGACAGTCTGCAAAGTGGCTTTTTGCACAGCCACAGATCAAGGCATTGTACTGAGTTGGCATCTCCTCTGATATTCCAGATAGTGTGTATTTAGTGTTGCCTATGACACATAGACAGAATATGAGGGGATACTATATATAGAGAGTGTGTGTAATGGCAAAAGCAAACATGAGTTAAGACAAAAGTTCAGTAAAACTGACTAAAACTGTAAAAAGTGTCCGCAAACATTAGCCTCCCTTACATACTGCACATAGCATAGGTCTTCTCAGTAGCAGCTTGACAACAGATCAAACACATGCACGCACGCACACACACAAATGGAGCTGGGTACAAGCTGATCCCCCTTTGATGTTTGTGGATGTGTCCATCTGTCTGTCCTTCTGTCTGTCTGCCTGTCTCCATCTGTGTGTGTTATTAGCTGAACTGTGAGGGTCAGTTTCTCCTTGATACAAGCATTACATAACAGAGGTTGACAGGGAACTATTACAAACTCAAAGCAAGAGCACATACTGGTCCTGTCAAAGCTAAACACTCCGGACAAACACAAAGCGTCCCAAACTTCCCACCAATTCACTGCTTCCTGGTTTTCTATCCCAAACATGGCTTGAAAATGAACAAAATCAACATAAACTTATATTTAAATGTACAAAAACATGTCTCTCAAGGGGGTAGAAAAACCTAGAGGTAATAATTACTGACCTCCAAACAAGGCAACCAATCTAGCTAACAAAATTAAATGTGAAACTATGACATTTTTAAAGTACTATCACAAATTTTGCAATTTTCTATAATTAAAATAATGCAAACAAAACAACAACCTATATGTACTTTTGTTAAAGTACTTCTTCACAAATTATTTGAAACAGTCAAAGCTAACCAGTGTTCCAACTCTTTAGGAACATCAGGGCTTCATCAGTGTCTTCGGAGGAGAATCACTGTTGTCATTTGACTCTTGTTCCATTGTGCCCATATATGGCTACACTGCACATTTGGACAACCATTTTTTTGTGTCTCTCTTCTTGCCGACTTAAATGAAAACCAGCTGATGTGAAAGGCATGCAACCTAAAGATGACATCATCATTCCTAATCAATCTCGATCCCTCAAACACTTTCTTTTTCAGCGGTACATCGTTGTGATTGTTTATTCTCAAAGTCAGTCCCAATGAAATACACAAGGCTCAGGAGTATAACATTAGCACTGCTCTGAGTGAGCATGTTTGTGTACACACTGTGTGTGCTACAGCCATGAGCTGATAAGTCGGTACAGTGTGACCTGCATGGCGAATACAGCCGGGCCAATCTAGTTGGAGGAAAACACAATTACTGGTCTGCTATTCTTTTCAACCTTTCACATTAATGTCAAATCCTAAGGCCTACAGTTTCACTGACAATGATTAGCTATGTTAACAGGAAGTAACTAAAGGACACCATGCAAGTATTGTTTTGTTGTTTGTCGTTCACTTAAACTTCTCATGTAATCAAGATAACTTTAAAAATCATTCCTAGTGTACTGCTAAAATAAAGGACAATCAGCATGAGAGTTCTGGTCCTGCAATTACATAACTTGACTCCTCACCTCATTGAACCGTGCCACCAAGTCCTCCACAGCGTTACTTTGCTGAGCAGTCTGTGTGGGCATGGTGGGCGCCGACAGCGAGGCCTTGAGGTTTGGGTGGCGTTTAGTTTGACACTCGGGACTGCCCAGATCTCGAGTGAGGAAACAGAGGTAGTCCAAAGGGATGACCTGCAGACCAACAAAATCTACTTACTATGACATTTACTCAACCTTACAACAACCTGTTAGTTACATCAGCAATAAATGTATTGTATAAAACGTTACTTACCTGCTGATAAAGCTGCTGCTCTTGCTCAGTGAGGATACAAGCAATCTCCTCGGGGAACTGAACAAGGTGGCGCAGCTCGGCCAGCTCCTTACTGATCCCACTGATGTTGGGA
The DNA here is from genome assembly GCF_900634625.1 of Parambassis ranga. Lineage (NCBI taxonomy): Eukaryota > Metazoa > Chordata > Actinopteri > Ambassidae > Parambassis > Parambassis ranga. Next base: position 10,043,725 of record NC_041039.1, on the reverse strand, counting down.
GGAAGAGAGCTGTTGCTGGTCATGCTGTTCACCAGCTGTCGCTCTGGATGGATGGATAAAATAATTATGATAAAAATGATTTTTTTATTTATATAATGTCCACATCTATCTTTGCTGAGTGGGACAGACAAGGCAAACACACAGAGGTAAAGTGAAGGAAGAGAGAAAAGACAATAAGAAGGAAGATTACTAATGCAGTAAGAAAGAAGGGCAGGAATGACAGAGATTGATTACGAAGCAGATATTATTGACTCTGATGCTTTCTTTCCACCATAAAACTTTAAAGCCTTCATAAAATGTGAATCTCCTTTTCATGATTAACATGGATTTCTCATGTTTTCTGATCCACACACTTTCTGCTCCTCAGGCCACAAATCCCACTTCACTGAAAGTAAACAGCACTGCTCACCTGCCAGTTCCTGTGTTTGGATTTCAGTCAGGTCCATTAGTCTGTCTGTTTACACATATACGCAAATAGATACATACGCGAACCCCATCTTCATCTCTGCTAACAAAGAACTAATGGACAGTTTCTACACTGGTGCAGGAGCTGCCAGGTAGACATACTGTACATTGTTGGGATGAATGCCACATAAACAGACTTTTCCCACCTCAGAGAGGTTTTTCTGGTAGTCATTTGCAGGACTCTGTGAGACGTCTCACCTGCATTCAGCTGGTGAAAGTATCAGCTCAGAGTCTCTGTCTACAAAAAGATGATGCTCCTAAAACAGACTTCTAGGGAGAGGTTTGCTACTGACAGGTCAAATCCAAGAGGTCATGAGTATCACTATGACTCAATTATGAAGCTGTGTGAGTAAACAAAATGACCTTAATGAGCAAACAATATTATAAACCATTAACCCACAGGATGCACATCAAATGAAGTGAATACCAAGGGTAGACTCTCTCTGGTCACTGTTAACTGCCATACTCAGAAACATTACCTATGTCTCCTGCAAACACACAGATACAAAATTGTGCATACATACACAGGCAGACACACACATACACTTAAAGGTTGTCCTTGGTAACCCTTAAGATGTGCAACAGGTAGGCATGGCAACAGCCGCGACTGCACTGCAGGAACAAAACTTGCTTATTTACACTGTTTGATTTGTGGATCCGGTCTCGTAGCTTCTGTAATGAACTCTCAGCATGTGTCTGTGTGTGTGTGCGCATGTGAGACACAGAGAAAGAGCAACGGGCAAGAAAGGTAAGATACCCAGAATAAAAGCAACACACCTGGAAATCAAACAATAATTCATACATGCAAGACAAAACTGCAAAAAAAATGAGCAAATCAGAAAAGAGAGCCAGAGACAATACAGAGAGGAATAAAGGGACGAGTAGAAGAAGTGGAAATTTGGTAGTTTACATTATGCAGCAGGTGTGAGCTATCTATCACAGTTAGAGAGAAAGCATAAACCTTTAAATCCTTTAAATGTTCTACAGAGAGACATTCTACAAATTATGTTTTATTACACAATCCAGAAGAGAGCCCACAGTGCACATTTAAACGTAGCTGAGTAAACTATTTGACATCTAATAAAACATAAAACAACGCACCTGTAGCGTGTGGGTTGTAGTGTTTCGGTTGAGGATATTATTTTACTTTTTGCTCACAGTTTCATTTAATCTATCAGCTCATCCTAATAAATGGTACAGAAATGTATTTTTTGATATTGCTTAATGTATGCATACTTTTACGAACTGCCAGAAGCCCCTTTTGGCTGAACTGCCCTTGTATATTATTTCTATTTTTGAAGAAAACACATAATCTCTAGATCTTTAACCTAGGTTGGTTATTACAGGCTACTCTTTTGAAATGGAAATTGAGACACCCTCATATTAGCTATATGAATTTCATGACCATGCAGTGGCCTCATTCATTCATTTATTCAGCTTTTAAACAGGTGAAACACACAAGAAGACAAAGCTGACAGCTAAGAGACTGACAAAAAATAAGGTCTTGTAGGGTGAGAAATCGATTAAATGCAAATGTGTATTGATGCAGAAAATTCCCCATTATTAAAGAAATGACAATTGTGTGCCTGTATGCTTGCAAACACAAACTGAACAATATTAAGAGTGACAATAAAAAGGGAAAAAATAAATACTGGGCTTATTGCTGGATGGAATGAGGATTCCATTGTGATAACCACATCTAACATAATCTGCTGTGACCCCTGAGAAAAAGGCCCCTGACTCATCACAGATGATAAACACAACATGAGAAACACTGTAAATGCAGCCTCCCTTCTGTGGGACTGAAAAAACATGAACCTACACTAACTGACCATGATGTTCCTAGGATTTCTTTTTTATACGTGGGTTTTCCCATCTATAATGCATGCTGAATACAAATGTCCTGTGTGTGTGTTTGTGTATGATCTGCATGTGTGTGGGTGTGCAAGAGTTTTTATAGAGTGGATTCTAGATGTGGAGTAGATTGGCTTTTTAGGCATTTGCATGATATTTCTGTTCTTGAACAAATAGTATGTCATCAACAAAGCCAGGACAGAGAAGTGTATTTGGATGTCTTTGTGTATGTGGGATAGCTAAATCAAAAACATTTCAGCATTTTATGGCTTATGTTTTGTCACAATAAAACAGGGCTCAGAGATTTTAGTGTACTCCACATGTCACGGCCTGGTTATCTGTTGGGACTTTTCGTAACCTTTGCCACACATGACCACAGCTTCTTCATTCATCGTATCCCTTTACATCAGGTCACACAATAACATTGAGGTTTATGACTGTAAAAATCAACATTAAATCAACATCATCACTACCTTAAGGTCACTACTCTTTCTTGAGGTTACTAAGGGTATTAATACCAACCAAAGCAGAGGAACCTTGAGTACAAACCATGCTCCCATTTCCTGGCAGCAAAGCACACACATATATACCCTACTCACACAAGAACGTTTAGAGTTGATGACAACTTCCCCACAGGAGTATGCAGAGCACTCAAACAGGTGCAGCACAAACAGTGTGTGTTGTGCTGCACGAAGGACTGTTAACAAGTCAGTTATTTGAACCTTTAAATATATTACTGTATATTACTTAGCCTTATTTTGGGCCAATGAGATGGGGAGCATTTCTCCCTTTCCCCTAACTTCTTGTGCATCTCTTTATCACCGTCTATCAGCTATCTACTAAAAGCAAAAATGCAAAAAACTAAAATTAATGAATTTCTTTTACTTTTATAAACTTGAAGATGTCCTTTAACTGTGCCTCTGCCGTTTCTCAAACAAGAAGTTCAACATCTGGCAGTGCCACGGGAACAAACAGAAAAACAAAAAGCTTCCCAGCTGCAGACTGCATGGTGTAAAGAGCATGACGTAAGAGTACATTATAGAATAAAAAGGACAAGTTCAGTGGTACCCATTTCTGAATAAAAATGAACAAGCAATATTTAACTGATGCAACTGACTCACTGAACCCATACAGACCAGCAAACATATACAGTGTGAAGACTTTATACACAGACACGGTCAAACACATGGACACAATGCAGCAGCAGAAGCAATAAATATTCATCTGACTGCTGACAATACTGACTTATCAGGGAGCTTCCCTTTGGAATTAGATATGCAAACAAAGAACCAGGTGCACTCATAAATACAACTTTTGGTCTCTCTGACCCTTTGTGTTAGTCTTACCATACTGTGAATGTGAATGTAGGCCACTAATTCACAATAACTTACACCAAATCAGAATATTCACATGGGTTGATGTGTTTTACCTGTACACCGCTGCACATGTTTTACATTTTTTTTTAGCTTATTTTCCTAACAATCACAGTGAATGAGTTTGAAAAGAAATTGTGCAAAACAAATCAATTCCAAATAACTAGCAAGCAATTACACTAGGCATTTAAGAAATGAAGCACACAGAATTTGACAGGATACAAATGACCAAAAAGACCACAAGTCCTGTCAAGACAGACACTGAACACTGACACTATTAGCCTGTGAGAACATATTGTGCACTGATTACATTTTCCCCACAACAGCTTTAATACAACAATTAACAAAATGAATATTACCTAAAACAAGTGTAACTAATATGTGTAGCCAATGTTGTGATGGGATTTACAAAGTTAAAAAAATTAAGAACTAAATGTGGTCATAATCTCAGTGAAAGTATGACAACCAGCTTAAGGACATTAGTATCAATAATAATTGGATTTTCAGTTTACTGTACAAATGTTTCATGTACTTCCTTCTAAGTTGATTCTATAAGTGCATAACCATGGATAACCACACCAGCTAACATAGAGGCACTACATTTAAGCACACATTCACAGACACACACCGGCAGACAGACTTCACTTCGTACATGCAGTCATTGAAAACGATTTTAAAGTCCCTATATCTCTGCAGAGACCTGCAGCCACACTCACATTTCTGCTACTCACTGATCAGCTTGACGTCCATTCTGTGAGAGTGTTTCATGGTTGCTAGATACAGCTGATACAGCTGGCTCTGCCTCCCACACTGACAGTTCAGCGCCGGGCTGACCGATGTATACTTGTCCACATTCAACCAGCCAGTCCCGTCTCTCTCCTGCAGCTGCTCTCTCTCTCTCTCTCGCTCTCTCTCAAACACACACACTCTCTCTCTCTAAGTGTCTCCCGCCCACTCTTCACTGACACTATTCATAGTTCACAGCCATGCGCTAGAGTTAGACCAACCAGACCATCCCACTGCACAAACACCCAGTCATGATTCATACACTCATATCAACAGTCAGGAACAAGTAATTAGGGATAAGTGTTCATCAGGAAACAGTTTCTCTCCCCTGTTTTATAGAATATTTTTGAGGTAACATAACAGGTGAGGTGTTTAAACTGTACTGTACCTCCAGTGTGTCTGCAATAATAAGCTGTTGTTATCTATCTAACCACTTGCATTTATTACAATGAAAATACTGGTGCACCAACTGATTTGGCCTTTCAGTGGAAAGACAAATTATGCAATCTGAAGAGGCCATGCTCTTCTATGGGAAAACACCATGAAATGCTTACATGTGTAACAAATCCTGAACATTCAGAAGAGTATATTTAGCAAGAACCACTGTATAAACAATACTATGTGTTCTTAAAATCCTTGAGACTTCCATTCACTTTGATTCCCCACCACATCTGCTGTCAATAGGTCCCAAATGTTAGCATACAACACAATGTACGGTGACGACAGAGAGGAAAAGAGAAAAAGAAAGAAACCACCAATACTTAGCTAGAAGGAGGGGAGGCTGTGACTGAGACGCCTACTTCCTCTTCAGCAGTGTTGCACAGTAAATTGTGCTACAAAGGAAATGATCTCAAAAAAATCACTTAAAACGGCCTCCACTTACCACTGACATAAACAAGACTCGAATCCCACTGCTCTTTAGTGAGGGGTTTTAGTACTTATCGTTCTGTGGTGAATGAGTTGGTTTTAATAGTGACATCTCCTGCATAGACCCAATGGTCTTTTCACTATATCATCACAAGTGTATTCTGTGTGTAGGCCTTGCTTCTACATTGTATATGCCCATGCCAACTTCTGTCTAAGCCTCAATCATCATCTTTGTTTGAGCAGCCAAGGGCTGGCCAGACATCAGGATTGACACCATGAAACAAAAACAACTGCCTTTAATTATCATCATCTACAGCAATGATTTATGGTCTCTATTTCTCAGTAAGTGTTCATCCTCAAAACAAAAAAAAAACTGACCTTAGACACAGGCCAGGTCAACTTGTACAATATAATTTATCATTGTTACAATTTTCCTTCTGACCTGCCTCTGAAACCAAATGATTGATGCCACCCTCATATATATCTGAGGAACCAGCAAAGTGCTTTCAGTTTGTTATAGTGATGCTGGCATGTGGAGTAGGTTTAGAAAACATTCCACCACTCATCACTCACAGTAAAACTCTAAGAATACACCAAGGCTGGTAGGGTAATTACAATAGTAATCCTTATTGGGCCAGAGCCACCTGAGTTTTCTTAAAGAATAAAGAACATCCTTTGACGTAAAACTTGTGCTTATTCAATGACACAACTGGTGTATAAGTGCAATAGTAAAATGAATAAAGTGTCATATATTTACGTGGACAGCAGTACTGGATAGAGAAAAAATGTAGTTACCTCAAAGCTCTGATACAAACGTTAAAGTGACAAAGAACCTTTACACAAAGCAATATGAGTAAGGATCAAAGCATTCTGCTTCATAGACCATGAATGCAAAAAGAAAGGAGGCAATAAAATGTAAAGGCACACAATGCAGAGATATTTCTATCGAGGTGACAGCCTCACCAAAGAGAATAAAAACACTTGATTTTCAGAGGAGGTAAACTACTTAGACAGTAAACACACAAGTTTCATAAGCACTGCGACTATTTCCAACACACAAAATTATACTTGTTTGAAAAACTTGAACACACTAAAAGAGCGAGGATGAATAATATACATCTTCATTCTACAGACACAAAAATATGCTGGATTTAAAAAATGCTTTAAAGGTTAAGTGTTTTGTGTATTCAAAAACAATATTATTTTAAACTTAAGGCCCATTCTCTTACCAATGCTTAAAGATTAGAAGCAGGTTATTAGGCTGAAACACTGAAGAGAGGAACAATACCAAAAATGGTAAGAAAGCAATGACTGCACCAACACTGTCCAAGTTTGAAACTTTAGACAGACCTTGCCCAAGCTGCTTCAGGATAACGAAGTCTACTTTATTACATCAGGTAATTACTTTAACCTTACAATGTCTTTGGAAACCCTATGCCTCAACAAGATGTCATCTAGTATAGTCAGTGTCCTACTCAAGGCAAAATGGATTTTGTAAAGCCACTTAACATTTTTCTACTCTGCACCCTGTACTTGTAGTGTAAAAAGACAGATTCTAATAGATAACTGTGGGTCATAAAAACAAAAAACAAAAAATAAAACATCATAAAATAATCCTCAACCACAATGTTCAGTATTTGAGTAGCTTTTGTTCTAGGTTACAAAGACAGCGTTAGTTATACAAGGAACCTCTCATGCTATGTGTGTGTGTGTGTGTGTGTGTGTGTGTGTGTGTCTCAAACCCTGGTCCTGCCAAGACTTCTAAGCTGCTATGTGTGCGCGTGTCTGGCTCAATTCAGTTTCCTGCAACACCCATTAGAACAGAACACGGTGTCATGTTGAAGATATGCAGTGTAAATGTCTGCATGCGTTGCCTCAAAAAGCTTGTCCAACAAAAATTCAAGGGTCCTTATTAACATGATTGATAATTTTGAAAAAGCATGTCACAGACAAAAATACAAATAAATATGTGCATCTGAGTGCGTGTCGCCATGATCCTGCCAGAGACAGCCTGTCCCCTGGCTTTTTGCCAGTGAAAATTAATGTCAGGATCGTCTTACATTTAAGTCATACATAACATCATTGTAGAAAAGCTGGACAGACAGTTACCAGCTGAATGACTTGACCAACAACACGACTGACTGGACGATGAAGTCATGTGCAGAGACATATCGCTGAGCTTCAGACAGAAACAACAGTATCACTCTCTAAACAAACAAATTAACAAACTGTGCCTATAAAACACAGAGCTAGCCGCTGCTCTGTACCAGAGTAAAGTACAACTAAGAGCAGTAATATAATTGTGTACTTTATAAAACGCCCACATAAATTAGGCTTTATCTAGCTATCACTCCTGAGCTTTTCAAAAGAGCAGCGCAAGCATGTTTGAAGTGCATATAACCTCTTTTCAGATGTTAAGACATAACCTGATGCATGTCTGTGAGTGTTGTGTGGGCCCTGTGATGTCAGGAGGCTTTTTCTTCTTCCTTACACCACTTGAGCATCTTGTGTAAATGTGTGTCAAATTAGAGAGTGGAATGAAAAGAGAGAGAGGGGAGGGAGAAAAGACAGCAAGAAAAATAAAAGAGCAAGGAAAGAAAGAAAGGGCAACCACTGGGATCAACTACAGACCCTAGACCAAGATCCCACTGTGGATAAGGAACCATGTGGGAAAAGAATAGAGAGGAAGAGAAAAGTAAACCACAGGGGAATAGTGAGAACCCAGATTTTCCTGCTTCACTTTCAAACAATTTGTTAATTTCTTTTTTTTTTTTTTACCTCATGGACATATTATGTGTTTAGGTTGTGTTGCATATTATTACACCCACCTTTCAGCACAGCGTGGCTGCTGGGACACAGAGGCAAAGGGTAGAGTAGAGAGGAGCGGGCACCGAGGGCGGCTGTGGCTTCCAGTAAAGCTCCAGACAAGAAGGAACACACTGACGTCCTCTGGCCACACGCACGATAAAACCTGAGAATGAAGTTTGAACATTTCAACCAAAATAATGAATGTTATTGAACCTTATTCAATTTAACTATGAATAATATATTAAGTAAACAATAATTGTTCTTGCATGAAGTTAATAGGGAAAGTTTTTTAGTGAAAAAAAAATATAAAAAAATAACTAACCTGATTTGATGAGGAGGATGACACCAGGAATACTGGTTCAGATCAGATCTGGCTGGGCAGGCGCTGACATTGTACATTCGTGTGGGAGACTCCCTGAGACTAAAGCATCCAGGGCAAGATAACAGGAGCTTTTTGGCAGGATGAATCAGGTTTACTTCTTCTCTGTCCTGCACATAGTTGTTGACCTGTTAATAAAGCCATTAAGAAATAGGTCACTTAAAAGTAACTAAACAAACATTTCAGTGCATACAGGAAAGTGAGAATATCATATAACTGCAGCTCATTTATAAATAAATGTATCATTTATTAAGCTTTTATTTTTAAAGAATGAAGAAGAAAATTCATTTTATCTGACTTTAGGCTATTATATAACATTTGAATCGGTATGTTGTCGTCAGCTCTCTGCTGTTGTCTCTCTCAGAGGCATTTATTTTTTCTTGAAAAAACAGATCTGAAAGTGTGAAAAGAACATAAACAGCAGAAGGAAAGCTATTGAGGTAGAAAATACACATAAAAAAGGTGAGAGAATGATCCAGACAGACTGAGACAAGACAGACATGCATGTAAGAGTGTGAATAATAGGGAGATGGAGAAAGGAAGGTGGGAGGCAGCACACCAAGGTAAGAGAGAGAGAGAGAGAGAAAGAGAAGAGCTTTAACTGTGTGAACATTTTGACCTTTAAGAAAAGGACTACTTTTTCTGTTCACGCTCTTCTCGGAACAAAATCCATCTCATGTAAAAGGAAACAACTTCCAAAGCGGTTGATCTGTTCTTTGTCCCCGAGTGAACCTGCAGACGGGTTCTTCTGGCACAAATTTCAGAGAAAAGCCATTAAGGAAACATTTTGTGGCACTGTAAGTGGGCACTTATGTCTCCAGCAGGGATGGATGTTACAAAATCAGACAAAATCAATACTGGTGACAGAGTGGGAAATGAGTACAATACAGGTTTAATGAGGAAACATTTCACAAGTCCAAGCAACTGTGTCCATCTGCACTGTTTCGTAACACTGCCAGGAAAAAGGTGGGCAAAAAACATATTCCTCAAGCTTTTCATACTTACATTTAGGGTAAAGGTTTGTAATGAATGCTGACTAGCAAACATTGACATGACTTGTACAAACACACGCACTCATACATATAGTGCAGGGGGTGGGATGGGTTTCCTGCATGGGGAGTAGGCCAAGCTGTTGTCAGATCTGGGCCATCCCCAGGGAAAGGAGACATACCAGGCTGCACGTTTAGAGACAAACACATAAAACAAACACATCCAAGACAAGAGCACACCTCCCTCAGTAACTCAGTTAAATAAAAGACAAGAACATGAGAAGCTTGTTACCAAAAGCCCTAACAATTTAAGAAATGCTGAGATTAGGCATATCTGCACAAATAGCTAACAGTGTATGAACAGACATGAAGTCTACTACAACGCCAGTTAATATTGTCCACATTCACTATGGAGCTAGAAGCAAAAATTTGACCGGGGTCACACATAGCACTCATGCCTTGCATTATTTATTCTGCATTTAATGGAGAGACTTTCAGTTAATTAAGGCTGACTCTTCTGTTTCCCATTAGTCATAAAAATCTATGAGGTTAACATCAAATGAATATTTCAAAATGGAGTATCAAAGCAACAGAATACTGTGGCTGCATATCTGCAATGTTTGATCAAATAACGTATTCATAGAAAAGTAATCGACCACTGACTGATGTTGTGTAATATTTTAGGTTATGAAACTGTTTCAAATAAATGAAGTGGGCCAGTATAAAACTATTTGTGAGTTTTATTGTGCTCTCCTTCAGTTCTACTGTAACCGACAGACCTACAGTTTCAAAGAGGTGTATAATGGATCAGTGTGGAGTGTTTGTATATACTTTAAGGGTGTAAAAGAGGCTGACTTGGGAGGACACTGCAGAGAATGTGGTGCTGCTTCTGACTGACACAGAACAGCTGTTCTTTGCGCACACACACAAACAAACAAACTCATTTCCAAACTCCAGGCAAACACGTGGACATACATGCAGACTTAAAGTTGAGATCACAAAAAACATGAACATACTTTCCATAGTTTGTTACTCTTTACTTAGGATTTGACATCTATTTAAGGGAAACAATTTAATAAATCAGTAGAATTGTCTCTTTTCTTTAATACATTTTCAATCATGGAAAATCCCTGTAATGTAAGAGGGCACAAAGTACCCTAGTAGCCACAGTCACAGCAGGGGCAATAACACATGTAGGCAGTACAGGCGATGCAATATCAATAAGCACTGCATTCAGCCCATTATCAGAACTGTATCTATATATGACAGCACTGTATCTCATGTTACACAGTGTGTACAAGAAATGTTGACTTAAACTCAGTGAAGTGAAATTATAACTGCTAGAGACAGATGCACTAATTTGGCTCGAATTTAAATATTATTATTTTGACATTATCAGATCTGACAACAATAACTGTACACAGCTTTGAATGTAAACCGTGCTAATTTGATTTATAGTATCTCAGCTCACCACTTTTGTTTTTCCCTTCTCTGGAAACACAGAAATATGAGCTCCACCTCCTCCTTTATATATGAGATAAGGATGTGGGAATCAAATCAAACAGCCTAAAGTCTTGTTTCTTCTTTCGCTGGAAAATGTTGTTGTTATCCCAATGTTTTGGGATAGAAAACTAAACGTCATTTGTTTCTGCCCCCTGACACTGTGGTGGTTTTGCCTCCAAAGCAGCAACTGAAAAAAGGAAAGCAGGACCGAGGCACAGGTCCTAAAATGCCCCTATGAGACTGGTTCAAAATGCTACCTCTATTTTAAAAGGACCCTGATTTGACATGCAGAAATACATGTTTGTAGGGTGTGGATGGCTTTGCATGACAGGTGGGTGGATCACTGGCTGCCTTGTGCTTCATTTTTTAATTAGCTAAAAGTTAGGCGCAGTCAAGCGCTGTCAAGATTGTGATGGCTGGACTAACCAACCCTAAGCATCAAAACCAATCTTCAGGAAATCTATGGGTGATATCATGGAGGGTTTGTCTATTATGTACAGTCCACATTTGCTACTGACAACACACATTCCTCCATGACAGTTGCTTCAGACAATGTGAATGACCATCCTATGATCCTTACCTTTGTGTTTCTCAAGGACAGATGTGGCACACATGAGGTCTGTCATGATTATAAATTGAATCAAATATTTATGAAGACATCTAAAATCTAAGCTTTGAGTTTCACATCACTGACGGTCAGTCGACATTTTCAGTAATGAATGACTTTACCATTAAGCCCCATTAGCGCCCCGTTGGGTAATTTCTCTGCCTGGCAACAGCCATTCTGGGAAAGGATTATCAAGGGGCAATGTGGGGCACCATGCAGACCACTGAACTTTGAGCTGGAATGCACGCACACAAACACACACATGAACAGTGCGTAGACTTGCTAAAATGCAGACGTGCAAACGTGTGTGACTCATGCCCGTGCTGTTATGCATCTCATACCAGACCCATGCAGTATGCACGAGTATACAGGACACAGAAAAGGCTCATGATATCTCCCTGAAACCCAACCACCCACATCTTGAACTCTAAGCATGTCTTTGACCAACCGCACTCCACACTAACTAACATCCTTTCCCTATAAGAACCATCTCTTTCTTTCAATCACACACTCCTCATCAATTACTCTTATTTTATATTACTCTACACTCTTTAAAGCTTAGGTACAATAACACAACACAACTCAGCTGTCTGTGAAATACTCCAGCAGTGTGAGTCTACAATCCCTTCTCACTCACACTAATGCCATGCATGCACAAAAGGTCACAAAGTTGAATCTAGTCATGATATCATGCAATTAAACACACACAAGCACTCACAAGGGACCAGACAAATCACTGCAACTTGAACCTACCCACCACAGAAGCAATATCCCATGAAGCTGACATTCAAGGAATAGAAATGCATCGTTTCTGCTGAAATCTACTTTTAGAAACATCATGGAGGGTCGAGGTTAGCTGAGGTTAGCAGGGGGTTATTCTGTTATTCTGGTCTGTGGACACAGAGCTGAGGTCACCAGAAAGATGTCAGCCTTAACCCTTCCCTTGCATGGATATTTTCCAGTTGTCTTTAAGCTGAGGTTTGTGCAGGACAGAAGATGACTGAGGTGCAGAAAATTCAACTTTTTAAGAACAGCAAGTTTAATGAACTGAAAGAGGATGAAAAGGCTGTAAATGTGGCAAAGAAAATCCTATTTATTTAGTCATTGCATGAAATATCTTATTAATATACATAAAATAACCCCAGAAAAAATTAAACTGGAAACATTTTAATACTGCAACTTGACTAATGCGTGATCATACTGTATAATAACCTCTTCTGCACATTACGTTTTAGTGTTTCTGCTTAGCCAAAAAAGATTTTAGCAAAGCAATATGAACTCCATAGAATCTCTCACCATCACTTCATACTCGAGATACTGTAAATCATGGAAAGACTCACAAAGAGCCCCATATTCATAATGTCCCTTATACTACTAAAGACTGTTATTGCTTTAATCCAATGAAATCACAGCTGATAAAGGTATGAGAGGGAAATTTTGAAAACGTGCACTCTGCCCACCCAACGCGACAAGCATGTTTAAATCAACTGGGCCCACTTCTATTTGAAAACTCGCGAGGAGCCAGGTATGTTCAGCAGCTCTGGTATCTCAGCACACAGACACTCTAACTCCACCCATCCAAAAAAGTGTAAACCAAATCAAAAGACATAAACCAAGCTCACCCAAACATGCCAAGCAGACATCCCACCACTGTGGTTGAACATGTGATAAGGTACTTCAAATGTGTTTCTTTACTCTGTGATTACTGGAGCCGATTTATGTGTATGCACACAGCTTGCTGCTCTCTTTATTCCAGCAACTCCTGGTTTGCATCACCAAGAAGCAGACAACCTCTCTGCACTGCCCTGTTCTGTTCTAACCTTTTTTGCCACTGCTGTCTCCACAAGGTAATGTTTGCTTTTCTGCACCCTGAACCTGGACTGTCTCACTGCAGGCTGAGAGCTCATTTGTACACCTCATAAGCCAAAAACGTTGTGTGTAGCTGGTTGTATGCATTGTATGCAAAGTCTTGTACAATTTATTTTTCAATGCATTAGCTCCTGGCAGATAGTGTGCAAATGTTCGTATCATTTCTACTGTTCTATTGTTGAGTTTACATTCACTATGCAGTTCACTTAGGGTTTCTGCACATATTGCTTTTTTACACACAGATTTTTTTGAGATCTGCTTTTGCTTGTTGTTCTGTTGTAACACAGACTTTCCCTATTTCAGACCACAGGTTAGCACAGGAGAAATGACAGGAAAACAAACACAATATTAAAAACAACTTCAGTTCACATCAAAAAGGAGTTTGTTCTCACTATGGAGGAAGCCCCCCCATGTGTGACTCGTTTCGTTGTATAGGATGGGCTCTTTGTGGCTCCATGGGTGGATTATGATGTTTAGATTTGTAGGGGGTAGACTCACCCAATGCTGTTTTGTTAATGTAATGTGGATGTTGTAAGCATTCAGACATTTGGGATCCCCTCAAAGCAAAGGATTCCCAGTAGTTCTATAAACATTTATTCAGTTGTGGCCAAAAAAAAGAAGAAAAATAACAATTAAAGGTTTGTATGTTATGTTAAAATACAACATACAACCTCCAGGCAGGAGAATAGATAATGAAAAACAATCATGAAAGTAATCAATAAGTTTGAGAAAGGTTTTGTCAAAACAGGAAGAGATGTAATACAGAAACCAGGAGAAGAGAACCAATGATGAAGTGGAAGAGGAGGTGAAAATGAAGGATGAGAGAGAGGAAAGGATATGATATGAAAAAAGACAGCACAGCAGCAAAGGCTAAACAGGAGGAAAAAAAAGGAGAGAAAAGCACAGGAGAGAACAACAGAGGAAATGGAGAGGGAGGCCAAAGGTGACTTGAATCATAATCCCTTGTTGAATTTCACAAGGAGCCGTTTCACTAAAGATCCAAGAGTTGGGCCCACCTCCTGAGTACAGCCTCACACCTTTAACAAGCTTAGGGTATTATATTGTGTGTACTTTTATAGGTGTGTGTGTAACAGCAGTGAAAAACTTGTGATGGGCAAAAAAAAGACTTGCTATTTATGAGAAACTCAAATAAATACAGGCTAAACCAAAAGGCAAAACATATCAAACAACATGCTGCTCACTGTTTAGGATAAAATAAGCAGCATTACACAGATGAAAACAAGAAAACAGATTTAGAGATTATCAGCTTGTAGCTGTATTTGCTGGTCATCGACCCCTTTTAGAGCGAGTAAAAACAACCCGCAACGAAGAAAGAGACTGAAAACAAAAGTATATATTTACAGGAAAAGGCTACATGTCAGGTTATGTTTGGTTATAATTGCATCTTGTCTGTGGTGACACTGGCAACAGATTGTCTCCATCCAGTGATAAAAACAAGGCAGGGTACAACAACAAGGACTATAGTGGACTTGCATTTTTTGTAAACTCATAGTTATGTGAAACATCAGCAATATTTGTTTAAATATATCAACTACCAAAGCACTGTAAACACTGGTGATTAATATTTTAGCATTAATATTCATTATGGTTACGTTGTTATTAAAGGAATGATAAAGGGTAATATTGACTTAGCAGAGAAAAGATAAAGTGAGAACAATGCTCCTTGATGGTTCTACTATTCACTTAGTGATATCTAAATTATCCGGACACAGTTGTCCAAACCACAGACTCCTTCCAGTTAATGGATCTAGCAATAATAATCATGAGTTCACCATTTTTATTTACACTGCTGTGGAAACAAATCAATACATGCAGGAGGCGAATGTTTGTCCCATAGGAAAGCTATTAAGAAGGCATGCAACAATTTGTTGCAAGTGTAATCCAACTAACACAATGAAGAAATAACAGGAGAATAAGTGGAAATATAAACTGAGCTTTATGCATTTTTGAAACAATAAAGCTATGACTTGAACTGGTCTTTGTAAATCCTACATTATAGTTCATGTATGATTATTCTGGTAAATATTAAAACGGCAAAAAATAGGGAGACTACATCGGAGGTGTGACATGACAGGGAAGTTGTGAGAGTGAGTCAGAAAGGAAGAAAAGTGGGGTCATGGTGTGGGCCAAAACAACCTGGAACCCATTACCCAGAGTACCCAGTGGGACCCTTCTACAGCATCACACTCCCCCCACTTACAGTTCTCATGATGTCATACTGAAGTGAGCCGCTAAACTCTCCTACATAACAGCGCACAGCTCTGGTCAGACAGCCAGAGATAAGACTGATGAATGTTTTTCACTTTTGAAAGTCCAAGACATTAATTATTCATGGTACTGCATGCAGCGGCATACAGTCTGTATGATGTTTTCGGTTTTGGATACTCAGTGGTAAAGTTACTTCTACTGTATCTCCAGACATGTTGATAGGACAACTTTAAAACTTTCACTTTCTTCAACTCTGTAAGACAAAAGACATTCAGCTTAATGAACTACACAAGTCCTGCCGCTAATCATATACATTGCATCACAGCTCCCTAGCCAAAAGACATACCGTAATGAATGAAAAGATTTCTTGAAGCTGAAAGTTCTCCTCTTAGTATAGTAAGAACTCATTGTAAACAATGTACTTACTGTAGCACAGAAAATGTTGATATATTGAAGAGAAAGGGAGAAAACGCACCACGCTCCAGTCCTTCTTAGACTGCGTACACTTACAGAAGTGAGAGAGGAGGCTTAAGCGAGAGAGAGAGAGAGAGAGAGCCAGAGGAAGAGAGGGAGTGTAAGTGATCTCTTAAACAGTAAAAGTAGCAGAGAAGAAAAATGGAGAGAGACAGATAGTAAGTAAAAAACAGAAGAGGGGCTCAGAGATCTCTCCCTGACACACAGGGTACCCCCATATTAGGTTATGAGGCAGCAAGCCCGTCTCAACCAGCAGCAAGAGAAAAGATTTTTATCAGAGAACACACTCTAAACACACAAAGACAGAGGAGACACTGGCATACAAGGTTTCAATCGATCTCTCTGGGAGCCTATCCAATGTGTAAACAATGTCTAACAATACTCAAATAAGGCCACTGTGTTTTGATTAGGAACAATTACACAGACCCCCTCTCACTTTTTAGCAAAGCCAATATCAGTCATCTGAACTAATCCTAATTTCCAGCACAAAAGACATCATGTAAAAAACGAAAAAAAAAACAAAAAAACAAAGCAATTTTTATCTCACAATAACAATAACACGCTACTTTCCACAAGAAATGTTACATTTTGTAACGTAGTATCCGTCAATCAAGGGTAAAACAACATAACAGCAGTCTGAATATTGTTGCTTTACACATTATATTTAGGGTGTCATAAAAGCTAAATAATATTCATGTTCCAGGTTGGCTATTTGGGTGACGCAGTGGAGCCATTAAACCAACACAGATAGAGGTATAACCACTTGATCCTTGCTATCAGCTTTGCTCCGGTGAGCGTTTCTATGCCAACCACTAATTAAAGGCCAGTGCTGCAGCTTTTCTGTGGAAGCAACACTTGCTCATTGTAACCCACAGCTTCAGCAGTTTATTGTAAACAATATTATTATTATGTGTATCAACACATCTGCTGACACATCACACATGGTAACTGTAAATGGTAACGGTTCACTTAATGACAGTGAACTTTGACCAATTAGCATAAAATGTGCACTGTGGAGAAGTCAACATAAACACAGCCATGTTGTGTTGAATATTTTTAGTATTAACATTTAACGTGTCCTGAAAAAGAGCCTGTCCTCTGTAGCAGAACATAGGCAAACCACTCCGCACGCTGTGACTAATAATGAGTGGAGGGGAATAATGAGTTAGCACACATCCACAGAATTTATCATTTGACAAATATTCAGTGGAACTGAGCTGAAACACTTCAGGTAAGGTTTCTGTAATAAGAAAGGGCATCCTCGCACATAATTACAACAGTCACTGGTCTAAATGAATACAGTGTGTCCTATTGGATCTGCTTAATCAAGGAAACATTAATCTGTTTCATGCCCAGCTGACATCAAAGTGGTCTTCAGAACAAAGCAGACAGCTGTCCTGCCCTCACTCTTTGCTTTGCATTTCTTTGATCAATACTCAGCTAATAAGACTGGTCTCCTGAGTCAGTAATGAGAGGTCATGTATTATACTACATTTATCACATTAATTGCCTTTAGAAGACATAAAGTCTCTAATCAATATGAATTAGAGCAATGATATACAGTAGTAGAACATGTTGTCTGTTTCTGCGACTAATTACAACCACCCGAGTCTCCAGGCTGTCATCTCTGTTGCTCTCGTCACACCTCAAATAGCTTTTTAGAATTTATACACACAGTTTGGAAGAATAATTTACAAAAAAACAGCCAGGCTCAGTATATTTTCAAAGGCATGCTGCCCTCTAGTGGATAGGTGGTATGTAAGTACTTTATTACTGTGTCACTCCGTTCTGTGAATAAACTCATGTCTGACTGTCAAAACAATATGTCCTTGAGAAAAGTGCTCACTATTTTAGACATTATGTTCACAAGAGTTAACATCAGCTAATCAAGATAAATAATCAACAATGATGATGAAAATATTTTTTTCTTAGAGCATTCAGTTAATCTCTTGATTAGTGCTTCAATGAAGTTACAAAATTATCGGTATAAAATGCACACAAATTATAATTGCAATGAGATAATCACTTAAGTTTGCTTGTTACAAGACATTCAATTTATGTCACAATAACATGGGAGACTGTGCAAATTCTTGTGTAAATTCTTATGCAAGTGTTTCTGTGTTCTCATGAGACATAAAGTTAGGAGTCACAAACCAAGTACCAAAGTGATCTGCCATCCAAGCTCACCTGTGGAGTGTCATTGTTTTTCCTCCACTAGATGGCGCCAAAGGCTGGTTTATTTTCAAATCTTATTTCTATTCAAAGGATCAGTCACTTGGTTTCATTATTTTTCTCATGAGCAAGCAAGATAGTATATATAATGGCAAACTTATCAGTGTTTATCAAAGCGGAGGGATTATATGTCCAATGCTGCTGAACTCTTCAACAGCAGTTTGCCTTTGGTGCTTCATCATGGGACTCCTCAAAACTATTCGAACCTTATCAGTAACTTTAAGATAACAGAAAAAAAATCTTTTTTTAATAAGTTTCTCAGAAATCCTGTTTACTTTGCCTTTGGCAATCTATTTTAATGCTGTTTAAAAAACACATGCAGATGCAATTAAAGCTATCACTGCACAGCATCCAGCAAGCTCAGGAGTTTAATTCTGGTTAAATCCCCTCTGGTTGACCTCTCAAATTATGAGCTAAACAGTTAGGAAGGGGAAGTGGCTGGCTATTTTGATGCCAATTGTGTTATTCTTTGAGTTCAACAATAATAGTATCATCCACAACTTTGTGAATATTGCTGGTGCATTTTTATCCAAGCACTCTTTCAATCACACCACTAAGACCAAATAATGCTTCTCATGACATCACAGCAGGTGAAACATGAACCACAAATGAATATATGACAGTGATTAACCTGGGAGAGGTCATAATAATAAAAGACTTAGTCACCATGACAGGAAATTTAGCTGTGTGTGGTTATTAATCTATCACAACACCAACTACTGCTGATAAATCCATGTATTTATGATACATTCATGTAGTTGTCATCCAGCAAGTGACACGCTGATCTGGAGTGTTTGACATACTGTTCAGATGTGGAATACTGTATGCCAGATTCTACACAGTTTGTTTTGGTGTGATTGGCCCTGAAACCCAGATTAACAACCCCTACTTCTGGATCTCTGCAGGGACACTTCACTTCTGGAGTGCTGCCATTTTCCCACACTGTCACACAGATGTGAGAGCCCTGAGCTAACAGCTAACACACACACACACACATCTCAACCCACTGAAGCAAAAACACACCCGCATGCAGTTTTGACACCCTCCTGCCACACAACAAAAACAAACAGATAAAATGTGTCACTAAAAACAGCAGCACACGGGCTCCTGGGCAGCAGATTCATCTAATCTTATAAAAAGCAAGTGGGCCGAGAATTGAGTCACAAAGTGTTTTAACAACCTGGAGGTCACATTGTTCAAGGAATTGTCATTGCGAAAAAACAGTACTCCTTACAAAGGCATGCTAGATATTTACTGTCCTACCCCTTTTCAGTGTAAGCAGACATCTGACTAAACAAGAGTGTCTTAACACACACACTCACACACACTAATCTCTGCTTAAGCCATAACACCCAGCTGGGTGAGAAAGTGGCCTGCTCGGCACATTCCGTTGTGGAGGCACAACGCGCACACAGAGAACATAAGAGTGATAGACCTAAGGTTAAATGAGTGTGACATACATGAAGGATGGGACTATAATTGAAACTCATCTTGAATCCCTTGCTTTTTGAAAGTGAGTTAATTAGAGAAGTGTAATTTATTATTTATGGCTTGAACTTGAAGTCACTTCACACAGTAAGTCTCAAAGGGCATCTTTGGTACTCGCCACTAACACATTCTGTACTGCCACTGATACAATTTAAAGTTGCAAAATGGATTCAGGTCTTTGACACAATCACACACATTACATTTTTTTTAAATTACATTCCTTGATGATTACACAGAAACAAGGAATGGCAGACATGCTGCACTTGACTGGCAAGCCGGAATGTTTTTTTCCCTTCAGAAATATGTTCGTGCCATGCTCAGCTAATTTTCACAGCTTGGCATCACCTCAATTATTTTTTTCTTCTCTTTTTCCAACCTGTTTTCTGCAGTTCATTACAGAGTACACATTAGTAAGAAGCTGGTTGAAAGCCCCTCATCAAACATCAAGTTAAAACAAATGAAACACAAAAAGGTAAGACAGCCAGTCTGTGTGCATGCATGAGTGTGTAGGAGACACCAAAGAAGTTTTTTTTGAATGGATATGCATATTTTCTTGCTATGTGTATCTTGCTATGTGTAGATAAACATTAAAATAAAACCCCGATACAACTGACGCCGGCTGTCTGGTGACCACAAAAATAAAACGAGTCACTCTATTTACTGAGGCAATTACCTGGAAAAAAGCTCAATGCCAACAAAGCCTTATGACAACGTCTGGCACTTAATGAAGGCTTTGAAACCGGATATTTGCTGCACATTTTATCTGAAAGCACAAATTGGTAACCAAGATGTGGAGGTGTTTACAGGAGTTATTACCTGAGCTCTTAAACAACCAGTCTTTGACATGGATATTTAACTTGCAAAGACAGAGGAGATATTTGACAGAGCAAACAAGAACACATCTAATGAGGATTTCCATAACGCTTAAGGCTGTATTTCAATTTTGCTGCTTGAGATAACACTGGCAATACTCTCTCACAGGTATAATACCAGCTTAAAGACTCATCCAGAGAGAACTAAAACACATGCAGCAAACAAAACAATATGCATCACCATTGAAAAAAGCAGATGGAAATGTGGGGTGCAACGGAAAATGAAATGTGTAAGACTGGGCCTCATCTTGGTTATGATCTGTATAAATGGTTAATAACTGAATAAGAAAATACAAGTTGTATTGCTGATGAGTGTCCCCCAAGGAGTGAACTGAAATTGTTCATCAGGTTTAAGTTGCTCTGCGCCAACAGCACAGACAATTTTAATGTTCTTTCCCACCACAGATATTTCTGTAGTCGAGCTTGCAACATTCTAGCTGTAAGTCTACTTATGACAAGACAGGAAAGCATAAAGCATCTCTAGAGGGTTCTGATCCTGAAAAAAAAACTTGCATCCTCAGTAATGGGGAAAAAAGACAAATTTAGAAGCATCCACAGCTCCATTCCCTGTCAGCACCAAACTGCTCATGTATTTACGGAAATGGACACTTGCCACTTAGCCTGACATCAATTTCAGTTAAATGAAAGGACTCAGCAGGATTTAATGGGTAGACTCCACAAAGGCAAACAATAAAATGCTTCTGGTTTCAGAGAGTGTTTGATCCCTACACCAGGTGTGTGCATGAATGTGTGTCTCATAGTTAAAACAAAATGAAACACTTCCCGATCATGGTTTAAACTTCACTGGAATTTAGTGGAAAAAAACTATTTTGGAAAGTGTAGGAAGCTTTCTGAGTAGATATCACTGATACAAAGGAGTAAAAACAACTGGCACAGTGGGCACAATATATAATTTTTCTGCTAAATGTGTGTGTTGTTGTGTGTTAAATTTTGTATAAGCATCATTTATGCCCAGTCAGCTGCCTTCAGAATGGAGTGATTGAATACCTGAAAAAAGTCAGATTTTTTTGTTTAAATGGAGCAGCTTCTTGTTCTATGGAATGTGCTATCATTTTGTGCTTGCTGCTAGCAAAAACAGAAGCAGGATTTACATGTTAATTACATTAAAAATGTATGCAAAACATTCAAGTTCATGGCCTAGTTTACAGTCTAAACTTTCTTTTTGCTTCCTCTCTTTATTCCCTCTGAAACAACCCCCTTCCCCACCACCAATGTTCCTCACTTTTCTTCCATGGTGGATTTTCTTCTTTTTCCACTGTTAAAATCTCATTTTCTCCCTCTTTGCTGGCACATTACTCTTCTTTTTACTCTCTCTCT
This sequence comes from Parambassis ranga, assembly GCF_900634625.1. Lineage (NCBI taxonomy): Eukaryota > Metazoa > Chordata > Actinopteri > Ambassidae > Parambassis > Parambassis ranga. The sequence goes on along the minus strand of NC_041039.1, from coordinate 10,021,592 downwards.
CTCCCTCTATCTCTCTCTCTCTTTCCCTCTCTCTCTCTCTGTCACTGTTACAATCCCTCCTTCATATAATCCTGTGTTCTTTGGCTCGCTTCATTAGTTGTAGCAATAAACACACACAGCCACAGAATATCTCCAGAAAACTCCTCAATGTGATTACTGCAGAGTCAGGTTTAAACGACCCACACAGAAGGCCTGTGTACCAAAAAAGATCACTACCGGTATGTGTATGCATGGGTACCACAATATCTGCACATGTGTGTACTGTATGAAAAACTAGACTACGCACTATATTCAAGATTCTGACTCAAATGTATTTTTCAGTTTTTCATGGCGACTCTTTTTGTTTGCAACTGTGCATTTGTGACTGTGACTAGTTTTTATGATATTGGTGACAACTTTTCTACAACCCTACTCATTAACTGCTACTCAAGTGTTGTCTGACTCTGGTGACCCCTTACTGGAGGAACTCCAATGATGTTTTGACAGGGCAAGTGCTGGCCACTCCCGCATTTTCAATGGGCTTATTATTAAAAGAGCTCTCTCTGGAATTAAGTCAGCCTGTATTTCTAGGACCGCAAAGGAGTCATAAAAACACTTTGGCAAAGTCAGTAACCACACTGCTGCCTGCACATGAGCTTGTGTGTGTGTGTTTTTATGGTTGGAGTGTACAAGCCCCCCCCCCCCCCCCCCATAAAATGTGAGAAACTTTAGACAGTACTTGGCTCTGTTGTGGCTATGTCTGAATCGTACATATCCATCCACATTATGCACACACATGCATTACAGTGCACATGTCAGAATCCCATTATGAAAAAGGTAATACATAAAAAACATGCAGTCACATGCACATTCATGTGCCTTCAAAGTGCAAAATTAAGACTAATTTTGGAGAATTTAGTGTCCAAACTCTTACTTTTTTTGTCCCATCAACCGTTGTAACATCCAAATTATTATTATACATGGCCAAGTGGCTGTGTGGGCGACCCTGGAAATTACATCATGCTGCAGTTAACATGGCAATGCCTGCAAATGTGGTGGAGTGCTAGCCTGCGAAGCAATTAACAATTGTGTCATGTATTTTTTTTTTCGTGTCGTGCATTTTTACATAGCAGAAAACAGTATTATATGCTATTAAGCACTGAATATAACAAACCCATTCTTGTGTAATTCAGTGGTTATGTGTCTTCAGGGCACTGGCTCCCAGTCTCCATGTGTTTTGAGTTTTTACAGGAAGAGTAGGGATAAGATAAGAAAAAAAACAACAGAAGAGCATCCTGTGTGATGCTGCTGCTTCCCACTCCCCACATGGAGTTTGCACCTATAAAACTGAAAAGCATGACTTATTACTAATCACCTCCTATTGAAAGGGTAGGGATAAGCTTTAAATTCTCCTGATGTTTACTGGCAATGTTTGTGAAATGCTTGGAAACTTGATAACAACACAGTAATGTCTCTCCCTCTTTTCTTAAAACTATTTCTTCCCAACTTCATTCATCTCTCCAATTTCCATGGCTCTCACTTTAATGCAGATGCCAACTCTGCTCAGGCCATTTACACTTGTGTGTAATCACACACAAATACACACAGAATGCTCAGTCTTTCAGTCTGTCAGTAATATGGGGAGCAGAACTAACAGAGAATAAATCATTTTTCCGCAGCAGAGGCCTACCCTGAACAAAGAGCCTGTGTGTATGTGTATTTTAGTGTGTGTGTGTGTGTGTGTGTGTGTGTGTGTGTGTGTGTGTGTGTGTTACAGGGCCTATTAACATGTTCCTTGAACAAATTATTCATCTTTCGTGCATTTGGGCATTTCAACCCAAACAGAGGAAAACAAAAACCAAAAACAATTTTTCTCCACTGGAACAAGAATCAATCATCGTCATATTCCCATATGCCACTTGAGCTATTTCTTGTGACAGAGGGAAAGACAAAAAGGATAATAACACAGCATTGCTGTTGTGATGGCACTTAATCAACAATACTTTTTATACAATACAGTCTTTCAGGTACTCGCTCTCTTACCTTTGGTAGCTTAAGTCCAACAAAACGTAGCATCTCTCTGCAGCACCTGACTTCTTCTCCTCCACCACCATGGATTAATACTAGCATTACATCCTTCTTGCTAGGAATCCAGAATCTGTGATGAACAACAAGCATCCAGACATCGTCTGAGATGTGCCAAGAAGGCAGTGTTCTCACAATTGCTCTGGTTCCAGTGCACACTGACTTGGTCACCTTACAGAAAGAAAGGAGAGTATTTAACAATTCTCATTTATTCTGTCAGTAAAGAAGACCACTGAGATTGTTTCCAGAAATGGAATCTTTCCTGTACATACCTTCTGATTATTCCTGAAGAACCGCCTCACCAGGACAGTGGAACGTTCTTTACGATTCCTTACAAACTCTGGGTTATCCAAGGTGGCCTCTCCTTCCCCCTCGTCACTGCTGCTGCCTCCTCTGCTGCAGCTCCTGGTCCCTCCTGAACACAATCCATCATCATGCCCCAGGGTTGTTGCGATGGTTTCAAGAGATGTCCGTTGAAGGAATAGTTTCTCCAAAGAGCATTTGTTGACCCGTGGCTTTCTGTTGAGCCTCTCTAAACTTGAGTATCCATCCTTGTGGCGGTGCCGTTGAATGTGTCCATTTTGTGGATACTGGCGGTGGCTGGCGAGAGGGGAACTGCAGGGAGATGACACCAAGGAGCTGGGTTCACTCGATGGGCTGCCTCGAGAAGAGAGGCAAGGAGATGTCTAGAAGCAGAAAACATAGAAAAACAATGTACTATTTAGTGCCTGAAAAGAGATCTCATTAAATATTACAGTGTAAACACAACAATATTTGAATGGCTTATCTTTGCATTATTACCTTGTGGAAAGCCAGCATGGACACAGGCAGGCTGCCACGACGGATGTGTCTCTTGTGAGGGCAAGATGGACGGGGACTGTTCACAGGGCTCGAACTGGGGCTTGGACTGGATCTAGGGCTATGGCTATCACAGTAGGTGATTTGACTAGTGTAAAGGCTAGACAGGGTGCAGCCATAGTGGGTGCTCTGCCTTTTGCCTGCATCCACACTGTCTCCATAGGTGTTCAGCTGGCACAAACATCCCTCTGAACATTTCCCTGGTTCTGGAGTTTTTCCTTCAGTATTCTTGGCAGTCGACAGCTCAGGTTCAGTACTCAGGACTTTTGAGCTATAATGAAAGCATTCGTATTCTTCATCCAAAATTGTCCCTTTTCCACTGTCACACGACAATTTCCTATATAAGAGGAGGGAGGGGCTGCTCCGCTGTTTTGAATGCCAGAACGGGTCAGAGCCTCGCCATGTTTCCTGTCCATTATTTGGATGTTTGGTCTCTCTACCAGGTCTACTCCCAGTGGATGGAGGTGAAGTGTGCTGAGCCACTACTGCAGGCCTTATTTGTGTCTGATTTTCCTCAGTGGCCATCGTGTCTCTCTATGGTGTCCTGCTTTGTCCTTTGCCTTGTTGCTGTTTTTTTAATAAAAAAAAGCATTTTACAGTTGATGATCACATTAAGAAGAAATTCTCATTTTGTTTTGTCAGAAACTGCTTCCAGCAGTCTATTTTTAAAAAGGTAGTGCTTATTTGTCAATACATAATGTAAACTGAATATCTTTAGATTTTGATGGACCAAAAAAAGATACAAAGGGGCAACTAAGCATTGACTAACCACTGTTAATTGTGTAGCTTCCATAATTTCATCAATACCAACAGATGTATTATTTTAGTCAACTGTCATAGCATGTTACTAACTTAGATAAGATCAACCAAATTAGCCACAAATTCCCTTCAATAGCAATTTAATTTTTCACTGCAGTGTGATCTCATGCAACCTCCTGAATGACTAAGACAGCATGTCTATACAGTGTGCTCTGTGTATGTGTGTTGTGGAAACAGAAGCTTGTGCAGCTGTACAAACCAGCAGATAGAGAACCCACCGAGTTGACCCTGGAGGACTGAGGAATTTCCTTGATAGTGCAGTTACAGTCACAGCTTACAAGGCCATGCAGGTCCTTGTGTGCACAAGCTCTGCCTGAACCTGGCCACGTATTTGTGGCATAGTTGTCCACTTGCAGGCCCTGAAAAACAAAGAGGAACCAACTCTTATTTTATGATTTTAGGCTTGCAATCTCTATAAAAAGTTTCTGAAGCACTTTTTCTTTAGTAATGTTGTTTTAATGATATCTCAAATTAATATTAACATCATCATAAAAGCCTTCACACTTTCCTGAGCATACAAATGCACCCGGTTTTCTTTATCTTCATGATTTCTACTTGCAACTTTCACAGCACTTTTGAAATAGTCCAATATTCTTGAAATACAACACTGTTGCCTTCGAATGAATGCACATACTGTTTTAAAAAGACATTATGCAAACTCAAAAGACTGCCAGGAACTAAAAAAAAAATTGGACTGATCTACATCCACGGTTCTAACAGCCATGCCTATGAAACTGAACAGTCCATTTTATGGCTGGCATCATTTTTCAAAGTCTATAACAAATAAAGAGTTTTTGTTCCACATTACCTGCAAAAAAAATGCCTGAATGAATTTAGCACAGGGGTAATCAAGTGAATCAGAGCTGACCAGGAGAGAAATCTGCCCAACTATTATGAAACACATCCCCAATAGACACATTCAGCCACAACATGTAGGCATACTAATTGTGTGGTACTGGATGGTGGCAAACGATGAATAAAACCAAAATCTAGTGCCTAAAACCTTATAATTAGAGTGACCACAGCCCTCAGTTCCCTGCCAAAATGTGTGGGCTACAGTTGGAATGTGGGGCCGACTCACAGAGAGAAGACCAGCTACACATTTAGTGTGTGTGTGTGTGTGTGTCTGTGTTAGTGGGAGAGAGAAACACAGACAAACGCATATCAAGGTGTCTATGCTGGATGTGTGCAGACGCTTTTCAAGGCTTGGTGCTACAGTCAAACAGACATAACTGCAGCCAAAGGGATGAAACAGACAAGTGCTCCATTCATAAGCCAGCAGTGACATCTTTACCTCATGGAGTAGCTGGACTTCTGTGAGATCACAAACTAAAACAACAATCATGTCAGCACCAACAAAGATAACATTCGAACATTTAAAGATATCATTGTTTGATTTACTCTCAGTTCTTTCAATGCCAGAACACTGTTCCACGCATGAAGTTATGATCAATCAACTGAATTCAACATTACACAGGTTTTAAAAACAAAAAAACCTGCACTGATTAGGAGACATTGTGATTGTTGTTGTGGGCTCTATTAATAATACTTTTTTTATATAAAATAAAAAAACACTAGCTGTATCTAGCATCACATTTAACAGTACACCAACCCTAATATAGAGTCTAGGAAGCCTGAAGAAACAAGTTTTGTAGCCTGTCATAAACCCGATCAAAGATATCAGGCGTGACCGGTTTTATGACCATGTGTTTTTCATAATATTTACCTTTAACAACATATCAACCCTGGTTAAATGTCTCCTGGTTGAATTTCTCCTCTATCTTTAATATACAAATGGCAAGTTGAACTATATAGGAAATAGTCCTGAACCTCTAGAGTGGAATTGCAACATATGAGCACCTGTCTGGCTACATTGTTTTCAACGGGAACACTTAAGGGCCTTTCACCTACTGACAAATGACAGAATGAAGCAACATTTCATATCTACAATGTGGTTGAGCCAATCAAAATCAGGTCATTTTACAGTTATCATTGGCCAGCTCTCACAATGACAACTTCCTCTTCACTTCAATCTCCAGCAAAACAGATTTCACCTCATAGTCTACTAACAGGTCCAACAAGGTGTATCACTTTATCTCTCTCCAGAATCTGTGTTACTGTTGTCAGATATGAAACTTTAACTTTCTGGCACTGCATCATAACTAAAGACTTTACATTCAAAGTGATAAATACATCTTATACCACAATAATACTCCAATATTTCTGCAGAACATCAATATAACAGTTATTACTAATTGCCTAAAAATCACAGATCATGTATGTGAACGCCCTGGGTGTAGTGTAGAACAGCAAGGTGACTAACCACAGCATGGCAAACTATGGCAACACCTGTAATGAAAAAAGAAATGGGTAAAAAAGTGCAATGCTTTCAAATCTACAGGAGATCTACTTAAAGTATGTTGTTGTGAGTGCAGATGTCATATGAGGGTAACTTTAACGCATGTTAGGGCATGAACCAGTCCTATTACAGGTCAGCAGGATAGTGCTAGGATAACAGTTTGGTTACTCAAGCCTGTAGCTTAAAATCCTGAAGCAATGTGCAAAGGACAGCTGTGTTTGCCATCAAGCTAATTTAAAAATCACTCTGAAATTAGCAATGGGATAACATTTCCACATAGTGCTTACAGTATACGTGCAGTACAAATCTTGCCTCGTGACTGCATTTATTAGTTGTAGTTCACAGAGATAGCAGATGAAATGCAATATAAATACTTCTTAGCACCACATCTACAAAACAGACCTGCTACGTGATTAACTCAAAAGACACACTAAACTTTCAGTTTAGTGATAATGATTACATTTCTACACTTGGAAAACAATCACACATGCACACACAAAATACTGTTCAAAGTAGCTCTTGCTATCAGCTGAACTGTGACCCTGGCCGGGAAAGCAAATTGCTCTTCCAGGCTAAATCTCAGCCTAAGGCTAAAAATGCAGACAGACACACATACACACCCACACACAGGAAATCAGGTCACACAGAGTGACAAGTGCAATGACCAAGAAAATACTCAATCACTTCCATTTCACTTGCCATATTATATATAATATTGTCCAATACTTGGAATGAAAATCACAGCATGAAGCTTATATTTCAATGACATTCAAATTATATATTTGTGTTATAATTTTTTGGTAATACTTACATTCAATGTTGGTCCAGAAAAGTGTTTCTTTCAATCTAATACTCCAGGTTTTCCAGGTGTATCAGGATTCCTGTTTACTATCTGGTCATCAGCTGAATGAAAGACAGAGAGAAAGAATGAAACGCTGTTTGTGTGTGTGTGACAGAGACAGCGAGCGAGAGAGCCAACAAACAATATAAGGGATGGGCCTCCCACACCAACACCAAGCAGCAGCCAATCAAAGGTCGACTTCTATTATAATGAGGTACTGTATATCTAAGTTTTTAGGATAAATGATAATTTAGTTTAAGTATGGGGCTGTGATAATTGTTTTAAAAGATTTCTATACAGAAGCAAAGGAAAACTCTTCAACGTAAACCAGACCACCATACACCCTGATGAAATGAGGACAGACAGCTGTCTGCATGTCTTCTGCATATGGCTCTGTCCAATAAGATCCAGCATTTCCCATGCTGCAATACAGTGTAACCCATGTTGATGAAAGCAATGCGGTATGATCTCAGCACCTCTGGAAGCTCTGATAAAATCAGAATCAGATGGTTTTTATTTGTGAGTGTGCCTCAGATATTTCTTCATCTTTATTTCAAAATAACATGGTGTGTATTTGCATTAGCAATTGATAAGGAAAAACTCTGAGGAAAATGACAGAGCAAAGGTCATAACTATACCTGACGGTTTAAAGTAAGTTATGTAAAAAGCAAATTATGGAAATTGTGGATTTCAGCACTAATGCCTCTAATGTGGGTGGTCAGTCCAAAGGAGAAACACTCTGTTTTAATGAGTCTCAGGGCTGGAACGGTTTTGAACCCTTGGCCTAAATAATTGTTTACTCCCTCAAAAAGGGGAGGGGGGTGGGGTTCACTCTCGCATAAAAGCCTTTTTTCTTATGTTCATTCATGAGGGATTATTTCACCACTCATCCAAATGATGACTCACAGCCTGGTATGTGATTAGATCCACCCTCACATGGAGTACAGGAAAGTGAAGCCCAATCAGTGAGGTAGACAGCAACGACTGGCAGAGACTCTTAAACTTGACATGAACAATTATTTATTCTTACTTTATTCTGCCCAGCAGAATATTTTCCAGAATATTTTCCATGTCATTTACTCTGCAGTAAATAACATGGAAAATGTATAAATGCAAAAAAAGAGCTAAAATGCCACTTATCCTCCTGAGCCTCCAAAATACTCCACTAAATACTTCACACTAAGATTTAGTTTTGGATCTTTAACATTCCACCAGCATAACAAGGAGGTCAGGGAGAGAAGGAATCCCCTTTTGTTGTGCAGAGGTGATAGAATAAAAGGCCCTGGGAGTACAATAGGGTGACGCTTCTACTGGTGTTACCAGCAGCAGATTACCTCTTAGTCACAAATATGGCACTGAGAGCAAGAAGACCTCTTAGGGTAATAAAGAAAAACTTTCATGAAGCTCTTGACACAGATTTGACGTCCATGTAAAAACTATGTTGTTCAGTTTTATCCATGATCCAATAACAGAAAATGAACAGCTGCCTTTAAATCTTCAGTATAATGCATTCTGAACCCCCTCCTCCTTACACAGGGGGCCAGAGAAGAAAAGACACATCATATGACTACAATAGAATCACATTCCTTTAAGTCTGCACAATTGAAAAGAAACTAACAAACGTAACCATGCAGTGAAAAGACCTATGCATAGAAAGTTCAAAAGAAAATTCCCTCAAATAAACATAAAGTTACGCGAGTTGTTCAACTTACAGTTTTGCATTACAGTCAAAACAACTGCTGGCAGAGAAGTTTCCACAAACTCATCAAAAAATGAACTAATATTATTAAATATTTCTCAGCTATCACAAACCATATTGTGTTTATTAACCAGTCACTTCAGCATTTTAACATCATTCAAGCTTAAACAACTTTCAAAAAGTCTGATCTGGCCCAAACAAGAAGTGTTGAACCTAGCCAACACTGGGCAAAAAACCTAAAGCCCAAGTGGGTAAGAACCGATGGAAAACTGCTTTCTGACAGCAGCCCTGTAAATTTCAGAGAAGAAATCTTGGACAGAAAACTGTACTCTATCCATAAACAGATAAACAGGATGCGACCTCTCTCATTAGAAGAATTCAAGCCCTGTACTACCTCTAGTGTGCCTGGTTGTTGGAATATGGCATTCTAATATTTGCCACTGCTATCCATTTGTACAGGTAATGTAAACCCACAGACTGAAATTTATCATTGCTATGGATTCAAACATCTTTGATTAATGGTAGCTTTACTCAAAGAAGCCACAAGAGCTGCAGGGAATCAGAGATATCAGGGATCTAGGTCAGAGAAAACTGCCCCCCAGTTAGCAGTTTTTGTAAAATCAAGTTGCCATAGCAAAGAGGCAGAACGTGATGACAATAAAGGGGTAAAAAAAGTGATATGATGAAAGATCTACCTGCAATTTTTTTTGCAGGTTAGCTTTCATTCAAACAATGACTCCCTCTGTCAGCAAATAAGAGGCTGATTTCACTGGAAGCACACAAGACTTTTCATGCAAGGGATCTGGAGAACATATGGCTTTGATTAGAAGGCTGGGAAGTGAGAGACGCCAGTGGAAACTGCACAGAAAAATAGAGAGAGAGGGGTGCTCTGTGTGTGTATATATCTGTTAGTGTGTACATCGGTGTAACAGCAGAGAGAAGGAGGGGTGACTCAAGGAGAGACTGTTTTCGCAGTGGATGATTGCACGCGTGTGCAAGTGTGTGTGTGTGTGTGTGTGGAGTGTAAGCATGCTCTCGTTACAAAGGCAGAATAAAAGATGACTCAGAAGTAGGGGCTGCTGAGCCTAAAAAGCAATGCCATGTGTGTGTTTGTGTGTATATCTACAGAAGAAGTGCAGTAGATGCATAACAAATGTAAGCCATGGTTACAATTTAATGCAAAACCTTTACTGTCCAGTTCTCTCTGTTATCCCTGTATTGTTTTAATTTTGGGCACAATAAATCAATCAATCAATTCCCAATTGCCCACACAAGACCTAGTCAACCTAAGTTCACTTCAGAGTCATGTCTGAGCTGGTGGAAAAGTGGTTTGAATAATGCAGTGAGGAATTTGGCTTGTATTTCTGGATCATTACATACAGTAATTGCATTGTTCAGAAGTTTTTTATCTTTGCTTACTACTGCTCATGTTCACACTTCTGTGCAAGACAAGATCCTGCACTTTAAAAATAGTACAGATATAACTGTGAGAGTATAAAAAGACTTTCCTAAACAGGAAATAAAATATACCCTAACAAATAATTCTTCGAACAAACAGAAAACACACAAAGCTTGGGGTGCTTAAAAATGCCTTAAAGACATACACAATATAAGCTGACACAGTAATGCAAACAAGGATGAAGCTGTGGGCACGATTTGCAAAGTCTTTTGCCTAAAGCAGGTAACACAACCACTGCCCAGCTCAGTGACACTGTTTAAGTAAATTTAAAATGATTTGTAGGTAGTTGGTATGTGTCAAAACATCCTTATGACTCCCGGCAGAACACTGTCCAGAGCATCACACTGCCTCGCTGTTCCTCCCATAACTGCATGCTGCTGGCATCTTTTCCAATAGTAAATGACACACACACACACACACACACAACATGACCAGGTCACCTTCCTTCACTGACAAATCTTCACAAGAAAAACACTGTAACATAATGCATGACCTGTCATGTGTGAAGATGCTTGGACACATTTGTCTACTATCGCCATTTGACCTTTTGTCAAAGTCATACAAGTTAGCCGGGTTCATGTTGCAAAATGCAACACACACAGTGGCATTTAACACTCTTCCAGAGTCAAACACTATAAACACTGATAGCATCAAAGCAACGTCTGGAAGGCAACGCATGTGGGAGGCATTTTCTGGAAGTGAGGATGCAGAGAAATGTTAGAAACAAGTCTGACCTGTGTCCCATCCTTTACTCAAGCTGCTCCTACATACCATAACGTTGATACACACGCTGACCGAAAGTTGAGTAAATATGAATATTGCAAATAGGTATCAACCTGGGGAAAAAAAATCGAAGTATACAAAAAAAATGTCAACCATTATATTGGTTGTTCCCATTAGATTTCAAGCTTCTAATTTTTAAAGACCCAGGTACTAACAATTCTTCAACAGATCCTCCTACCATGAAGTTGTAAACTTCAGTTTTAGTTGTGTTTAGGTTTACTTTTGATTTATTCAACAGAAAAATGTTGTTATTATTCTGGCTGTCTAAGACTTTAGGCTATGTAATTTAAACTCCTCTCAACATAATGCACCTTACAGGTTCCAGAAACAATTGTTGTTAAAAATAACAATAACAAACCAACAACATTGGCAACTTACCAATGTTTATTTACCATAAACTGTGTTTTATTTTCCCTATGGCCTGTTCACTTTACACTGTAAATATGGGCCTGTGTGGCAGACTGTCATATGGAGTCTGTTTATTTTCCTAACATACCATGTGTCTGTGCACAGCACACCAGGTTTGAATTCCTGCCATTCTGTAGGACTGATTCTGATCTGGGTTCGATTCATTTGAGCAGTTTCTCTTTTGTTTGCTGAATAATCTTTTACTTTAAAAGAACATAACATACCCCAAAAAACAACAAATAATTGTCACTATTCCCCAGGTTAACAGTGAACTCACCTGTCAAACCAAATGGGCTAGCATGCCCACTCACCTTTTAAATACATGTTAATGGCAGCTTTAGTAGCAAGCTTATGTGTTTCTCTTGTAACACTCAGACATTTCTTTAACCTTTCTTGCAGCTACCAGAGCCAAGTGAATACAGTTTACCACTGAGCTGACTGGGAAGCCCACAAACCGCGAGCAACTTTACAAACAACCCGCTAGCGCCCTAAACTCTCGTGCAACTCCTGACAAGTTGTGTAAAGTTGTTCTGAGGTGACAGCTGGAGCAAAGTGCGACGCAAACTTACCCCCAGAACTCTCCACAAAGCCACCTGGGTCCGCTGGAACCCCGCGTGAGGCTTCGTTCAGCGCACGTTCTGCTAAGTTCAACTGACTCGCGCAGACAGTTGATGCAGCAGCAGCTCGTGCAGCGATGGGAAATTGCTCTCCGCCGTGATGCCTTCAGGTGCACACCGTAATACTGTACATCCACGGATACTTGCTTTACAGAAGTGTCACTGTGACAACATTCTCTCGTGTTATGTAACAGACTGAGCTTATATGTATTTAATAATGTTTTTTAATGCCGTGGCTGTTTTTAAAACACATTAAGCACAATTACAATATATTCGATTGCACGCGAAGGCAGCACCGCCTTTTCTTTCAGTTTACAACTGAGCCGCGGACAGGAGGACAATAAAGCGCGGCTCTGCAGGCTAGTACTGTGTGAGTGTTAGTGTGTGTCACTACATTGGAATGTCTGGCAACAATTTCTCACCATAGTCGTTTATGCAGCATGTCCTATATATTGAAATGCTTATTAGCCAAAAAAAGAGAGTTAATGTTAGGCGACTTGAATTACTTAAAGGAGCATTTACAGAACTTTTGAGCACACAGCTTGACCGAGTTATGTTAGTAGGCCTACAGATTGCTTTCCACTGAGACACCTTGTCAGTCTCAGTCTGTCCATAATTATCTTACCTCAGCTGAATCAGACAGAGGTCTGTATGAAATGGGTTCATTCAGCAGATAGTATAGTATAACAAGTATAACAAGAACATCAACATCTTGCACAGCAAAAATGATGCTCACTTGGTTGCACTATTGCTTTAATGTAATGCTGTGAAAGTAGAATGGTTTGTTAGGCCGTCCCACTCCCTAGACCACAGAAGCACGTGCTTTAAAGAGAGAGAGAGAGAGATGCCCTTTTCCACTTCTCAGCCTATAACTGCATTTATTTCAACTTGGAAAATGAGGGATTATTTTCCAAATCCCTCATGCTCCACTGATGGGAAGTCTTATGCCATCTGTCAGGAATGTGCAACCCTTCCATTCCTCCAACTCTCCTCCACCCAGGAACGTGCAACCCGTTGGGATTCCCCTGCTCCCTAATTAAAAGGAGAAAAAAAGGTAGGAGATGGAAGGAGGCGTTTCCAGTATCATCTGACATTCTTGGATTTTACAATGTGCCTGCAGAGAAATCACCTAACAAGCCTTCCGATGTCAGGTCTGTGGCATCGCTCTCCTGCTCAAATTCACTCTATTAATGAGATGTAAGTAACATGACCTAAAAGAAGAAGTAGATCTAAGGATTTGACATAAGAACCTGCCTTTTTATGTTTCAGATCTATTACACATCCTATTTACACATGCAGGCGCATCTGATGGAGCGTATATTGACAAGTAATGTAAACATAGTGATAACACAGGATTTTGCTACACTCTTGTGCACACACCTTATCTGAGGGTGTAACCTTCACTTCCTCTTCCAAATCACAGTCATATTTTTGCACAATAGTCACCTTAACTAATCTCTGTGACTGACACAACTAGAACTACTCGTAGTTTCAGGTGACATCATTGGTGAAGATGCATTTGAGAGCAAGTCTCCCTCTGCTGTCAGAAACGGTATATTACACATGCAAGAATATGTTGCTGTATAGCAGAAAAAATAATACTAAAAACACAAGAACAGAGCAGGTCACCAGGAGTTAGACAGCAGCTATAACCACCCAGAACTAGAGGGCCCAAACTTTTTTTTAAATGACTAGTAACAGAAATATCACAAAGGTTATTGACTAGAAATTATTTCCATAATCCCCCATACAGCTGCCACACAAGCATGTTTTAAAAACCCTGTATAATTCTCCTTCAAACTCACCCCAGGCACAAATGAAACAACACACTGTGAGGCTGATAGAAATAGATGGGGAACATAAAAGAACAGATGTAGCACTCAAACTGTAGGTGGCACTTAATGTCCCTTTACTCTCAAGTTATTACCCCTGGCAACAAAGAGCTACTCTGTTCTTCCTCAGCCTTTTCCACACTTCACTTAGCTTGGCGTTTAGCTCAAGAAAAATCCCATAAAAACTTGCTCAGCTCCACAAACTCGTGCAGATCCCTCTTTGGAAGCCTTTGCTTTTGTAAAATATGGGTCATACAGTGACACAATGTGACAGTCATTCTGTATGAACAGCACACAAAAAAAAAACAACAAAAAAGAGAGAAATAAACACAAAGGCACAGTATGAACACAAATACACAATGACTACAGTCCACTCAGCCAGGTACTATTCTGAGTAGTAGCTACCTGACTCAGTGGTTTGTTAAAAGGTTCTGTGTGGCTATAGCCTGGTTTGTACCATTGTCATCTATTGAGTCATTAGGGAAACAATACCACTGGCTTTTAGACAATGCTGTATGTACAGTCTCTACACACTCGAGTGTGTTCCACAAGTTTCATCCATATTTACACACGATTTCAAGGATTCTCAAGTTATGTGTTCAGGTGTGACAGCAGAACAGGGAGCCAATAAAGCTGGTATAGTCAGGCAAGACACCACACAACACAAACTATCAATTCATATAGAATTTATTATTAAATGATAATATACTAAATATTTTCCATCACTATGCAGAAAAAACACATATATCTGTGTGTCGATGTATTGCAATACAGTGAAATAAAAAGTTTTAAAGCATAGTATAAAAACCCTTAAACAGCTTTAGTAGGTTTATAAGGCTTATACAGTAAGTCCTGAGACTGTTTACCTCACCATCAATGGAAATACAACACATTGTGCTTACACTACCAGCATTCAAGTCAACTAAACTAATATTCTGAGGAATAAATTAAACATGAAAGCAAATCCAACTAATGAGCTTCTGCCATGACAGCCGCAGTTATTAATAATGGCACAGTGCCTTTAATAGAGGGGTAAATTTATTATGTCACTCATGATCGGTGCATCACTTTGTATACCTCAGAGATTATTTTGCAAGGTGCAGTTTAATCATTAAGTTCTACCTCTTTGAACCAAAGAGGGGATCAGTATCTCCCGACCTGATATTTTCTTTCACTGACAATAAAATGTAATTTCAGTAGTTTGTTTGTGCACAGATGTGATGAATTCAAAACCACAGCAAACTCCCAGGTCCGTCTCAGAGAGTGTCTCCTTTTTCAGCTTCCACTGATCGCTTTACATTACATAAACCTATAATGTGCAACCTCAGTTATCTGCTGCTTATTAGTGATTTACTGTGTGGGGAGTAAATCTAACTGCAGCTGTGCTGACACTGTTATTAACAGGTTAAACAAGAACAGAAACAGGAGTGTGTGAAAAACAGCAAAGAAGAAACTGCAGGATATTAAATGGAAGTCTAGCAGCACTAATTGCTCTCCTTTTCTAGCTGTATTGCACCCAATTAAACTATGCCAAACAGAGGACTAGAGGAGCACTATGACTTCATCAGTCCCGGATAAGTGCTTTAAACACAGTACCGTTTACTATATCAGATACAAACACAGAACATACAGGCAGCTGTGCTAGATGCCCATATTTAGTGGTAAACAAGGCGGGCTATAGGCATCAAAGGAAAACAGAGAGTAGTGATTGTAACAGAACAACCTATATCTTCCTGCTTTATGACACTGAAATGTGTGTTAAGACTCTTTTTGTTAGGATCTTAACTTATCCAGTTTCACCACCTAAATACACACACAAGATAAAACCTATTATTGGTTAGCCACAAGGTGACGACAGACATCTTTGACTTGGCACAAGAATAACAAATGACAGTTTTCGGTCACGCTTGCACTTCATTATCTGCTTTCATTATTCTGCTTTAGGTCTTGAACTAATTCAGGAAGCTATTATCACATGAGTGACTGCACAGCTGTGCATCACCTGATTTGATGAATTGTAGTGGCAGGTTCATCACACATGCCCCCATGCAGAGACATACTGTGAATAACACATCAAAGTGTGAGGTTATTTGCAAGATATTTTTAGAGATGACTAATTTGATGCTTTTGTTTTGGTACACCTGTGATCTCGCCATTATCTCTGTAGTTTATATTTATACTTAGTATGTGCATTTCCAGGATTTCAGATCTGCTCAGGACAAAATGCTGGTAAGTGAGCAGCCAAATTAGGGGAAGCTGGAGGTTGGAGTTCTCTGTAAGGCACTTTAAAGATAATGTTTAAAAAAACTGAAGGTGGTGATGTGGGCAATACAAACGGGTGATAAATCCCTGAGAGAAACACACAGCATGACCCTGTTTTAAAGCAAAAACTGCTTTTTATACAGTATTTATGGTGACTCAAAGGTTTGGAATGTCTTTAAAACACAGGTCATAAAATGTGTGCATTAAGGGGATTATAGCA
Organism: Parambassis ranga; assembly: GCF_900634625.1. Taxonomy (NCBI): domain Eukaryota; kingdom Metazoa; phylum Chordata; class Actinopteri; family Ambassidae; genus Parambassis; species Parambassis ranga. The sequence continues at coordinate 10,005,371 of NC_041039.1, read as the reverse complement.
CTATGTGTGTAGCATTACTTTTCCATTAGTTGGAGCAGATGATGCATTATTGCATTGTCACTAATTTAACTACATGGAAATAAACTTGGAGTGAGATGAGAACGGTCACTGCTGTTTACACCTACAGCTGTACAGTGGCCCCTTCATCCCCTGTTCCAGGTTGGACATCTGCTAGATGTAAATAGCATTGTTGGCTATGGACACCTGTATTCTAATGTAATGCGGTATGAATAGTCCCATCTCAGTCAAGCTTTGGCATTTCTATAAGGTTAAAGCCAAGAAAAATAGGTCTATGGGTATTCTTTGTTAAACTATTTCATTCAATTTTTTTCTCATCTATCCCGTATATATTTTACATTTTACATTTTTAAATGTATATGATAAGTTGACTCTTGGAGAATCAACATGTACATGATGTACATAATGTTAAGTTTCAAACTGTCAAGTTCATAACTGACCCCTAATAAATCGGGTCTTTCCATTTCTGCTTTTAACTCTCCAAAGAGCTTAAGCTTCCTCACAGGTTTTGTAAATAACGAGTAAAGTACAGAGTAAATCAAGAACGTATGATAGTCAAAAAGGTAATGGTAAATAGAAATACTAAAATAATAAATGTTGCTTTTTCTTCTTTTCAGCTCTTGCGAGAGTTGGTATACCACTTTCTAAGTGCTATTCCGCTGGTGCTCACCACTATGCACAGCGCCCCTCCAAGGCTCCACAAAGTCGGTGCACGGTTAAAGAAAATGAACTGGAAGATGAACGCCAGCACCACATCTACAGTCCTCATCAGTGCCACAGGTCCAGCCTTCTCAATCTGCAGGGCCTTTGTGAGGAAGGTCTGGCCAGCAATGCCCAGGACAGCAATCAACATCAGCATCCAGCGATCACGGCCACAGAACGGCAGTTTCCATTCCCCAAGGACGGATACAGTGATGAGGCATTCGATTAAACCGATGACAGCGTAATACCAAACAGAGAGGTAGTAGTGGACACTCTTTCCCATCTTGCGAAGAACAACAAATGTAAAAGCAGCTCCAATTGCTCCTATAAATCAGGGAATAGGACAAAATAAATACATCAATCTGAAGAAGTGAATACATTCATAGCAAAATATGATGTGCCTACTTCAAATACACTTCCAGAAGTAAAACTAGCATCTTAACATCTACCTCCTGTCTATGCCAAAATACCAATTTCATTGTTTTTAGAAAACATCACTGGAATTAACTGTATTATGTCTGTCAAAGCTGTTGAGGTGAGCACAGAAGCAGTCCACTAAAAAAATAATTGCCTTTTGTGCACAATTTTTCCACTTTGCTTTTGGTTTAAAGGCATAATTACAGACATCAAATGTTCTATTGTCATTAGAGACTCCAAGAACCCTGGATGACCCCCTCAGAAAAAAAACTATGACAATGGAAAGAGTGTGTCTCCCAGCTGACCCAACTGTCCAGGAAGGCTATATAGCACTTCATTCTCCTGGATGCCACAATAATCCTGACCTGGAGGTGAATTCTGCCCACTCAGTATGGTCAAACAAATTGGTAATCGCATCACCTGCAAAGGCAGCAATGGTCCCTTTGATGTGGCTAGCGTAGTTGCCCTCGATGCCACGGAGACGCTCGCCAAAAAGGAACGGTGGCCGGGCAATGAGGATGACTCCGGCAATAGTGAAAACAGTGAAGAGACAGTCCCAGAGGGTACATTTCTCCTTCAGGAAGATCCAAGCCAGGAGGGAGGTAAAGACTGGATTACTGAGAGGTCAATGAAAGAGAGAGTGTCAGAGAAAGAAAGACAGAGAGATCAGAGCATGAGATGACGGTGTGTTAGTCCATATGTACAGAGGCACGATCAGCCTGACGAGATAATGCCTCTGGCCATAGGTATTGTTGGCACAGACATAAAAGGTGACAGTTATACAATTCAAGGAGCTTAGAGTGTATTTGCAGTGTTGGTATATCCATTGAGCTTGTAGCAGCTTTCACCTGAACATGATGACTGTGGCGTCTGCCAGCGGCATCTGCTGAACTGCATAGAAGAGCAGGATCATGGCATTGGAACCAATGAAACCTCGAAGCACCAGGTATATACGTTTATCTCTGGGACCGAGGAACCCTGTCCTGGAGGAGCAGAGATATGAGGATGATGGATGAATGGATGGCTGCATGAATGGATTGATTTTTTTAAAGAGGCTGGATGCTGAAAATCTGAGTGGCATCACAGACGACTGAGGAATGACAAATGGCTTAAGAATTAGATAGATTGAATGTGGAATGACAGTGATGAATGGATGCAGAGATGGAGCTGACGGAATGATGGGATGAATAGATGGACATGAACGCCAGTGGTAGTCTTTAGGAATCAAGTTTAACAAGCTGGTGGATTACCTGACAGTAGCTGAAAGTGTCTAAAACTGCCTTATTATGGCTTTAAAATTATAAACTGGATGAAGTCATGAACACAAAAGTACATCACTGTTTTTACCTTAATCTAATCAACAAATAAATTGTTTGCTAAATAACTTTTTGTATTACCTTTATTGTCATACTTACTTGTGGTAGATGAGTAAAGGTGCAACAAAAAGCATCTGGAAGAAGCAGCGTATGGCGCTGATCTCTATGGCGTGGATTCCCTGGATAGTTTTCACCAAAAGGGAAATGATGGAGAAGAACACTGTGGACAGGAAAGCATAGAACAAACCCAGACCTGGACATCTCGGTGGTTTCTCTGTACCTGTAGTGGGGAAAAAATAGAGGCCAAAGAACAGAAGGTGAGGGTGAGGGGAGAGATAAGAATTGTTTATTTTGCAGATTCACCAACTGGAGGATGGAACAGTAAAGCTGAGAGTATGTTATTGAACTCTATGTGGCCTGTGTTACAAAAACCACAAACAAAAGATTTCCCAAAGACTGTGGTGCAGTGTCGAACTCTTTCTGTGGAGCAACACACTGATATGTTTGTAGAGATTAGCTTTCACCCAGAGGCTACCTCAGGTGCGCAGAACTCTCTTTGTCATATACAGTATTGAGTTTCTTAGCATGACATGGATGGATGAGTCAGAACAGACTTTGCTGGACAAACAATGTAGTTACATCGTATTTAAACACCCAAATTTCACAAAAGATCAATATAGGAGCCATCTGTATATTTTGACACAAATTAAAATCAATATCTTATTTGTTAGTGGGATGTGATGGCAAAAGCATACAGATGACCCTGTTACAGTAACAGAGCACAGTCATCCATCCTCTTAAAGGATAATGGAAAATGTTAGGCTGGCTTACAGCAGCCTATCACAGAGGCTCCACACATAGCAACCAAGCTACTGTGCTGGGAACGCTATTATATATCCACTAAATGTTGATTTCTTTACACTTCGTTAAAACTGTGACCATTGAAATTAAGAAAAAGAGTGTGAACGTGTTTTCCACTGACTACATCCCGGCTAATACACGTGATATCTGTTTTCACTGATACATGACGTTGTATAACGTGAGGCTATACAGGAAGTGATTGGCTCTCCTGCGGTTTCTCACTTCATTTACGCATCTCCCTCCCCAATCACAAAGTTGTCGGGACTGATGTGAAGGTGGTGAACACTTATCGATCACTTGTTAACTAAGTGCGTGCGCTCTTCTACCTTCACGTGCGCTCTCTTCTCGGGATGCGTGCTTGCCTCTGACGCAAAACGCCGGCAGGCACAGCGTTTCCTTCTCGCCGCCTTCCAGTGAATTTTCGCGTTTTCTCGCTTCCTCCTTCTCGGCATCATCATCATTCTCATCATCGTAACCCAATGACGCGTGACTTCGCAGGTGAATCCTCTCCTCTGCTGTCCCTCCGTCGGCGCTGCGCCCCCCTCGCTCGTAGCCGCCGCCGCTGCTGTTTTTGTCATGGCTGTCAACTTTATGAAACACCACCGTAACGTCGTCCTCTATGGATAAAGCCCGCTCCGGTGCGCAGTGGTTGCAGTCGCCCATGGTAAGATGTGGCGACTGGGCGGCAGCATACCTCGGTGAGAGTGCTGTCCGCCTTCCTCCCCCCGGTGTCCTGAGTGACTGAGAAGACAAGGTTAATGACTAACCTTGGTGCCAGATACACAAAACTCACTATCTGAAGTGGGTACTTTACCCACAGGGGGGCAGGAGTGAACACAAACCAACTCTGCTGGGCAACTAAAACATGACCCAACGTTCACGCCCATTGCAGCAGGAGCTGTGGAGACATGAACCAACCAAAACACAGCTCTCACACATTTAGGATCACACACATCTTTATGAAAATACATTGATACATATAAAAGCTATGTTATGACTAATTTGGCCTCAGTATGTTGAGTGACTGTCATAATAATCATTATACAAAGTGACTTTCAGCTCAGAAATAATATTTAACAGATTCAGGCATTACTATGATTATAATGTGACAACTCATAATCATAGATATAAATACTTAATGTACATAAAAGGGCACCTGTAGAGCCATTCTACTTAGATATTTTCCATGATAATTCATAGATTTAGCACTTATTTGGAGCCATACTTAACCCTTATTATTCAGCTCTATGGTAACATACTGACCGGATCGTTAACCGAGGGAGTGGGTGATATGAAACCTGATATTAGACAGTACAGCCACATGAGAAAATGAAACTTGAAAAAGAGGAATTAAGTATCTGTAACATTATGAAGCAAACAAACAAGCAGTTACAGAACTGATTGATCTGATCAATAATATAATTAATACCAACAAATAAACAACATTTTAGTATTTTATTACCACTATACATAAAATACAATGAAAAAAGAAAACAAAGGCTTCTATCCTCTATCCTTACCTAACTAGATTAGAATGACAGTAAGTCTACTGTTCTGCAGAAGTAGCATGTTTACACGGCATTTAAGGAGGTTGTCCTTTTTTCACTATACTAAAAACTACCTATGAAAAATAAAACACTGAGTGTAGTCCCCTCTTTGTACAAAAGTAATACCATAAATTACACAGTGTTGTAAACATCATATTTGGCAAATTGTTGTCAGTAATTGTTACCAATATTTTGTTCCTTTTGTGTCAGAATAAGAGGACCTGCGTGTGAAAGCACAGGTAGTGTGTGCTGCACAGTGGTTGGCTTTTAGTTGTGGAGTAAAGACAACAATGGTTTTGTCAATGAGGGAGAAAAGGGGCAAGAGTGCAGTGAAAGAGAGTGGGCTGGGTGACACAGTGGGATGCTTCTAGTGAGTCATTCATCAGAAATCAACACTGTGAGTGTCTGCATCATGCTTAGTCTTGCTCCACTGAGGGACAGACAGTTTCTCATAACGTTTTGTGGATTTTTCACTTCATTTAGTAAGATGTGGGGCTTAAAAGTGGAAATCCTAAAGATTTCATTTTGTAATAAATGTCTGTCAACTAGAGAAATAGGTGTTACAAACTGTGGATGTATTTCTGCAAAAAAAGAACCATAAGCCACACACTGTTTGATGTGTTCTTCACCACCTCACAGTCAGGTTTCTGCTAGGAAATATACACAGAGCAAGAACAAACTTCCTCTTGAGTGTTCCTGTTGAGAGATTAAGGGTTACTAATAAATAAACCTGCAATTACAGTGTATCCCCACAGGTGTCACCAGAGAGAACAAAACAGATTTTTAAGACTGAATGTTAAAAACTAAAGGCAGATGGATTTCCAGTGTTTCCGGTTTCTAACTATGTGGAATATCTGGTCTTACAATGGCATGGTGTGCTGAACATAACTAACTACATCCCTGCTGCATTAAGGTTTAGATTTTAATGTGTGGAAAATTGTCTCTTAACTAATAATGTCACAGTGTGAGACTTAAATGTCTTGGCCTCCCTGTCAATGAGCAAAACTGAAGAAGCCTTACTGTATTACAGTACTGTAAACAGGAATTAGAGTTATTATACAACCTCGGTGTCAATAACCTAGTGAATTTTCCTGAAATGCCTTGATTAATTATAGAAATATGCTTTCTTCCCTGCATTTATCAAGAAATATATCACTGCAGCAATTATTTTAGTAGTCATCATCACTACCAAGTTGCCAGACTGTTCCTTTCAAGAGAAATTAAAGCAAAAGTACATATTCATGTCTCATAACAGCAGTGACTTTTGAGCTTGTTTTTTCCTGAAAGAGTATGTAATTGTTTTATAAATGGTGAATAAGGCATTCCCAATTTGTAAGGGGGCATGGGAAATACAAGGCATTTGTCAAAATGTGTTTGCACCTACAGTATAAGTGATTATGGAAAATCCTTTCCACTGTCATGGAAAGTTCCTGAACTGGATTCAAAAGGGGAGTTCAACAAAATCACAGAAGACAGAATTTGAATGGTAAGATGTCCTTAATGGATGGTGGGTTTAATTACTCAGATCAATCATGAGATGCTCATATATCTGAGTTTTCCCTTTGAAGCTGGATGCAAACAGGAACACCCGGCCATCAATGGAAACTAGAGAAAATGCCCGAGGCGCCTGGATATTCATCTCCTGAGATGGGACAAACTGGCCCCTCTTGCTATCCCATTGGTAGACCTGTGTCAGTGAGTAATCACTGCCCAAGATGGCATACTGCCAGTTGCCGATGGAGACAGGCTGGAACACCATTGAGCCACGGGAAGGAAATGTCTGGACCTCTTTGAACATGGCACCGTCCCAGCGCATCACCTTGGAGTCCCCGATGAATCTTGTCAAGCATATAAACAGATCACCTTTGAAAAAAGGACAAAGATTCAGAGGGACTGTTTAGTCTACACATTCAGCTACTAAACTCTGGACCTGAAACAGAAAAACAGCTTATGTAATTTAAACATAAACTATTTCCTGTTCAGCAAAGAGCCACTTACAAAGCTAAGATTTAAGAAAAAACAAATGCAGGCAACATTTTATAGTAGTGATTTATGGGCAGGTTTTATCTCCCTTAGACCGCCTCTTGCCACCTCTGCTGTGCAATGAGGAAGTGTAATAAATTGCAGGTATTAGTGCGTCATATGTTTGTTTTTAATTAGTCACTACAATATACATTTTGACCCTGGATCCAAGTCCACCATCAAACATAGGACACACCCCAGGCATACAGAGTACAAGGATAAACTAAGCTGTGATCTTGTCGGGTCAGAATTTACTTGCAATGTGTCAAAAATACCCCCATTTACTGCTATTTATCTCTCACCTTTGACTCGAAAGTGTTTGATAGAGAAGACGTCTTCCATTTCTGGTATGTCTGTCCTGCGGTCAAACTGTTTCTGGCTTCTGTTCCACTGGTACACAACGGGCCTCTGGGAGCTGCTGGACAAAATCAGGTGAGGTTTGTTGGCAATCTCCAGATATTCCACATCTGTGTCCCGGAACCACGGGTGCAGCGACTGGTGGGAGTAGAAGCCATTGCCATTCCACTTGTATACTGTTGTGGAGCCAGCCTGTAAGTGGTTAAAATGTCAGCTAAGGTCAGTGTTATTCAAAACATATGTTTTCAATTCACTAGGACAGAAAACAATTATAACACAACAAGTGTGAGTGTGCATGCCCGAGCATCCCCAAGCATATGTGAGAGCATATGCAAACATTTGGCAATACAAGGCTAATAAGCAGGAGCAGACGTAGAGCGACATGCTGCAGAGAAGGACACTGGGAGAGAACTGGCTGACATGGTGGGTAGAGAAGATTAGAAGAGCAATCTACATACAGTGCATGCACACAATAACAAGAACACCTATACTAGCACAAGCATGCTACTTAATACTGCGTTTATACTGTATTTGCTCTGCTCAGAAGTTCAAGTATGTTTAAATATTCGGAAAAAAACCTTAGAGCTGTCAGCAATGACGAAAAAAGACTCTCCATCGATCATGAAGGTCTCAATGTCATTGGGTTTTCGAATCTTCAGGATGTCAATATCCTGGATCTTGATGAACTTGTTGGCGGAGATGTCACGCTTGTAAATGTGCGAGCCCCCAAACAACTGGGCCACAATGATAAAAAGGTGGTTGTCGATCACCATGGGCTTGCAGACAACTGTGGAGGTGCCTAAACAGGAAAAGGGAAGGCAAACTTCAACATGAGTACCATAAAGGTAAACATTATACCCTGCAACATTTAAAAAAATCATAATCAAAGCACAGTTTCACATGTTTCAACTTCTCATTTATGACAGGTGGAAACATTTAGACAGAATTGATTCCTAACACTGATGCTGCTATTTACTTGTTTTAAATCAATAAAGTATGTCTATCTATCTATCTATCTATCTATTAGGACTCACTTTCAATGGTGTCATAAGTTCTGAAGGTCATTTCAACATGATCCCATTCCAGGAAGCTGCATGTTCCAGCAAAGGGCTGCGCAAACACCACATACTGTTCTCTGCCAAAGGTGAAGGCTTCCACCGAGATGGACTCAAACTTCAGCGACTGATAGGCGGCAAATTCTGAAAAAGATAAAGTGACAGGTCTGTAATTCTTAGTATCTCTACTCATTCTGGCATACACACTGGTATACATTTTCAGGACGCGACACAAGAGATGTGATACCTGCCGTGATGCAGTCAAAAGAGTGTGGCATTAGGTCATTAATCTTTTTCCCCTGGTGAATGGGCGGCCCGCTGCAATAGATCTGATCCAGGGTGGCATTGGTGTGATGCATCCACTCCACCAACCACTTGAGCTTGCAGTCACAAATCAGGTTGTTGCCTCGCAGGTCCCTGCATACATGCATGAATGAATCACATGCCATGGATTTACTCTTGAAACATGTATTTTAAGCCTTATTATTTCCAGTCACTGCGTTGCCCTCTGTTTTTTTCCTACTTGGCTGTACTTCAAGCCCAACAAAGCCCCAATAAGTGTGCTATGTCCTGAGTAGTCTCATCATCCAGTCTAAATAGTAATTAACCTTGGAAGAGTGTATTGAATCCACGGACATGGGCATTATTCTGGCTGATTGTGGCCCAAGCAAGTTTTTTTTTTCTCTGTATTTGACTTGTTTACCATTTACCCCGACATCCTGGCATCCTAACTCAAGCCTTCCTCCTCTCTTCTTCAGATTTGACAGTAAGAATTTAAAATATTTCTCTACTACTGAAAGGGTAATAACAAGGTTGTGCCCTAAGGTGCATACATATACTTTTACAAGCATGTATTTCAACTCTTTTAAGTGTATTTTTAAATTTTGAAAAATTTCACATTATTACTGTGTGAGAAAATGGACAGAAGTCATCAACTGGTTGTCATATTGAAGTAGTAATCACATAGAGAATACAATATCCTATTGTGATCAAATTTTTTAAAAAGAGTATTAAAAAAAACAACTCACACTTTGGCCAAAGCATCCATGCCCTTGAAAACATCTTTGGGCAGCGTCTCAAGGTTGTTGTAAGCCAGACTCCTAAACAACAAAGGGGAAACAAAATACACACAGTGATTAGATTAGACAGTACCTCTGCAGACAACACACAGGGAGAGCCATTTTCTTCTGGTTGTTAGCCAGACTGACTGGCGGAAACGTAAAATAAACAAAAAATAAAATAACAACTATCAGCAGAGTAAAGCTCGGAACCACTCTGACAATGTTCCTGTAGCACAGCATGATCAACAAGGAGCAGTGAAAAGGGAAGAGGACTTTTTTGTTCACAAAGTTTAAAAGATAGATGTCATATTTAACACTGCACTATTACTGTAACGAACAACACCCTTTCCAGCCAAGAGAAGCAGACCCTACAGAAACATTAAAACAGAAAGAGATGTGAACGTAACAAAATGTCAGTGTTCAGTGTATTTTCCTGAAAGCTGCATTATTTATTTGTAAGTCGGCTCTCCAGGGAGGAGAGAGCCATTTTACTTTTAGCGCGAGAATGCACTCTCCAAACAGATGGACTTAGTGCAGAGTGGTCAGGATTCCAACAGGAGTCCTTCCTCTGCCCTTTAATAATGTATTCACTGTGAGTGATGCATTTCAAATGTCCTCTAATACTGCATTTATTTATTTTTTGTATAACCATTTATTTACAAGAACAGGGAAAGGGCATTTGGAATGACATACTGTGGGGACATTCTCTGAGTCATGTTAGTAACACTATAATCTTGGCTGACATTTGTATCTGTTCACACATGATTGTTTAATAATTTATTATTATTATTATTTATAAGAGTACAGTCAGCCATTTCAAGCTTTGGTATACTGATATTGATTTTGTTTCTTCACACAATATTATTAAATACAAAACCATTATATGGCTAATAAGAAGACGTTTATACATCCATAGAGACACAATAAGGATGACAAGTATGCAGCATGTGGCTGCTCTGAGGTGAAACTCAAAATGTTCTAGGACCAACCTGTTAGATGAGTCAGAGGCAGATTACAGGTCACTTGGTGTAAGGCTACACAACAGCTATATTTAGAATTGACCTACAGGTTTCTCACGTTCTCATCTATCTTTAGTTTGCAAAGCTTTGGAAAGCTTTGCAGTTCAGGAAAGCGAATCACTGTTTACAAAGGAGCTGCTTGTATTTCTCCTGCATTGTGATTTTAATTGCATCTCTCTTTAAATGCAATAAGTATACACATATACTAACACAACATATACTCTATTATTATTTTAGAAAGTCATGTACAGAATGCTTCATATCCTTATATCCTCATGTCTACATGGCAATGAAACTGTGCAAGTCTGTTTTCCTGTAACCCAATCCAGCTGACACCTTCATTCAGTCACCTTGGAAACTGACCACTGGCAGCAGCTCTTGTGCCTACCTTTGCATTCCAGACAAAGTGATACAGTGACAGACACTGATGCAGATTTTATATTATATTCATGTCCTATTGCCTTTCCCCTAAAGTTATTTTGATATCAGTGGATAAAATATGAAAGGGCAGACAAAGAAGAAAAAAGCTGACAAAACCATATGTTTTCCAACATGGCCACTGCCAAAAACAAAGTACTTACAGATGTATCAATGCCTTAAGGCCCCGGAATGCAAATGGAGATATCGATTCAATTCTGTTGTTTTCAATAAATCTGTGGATGAGATGTATTATTAGCATTATATTATCCACATGCCACTGTGAAAGTAACACTCCACAAACTCACCAATCACCTCTAGTTCTGTGCTGTTGTTCATTACACTGTTTCCCAGTGATACATAATGCATTTTGTCCGCCAATTAGATCCAAGATGTTGCTGTTCCATTAAATTGGGAGTTATTTAAGGCAGCGAACTTTATGAGCTTATAAAAAGCCTGTCTTAATGAGGCAAAACAGAGCAAGCATCTGTGTGGGCTAAAGCCTCAGAAGAGGTTTTAAGATGCCAACATGCACGCCAGTATAGATTTTTGTGTGTCGTGTTAGACACCCACGTTGCAATGCCAAACATTCACAGGCAAAAATAGACTGAAAATATAAAAGCATACATATTTCTTAAAGTTTGTGCGAGTTTTATCTTGGGTATTATGTCACGAACATTACGACAATGTGACCTCTGAATTTATAGCTTTGTTTAGGTTTAAGTATGTGCTCTATCTGATACTGTGTTTGTTGCTGCAGTTTGTCTTGGGGAGACTTTTAATCTCAGTTGGTCTCTTAATGGGTAGTTGGTCTCAAACTCGGAAATATCTTAGGATATCCACTGATGCAATCCTAGTTTTATTAGTATAATTATTATGTTTTTATACATTAAAATAAAATACTTACAGGTATTCAAGATGTGGCAAACCAAGGAATGCATCCTCATCAATTAGGTCAAAGGAGTTTGCTGTGAACAATCTGTGAGAAAAAAAAACATAATTCAACTTATCTGACCTGAACTTGTATTCAGTGACTGACAAATAAATAGCGTAGATTATATCTGTTTAATCTTCCTGAGAAAGATGTTGTGATTGCCAATCCTTGACATCAGTGGCAGTAATGCTGAATCCAAAACACAAAAAGACAGCGATAACTGTGATATTGTGACAGACAAGAGATTCATTCAGCAGTTCCACCCACCAGTGTGCAGTAAAAGAATGAAGGAAAAGAATAAAGCAGAGAAAAGTGCTCACTCTGACATTTTTCATGAAATGAACAAAAGAGAAAAATTTGCTCCCCATCCTACTTGTCACGTGTTAAACCACACATGTAAGGATTACTTCCAAAAACACATTGTGCGCCTATAATAAGTTTTCCTTCTTTATAAATTCAATTTATAATCAAACCCACCAAAATAGTCCACAATTAAAATAAGACCTTATGATTCTAAAAATATCTGTTATATCCAGTCTGCCACTATTGGCTACAGAGAGTTATTGTCTCTATAATGGAGGTTAACATAGGCCAAGTCACCTTGGCAGTAAATAATGACAGATGGGGCAGTCCCTCCCATTCATTTCAGTTCAAATGAACCTCCTTCTGCTTTATGCATTTCCTCCATGCCTTACTGGCAGTGGCTTACTTACATTGGAGACTTTAGACAAATTCAGTGTCATGTGAGCATATAAAGGAAATGATATACTGGAGCAGAATGATGCTTGGTGACTCTAGTCTTATGATAATGTATGTCAGCATTGTTTACATTAAGAGTTTGTGGACATTTATTTTTTTATTATTATTGTTTCCTCTCTCTAACACACTGTTCCTCTCTCTCTAACCCCTGCTGTTATAGTTGCAGAAGCCATGTGGTGTATTGCATAATCCTGACACCATTACAGAGAATCCCCCATTAAATCTGCATAACAACATCTATACAAGTCTGAAGGGAGACACAACCCCATTGTTTAATGACAGACACACAGACAGATAGACAGACAGACAGACAGATAGATAGATAGATAGATAGATAGATAGATAGATAGATAGATAGATAGATAGATAGATAGATAGATAGATAGATAGATACTCACAGCAGTTGCAATGCGGGTGTATGAACAAAGCTTCCTCCGGTGATTTCATTAAATCCAGACTTGACAAAAGACCTGAATACATTGAGAATAAAGGGGACATTTTATTGTAAATACAATGACACACTGATGGAGTATTACTAATTACTAGAGTCTGTCTGATCATATATTTGGGACAATGAAATCAAGTCTCTACCACTTACAGCGACACGACGTCGGACGGGAACGCGTGAGGCACGGACCGGACATTCTCACAGAGGGCATTATCTTTGGTGCAGGTGCATCCAGCGGGGCATCTGGGCTGCCTCACTCTCCGTGCGTCAGATAACACCAAAGTGGCAGCAACGACACAAACCAGGAGCATCCATCCTTTGCTTCCTCTCACTGCTCTCCCCCGGTATCCCATACCTTCTGTCCCGTAAGAGCGCTGTACTATCAGCACTGCATATGCAACTTCTAGTAAAAGAAACAAAATCCGAAACGTGGAGTCACAGGAAATCTTCTTATTTGTCTTTAAAATCGCTGTTTCTGTCTGTGTTTGGTTTTAAGCTGGCGCTCTGATGCAGGCTTGTGTCTATGCGTCTTGCGTCTCAATAGGAAGGCGCCAGTCCAGCGGATTTGTTCTGCAAAGCGCAGGATTCCAAATGCGGGACACAAGAGAGAACATCTCAAATGTGTTTCATGGAAGTAAAAGGCGATGCTACAATTTGCTTTTCTGCTTCCAAAGAAGTTTGCCTTGCAGATTATCCATGAAAGAAGAAAGAGTCCCGTTGAAGAGATGGAGAAAGAATAAAGAAAGAGATGGTGGGGAGAGAGAGGGGGGACTAGAGGCCCCAAAGGTGCGCTTTTTTATCAGCAGTGCCAGCTATTATTTATGCGCGCTTCAGAGGCGTGCATGGCTAATGGGAAGCGGCTATTCATGAGGCTCTGAGCAGATGCACCTGCCCCACTCATTCAAATGCTGCCTCTTTTCTTCTGCTTTTGGCATATTAACGACATAAATAGAAGATGTCTTGTAAAAAAATGTCATTAGTCTTTGTTTGGGCACAAGAAAAACTATGATCTCCACATTATCATTTGGCAGGTATCCCCCAAATTCAGTATGACTGAATTGCATTTTAGATTTTTTTTTATGATTCCCGTCTTTCTTTCTTTATATCCTTTATTAAGACCTCTGTTGAGTTCAGTGGTTCGTAGAAAGTCAAGGAACACTGGACTTTTGTTCCCAGACTGTAGTGACCCTTCACCCCCGGGATATCTCCTAACCCATAGAACATTCAAACAGTCAAGCGTATAATACACTCTTTATTTCCCACCAAACGCCCACATACATCCTCTATATTATCAGAGGAAATGACCCCCGATTTAATCACTGTAATTCGGCCATTTATTCCAAAATGAATTTGAATATCTGATGTTGTACTCTTTCACTTTCTTTGTTATTTATTGGACTATGTCTTCTGATGGCTTTCCTTCTAATAGGCTACTGCAAATTTCAGTTGATGAAAGCCTTAAGAAATTAAATACGAGGAGGTATCATGACGGATTAACACGAAGGAAGCACAATTATGTTAAAAATTAACAGTTGGCACTTTCTGTGCCAATAATCATCTTCAATGCAAAGAAATGGGGCCATATTTCCATATTTTCCCCGCAGAATAATCTCATCAAGTTAGTCGACGCGTCATCCTGCCGCGACTTCCTTTCTCGCTCTACGTCATCAGCTGGTGACGCACGTTTCAGTTTTGTAAACATTAGGAATCAGAAAGAAGAAAACCATGGATAATCTTGTAAAGGTACTCGATACATTTAAAATCGCATTTTAATATGAAGACAGGAAAAAAATAGTGGATTGTTTATTGGTTATTTGCAAGTTAGCATGAAACATTAGCCTCGGAAAAAATGCGACTTCTCAGCAAAGATACTTGTATCCGTACAGCTTGCTAACATTACTGTCTTATATATTTACATATCAGAACGTCATACTTGAATTGTACATTTAAAACCAGCGACGAACTGTAAAATACAAATGAGGTTCACTTGATATTCTGGTTTCTACACGCATTTAACCCAAGGCGTTTTATCCATTGGTTTGTTTTCCTTACTGACTTTTTTCAGCCTTTCTGTGACACAGCCTTCTATACTTTCCATGGTGTCACATTCACTGTACCTCCACTTATAATCTGACATGCTTGCCTGAGAGCAGAGCGGTTAAACTGCCAAGATTACCGAGGTTGCAGTACATAGTTATACTATAGTGTCTCATTCATGCCTGCATACAGCTAGGCTTTTTTTTTAATTATGCATCACAAACACAAATGAGTTCCTGTGTGTCTCAAGGTTCACGGAAGTGGTGGCTATGACTCTGACTTCAGTGATGAAGACGGTCAGGGAGAGTCATCAGAAAAAACCCTTAAAAGGTACAATTACACAACAAAGAATTCTGGTTTATATTAAAATGGGTGTCTGTGGACAGCCTAGCCTAATAACATATGTTGCTTGTGTTTATTTGAACCTAAAGGAAGCGTGAGGAGGAGATCTTACAGAAGCCATTCCAGAAAGATCAGCACTCCATGGTGGCTCACAGCAGTTTCCACTCTAATGAGCTGGACAGGTACTGCTAATTTCAAATGAGGTTTTTGTATTTTAATAAAAGTCAATAAAAGTTCAATAAAAGTCAGTTCTGATTATAAATAGCAGTAGCACATATTAAAATGAATTAATTTAGTCAAAAGATGTAATTTTCATGTTTAGAATTACTATCCACAAAAGCTGTTAGCGTAGTTTTGTTTGTACTTTAAATAAACTTGACTTTTCTTTTTCAGAGAGGAAGCCAGAAACAGAAGAGCCCACCTGATATCACTAAATGCTGTATCCTTTTTTAAATGTATTTACCCTATCCTTTTTAAAATGTATTTACCCTATCCTATCCTGGGATACACTGATGGTGTCAGTAAAAAAAAATAACTAAATAACTCAAACTACCGGTATATTTTTTTCAAAGATGCATTGACCTTAAGCAGTTCCTTCTAGTTTGAGCGGCATAAGAAGTTTGTCAGAGACTACATACTGTACTATGGAGGGCAGATGGCTGACTTTAGGCGCTCTGTGTAAGTACCGGGTTTCACTCTTAAGCTTGTTCATCAGTTGTCTCCTAAATATACTACACTATATTCATTAGGATACACATCTACCATATCGGACTTTGCCTTCGTTTTGTTTCAGATATATATGTAAAGTAATCAATTTGTCTGTAGTGCTGCTATGCTCTTAATGTTTTGTTACCTTTAGAGCTCAAGACAAAACAGATCTGGATGTGCTGCGTGAAAATCACCGTTTCCTCTGGAGGGATGAAGATGAGGAAGACATGACATGGTAATAAACCACACTGACCTACTCACACCAGTGACTTGTGTATTTATTCTGTTCTCTCCTGAATATTTTCTTATCTTATCTTATCTTATCTTACTCTGTTATAGGGAAAAAGAACTTGCCAAGAGGTATTATGACAAGCTGTTTAAAGAATACTGCATAGCCGACCTCAGCAGATACAAGGAAAACAAGGTGAGACTAGGAAAGGGCATTTCCTGAAGAAAATGCAAGTTTGATTGCTGCAGCTGAAGCATTGCTTTGAACGCTGATGTGAAGGATTGCTCTGAATTGCTGGAGAATCAGAGCAGTTCAGAGCTTTGTATGCCTCTGTGTAACACCCCAACTTTGAGAGCCTGGCATGCGAAAACGATTCGGAATGAGAAAATTCTGAATACAAGTTTGATAGAGCAGCATCTAATAAGCGTTTTAAGACTAAAATGGAGCCTGTAGCTTGAAATTGGTAGGAGATACACCGAAATTGCTTAGTATTTCAAAAACTATAATTTTTGGAAAAAAAAAATTGAAGTTGAGCCGGAATGTCCTCTGTGAGAACATTTTGATAGTTGAATGACTGAAATCAGTCAATGTATGCTGAAGATACGCTGCGGAACTTACGGAAGAATAAAAAAGAAGAAGAAGAAGAAAGAGGGTGAATAACAAGAGTTTGATTGCCTAGCAACGACAATCAAACTAATAAAAGGTTTTTAGTTTTTAATAATACAGCAGAAGATGGTGTCAAAAAAGTCACATGCTGCTGGTATAAATACAGGAATACATATTTATATTTTGGATCATATGTTCAATAATGTGTAGGAGGTTACATATAGTTTTATAAATCTTTTTAATGAAATTTAGCTGGGAAAAGGCTAAAAGAAACACAAGCTCTCTATAGTAGTAAAATATTATTGTAACTACAGACACTTGGCAGAATGATCCATTGTTACACAGTGCTCCTCTTTTAAAAAAATTACACTAATTGTCCCGGTGCTTGCGCCATGTGTAGAGGTTAATATTTCCCAATTCACACTAATTTCCATCATAACTGGCCTTTTCTCCACAAAATTTAAGACTATGATGCGTTTTGGCTCAGTGCTCTGTCTCTAGTGGCCACTGTTTTGGTCTGGGGCCAGCTGTTAATACAGACAGACAGTGTTTTAACCCAAAAGGCAGTGTGAGTATTTCCCTGCTCATGCTGGTGAGTTAGCAGATTCCCTTTAAGCTTGTGTGATATTTCAGACAATTGTTGTTATGTGTAATTCATTATGTTATGACATGTAATTAAGGTATTATCATTTACAGTATTCAAATTTGTAACAGTCCCTATGACTAAATAACTTACGGTAATGTGTATACACATGTGCAGAAAATATAATTTAGATTAAGATTTGCAGGGTCCATTTAAGATGAAAACTGTAATATATGTTATATCTTTGGCATTGTAAAAATGTCAAATTAAATTTTTAAAACTGTGCCCAACAGTTTGGATTTCGTTGGCGGACTGAAAATGAAGTTGTCTCTGGAAAAGGTACGGCATACCCCTATGTTACACTAATAGGTTGTATGTATGTTTTTTTTTGTTTCATACATATTCTAGTTTTATAGTTTTTTTTGGTACAGCTTTACTGGCAAAAAAATCTCATTTGATCATGTTCTGTAAATGTATTATTTATAACTTGTTTGTGTCTGCGGCTATACTATTAGTATGTGGTACACTCATATAGACTATCATAATTTCAGAATATGGTATAGATTTGAGACACAAGACTTCTTGATCACAGTTCACAATCATGTCCACTAGATGGTGACAGAGATAAAGACAACACAGCAGTACACGTCATGCTATGGCCAGTTCCCTTTACAAGACTGTCCTCGTGCAAGCATGTTTGTTTCAAGGTTTTTTGGCTCAGAACGCTTTACCTTAGTTTTTTACAGTCTGCTGCTGCACACAACCTTGACAATGCTGCAGAACTGTGATGATTACCGTCTATTTATTGTTCATGATCAGCTCCTCTCCGTTTACCACTCTTCTGTGACAGTAAGAGTGATATTTATAGATCTGCCTAAACGAACTATTAGCAGCTCAGTGAGGTTAAACCTGCCTCGATAGCTCATAGACATGCTATGAGCCGCACAGGCATGTTTTACATTTAAATTATTTGCTTATGTTTATATCCCTTGCAGCCTCAAAAACATACACAGTGCATCTGAGAAAGCTGACTAAGCCAATATATTGTTCCAGATTAAGACTGTGTAATCCTGGTCTCTGACAGTTCACCACCCCTTGTAGCTATACTCTACAGGAAACGGGATTAGATTAGGTCAGAGGCACTTCACTTCAGCTCTCGTGTCTGTGATTTGTGTACATTAATAATTCTAAAAGAGATAAGCACTGTTTAGAGGATGGGACACTAAGGGACACTCTCTCCAGTGAATCAATATTAATCGGATTCTGTGAGATGGATCCAACATCCCCATACAGAGACAGACGAGCTTTAACTATGTTATAGCTTCTCCACCTGCGAGTTTAATTTGCAAGCTGGTATAAAGTATCATCACAGACGAATGCAAAAAACTGTTATTGGTCATCAACAAGAAATTGTGGCTTATATGTGTCATCCTTTGCTGATAGCCAAACTGGACTTCAGCTTACAGACACACCTGCACTTTCCCCAGTTAAACTGATCTGGCCTCTCCTTATAAGGAGCACTTGCACTTCCACTCTGCCACAAACACCTTTTTGGGAACCATCCCCTTATCATCCCTGCTATCTGTGCACTTCAGGTCATGTTGGTGTTAGGTAATGCTGACTACTCTCCACCCAATAAGGGGGATTACAAAGAACACTGACCTTTCTTTTCATGGCCACACTGCTATATGGGATCAAGGAGTGAGTAGTACCAAAGGGTTTCCTTCTCTCTTCTTTTTGGGAGATGACAGGTTATCTACATACAGGAGACCTAAGTTTTTACTACGTCTGGATTTCTACCCTGGGAATCTGAATGTTTCACATCATTTCCTAAATATTATTATTTTAAGTCCTTCTTCAAAGTGTTATCCATTTTAATTAAATAGGTTTTCCTGCACAGGTGGATGTTAATGCTTTTTTGTGCATTGCTGCCCCTAGTGGGACAGCACAAAAGCAGTCACAGAAATGGGTATGGCACAGTCTGTGTGCATTTATACTTTTGGACAAGTGTGTCTACAGCCCATTATATTAACTCCATTAAAATATGGTCAGCAGTGGGGTGTTGGTGCTTTTTTTGGAATACTCAAATACTCCCAACAGTTGTACTGTAACTGACCAGTTGGGTTGAGTTGAGTTGGAGTGAATACAAGTTTAATTGGAATTACAGAGAAAGAACCAGTGTGTATGACCTACATTTCAGTTATTTTGGATGTCGGCAGGTAAATCTGACCAGTTAAGTCAAGCTTGGCACACTGATTATATTGTTTCAAGTTAGCATATTATATATTAAAATAAGTGTTAATGTTCTCTTCAGCTACAACAGATGTATATTCTGTAGCCATCTTTCATTCCAGGTCATGTTTTTCTTAGGTTTCCCTCTTGGTATAAATTGAGCTTAGCTGTCAGGAGGAGGTCAAAGGCCAAAGGTAGTTGAGGCTACACTTGCTATTGGGCCTCCTGTCAAAATAGTAGCATGGTCTTGGCTTATGTAACTTTCCTGGCAATAACAAATGTTTTTAAAGCTCCCTAACACAATCCTTTACTGTGCACCTTTGCTGTTTCTTAGTAGCTGCATACATTTATAATTTTGAACAGGAATGTCTACAGCCTACTGTATTGACTTTATTAAAACGTAGTCAACAGTAAGGTGTGGTGCCTAAATTTTTTTTTTTTTTTTTTAAATAATCCCAACAGTTTTGTCTGTAACTGACCAGACCATGTTTGAGTTGGAGTGAATGAAAGTTGAAAATATGATTGCAATTACAGAGAAAGGGCCAGTGTGTATGACCTGCATTTCAGTTATTTTGGCTGTCAGCAGGTAAATCTGACCAGCCCAGTCAAGCTTTGCACACTGATTATATTGTTTCAAGTAAGCATATTAAGTTTAAATGTTCTCTTCAGCTACAGCAGATGTATATTCTGGTGTGGAGCATGCAGTGCTTCATTTCTGGTCATGTTTTTCTTAGGTTTCCCTCTTGGTATAAACTGAGCTTAGCTGTCAGGAGGAGGTCAAAGGCCAAAGGTAGTTGAGGCTTCACTTGCTATTGGGCCTCCTGTAAAAATAGTAGTATGGTCTTGGCTAATGTAACTTTCCTGACAATAACACAGTCCTTTATTGTGCACCTTTGCCATTTCTTAGTAGCTAACAATGTTACTGTGAGATTACTTAAAGGTAAATATTATATATAATAGCTTTCATAAGTTATTGACTTGACCTAGATGTTGGTTCATTTGTCATTATTATTCCTTTAGCATTTAATTTTCTTCTGCCTACTCTAATGGCTCCATCCAACTTGTCAGGTTCATATAAAGATATTTAGCCCAACAATAAATGATTTAGTTTGAATAATGCATCATCTTATTACATCCTGGCAGTTTCCCTTAAATTTCTATTTAAGTAAAATGAAAGTGACAGACCAATTTAAAGGTGATATCGTCCCTGTTGCTTTAAGTGATTGCTTTAGTCCTGTTTGTGTTCCAGGATAGGTTTTTACTAAGTATATCCTGCTGGGCTCTCCTTTGCCAGACAAAATATATCAGCTCCTGAGAAGTAACTGAGTGTATTTTAAGTACTTCAAGTGATAGCTCATTATCCCACAGCTTACAAAGCTTTCAAAGGTACCCGATCACAGGAGACTGCCAGTGTATGTATGGCTAAAACTGAACAGCAATGACTCTATGTACTTTTGAGGACTGCAGCTTTGCTTTAAATTCTGCATATTGATCTGTTTAGAGATTGATGTCAATGCAATGCTCATGTCACTATGAAAAAGCTTATCCTCATCCTGTTAGCTTAGCCTAGCATAAGGACAAGACACAAAAGGCAACACCCACCCACTTGTCTCTCATAATCTTAACAGTTAATATAAATCTGTTTATGGTTGGAGGTAAATAAAAAGCACTTTAATTGTACTTTTAATAGAGAATAAATAGTGAATGCATGCTGACTCAGGTCACTGCCTTTTGACTTCAGTGAATGTTAATCATGCAGCCATCTGTCCTGTAGTATATATCCCCCTTGATCTCAGGCCGCTGGCGAATGGCATTATTAGCCAATGACGTAGGAGGACAGGAGTTTCCTCTCTTAATGGGTTTACTCAGACAACCTGGCCTCAGCCCCGACCCCCACCCCACCCCCGTGCACGTGGGCCTAGATACCAAGTGCTTGTCAACAAAAGACAGTAGGACTATATATATATATATATATATATGTTTTATCTTTTACCAGAGACCCAGAGATGAGCGTATTTTATAATGCAGGGATGCTCTGCAGCCTCATTTGTCTGCCTACACAGTAACGTTGTTCTTATTAGCTTTCATGTCAGAAATTTTATGGCCTGGAGGCAAAAACTATCAGACACAAGTTAAGAATTGTTTCCCGGCCTTGATTATATTTAGTTTTTGACATTTTCTTTTGTCAAAGAAACTGCCTAGAAATAGGTTTATATCGACTCCACTCTGCCAGGGTTGTGGGTGTGGGAGTAGCTGGAGGGTCTGACACATTCACACTCTCCATGTTGTAACCTTCGCATATATCACATTCTTTAGATTTGACACCAAACTACTTCTCTGCTGCAGTGAGGGGAACTTTAGTTCCTTTTTCAAGGACGCTCAAATTTGTGTATGCAAAGCACACACCTTTATATAACTTCCTTACAAAAAGCTGCAAACATGAGGTGTATTTGCTTAGAGACTTTAGGGGGAAATCCAGTGCGATTGTAATTTACGTCATTGATAAGAGGCAACAGGATTCTCTCAGGCCCCAGGGTGTCAGTCACTAATCATGGTGAGATGAGAAGAGGACATTTTTTCTGCTGTCTGTAACACATCTGTTGATGTCATTATAGCTTATGGTCTAAACAAGATTGAAAGAAGTGGACATGGAAAATGTCTGGCCCCATTTTCTTTATTGTAAACAACTATAGTGTCATACACTCAGTAAACCCCTTAAAAATATACAACTGGAGCCAGAAGTGTCTGTTTTAGCTGACGTCATTGGAATTTAAACTAACGCAGCACGTGAAGAGAGAGTCTGGCTTATGGTCCAAGTGGCTCTGTGCCCTGGCGGCAAGCGTGACACTGCCCGTATGTTTACACTGTCTCAATCCTAGGCAGGTAAGTGCAGGCATCACTTTCCTCACACAGAGTAAGGCATTTCTTGTTCCTGTGCCAAGAATGGACTGCTCTGACGCATTCGCTCCCTCTGCCACAATCTGGAGGAACCCCGGAGACCAGATCAATGCCACCTTAAGCTCCTCTAGGGATAATAGGCAGGCTGTGCAGCTGCTGGAGGGTGGCCTGAGGGGATGAGGCGAGGTGAAGAAAGGGAGATGAGATGGAGCAGGGGGATAAGGAGGAAGGGGTGTGGAGACAGACGTAGGTTGGTGAAGGAGAGCAGCAGGGTTTCAAGGTTGCCTGACAGAATCTGAAGTGTCTGAAAGAGATCTGAAGTCTGAGTTTCTCAATCCTAAAATAAAACATGTCTGTTTTTTTTGTAGCACTGTTTACTACATGTGTTTTTTTCTTCTGAATTTTTATATGTCTATCTTCATGCAAGAATATTTGTGCTATCATTCTTGGCTTGTGTAGCCTTCTGGTCTCAGTAATAATTATTGACAAAATCAATTTGTTTACTCATAAATAGACATCAATAGTGAAGTAAAAGAATGTCATGAATTTCAGTCACTAAAATATATATATTTGGATGTGTACACTACAAGAAATTCTCAACTTGCAGGTCAATTCCAGTGTGGAAACAAACGCTGTGAGAAGGACGAAGGCCTTAAAAGCTGGGAGGTAAATTTTGCCTACGTTGAACATGGCAAGAAGAAGAATGCTTTGGTCAAACTCAGTAAGCATTTTTCCTTTTTCATAACCTATGCCCTTTCCTCTTAAATGTGTGTGTGCGTGTGCGTGTGTGCGTGTGCATGCCCCTATGCATAATAATCCTCCTTCAGGTAACAGAACTGCAGAAAATCCTGTTAAAATAAACACTGTAATTGGAGGAACCCCAGTCATAGTGAACCCAGTCAAGCAGGAAATGACAGGCTCTTTTCACAAGCTAGTTCAATAGGTCACATTCAGACATATTGTTTCTGCTTAACTAAAACTGTTGCTCAGTTTGTGATTATTCTTAATCCAATGTTTTGACAGCCCTTGGAGCTTAAACCTGGTATAGTGTCCAGGGAAAGTATAATAGATAAGGAAGGTGTTGCAAGGGTTTAATGGGTATGACTTGATAAGTACATTTTGTAATAGGAGTTTACATTTAATTTAAATCCAGCCTCTGCCTCCCTGAGCTTAGTATGCTATGTTACTATAAACATCTGCACTAGTTTATTTTTCTCATTTTAGGTTTCCAGATGTATGATACTAATGAATCAGGTTTAACTTGTTGGTTTACATTAGGGTTGAAATGTGTACAGATTCTATTGCAGTATGAACCAAATGTAAACCTAAATGCTTAAAGGAGCTTTAACCTGAAATTAATAGATTAATACTAAGTCATGATCAACCTGAACATAACTTAGCTTCTCCAAGCTTTGTAAAGGTTGATGCAAAAAGAAATGCATTTAACATTTAGATCCCTATGACACACAAACTTATATTGTAAACATGTCAAAATCATGGTGCTAGAATAAGAATGTGGCTGTCATAATAGTTGCTACTACAGATGGGCTGGAAGACATGATGCCATATTGTTTCTGTTCCAGGACTATGCCCAGAATGCTCTTTCAAACTCAACTACCATCACAAGTAAGCCAACTTACATTTTATGTTTTGCATTAAAAATGTAGATCTTCCTGCCCATGAAGACACTGTGCACTCGTCTGCTCAAAGTAGGGCAGGTCACAACGGACAGTCAGCACACATTACTTTATATCATGCAGGGGTTTAGAATTCAAACCATGATTCATATCTCCTGTCTGACCTTCATACCAGTTACTGATGTGATTTTTTATTTATTTTTTTAACCCTCGGTCCATATATACTGAATATTGTATATGTACTGTTGACTGTAATTTGGAAATGACCGCAAAGTTTATTGTAAGATATATACAGTGCTGCATCTTTGAGCCAAAAGCAGAATCTAAATCAGAATATATATTTGCTTCAAGAGCTTTTGAACTTGCTTTTCTGCTTTTGAACATTAAGGGTCTTCCATTGTATTTGAAGCCAAGGCATAGCTGGCTGCTTTAAATTGTGAATACAGTTTGTTTACTTGTGATTCTGTTCAGGAGGAAAGAGGTGAAAGCAAAGACAAAGACTAAAAGGTTATCTGAGGAGAACCAGCCACCAAAAAAGCAAAAGAAGAAGAAGAAGAAGAGATCATCTTCACATTCCAAAAAACACAAACACAAAAGACACAGAGGTAAAACAACTCCCCATCTCATCTCCCCTATTTTACCCAGAAAGTTCTCTAAAGCATCTGTTGTGAAATTTTCTTTTAAATTGTATCATTCCAATTTACTTTTGAGTTTGACACTTATTTTTCATAACTCCGTTCTGATCTTATTTTCTGTTTCTTTGCAGATCGCTCCACCTCCTCCAGCAGCTCAGGGGAGTCACAAAACACAGACAAAGGTAGCTTTCCTAACTCCATAACACACACAAACTTATAAGTGCTTTCCTAATTAAAAAAAACAAACAACAAACACACATTGGATAGTTTGGGATCTCCTCCCCCACAGAACCAGGCTGTAACTTCTGGAGTGAAAACACCCTCCTCTCTGGTAAAACAACCATTAGCCCTGTAGTTAATGGTAATAGACCCACAGCAGGTCTGTTTTTCTTCAGCTGTCTCTCTGTCTCCATTACACACCATGTTAAAAAAACAATTCCCCTTGTCTTTCTGTCCTTTACTGTGAGCAGCATGAAGTGAAATATGTCTTTGCCCCAATGTCCCTGTTGTGTTCATTCCATCAGAGTCTGGATGGATGAATGGGGGGTAGGTGGAGGTGTACACAAAAACAAACTTTCTCTGTCCAGAGGTTATGTCATTGAGTTCAGTGTGCAATGAGATCACAAACACTATCTCTCTCTGTCTCTGAAGCAGCTGCTGGTAGCAAGATGCCATTAAATACAGGAATCCTGATATATTATGTATGAGTAGGGACGTTTAAGGGCAGTGAAGCCAATGGATAATTTTAGGTTGCACAATGGGATGTGCTTTGACACTGGCCATAATGATTATAGGAAGAAAATAGGGTAATCTTAAGATTTCCAAAGAAATTTCAGTTCATTAAAATAAAGCACCATCTTACACACAGGGACACCAAGGTATTTTAGGCTTGGCCCACATTAAATTTGATGCATCCACTCTGTTTTTCCAACTTTGTAGTAATTTACTTAACTTTCTTACTAGAATGTGAAGCTGGGGATGAGACGGAAGGCCAATCAGAAGCCGATCACTGGCGAGGACCTGCCCCTGCAGTGGAGGAAAAGTCAAGGTGAAGTTAACAGCTTATGTTCATATTAAATCTGGCCCTGTAAGCTCCTGTAAAACCTTCACA
This sequence comes from Parambassis ranga, assembly GCF_900634625.1. Taxonomy (NCBI): domain Eukaryota; kingdom Metazoa; phylum Chordata; class Actinopteri; family Ambassidae; genus Parambassis; species Parambassis ranga. The sequence goes on along the minus strand of NC_041039.1, from coordinate 9,979,420 downwards.
GACAGTCATCACTTCTTAGCGAACATGGGCTACTGATCTCTGTATAGCACAATATCTAGACAAGTTAAATTCCCAGAGCAAAGCTGTCCTAAACCCTCAGGACACGAGAGTCACTGTGAAGGAGGATAAATTATTACTTCAACAAGTTGAAGTATTTCTTCAGACAGCAATGTGAAAATATTTCACAGTGAAAAATGTGACACTGTATTCACTGAGAGCTAATTCATATTAACAGCGAAAATGGAAGCATCACAGAAAAATTACATCCATACTCTTCCAGACTTATTTTTTAAGTCTGTTCAGTGATATTGCTTACATTTGTTTATTTCTGAGGTGTTTAAATCTGTTCAAATTATCCGTCTTTTGGATTTGACATTTTTCTTCACAGCACTATTCACTTGTGTTATGAATAAATGTTGTCAACATCATATTGTGTTGTCTATAACACTGACACTGCCAGAGTTAATCTTCAATTTTCAACTATTACTGTGATGGCTGGGACTAACATTTCTCTGTTTTGTGTGTTTTATCTCTTTAGGGAGGAGGAGTTTGATGAGTACTTTGAAGACATGTTTCTTTGAATCTGCTGTTATCAGCGGCGACCCTGCTGTGACTACACTTTTTCTATTTCCAGTGACATTCAGCATGACTGTTTGAGCCTTGTGTACATGTAGATCTATTTCAATGTGTTTGATTACTACTACAAAAATAATTATTACGAACACCTTGTTAACTTGTTGTTTGTCAGTCAACATGATTACATGATGTCTACAGAATAAAATTACCAGAAAATTTAGTAGACATTTACCAGCACTTTTTTGAACTTCGCCTTTTTATTATATTTTTCTCAAATAAGTTCGTTACAATTTAATACTATATTAAGTTTTCCCGTGTATATTTTGCAGAATACCTTTTTGATTACAATCAGGCACATCTGGGGACACCTGTGGCTACGTGCTTAAGCTAGCACATTAGCACAACATTACAGTTTATCTTTCATTTAGCAAGCGCTGCACAGCCATGGTGGAAATAAAAATAACTCGTGTATTTTAACACTTTTTTTCTCAGTATAACGAGAAAGTCACACGTTATGTGACCGTAAATAATGGAAAAAAGGTATGAAACGTGGTATGAAAGCTTACCACTAGGTGCTGTATTTCTGCCGTGGCACATGAGAAAGCGGGTGAAGTTGAAAAGTTGTCTTGTACTGGGGTAAAAGTCCATGCTATTACGAAGCATCAAAACTCACAACATAGTGGCCGCAGGAGTTTGTTGTTAGCTTTTAGCCGAGCGAAAACACTGGGTTTCTTCACTTTTGCTTCCTCGTGCCCCTTTTTCCCGGCCTCCGGACCACTTTATTGAACCAAGGAGGAGCACAAATCAGACACTGGCAGACAGCAGATATCATATATTGGCATATCATTATGTTGTACTGATTTTACGCTGCTACTTCCTCTTCTTCCTCTTTTTTAGCCTGTGATAAGAGTACATGAGCTCGTTGGACCACCTGGTGGTCCAAAGTGGTACTACGCGCTGATACACTAAACATATGTCTGCATCACAGGACAAGGAGATCTGAGGCATAATGGCAGTTTGCGGCAATGTTTGTTAATTTTCAATTATTTATAGGGAGTAAAATATATTTGTGACATGCAAATGAATGAAACCGACAACAAGGATTAGCCTGAATTGTCCTTTGGGCCAAGGTCAGAATGAAGCTGGCTTGACTTCAACTTGCAGAAATGGAAGCTGCGTGAGGTTGCTGGGAGATTATAGACCCTGGCTTAAATAAAGACAATTACTTACCTCTTCCTGCTATGTCTGTCTTGTTTTAACTTTCCTATCTGCTTTCTCTAGTGAATGCTCTTGCTCTGTGTGAGCTAATAGGAAGTCAGTATAGGACACAAAACAATGAGGGCATGTTTTTTCCCAGTTGAAGGGAGTTTTAACATGAATTATGGGTGCTTGTTAGAAAGGCTGGGGTGCTGCCTGAAGAGGGAGACAGCTCTGTACTCACTGACCTCCAAAATGGGGAATGAAAGGTCATGTTGATGCAGTGGTTGACAAGAAGAAGTGTCCCACAAAAATGATTGATTAGAAGGGAGGCCCTTGCACTCTGTGCACTCTGCTACAACATTGCTAGTTTAGATATTTTTGGTTAATGTCTTATATTTATACTTAAATTAATGGCACAACACTGCACAACTCATTAGTTGTCTGCCAGCAGACAGTCCACAGGAACAGCACTGCCAGACAGCATTGTATTGGGCAGGGATCAGAACCAATCCACTGATCCTCTTTCCCCAGAGGCTCATCCAGCTTTGGAGCTTCTAAGATCTCACACGATACATGACTAAGAACGAATGCTGTTGCAGCTCAGCCCAAAGGCTTTTAAGTTCCATTTTCTGCCTCTATCTAACCTTCATGTGCATGAGTCAAATGCGAGTAAAAGACAACGCCACCTTTGCATGCGAGCTATGCTGTTTTTCTACAAAGAACAATTCTCCTTACTCTTACACATTCATAACTTCCTTTATTTGCTTACACTTATTACATCTCATGACACACACATACAGTAGAAGTCATTTCATACATCAAATGATACATTTCTAATGTCTGAATGACAGTTGATGGGATAAGAACAAAGTATACAGTGCATTATCTCACAGGGGTAGAGGTGAGGAGCCTGTGTTTAATCACCCGTTAGAGAAATGTGCAGCATGAACAATGAGGTAAATCCATGTTAAACCAGTGACACACATCTTTCTGGGCTTCATCCAGTACATGTTTATGCACAGTTATGTCTCCAATGACCACATCGGCTCCTCACTTAACCTCAAGCAGCAGACAAGGAATTTCCAGGTAGTCCAAAAGCCATTCTGATAGGATTATGTGCCAGTGATTGATGCCTCATTGATTAGAGGAAAGGATGTTGTGTAACAGGAAGTTGAGAGCAACAGCCTTTTCTTTGCTCTTAAAGGGGGGCACTGCTTAACGTGTCTCTCAGAGAGTGCACCGGCATCTCACTTGCAAATGCCTGACCGGATCATTCTAATGTACATAGACAGGTACATATTCACATACTTGAGATATTTGGCTTGTACTCTGATGATGCTATAGTTGCATCTTTACAAACACAAGTCGTCTGCACATATATAAGGGTTTGGAAGCCTCATTTACCTCCTCTGTAAGAAGGACATTTAAAGCTAAAGCTGTGTGGATCTCAAACACTGGCTGGCAATCAAATCCTATTAAATCTTCTTACAGGAGAGGTAGATCTACCATTTGACTGTGACTCTTGTCGGCTTAGAAGGCTGCTGCTTTTACAGCCTTCACATCATATTTATGCTTCAAATATTACACAATTTACATTTTACAATTTCTATGTCAAAAGCTATATACATATGAAATCATCATCAAGATATCTTTTGGGGTAATCAATATGGAATTGTACTAAACACTGGTGTAAATATTACATATGTTCTGCAGGTCTGCTTCAAGCTGTTTATCAAAGCTGACAATAAAGTTTCGAAAAGCAGTCTCGATGCTTGAAAGTGTGGCTTCAGCGCCCGTTTGTCCACACATTCAGAACGCCCTCTTTCAAATCCTGACTCCAGCTCTCCATCCACAAAGACAGTTCAAGTACAAAACACTCAGAAAAGTATTTTTATATAGATAAATTGCATATTAAAATACATACACCCTCTCACAACTCCTCTGTGCCTTTTGAGGTAAGAGCCCTTGAATGAGCATTAACAATTGTTTGCTATTGCCATTAAAGCGTCCCTTCTTTGTGTTGAAGGAATTCATCTCCTGTCTGATTACTAGAATGACCGATAAACTGCTGAAGACAATGTGAAGTTTAACCCCTTCTTCTCATCCCTGCCTGCCCTCCTTACCTCTCTTCAAGCCTGCCACTGCCACAGCAGCAGCAGCTAAGTGCATTGTGCAACTACCGGTACACTGACTTCCAAAGGGAATCTGCTTTGGCAGGCAAACATCCCCTACAGCTCAAACAGTAGCCTATTTTCACTACATATACTAAGAGTTTGGATCTGTATCTTAGCTATTCAAAGTTTCCAACCATGGTGTGGATTGCTAGTGTTAAAGGGGAATAGCATATGTTGAGCATGCAGGTTTTGCTGTCCAAATGTTCATGATGTAAAAAGCAGCGGATGGAGGAAGACTGGTATCCGTCACATCTTCGGTGTCTCTCCCAGTCCAAAGTCCCAGCATTACTTCTTGGTGAAGTTTCTGCCTCGTCCTTTGTTGAAGAATAGTTAAACTGGTCTAATCCAGACTGCACTGCAGACCAGACCTGGCTTACGCTAGACTACTAGCAGGCTACACTGAACCAGACCAGAGCAAATAGCTGGCTGGATTGGACTGCACCAAAGTCAGCTATGCGTAGAATATACCAGACCCAGGAAAAGATCCAATAAAGACTAGTGTTGTCTAGAGAAGTCCTAAACCGTCCACATCATTAAAGATCCATGCAACTTAACAGATGGTGCAGGTCTTTGATTTTCCATCACCTCCACCTCCAGCTAAACAAAGAAAGAAAAAGATGCATTGGTATTGCATTGTATTACTCTTAATATAGACTACACACGGACCTCCCTCTATGAATTCTTTTTACCTTTTTTGGCTTCTTCCTCTTCTAGTTTCTTCTTCTCATCCTCAATGGCCTTTATCTTTGCATTGTACACCTCTGCAAGCTCATTCCAGTGTGACCTGTTGTTGTTCAGACCATCAAACATGGGTTGGATCTCTTTGTGAAACCTGGAAAACTCCTGACAAATGAAGGAAAACACACCGATTGTCAGTATGTGTTGTGTAGAATACTGAAGAAACAACTTGACAGAAGTGTGTGTGTGTGTGTGTAGATGTTACGCCTCATAAACCACTAACTCCATACAGACAAAAGACATATGGAAGTAACTGTGTGTGTGTGTTTGCCTCTGAATACCATCCTGACGGATGAAAAGCTGGCTGACATTCTTACTGGGGCAAACCTTGATTTATTTCTATGCATCCTGTTATTACAACTGGAGTAGGTTGAAGCTACAGCAAACATGTCATTTTGCATTCTGTTGGAATGTTTTTCTAGAGTGCATTATAGATAAAGTACACATGTTGTTTGGCATGTCCATATACTGCACATCGCATTCTATCACAGCTGTCAACACAGGCAGGCTTTATGAGTTATTAAACTGATGGAGGGAGGCTTCTAGAAGACGTGCTTTTTTATGTAATGTTGCTTTTTGTAAAAATCAATTCTGCAAGTATGTTGAAATTCCAACAGTTACAGATAAACTATTGCAACACAGCACACACACCCTTTTTTGCAGATGCTGTGTCTGTTTGGATCTCCATTACTTCACTGGTTTCAACAACTGCACAATATGATTTTACCTTGTATACAAATGAGCACACAAAGTCAATGAAACCGCACTGCATCTTGGGTAGCTGTTCGGCACAATTTCTGTCCATCATGGGCTAAAAGAGAAAGACAAGAGGAGAATGATTCAGGTTAAACAAAATCATCTCACTATTCTGTCCAGAGAGAGAAGAATGTGTAAAATGGGAACGCCTCTTACAATTGGTTGCTGGTCCAAAACATTTCTCTCTAGATCTCCCTGTTCCCAGAACTCAGCTGCGACCATGAGAGCCACCTGAGAGAAAGAAACCAACAGCAGAAAGGAGTGTTATTCAGGTTAATAAAAGACATATGGAGTGAGGAAAAGATGAAGCAAATGAGTAGTAAAAATTAAAATGTCCCTTCTTTACCAACTACAGTATAACTATCATCTCAGGCCCAACTATCAAAGATAAACTCTGAAATTTACCTATTCTTAGCATTTGACCTAAGGATAACACATTTTAGCTTACACATAATAATATAAATACAAATATAATATTTTATTTTTGCCATGCTGTTCCCATGTGCAAGCTATAAAAGCCACCCACCTTGCTCTGTACCTCCCAGGGCTTAGTGATGGCTGACAAGTCACAGCCTGTCATCATCATGGCCCTGCAGGAGAGAGGCAGACAATCCATCAGGGGAAAAAGAAGATGATGCAAGTGATGCCGATAATGTGCAGAAACAAATGTGTGGTTTAAAAACAAGTACTTACATGACAATTTCCTTCCTGGTGGGGTTGTTGGAAACAAAAGCAATGGCCTCTTTTTCATCTGCCATGGGCTCTGTGGCATTCACGATGTTTTGGAACATGGTTCTCTTTCTGCATAAGGAAAACGAGAGTCAGTTGAAAACAAAAGAGGACACAGGATAACAAGTATATTGTTGCAGTGAACCTACTTGAAGTAAAGGGCCAGATCAGTGGCAATGATGCAGACATCAAACAAGTGCTGCACGTTCTCAAACTGACGCTTCTGCAGGTTGCAGAAGATGTTCAAGCTCTGAAAGAGATTAAAGGTTGGTCAGGAGACAGGCTTCTATTCCTCAGTGTCTAATCAAGATTATCATTTGGTAACAGGTAGGCTACCTCCTCGCCCATAAGCGTCTTGCTGTACTCCAAGTGGTGCCTCTCCATGATGGAGGAGCCGTGCAGTTTAGCCAGAGGATGTGCACTCCTACAGAAATGAATGGTGTGGTGAGGAAGGCTGATGTCTACACATGTTAGACAAATGAACACATATTCAGAAAGTTGTGACTTGCTTTGTCTGGTAGAGATTGTTGGTCCCTCTGTGGTCGATATCATGGCAGAAAGCAGCAGCCACCATGGCAAAGGCATCTAGATCAGAGTAGTACTTTCTCAGCCTCCCCGTCTGCAGGAGAGTCAAAGGGTGGTGGCTGAGTACAATGTGTAAACAGAGAGAGCATCTTTAAACATGCAGAGGAATTACCTGCAGCAGGCAGAACATGGTGTGGCCCACATTGAACCCGTGCCTCCAGTTGTGGTAGGTAATGGCACGGTAACCCTTTCTCACAGTGTACATCCACCTAGTCAGTGTCTAAAGGAAAAAGAATATTTGTTATTCAAAGATCAGGATTCGGATTACATAATTGCCAATGGATCAGCAGTTTCTGTGCTTCCACGCTTCAGCAAAATATGTCTGTTAGCCTATACCAATTCACACATGTTGCCTATGATGCTCCGATGTATGCTCCGTTCATTCACTAAATTAAAACTTCACTTCTATCTTATCAGAACCCTAGAACTGTAGATCAACGGGTCAACAGCAGAACTTCATGTTTTCAGACTCATTTAAACCATTCACCGATTCTGTGGTGCACATAAAATAAGGTAATATAAAAATCTTGACCAAGACGACAGCAGGAAGTCCACATTCTTCCAAAGGGAACCTTTTAATGATGTTTCTAGAATGACTGACCTCTGCAGGAACTTTAAACTTTTCCACAACTCCCAGCTCAAAGAACATGCGGATGCCAGCTTTGATGAGGTCAAACTCAGAAACTGGGAAGTCACTGAAGGAGAACAGGTACAGATCCTCTCCGTTGACATTGTTAGCCGCCGGGCAGGTTGCTTTCTGAATGGAAAACACAAAGCAGTCTGTAAATTATTTGAACACATATCAGCAGACAAGCACAATGAAGAGATAGCTTATGTTAGTAAACGGTTATACAGTGTACATGTCAACACATACCAATAGTTTGTACATCTCTTTCTGGTCACAGTCTTCCGGCTCTGCATCAAACTTCTCTTTGGTGTTCTAAAGGAAAGAGTAATCATTTCAAGTGACATGAGATATGAAAAGGATGACTGCGACTTTAACAATGCTGTATCTGCCTCTTGAGTCAGGCTGACACTGACCAGAATGGACTGCAGCTCACTCGGGGTGCATCTGGTCTGGTACATGAGCATCTCCTGGGCGATGTCTTTCCTGTACTCCATGCGGTTCAGCCTGTCGTATGTATCACAGTTCAGCACAGACCATCCAAGGAACTGTGTCAAGGCCTGGAACAAGGACACAGAAAGAAAAATCCTGAGACATAGAACATGATATCCAAAATGACACATACTGTATAAGACTGCAAACCTCAGTGATCTGTTCATCATGCTCATCAAATGGTTTGCCATCTTTCCTGTTGAAGAAAGTGGCAATTCCCACAATTTCTTCCTTTTTGTTGACGATGGGCAGAGACAGGACATTCTTGATGACAAAGCCTGTCTCATCCACAGCCTCTTTCTGTGGAAAACAGAGAAACATGTTTCACACCAAGGCTCCACTTTTCATGTGAAGTGAACACAAATTTCAAGTGTATGTGAGTGACTATAAAAGTGTTCAAACCTGGAAGGTAAAGAAGTCATCTGCAGCCACATTCATCATGTTGCAAATCTGCAGGTGGTCAGGGTAAAACGTTTGCGTTATTTGTATGTAAATTATAACATAGTGTATATAATTATGCTCTTTTGTATGCGAAACTGTGCTTTGCCACATTTTTTAGTTGTGGAATAAGCACCATCATACTGGTGAGTGAACTGAGGTGGCTGTGACAGACTTACAAAGCCATTCTCTGCAACATAAGTTGGCAGTCCGCTGACCAGAGCCCAGTGATCTGCAGGTGGACCACTGAAAAAGAAAGACACAGAGGTGTGAGAGGCATATTGAGCAGTGCAGACTCTCAGGTGGATGTTTCCTCCTCAAAACACTTCAATGGACATATGGTTCATGTTGGTCACCAGAAACCACCACAAAAACATGGGGTCTCACACAAATAGGAGATGAATGCACAATTAATACACAAATGATTCATGTATTTTGACAGATGTGTGTAATTATGTTAATGTTATTTAATGTTAGTTACTGTTACTGGCATAATTTGTTCGGCTTTGATGCTCTATTTCTAAATGTATTGTGTTTGTGTGCATTCTTTTACTCACGGTATGACTTTGATTTCCTCTTTGCCTTCCAGCAAGTAGTCAATGATCTTGTAAAAGATGATTTCCTGCATTTAAAACAGAAGCCTGTAAGAAAATACTGATCTACCTCAAACAAGACTAGACAATAAAAAAATAAAGACAGAGATTTAAAGTGCCTCATGTGTGGTAAAAAAAAGAAAGAAAAGATTTAAGCAAAAGGAAAATAAATGAATTCATTACCCTGCCGTCTGGTGTCTTTGGGCCTTTATAGGGTTCTACATCTCCAAGTTTCACTGGCCATTCATCATAAAATTCCTGCAGGGAAATAACACAGAAGTTTTTTATGCCTCTCACCTCAGCTAGAAACTGTACTGTAGATCTGTTTTTTCACAAACAAACCTTCTCTTTAGTCATGTCCAACAGGCCCACTGAGTATCTTTCACATAGTAGATAGGTCCTTACAGTGTAGAGCGCTTTGTGGAACTGTCTCTCAATGTCTGTCAACTCCTCAAACACTTTGCTGGCTGACCAGAGCAGCACCTGTGCAGCCACAGAAAAACCAAACCAGTGAGATGAGCAAGTCATTAAGAAAGGGGGGGATATATGTTATATGTATTAGTGATAGCAGCAGTTTGGTTTACCTGACTCCTCCTGGACTCCACATTGTAAATGTAATTTGTGTAATGCTGCAGGGCGATGACTTGAGCAAAGTTCATGTACTTGTGGAAGAGCTGCAGACCAAATCAGGGTAGAAATTGCATCAATACAACAGCAGATTAAAGACATTTTTAAAGACAGTCTGATCTAGAAAATTTAATTTGTCATATGGGTGTTGCTTACATATGATTTACATCTGACAACAGTAAACATTGCTTCCTTTTTGCAAGTCACACGTTACATAAATACGTTCGACATGCAGGATAAAAAAAGCCCATTACATACAGCTTGTGGTTCCTCGTGAAGTAAACATGATTGTATTGTTTTTATTTATTTTTTACATGCATAAAATACACCCAATAGAAATCTTTTTAGCCCTGTGCATCATTTCTACCAATCCTCTCTTTAACTCTCCCTGATAACCATCGTCTGTAAAAACATCATTTACATGTGACCCACTTTATTCTTTGTGACTCAGAGCTACTAGGGAATATCCGCTGATACAGACTACAGAGATAACATATTCATAGTTAAATCAGTTTCTTTATTTTTATTCACAATTTGAATGCTCAAAAGCAGCCAAGTCGTTCAGGTCTGATTGGCTCCCACTGACATAATAGAAGTGTTTTGCACCCTACTGGTGAGATGTAATTACAGCAATGATCTTTATTTAGCTGTGCATTTCCAATTGGTGCTGCATTGGGGCTTTTAAGAACAGGAAACAGTGAAGTTGATGTTCATGCAAAAAGGACTGATGTGTGTGTCTAAAACACACGTAGGCTTCTGTATTTATGTGTACACTCTTACCTTCTCATCCTCTGGAGTGAATGCATCAGTTCCTATTTTGTTTAGTACCGAGACAACTCCAAGGCACTCTTTATCAGCCATCAAAGGGAAAGTGAGCAGGCATTTGGTCTTGTATCCAGTCTGTTTGTCCACAAAGTCGCAGAACTTTGTGTTCTGGATGGAGAAGAGGGAAATGTATGACATAATATAAAATACATATAAGTACAACTTGTTTGTCAGTAATTTATTATGTAGCCTACTGCACATGGTGGACTGCAACATTTATTCTTTAATTATATTATTTTAAGGAAACACATGTTGACAGTTGCATGTCAAATTAAAAAGGATATAATGTGTACAGCAAATTACACAATGCCACAATTTTCCGCTTATTTTAAAAGAAAAACAGCATCTGATTATGTAAGTTAGATGTACATGATTATGGGGACCAAAATACCAAAAAAAAACTTTCCAAAATGGTTAACATCTGTAAGACACTGATTTTTGTCGCATTTTTTGGAGTAGGCTATATTAGAAATATACGGTAATTGATTCCAAAGCTAAAGGAATCTTCATTTGACAGCTCCTCACCTTTGTGACATCAGGGACATTTTGTTGCTTTTTGGAGTGCGCAGTGAAACCGACGATACCCATGTCAAGAGGAAACACAATCTCAGCCTGCGGATCGACTAGGTTTGCCTCGTATTTGGACGTTGGAGTCACGTCCATGAGGCAAGTGGAGAGCTCAGGTATTCCGTTTCTGGACCGGCATTGGAAGTAGCTGGCCCTGTCAGCCTGGCAGATCAGGGCCACCCTCTGCAACACTTTGTGGAGGGACTGCTCCATGCTCCCTTGTTTCTGCAGCTCCTGGATGAGCTCGAACATGATGGCGGCCTCTTGTATGGAGCTAACATCCTTGAAGGAAGCGGTGTCTTTGACATCCACAGGTGCAGAGAAGGCGGCGGTCAGAGCTTCAGCGCGTATCTTCTTGTCGAAGTATTCTTTGGCGAACTGCGGGTTGTTCTCCAGGTATTTCTCTACGCTGTCCTTGTCTCCCATTTTGATTTTGAGTTTGTTTTACGAGTCCTCTTGTATTTTAAAAAAGCATCACCTGCCTGGGGAATGGTCAGGGGAGCTGTGCAGTGGCCTTCGGGGTGGGATGGATCAGAAGCGGACGTGCATTCTCCTCCGCGGTCCCCAAGGAAGTCACTAACACATCCCGTGTCCACCGGCAGACAGAACAGGGCGGCGTACGGCTTAGAGGCTGAAAGGATCAAAGTGGCCGCTAATTAATGTGACGTCATGACATTAAAACCCCTGCTTTAAGCGTCCTTAACCCGCAAATCCCAGCGCTGATCATTTTATATCCTCATCTGAGGGAGGACGCAGGAGAGAGTGAGACTGTTGTCAGATTAGATGCCAGTTTGGAGGGTGGGTACACACTGAGAGGACCGGTCCAGGCCAGGACTGCTGGGCTCACATTCTTAGACTCTTCAGAGGGCTGGTTGAGATCAAGGCTTTGAAACAGGTGTCAAATGCAGCCGGCCATAGGAAGGGGCCTTCTCCCACTGAGAACCAGAGCTCTGTGCTGCCCATCAGTGCTGACTTTAAAAATCCAATTATCCAAACAAAAACAACACAAGTTCAACTCTCTGCACAGCAACACAAACACTCCCTGTCTGCCTTTGGCCAGTGAGTTATCAGCCATGTTAAACAGTGCAATCAGCTTTCATCCTGTACTACCACAGTTCTGCCCATGTTGTTGTCTAAAACCGTGCCAGCCGTGCCCTGAGCCATATCAGATGTGCGAGCAGCCTACCTGTGCTCTAATGATATCATTATCAGTCTGAGAACTGGAAAGCAGCCAATTAGTGAGACTTGGATGTCTGAGAACAAGGCCCTAAACAAAGATGGCTGGCTATTATTATCTGAGCACGCTGTCTGGTTGGCTGCTGGCAGGCTGGCAAGACAAGGATGTCCCCACTATTTTTCACTGCAGGGGGATTAAGACAAAGCTTATCAAGGGAGGACTACAAAAGGTGTGTGTGTGGGTGTGAAGAATTTAAAGCAATGTGGAAATAAATTAGAGTAGCCTACTCACAGTGGGGTAAAACAGTTTGTTGTGTGTGGAAGAGGAGAGATAGGCATGTCAGCTAAATATAATTACAGGTATATTTATAACAGACATTTTTTTAAATAGTTTTACCCACATCTGTTACAAGCTACACCCGAAGCCTCAACACACAACTATGAAACAATGGAGTGAAAAACCGTGTGTCCACTCCCACTGTAAACAACAGACTCAGGACCTGCTGTTAGACATGACACTTCAGTGTCTGAAACATGTGGTAAAGACTGAAGTATTTTGTATTTGGATATAACATCATATGCTTCCTCCATGATGTGCATTTAGCCCTTATGTCTTTAGCCCAGTCCTTGATCCTATAGGTTTTTTTTTTGCTAAACTGACTGCGTAACGTACTGCTCTAAATGCTAGGACAGCAGTGTTACATTCAGCGATTCTTGGCCAGTTTTCACGATTGTGAAATAAACTGCACTGTTTCTGGCCAAATTCCAGCTGCTATTATTGCTCCTCAACAGTGATTGGACTGTTTTTTTGTCAATTGGCCAGAGCCGTTGGTTATGCAATCTGCAGATGTTTGGCTCCTTTATTCAACCAAGCCCTCAGAGAGCTCAACAGTGCAAAACAACAGCACCAGTTTATTCCTTTTTTTTTGTTAAATCAGCAATGGTAGATTTACATCAGATGAAAAACAGACCTGTGTAAGAAAGAAGAACTTGCTCGTACTGATGTTAAAAGTGCACAACAACGGCAGAAAACTCTCATGAGTGATTTGATCTGGATCAGTTTGTAATCAGTAAATGCAAAGGATCTTGAATAAGGAATTTGCTGGATGAATCTGTGATTGATTCCTAAAATTGACATACATTAATTAGTCTCTGGGAGTGGACTCTCTGTAATTCATACAAACACAAGGATGGTAGACAAAGCAAGCAGCTGATGAAGGAACACTGATGCCTCCTTTCTTTCTGTAACCTTTCTTTGGGGAAGATGCATCTGTGCAGTTTTTCACACAGAATACAAAAGGTATGTTTCATAAGTCAGTCAGGCTCAGTGGCAGAAAGACCGCTCACAACCTAGTTTTCTCTGAGTGTGTGCCTAAGTACACCTTATATGAAACTGTTGCTACTTCCAGATGTTCCTCTTGGCTTTGCTTTCAGGGGGGGATGAAAGCCCCAACAGAAACAGGAAAACACATTTTTTTGTGTGGGGGAGATATGGAGGGGTGGTCGACCAAGTGTGCATAACACACAAATCAATAGGACGGGGGTTGCGGTTATGTAAATGTTTGTCCAATAGAAGGCAAGCTAGCTCTGGGGAGAGCAGGGGAGGTTCAGGTCTCTAGAAGTTATTATGCAATCCTAACCAGATGTATATAAGAGAAGACCCAGAGTAGAAACCAGAGGATCTCTGTAAGCTGCACTCTTCTTTAACAAGGTATGCACTGGCAAATGTTTTTATCGAGGACTTGAGGTGAATCTGCAGTTTAGCTGACCTGTCTTTTCTGTTGCTCTCATGGCTCTTTTTGTCAAACTGCCTGCACCCTTTCTTCTCTCTTCTCCTTCCTCTGCTGTAGATGCTGCGATACGTTGTGGCCCTCTGTCTCCTGGCAGTGTCCTGGGCACAGGACTGTCAGGTAGCCAACATCCAGGTCATGCAGAACTTTGATAAATCTAGGGTGAGTAAGCCAATAAAAGACAAGTTGTATTAAATATCTATTCTTGTATTTCTATGCTGGTTTATCTTCAGCGGTATGCGACTACAAATTGCCTCTGTTTTTGACAGTTCGCAGGGACCTGGTATGCTGTAGGGAAGAAAGACCCAGAAGGCTTGTTCTTACTTGACAACATTGTGACCCAGTTTAATGTTGACGAAGAAAGCAAAATGACGGCCACTGCTAAGGGCAGGGTGATCATCCTCAAGTAGGTTCTGTTCTGTAAACAGTTTGTTTTTTCTTGTTTTTGTCTCGCATCATGTTCTTCTTTGTCTCTGACCCCCAGTAACTGGGAAATGTGTGCTGACATGTTGGCCACTTTTGAGGATACTGCTGATCCTGCCAAGTTTAGAATGAAGTACTGGGGAGTCGCATCCTACCTGCAGACTGGAAGTAAGTTGTTTACAACTTAAAATGAATGGTAACCCACTTGATTGTTTACTATAATTGACAATAAATCCATCAAACAGCATAGTACAGGCATTTCTTAGTTAGGAGTATATAAAGCGGATTGTTGACCTTCGGCCAACTGTTGATGTAACACAATAGACTCCAGCATTTGTTTTTTGACCCTGACCTGGAAGATGAATCAAACCAAATGCTCACTAGATAAGGTCAACATGTCCTTTTTGCAACATCTAAAAAGAATCTAACCTCTCCCCTTCTCACTCCCTCCCTGCTCTCAGACGATGACAACTGGATTATCGACACAGACTACGACAACTATGCAATCCACTACTCCTGCAGACTAATAGACTCCGATGGCACTTGCTTAGACAGCTACTCCCTCATATTCTCCCGTCATGTGACTGGCCTGAGGCCAGAGGATCAGGTCATCGTCCATCAGAAAAAGATGGACCTCTGTCTGTTGGGCAAATACAGACGTGTTGCACACACTGGTAGGTTGAGTTCTCATTGGTTTGTGCTGTGATTTATTGATCTATGCTTTAGTCAACAATTTGACATTAAAGGGTGAAAGACCAAGGGAATGATTAACTGAGCTAAGTTGGTGCATATCCACATGATCACTGACCACCTTAAGAAGCATTAGAATTCCTTTTATTGGTAACAATGCAACTATTTATTAACTATCATTCTGTTGAAGTAAGTGTTGTCTTCTTTGTGCCTCAGGCTTCTGCGAGAACAGCGAGTCTGTTAATCCTCCACAGTAAGCAGCAATGGACCCCTCTGCTGGTTTCGGACTGAGCCTTACCTTTTCTGTCACCCCTACTGTGTCTAACTCTAGCTTAAGAGAGAGTTCCAAAAATAAACTATAAATGGCTAACTGTCACATTTATAGACTGCAAGAATGTAATCATGACTATTGTTGTTATGAGTAAATTGTCAGATATCCCCATTGGTAAAATAGTCAACATTATTTTTCTTTTTTTAAATATATATAGAAAAGTTTAAATTGTTTCAAAAAACCTACTTTACAGTGAGAAAATGAGACGTATCATGTATGACATAGTAAAAAACTCTCCAGAGTATAACCACCTTGTTTACTAAAAACAAAACAATAAGTCACTGGGCTCCACTCTTAAACTGAAGGGCGCACAGTATCCTGTAGCACAAAAGTACATATTGTTGATAAACCTTAACACATGTGCAAAAGGTCTTGTATATATGACCCTATGTGCATATGTCAAGTCAGTAGTCACACAGTAGTAGATTGGTTGCTTCGTAATTGTATGATGTGTACTTCATAATGCATTTTTTTAAATAAAACATTCATACCATGCTGGCTTATTCAGTTCTTTAAATATTTATTTGTATTCCTGGAATACAAATAATGGATTCATGCTGTTGCCTCTGGACTCAGTGAAAATGTATTAAAAAAAAACAGTAAGGTTTTGTATTTTCATATTTTAATCATTGTGCTATGAAACAAGCTTCTAGCGTCAGCTTCCTACACCGCAGACAGCTGGGTTTCATTTTTGGCAGCGCGGCCTAACACGTGGCCACTTGCAATACCAACATGTGAGAAAAACCATGTTCTGAGTTTGAATGCCAAAAACAAAGCTCCATCATGTTTTTATCTTGATGTCTAAACTTTTGCTGCAATTCATATATATTTCATGAGTAAAGGATTGATACTGGACTTTGTCCCCTACAATGTCCATAAATATCCTGACACCTACTGGACAAACCACATCCAAAGTAAGAAGGGACTTCTGAGAGCCTCAGCTACACTCTGTTTACCTAATTACCAAATGTCTGCATTCTAAGAAAGAAGATAAACATGGCAAACGTTAAACCTGCTGCATGTTAGCATGCGGAGACTTGAATTTAGCCCAATAAGCTCCACTGAAAATAGAAAGTGATGTGATAAAGTACACAAGGGGCTGCTGCATTGGGAGGAGATTTACATCTTTATTGCACATTTTCGTACAGTACATAACATGCCAACACTTTGGAGGACATGATTACAGTAAAGCAAAGACAGCTTGGATAAAAGCTGGTCAAAATCAGTAGATTCTTGAATAAAACAGACAGCTACCAATAAGGTAAGATGTACAGCAGTGTCTGTCTTAAGTCTATTGAGTCACATTGCCATGGCTGCAGGAATAAAGACACCTTAACCCCTTTTCCCCTACTGAGAGGACCTTTAATCCTTGCCTTAAATAGTTTAGTACAAGGAATTAACTCATGCAATCTCATTCCAGCCTTACAGACTGCAGACTTGAAAAGTCAAGGTAGAGATCGAAGTGAGCTTCGCTCAACAGGAAGGAATATGCAGAGAACCTGCTGCATGTGACCCGATAAGCTCCATCACTGCTGTATGTTCAAGCAAATAAAACTATGTGGTTAAGGTTTGAGGAAAATCTTGGTCATGGTAGGAGTCACATGGTTGAGCAATGTCTATCCAACATGGCAGACAGACATGTAAAAAAAAAAAAAAAAAGGCGGAACTAGAGCCATAACAGATGGCAAATTGTGGGCACATTGCATTGGACCGCTTTGTCAACAATTGCCTATAAACCTTAAAAATATAAATATTTTTCATATTATATTGTACGTCACATCAATACTGTCAAAGACCACTGCAATTAATGCAATTAGAAAAAACACAAGCACAAGAAGAGAAGCAATGTGTTTAACCAATCAATAAAATTAGGCAATGTGTAAACATTTATATATAATCAAATAAAGTATACCCAACAAAACAGGTGATCCTTTACTGAAGATAAATAAAACCTCCCTTTTTAAAATAAAAGACAGTAGCTCACTTAAACCCAAGAATAAATACTCATAGATCAAAAACACACAACAATAGAAAGTCAGAATTTACTAAGAGCTTTAAAAACACTGTAAAAATATAGCTGCAAGAAAAAAAATAATATAAAAGAAACATGATTGATTTTTATCTGTAAATGATCAGCTCTTTGGCCTTCTAATGGCTGGAAGAAATGGAGCATAGACAAGGAATGAGTGATGATCTGACATAATAGGTTTTACGCTCGGTTTTTAAATGATTCTAAAAGTTATTTATTTGTGAAACATGCAGCAGTTTAAGAATGCCCTGTAAGTCCCTTTTATTAAAAAAACAAGAAAAATGTCTCATCTTAAAGACTTTGAACCAAGACAAAAAGTTATAGTATAGAGCCTATCTTCCAATTACACACAACAATTCTTGAAAAATAACCCATGTATGTCCCATTATTTACATAATTGATCAAGGACTGAATTTACTGAGGGCTGTGTTTGTGAAATCAGTGTGTATAACTGCCTGTTCAGAGCTTAAACAAGTATTTAAAATACACTGCAGGGTTTCAACTTCTTAAGTGGATCCAGCCTAGTGCTTCCAAACCTTATTGTGATCTACGCCATCTTTCATAAGTCAAGCTTTGGAAGTATTGATCTAGACTGCTGTGCTTGATTAAGCTAAACAGTAGTCAATGTGAGCCAGAAGCTCCCTGTGACGGCTGGTGGGATAGTGGGCCCGACACTTTGGGCACTCCAAGAAACTCTCATCCAGGAGGTTGATGACTTTCGATGGCGATGTGGGGCCAGGGGAGTCATCAATAGTAAGGCGCTCAAACTCAAAGTTATTGTATGAGGTGGGCTCTGAAAAGCGAGCATTTGGCTGCTTCTGAAATAGGGAAAAAAAATCCACATTTTGTAGAGGTTTTGGTACAAAGAGCAACATAATATGCACATTCCAAGAGGACAGTGGAATACTCTACTACTAGAAAGCAAAGAAGAAAGAGAAATGGCATAGAGTTTGAATTCATATTGATGAAACTATATTTCACATAACACTTACAGCAGACTCCAGTTTAGAAATCTGATCTCGGGCCTTGCGAAGCTCCTTCAGCACTTTATGTAACTGGTGCTGCATGACCTGACGATCAATTTTTTCATTTTCGAAGTCCTTGGCAGAAATCTGGATCTTAGGAGAGGCAGAACCACAAGTATGAACAGGTGTACTTTTAAAAGAATACTGCCATCTCGTCTTCTTTTATTTGACAGGTCTTTTTGTAGGTGTGTGCTATAATTAAGAGGAGCAGATGCATGCAGTGTTACCTGTTGTTCCAGGGCAGCAATTCTCCTCTCGTCTTCATTTTGATTCAGAATAGACTTCTGCAGCATATTTACCTGTTAAAGGCCAGAGTATTAGGGCAAATTTTGTATAGCGCCTACAATGCTTTTTACAGTGTTGTCAGAGCAGACTTTGGTTTAATCTACAAACCACTCCACAATGCAATTTTCCCATTGTGGGACAAATAAAATGTTCTTAATCTATTAACTTTAGTTAGTGGTGGTAAACAGTGAATTCATGGTCACCTGCAGCAGAAGATCAGCAGATCTCTTCCTCTCTTCCTCCAGTCTGATGTTCATACTCTCCAGTTCCGCTCTCATTCTGTCAGCCCGCTCAGTCGACATCTTTCTCTCTTCACACACTGCATGTCTGGACGCATTGTTTGAATATGTAATACAAATTATTGATAATAGTTCTGCTTAAGTTTACCAGTTTGTGTAACAGCTTTAATCTTTTCCTTCAAGAAGTTAATTTAAAAGGTCAGTTTTTGGCATTAGTATT
The DNA here is from genome assembly GCF_900634625.1 of Parambassis ranga. Taxonomy (NCBI): domain Eukaryota; kingdom Metazoa; phylum Chordata; class Actinopteri; family Ambassidae; genus Parambassis; species Parambassis ranga. Next base: position 9,960,287 of record NC_041039.1, on the reverse strand, counting down.
AATTAGAGGAGGTAAAATTGGTGATTGATGACATGTTAACAGCTCAACCGTGAGACCTTATTGATCCGACATCAACCAGAGCCAGCAGCTTTACCTGTTGCCAAGTCTCTCTGCCTGAAACTGCCTTTTGGCTTCCTCCAGCTCTTTGCTCTTCTCTTCATACTTCCTCAGAAAGGATGACAACTCGCTGCACTTGTCCTCATACTTCCTCTGTTGCACTAACAGCTCCGCCTGGAGCCTGGTGACCTGCTCCTTCTGAGACTGCAGCTCAGCCTGAGCTTTCACGGTCTGCAGAGCGAGAAAAACACAAATTGCAGAATGATGTTTTCTTTATTGTCACCTCAGTTCTGAAAAAGACTTCTACAGGTCAGTTATAAAGATGACTGAATCCACAGAATATGTATGTTCAGTGCTCTAGCTGCATTGATTCAGAGTCAAAATAATCTTTTGAACAGAGGCAAAAAACTAAATCTGTAAAGATGTAAAAATGGTGACATTTTCTCACCAAAGCCAACGGAAGAGGCCAATATATGCAGTAATAGATCAGAGGGCAACATAACTTCACTTTCATAATTACATAAAATAATGTAGCATTTACCTGGTTCCTCTGTGCACTGAGCTCCTGCTGGGTTCTAGTAACTTGAGCTTGTTGGCCCTCAAGGTCCCTCTGGACCCCTAAGAGTAACTGCTCATAGTGGCTTTTCAGCTGAGGTTCCTTTTCTGGACCTGCAGTAGCTAAAACAAACATTAGTAAGCAATTAACCAACATATATTATGTATTTCCAGCAGAACAACTAAGTAGGACTTATTATTTCATAGCCTATTACATGGCCAACAAAATTAAGTACTTGTTAACTACACTTTCCTGGAAGATTTCCATGTACTATTATTGTAGAAAATGATATGAGATTATCACCCTCTGAAGTGGCCCCTTGCTTGGGTTGTTGCTGCTTTGCTTGGGCTAACTGCTGTTCCAGCTCCGCTGTGCGGGCAAGGACGGACTGGACGTAGACCTCTCTCTGCTGGTCATACACCAGCCACTGCTGGTTCTTCTCCAGAGCCTGGCAGTGAGAAACACACTCCAATAAAGACAAACTGAGTCCAGATTTTTTTTCCACTTATTTAAATAAATAATCAATAAAAATTAGGCTTACATCTCTCAACTGATCTTGTACTAATGCAGAGTCTCCCGGAGGTACTTGTCCATTCTGGAAAGAAAAACAAACAATATTTAAAATCTGAATTAGTTTGTATCAACATTTGTTTCTGAGCCACATGGCATAAAAATCTTAGTTAGTTAGGCTGGTGTAGAAATAAAAAAGGAGTTTATAGGATTTTATTTGGATTGAACTTAATTAGCCTGAAAAGAATAAAAAAAGCAGTGTCCCAGGGCTGTCTGTACATGTACCCTGTTCTTATTATGCACAGTTCTTCCAGACATAGGGCTGTCATGAAGGTGCATGCAAGACAAGTGTGGTTCTCCTCAGAGCAAAGCCACTTGAAGCACTTCATGTTCACTTTTTCTATTATTCATTCTAGAAAATCCCAGCAGTCTTAAAACCTGCAGGTCTGCCCTAGGCTCAAAGTCACATGAATACCTGCTGGTTACAATTATTCATCTTAATTTTTAAAAATGCAAGAAAAAAAAACCCTTGAGCAATGGATCAATCTAGGCACTGCCTCTTAGAGATTTGTCCTCATGACCTAGGGCACCACCTTTCAGGCTAGTTCCTCAACATCCCTCCCTCGAGGACACAGTCACTCATAATTCTGCCCCCCTGACCGTGAGGTCTGCATGTCTGATCCAACACCTAAGCTCTGGCAAAAACCTTCACAATGCTGTTGCAGTTAGCATCTATGCGCTAAAGCTCTGCACACTACCAGACAAGCACCGTGAGCTTGTCAACTTTTTCCAGATGGATTTAAACGTATGGCCCAAAAGCTAAGCTCATGAACAGCTTTTGCAAATCCAGGAAGGAGGCGGGAAGGAGTGCTGGGCTTGTTGCTAAGATTATTTCTAGTAATGCAAAATGAGCTAAACCAACAGCTCGGAGAGAGTGCTCCTGGAATAACTACCATCCAGGCATGGAGACAAGAGAAGACCACCTGCAGCCAGGGTTGATATCAAACAGAACATGCATTTGCAACTACTGAGCATTCTCATTCATTTGTATTGAGTCTACTTTCTAATCCTTTTCATCTAATCCTTCAATCCTCCCTACAGGGATTAATAAAGTAAATCGTAATCTTAAATTATAAGCCTATATAATGTTTGTAAATATTGTTATTATTATTATTATTAAATGGGACATCAGGATAAACTTGGAAAACGTGATTGCATTGCCATGAATTGAACTGAACTTTGGGGCCCTAAACTACATTTTCCTTTTCACAAAACTCAGTGTTCAGCCACCCAAATTCCTCAAGTTCCTTCATGTGATTTCTCCAGAAGCAAAGAAGAATCCCAATGACTCCTCTCTAGCTGAGTACAGCTTCTCAAAGCATCAAAGTACTACCCTTTCAATGAATAATATCCTAAAATTGTGAGAGAAGAGGCAGCTACAGATTCACTAGAAGGTGTTTCAATAAAGAATATGAGTCATATAGACAATGTCATTTGGACAAAGTTATTTTTCCCCTCTCATTAAACTTCTGTTAGTGGGTGCTGTTCCATAAGCTACAAAAGAGGACCACTGAAAAGGAGTGTTTTTACACTTATAATGTTTCACTTTGAGCCATGTGTTACTTTGATAATGACAAATTAGTTAAGGGTGCTATAGTGAGAAAGAGAACAGAAGTTACACACTGCCACCAAGTGGACAAAAAAACTACTGCGTGTACCTGCATTACTAAACCAGGCTTCCTTGATGCAGTCAAGTCACTGAAAAACATTTTCTCTGCAAAAACCTGCTGAAATGAACTCAATAAAAACCACAGGTGCAGCACACACTCATGCCAACCACTTGTCAAAAATCTTGTATTTCATTAAGTCATACAGCCCGTTCTCTTAGTGGAAGCAGGAAATAGTGACTCAAATATATTATTATTCATCAAAAAGATTAGAATTGAAAAATAAATATGTCTGCTGCATTTTGGCAATATATATATGCAGTAGAAACATCTAGTATCTATCTGTATCTAGATATTGCCAAAGAAGAAGGATATTGGAATGCAAGGCACAGGACAGAGAGCTGTTGCAGGATTCTATCCTATGCCAGGGGGAAAATATGTTGTCAGGGGGAGGGGTATAGAACTACTCATCCAATTCTGCTCCTCTGTGAGTCCTGACAAAAACTTTTTTACATTTTTTTTTTTAATTTCTAATAATCATCATCATCATCACTCTCTTAACAATTTGTAATAAGGTTGCTCTTGCATAGCTAAAAGAGATATTACAAAATTAGAACTCATACACATTTTATGACCTGCACTAGCACAAGTAGCGACTCATTATTTAAAGCACTGATTACTAATAACAAGGCCTAATAAGGCTGCTGGTCAGGTGGAAAATGTCGACTCACCACTACTTGTGCTTCCAGGGACTGGCATTGGGTTGAAACAGTGGCCAGATTGTTTTTAAGATTCTCCGTCTCTTGTGACAACGTCTGGAACAACGCCTCTTTTTGCTCTGCGTCTTTCCTCCGCTGCTCCAGCTGGGTCTGCAACGCAGCTACCACCTGAAACACACGACAACAAAACATCACTATTTTAACCTTTGCTTAAACAGAGACAGACTATTATCTTCTTCATACAGTTGACATTGCACATTGGTTACAGATGAATGTGAAAAAGAGGCAGCCATGAACATTGTTTGGAAAAAATAAAATAAAATGCTAACATCCCAATACCAGCATGTTGTCTCTTAGTTTAAAACTATGCTATTCTGACTATTCTCAACTAGACATTTTTTTTGCCAAAACAGAAAATGATCTTGCAAAGATAAGCAACAATCTCAAACAGATCACATGGATTTCCACAGCCGTGTCATGAAGTGCGTCATGAATGTTAATACATACACAGACAGTTTAGAAATGTCAAGTAACCAGCGCACAGCATCATGTGTTAGTATGCAGTTTCTGCTGGTTGTCTACAAACTTCACTTTGCTGAGCTGCTGTCAAGATGGAATAGACGCTTCCCCTCTGACTGTTTTTGTGGCAGCTCATTGGAATTCTAGTATGATTTTTTTTCTTTTTCTGACAGCCTTCAGCTAGCAATACATATGCCACCAGTACAATGCCAAGAGTGCAACAAATCTTCACAATCTGATGAGTACTCTCAAAGATCTGGCTGTGACGATATCTCCTCCAACCGAGAAGAAAAGTGCTGCCTCAGGGCGTCCAAATACTGGATGTGTTTACTGAGGACTTTCTGATGTATACAGTTGAATATATATGTGATTTTTGTAACCTTATGTTAGTGCAGAGAGCTGTCATGTGTGAATATACCTCTCCTCCTTTGGCTGACAGCTGCTGTCGCAGAGTTTCCAGTTCCTGCTCTTTAACCAGCAACTGCTGATTGTTCCTCTCTCGCAGCGTCTCAAGGGAAAGAATCCTCTGAAATAACCGACACGGCACATTAAAATCCAGACAAAAACAACCCAGAAGCTGACATGCAAATTAACCTAGAGTAGAGAAAGACTTTACCTCCAGCAGCTTGCTTTTGTCTGAATCAGGTGGTTTGATGTGTCGTTTGGCCAGTTCATCAATCTTCTTCTTCAGGTGGGTGTTCTCCTTCCTGACTTTCTCCAGCTCTGCCTCAGCCTTAGAGGAAGAGCTGCTAGATTTGAAACCCAACTTGTTGACGATGCCTTTAGATGTCATGGCTGCTTTGATCTAGAAGACAGGTAGTTTCACAGAATGAATTTCAATTGAATCCTAGTAGTAAAAACACATTGAATCTTTATTCAGGTTAGAAATGAAACAGCCCTGATGAAAATGAAATAAAGGTTGTACAGGTTAGCATAAGAGCTAGCTCAATTAAAACGCCTCTCTTGTAAAATAAAAACGTAAATACTTAAATAAAAATTCTAAATGGGCTTGTGTGATCCGTCATTTCCTGATAAAACACACCTTCGCACATTCATCTATCAGTAGTCAAATAATTTTTAACCAGCTTTACGTAGCTGACCAAATAAAATAATGTAACAATGCTCGAATTTGCTCGTTCATGTTGAGGTTAAAGCAACTGATAATAAATACGAAGTGTTACTTACAGACGGATGCGTGTTCAAGATATTCCTTGTGGGTAGTCTGTTTGTGACGAGAGACCGTTTTCTGAGACTTTCGTTTCCTGAAGTTTGAATTGCAGCGCGTTGACGTCATGTCCGTGATGCACAGCGGGGTGCGCGTGTTTACGTATCCCATGTTGTGCCGAGATCTGAAATGCTGGGGCGGTGCAGTGGAGGGAAGAAAACGTTTCGTTAACTCTTCTATACATTTTATGTACATTACTGTATCTACATAATAATTGCTTTTATATACAATATTTCTAATCACTTAAATACATCCGAATTAGTCTTTTGTCTGGTCTAATTTCCTACGCCGGGCTGTCAGTTACAGTAAATGAAACGAGCACTCAGAAGCTAGTTAGACTCCTAAAACCGGTTTGTCATGTAGCATATTCTACACAACCTTAACAGACAGATACTGAAATCAGTTTATGGAAATTAATCAGCCATGAATCAGCTTTACATAAAAAAAGACTTATTGTGAGGTATAATTTTAAAAATATTTTGTTAACGTACTTGAAAGTATGAATTTAGACAATAACATGACGTGACCATTTATTCTCAAATGATTTTTTGAGTGCTGCTGTACATAGACAAACTTGCAAATACAACATATAAGGTCTTCCAAAAGAAGCATTTTCATACAAATGTCCCAATGAGTCAGGTGGTGGTTTGATATTTCTTAATGTAAAAGCCATTGTGTTTATCTCTGACCTCAGGCTCAGTACAGACCATGATTTAAAGAGCAGCGAGGCTGAAAGCTCTTAGTGTTCCCGCACCTACCTTAATCAGGGTAAACAGTAACACAAACAGTAATGAGTCAGTCAGTATACAATAATTAAGCATTAGGCCTGACATTCATATTCAGCAACAGATCTGTTTTATATACATGCTTGATGATTCTTGGACACCTCATGTAGCCTCAGATCAGAATGGTAGCCAATAAATGAGCAGCATCTCTAAATACTTTATTTCCTTAAACCTATTGCATTCAAACTTATCAACATCAAGAGTCTATTTATTAATGTGAAAAATATGAAATGATTAAGTCAACCATAATTACATCTCGTTTCAAAGCCCAGATTGCCTCCTCCTCACACTGTGGAATGTATGTTTCTGTTCCAGAAAATATTTCACTATACTCAACATTTAGGCTTTTGTTCTGGGATTGAAATTTGTACCTTGTTTGTTTTGCTTTCAATGTACACTTGCATCCAGCCACATGGGTATTTAAGCATATAAATAACTGTGCGTTTCTGACTCCCTTTATGTTTGCACTGTTACTTCACTGAGCTGTTACAGACTGCGGGAATCTGCAAATATGATAAATCTAAAAAGCCCCTCAAGGTCTTGTTTTAAAGATGTAAAAAATATCGTCCTCTCTTTTATCAAAAGTAAAAAAAAAATCAAAATTGCAATATGATTGATTTGATCTGATAAAGCTGAACACAGCAAATAAATATAGAGTAGTGGTTTCTTTTGGTGGCTGTAGTAGACATCTCTCAGACTTGAGCACACACATAAATCCACTGTCCAAAGGTAAAAGCCCTGAAATGTGTTTTTATGGTCTTCTGACTTTGTGTTATTCAACACGAGAAAATGGCTAGAAGGCACCTTGTTTTAAATTCTTCACAAGAAAACAGTTTGCAGTCAATACAGTTCCTGTGTAAATAGTGGTCTAAATAGTGGTTGACAGTTGTAAACTGTGTCTGCTGATCATAATACTTTATTATATTACCTTTATTTCACACATATAAAAAAATGATGCAGAAAGTTGTTGATGTTCACGCTTCCAATTTAAAGTGACGTGTCAAAAATTGTTCATATGACATTTAATTAATTTAATCTCCAAACTGCACCCTGACACAGTGGATGGAGTTATATGTAGTTTTCTAAATAAGGAAAATAAAACACATTTTTTATTTATTTGTTGTCACTTTGACTGTTTAGTAATAATAACTTCCAGCTGAGAAGGAAAAACATGAATGACTCTTCTTATGGCTCAGCCAATGATGGTCAAAGGGCATCCCAAGATACATCTTGTACTAGCTCCTTGGAGATGGAGACATCCTCCATATGGAGCACCACAGCTCCAGATGCTTAGAACATATGACATTAAAGCTGGAAATCTCCTCCCCTCCATCTTTGCCTTTGTCCAGCTGAAGCTAATTAGACTTCAGAAAGCTTCATGACAAGAAACGTGCCTCCAAATTGAGGAATTAAGGTGAAATGTGTAAAAAGGACTTTTTGCACAGAGGCGATGTTAAGAATTCATTTTCACCCTCCGTCGCAGTGGATTCACAGAGCTGTCAGAATCCCAGTCTGTCGCTGGCGTTCCTCATCAGGACTGGGGAGGAGCGTGGCCCACGGATCAGTCTCCCGGTGAGCCATGTCTGCATCATCAGCAGAGCGCGAGCAGCTCTACCATTTTTGCAGCGGACCTCCTGCTGCCCAGCATCACTGACTGGCTGCGCTCCTATCGCCTGGAGCTGGGTCACTGACCTGAGAGAGGCACACTTCTGTCGCACTGTACTGGCGAAGGATAGCATCTTTCAGTGGAAGAGATTGTGTGCCCCTGCAGACAGCCATGATGCACGAGCCAAATCACCTTGATTAGATCAGATGCAGCAAATTAAACTGATCTGCAGCAGATAACACTCTATGCTTTTATTTACTGTGTGGAGAGTTTAATCTCACATAGATGGAAATGTGAGCAAGACAGGTAGAGGTTTATGCCAAAGGATTAAGTGACACAAAATGAACATCCTCAAACCCACAACAAAACAGATGTGCAAAACATCAAGATTTTAGCAGCAGCCATGCATGAACTAAAAACATCATAGTATTTTTATACACTATAAAAGAATGCGATGGGAGGCAGTTGGCCAGGGCTCCGGAAATAAATACTCAACTGATTCTATTGACTGTGACATCGACACGACTGTGAAAGACTATGACAAATTTGGAGTTCATTTTGCCTCTGAAATCCACCTACAGATCAGCCGTCTGCCTTCTCAGGCTGAAAAAAAAAAAAAAAAAACCCATGACAGATTTTACTGCAACAAAATTCGAGTAAATCACTGACATTTGCTGCGTGCATGACTGAGCATACTTAACATCTCCCAGTTTGTTTCTCTATTAATTATTGAAAATATGTGTTTATTTCTTGGTTTGACAAGGTGCCACCTTTCTTGGCTCCTGACATATTGGCTGATTATCTCTGCATGAGGGGAAGAAGGAATGGTAATAGTAACAAAGCTGAAAAATATATCTTCTAAACAGCATCTTACTGCATCCTATTTAATAAGAAATGAAACATTCTGATAGAAAAAGTCAGTCCCTGTCCTGTTGCTATTGTTTTACCAGCTGCAATGTGAGTAAAATAGTTAATAAGTGGGTTCAAAACATTAATTACTCTAATGTTGATGAGTCTGATTTATTTCAAACTTTGTGATTTATCCATACATCCCCAGGCTGGACATTCTGGCGTGCAGTTGCAGAGCTGTTAGTGACTGAATGGGATATACTGTATAAGTGGAAATTAAAACAAATAGCCTAAGGTGTACAATGTTTAATTGTGTTGTTGTGTTAGATGAAAGCATGATGCTCAATGTGTGGGGTTCTGCATGCATGTCAAAGAAGACAACCTAATACATACTATTCAGAGCAGTATGCTTTTCGATGCATCTTCTGGCCTTACTGAGCATACAAAACATTTATGCACCTAATTACACACTCACACAAACACAGAGACTATTTACCAGATGAAATAGAAGTAAATAGCTCTATATGTGCAGTCAGTCAGTTTAGAAAGAAGAGTTTATTCTATATAATTTCCTGGGGGTGTCTCGTATGCTGACGGTGGAATTTTATGTCATCTGTAATGGAGACTAATATAATAAATAACTGTTTTTCCATTCTTATCACTTCCCTTATTTCCTCTCAGTCCAGCTTCCTCCTCCCCTCATCTCCCTCTCCATCAGTCTTTCTCCCATCATTACACACCCTGCCTACTTTTCTCCCTCTCCATTTCATTGCCTTCGCCCTCTTTCCTTTCTCCATCCCTCTTTTCCCCTTGATGCCTGAATGACTTTTCACTGGCTAATCAGAAAAGTGCTCACTGGGCAACATTTACTGACATTACAACATGAACTGAAACTGAAAAAGTTTCCATACCGCACTGATATTCTACAGTCCTCGCAGGGGCTGGGGTGGAGCTGGTGCTGACATTGGGAAAGAGGTAGGATACGAAGTGGACAAGCCCCCAGTCAATCACAGAGTTAACACAGATGGACAGAGAACCTACAGCCAATTTAGAGCTACAAATGAACCGGGCATGCAGTGGGAGGGAGCTGAGCACCCAGGGAGCTCCACACATGAACCTGCAGGCAACCAGTGCAGCACTAAATGAAATATTTAGAATTCATTTCTCAGTGAATGCATGTGACATTTGTTTATCCTTCACCAAGAGACACTTGCATCTGCACCGTTTTGCACTCATGTCCCTGTGAGCTCTCCTTTCATACCTTTTCTCGGTCTTATGATTAAATTATTGCTCTTCACCCTTCACAAAACCAGCAAGAGCCATGCATGTTCACACACACACACGTACACACCTACCACAGTGAAAAAAGCAGAGTGGGGAAAAAAGATTGAAATGTGACTCAGACCCTGAGTTTGCAATTAATTAGAGCCCTAATAGATATTCCCTGGGTCTCTATGTTTCAAGGAGAATGAGAACTTCTTTTAAAAAACTCTGGCAACTTGATTAAATGTTCCAGCTGATGACATTACAAAAAAGACCTGAATGAATATGTTTCTGCTGCCATAAAATAAGCAGCCATTACTCCACCAATGTAAGAATAATGTCCAACAGAAATACTCATTACAAAGCGTAATTAATGAACAACCAAATCCTGCCAAGCCCAACTCAGATGGATTCCAGGCTTGATTTCCCCATGCTGTTCAATGGTGGGCAAATTTAACTGAGATAAGGCTAATGAACTGCTCTGCTTTCTACCGCAGAAAAACAAAGCACACACTGCTGGAGACTTTATTACACTATCGACAGCTGGAGAATGAATTAAAGTAAGTTATATTGTTTCCTTCTCTCTCTCTCTCTTTTTCTGTGTATGTGTGTGCGTGTTTGCACCCTACTGTAGCTGAAAGAAGTCCAAGTGATTATCACCAAGGAGAATGATGCAAACATGCACTCCAAAATTTTAATCTGAGTAATGAGTGTTGAACATGGAGCAAATTAAAACACTGTGCAGAGGTCCATATTTACATGCAGTGGGGTCTAAAGGTCTGAGAACACAAAGAGAAGAAGAAGAAGAAGAAGAAGGATAATGCCATCCATCCATTCATCTTCTGAACCCAATTTGTCATGTAGGGTCGCAGGGGTGTTGGAGCCCGTTCTGTCAATAGGCTGGAGGTGGGATACTATTCACACTCACACCTTCGGCCTATTTAGGGCCAAATGTGTACATTTACATTTACCCACTTGTGGTTGTTTATTAACAGTGCAGTGTGTTGTTGGGGTAGGACTCATGACAATGGTATCCAAACATGGTGGCAGTTTTGCCTTTCCCTAACCTTAATAAATTGTGTTGTACAGGATGTGAAGGTTCTACAAGACCATGTGTAAGGAAGCTTTTTAATTATGACATTACTATTAGGTGTAGACCTTATGAAACTCTTTTCAGGTTGGAATCTGCTTCAACAGCCTTGACATTTCTTCAGTGCCGTTATGCGTCAATGTACTGAAAAACGCTTTTGTCAGTATATGTAGTAATTCATTCTGAATTAACATCATGCAGCTCAAAACACACTCAGTGCAAGTTCGAGGGTCCAGCCTCGTTAATGTACTTTCTAGCAGACATTGTTGGAGGGTCAGCTGTCAAACAGCGTTGCATTCACCAGATCTGATCAAACCCACAGAAACCTAAAGAAGAAGTTACTTTTCAGCTCTTCCCTGACTCTGCACTGTTCTTATTTATTCAGAACTTCTAAAGCAGATTCTACTAATTGACATGTGTGTTTAACCATTCTGTGGTCAGCCAGGAAACAGATTTTACATTAGCACAATCAGCTCACCCTTCTGTCTGAGAAATGTGCTTTTACTGTTGTAGCCTTGCACAGACAGTCGCTATCACTGACACAAATTGGAATTAAATACCTTGAAATATGACAAAAGACCAAGGATCAAACATTAAGGAAAGGTTTTTTGTTACAGAGATTTTTCATCTCCACATTTGACCCTTTTTTTCTCTTTGTGTGAGTCATCTGAGGTGAACTAAGGACCTCTGTGGCGTCTTCATTTCCTTTTTTTCCCCTCATTTTAAACGTCCCCAAAATCTTCCAGTTTTTACTTCTTTGCAAAGTCATGGTGGATAATCTCACATCTATCTCTATCTCAGGAACTCTCTGAGGCAAAGTTTTTACTCTCTTAAGAGGATGAAAGATTACTGTAAGATCCTCGCCATAGAGAAGAGACAGCTCATGCAGCAGACATCATTAGTGTAAAGAATGAACATCATCCACATCACGTTGTCACGTCTGGTGAGTTGTGCCCTCATCCACAATCACTGAGCCCCTTTCTTCCTCCTAACCTCTGAACATTGCAGCTAAAAATGGTGGTTGTTGATATGGTCGTAATGGTAGTGACACAGATGAAACTCCTATGTATATTTAGGCCTGTGCACAAGGTGCCCAATTACCAACACCTGTCATGCAAATGAGGCTGATGCAATTTTGATGCTTTCTGAGGCTGAATTATACTCAAAACACCTCATTGAGAACAAAGAAAGGATCATCATGAAGGCCTGAAAACACCCGAAGAAACGCCGTTATGCCAACCAGATCAAGGCAGGTCATCTTAACACTACATTATGCATGGGCATGCATTTTACTAAATTTATGACTATCATACCTTACATATTACATATTCCATTCATTTAAGTATTTCCACATGTTTTATATATTTTATTTTAACCCAATCCTCAACTTTTATGCAATTTTATCTATAACTAAAAAAATAAATAAATAATTTAATCAAAAGCTAAAGTGAAACATTATTCTGGTAACATCAAACAAAGAAACTGGACTCATCTCAGCCTCTCTGCACTCTCATAATGTTTACCTCAATAACTCTAATGTGATTTAATCTGAGGAGCAGACAGTAAATTACCTGCCATCTCATTGGCTCACTATTATGGAAATCAGCATACTGTAAGTTCATCTCTCTCCATCTTCCACCAGGCCTGCTGATTTTGTTTTAGCCGTACATCTTTATATCCTAGAATTCTTTTGATGGTGTGTGCGCAGACATACTGTCACTAATTGAGTACCTTAGCTGCACTGCAAACACTTGCTGTAGCTCTTCAGAAGAAGTACCATTAATTGAAGAGGGCACAACCCTTTTAAGACCCACTAACATAATGTACAGTAGCTTTCATTTACTTATTTTTTTTTTTAAGCTCCGAAATAAGGAGGTTGTGACCTTGCGGGTGTGTTTGCTTGAGGGGGAAAAAATAGACTGAGGATGACTACTGTTCAAACACAGGCCAGGACATCCTATTGCTATCAAGAGACTTGCATAGAATGTTAGGATTGTAGCTTAGTGTTGCATTTTTAATACCACATCTCATTCGATCTGCACCTGTGCTTTAGCACAGCGGTCCCCAACCTTTTTTGCACCACGGACCGGTATCATGTAAAACAATACTTTCACGGACCGGCACAGAAAAAAAAGTGCATAAAGAGACAACTTACTCTTATGCTTAATTAGTGGGAGCCTTTGAGCTTTCTCAGCAATGAGGCGGTCCCATCTAGGGATAATGGGAGACATGACACCCGAAGTGTGTTTCTTATGTCCAGTCCACTCCGTAATTTTGTTTTGGCTGTCATTAATTGCTTCAGTCGTTCTTGTTCACGTTTTCTTCCATGGCTTGTCTTTTAATGCAGGGTGCTCGGTCTCGCAGTTTAGAAGGCTTCGTTTCATTTGCGAGTCTGTCGCCACATGTCACTCAGAGCGGACTTGGTGTGTGAGAATCACCTGTTGCAATAAATCCGTATTTTAAATAGGACTCCTGATATAGTCTTTTAAATGCAGGTTTCTTTTTCTTTGAAAGGGTAGGCTCCTCTTCTTCTGTCTCCTCGTTAGGCCTTTTCCCCTTTCCGAAGAAGCTCTCCAAAGACGTTTGTTTTTTATTCATTTTTGCTGCTTGTGGGCTTAATTTTGGGGCCGTATCCTGTGACCGAGACAAGCGTCTGGGCAGGTGCTTAAAGGCACAGGCGGATGAATCTGATCGATTTATAAATGAAACAGCTTTCAGACTCAGATAATGAATAATATATGTTTTGCTCAGTCTTTCTGTGCGGCCCGGTACCAAATGACCCACGGACCGGTACCGGTCCCCGGCCCGGTGGTTGGGGACCACTGCTTTAGCATATAGACGGACAGCTTCACTGATTATGGATGAAAAAAAAAATCCTCCATCTTCCTGCTCCTCAGCTCTCACCTCTCTGTCTGATCCAGTGTTCTTCTCAGTGCATTGGGCATGTTTAAAACATTATGGAAGTGGTCTACACTGATGCAATCTCAAGTTTTACTGCACTCACTTAAATGTTTATCATGATGCATCCATGCTGTCGGCTTCATTTCTTCCAGTCAGACTGCTTTAAACAGGAGGATGGATTCTGAGAAAAGAAATGATTCTTTTTTAAAAAAAAATTATTGTCTGGGTGTTTTTGACTCAAACCTTGCTTGTTATAATTCTTTCATCTGGATGTTTGATTTTTAAAAGGCAGAGTGGTGGATGTGACTAGAAACTCATCTATTAAATGTTGGCATCTTTGAGGTCTCTGAGCTTGGTGTAAAACCAAACAATAAAAGCAGACAAATCTCAAATGAATCCTAGATACAACAAGAGGGACTGATATTATTACTTAGTCAACATATGGTAAAATTCCACAATGGGCCAGTCCAACAAAACAGTACAACAGTTAGCATGAACTTCTAGCATCTAAACATTTTCTGATGTAATCTGAATCTGTCCGACAGCCGGCCTGAAAACCTGCTCACACGGCAAACAGACATGAAAACAACAGCATTCCTCACTTCCTACAGATCTCTCACTGGATAACATTAACTTCGTGTTGTTTCTCTTTATTAAAACACAAGGTTGCAAGTCCAATACTGCTGAGTCTGTCATATGATATCCAGCATAATGTTGTAAACTAAGCCCACAGGCTGCATAATATGTATAAGCCCAAAGTCCTGTGGTGTCCCCCTTTTTCTTCCGCTCTCTGCTCAGTTATAGGCATAACTGGCTATAATTATTTTTCCAATTATTGATGACTGTAAGCCCTCATTAAATATTAAATTTCATACTACAGGAAATAGCAGAGAGTACATTGGGGATTAGGATAAGGTTTAAGTACACGGAACAGACATTTCTCAGCTGCTTTTATCTTCATACACCTGTGTGCTTTCAGTTGCCACTGTAAACAAACACACGCCTTAACATTTAACAGCGTTCAGGTTTGCTCAGTCCAAATCATTTTCCACCTAGTTAGTCCCAGACTAAACATTGCAAATACTTACTTGCCATGATAAAGATACCATCAGAGCTCTAAACTATCCAATTACCTGCTAAATGACTACAGTTGTGATGCTCTCTAATTGCAGTATGCATCTTTTATTGAAATGGTACGATCCTCTTCCTGGGTTTCTCTAATCGGGTTATATGATTCAGGAAGCTTTAAAACTCTCCTGTGGGTTAAATATCTAATTATACTCTACACAAAACACATCCCACTTTGGGCCCAGCTCATTTAGCAGAAAAAGTGGAAGACTTTAGAAAGCCAAACTGACTGGTTATAAGGAGTTGGCAGAGAAGCGCTTGAGAGTTCTACATTCTCCCACAGAACAGGCTGTTAAATTGGGCCTGACTACACAATGTGCCAGTGTTACCTCTGATCCAGCAAAGGACAGTGTTAAATCCTCCACAAGATAAGGTTTTTTTTCTTCATCTGCTGAGGGTCTACTACTCATCCTCATCAGCAGGACTCTTCCATATCATCACTTTCAAACTCCTGTTTGGTGACACTTAACCTTGTCAGGATGGAAAAGATCTTTAGAGAGATTCACGTCGCCAAGAGCCATTCTTTTGTGATAACAAGGGATAGTTTCGAGATTGGGGAACTTGATTTCATCCAGCAATTTTGTCGCTTGTACTTGAAATCTTATTCTAGTCAGGGTGAAGTGTGTGTGTGTGTGAGAAGAATTGCCTGAATATTTTAATTTTAAATGTGAAAGTTTGAATTATTTTTCTTTGTAAATTACTTTTAAATGGGGAACACTATTCATTACACACAAAGTTTATCTTGGCATTAAAAATGCTGCTTCCTCTGCTTGATGATGAACATTTGCATCCGATGTTATACAGACCTACCTATCCTCACTCTAGAAATAAAGATAGGTAGAGGTAAAGAAATAATAATAAAAACGTGAACAGATTGCTTTTCTGCACTTGGCTATTCCTTTCACCTCTTCCCCACTTACTACAGATGAATAAAAGTGTGCTTTTATTCTTGTGGCATATGTGGCTTCACTTCTCTTTCCAGTTTTGGGAGTAGGAAATGGGACTTTGACATGTGCTATTGTTCAAGACAACCACTGTTACTCTGAGACATTTAACACTAGGCAAAAATAGCGTGTTTTGCAGCTGCTGTCAAATTGAAACTGTCCTGAAAAATGTTATCAGGCATTAATTTCAACTTTGCCCATGCAATGTTCTGTTTCAAATTAACAAGCAGGGCAGCTGATGAATACTGAACATGTCACGCCATTCTCAATTTTCTCGACAGCTTTATCTAAGAACTTGCTTCTCACTGCTATCTCAGTGCAGCCATTAGTATCCACCAAGTGCAGCCACTGACATGCAGGAAACTATACATTCACCTGCAGAGAGCCCCACATAGAGGCGGACGTGTCAGCTCTTTCATACAGGGGATTCACAACAGCAGCTCCTCTCTCATCTTGTCATCCCTACTGCTCTGATTTCAGCCCTACCTTGGCAGGCGTATTCCAAGCCAATGGAAAATTCTCTGTGAAAAATGACCAGCAAGAAGAAAATTAAAAGAGAAATAGAAATCACAGAAAGAGGTGAGACGACTGCCCAAGGGGAGTAGATTCATTTGAATTGAAGATTAAGCTGACCAGGGTTTAAGCAAGCAAAGCACACCTGAACTGTGAGGCAGACACTGCGTGGAAGCATCTCTCACAACACACACACACACAGGCTATTCACCCTAAGCCTCCACTGTCTTTCATGCCAATTTTCTTGATAAATACTCTCCTGTCTGAACATTTTTTTCCTTTTATATCAAAGATGTTTATACTTTGCTCTGAATGGCTTCATAAAGCATTCAATCATGCGGTGGAATAACTCCACTGAGCCCAGTTAAAAGAAGGCTGAGCACACCGATGGACAAAAGTTCAGCCCTAAATTGTAATGGGTTACAGTGCAGTGCTTCAGCCCTGATTCTCCCAGTGCACTGCTCTCGCTAAAGTCAAAACCCAGCAGAGTCCCTGCGCTGCCCTTCAAGACACTTTCTCCTTCCACAGGTGACTTTCCTCATATCAGCCCCCAGCTGACTTGACAGGAAGTAGACAATGTCATTAAAAACACGCTGCATCTGCCGTGGGGGTGGGGATGAATGTTAAGTGTCCTGAAATCTGCCAGTTAACTCGACAAGGGCATTTCAACACCTGACACAGAAAAAGGGGTTTCAGCCTAAATGATGCTGCACGGTAGGCCATGCTGTGAGCTTTACCTCTAAATGTTCTTCACTCGTCTTTCCATGTTTGTCTTTCTCACAAGTTCTACACACAGAAAGCTTAAATAAAAACATGTAAACACCCATAGAGTCTTAAACTGCTACAACATGGAGTTAAAGAATACCAGCTTTTAATCGGTTAATTTTAACATCATGAGTCATGTCTGTCATATAACTCCACAGATGTGGATTATGCCTATTTTGCAGCACCACAACCTCTGCTCCAGGACCAGGAATAACAATATAAACCTTTATTGTTATAAGTTATCCTGCCACATAAAAAAAACATATAAAAATACCTCTATAGTATAACCAGGCCACCTGGGTAAGTGTCCTCATATCTCTGTACACTTGATCAAAATATGACATGGAAGACTGCAGTAAAAAAAAAGCTGGATAGAAAAGTAAATCCTCTTCTTTCTTTAGGAAGTCTGCTGATCATCTAAATTCACCACTGTGTCTCTCTCTATGTGGGAGTCGGTCAGTCACTCTTTGCTCTTCTGCAGCTAGTCAGTTATAATAGAGCTGTGAGAGCTCCCACTGTTACCACCAAAAGAAATGAAATCACACCTATATTGTTCTCTCTGTTATGGAGTACCACAACTCTGAAACTAAAATTTGAACAAATAACAATGTTGGAATTGATACATTAATAAGATGTGACCGAGGTTGATACTGTTGTTTTTATTCGTCTCTGGAGTTATGGTTTTTTCCCCTAACATGTTGTTCATTTGAGTATTAACTGTATTAATCTGTCCATTGGAAATCATCATCATCACTGTTGTGGAACTTAAAACTGCATTTATTCGCTTTAGGGCTGCGACAAACAAGTATTTTGATACTCGGACACTCGCCGATTATTTTTGTGATTATTCGAGTACACGGATCATGCGTAAATAGTAAATAGAAAAGAAATAGTTTTTCCATAGATACGGCTGCATCTAGAAGCAGGTGGATACCTGCTTTGGACCACTGCAGTGTGAGTGTGTGTGTGTGAACAGCTTACCCGCGCATTTTGTCCTCGAATAATACTCGAGTACATGAGTAATCCTTGTAGCCCTAATTCACTTAATATTAAGTTTGAATCGCATTATCTCAATTAAGCAGAACACATTAGGCTGTGTTCATATAGGTAATAACCTCCTTGAACCTTGTGGCCACCATCAGGTGAACCAGGTAAGCAGCTTCTAGACTTAAGCTAATCTGCTGCCACCTATCAGTCCTTGATAGGTAGGGCAGGCAGGGTGCAGCAACCAGGTGAATTCATTGTGAAAAGAACATTAAAAACCCAAAAAACATACAAACTACAACAGAAACTAACCAAAGAAACTTACTTGAACCCAGGAAGAAAGAAACCAAGAAACACAGGGGACATAGAGGGTGACGAGATGATCTGGCACACAGGACTTAAATAGACCAAGAACGAGACACAGGTGAAACACATTAGGGCGCAGCAAACTACCACCAAAGGCGGGAACACAAGGGAAGTAAAACACACAGACAAACACAAGGGAGACAAGACTTTCAAAATAAAACAGGAAACAGGACAGAACCAAAGTGACTTCATAAAGACAGCCAGACACACGACAACACAGGGAACACCAGAAAACCAACTCAAACAATAATTAACCAATTCCTGACACTAACAAGCAAGTAAGATTCAACAGACATGAATTTTGCAAATAACCAACATGCATATACATCCATCTCAAAGAATATAACAAGCCTGTCACTGCACCTGCACCTATATTGTGTAGAGGTGTAGTGAGAGTATGAAGATGTTCTAATGCTTAACTCTGGGTGAACACCAGTGCTACGCTCCCTCTCTTACATACTTCCTTCCTTCTGTGGATTTTCTCTCTATCTGAGTCAGACATATGAGCAAATTTACAGTGAGCTGCAGTGGTTTTATATGTAGCATGAAACCTCTGAACTTATCACCTACCCTGTGAGCAGCCTGCTTTAAAGTGTACTTTGGGTAATGGATTGTGGGTATTGCATACTACTTTACGACTATCATTTAATTTGATTATGGGTGTAAATTAGCCTTTTATGGCCCAACCAATAACTTAAATATGAATCATGCAAACTGCACATTTACATACAAATTTGATATGATGTTATCTTGCCCACATTCTGAGAGTCTTCCCCCTAGAAACGGCTTCAGCGCTTCTTTTTTCCAGAAGTGTCCACCATGTGGCCTTGCTGATATCTTAAATGCAACCAATGCATGAAGGACAGAGCAAGGTCACACAAACATCACATGGAATTTTCTATGTATGGGTCAATCCTGTAGCTATTCCCCTGTGCCCATTAAATGCAACATACTATCAAGAGAAACCTATTTGTGGCCATTCCACTGATAAGCAATGTCCAGATGGGTACAATATATATACTGTTATATGTAGACAGTGCACAGCAGCCTGGCTGTATGCAGCAGGAGCAACACATTACCTTTCAATATGAGACCATGAAGGTCCTTTAATTGACTGCCAAATCAGTGCAGTGAGATTGGGTTGTGATGCCACTGTTAACTAGCTTAGCATTGCTTTAGCACTTCACAAACTCTGTCGGCCTCTCAGATTTGTTCCTGAATCAGGATTAACTTGAATGAAATATAGAATTGACAGTCATTTTGCATACCACACATGCTTTGATGCCCTTCTCATCTGTATCACGGTGGGACAGGAATTGAGTTTCTTCTGGAAAATAGACACATGCTGCTCCCTTTCATGTTTGTCAACAACCCCTACGGATATTGCAATGGCAGGATACAGCCAGTGTTGGGCAGACTGTTCAGAAAAAAAAGAGGACTTTGTGCCTGAATACTAAAGACTTCATCCTCCATGCAAGAGGCAACCGAGTCTGTCACCAAAAGTAACATTTTTCAGAGTACATTTAGGTCGTCGTCAACGGGGGATGATTGATGCGTCTACAGCTCAGCTGAGAACTCTAAAGGTTGGATGCACTAGTGTAAGAAAAAAACAAGCAGACAAACAAATGAAAGTGGTTTATAGAAGCAGCAGTTTTGGGCTTAACCCAACCACCCTGCTTTGCATTAGGAAATATTCACAACACATCACCTCCACCTTTAACATGTCAGTTTCTCACGTGGCATATTTAGACTGACTGACTAAACTCACTCTAAAGCTGCATGGCTCACTCTTAAACCCAGGAATTGATTATAAGGGAATATCTTGAAAATTATTCCTTCTGTGTGATCCATTTATTTATTTCAAAGTCTGAGTCAGTAGCCTCAGCACTTCAAAGACAGCAGAAGCTCTCTTGTGAATTCATTTTATCTGAAACATAAAAAGTGAAATTTACTAGGGCACGATTCATTTCTGCTGTATCATCAGTTCAGCCAAAATTAAACACACATCCCTGTTTCTAATTATTGAATGATATAAATAATCTGCATTTGGCATTCAGTAATTAGGCAACGCTGCAGTGTAAGTGATCATGTGAGGCTTTTCCTCAGTGTCTGGTCAGATGAAATGTGTGATCTCAGTGTAGGTTCACAGAGGAAAGTTGATCCTGTTTTGTGTTTAGCTGAAGTGAATTTGGGGTCATCATCAATGGGCAGCAAATCCATTGAAAGTTTTCATATTTGAACTATCCCTCTCTGAAAACATCATCTTTGTATGTGACCTTTGTTCATCTGCAAACTGGCCTCAGTGTTATTGAGCCATTGGGGATTTCCTTGGCAGCTTTTAATAACGCTGTAGCCACTTGAAGTGCATATTGTACTAAGATAAATCCGCACAGTCATTAACATATTTATGACTTTGCCAAATTAACAACTTTTCCTCATTATGTTGACAGAAAATAATCCTGGCCCCTATTATGTTTCCTTCAAAACATGTTGTAAATTGGTTGACTAATATAACAACAATTCTGGGAGACAATGTTGCCATTGAGCATGCTCATCCAGAAAGGTAATGACATATGGCTGAACACCAAGGATAATAAGGATGATTATTGTTGAGAGTTTATGCATAATACAGTAAATATTAGATCTTATACATGCAGCAAGTAAATGTGGGATGGGGACAGAACTGTGGCATTTTTCCATTCCTTTGACAGTTTAGCTGCGTCTAAATTGAGATGTACAGTCACAAAACATCCATGGAGCTCTCAGAAGGGAGCAAAAGCATCTACTGACCTGTCAGGGTGTTGTTCAGCATGGCCCTGTATGAACAGGCTCTGGAGGCCTGCTAGCACAGCAAGTGCAGACAAACCTCAGATTGCACTGGTGACAGAAATAATCAGACTTCAGCAGAAAAACAGGATGACTGCTGAGGACATGATAGACATGCTGGCAGAGTGGAGCGAAAACAGTCTGAGAGAGCAGCTCTGGGAGTCTTGGGAGAGAACTTTGAGGACTTTGATGATGTTGATGCAGTGCCTCTTCTCAAGCTGGTGTGGGAGGTGATCAGCAGCACAAGGATGAGAGATATCGGATTTGAAGCCAGAAGGCTGCTTAACTCACCAGAGGCCTTGTTTTCTACATCCAAAGATCATTAATGGGCCTCAGAAGTGTGTCAGGAGCCTGATAGAGCAGCAGCAGGAGGTGCTCAACTAAAAGCCGCTCAGACCCTGGGAGCTGGTAGATGAAGGTGTTTCCCAAAGTCCTGCATGGAGCCTCCCCCAAGCGCCATCCGAAACATACCTTCCCAAAAGCCCAGTAAATGAATGTCGGGGTCATGAAGAGAACATCTGCTGCTCTATCCACCACGCTTCAGCTTCTTCACTTCCACCAGAGGCAAGATCGTCCTGTCTATCCAGGCCAAGGTTACACCAGAGACATCCTGGCAAAGAAATCTTCACAGAAAATATGCTGACCAGCAATGTGTGAGCTGTCTGCAGTGGGCAATCTGAACACCGAAGAAATACAACAGGACAATTACACTCAGCCAGCAGGAGAGCCAGATGGTGCAGATTGTAACCACCCTTTCTGAATGAGGATTCTGGACTGCAGGTCACAGGGCCAACCACAGAAACAGACTGAGCGGTTGGTTCTTCCCCACCAACCAGTGGGGTAAAAACCTCCTGCCAACATTTCAATCCACAAGTCTTCAACTGTTGCCAGAATAAAGCAGAGGACCAGCCAGTGCCACGTGATGAAGCACCTGTTATCACTGCAGTGCAGGTTCTACGAACAATGGTGAGCCAGTGGTGCTCAGTGCTTTACTTCCTATATTACCTATTTCACGTGTACCATATTCTAGTCACATAGTTCAAAGTGCTGTAGATAAAATTATAATAAACCCTTTAAAGAGGTATGACATGACAATGAAGAAAGTTATAACTAAATACTGGTAAATAGACATTGTCTAATTATTGTGTGGAGTCAAATGCATGGATTCTCTCTAGTCTGTGCACAAAAATCTCACTTTCTTGCAATGTTTTCTTGAATGTTGTCGTTTCTGCACCTGAACTGTAACATTTCTACTAAAAACTGAAAATGTATGTAAACTTTAGCACTTTATAAGATTCAAAACAGCAGTGACTACTTGCACAGCGGTGACAGTAACAAAAACCTGCCAACCTGACAGCTCATTAACCTTTCAGCAAGCAGAAACAGTATTCTGTTTTGTAGAGAGCTGTGTATTTTTAGAACTTGTCTCATATTTGTGCTTCTTGTTTCATAATAAGATACTGGATCTTATACTCTGAATATACACAATAAACAAATAAGGACAAGATAAGCAAGCAGAGCAAAGGAAAGAGGAGAAGTACTGGGACTCATTTTTACACCTCACACTGCTGCTTATGCATGTATACTTTCAACCCATGTTCCACCAGGGACAACCACTGAAGAGAGACAAATTCAACATTTAAATAATAAAACACTAGAAACACATATTCAGCACTGACAAAAAAAGACTAGGAAACTGAATCGGTTTGATGGCAGAATCACTTACACAGACAGTTTTTTTGGAGAACCTCCTTGAAATTCTAAATCACATCACAATGTTCAGCTGAATAATGGACCTGAAAACTACTTTTTATACGGCTAATATGCACAAAACTTCCAAGGCAGCCAAACAAAGCAGTGTGACTTGTGCTGCTGTATTGACGGGCGTGTGCCTCATTCCTCTGTACAGGAAAGGACTCCATAGGAGACAATGCTCCGGCTCTTATTCCATTGTGCCATCTGGTTTATGTCTGATTGCACTCAGTTCATGCACAGTGGCATCCCCTGTTGCCTCTCCTGGACCGATTGATTTGCCGTGGCAGAGGCTTTGTAAGTCGGAGAGGAAAGAGAACAGCTCAGGTAGCTCACACTGCAGGGTCTCAGTTTGGTTCTTGCTTTATTTATGAAGGCAACACATGCTCCTGGTGCATCCTGATTTCACCACCTTACTGGGTCACACTCAGTTTGCATGCTACATTATTGGTTAATTCAGGGGACACTTTGTTACAGTTTTGACACATGGCTATAGGAGAAGCTGCATGATGCAAACTGGTAAAAAAAATGAGTGACAGAAGTTGTAATTTCCCTCTCTGACAAGCAGCAATTTCTTCTATGTGCTGCATTGTGAGGGTTTGCTCACAGAGTGGTGAGGTGGAGAGTGCGGGGAATGCAGCTGTGCTTTCACATCCATCTACAGTATGTGACCAGCACTTAAGCACTCAGCCATTATTTTTGTCTTCTTCCTTTTGACATTCTTTTTCTTTCTCATGGCAGTGATCCTACTGTATCGTTCAGCTTCACTAAAAGCAGCAACATCTGTCATTTGAGGGTGCTTTTTAAGAGGATTGAGTGAGTGATGAAACTCTGTCAAGACTTGATGAAAGTAGAATTGTAACGATGACACAATCAGTAAAGTGGTCATTGAGCTTTCCTCCCTGGGCGACCTACGTGAATAACATTTGATTCTGCCTTTTTCAAACAAATTTAACAGGATTTTCACACTCATCCAGAGCACAGCCAGGTCACCACTCCACCAAGCCAGAAGGTGACGTAAATGTGTTTTCTTTTTCCTGGTTCTAGTTGGAATAAGATCACCCCTCTTTAGACCACTCCAGACCTTTGCCTGACTTACATGGAGTATCATAGCCAATTGATTTTCAGGTTCGCAGGGTCAGATCAGGGGGGGAAACCACAGCCTGCATCCCTGTTTATAACAGCGTTTTTGATAGTTCTCTGAGATTCAGCCAAGAAATATTTCGGCAAATGCAAACTGTAAAGCAGATAAGCATGATGGGGAATTGAAGATCAGCAGGTAGCTAGAAGGGATGGACTGAAGAGAATAACAGGTGATGGTTAACCGCAGATGAGAACCGGAAGGAAACAGATTACCTTTGACTGGCGCTGCTCGCTGATGGTAAGGCAGCGAGAGCAGGGAATTGGTGCAGGTTAGGTCACAGGTTGGTTATCAAGAATTACAGCTGGAAAACCATGTGTAGCAACCCACAGCTACACAACAGAGGAACTTGACAAACTGACAAGAGGTGTCAAAAGATTCTGCCTTAAATAGACCACAGCATTTAGGAGCAGCTGGTGAGTAATGAGGACAATGCAGGTCAGGTGAGGTTAAGCTAATCCAGGTAGACCGAGCTGCTATTATGACAAGTCCAGCCATGACACAATGCTCATCGAGGTGAGACACTTCAACCAGCAACAATGTGTGAATTAACAAAACTGACACCAGCTATTCTTGTACTTAAAGCCACAGTGCACACCCCTTTTATTCAAACACTACACCTATCTGTGAAGTCTATCTCAATTCTCACATCTGTGGGTACGTTCCCACCAATGTGTCAACAATGTTCGCATGATTACCCTGACTGCCAGAAGGGGGAGACAAAAGTTCCACATCTGTGGTGTCTGCAGCTGTCTATGCAAAGGAGCTTAATCCCCACATTAATATTAATAATGAACAGATGTGACAGTGGTACCAATAAATTAGTATGTTTTCCAGAATTTCCTGGTGATGCTATGAAACATGGATCGTAAAATATTAGAATATTAAATGCTCTATAAAGTGTGCTTGCACTGAAATGCCAGACATCATAATTAAATTCAAACAGACTTGACCTTTAAGTACAATCCAAATTCAAATATAGAATTCATCTTTTTCTACAAATGCTCATATGAATGTATTCCACTTTAAACTCAGCAGAAGTCAGAAGTGTGCATCTTGACAGCTTGTGCATAGGGAGCGTCCTGATTATAGCAGAGACCAAAACAGAGTCTGAGGTCAGGACCACAATCTGTCTTCTAGGCTGACTTGGTAGTCCCAGAGGATGAGGGGGCAGCAGTCTGTGGACGCCATGGCAATCATAAACACCCTTAGGGTTATAAACTATGTGTCGTAGGGAATGTGTTTATCATTTTTGCATGTCAGCAATACAAAAGACAACAGAGTACGGAGGATTGTTCTGTGAGCTGAGATGATTCCCTGGCAGTGTGAGCAGTCTGTTACTAAACTGTGCAGACAATCAGCTGTTTGTGGGTTTTTAAATTGTGTTAAAGTGCAGGCATATGTTGTCTAAATACTGTAACTGAACATGAGCAGATATCAGCTTTATTTTTAGCCAACACTGTAATTCCTCTCCTTAAGCAAGACGTTGGAAAGTTAATAAGATACTCTGCAGCCAACAGCATTAAAATATAAAAGTATGAAATTCTAAAGATGTCATGGCTTCACATGCTAATGATAAAAAAACTGTTTATTGATCCAGCCTATCGTGAGTGGCATGTCTGAGTAACATCAATTGCACTGTTTTCCTCTAAAATGGCAGGAAGTGATGTGGTGATAAAATGCCCTTTGGCCCACTTTACACGTACAGCCAACCTGTGATATTATAAAGAGTATACCATTGTATAGCCTGTTTGTTTTGTTATCATCTTACTACACTATTTGGATCTTTAGCTGTGACCCTGATGAACTACATTATATATTTTTCCTTGTTTTCAGTAGCATGCAGTATATTGTCACACTGTATGCTGTCAAACATTTATATTTAGCATAACCAAAGATCAAGTAATAATATTTACTTTTTTCAATAACCCCTCATTATGAGGGAGACTTTTAGACACTTTTATTTAAAACAGCCATTGTTTTCTACACACTGCACACCCACAACCTTCAGCAGTATTATAGATTTATAATGATCATACCCACTATACTATGACAAAACAGTAGATAGCTAAAGGGCTGTACTCACTAAACTCAGATGTGGATGCCCAGTCTCATGTTCCAGAGTTTGGTTTAAACTTGCTGCCAATCGGAAAAAAAGTGGGCATTTAGGGAGTGGCGCCATAAAGGTTTTGAACTGTGACTCATATAAATGTACTAAAGTAAAAACAAGTAAAAATAATCTTGCTGACACATGTATCAATAGATCCTAGTGACAACACCAAACTTGTGACATGAATTTTGACAACAAGTGTCAACTTCAAGGAAGTAGCAATGTCAATCAAACTCTTTTCATAAGGACTTTTTTGGATGTTTAATTTGTTTCTGCCTCGTCCATATGTCTGGGCCGGTCATTGAGCAAGAGTGATGTTGAAGCTTAATAAAAAGTATGTGATATGATGCCCAATGGTGTGCTTAATGGCCTGAGTGTGTTTGCACAGCAGGTTTGAGAAAAACAAGCCTGATGGTTCTTTACTGACATTCAAATTTGACTCCACTGGATGCGAATAGACTCCGGCTTCCTCCCACATTCTAAAGACGTGCTTGTTAGGTGACTCTAAAATGCCCATATGTGTGAGTGTGAGTGTGAACGGTTGTTTGTCTGTGCATGTTGCCCTGTGATGGACTGGTGACCTGTCCAGGGTGTACCCTGCCTTTCACCTGTAGGTAGATCCCTGCACTGCAGGACAAAGTGGTTACAGATGATGGAGGGATGGATGGATGGATGGTGTGAAGCATTTGGCCTGCAGTGGCTGCATTTGTTTTGGTCTGTCAGGTGTTTGCATCAGTGCCTGAAAGGCTGGAACATTAACACGATCAGTGTCTTAGTGTTTGTTTGGAACAAGATGTTCAAATGATGTGATTTATTTAGCTGTGTCACCCTGGAGATGATGTGTTTTCAACACTGTGCGCAATTTATAGTCTTTGTTGTTAGTAAACATTTGCTTATTGATTCTTGCCCACAATGTCTGGGCAGCACTGTAGCAAGGGGGAGCAGATGGATCATTGTTGCTAAGTACTGTTGCAGCACAATAACACTGCTCCATTGATAATCTAAGTACATGTTAACTGCTGTACATTGTCCTGCTTAGAACACTGTGTGAAATAATAAAAACAGAACCAATCCCTCTTTATATCCTGTGGTTAACTGACCATAAGTACTCTTGGATTTTACAGTGAAATATTTCAATGACAGCTACATTTGAAACTTTAATAAGAAAAAAAATCAGCTGTCAGAAACATAATTGGTAAATGTCAGGTCTTTGCAGTTACTCAAAATCACAGGAGGACTTCTCAGCTCACCATTTTTACACCTTCGGTGTGTGTGTGTGTGTGTGAGTCACTGTAGAGCTATAATAACTTACAAACGTAGACAGCTCTCATAGCTTTGTGATGAATGGCAACAATTACAACTGAACACTTAGCTATGCAAGTATTTTGGTACGACAGGAAAGACCGGTGCCACTCAGAGCTGCTGTTTAGTGTACATTCACACTGACAAGTATGGAAACATTCAGTGAACTTAAAGTATCAAAACTTTAAGCTCACTAAATGTGAAAAAAGCTCAGTATGAACTGACAGACATGTTTTCACCCCTGCCACACACAAGATATGTTATAGACTTCTACACAGACTGCTTGTTTTCACTGAACACTGCGTGTTTATTGGATGGATTTGGCAGTCTGTTACATTTGGGTGGCTCAAAATGTGGCAGCTAGTGTTAGCTCAGTGGATCAGATGGATGTTGATTATCATATTATTGTGTGCACAAATTGCTGTGTAAAATTCAAACACTGCACAGGTAAGTACACAGTTTACAATGTGAGTGTGTAAATATCTGGAGTTGTCGCTTTATGACACGTGTTATGAAGGCACGTGTCTTTATTAAGATTCATCTTACAGAAGCCTTGGGGTTGCACATGCAAACTCACTAAAGCAGGGAGTTCTGATGCTTAGTGTATATTAATAGATTCAGGGCCTCTCTGGAGACAACATACAATACCAGATCTTGTTTCAACTAGGCTACTGAGTGTGCTGTACTCACAGTATCACCAGCTGTCACTTCACAACAAACAAAACATATTTTATTCCAAAACAGAAACTGCCACTTGTATCAACACGACCACTGGCAAAGTTAAATATCACCTGATATCCCACGTTGACGGGAGCTGGTGAGAGATGTTAGCAGACATCCACACCCGTAGCACTGCATTACACATGCTGGCCTGCTGTCCTCATAATCTCCATGCCATCTGGTGGGGAACTTCACTGTCCCCCTGCACCCCTGGCTCATCAGTATTCCTCTCACACCAAGCCAGAGAGACCAGTGTGTATGTATGTATGTGTGTGTGACATTCCTCTGAAACATAAAAGAGTCACCAGTGAACCAGCAAGGATTATTACAGGGCCCACCTCCAACAAACCTGACTCATTTCAGGAATAATGAGAACACTTACTTCTTCATCTTCCTCACAGTCATCCACACTTATGTGCACTCCTGTTGTCTACAATTGTACCCAAGGATTGGGACTTACCTTTGTTAAGTGTGGGTTAAGTTCCACTGATATCGACAAAACCATGAATCCATCAGGTGTGTCTTCCCTGCTTGGTTAGCTCTGTTTTTTTTTTCCCAGCTGGAGAATCCAGTCAGGAAACACTGAGCCTGGGTCTATTTCAAAAGATGCTTCCAACAGTGTTTTCAGCTTTCAGTGTGAGATGTGATCAAACACTGATCCCTTCCTTTTCAAACCCACACGGCCTCTCATTAGTGCCACACGGGGAAGACATGTCTCTGACAGGATTCTGTTACAGAAGCCTTATATTCAACTGCACTGCTGAGTAGTTCAGAACAAACGTGTCATATGTTATTGTGTGTTTTCATACTGGCCATTATGTGAATTTACTCTTAATGTTACAATATCAATTAACTTCTAGTGTTACTGTGGGTGTCAAGCAACTGGCAGTTTTCCATTAGAAAAGATCAGTGGTTTTTGGAGCTGCAGGATGGACTGAAGCCACTGGGAGTGTATGGCAGCTTGTTGGTTAGAGCCTCTTTTAACATGCAATTATGTCTTGTTAAAAGGTCCAGAAAGTTTACTTACAGTTGTTTGGTATTTGGAGACGTTTACATCTGAAGGGATGCTTCCTGGATGCCTTCCCATGGGGGTTTAACTGAGCATGCCCACATAAAAAGACCCTGTGGCAGACCCAGAATTTGTATGGATTGTAAATTCCTTGTATTGTAATATCCTGCTTAACCTAAAACAGCGACCTGGCTTCAGATAGAATTGGATGGATGAATGGTATTAAAAAAAAGAGAACATCCAATCATAAATAATGTGCATTTGAATCCAAACTGTAGCCTCCAGGGCTGAATAATGATGCTAATGCAATTCCTTGACTGGCCACTAGAGCAATCCACATAGACCTCTGTGTTAAAATGACCAGCTTTACAGCAGAGAAGCTGGTTCAGAAATGCTACATTCATGAGGATGAAATATAAAACTTCAGAAGGATGCTTAGAGAATAGTGTCTATTATTAAAGCACTTATTTTATGTGAGAGTGTTAGTCTTCCTATGAAGACTACGAATGGTACGACATGTATGTATATAATAAAAATTTTCCTTCACCTCAAATACCTTTTATAAACATATCTGCATTCATAATGCTCTCTACTTATGTATCCAGGTTTCATCTTTCACGCCGCACTACCGCACACACACCTGCCTTTTGTAATCACCGCAGGCTGAATCCAGTATGCAAATCTGTAAACATCTGAAAATTCAGTGAAGAGTGTGGTGAATTCTGTCTAGCCAGCAGTCATTGTATGTATTTAGAATGCAAAATATTTTCTGTTTATGGTAATTTTATCTTTCCTTTGCAGACGCTTTGGTTCTAATTCCCCTCAGGGATCAATGAGATTCATTTTAATCTGCACAAAAAACTTTTATGTAGACTCAAGATAGTTTTATTCTACAGAGGCGTGATGAGGAAATCTCAGAAATACCCATTTGTAAGTCCTGCACACATACCTACCTACCTACATTTGCCAGCAGCCATTTCAAACCTGGAGTGAAGATATGTTATTTGACATAAATGAAGGATAAATACAGAATTGTTGCTGTGCTTCATTTCCATCCACAAACCTCATGGCTATTGTTAGAATTCAACACAGTAAAGTGGGTCTTCTTTTGTGTTTTTGGACGCAGTATAGGGGTTTTTCATGAGAAGTAACAAACCAAACGTGTAATTTTTGTGCTCTGGAAGAAAAATGAGGCTCTCTCCATCATTGACAGCGTCTTCACATACACAGAATAGTTCTATCAGCAAACCTTTAACCATTATCCTGCACTCATTTATTGTGTGTAACATGCACACACACACACACACACACACACACACCTAAAAAATGTAAATATCTGAAGCAACAACAATTAATCAGTGCGGCTGAGGGCCTGGTGCAAGATTTCATCCACACAGAAAAAAAATAAGCTATAGGTGCACGTTGCCATGGAGACATAGATGTATGTGTGAGATAAAAATTTGTCCCAATATTATCTCATGTTAGATTTGAACATGTGATAATAACAATGATTAAGATGAACACAGCCCTTAATTAACACTGTTATCTTAGTTTTTATTTTGTCACAATTGTATGTCAAATATATATACGTCTATAAGACATATATTATATGACATATATAATTTCATTTCTTTACAATAGAGAAACAACATAGAGATGACACACTATTTTGGTTTCTAAGTAGAAGCTCCTTTTAAATAGTGGCATTTTTTCAATACACTGTTTAAGTCAAGCTCCCACTCAAGTCACACTTTTGTTTTCCTTATTGAGTCACATTTATTCACAATGTGTGTTTGTTTGTCTCTTTGTAATTTGATGTCTTTTGTGTCAATATATATATATATATTTTTGCCTCAGCAGTTCAATCTGTTCGTGTTCCTTCAGAATTGATGGCCATCTGTTTTTGGTCCATGTGGCCACACAGATGGTTCCACCTGCTAACCATACTGAGCCACCAGCAAAGGTATACAGTTATTGGAAACAGTGTCTTTGAAGCTTTACAGAGTTAATCCAATCAGCTTGCAGAGGGCTTGGCATGAGCATTTCCAGTTCCTCTGCAGCTGGGTCCTTTGGTGGCCAAGAAGCAGTTTGCGTCTCCATACATGAGAGATGTCTGACCTTGGCACTGTCCCTGGGCTTCTCTTTGGCCTGCTGCCTTCAAACCTCTGGTGAGTGCGTGCTGAACTCTGCCTGAGTTTTCCACACTTTTTCCTTCAGACTCCAGCACAGGTTCTGCCTCAAGAGTGTTTGTGCCACTGTGGTGGATCTCACTGTGTGACCCAGACATTTTTGTGGGGATGGAAAGGCTTTTCTGTTTTAATTCCTGTGCAAGCTCCACTGTGATTTCCACAGAGCAGGGTGATTGCGTGGAGCTGAGGTTCTTCTCAGAACCCAGTGGAGCTGTGCTGGTGGCAGGAGGGCTAACACCAGCCACCAGCATGACTGTTTCACGAGGAGAGGGAGAGCTGCTAATGGGCACTCCCATCTTTCCACCCAGCACAGGGCGCCACTTGAGAAGCCCTGTTTGGTTCCGGTCACATGAGTTGGCGTGCCCTGCCTCGAGGTCGCATGCTTGAAGGGAAGGGATGATGGGCACAGAACGGGCACGCAGGGAAGGTGGCAGGAAGGTTGTTCTCTTATCTAGACGAGTGCAAGGGACCTCAGTCCATCCTTTTCTGGCAGTAAAGTGAGACAGTGATGTCCTGCAAAGAAGGGCACCGACCCTTCCACTGGCAGAATCACACCTTTAGGCAGAAGAAAGAATAGAAACGGCAGGGTGAGAATGAGAAACCAAGTCATTTACATTGTGACCTTTATGTCCTAGACACACATTTCCTAAGAGGGATAAAAGTGAGAGAGTAGTATAGAATATGGAGATACAGATGTCATCCTCTTGTGCTTTAACATTTCATTTCACAAAACAAACATCTAGCACCGACAACGACCATTATTATTTAGGTATTGTTCTTTCATAATCTTACTGTAATTATTTATAATCCGTGCCTGTGTTGTTGCTGCATGAATGTTAAACAGAGAAATCCTTTCTCTCATGACTGCCTTATCAGAGATTTAAGGCTTTAGCAGCAGAGCAGCTGGAATCCTGACCCTGACTGGTGTGAAACTGTAGAAACATTGTGTGTTGCCTCTATAGACTGCTTCACATGTGTTAATGTTTACTCAGTGCAGCGTCTCGCAGCGCATACTTCGTCTGACAGGCCTTTGGTGTAACATTTAGGGTTTACGTGTGGGTGTGAAAGTCTCAGTGAGTCCATTTGCATGATGATGCATCCTGGAAATGTTTCGCAGAAGAGTGAAATGTCACGAAGCAGACAACACTTGAAAAGCATGCCGTTAGGTAAGAAAATGACAGAGCAGAACAGGAAACTTATCTTGAGTCAAGTAAGGTAAGTTTGTAAATGTGCACAAGAGTTAATATTGAAGACTCAGTTCACATTTAGAATCACCCTGGCACAGCCAAGGGAGACAGCCAGTGTTACTGTCAACCTTCAGAGACTGTTTGTAGCATAACCAAGTTTAAATAATTGAATTACTTTCCCACTCCCCCCTTTGGTATTAGAAGGGCGAATGCAAGCTGGAGGTAAATCCAGCAGATCAAAACATCTCTAAAAATAACTCCCACTGCAAATTTGCTTTCAATTCTGTCCCTATCTGCGATCGGTAAATACACGGGTTGACTCTGGATAATGAAAATGACAATGCTCTGTAGGGATTTGTTGTCATAAAATGGAAAACACGGAAGGGTATTCTTGTGTTTGTTTGGAATTCTCACCTCTTTCCTAACACTTTCCACCAACGCCACACTCCGTGCCTCCATCTTTACTTCCCTGCACTCTCATCATCTCTGCCTCCTTTCCTCACTCTCCCCTCTCTCGTTCTCTCACTCTCCCTTCCACCTCCCATTTCTCATTTCCAGAGATGAGAGTGTGTATCCATGGCAACACGGGAGACTAGGGGGCAGGAGGAGGAGGAAGAGGAGAAGGAGGGGGCTGTAAGCTTGGTGTTATATGGTTTGTAAGGCAAGAAATATAGGTCATTTCAGCCTCCTGAAGGCCAGTGAAAGCCATATGTGAGTGATGGATCTATGAGGAGATTATCAGGGGTTAATGAGATCTAAATTGTTTAACTGTACCAATGCAGTCTTATCCCCAAGAAGATGAGAAGCCTTCTTATTGCTCTTCTCCTAAACACTTGAAAAAGCTGTGTTAGACTTAATTGCCAATAGCTTACAGATTTTGCCTTTGTGATTTTAAAAAGGAATTCTCATTAGTTTCTTTATTAGTTTGTTTGTTATTGTGTGTGTGTGTGTGTGTGTGTACTTTGTGTTAAGAGGGAAACTGCTCCTGGAGGATCGCTGCACAACCATTTGAAAGAACTACTGAGCTCCATGGAGCTTTGTTTAAAAATGTAAATTATGGAAATAGGTCACATAAAGAGTTTGGCAGCTTGCAGTGTATCTTACAAGTCACTGTAATGCTCAATCAGGCCAGCATGCTAATAGGAACATTGCTAGGCACTTTTAAGTCTGAGGAATGCACAGGGGACAGTGCTGCTTTAATGACAGACATTTCTGTTAACAGTGCCATCGCTCAAGTTGCACACACAGCATATTAGCCTGTTTCTCAGTCATATGCTAAACAGGACCGCCTTGCTCAGGGTTGCTGTGTCTGAAAATAAACCCCAAAAGGACTTAATAAAATGTTCAGTGTCTTAGTGTCTTAAAGCAGAAATTATTAAAGAAAGAAATGCAAGTAGAGCTGCTTGACATGCATAATCTCATTTAGAAAGCAAGCAGCTTGTGATAAATATTGTCCATTAGCTGTTATACAACATTCATTCTAAAAAGTCTTCAAGTGGAAGAAAAGTTGAAATAACGTGCAGCTATGTTCCGACATCTCTTCCCTCCTCAAGGACCACTGGACAAACGTTTCCTCTTTGATAACAAACACGACGAGCAGGATTTTACATTAGGCCACTTTATGTGATCACATGCCAGTGAAGATGATCAGACTGTACTTTTAAAATATGTTCTAAGCCCCCAGATAGCCAACTGGTGAGTCGTGGCTCTGCCAAAATTCCTCCTTGCTTTTAACGTCTTCTGAAACAGGGCCAGTAGCTCTGCTTCTTTTTTGACAACTGTCAAAATAGGCCAACTCGCTGTCCTTACTCGACATCAGGACGAAGGCGTGGGGAGAATTATAGGAGTGAAAATGCCTGAAATCAAACCTTTGCAACTTGAGGCCTTGTTCTAGAAGGCTGCGGTAACCCAATATGGCTCAATGATTGTATTGACATGTAAGCTGTGCTTGTTCATAACGCTGTGCAGCTTGAAACTCACCTGAACCTGTGCATCATTAGGGAAAGTCCTCCTGCTGTATTTTGACTCATAAAACAAGCAGATAAAAGACTTTTTCAGTAATGGCAGCAGCCCAGTGGCAAACGCACCCCTGTCTTCCACAGCACTGTGATACTATTGAGCAGTTGGGATCAAGTGTGTTCTCCAAATTAATTGTGACAGTCCCAGAAGAAGGAGGGCACTGCAGATCTCATTTATTTGCCTGAATCTGATTTCATAGGCTAGTTCATGGAATTGACCTGGGAGTATTTGAGTCATAAACTCATTTCTCCCCAAATGATCCCTCTGCCACTCCAACTTAACCTCACTTAGTCCCATGGTCTGTATCACTGAACCAGCTATTTGACCTCAGTGAGGTGGGAGGTGCAGAGAATTTCCTATTTGCAGATCAAACAAACACAAAAAGCCAGAAATAGTTTCACCTTCTAATGGACTCCATGTCTGTTGACTCATCCTCCTGCAAGTGTTTGTAGACATGGCCGGCCACTCGGGATCCGTCGATGAGATTTGTCGATATTTTCTGTTTCCCTCTGGAAATGGGTGGGGTCCTGAAGTAATTAGTTTCTCTCCTTTGTTGGGCAGGACTGAGCGAGAGGGAGCTACTCCTGCAAACAGCAGGTGAACAAATGAAGCGATTAAAACCAACTGCACACACACGCACACACAACATTTTACAAAATATTCATAAATTCAAGCTGCACTCACTAATGCATTTGTTGTATCCGATTTATCTCATCTTTTGTGTTTATTGATGTAAAATGGACTGAAATGGATTGACCTTTCTGTTTGAGGTTTGAGCAGAAAAAAATCTATTCCATATTCAATTGACTCTTCACATAAATTATCTTGGTACTTATGTCTGATCATGAGACTGCCGTATCAAAAAACAAATAAAAAATCACTTTATCAGTGAGCAATAAAATGTACATTAAATTAAAGTATTGGTCATGGAAGAGGGGAGAAAGAATTGCAGTAGTGTCAGCAGCATTGTTAGTGGAGAGCTCAATATCTTATTCATGATTACTGCCATGAGTGACTGATGGATGCCATACCACATTGTAAGTTTTCTACCTCAGCTCCTCCTCTTTGACTACCTAGTGGGTGATGGAAATGAGCAGCACGTACAGTCTGTGGAGACAGTGCTTCCTGTCACAGTGCACACAGTGGGCAGTAGGTGGTCTGCTTCAAAGCACACCCCTTGCCTGCTTTCAGCAGTAAAGCAACGACATCAAATGTGAATCAAAAGTTATGATGCTCATTGGTTGCAGGCTGAGGGATAATGTGAGAACAACATGTTCTTACAGCATGTGTGGTGATATAAAATGCAGGCTGACTTCATATTTGGTTTATTTGAATACATTTTAGGTTGTCTCAGACATCACCAATTACCACCTGCTGCTGTTTCTACTGTGACCCAAGCAGTTACTTGATTGTGCTAGTTAAACTGAACCAGAAAAATACTTGAGACATATTATTACTGTTGGCTGAATAACTTGTTTGTATCAAAGCAGTAAACACAAATCAGCGACAAACATTCTCCCAGCTTGATTTGACTCTTGAATAATTTGGCATTGCTAAAACTGCACAGTACAAAAATGGTTTGTTTGTGTGTGTGTTTGTGTTTAATATGATGGATTGTTTGATTCTTTTTTTGTTTTTTAAATAGTAATCAAAATGAAAAAAAACTTTGAGATTAGCTGAGCTCCCTTCTTTGAATTGCTAAACAGCCAAACAGATATGTGGTAATTAATTGATAGCCGACTGGAATATTGTGCAAAAAAATGTTCAGCTATTACATGATTTTCTGATGTCCGTGGCTATGGAACAATAGCATTGCTAATATTGGCTCTAGTCTTTTCTGACACAGACTTTTGTTGTGACTGATGTTGCAAAAAGTTGATATGAATAAAGCAGAATTATGTCAGTTTTCTTGGCTATTAGCACGCTGATTTTTTTAATTAGGATTAACTGGGAGCTGGAAAAATTTAAATATATTTTCAGACAGAGAAAAAAATACCAGGCTGGTGTAATTATTGGAGGTTTAAAAACAGAAAGGCAGCTGCTTATCTCTACAGTTCACCAAAAACTGTACAGCCTCCTGATGTTAAATGGGTATGCCTGGCTAGGAGGATAATCCAGCACTTTAACCAGTTCTTGTTCCAGTTTGTGCATTTACGAGAGAACCAAGAAAGACTGGAAGACATTTGATGGCAAGTGAGTTAAAAAAAGGAGTATGTCACATGTTCACAGTAAGCACCTTATTCCACAAAAACAGCAGGATGTACCCACAATATGCTCACAAAGTTCAGTTTCATACTTGTGCAAAAAAGGCCCAATCTGAGCATATTGATTAGCCTACTCAGTACAATTTCCTCATAATGCAATCATGACAGAAGAATCAGGGTGATTGATTAAATACCACAATAGCAGAAAAGAAAACAATCACTGACGTGTGGCAGTGTGAGGATGCTATTTCTGAAATAGTGTGTGAGAAGGCAGAACAGAGTGAGCTGAGCTGGTTTGTATTTGCAGAGTAAGAAAATGACTATGATTATAAAGAAGATCCAACACTTTATGTGTCTAAGCCAGACCTGTCAGTCTGGACATTAGCCTTTGATTTAGACTTTGGTCCAGATTAAATACATCTGAATGAACACTGCTGAATGGGCTGCCATGACATTTTGTACAGACACCCGTGGTCTCTGCAGGATGAATCCTACTGATGGCGGTGCGATCCCCTGACTCATCTTCTAGTGCGACCATTAGGCACATGACCTTTGTGGTTTTTTAATAAAATATCTTGGCTGCTGTGGGATGAAGTGACATTTGGTGCGCATGTCACCTTAAAGATGAAGTAGATGAGCAATGAGGGAAAAATCTCTTATTTGTGAAATAGTACCTAATTCCTGATAACTGTCTGTTCATTAGCATTGGATGCACTTATTAGTTAGCATGCTAATACACTAAAGACGGTGAACCGGTGCACTGTCTCTCAAACTGCTTCCTACCAGTTTATACTCACAAATATGGCAACCTTTGAGATTACTTCGAGTGTTAAACACACTCAGTGGTCACCATGCAACAGTCGGTTTTGTTGGTTGAATAGATTTTCAACCTTACTATGTATGTGATGTAGAAGAAACAGTCTGCATGCAAACAGCTCACTCGACTGAATGATAAAGCCCACGACACACAGGTAATGATTTGCAGCAATATTGATGGGTTGTATTGACATGTTTTTATGAAGCATTCCTCCTGCAAGCTCACACTGTGGTCCAGTTTTTTCAGGTCAATAGCTGAAAGCATCTCAACATCATCCATCACAGTCTAGCTCTCCCTTGCCTCACTCTGGGAACAAACAGATGATTGACTGTCATCTGCCCTTCATGTGGCACCTGCATGACTCTGTGGAGAATAAAAAAGCCAGAAGGAGTTGGCACTGTCCTCGCAGCCACATATGACAACCCTTTTGGAAAGAAAACTTTCCTCTGTGACACAGCACTGGTCCATTAAAACAGAGAACAAGTGCTGCCACAGTGGGGTTTCGCTATAGTTGTCATCATTGTCAACCAGACATCTGAAAACTCCCTCTGTCTGCTTTCACACAAACTCTGAATCCATCCTCCCAAACACAGCTTTCTTTAACTGTACATTCTGTATCACAACAATCGACTGTTGTAATGCAGATTCTACATAATGAGCCTTTAAATAGATGTTTTGTACAGCCTGTTCTCTGTTGTTATGTCATTATAGTACAACTACAAGAGCCTCCTATGATTCCCATTAGATCAAGAGAAAAGGTAGACATTTTCTAGCAGAAAACATTTTTAGTCATTTTCTTGTTCATCAAAGTAAAGAAATCAGCTGTGTTCATGTACTTGTACTGCTGTGCTGTTTAGTATGGCAGAAAAGGGTAAAGCATGACCCAGTACACTGTATGTCAGACACTGTATGGTTCTATAAAGATGGATGGAACCTTGTGTGTATGTGTCTGAAGCTCTGTCATCAGTATCTGTTGTAAACACTGGTTCACTATCGAGGCTTACGTTGACACTTATTGGAGGAGAATCCTCTTTAATTGTGTCTGTGCTTTCCCTAATTGTAAAGTCATAATGGCTGCCATGACAAAGGTCTATCTGTGTAATAGGCGCTAAGGGAACTAAACTTATTTTGAAAGGAGTTCTTGCATGTTGTGTGGCTGAACGTCATTAGCTGTCAAAGTGCGCCTGCACCCATATCATCAAAGCAAATGAAGCTTTTCTGTAAACATCCCAGATAGGGCCATTGTAGCATGCTCTATAGCCGCATCACTGTGTTCTTCTGAGGATTTGAAATGGCAGCTTTTGATACTGACGGCTGTGATCACAAAGCATGGCAGCTTCTGAGATCCCTTGTAGCAAAACATTGTTAATTTTGTTGAATCTTCTGTCATTTGAAGGATGGCATGAAAGGAATCTGGTTCAGTCAGTGTTTAACTCCGCACATTAAAATTCACTGGGAACATATTTAATCAATTTGCCATTTGTAAATAAAAACAAATACATTCAAAACTATTTTGACAGCCCTAAATTTTTCATTTATCCAACTAGCTATAGTAATAAGCCTCTAATGAAATGCCAGGCAGGTATGAGGCTTATGGGGGGCTGGCTATTTACATTTACAGTCATCATAAAGCATTTAAAACGTTTATTATTTGGAGGCCTATATGTTGCAGAATTATATAATACATACAGCATTTCTCACTGGCATATTATATTGAGTGACATGAAGCAGGGCACGTGTTATATTCACCTGAAGCGCTTCCCTTTAGACAGTGCTTTGCTAAGAATAGGTGGGGCTGCTGTTGACGTGCCTGGTGCCATGTTGCCGCTTTTAATAGATGATCCATGAGTACTGCAGCTCTGTAATAGAAAAGAACAGTTGACAAAACATGGCAATAATGGCTTCATACGGTCACATTATTATTTTCTCTATGCAGCCCAAAAGACACAGACATTTGGTTAGTGGGTTAATCTGTTGTAATGATCAAAATCAAAAACAAGATGTTCAAGTGTAAGCGGCTATGTAAGTCAACACAGGAAATAAGCCCTGGGTATAATACATAATGCTGATAATTCTGTATGCTTAGCAGCAATCCCCAGTCAGGTTGGGGATGTTCTATTGCTGATGTATCCTCCCTTTAGTGAAGGCAGAGAGTCTTTAATTACATTTTACATTTTAAACTGCAGATTAGGAGGGGACACTTTGTGAACAAACTCCACGCTGGCCCTCACAGCACTCCTGTTTCACTCAAGAATTAATCCCACACAAGATTACATTAATGGTTTCCTGAATAATTCTCTTCCCCCTCAGTCCTTTCCCTTTATTCTTATCAAATATAACACCATTATCTTACAAGAGGCCCCAGCCTCAGCTCTGGCACTGCGACCATGAATGCCCCAAGAACCCCCCTTCTGTGTGTGGAGCATTAAGACATGAGATAATTCTGCTATTTCAGTTACAGTGCCTCCTGTGCAGCCCTTTCTCTCTGTCTGATTGCACATCATTAAAGCGGTTGCATGTGACTTAGAGCTGGTTCAGGGTTCTCATGGCTGATAAGCTCTTTTTTTCCTTCCTTACACCCCTGACTCCCAGAGGGGGCTGTTACTGCTGTTGTGCAAGAAAATTGTATCATTTGGGCCACCCTCTCATATACCCCGCGGGTGAAAAAACGCCTCACTTTCTGAGGCAATTGGCACTGCAAACTTTCCTGGAGGATGATATCTATGTCAGGGGATGAAATAAATAGCTTGTGGCAGACAATGGTGGACCTGCATGGCGTAACCCATTTCACTTCCCTCCTATCTCACTTTTGCCTTGTTTTATGCCACTTGTTGTGAAAGCCTTGGATAAACACAGCGCAATGTGGATTTATTTCAAGGGGAGACAAAGAGAAAATACAGGAGGTTGAAAAAAACCCATCAATATGTTGACTATCACCTACATAATAAGGAGCAAGGCAAACCTATGCATTCAGAGCAGCCATAATCCTCCTCGGATTACTTTCAAATCACAGGTCCTGAACTGTGCAAGATAGGATATTTGACCATTTTTTAACAAGGACAATCCTTGGGCCAGTGGCACAAAACACACAGCCACATGTAGCTTACTGCTAAAAACTGAGCAAATCTCCAGGCTAAGATATGACTACTGCTGACAACAAACAGAATTTCAACTCCACCTGGTATCAAAATGTTAATCAGTTCTTTTTAAATTATGCACTGACATGCATACAAGCACAGAGTTTGCAAATGTTGTTATTAAAATTCAAGCCATGCCAGCCTGTCCTTTGACTAATCACAGTGATACCTAAAGAAGCT
Source organism: Parambassis ranga (assembly GCF_900634625.1). Lineage (NCBI taxonomy): Eukaryota > Metazoa > Chordata > Actinopteri > Ambassidae > Parambassis > Parambassis ranga. Next base: position 9,919,247 of record NC_041039.1, on the reverse strand, counting down.
TTCATATCACCCATTCAGTTGACACAACACCGCTGCTAAACAAGCAGCTAATATCACCAGCAGCCTGGTTAATTCTCTTCTGTGCTCGAAGCTTTCATTCACACGTGTCAACATTTTTCTTTCTCTGGAAATTCTCTGCACTGATTACCAGTTAATTTCAAACATTTCTTCAGTTCACTGGTTTGAATTTGACCAAAAAGAAAATCCACAAAAATAAACTTTTCTCTACTGTTCTGATAATCAAGAAGAAATAAAACGGAGAAGCTTGCTGTATATAAAGGAGAAGTCTGCAATGGACCAAGTGTGCCATGGCCATAGATCCGTCGGTTACAACTAAAAACTACATTTTTGTGTGTAAACCCAAAGTTAGTTGTCGAAATCAAGCTTAGAGTTTTCAGAAAGTATTTTAGGGATATACTTCTCTGGCCTTTGGTGCACAAGGCTGTGTTATAGGGACTTTACTATTCTCTTGCCCCATAAAGTATTCATACAGTATGTCCACTTTTGGCTCAGGCTAGACTAGTTAGTTAGCACCTGCCTTCAGCTGATGGGTATAAGTTTTTGTGTCTTGTCCTCCCCATCTGTGTGCCCCTATTCCTTCATGTTAGTGCATGTCTCTTTCAGTGAAGAGTGTCTCATGGGTGCATTTTTTTTCTATTTTCTTTTTTTTACAGAGGTGTTGATTTAAATCCCAGAAGAGACAGCAGTTGTTTAACTGTGTAATTTCCATTTTTCTTTTCATTTTTCTCTCCTTTAAAAATATTTATGAAAGGGGTCATGTAGCGACATCACTCTCAAGTGTGCATTTATAGTGAAGTGGATGTGCAATTCATGGCTCTCCACACTGAGATTTACAGATGGAGGGAACATATGATGATTCCCGATGTGTAAATACATATAGGTATTTGGAATCACAGATGGAACATAAAGGGGGAAATATTTGAAAATGCTGCAGGTGCCGCAGCAGGTGCACAGCAGGGATGGATATGATATTCCAAGGCTGTGAAGTACATCCAGTATAAATGCAGCACAGGTGCCCAGGTGTCTGTTTTAAAAAAAGAGTTTAGCAACCTTTTCTTTGTCTCAGACTTGGGGCGTCGCTCCAGACATCACTACCATCATATCAGTGCACCGTGAGGGGAAAAGCGTCTTGGTCTGTAACACCTGAGTTCAAGGTATTTTTGAGGAGGTTAAAGACAATGGAGAGGTGCATGAGTTTATCATAGAGCTGGTATGACAGACAATAACCAAAATGGACTTTATCCTCCCCTCTGCACCTGCCTCGACAGAGCCAGCCTTTTGTTTCCAGCTCACTGCACTCATCCTCCACCCTCTGCCTCAAACACACACACACACGCACAAAATCATTGTGCTCTGATGCTGAGTTCTTGCAGCACACACCAAATGTTTTGAGAACACTCTGCTCTGTTCTTCCTTGTAGACTATTTTCATTTTGTCAGTGCAACTTTAAAGAAAACAGAACTTGTAGGCCTGCACCACCCACAACACATGTCCTCTCTCTTGATGGTTGCAAGCTGAGGGAGTGGGAGGAGAGAAGCAGTGGTCTGGGGTCGCCATGTCAAATCTGTGGAAAAATGGGTTTCACTTGTTAATCTTTCCTTAGTCTGTTCAGCTCATGCCTCCTCCTGGGTGCTTATAGCTGGTGATCTCTCACATCCCACCTTAAGCTTCCTTCACACTCTTCTATTATAGCTTGTGTTTCTATGTTGTTTTTGTGTTATTACTGTGTTTTTTTTCGTCTTCTTCCTGGCCTCCTTCAGTACTAAAAGCATTTTGTGGCTTCATTGCTTGCTGAGGTTGCTGGTTGTCACCACAACCTCACAGTCCTGCTGTTAATATCATAGCCTGTGATTATGCTCTGGACGTACACTGGTTTCTGATATGCTGAGAGGAACTGGAAGGATGCTTATTTGAGTATTTTAAACACAGCTACTTCACAAAATGTACATCAAATGTTGTACCACTTCTTCACTGTCAACCGCTCAGAGGCATAATTTTAAATGACACCCTCAAAAAGCTTTCAGATTGTGCCAAGTGCAGTTCCGTGGGTGGGGCTGGCTTTAGGGGTGTTTGTTTCAGCGGGTGACACTCAACACTGTTGCATTATTAAAGAGTCTCAGTGCAGGCTAAACACAGAAATGACAGAACAAGGCTGAGTCTAAATGAGGAATTTCCAACAACAAATTCAAGCGTGTATAAAAAAGCTGGTTGATTATTAAACAGGTGTGCATGCCTAGGAGATACATTTATGTGTCATTGTGTTTGTAATCACTCTGCTTAGTTACCTTTGTTTTTAGAGTCTGCATTCTAGGAGATGTAAAATGTTTATTTTCTGTTTGAACTGCTATAAATCTTACCCCACTTGCAGGTGAAGGCAGAGGTTGCAATGGAAATATAGGTAGGATTAGTAGTAACTTTCTCAATGATACAAGAAAACTGAACATTGAATGAATTCAAAATAGAATAACATTTTACTATCTTTTACTATATTATTTTACTATAACAGAACAAATAAGGTGAATTCAGGGAACTGTTAATGCATTACTATTATTATTATTATTATTATTATTAACAGCTGCACTCACACACTTGATGAGACCTTTACAAGTGTGCATTAGGGTGCATTACTGTTCTGTAGGGGATGTATCAGTGCCCTTTAACCCTCTGCCTGCTTCACTTTGAATGTCAGGACTTTGCTTTTATGCTCACTCCCTACCGTTTGTTCTTTATGTTAAAATACAATTCTGAGAGAAAGAATATAAAAAAATGTAAATAAAGTGTCTATTGACTGTGTTACTGCAATATGTTACACATACACTTCCTGCCACTTATGGCATCAGACAGGAGTGTCCCCACAGCAAACTGTTTGCTCAATTACATAACATAGTTTTTTGTTTTTTCATTGTTGCTGTGCTTGCATGCTGAATTCACTATCCCTGACATGCTGCGGATTATAAATTCCAATCTGCAGTTTGTCATAAGAATCTGTCAGTGTGAACATGACAGGCAGATTTTTCATGCGTGATGTATTTATTTCAAACCCTAATTCCCCACTGCCTCCCAGCCTGTGTCATATATGAGTGCGAACAAAAGGCTCCAGCCAGTAAAGAGATTATTAAGACACACATCATACATCATCCTGTCAGGCGCTCTGAAGTCTGTACAGTATATATACAAAGATGAAAATGGTATGATTAAGATATGACTGGAAATAAATCAATAATAGGTGAGGGCTTACCTTTTGAAGCTGAAGGCTGTAGTGGAGCCTGGGAGTAGATTTGGACATGAGGCCTGAGGCACTGACACTGCAGTCTCTCAGGCTGCGGCTGTCGGAGAAATGAGCCTGGAGTTTTTCTCTGTGTCTCCTGTGGAGGAGAGCAGATAGGAAGGACTGCAATGTTACAACTAAAATAAAGACATAATCCACAGCAATACATGATTTCTCAACAATTAATAAATATAAAAGGCAGAATAGGTCTACGGAATAAACTGAACTGGAGGAGGATGTTCAAGATTTGTCTCTCTAATGAAACACATCTGTTTTTGTCTTTACATCTGTCACTGATTGTTTCAGTCACATCTTCACACCTAACATCAAGCTATTAATTCACCTGTCATCAACACAAACATCACACATAGTGGTTAACAACCCGTCAGATGTGCTGCCCATATACTGTCACATTTGTCTCTTCAGTGATGGCTTCCTCTTTACATTGTGATGTTGAACAAATCTACATTTGTGTTGCTTGGTATTAAAAAAAGGCTGTGACAGTCAAATAGTTTGGAAACAAGAAGATCTGACAATATTTGTCAAACGCTGTACACGTCTGAGCGCTTTGAAAGGTCAAAGTGACAACACGAACACCAGTCAATATGTAGCTGAAGGTATGATGATAAAATTCAATGATGTCTTGCGTAAAATTTTATCAAGGCGATGCAGCGTGAAGAAAGAACGATTTTCTTCAACTATACCTCCAGGATGTTTATTCCCACAGAACAGAATTCTGTTTTATGATTACGGTATGTCAGCATATGTGTAATCTGAGAGGGTGAAGTTATTTGCACTACTGGTTAAGTGTTAATTCATCCATCTGGTGATGTCAGCAGATTTTTCAGTTTTCCTACTGCTTTTTTTCACCCACTCAATAAAAGTGCTTAATCTTTTCCCTCATTCATTAAAAAAACTGTTATGTACAAACAAAAAGTAAAGGAAATGTTATGCTTTAGATATGCTAAATAAAATAATGGTAGTGCTCTCTCGTTTTGGATTAAACTTTGACTGGATTAAAAATTAATTGATGCTTAAGACTTCTGGATTAAATGTTAATTCACTATTACATGTTCATTTTTAAATTCTAGGTTGCTAAACTCTCCCTGCAACCAGGGTCTATTAAATGTCTCAGTTATCCAGGTCATGGCAGAGCAGAACACTGTGAGGCAACTAAAAGTCTGGAAGTCATTTCACCTTCTATTCAAGACCCTAGTGAGACGCTGTTTATGTTTGTACCTCCACCTGCTGACAGTGTTGTCTCAATTAAAGCTCCTATTTAGCAGAATTGCTACAATAAGTCTCCAACAGTCTAAGTGAGGAAACCTCAGGAAACATTTTCAAAACCAAAAAAGAAGTCCAGCCACCTTCTGTTCCAGCACATACTGTAGGTTTGAAAATATGTAGCTGCTCAAAAAGTTATTTACTTTTACTTTTACTCATCGCTCTCTGCTTTATGCTTGCTCAATTATTAAATAGGCTCATACATTATAATGTGTAATATAATACAGTATATATATATTGCTTAATCAAGTCCTTTTCAGAATCAAATCCATGATAATCAGCGAGTTTTTTTTAGCATCAGCACGGTTGTATAGTCCCACTTTAGCATCGTGCCCTATTACTAACATGTATAACCACACACAATTAACCAGGCTTTGATTTATGTTTCTACGTGTCTTTAAAAATGAAGAAGGAGCTCTTTTATCTCTCCTCTGTATAGTCTTCAAAAAATGAGGAACAAAACTTTACTAATGGTTAATCTTTTTTAATGATACAAATGAAATTTTAAGTTTTACGGAAAAAGAAAATAAACTTAGCACAAGAAGCTATTTGTCTGAGAAACACTGTCAAACAACATTTAGGGAGGAGAGATTCAGTTTAATGAGAGTTGTGGGGTTGGAATAATTTTCAGTACAATAATTCTGCCGGTGAGCAGGAGTCTTTCGTCACGCTGACCAATAAGGGCGGCACCACTAAGAGCACATTTTTGTTTATCAAGACCAATCCAATCAACACAAACTCCATTAACTTTCCTCTTTTCTTTTCTTTGTCTGCATTTTCTTTATTTGTAGCTGTAATTGTAATTTGTAATTTGTAGCATTAATGGACTTTGTCTGTTCCCTCTTATCCAGTCACACACATTCACTCAGGGTGTAATGTTTTTAAACTTATCCGAGCTCTTGCTGAATCTGCATGTTTAGTTTTGTGTGAAACATTCTGTGACACACCTGCTTGCTAAAACCACTTTACAAATAGATCTTACAGGGGTTTCTGTCCCAAATGCATCCTGCACAGTTTAGATCTGATGCCCTGTTAAAACATCCTCCAGCTGACTCATACTTAGAGTTTCATTGGGCTCCATGCCATGTTAGTAAAGTGCTCTTTCTGCACAGCCGGGGGCCATACTCTACTAATGTGTTTCGGGCTGGCATCACTCACTTGTTGCGGCGGTAGAGAGCCATACATGCCACTCCAAGAAGACAGATCCCTGAGGCAATACTGAAGATGGACAGCACCTGCCTCTGGTAGGTGTCACCACTCTCTGCAAAGGAAGGGAACACAGTTCAAGGCAGTGAATATCTCCTGTGACACATTGGATATGGGGAGTGATTGTCTCATGAATTAACATACCAAACACACATAAATGGTGGGCTGACACACACACAGAGACATCCAGCCACAATCTGCATTAGCATGAAGCGGCTGATGCTGCTGTCAGTAAATGTCAGTGTTTGAGCATGGGATAGGGACATGGCAGACACAGGCAGGGCTCAGTGACATGTGCTAACTGAAGTGTGATAATCATTCCGTTCAGACAAACCCAGCAGGCAACACCGATGGACTGTCTGCACAGCAGGGGCCCCACTGTGTGTGTGTGTGTGAGTATTTAAGTTCTGTATGTGTGTCAGCATTCAGAGACTGATGGCGACAGGGAATTAGCAGCAAATGAATGCTCCCAGAGCTTCTTGTCAGACCCCTGCACGTCAGCAGCAGAGGCTTAAGGTCACCAAACAGCTGGGACAAGTAGCAGTTGATCCCGGCAGATATCTGTCTCGTTGAGCAGCTGGATTTTGGTGCTGTGCTACTTACCATAGCACATAGTTGCAGGGGTCGCTGGCGGTGAATTCACTGGCTTAAAAAATCTGATCAAAAACAAGCACAATCTGTACCCTGCAGCATTACGGTTATTTGGAGGGACCCCACTCCCATTCATGACCTTAAACACAACCTCCTGTGACATTACTCGATCACTCCAAAACAATAAATCCCCCCATGCGTATAATCTCAGTACCTTGACAACTGCAGGAAAAGTGCAGAAAGCATTGCTGCAACCTGTTCATGACCTTTGAGGGCCTGTCTGTGGCTTTTGATGCTGTCAACAGAGAACTGTCCTGAGAGGTCTTCTTTATCTGTGCTTGTCTGCACAGGTTTATCAACTTCCTCCAACTCCAGGTTTAAGGACACAGAGCATCCGCTGTTCAAAAAAGTTAAACTAAGCAACAACATGTTTTGCACCATTTTTTCTCCCCTGCATTACATCAGCGCTGCGTCAACACAGCTGAGAGATAGTGTGGAGTTTAAACTGGAGGGAAACCTTTTCAATAATAGAACACTTCAGGGAAAAGACAAAGATAACATCTGAGCACATCCTGAAGTGACAATATGTGGATATATATATATAAATATAATATAATATATGTATATAATATATACACACATCAGAGGTTCAAACTGCCCACTCAGCTTCTGTAAAGGGAGGCAGGATGGGTGAGAATTAAAATAGAGCCAAAGACAAGCTGCAGGAGATGTGACACGCTGTGGTTTGTTTAAATATCGGAAAGTAGCACATGGTTCTATGGATCAAAAATGTCTGAGCGTCTGATTACACTTAGAGCATTATACTATTAAAATGTTAGTTTAGTTGTTATTACTAGTTTTATACTTATGTCACAGCTGTCAACAAATACTCGATTTACAGATTCATCCTGCAGTTATTTTCAGGAGCACGCCTTCAAGCTGCACTTTTAAAAGTTTTTTCTTTTGTTTATAAGTAATGTGTCACTTGAAAATGTGTTCCCCTCTAAACCCTCCGGCCTTTCCATCAGTGGAATGACTTCTTCATGGTTGCATACTTGAACAATATGGAAAAAAATCTTTCCTTGCTGCTGCATCGTCAGAGCTCATGTAGAGCCCCACCTGAGACCAGCCTCTGCCTTTTTGTGATGGATGAAATAGGCTTTCCCAGAATCTGAACATAAACAGCTGTCTACAAAGCTCTGCTGAATGCCTGTAAGGTAAAACCAACATGCAGTCTGTACATAAAGCCATTACTGGCCTTTTATGATCGATGCCTATGAGGCATTTTTGAAATTAGATGCGAGCACATGTTAGGAAACACAAAGTAAACAGACTCAGCCATACCGGCTGAGCCATGTTATATTAACACAGGGACATGACAGTGATGCCATAGCAACCGCTTGAAATTTTACTAAAGTAAAATTCTATAGTGGATCATTCTACAGTACAATAAAATAGGGTGCTCAGCCTAAAATACATCAGAGTAAACCAGTGCGGCACACACAGCTGTAGGGTTAAATAATGCAGGAAAATCAAAAGACAGGATCATATTTAGAGCACTCAATCCCACTTCAAACAAAGCTTTGCTGTATTCTGACAGGCTGTCTCAGACTGTCACATGTTGGTCTTATATAACAACTATCAAAAGATTGATTGATAAAGCAAAAGAGGAAGTCATAAAGGAACGCAATGAATAGGCAAGTAAAGAGTGCTTTCTTCAAAGCAAAAACAAAACGAAAGAAAAAACAACAACTTTCCGGACCTCTATTTGTCATCTGTCAAGCTATCAATCGATCAATCCTGTTCTCATTTTCTCTAATGCATCCGCCCACCTGCAGTAGCATTCTGAACTAATTTAGTCCCCAGATTAAAACCACTGAGCTGAGAAATGCTGTGTGCAGGACAGCTAGCTTCTCTTCCACAGTGTCTTCTCTCTCCTTCCATTTCCTGGAGCAAGTGTGTGACGTGACAGCAGTGTATGAAGCCATGCTAATGGAAAATGGTTTTTATGTATGCACAAAAGCAGGCGGAGAGCGAGGAAAAGATGGCAAAAGAGAAAATGAAAAATCAGAATGTGTGTGTGTGTGTGTGGTAAGGGTGTGTATGCCATCTGGACAAAGAACAGTGTCATTGTTAAAGGAAGAGGACTAGATAATTTGTGTTTTAAAGACAGTACTGTAATAGTGTATCAATGGAACCAAAGTGATCTCTCTATCAAAGAGTGATTGATAAGTTTGCGGCCTAAGCCAGAAGATGATGCTACACAGTTCTAGCCATGTGCATATGTGGCTCAACTCTGAGGGATTCTGATGAAAACTTGAGTTCAGTTGAGGTCTTTTCCATTGGCTGTACTTTTGTCCATTTTCATATTTGTACAGTGTTGTAGATTGATCCTTTTGCTGACACCAGAACACATAAAAAAATATTTTAACTGCTGCTTATTCATACATGTTAAAGGTTGCTACAGTACATAAATTGCTGCCGTCTGTCTTTCCTCCATTAGATCACGCCTCTCTTAACAGTACTGTTCTTCATGCAGACAGAATACACCTAATTCACCACCATGGTGTTTCCATGGCGACTGGCCCACATTAATTTTCCAAGGTGAGCGGCCTTGTTGTGCTGGATTGTGTGTTTTGTATGCAGTATTTCACAGATGTTAGACACATGAAAGAGTGAGCACTCTGTGCTGTCAATGAAAAGTTGTCTTACCCATGAACTCGATTCCAAGTTCATCCGCTGTTTCAATCAAGGCCAGGTAGCATTAGAAAGGAAGGAGTAAATGGAGACATAGGGAAGGGGGAGGGAGGGAGGGATGGAGAGAGAGAGAGAGAGAGAGAGAGAGAGAGAGAGATTATAAAATGTTACAACATGTTACGCCTCTGTCTTACTCAGAATTCACCTTAGGGAGAGACACATGCTGCAACTAGACCATTAAGTTGGTTTGACGGCTTTTTCAGACATGGCTTCCCCTTGTGCATTAAATAATGAGCCAGCCAGCCCCAGATGCTTGGGCTGTATTTCCATAATACAGCCTGCAGAGGCTTGGGATGAAGAAAGAAAACAACAAAGATATGGAGGCTGAGAGGATTAAAGGAAGACTCATGAAAGTAAAAGTTGAAAATGACATATCATGTAGCTTTATGTCACCGTCATTGCTTTGCACAGGCCTTTTACATTGATGCGAGCCCGAGGCATTGCAGTAACTGTTCTCCTCTGTCTCCAAGCATATAGCTTTTCAATATTCACAAGCTGGTGGCTTTAAAATGCGTCACGCTGCAACACAGGTTCACATGCATGTGCACACATACCGTACACTTCAGAACACGTTTGACCCTCTCTCTTACACACAGTCTTTTTTCACGCACTTATGTATTTTCCCACAATCCTTGTGCTGGGGGAACAGATAAAATGAAGCACTCGTGTTCACTCCCATGTAATCTTATTTAAATTAAAATGAAACCCTCACTAGTAATTGCTTCTCTGACAGAGGTGGCCTGAGTTTTAAATAGAAAACAGTGTGCCAAGCTCTGACAGATTATGTGGTGGACCATCTCTAAAAAAGCAGGAGAGGGAGAATTTTTGATTGTAGAGCTGCTTTTGAGGTAAGCGCAGGCAAAATTACAGAGGGCGCAGGAACATTTGGATGAATGGATGATAAGTACTGTCCAGTTAATATGAATAATTAACTTTTCTTTCTTTCTTTCAAATAAATATTCAGACACAAATTAATGTTAAAGTCAAAATGTGTTATTTACTGCCTGATTGGCTGACAGATTCCCACTAGACAGACAGTAGTTGTCTTTATTATTGACCAAAACATAAAGCCCACATTTTCATCGTCATAGCAATCCATGTAAACAGCTCAGGGCCACTCATTTTGGGCTGGGAGCCATTATGCTTTTTGCTACAAGGAGTTCTGAATTACAACTGCATGATCAAGCTATGGCTGCCCATTTCATTAGCAGGCTGCTTTCTGTCACTCTGGCACAAACACTTGGCAAAGAAGCCAAAAAAAAGTGAATAGAGCATCTTACTGATGTTGCCTGATCTGTATGATCCATCCAAGCCTTTCCTTGTGATTGCCCATGGCAGCAGCCAACACTTTTCCAGTCTAAATCGCCCTGACTGTCACAGCCTGTGCAGATGATGTCATTACAACATTGATACACATCCCTTCCTCTGGCATTGCCTTGTCTGGAGACATTCACCAATCATAATATGTGCAGGCTCCCAATCCTTCGCCCTGGCAACTCAAAGCACCCGGGGGAATCATTTACGGCGTCTTGTGGAAGCCTTGAGCCGGCTTGGAGAATACCTGTGCATCATGTCAGATGCTTTTGGCCCGATTAAGAGGCAGGAATCTGGCAGGTGGGAGAGACAATGGCAGAAGTGAATCAAATCCTTAATCCCCTCCTTCACTTGGGTGAGCAGGAAACTGTGAAGCCAATGGTGTGTGTGTCTGTGTGTGTCTGTGTTATTGAACTCCATATCCTGCGTAGCTACTTACTCCAGGCCTAATATCTACAGGAGATAAATAGTTCCAATTAGAGAATTGCCCTCCTCCCCTTTCTGAATTCGCTTGGTAAATCCAGACTGCTGCTCACCTCCGTCTTTTCACTCTTCAATCTTCTAGCAAACACTACCTCTGCAGTCTCAAAGGTGCTGCGTACCCATTACTGGCATGCCTGAAAACTCGGTCATAGTTGTGACGGAAAGTCATTCAGCTTCTTTACCAGGTATCAACTAAATTGCAGTCTACCTACACTGTCATGCCTCCAATTAAAAACCCCTCTACTTCCCCACTGTGCACCAATACCTTAGACACAGCACCTTCTCCCTGCCTTATTTTTAAAGCTGAGATCCAAGTAGTATAACATGGAGTGCCTGGTGGGGAGCCCCCCCTTTTGTCCCTTTGTGCAGGACAACCACTGCTTCTCTTTCTACCTCTCTAAGGAAGTGTAAATGACAGACTGGCATTGTGTGAAAGCCAGTCTTATATGTTCTCTAGTCTTTTTCCAGTCAATATCAAGACAAAGGATTAGAGGCAATGAATGATTTGTGAGGTGCACAGATTGATTTCACAGGGAAGAAAAACTGAAAGTGTGCATGGCAGATGAAACTTTTTTCTCACCTCCGTGTGTGACTGTGTCAAATACGCCTATGTCAATGGATGGAAAAAATCTCATATACCACACAGAGACACAATGAACTGAATAATATTGGAGCTCGCCCTACTTGTAGCTGACAGTGTGTACATGTATGTGTGTGTGTTATTACATGATTTGGCTTTTGGAAGCAGGATAATCCTTAAAACCCCTCCGTAATCTGAGTAAATTTTAGACCACTTTGTATCAACAGAGATCAAAATAGGCTTCATTCCCCTCTCCAATCTTGCAGGGTTAGCAGTTCTGGTTGTTTGGGAGGGTGGACTGTGGGGACTGTGGAGTAGTAGAATTGAGTTTGTATCGTGTAGCATCCTAGGATATTGTTTTCTAACGTAGCAGGGTTTTTGTTGACATGTTGTAAAACGTGCATGTGGGCCTGATGTAAGGTAATACTTTTGATTTAAGGGGTCGTCAAATGAATAGGTTGGGAATCAAACTAATCTGGCTCCAACATAGGAGAGTTATTACAGTAAGAGCTGCAACTGTGCAAATATAGCTTTGGGGTTACCGCTGTTGTCTGGGAGATTCCTGCTCTGAAGTGTTTCCCACATGCTGATCAAACTGATTTATAGGCTTTAGTAGTGTAAAAAAATGATGATCCCAGAAGCACATTTTTTTCCCTTTACCATTGCTGTACAGCAAAATATTTGATATTTGGTCTCCTGATATGGTTTTTATTCATTTTAGTCAATCCCCCATAACATCATTGTAATCCTTTTGTTGAGTGATTCTTTTTTTGTGCAAAAACACAACAAAGTTTGTGTCATTAAAAGATATAATATAATAAAGATAAAAAGAACACAAAATCATGTGAAGCAGTGACAGACGGAAAGTTGATGGCTGCCTATAGAAGATAAAATAAATCCCTCTGTGAAAACTGTGTGTCATGTAAGAGCCTGAATCATGCTTTGTGACACTGGCTTGTGACCCCTTTAATGGACTCTCTGTGGGCATGCTGGAATCAAACAGAAGGCAAAAGGAGTTAAGTTTGCTCACTGACTGGTGGTGCAGAGGAGTGAAGTCACTGCATGAAACAGTGTGAATTTGTAAAGACGCAGTCTCCAGGGAAAGGCTGTGGGCCTCCAATTTCTCTTCCATGTACCTCTGACTTGAGCTTTATTTTTTTAACTACACTGCACAGCTGTCATGGGGATTTACAGACTTCAGGGGAAATGATTTTTCATGAATAACAGGAAACTGAAGACTTTTCTTCCTTTGAGCTACTAAGACTAAGGAAAAGATTAAAGATCACAATAACAGATAGAGGAAGTTTTATGAACACATTTGATTCTAACATCAGTATTTTGTCATGTATGCAGGCTAATAACGTGTAGTGTCAAGCTATACATTTTAATGTGGTAACTAAATCATGTTTTTTACTGCTTTAATATTTGCTTTAATTTATATTTGAATTTAAACCTCCACGTTATGAGACTATTATTCAAAATGTGATCACATCTGGACATTTACATCTTAAGGAACATAAAATTTCAACAGCAATTCTGTGCAGTAAGAGTTAATATAAAGCTGGGCTTTGTTTTTATATTTATCATGTTGACAAATACAGTGCCTTCACAGATTCGCTCGAGGGCGTGTAGCCCGTACTTGTTATGAATTTTGTTCATGTCGCAGATCAATACACCAAGACTGTACAATAAAAAATAGAACAGAAGGCGTACTTGGGTCTGACAAGATAGCATCCGTCTTGGGTACAAACTGGTCACAGCGTAATCCATGGTAGCCCTCCTTACACCTGTGAGAAGAGAAAAAAGAGAGAGAGAGAGATTTAAGATTAGGACAAATCAAGCAAAACGCACCAAAGTCCAGCAGCTGAAGACACATTCAGATAAGGAAAAGTTGAGACCAGGAAACCTAGAAAGAAAAATGAACAGACAAGTAAAGAGTGGACTGCTCACTAAGGACTGAGGTGGTGGAGGGAGATACACAGAAACTGTTGAGAGGGGTGGGGTGAGAAGAAAAAGAAGAAGGAGAAGATAGTTGGGCAGGCCCCTGCAGTGCCTGCAGCCTCACTGATAGTGCATGATTGACAGGAATGCCAGGTCCCAGTGGAAGAAATGGGGTACTGGGATGGAGAAGACTTGGCGTGATGCACACAACACAAGATCTACAGTGGAAAGGAAGCTGCCATAGTTGGAGCTCTCATACAAACAAAATCCTGGCTCACTCCAAATATTTGCCTCCATTGTCAAATAAATATGGCGGCACTGTTGATTCCCGTAGATCCCTCAGCAACTGTCATAGATACCACTGAAATTATGACACTTCATATCTAGCTGTGGATGATGCAATATTGTAGCAATACCCTTTGATTCTGTATGTTGCAACCTATACATTGTACTGAATGTATGAAGAAATAAATGAAAAAAACATACTTTTAAATTGAAAATGAAATCAAAGTTACACGAAAACACAAGAAAATAAAGTTTGGAAGTACTTCTTCACAATCCTCTATAGTTTTAGTCTCAAAGAGACTTAAGCAGTTTTATTTCTCTCTTCAAGAGTGGCCATAATGCGAGCACATTCAGTGGGCTGATCCATCCCTCTGCTCTTTCAAAGCTTAGGCGAGACAATTGGGGGATTTGCTTTGATGTGTCTGTTTCAATATAAACTTGTACATGAATGAGCGCTATGTCAGAGTTGTCCGTATTTTCTCTATTCCATCAGTCAGTGATATATTGTTGGTAAACAGCAGGGGCTTCACACATACATCCACACATACACACACTATCCATCAAGATCTGTCCGTCACATTTCCACCAGTGTCACAGATCACACATTCAGAGCAGAGCTGTTGGACAAGTGACAAGCAGAAGTAGACCATTTGGTCTTATCAGCTTGTCCTGATAGCCTTAAGGAAAAAAATAATAAAACACATGGAGTAATGTAAAATGAGCAGCAGTGGAGATCACAAGTTGCTGGTTAAAGCTGGGATCAGAGAGAAAACTGTCGTAATTCTTTGTTTCTACATCTCAAGCTGCAGTTTCAGCTCCATTTGTTCAGCTTGTCTCAGCTCAGTATGTGTCAGTAACATCTCTCTTGTTTCCTCTATAAAGTTGCACTACACAACTGATGAAAATAAATGGTACACGCTCATTTCATTTCACACTAGAAAAGCAGATGATTGTGTAAATGTAGCTGCATGGCCATGTTCCTGTGCACCTGTCAAAGATCTGGCTCCAAAAGCAATTCTGCACAGAATTACATGTTAGAGACAACCTGTTTAATATTACTACATGTGCTAAATGTACATGTGTGTGCATATTTCTGCGGCTAAATCTCTCCATGATAATGAAGAACTCACCATGAGAGCAGCCAAAATGGTGACCATGTGGAAGCATTTTCATTGTAAAATGGGCTTAATGTTATGAATTTGTGTATTTTAAGATGACCTTTACCTAATCCCCCCTAACCCCGCTGTTTTTAATACCTAACATTAACCAGAGGTTTTTCTGACAAATTCACATCACCAGATGCAAACCTCACAGAGTGTCTCCACCTGGCTGGATTTCAGTTGGAGGACAAGCAGAGCTTTAGTCAAATGTCAGAATAAAACTCCTTGTGCATATCTTATATCATAAATCCATCATAAATCCAACATCAATGTTTTCCCAAGTTTCAGCTGCAAACTTTGCCCACCTGACTGTATGTGCTAGAGAGGTAATACTGGGCTGTTAGTGCTGCTGCACTGCACAGCCTCCTAAAATGCTACAATGCTCCACACGACTGAGGTGTTGGATTGCTAAAGTCATTTCCACTACAAACTATCCCTTTCTCAAACATAATGCAGTTATTATGATAATCACTTAAGTCACAATGAAAGATGTAAAAACATTTGAACTGATGGGTGTGTAATTTAAAAACCGTGTGCCGTTCACAGTGATCAGCGCCACAGTCGAGCTGCAGGGTGTGATCGTTGAAACAGCCATTTTGCGTTATGTGGTTGTAAAAATCTCTTCTAACTGCACCTTTAAATAGTGAGTCTCATTACTGTTCAAATGATGTGTGAAAAATACCCTCGAATTAAGCCCTTTAAATCTCAAACCTCAAACTCTTTGTGTCATTTCATTCATTATATGTCATCTCATATAATAAGGAAAACACACAAAAGCTCCATAGTTCTCTGCTCAGGCAACCAACAAGGGATAAAGAACTTGATTCTCTACAGTTGTCGGCTCTCCCACAGCCAGACTTCTACCTCTTAATCAGCCTGAAAGGTGACTAATGCAAAACCCCA
Organism: Parambassis ranga; assembly: GCF_900634625.1. Taxonomy (NCBI): domain Eukaryota; kingdom Metazoa; phylum Chordata; class Actinopteri; family Ambassidae; genus Parambassis; species Parambassis ranga. The sequence continues at coordinate 9,903,454 of NC_041039.1, read as the reverse complement.
GTATTCTCTAATGTCTCACACAAACCGTTCTTTAATGCATATTCTAAATTACACAGCAATGTGCTGTTTAATGTTGTGCAGAGCATCACATGGAGCTACTAATACATTTGGTCAGAACAGTGTTTTCTTATACTTCCACTGGTTCTGTTTTTTTAGGCCTTGAAGCTTGGCGTTTGTATTTATACTCCTAGTCTACAACGACAATAGTCTAAAGTGCTGATCATATGGGCTTTAGGGAAAAACAGGCTGAAGCCGACATGATTTAAATAACTTTAAATAGATGCTTTGCTTAAACTGAATATCCATCTAAATACTGTCATTAATCACCATAGGGATAGACCATTAAATCTGACTGGACATGTTACAGTGAACTGGCATATACTAAAAACATGCTTTATGCTGCCATCGGTCTAAATGACTAATGCAAAGATATCCGATTAATTACTAGAATAATCACATATATCCTAACCGCTTTGTATGGGAGAGGGTTTCAAAGTAAGGACAGGGTGGACACATAATTAAATTATCTAATACATGACATTTGTGATACATTTCAGTGGCCGGATATAAACCATTTCAACAATCGTAATTCTAAACTGGATCCTTCATAAAACACCTGCTCTGTCCTTCCTCTTTGTCACTCTCTCAAAGAGCCAATGACACACTGCAGAATTCCAGGGAGGCATCCAAGACAGCCAGTCAGATTTCAAGGGTAAGTCGACCCTCCCCTCTGTGGCTCTGCCCTACATCACACCTTCTCTCCCTGGGTGTGGGCTGAGATGCCTTGTTAGTATTCCGAATCACAATCCCGAAGGCAGAATGCCTGTCTGGCTATCTGTTTACGTCTGGGCTTGCTTTCTGTTTGTCTATGTCTCCATCTCTCTCCCCCTGCCTCCATCTTTGTAGCACTGTGAAATAAGCTCAGCAGTCCCTCAATGAGATGCAAACAATGCTTTGTAAATGTGTTTGCCTGAACATGGCGTTGAATGCCTCAATGGATGATAAACAATGTGAGATAATGACGTGCTTTGAGTATGTGTTTGAGTCTGTATCTCCAAAGGGGGAAATGGGGCAACAAGAGCTCGTGTCTTAATGTGTGTGTATGTGCCTGTGTGTGCTGTTGTGTTTCCACATGGGGGGAAACATCACAAAGTGAACCCAGATGCGTGTGTGGATTGGGGCACCTATGACAGCTTTGTGTGTGTGTGCATGTGTGTTTCTATCCTGTACACACCGTGCATAGGAACAGCAGCTATAGACATAGTGAATGTTTTCCCCTACTGCTCCAGAGCTGTCTGTGACTACCCAGCTGCTTTTAACACATGTTCCAGTCACAGAGAAAACACACCTCTGAGTCTGGAGGATGACGGAGGGGCGGGGAGCTCTGCCTCATGACTAATCACCATCCTGCCTGTTAATTAGTGCGAAGAAAAATGGAGGATAGTTTGAGTGCAAGGGGAGGGAAAAGAGGTTCGAGGAGGGGATAAGGGAAGGAAGTGCAAACTTTCATTTACCTTATGACACCCATGCACATCAGCTTCCAAACCCCAAAGCCCATAAAATAACCCCATATGCTTTTACCGAGAAGGCAGAGGGGAGGTTCCATAGCTTACTGAAAGGATTGAGTAATTATTGACTAGATTAACTCAAAGCTCTTAAGCTATTTTTGGATCGACAGTAGGTTATCTGTCTGATAAACTGTGCAAGTTACAAACCTCAGTTCTCCCAGCAGCTGCTAAAAACCAGTCACGATGACACAAGCAGCTCTGAAGCACAGCTTATGGTCTTTATTTGATGAGCTACAGGCTACCTGTTTCCTGCTGTTTCTTGTCTTCATGCTAAGCTAAAGCAAACATGAGTCTTCTCACCTAACTCTTATTCTTAAAATGTTACTACACATTATTTTTATTCCAACAAAATGCACCATTTATAATGAATCTAAATTTAATGTGTCTAATTTTCAGAGCCCAGTCTGTCAGCCATTCAACCATGACTATCACATGCATGTAACAGCTCTGAATAAAGTATAAGCACATAAATTAAACTGATTTAAACGGAATGCATTAACGAGCTGGCAAATGTATCAATAATAACCTGGTTTCATACGTCTACTCTGATTAAATTTCCTATTTGTATTCCAGCTTCTTGTATCATCAAGATTTCCACAGAGTCTGTATTATTTATATAAAACACTTTTCCCTCCAGGCTAAAAGAACAACAAACATAAATAATGAACAGCCACAGACTGTTTTTTTCTCCATTGTCCAAAATTGATCTGTGGTTTTGTTTAGATATATAAGGCTCCTGAAAAAGGGTCTTTTTTTTTGCCAAGCAGATAAAATGTATTATTTTTATTTCTCTTTCGGCCCTGTATGGACGCACAGCATTACACATTTAAATTATACAACACTAGAAGTGACTGTAAAGGGGTTAAGGGTTAACAGTACAAAATGTAGATGTCTAGTGTTATACCGGGTTAGAAGTGCAAATCTTATGAATATTTAATCTTTATGGACAACTGGTAAGATTCATCCTTATTCTTCAAGAGCGCATAGCTTAAAGTATTATTCTCTTCAAAAGAGAATTTCCCAGTCTGCCTGTGAGTGTTTTTACCACTGCATGCACACACATCCAGAAAGAGAAAGAAATATCTGAAGATGAAGAGGAATACATCCCCTTCAGCAGCTTCCCCTCCCCTCTCTCACTGTGTCCGTCTCCCCTCACCCTTCTCTTCCTCTCTGTTATCTCTAGTCCTTTGAAACAACACCTGTTACAGACTCGCAGTTTGGGAGCTCTGTCGTGATGCAGTGCGCACTCCTGCGTGATACAGTGCCAGCTCGCAGTTTACACGTTCAGCCATAGCTGATGTGCAAGGCAAACAAGCCGGGACGTCTTCATCCTCCAACAGTCTAATGACTTCTTGGAGTATTGTGGATAGGGCACACCAGACCAGACCAGAACAGTGTGTGCTGTGTTTCTCTTTGTGCTGTGCGTCTACTGAAATATTTTATTTAGCTACTTAGATCAGATGACATTTGATTGTGGGTGTGTTTACTCTTGATGAATGAGATGGCTGTCTTAGCTGATGAAAATGTAATGATCCCTAAAGCATAGTGGGGACATTGCTGCAGCAATTACACCAGGGTGCTGCTGAAGAAAATGAAATCTACTGTAAACACTGTTTACCAGGGAAGCAGAGTGCATTCAGGAAAAAGGGTCCAAAAAGGTGGAACAGAAATGAAGACACTACTTAACTTCACCATCTATGTACTACAACAGTAAAGGGGCTCATTAATGAGTGCTACAATGAAGCTCTGATAACCTCTCACTATGTTTGCATGTGCAAGATGTGACACTATGACTAGCAATCTACATTTTATTCAGGGCATCATAGCAGGTTTATATCATGCATCAATATTTTCCACGTCCCTCTGCTCTGTTTTGTCATCAATATAATTAAGTCTACTAAAATTTATTACGCCTGTTATTCATCTAGTCTGCCTGCATTATGTTTATATGTTTATTACGATGTACACTACACTCAGCAGGGGGAAAGGGTTCTCTGCTACGGCCGTCCTCACAGCTTTGCTTCTTTTAGGAAACACATTAAAGTTTTGAATGTCCTGGCAGCTGCATATCACTCCTCTATGTAAACAGCTCACACGTAGTAATAGGCATCCATCAAATCAGCTCAAGGTATAAATCATGTCCACCCCACCTTCCCTGCTACACTGCTGCAGGAGACAGATAGGAATATGTATGGCTTGTGCGATAAGGTAGAGAGCGGTCTCTATTGGAGGCATTTTGGCCTTGTATTGTGTTTTATTTTTTACCATAGAACAACTCTGAGGCAGATTGCAGCCAACTCGTACCTATTCTTCCCTCATGGCCCATCAATAACAATGAGAAAAGTGTCAGCAGCTGATTAGGCTTTGATATTGAGAGTGAGGCAGGGATAGCTGTGTGGATGTGTATGAATGCTTATGTGCCTGCAGTGGCTTGGACATGTTTATGTGTGTATTTCTTATTATAAACAAAATTAGATCACTGGAGGTCTACTTTCCTTGGCTCACAAAAAAAAATGGATTTTAGTCAGCCATCCTGACCTTCCCAGCGGTAAAAATTAGTCTGCTCTGGAACTCTAATGCAGCTTAAATCAGTTACATGCCCTTAGCCTCCTCCTATGCTGCATTTACACACTTAATAAAGTAGGAGTGTATCATGGATGGCAGCAGGTGTGCATCTTAAAAAATGAGCAAATTAAAATACTGGAGCATTCTCCAACCACACACAGAGAACAGAACCCAAATAATTTATTTCAATATTTAGCAATTAACATAATGCCATATTGCATCTGTGCTTCAATGCATATGCAAATCTTGATTTTATTATGCATGACTTGTAGGTCAAGTTATGGATATTAGGGGTAACGCCCAATTCAGTAATACTTAACAACATCAACTGCACCAGTTGGTTTGCTGTATTAATTGTGGCAGTGAATCAAAAGACTTGGTGCAGTGTGATAAATGTGTCTATTGAGTGTGGCGAGAACCCCTGCTGCCAAATAATGATTGCCTTAGATAGTAAGACTGAAGTCACTTTCAAGAAGATAGGTAATTAAAAAAGGCCTGGTCTACTCCAACATTAGCTGTGTATATATTTTTTTAACTTCCCAATCACTAAAATGCTGTTGTACTAAATGTGCATGATCATTATTATTCAAAATGAACGTACATTTACAGTGACTGTTTTATTTTGCTCAGCACAGCTTATGTGAGAGTTGGTAAAATTAAAGTTCTGCACTTCTGGGTTTGGCAGCTTAGAACCTATGAGAGCCATCAAAACAATATCTTCCTCAACCACCAGAGACATTCCTGCGACCTTTTATTATTCATTAGTCTTCTCTTTCTCCCTGCAAGCCAACAAGTTCTGTTGGCTGCCTCCTCTATGAAGCGGTGCATTACAAATTTAGCAGGGGTGTTTGAACTGCACCTTGAGAGGACATAATGTGATTATTAAACAGTAATAAAGAAAGATGGCGACAGAAGAAGCAAAAAAAATCCACCAGAGAGCCTGCTTGTCAATGAGGTGTGTAAACGCTTATCTTCTTTGATATCATTTACATGCCCCTATAGGACTGGTGCCAAAGAGAAAGTAATTAAGCTCGTCTGTGTTGTTTGAAAAGCAGACAATAGATGGAAAATTGAAGACCTAACATCAATCATTGCTTTTGAATATGGTTCATTTTTATTCATGAACAGCCTGTTTGACTCAACTTTACTAAAGGTGCCAGGATTTCTAGCAGCGGAAAGCGGCCTAAATAATTCACCTTCCTCGAGTAATGGCTGGGTGAAAATGTATGTAACATTGTAGTCTTGTCTGAACACATCACATAAAGTGGGCATTTTTGTATCTGGGGTTAGCAACGCAGATCACTAGCATGTTGTATGAAAGAAAACACGACTTAAATGCATTCAAATCTTGAATACATTTAAACATGTGGTGTCTTACAGACCTGAAAAAGGACCTTTCATCTTACAGGCATTTGCTTTCTGAGCTTTCAAATATATATGAGGGACAACAATTACCTTTCTAAAAAGCTACTCTCTGTGATAACTAGTTATGCATACTAAGTCATCTTAGCGAGTCATTTGCACAAGGAAAAAAAACCCTTTGCATAAATTATGCTCATTATTTGGTTATGAAATCTGTGCCTCCATTCAGTCTTTATTAACCTCCATTTCCCTGCTTTTGCTTTTAATAACAATAACTAATGGTGTCGTGGACAAATAACAGAGAGGAATGTTCTTTTATCTAAGGTCTTCAGTTTGTAAATAAGCAAAGCATTAGAGTGAGAGGGGTGTTTAGCCATAGACTAGCAATTTAGTCTTAAAGGAGAAGACTTGCCATTAAAATATGATTATACTGTGATTACAGGATGTGAGATCTAGGGGGAGGATGAGGAAATGTGGTGTTTCTTGCAGTATACTTGACTAACACTTAACAATATATCAAACATTGTCATTATGTGTAACCCAGAGGAGGCAAAATAACCTAACCTCTGCCACTGCACCCTATCTGTATCGCTTCATTTGAGATTCAGTTAACTTCAGTTAACCCTTAACTGCTTGGGCAAAACAAGCAATATCTTATTGGATGTGAACAAGGATATTTTTTTTTAAATACTTGAGCAGCAAGTCGGATTAAATGCTAATTAACTAACTGGAAAAAGAATGACAGCTACAGCAACCGTCCCAACCTGCCTGCCCACAAGTGGGATGGTTTGGTATATTAAAGGTACGAGACTGTTGGCCTATTGACAACAGCTAATCAAAAAGTGATAGATATAGACCACAGAACTCTTATTTAAGTTATTAAGTTAAAACAGTGGCTACTCAAATTTGACTCGTGTAAAGCACTGTAACATATTTTTATTCACACTTTTATTCAGCAAGTATGAATGCAGTCAACATCATGTGCCCCACTCAGTGATTGTTACATCAGAAATGGGTGGAAAACACTGTGAATGCCCCCAAGAGCTGCAAGTAAATACTACTATCAATGCGTGCAGGATTATGCTGCAGTTTTCTCCATAAACATCAATGAAATTAGTTATGCCCATTTTCCCCGTTTCTCATCTTGGCCTACATAGTATAAATCTGGCTCCAGTTTTCATGTATCAGGGGGATCATTCTGCTCTGTGATGCATAACAGAGAGCAAAAGCCACGACGCAATGTAGCTTCAGGTGTTAACACTATTCTGCATTCGCATCAGGAGCTCATCAAAGAGGTCGGGTTGAGTTAACTTTTTGTCTGCCAGTCGCTGAGCTGCTCTTCTTTTATCATTTAGACCCACCTACTTCTTTTTTTGTAGCTTTTTGGAAATGATTTTCTGTAAAGAAAGAGGACGCTGCTGCCTGTTGTGCCCAATGTTTGGAATGCTGCTGACATCTGTCTGTACAACCTTAATCCTGTCGGCTACATTCAGCATGATTGAGTTCACGTCATTGCAAATGCTAATGGACCTGCACATAAACACGCAAAGATACACATAGACACAATTACAAATACCAGGACACACACAAAGAGTGTCCTAAGCAGGCAGAGCTTTGTCTGTTTGAACTGTCTTGAAGCCAAACCCTCTGGCTCAGCTACAGTATCAGCTGTAAAAAGATGGATTAGGCTCCTCTATAACTACTCTCACAGTGAGACACAATGTAATAAGGTGAATGTGTATGTGCTACAGAGGAGCGGGCACATCTTAAAGTGCCTGCTGCACACATCTTGTGCCTCCTGTGCGTCGAATGTGGTATGTTTAGTTCTGCAAGCTGTCTACAAGTGTGAGAGTTTTAGAGGAGTGTGCTACGATAAAGACAACTGGAACAGCTTCCACAGAACCCAAACAAGTGTCTGGGGTAAAAAGAGATTGCTCCCATTGTGATCAATCTGACTGCCTGAGCCAACCAGCCTTGAATAGATGGCCACATTTCTTCAACCTGCAGGCAGACGCCTCGACGCAATACACTGTCAGACCAAATAAATTGCATCTTAGCCTAGCTTGAAATTTTGTCATTGAATATTTATTGTGCCTTTATAATTGCCCCTACTATAATTTCAAATGACACATGTGGAATAGCAAACAACACATTGTTTATAAAAGTTAGATTTTTTTGGTTTGTTTATTACATCTGCAAGTTACTTGAATTGCACCTGTGGCGATGGGTCCAAATGGAAAACACTGTCAAACTCCAGTGATTGATTGCTACAATCATGCAGCTGAGAATTATGGTTATCACAAACTGAGACCTTTCAGGGGCATCGCTGAAGCTTTAGCAACAGGGATATAGCTGACAGGTTGAGAGGGCTAAAAGAATGTATCAGAGAAATAAGGAACAGCTCGGAATGTCTCAGCAGTTTTAGGTGTGGGGACAGGGAGTGCAACGAAGAATGAACTGACTGAGACCAGACAGTCTTGTTGAAAGCGTTGGTATAACTGCCTGTTAGACCAAGAGACAGAAGGTCAGCAATTCTTCCCAGGCATGATTTAAAATGCGCAGAAATAATCATCATTAAAACAAATTCCATAATACTGCTGCTGTTTAATTTTGTACAGTATTTAATGAGGAAGCAAGACACAAGTCCTAATGGGCTTTCATACACATCACTGGGATTCCTATTGATCGTTTTTTCACATCGTATCGCAGCTATGTAGACCCATTGATTGCTTTAAAGTTGCCATTTAATTTGTCTCATGCAACTGTGAACATGCAAGTCGCATCAATATGCTCATTAACTAATACCCTTGTGCATAAATGTTACATATGAAGAGAGAGTCACGAAGCAGTACGAAGGCCTTTTTCATCTATATAAATATTCTGGCCATGTTTCAGCCTCAATTTCAGTCTAATTGTAACAATTTCAAGTAAAAATCAGAAGGGTGTTTTTTTTAAAATAGCAGGTGTTCAAAATGAACTGTGTTCATCAACCAGAATCAGCTGCATATTTTAACACCATGAACTGAGTTTGTTTAGCATTCTGATAGCTCATTTAAAAGAATGGATCCCAGCTAGTTTACGTCTACAATATAATAGACAGACGCAGTTAAAATTAACCACACTCTAAGAAGGTCAGTGTTTTGTGCACAACACATATCTGAGCCCCAGGATCCAGCTGGAATACAAAAGGAATACAGTTCTTCAGACGCTGAGAAAACACCCCCCAAAACAAAAAGATTTAAGAAATGGATTTCATTCACATTTAGAAAACAAAGTTATAGCTGCAATGCTAATTGGATGAGAATTGAGCTGGAGAAATAACCACACTGTCTCACAGCAGATGTCAACCATATAGATTTTCTGTGTGGACAGTGATCTATATTTCCTATACCCTCTAAACACACCAATATTTTACAATTTACCTACAGTATTGGTGAGTTTTGTGTGAGTAAAAGCTATTTTTTAACTTGTGGACAGCTATGAATTGGTATTGATTAAATTCTAATTCAATTCCTCTCATATTGCTGTTGTTGCCAGCAAAAGCAAAGACGTACTGCCCTCCTGGGCGAAATGTACCTCCAGCACAGAAATAGATGACCTCTGTTGCTTTAATTACCCTTGATCCCACGCTGCATAGTCAGTGTCCTCTTTGCTGTACTATATTATTTACATATGTTGGTATTAGGATGTTAAACTTCTAAAAAATCTCCTGTACCCTGTAGAAATGACACTTGATGCCTCAGAGCTGAGTTAGGCCACTTTTCTGTGAAATTACAACATTTCAGAGGATGGTGAAATACTGTTATAAGATCCAGAAGATTCTGTCCTCATTTGTTTCACTGTCCAAAAGTGAAAGCAAAATAAACCATATCAGAGGCAGAGGCAGAGCTGTAACTATGCAGTCGTCAGTGGATATGCTTCCACGTTTAGCCTTTGGTTAAATGCAATATATCTATCTCTGTCACAGTTTGGAATCATGGCTAAAAGGATGAACATGAAAGTGATGGGTAAAAGAAATGAAAATGAAGGGTGGGTGACTCTGGGAATTATAAGGAGGAAACCGTCAACGTGGAGTGCATCAATGTCAGTCAAGCTCCATCCCCAATGATGGTGGCTAATTAGATTTTCCTGTGCTCAACAAATCACGCTGATAGGGAGAAACATTTTGCAACTCAATAGCCAGCTGACATATACTGATAGCATTGTCAACAGAGTCAGCTGTGCTGCCTGCTAACATGGTTCGAGTGCAGGATTACTGCTGATACTACAGATGCATGTTTACATGCGATGACAGGTTCGGTGGAGGGAAAAATCATATATTGCTAGAAATTAATGACTGGAGGAATTGACAAATGATCTTTCAGAAATATGTACAGGTACCATATCTGCAATAAGTCTATGTAAATCTCTAAGTCTCTGTTTGCTGCTGTTCGTAACTTATTCATCCTCTGACTAATCACAGCCCTGTTTGCCCTTGATGTTGCAGACAGTGTTCAAATTTTTAAAGGAATTTAGTTAAAAAAAGTTCCGAAGCCTTTTAATAATCTGTCATGTTGGATGCACAACACACTGTTGCTCACAGCCTCTCTAACAGTGTTACAACCTGTCATTCTCAGAGCATTTAGAGCGGTAAAACATTTTCAGTTGTAGTCGTCTTGGCAAAGACTAAATTTTCAATTTAAATAAATATAAATATTTTTACAAATAAAAATAACACATTAAAATGATAGTTCAAACAGGCCAAATTAAGAGGAAACTGTGGTAGGAAGAGATGTTGTCAGTATATATTCACACAAAAATATGTTTTTTCACAGTTGTGGTACTCAGCAGATGTGTTCTGTATTATTTTCACCTGTAACTGTCAATGTGCATATATTTTCTCTTGCAACTGCTTCATCTTACATTTGAGGTGCTGCTTTAGCAACTAATTACTTTCTTACGCACTGTTGATTAGCTTTGCCTGGAGCCCAAAGCTCCTGGTGTTTGTGTGTATTTTTCTGTGTCCCTGTGTGTGTGAGTGCAAGGACCCTGATCACTTCTGTTTCCACTAAATAACAAACAAGTCTAAAGAATCCATTTGATTGCACCCAGCAAATAACCATTTTTCGGGAAGATGAAGAAAAATCAAGGTCTGTTTTCGGCTAAGAAGCTAATCAATCTTTGATGCATGACCGTCTGTGAATTCAGAATAACTGAGTGTGTGTCTGCTGAATTAGCAAGAGGTGGCTGAAAATCCCTCACTCTGCCCTTTTACTTTGAAGTGGCAGTGATGAGATTACATCATGGAGTGATCAAGGATAACCTTCAGTGTTTTATCTCTGTAGATCCACCTGTTTGTCCACATCGCTGGCACTGACTTATTCACCCGGAACAGAGTGCTGCCAGGTGTCTGTGCTTAATAGCAGCTAATCCATTTCCAAGGCTTTTGTTTGGGTTGTGTTGGATGATTTTTTTTTATATACATGCTTCTTTTTAATATTTGCTTCATAATATGCCAGTTTATTTGCTAAACAGAACTTAAACTATAGAAGTTGAGCTGATAACTTTTTATAGGCTTGCTACGGGGATTGTCAACTAATGAAGTTAGTAAAGTAAAGTAAAGTAAGGCCGATGGGGTGGATTGCTTTAAAGGTAGGGTAGGAGATTTTGAAAACTCAGTGAGAGTCAGCCAGAAAGTAAACACACGCCCCTTTCTCTCGGAGCTCACTCTGAAGCCACGCCTCCCAATCACATGGACGCGCATCACCTGAAGACGAGTCTGTGAGTCCGTGTTTTTAGCATTTTATAGCGTCCACAGATGATTAATACTCTTTGTTTTAATGCCTAACTAATTGGTTGCTATTGGATTGTAAAGAGAAGTTACACTAATTTAATAAAAAGTGCATCAGAATGAAATCGCCTACCCTACCTTCAATTACCCAGACTATCATGTCCTTTCTGCCGCTATTTAGTTCAGTTTAGGTACATACTACAACTTGCTTATGTTTTGGGAAGAGGATTGTGTTGAAAGTCTGAGGCAGACTTTTCCCCCCACAACAAGTTTCTCTACCATCTTCTTGTGATGTGTTCTTCTCCCATTGGGTGGGAAAGTATGCAAAACTGAAATCTCTATCAGTGAAACACACGATTATCTCTGAGTGTATCCAACCATAACAGACTCCGTTAAACAGGTAAGCAAAATAACAAAGATGGAGTTTTATCAAGGCAATTATCTGAGCAGAACTGCTCCGGTGAATGTATTCCACTCTTGACTTCTCTTTGATGAAAGCAGCAGGAGCCTTCTCACTCCCTCCTTCTTATCACACTGTCAGGCCAGCTTGCTGCTCCCACACTGCGCTTGCCAGCAGAAAGGGCACTGCTTGTTAATGCCAGTGAGCTGGAAATGAGTCACAGCACCTTGTCACGTGGCTGATCTGTGCCCCGACGGCACCCTCTGCTCAGGAACTAAGGAACATGGTTTTCCCCACTCGTTGACATTCAGTGCTGCTATCATGACTGCTGTTCTCGTTAAAGTGAGGAAAAAAAGAGCAAAAGCGCACTTTGAGTCTGACATGGAGAGCTGAACTGCAGGCATTGTCTTCTGGTTGTAAGATTTATTCTACATATTTCATTACAGCCTCCCACAAAATATATAAAGTATACAGCATATTGGCGTTGTTTAAGTTTCTTCATCTTAAATGTGTGATGATAATAATGTATAAATGGTGATAAAACAAACACTTTCTATGCTTGTACTTGGTAAACACAAGGGAGTCATGCAACATAACTTTAGTTGTGCGTTGGTGTGCTGAGATTATATAAACATGCATTCTCTGACGGCTGATTTAGTTCATCTGTGTTGTGTGATTTCAAAATAAAAGCAGTAAAATAAAACAGTCCAAATACAGAACCAGTACTCAGTCATTAATTATGTAATTTTATATTTTTATCATTGGAAAATTGTAAACTTTTCACTGTTAGTAACACTTTATGAGGTCAGATTGACTAGCATGAGCAGATGGTTGGTTTCTGGACATCAGCAACTAAATATTGAAATCATATCTAAGTGGTTGAAATACATGAAAGTTTTCTTCATTTGGATTTAACTCCTTTCCATATGATAATTTTTGTCATTTTTTGGTGTTAGACCTCAACCATCATCTGTGAAACGTTGTTATACTTTTTCAACATCTATAAAAAGATAAAACGATATAATAGAATTTCAGGCTTTGTGCAGACATTGTACTTGTAGCGCCCTCTTAATTCTTTTCTCCCCCAATGACAAGATTGATGCTTTAAACTGTCACATTGAAAATTACAGAAGGTCAGACCCAGAGAGTAAAAACACACTGATGGTCTCAAATACCACAAGCTAATACGTTGGATAATAAATGCTAATCAATAAATGAGTATTCACACTGTATACCTAATTTGTGATTTGTATTTGTTGGGTTCCACAAATCAGTTTGTGTGATGAAATGTAATCATTCTGCATTCTTTGTCTACTCACTTCCCTTTAAGTTTAACTGTTCTTCATCGGTTCTTCATACTTCATTAGGTTTGTATTCAGAACCGAGAAAGCAAGCACTTAACTCAGTCACTGCAGCAGGGCTGTTGTCAAGCAGCACTCAGGCACATACATATACACAGAGATTACGGAAAAGGAGCTGACATCACTGAGGCTCAGACCTCTTTCATTTATAGTGTGCAGTGTCTGCTCTGGGAAATAGGTGGCCTAAATACACTTTTTTATTTTTATTTTTTTGGTAATCTGTATTATTATGTAAGTCTAGAGAATTCAGACATGATGCCAGGATCATTGAAGATTTATAAGACTAACACATGAATATTAAATGTGTTGAAAACATAATAGCATTTATATATTTTCTCCCCTAGAGGTTTCCTGATGCTAGATTTAAAACAGGGCCATGAACCAGAAGATGTTAAAACATGAGTCATGACATCAAGGCTTTGAGCTAAATGCTAGTATGAGTGTCTTTAGCACTTGCCCTATTAATGTAGCATTTAATTCTACGGTTTTATAAAGCTGTGGAGCAGCAGGTAAAGGCCAGCATCAAAAGTCTACAGTCGGTACCTGGAGGGATGAAGGAGTGTGCAAAGCTTTCACCCAGAACACTTGTGTTTGATTCTCTTGCGTTTCTCCAATCCTTTGATTCATTTTCAGACTTCTGTTGTCACTCATTATTTACTTTCATTTTGTGTTGCTCGTGCCCTGCCCCAACAACCACCCCAAACACACAAAAGTGTTTCATCTTTCATTGCGGAACTATTATTGCACGTTTGGGACTGTAAAGCGCCCGAAGTTCATCAGACTCACTCTGTGGTAGATATGAATGTCTGTATTAGACTTAATAGCTGCCTATCGAGTACTCATTGAGGTATTTTAGTCTGGAAAGCTGTAGCGGAGAGGTGACTAACAGTTTGACAGTATCATTCCCAGAGTCACACCAGCAGCATAGACTGAACTACACATTATTTAAAGCAAAACAGAACCAATCCTATTCATAGCCCCTAGGTGGTCCATCCAACCTGGGTCCACAAAAAAAGAGCCCTGGCTGGATTTCAGCACTGCTTCCAGCTTTCAAGGTTGACTTTATCTGTGATCTTTTTTCCTGTTTTTCTTTCAAATAACTTTACTACATGCAGGAGATGAAGTACAGAAAGCTCCATGGGCTTTCTGTAAGTGAATTTTGATGAGGAATACAACTTACTTTCCTTCACTCAAACATCTTCTATTGCAGTAAAATGTCATTTTTTGGGATGTAAGATAGAGCAGAGGGTGTAAAAAAGATTCTGGCCATAAACACTCATACTGTATAATATAATTTTTAACCAGTTGAAATGTTCTTGATGACCAGGAGCTTTTTAAATGATAATCTAAAAAGTAATTATTGTGCATGTCATGTTTCTAAATTGATTTTACATAGTGGCATTACTCAAAGCAGCAAGTTGTGTGTCCTCAGCCAGGCTTAATGGAACGACTAACGGATGAGGACTTTGAAACCTGAAAGGCTTGTTTGCTCGTGGTTAAAGTGAGCTGTTTGGCTCAATTCATTAGGGCTTCTTTAAAATCTGCTGCACTTAAAAAATTCCATTGTGCTCGGGTAGAAAAGGCTCAAATAGTGTGCTGCAATTTTCAACTGCAACTTTTCAGTGATTCATACATTTTACGTCAGAACATATGAGTCAACCTTTTCTATAATGAGCTGTTCATAAAGTCTGTGCTTCATTATAGTGGCCTTTAGATATAGTTCCTATCATTGTCCTGGCTAATGGGTGGTGGGTAAATATAAACTGGTCAATTGTTTTCTTTAATTTATTACTGACATACACATAAAATGGAGTAGTCCACATTTAAGCTGTTACTTGTGTACAGTACAGCCACAGTCATCACTGATAGCCCTGCACAGCACTGGATAGGAGCATAGATGCCTTTGCTTACACTTTATTTTTTGGGATGCTAAATATCCAAGGACCAGGTTTCTCTAATCATTGTGTTTCCAGCTAGGAGCTCAGAAGAACTGAGAAACTAAAGAAACAATATAAGGTTGGAGGTTGGTAATAAATATGTGCTCTATATGCTTCTATGTAATGGGCTCTAGTAAATGTTATGTTTACTGGGCTAACAAATAGCCCAGTAATAGCCCAGTGTTGACCAGCTGAGTAATATCATTGTTTCCTTTACTGATACAGAATAAAAAAAACATTACAACTATATAATTCAGTGGGTCACTGCTCACAATCACTAATTCAGTTTCTATTTCAATGACTTAGTTACACAATTTACCCACCAATTTGTTAAACTGTTTGTAAAAATTAATTTTCAAGGGCTCTCTATGGAATTTTTTTTAATGTCTTGTCATATACATTATACATGCACATTCGCAAGCCAAATAAATGGCCTTTGAGAGACCACATGATGCAAATATTTGCCAGGGATTATTCTGCTGTTTTAATATGTCACTAATGCATATTTGGATGCTGAGCATTAACTTGAAATGTCCAGCAAACAGATCCCTATCAGAGAGACATCAGAGATTATGAGCAGGTTAGCCATGGGAAAGAATTAAGTGCTTGATCAACATTACGTGCTAGTAAATGGAAATGAGCTTTGTGCAAATTAGTTAAGTTTTCTGAGCTGCTAATGATCAGATTAATAGATGCAAACTGGGGATCCCTTATGGCGTGGTTTGAAACCTAGGGATTGATGGCATGAAAGTAGATTAAACCTCATTTAAGCAGCGATTATTCATGGGTTAACTTAGCTTAATGTAATGCAAGCAAATAATGCTTATACTTGCAAGCTAATTCAGATGACCAAAAATATACCCCCATACACATGAGACTAATGTAGTCCAAACAAACTGGGTTAGCACTTCAAAAACACAGCAAATGAGATGTAGCCGTCAAGACACTACCGACAGACATTATTAGTTTACAGTAGACCTTGTGATTTGTGAAAAAAAAATAAAAAAAAAGACCCCCCCTGACACACACTCATTATGTCAATGACAATGCTGAGGTTGGTAACTCTACTCTAGCAGTATCCCATCTTGAAAAATCTGTGACCTGATAATTAGAACTGAAGCATGAAGTTACCATGGCAACGCGATGATCCCTGTCAGGTACCTCTATGCAGAAGCACAGCACAGGTGATAGGCAATGAAAAACTTATGTAAATTTAGTGTTGCATATTTAAGACCCACTGAAACGACTTCATATGCAGCTGATGAAGTCAGGCAGATACATTCTGGTTTTGACAGAATAGTGAAGAAAACAAACAAACAAGCAACTTGCATAGAACAGTATTTGTGACACAAAAAAATAACAGGTACTGAGGAAATTGTTTGAAAATGACATGGGGACAGAAATTCGGCATATAGTCTATATTGCTCAAATGGAAAAAAAGGCCCAAGTAAGATGAAGAAAGCAGTGAAAATGAAAGCTTCCAACTACAATCAGGACTCCCACCATATACATTGGAGGATGGGGAGGGAAATGAATGAGATAAGAGAGAACCTTATTAAGTACAGCACTAGTGGAGAGTGTCAGGGGATTGTGTGGTATCACTGAAAAAAAACGTTTGGTCCATGTCTTCAGGTCAAAGCTGTTTAGTTTAATCCTGACAGCACTGATGTGATGTCCATATTTTGTAGCAGTAATTTTGTCTTGCAGCAAGAACACAAGCAACCCACAAGATAGGTCCTTTTGTCCAGGAGGGGGACACAAACACCCACTCCATCAACTCAATGTGCAGAGAGGGTGTCCCAAGTAGCGCTTATCAGCAGCCTAACACATCCCCTTGCCAGCTAGCACTACAGATGCAAACCCTCATTCACCTCAACATGCATGGCACTCTGCCCAAACTGTCAGTGAGTGTCCTGAGGATTATTCAACCCTGAGAGCAAACCTACAGGCAGAAGCCCAGAAACAATAATTTGTCCAGCTGTCTGATTAACGTAAAGGCTAACTCTGATAAGCCCATTCCACTTGTGAATTCAAAAAAATTGCAGCACTGAGTTCTGCTGAAACATGGCATGAAACAGAATAGTGTATAACTTCGACAAGACGGGGGAGAAAATGTTTTTCTTTGAAGTCATTTATCTCATGTGGGAGATTAATTTGGAGTTCAATAAAACCATGAAAAGTAAACCCACAGGGGTCTCTATAATAAAAACACATGTTATGTCAATTCAAGTGTAATATTACATAAAATGAAAATCCATATGTGTAATCATATACATGCAAAATAACACATCAAATGCATGTGTACAGCCATGACTATAAGCTAAGCCGTTTCTCTTTGTGCTGTAAATAAAATGTATATAAAAAAATAATAAACATGTCTCTTAAAATGCACAAGTATGTGTGATTCAGTCTTTTTTAATGTTTAATTTAATGTTTAATGTTTTAATGTTAATCCAAGTGCAAAATGTGTGATCACCTGAAAATTACAATCTGATTAAGGCCACAATTTGTGAATGAATTCACGCACACGTGGTTCCATTGTTACTACAACAGGATACGTATCAGTCAGATTATTGTTGGATTATTGTGAGAGTGATTGGCTCTCACTCTGAACACAGACACACAGAGATCCCCGCTGTGTTTGCTGAAAGGAAGCAAAGCAGCTAGTTAAACTGGGCTGAGATAGAGATAATTCCTGAGGTGTATTCTGTCCTGCTTGTGTCACAGCACTATGAATAGCCTGCAATCAGGTGTTGTTGCCTTCCAGTCCCAAGTGCAGCGATTTTTGGTGAAACTGCTGCAATTTCTCAACAGTAGTTGTGGATAATGGTGACGCATCAGCCACAAGCTGCACAACAAGTTATTTCCTTCACACATTTGAAGTGCAAGGTTACAAATTTTAGGCTGTTAGTCAGTGACAGAATTTATGTTACTCTGACCCCAACATACACATGGAAAGGAGTGACATCAATACACCTGCTCACTATCTTTGAATTATCTGCTATATTCACACGCTGGCCCAATCAGATGTTTCACGGACGTTATACCAAGGAGCTGTGCGGGATAAAGTCAGTCATGACTCATGTCCAAGACGACTAAATCAGAATCTGAATTTGTCTTCTCACACACAGCTGCTCCAGGTTATGTCCACAGAATGTGCCAGAGCATGCGAGGGCTTTAATAAATGTGATGGTTAACAAGGCAGGAACCATCCTAGAAGTAGGTTTGCTGACAAAAGCAAACACTGGAAACAGCACCCTTATCCTTAAATCCATCATATTATGAAATCCAAAGTAATACATTATGATAAATGTATAAAATGATCTAGCATCATATACCTCAGGAGTCATTTTTGTCCAGGAAACAACATCAAGTAATTTACAACTCTGCAATCTAGCTTTAAAGAAGATGTGATCTCTCTTTGGTTTCTCTGCACTTGTTTATTACAATGAGCTGATGTGCTCATGCCCATCATGACAGATCTCTTCCTTTTTTCACAACCTCCCCTTCACTGGCAGACAACCTGCTAATGAATAATTTACGCTGCTGCTAACGTCCTCAGATTAGACAGAGAAAATTGTTTCGGGAACGCATGAATGTTTAAAGACGAGTCACTGAACCTCTGTGGCGTATGGAGGGGCCTCACTGGTGTCATTAATTTGTGCCCAAAAACTGCTATCAGAAGGTTGAAGCGACAGCACGAGGCTCCATGCAAATTCAGTAGAAAAAAAAAAAAAAAACATCTCTGAATCATTTGTTTCCGTGCTGATTCCTTTCCAGACTGATACAAATGAGTGAGAAGCTTTACATGTCAAAGCAAAATGCCAGTCTGCTGTCATCTTTAGAGGGGAGAGGCGGGTAGGCGGGTGAATTTTAAGCCACCTCTTACCATTGTTGGCAGTTTATCTGCATGTTTTGGCAATATTCCCTGTAAGCTCTGCATACAAAGATTCACAGTGTGTGTCCATACTGTGCATGTCCATGAAAATACAAACTTTTATCTCTGCCCCAGTGCAGTGCGTCGGATGAAATGTGAAAATAAATGTCTTCCGGAATGTTTTGATCCTTTATTTCCAGGCATAGTGCAGACAGTGTCTTGATGATGAATCAGAACTGTGTTCACACATGATCAATTTTGTCTGTTAAAGGTGCAATATTTTAAATGCTTTGTTGAAGAGGTGCACTACCTGTTCTCTAAAATGAGTTCCTGAGCTTCCTTTATTTCATTTATTGACTACCTGTCCTTCAATGATTGAAGAGGTTCCAATAAGAGACTGTAAATAAGTCTGATTGAATATAAGGAAAAATGTTTACTATAAATCAGATCAAGAGGAAGTTTAACAGGGGGTTTGCTGCTCCTTTCTCACTCAGTTTTGTAACATTCAAATTTCCTATAAACCAATAGTAAACCCACAATTTAAAATCCATGCACAGAATATTCTCCTTTCATGTCATTTTCTATTAAAGGTCATGCTGGTAATAGCTTGAATTCTGCTTTGCCATCAGAATTCTCTAAAGAAATGTAGGGAAACTGAAATGTGTTGGGTCTTATTTCCTGAGAACATCAGGATGTTTGTAATCTTTGTGCATCCTCTTAGATTTGTAGGATGTCTGTCATAAATTTTTGAGTGTGTTTTACTTACTCATATAAGGTGGCAGAACTTACTTCCCCTGTGTGAGTTTTGCTTTCTAGGATCTGCATTTTTTATTCAAAACATATTGTTTCTGTTTACTTTATTGTCAGCACTTCGGAGATCGGTGATTGTCTTTAATAATGTATGAAGCAATAACAGTGCCTTTGTTTAGGTGTCTTACATAGCTCAGGACATAGGCAGTCCAACAGAGATAACAGAAACAAGAAGAAGAGATGGTCTGATTCTGTAAAAAAATAACCTTGTAGCAGCGCTTCCATCAACTATTTCTGTTTCTCCATTTCTCCACTTCCTCCCCTCTATCATGCAAAGGTGCTATGATTACATAGCACTGATGTACGACAGGGCCATCACAGTAATGACTGCACAGCTCTTTGATGAAAAGACGAACAAGATAGGATAGTGCAAAGTTGTTACGTGCAATATTTTATCTTATTTAGAGCAGCCTTTAATTAAAGGCTTTCTATCTGCACCTTGAATAGTAATCTCCTGCATCCTGAAATGTTTCTGATCCTTTGACTGTAATTCCATCTTCAATATTTTATTCAGTTTTCTCAGTGACTGTAAACTTAAACCTGCCTAGGAGCATTCATTGGAAAGTTTGGAAGGTACACTTGACATTGAAACACTCTTAACCCTACGAGTGAAGTATTATTTGTTTTGTATGAAGGACTACAGGACACCGATGTTCAGATGTGAGCGTTTCGTCTGTCTCATCTACACCTACACAAAGCTTTTCCTGGGGGTAAGCATTGATTGAAACTATTTGGAAATTAATTTTAGATATATGATTACTGGCATAACCACTGAGGAGCATCGCTGCTCCTTAGTGTTTTACACACGCCAACAACCACCACTGAACCAAAAAAAAAAGAAAAGAAAATATATCCATGATCTGCAGGCATGTGCGTGGGTCGGAGGAATAAGAGAAGAGAGACAGGAAGACTGTAACTGAATTTTATGTGTTTTTTTAAGCTAAGCTTACATGTAGTGGTTATTTGCTATTATGATAGATCCATGGAAAAATTTATAATAATTACAAAGTTTATTGCTTTGTCTCTTTATTGCCAATGTTTTTGATACAATTATTAATTATGTACTTTTTCCTACTGTATTTTCATATTATTAAAATAAACATGCTTTTATTTGTGCTTTATTATTCCAAGGAAGGAAGATTTAAAGCATTATGTCTGTTTATACAAAACATTATTAAACTCTCAGCTGTGCACTGTGTTGTTGTCTGGTCCAGACAATAATGGCAAGTAATTTCATCTGACCATGGCTGCCTTATAAAACCTCCTTTCTCCATCTCCAGTGATGTTTTCAGCAAACATGTAAATGTCCTAAATCTATTGTTTGCATGCACTAAATTGTTATTCTCTCTAAAACATACAAATAATTTTAGGATTCAGTTACCATACATTTTAGCTTACAATAATTAACCTGAACTCACTAATGATGGAAATACTCAACTGTCTTGGTGCTAGTAGGTCAAGGATAAGCATTTGGCAAGAACTTTAAAAAAAAAATGGGGGTAAAACTCTTCTGAGCAAACTGAGGTATAATTACAGCTATTTATAAAAGGTTAGATTGTTAGAGGATTCTTAAAAGAAATCCCATTTGCAGCTCAGAGGACACACTGTAGATGTGGGTATGAAATGAAAGCGAGCAACTCAAAATAGAAGTCCATTATTTAAAAAAGAACCAGAATTCGACAAATGAGAATCTTACTTTGGAGACAATCACAATTTAATTGATACTCTATACAAGTCTATTTTCTTTCCTCCCATTGTAACTGAAAATGAACTAGGCCATCTATGTCACCTGTTGTGTTGTACACAATTCTGGGACCTTCAATCGTCCATGGAGAGAATTTGGTGAAAGAGAAAAAATAATCATGTCTGAATGAAACTGGTGTAATTAAATAAAACAGCTAAAGACTCTCAAACTGAACATCAGAACCCATTCCTATTTTATTTCAATACTACTTTGATAGAAGACATACCCTTGTGCTGCTCTGTCAACTTTCCCTACAAGAAATCAATAAGAATAAATCTCAACCCACACTTACAATGACCAACCAATCCACTGTGTTCATTATCTGACTGGGTCCACTTTTTCCACAAGAAGTGTCTAGTGTGGATTTGACATGTACACATGTGGTTTGTATTGTGTACTCAAACAACACAGCAGTAATGTGACTGCAGAGGCAGCTTTGCAAATGCACTGTGAGATAAATATGACAAAACAGAGAGAACAGAGTAGATCTAAAAAATTCTCCTCACGCACAAATACTAGGTTGGAGAGTGCGGAGATGACCATCTGCTTTTGTCTATATACGGTAGTCCAAAAACATGTTTTTTTTTGTGGTCACAAGCTGTCAACTGAAGGGGTTTAAATATAATTAGAAGCACTATTTCCTTGTGTCATTTTTGAAAATCTAGCCAGCTAATGTTTCTGCTAGAAAGTGGGTCACTGTGAAGTCATGAAGGGACAGTTTGAAGGATGAAATGTATTAGAAAATCCAAACAGTTGTCATGTGGAGGTAGCTTGTGGCTTCTAATTAGACAGCAAATTATACAGTACTCCCACTAAATAAAGGTCTATAGCCTCCCAATTGTAAGGATGAAGTGTGTGTGATGTGTATATACTGTGTAATCAAAAAGAAACTTGATTGAATTTGAGGGTATGAATCATTACAAGCTAAAGATGAAAATTTGCCTATTGTGTAATTGGATTTCCAAATAATTGATGCCCCTCAAAATGGACAACAGAGAAGGAGGATGCCTCAACTTAAACTCAGATAATCTTTCAGGTGACACATGGAGCCTCTGCTGCAGCACTTCCAGCTACAGTGTGCACTCCACAGTACATTAAAAGCTGAGTGTCTTGTCAGTCCCATTCCTGGGTAGAAGCTGAGAGAGGCTAACTACAGGACAAGGATAAGTGGCTTCCAGAAGGTATGCCTCTGCCAGATTACATAACAATAGAGGATGAACTCTGGGAAGTGATGTGTTGAATATTTTCTCCTGCATGTGAGGAAGACTTTTATTTTATTTTATTTTAGGATCACCCTGCAGAAGACATTTGGCATCCTTATGTCCACGCCCCCATCAGTCAGGTGAAATGAGCTGAGTATCATTGTTGCAGTGATATGCCACCAAGTGATTCTTCTCAGTTGTACTACACAGGGATCCTGTCACAAATGTGACTTTGGAGTTATAGATTTTTGGGTCAATTTTCAATGCAGTCGGAAACTCTGCTCTACTTTAATACTTCCTTGGAGCAGATTAAGATAAGCATCTCTATTCGTGTCCTAAATTCAATAAAATGACAACTCCTACTGTGCCCCTGATTCTGACAAGAGGGGAAAGCTGGGCTGTGATATGTCTCGCTTAAGCAAGCTGCCACTGAATTTTCAATGAGTTTGACCTGGGTCACACTTTGCTAAGGTTAACCTCAATCCCAGACTTTAAAAGCAGAGGGAAGACGAAACCTCCACTGAATAACCTCAAAAGGGATGAGGATCATTTGGATGACTGGAAGTGTTTCACAAGGTTGTGGTTACCCTGTGGTTCTTTTCAGTATGACTTCTCACGCTAGGATGCATTCATTGACAAATCCAGATACATAAAAAACTGATTTTGCTTGCGGTTTTACTGCACAGTCAATATCAGAAATGAATGAGGCCATACTGGCATTGTGATTAGAATCTGGGCTGTCTGCTCCCATCCAGGAATGATGTGGATGCTGGTATGAAATATGACAAGAATAATGAAACAAATCTACAGGCACATTGCTGCCAGTTGTGGACATAATGTAGATTATGGACTCATATCTTAACTTCAGAATGTGTTATCCAAATAACATACAAGGGAAGATGGATACGTTTATGGCTTGAGGTAAAAGATAAATTAGATTCAGTTACATGCATGTGCAGTTAAGTCAGTATGGACATGACGTTTATGACACAGTGAGACCTGCAGGAAACTTAACATGAGGACAATAACACACAATACATTGCTACAAAACAGAGCTTCTTCCTGAGAAATGCCTTTGCAGTGATCCACCAGTAAACTCCATATGGCCGAGGTATCAGCTCACTGGGCCCTGAAAGTAACAAACAAACTAACAAAGGGGCAACCTGCTGTATTTTGGCAGATCCTGAGAGATTTTATGAGCATTTTCTAACCATGGATGAGGCTTGTATCCACCAGGGCACAAGTGATTATGACATCATCACCGCTTGTATCTTATCTCTTATCTTTGGATGACTTTCTCTGATGTAACAACCCAACTCCAATAGAAGATGAATCCATGTGACCATGACCTTCATGACCACGTGTGTAAACATATCTAAGGGCATGATGTTGAAAAATGTCCTCTTCAATTGACCTCTTCGATCTACAACCATAAACCTATCAATCAATATGTTCATAAGAACACAGTTGTCTGAATACCAGTTAATATAAAACAGGTGATCCAACCTGTATTTGTAGTTGGAATTTAAAGTGACCACTGAGGATGAGCAGGTCACCGAGGTTCCCAGTTGCTTGTTCATTCTGTGGTCTGAAATATTATTCAGTGGTTTTAGTGTCCACAGTGAACAGTGTCAACCTCTCCACGTCACACACATTTTATGGCCAGAATCAAGGAGCTCTCTGTGGCCAATTCAAACTCCCGGCATCGTATTGATCCATCACTGACATGGCTGTAATGCAGGACACTGCTGCTAATGGAGGGTGATAAAGTAACGATAAACCCACTGCAACTCGCCAGTGCATCACTGTAAAGACTGATAGCAGCAAACAAGAGCAGAAGAGGCAAGTCTAACAAATAGGATTTCTGCCATTTTTATGCTCCTACTTTAAACACAAAGAGACCTTTTATGGATTCTTTGTGGGGATGACAATAAGAAAGCATTTTACCGTGGAGAGCAACAAATGTAAAGTGTACAATTTGAGGGAGCCTTTTATGATCTTCTGAGACTATAAGCTCAACATAGTGGTTACTTTCTGCTCATGCCTTTATATGCATGTGCTGAGGGCTTAGTAGGGGAAATAGTTGGCCTTTTTGTTTGTTTACCATGTCTCAAGGGAATGTTTGTAAAATGGCTGAAGAAAACTAATTGCCTTTTTTGTTACTCCTAACCTTTCACATCTGAATGCATGTAACTGCAATTACACTGTGTGCCAAAGGATATGTGATTTTCCCATTAGATTTTGGTAATCTGTTCCCTTTGCAGCAGAGTATTGCTGCATGTGAGCCTAGCGGGATTATACAATAAAACAACACTGTAATGTCGAGTGGCTTTGTCTTTACAAAATCTTATAGCTGTGAGGGTTGGTTTACCATCACTCATCAAACATGTCACTTGCAAAATGGTGGTATAATTATTATTGATTGCAGCAGAAGACGCCGAATTTCACATTTATTTTCTTTCTGCAGGCAATGAGTCTTTTTAAAGGATGCATCAGCTCATGTTTGTCCAGTTAAACAATCATCTCTCTCCCTCAGGCTCTTCTATATAAATATAGCCATACAAGGATCATATAGGGAGAAAAACCTATAGTCTAAGTCTCTAGTAAGGGCTATGATTGTGTTTGTAACATGAGCTTTTGGTAGTATATTTTGAAGTCTCTAGCAGATTTCTCCAAATGGGGTTATTTTTTCCAACTGCGTTTTGAGCCAAGGATATTTTTATCTATTTTCACAGACTGTGAAATGCTCTGCATGACAAATTTTACAATGTCAAATTGTCTAAATGTTCTTCAAAACCTTCACAACATTTACGGAAACATAGTATTATCCCGCACTTTTGAGGTCATTACTCAAAGATAATTGTACCACATCAGCAGGGAGCCATATGTGCTCATTAGTACAAGTTACATCAGAAACTACGGTAGCTTTTTTTCTGAGAGAGTACATTTCTGAGAATACACTCAGTATGCAGCAGATATTTTCACAGACAAGTAAACATGATTGCAGTTTAGATTTTTTATCAGAAAAACAACAGTTATAAAAGGCTTTGGAACCTTGTGGTAATCAGACGTTCACCACCACAGCTTTCATTTGTTTAGGGTTACCTCCAGTTTCTCAAAGGTTACAACCATTCATATAGTGTATGTATGCAACAGAAAGGAATGCTGTCCTTGAAGCAGGCTTTAATACAGAAAGCATTGCATATTACAACCATTCCATTAGGTGTGAAAGTGGACTTAGAATGAATGCAGACAGTGCAGAGACACACCACAGAGCTCTCATCCAAGTCTCATACATCTGCAGTACTTTACAGTGAAAAGACAACATCTGATTGAACCATATGTTCAGTATGCACATGACACATGTTATAAATAAATACTCTATGGGTGTGTAGAATGAGACTGTCGATGAGGCGTTGAGGCATGAGAAAATCAATTTATATGCAAAAGACAGGGCAAATCAAAGTGTTGCATTAATTTGTTTTTATTTACCTCAAACCCATTACCCTGATCCATTTATTACTGGGCAGTCAAGTGTTGAGAAAAGGTATTTAGATGTACATTAACAACCTGCTTTTGATCATACTGAGGATGTGACATTGACAAGAAACATAAGAGCATTGGTTATTCATATCCCTGCATACATGTGTCACATAGCAGCCTTCAGCAGATGGATCTAGGATAAGGGATTATTTTTCTCAAAATAAGGTAAAGATGTTCACACCTTTACATCATACAATCAAAAATGTGCATGTAAATAGATATATGTACCATTGTAGAGTATTGATGTTGCAGTTTTCTAAGTTTCAGTACATGGGAATACTGCAGTAGAGAGTGATTAGAAACGCTTTTGAGACTCAAGCATTGATTGAGCTGTATTTGAGCATAGAAATAACATATGAATCCTTAAATTGACTGCCGTTTCCCCCTTTCTGCAGCTCTATCGATAGCTCTCATTTTTTGTAGGCTTTCTAGTGTTAAGTGGATGGCTGATATAGATTTCTATTAAGATGGTGTAGCAAATTTTATTTTTCCTCTAAACTGTTCTGTCAGACTCTTTCACAGCATAGTAACATTCAATATTGTGTCTATTTCTTGCTCCATTTAACTTCTAAGATGCCCAGGTTCAATACACATCAAGCTTCACGCTATCACCACCTGGCAAAATAGCCAGCAGCATCACTCCATCTATCTTCCCTCTTGTCCATCCCGCTCTCACTTCCCCCCACTTGACACTCTTTTTGTGAACTGACTACACTAAATCCATATCTGCCCCAACACCTCCTCTGACCTTCTCTGTTCACTTTCTTCTAGACTTCCCTGTCAATCCGCCTGCCTCTTCGCTGTCTGAAGCTTTGCAAATTGAGTGAACACGAGTCCATGGTGTTGGAAGAAAGTGGCTCAAATCTGGCTTGTCTGATGACCTGTCTCACTTTCAGAAGCTCCTCACCTTCTTATCGACATTTATTTCAGCTGCTACCTGAACCCTCCCTGTCTAATTCCAACACTGTGCTTCTAACCTCAGCAAATAATTCTCTGTATATCTCTCTCACCCCCATCCTCTCAAGCCTCTGTTAATCCTGAGGGTTGTGTCACCTGTCTTCTCAAGAATATTCGAGGCTCTTTCTCTTAACTACCCACTGGCCCTGTCCTCAATTCCCCTCACTACTTCCTCTGCTGACCTCGCTGCCATCCGTGTAAATTATCTATCTCCTTCCTCCACAGATGAGGTCCTGAAACTGATCTACAGTCTTGCCACTTTTCCTGATTGCTATCATCAGCACCTCTCTGACTGCAGACCGATTACAATCTGCCTTCAAGTCTGGTGAAGTGCTTCTGCAGGAACACTTCACAATAATGGAACTTTACAAGCTTTAGGAAAGTTATTTAATATCAATAACCTGACCCTGATTATACTATAGCATTTGTATCAATAATACCAGTTTGGAAAATATTGGTCATGTAAGAAGTATTCAGTGCCCTTAAATTACCTTTAAGTAACAATGACGTGTCGAAACAGAGCTCTTTGAACACTTGTAAGCTAGAAACTAGTGTTTTTCAGAGACCAGCTTATTATGTCTGTTCTATTATAATCATACCTCTTTATGTGAGCTTGTAGCATAAGCTGATTTTCTACAGCAGCAGATGTCAGTATAGTACTGGGAAGAGTTCTCAACATACAGTAGAGTTATATTAACTCTGAAAAGGAGTCACAACCTTTAAAGCATCATAAAGGTGGATTTTATTGCAAGGGTGTTGCATTAGATTGCAGTATACAGTATGCTTTATGAGTGCATGTGCTTCTGTCCAACCCCGGTGCCATTCATTGTTAATAGCTTTGTTCTATGAAAGAAAGAATTCATCAGTTTAAATCAGGTATATCTCCAGATATGATTTATTGTTTTAAAAGGCTATTCTCTATACACTGTGCGTGCTTTCGAGTTTCTATTCATCCAATCTGGTGGGTGTGTTAGTGAGCATGCTTCAATTGTAAATAGCAGTTTATTTACTAACTGCAGCTAATTCTTTTACTCCTTTTCAGACATTACACTACTGAAATCAGGTGTTTATGTCTGTTTATGGCTGATGGAAACATTACCTCCTTCATACTGTTATTTTCTTATAGTTAGTTCTCAAATTTTAAAACGCAGTATATAACCTCTATCTGACATACAGTGTTTAATACGGTCTATGTAGGGTTGAGAAGGGTTAAAAACACAGCTTATATAAGGGATGTTGTGCAAATCATGCACCCAACCAAGCAGAAGTCTACAGGGAATGTTTATAGCCTACAGTAACCATGGACCCACAGTAAACACCATGAGTTACTGGTGCCAGTTTGTCAAACATTAATGTGCCATATTAAGCTGCCTGAATGGAAAAAATAAACAAAAACAAACCAATCATTAGTAAACTGCAGTCACCTAATCATAGAGGCTTTATCCTTTTATAGGTATGGAACATAGTGACGCCTACACATTCATGCCTGCATGCAAATTCCTACTCAAAGCAGAACGCCACACTTTTTTTGATTAAAGCTCATTGTGTTCTATTATGTTATGATCATTTCAATTTAGCCACTTTACCAAACACATGTTGTTATCCAATGTAACCGTGTGTTTTTGTGCCGTTCAGATTCGTTAAAGTGAGATGTCGTTTGGAGTCAGGGGGTTTTTGCTATTTATGTTACGACCCGTAAGTTGTTTGCATTTTCATCACTACAGTTCATTTGCACATATATTGGATCCTAAACTCCATGTGACTAATCAGATGTCGGACGGTTATTAATGCTCCACTTGTTCAAGTCTTGTAAAAACACAGCTGTCACGTGCATAAACCAGAATTACATCCTTGTGCTTGTCAACATTTGTCAACCTTCTTACACTCATGTCTTCCTATAAGCTCATAAAATATATAAAGGAAAGACATTTGAATGAATTTCAAATAAGGCATTAGGTGTATTTTGCAAAATTATCACTATGACAATGACATAAGTATTTAAGATGCTGTATCAAACATGCTGTTTTTTCAAAGGGGTGATAGAGATTACTGTCATATGGCACAACAACAATCACTTTAAGTTTAGTAGCAGCAAAACCAATAAGCCTGTGGCATTATGAGATGTAACAAATCTATAAAAAAAATACCTACAGAATGAGCAGGGCACAGTGTCTGTGCATACTGTATCTATCTATGCACTGTACTGTGCAATAGCAGGGCCATCTGCAGAGGCAACTGAAAGATACACTGTATGGCAGTAGATAAAAGAGAGTGCCTGACAAGGTGGGAGTTAAGGTGGGTTGTATGCTGTGCTGAATAAATAGAGTCTGGACTTAAATACTGAGACAGTGTCTGGTTCCCTGAACACTTGTGGGAAGCTTGTCCACATGCAGAGGTTCCTATTGTCAAAGGTTTTTTGTTCCCCAAATAGCTTCTTTTTGCTGATGAATGCAGGCATGAGTAATCCTGCATAATCGATATGCGCATTTGCAGAAAGTCAGTAAAGAGAGACTGGATTATGTGATTGTATTTTCAGGTTTGTGTAGATATTATGGCTGCGTGTTTGTGTGTCGTTCAAAAGACCTTTGCATTGCAGAAGTTATTTCTCTGGGATACAGCTTCCAAAGAATAAGTAATTCAAATGTAAATAGACTTTTTATTAAGAGACCTTCTGCAGCCCAATACAACCTTTTGAATGAAAAAGAGTCCACCGCTTTTGTACATGTAACCAAGGAGAAATACATCATGCATAAAAAACTCAACTTTTTTAAGTTGTTAAAATTAATCACAATTTTAACAGGGGAAACGGAAAAGGGAGATTTATTAGTGTATTAGCCAAACTATCTGCAGACTGAAGGTTGCTGAGACCAACAGCATCAAAAGCTACATTTGAGTCAAAGAAAACAAGGACGAATGCAGAGCCCTGGTCAAAATAGCAGGTCATTTGTTACTTTCATTATAGCTGTCTCCAAGCTACTGTACACAGCAGTCTGAGGCAGATTCATGGAGGCGATAGTTACTGAGACCATAAGTGGGCTCAAGATTGGAAATTGGTCTGTCATTTTTCAGACTTCAGTGTTGCTGATGAGCTTTTTTAAACTGTGGCCTGACACTGCTACTTTGTCAAATACAGAACAAAAAACTTCAAAGAAAAGAGAACTACTCAGAACACTAATTAGAGTTTTTTTTTGCTGTGGAAGGGGTGGGGTGTTTGTTGTTGTAAGTCTGTAGAGACAGGGTTTAAAACTTGCAGGTGCCCTGAATGAAGTAGAATATAAACAAATTAGCTGGCTAAGCTTGTATGTTGAAGAATTTGGTCCTTTTAAAAACAATCAAAAAACAAAACAAAAGAAATTAGACTAAGAGTTATGTGCACAGGGATCAGGCATTTCACTGTTGTTCACAAACTTAAAAAAAGCATTTTTGAACTGCTAACCTCTAAGTCAGCTGACTGCACTGACCCCTCAGCCCTGAGCTGCCAATTCAGACATTGACATGCTGCTATTTAAATTGTCGAGCAACATGGAGGGCAACATCTATCCATCAGATTATAGCAGATTATCCATCCAAACAATCAAATGTGAAGTCCACATTCAGGCCTTGGGAGTGATGGTTAGGACAGATTATGTGGTAGAATGGAAGATTTATCCATTCATCTTAATAATGCTAATCAACCTGTGGACTCTTCTGAGCCAACCTGAATATATGAGAACAATTCAGCATGTAAAAGAGTCCTTTAAAGAGGATCAGTGTCTCTCACTCTGTTGTGCTGGCTTCCCTTTTATCACTGCATATTAATTCATGACACATTATTATTCATATATGAGCACACAGTATGATGTCAGATTAGAGGTCTTGATGTCAGTGTATCAGTCACATATAAGGAGTCAGGGTCATCTGTACTGCACAGTGTGTGTTTATAACTGTGTAGGAAGCAAAGACGACAAATGTCAGTGAATTCATGATGCATTTTGAAAATGTTTGAAAAGTTTTACTCCAGTATTTGAAAAGCATCTGTTTTTCTCAATCTACCATGAAATTATGCAGTCCCTCTGTGCGTCTGCTCTCCCTCTATTTTTTTTATGTGGAACCATTACTCATCTTATCACTCGTTTTGACACACAGTCGCTAATTGTTTTGTTTTACAAGCAAAGTTTTATTAAAGTTGCTAACTGCTGCAAAATGGATTAGTTTGCCATCATTCTCCACACTGTCTACGTGTCAGCTAAGGTAATTGGATCATTGATCTGTTCATTCGTCCCTTTATTTGTCTTGCCACATGTAGTAAAACTGTTCTCTCCTAAAAGTTTTGCTGCATTATACGCTCCATTTTGTGTAATGGTGTTTAGTCTTATCAAGTTGAAGCACAGGCCTCCACCTTTTCTATTATACAGACAGATTATCGGAATTAATACGCTTTTATTTTGGCTTGTGTGTCGGGTATGTGTCGCTGCTGCATAGACATTTCATTCCCCAAACATTTTATTATCTAATATTAACCTAGAAAGCAGGGTTCATTTGTCAGATGTGGATATAAAAAGTGTCACATACTGTATGTTCAGGGAGAATCTTATTTGGTTTCCTCTGATTCAGACTAATGCTTACAGTGTTACAAACACTCAAACTTGCCCAAACTTTCACTATTTATAGACAAACACCAGCCTAGAATTTTACTCAGCTTCAAGTATTCAGTGAGAGTTTTAGAGGGTGGGTGCACACTCATTTGCACACATTTGCATGTCATTAGCACTTCAAACCTACAAACTTGAAAGGCTTTCCTTGTCAAGACACTCTAATCTTCCCCTCTCTCTCTCTCTCTCTCTGTCTGTGTCCCTCTCTCTGTCGTACTCTTTCCCAGGTCTCTCACACAAGCAGTGATTAAGAAGCTCGGGACATCAATTAGAAAGTTTAACCTTCTGCTCAGACTTGTGACAGTTTGCGTGGTATTGACACCTCAGATATGTTTTGTGTCGTATTTACAGCTTGTGCACAGCTCGTCTTTTAAGGCCCCGTTCACACTGGGAAAATCAATCCGGCTAAAATAGGATTCGGGCCATATCTGGATATATCCAGATCCAGTTTTTTCTGAGTCTGAACAGTGCAAATCCCCATATATCCAAATTGATTTTAATCCACCTCTCGAGGTGGATCTAGCCGGATTGGCTCAAATGTGGCCAATTTCTGAACGCAAATCCGGCTACCGACGTCATACTTCCGGTTCACAGGGACAGTGTCCGGGTAGCATACAAACATGTGACGTGTGTGATTTGAAAAAAGGTCTGAACGTTTCCAACTTAAAGGTTATCCAGATACAATCCTACTCTAGCTGGGCTGACTTTCTCCAGTGTGAACTAGGCCTAAGTGATGCAGCTACAAATGCAGTCTACATGCAAAGGTGACCAAATTGAGGAACTCAGGGTACATTGCCTGTTTTTTTATGTTATTGAATTTCAGCATTTTTTCAAAATTACATCCTTTAATAAACAGCTCCCTTGTCCCTTGCAGACAGGTGTTATAGCAGAAGCAGTGTGTGGTTTTAAGATAAGATAAGATACACTGTATTAATCCCCACAGGGGAAAATCCCTCGTTACAGCATCTTAAAAAGAGTTCAGAAGTAAAACTTACTGATGCAACTAAACAGACTGGTTAATTCAATAAAGTCTGTAGGATGGCTTTCAGATTGTCACTGTCTGTGTGAGTGAGAGAGAAAGTACTGTTGTGTTACTTCATAATCAAGCCTTACAGGCTGCCTAATTATTACTAATTTGTTGTATCCAGCAGGCTCATGCAACTCTGATTAACTTCTTCATCAGTGTTATTACAATACTGAAGCCACTCTAGTTTTCCACTTTATTTAATTAACAAAAATCATAAATGTACACAGCATTAAGGCAGAGTCCCGCTGCTTTGCCGTGTCGTTTTTCTTTTTTTAATATCATAATATTATACAAGCTCTGCTTTTTGACACAATGACAACATCTAATTAGGGATGGCAGGACCTTTCATAGACTGAGTTACACTGAGATTTATAGAAACAGCAGTGACAAGAAGCAGACTTGCAAAAAAAAAAACACAAAAAAACAAAAAAAACAAAACAAAATATCAACAAAGCTTCAACACCATCAACATCCCAAAGCCCTGAAGGCATTTCAAAACATATAATCACTGTCATGTTTTCCTGTAAAATGTTCATATGCACTGAACTGTTTGAAAGATGCAGACTTTGACAACATTACCCCAGTCCTTGTCACAAGTTTCGACAGCTTCCTCAACTGAAAATAACTTCTTGGTGCAGACTAAAGGAACTAAACATCTGTCAAGGTCGTCCTGTGCCATTTGCAAAGCTCCAGATATGCTGATGTGCTTTATCTACTGCATGTACTATAACCTGCCTGTAGTAGCTTTGAAATATATATATATATATATATATATATATATATATATATATATATATATATATATATATATATATATGCACTATATGCAATTTGAGCCACTGACAATCCCGATGTCTGTCCTCCATGAAACTTGGTGCTGGCAGATACTGCAGTATTCCATAGCAAAGCTCACAGCACTTACTAAATTAAGCTGAAATAAAACAATCACCAATATACCCAAAAAACAAACTGACACATAACCAGTCCACTGTTGTCCCAGAGATGCCAAGGCAATCCCTTAGCTCATTATTTACCACCAGCAGAGGTCAAGCAGAGCATTGGCCACAATGCGCTTCATCAGAAATCATTTGTAACAGGTAACTGACCTGCAATTAATTCTGGGTTCATATTGATGAAGCTGCACTCTCCCACCAGTATAATTAAAATAAAATAGCACTTTAAGTCAAAGCTCAAGAGGTGAGATTTCACTATCCTCAGTTAATGAAGCCACATCAGACAACATGTCGGCCTCCTGAGTCAACATGTTACAATCAAACAAGCTATCAAACCACCACTGGCCTGGTTTTGTAGTGCCCTTTATTTCAAACAAAGTGTTATGCACTCCTATTGCTTGAATAAAAAAAGAACAATTACGTAAAAGTTTTTAGTGATCACATGTGGTGTTACACTACGGATTGGATGTGTGATCAAATAAAAATGAAACTGCCTATAGTCCACTGAAGCAGGCATGTGTGGACACTGTTTTTATGATGGGTCCTTCACTGCTGCCACTAGATGCCCTGGAGGAAGGTCTTTGACTTTTTGGAGCATGCTAAACTCTCTGTCTCTGAGCACAGTATCATATTTTCCTTTTTTATCTAATGCACAAAACTAATGGTACCTTAATTACCCACATCTGATGCTGAACCTGTTTGACAGCTGCTAAAATCAATCTCTGCCAGATGACAGTAGAACCCTGCTTTTCTTTGTTTCTTTGTCCAAAACAAAAAAACAAGTTATTTCAATAAGACTTCAGAGTGGAGACCTGCCACTGTTATCACTGTAAACTGCTTATGTGCTCTGTGAGAATGGAAAGCTTGACAGGTGTAGCAGCAGTAACTCGGGGGAAGAGGCTTTAAAAAAAACACGTTTCATGTCCATTTTTTTTCCCCCACCTTGGTAATTCCAGTGCAAAGAGCTGCAGTGTGACGTGTTTTTCTACTTTGGACTTCCTATATGAAATGCAGCACAACACATCAGACCATAGATGACACACCTTCCTATAAAATCACTACCCACCGGTTCTGTCATGACACATACAAAAAAGATACACACAGTGAAGAGCACTCTGAAAGTCTAACAAGCCAGATTTGCATATAGATATGATTGCCTGGGTTCAAACTGAGAGCATGCAAGGCAGGCTTAATTCATTCACTGTGACTATACATGTGTGTAATTCAGCAGTCCTGCTTTTTTGTTGTCACAAATTTCAGGTTTCTAAAATATCCAAATGTAGCATTTAAATGTATTCTTAACTCTTAGAATCAAATTAATACATCATGTGTTTGTCCTCATTGTCCTTGGGTTGCTTTCTTTCTTGGACTGTTTGCTTCCGCTTCCTTATTGATCTGCAGAATCAGAGCCCCTCCATATGTCTAGTTACTACAGCCTCCTTCTATCTTCAGTGCTGAAGTTACTTCCAGTATGGTTCTCATAACAGTGTATTGACAGTGTACGGGGCTGTAGGATAACAGATGTTTGTTTACATAATATCAATAGCATGTGACAAAATTTAATTGATTTTTTGTTAGTGCTGATTAGCCTAATTGATTGTTCATTCTTTTTTTAATATTATAAATTTTACTAGTGAAACTAATACGAGCTCACTATTGTTTCTTGTTTAAAGAATTCAAATTAGCTCTAATGTTTTAACTGCTCTTTCATGGTCCCCCTCCCATTTTAACTCCTATTTGTATTGACAAATGAATATTTATCCCTGGTTTGCTTGTTGTTTTTCAGAGAACACGGATTACACTGGTCTGTTGCTTGATAATTGATCTCAGCCTGAGACAGTTTGAGGTGGAACAATGGGATTTCTTTCTCACTTCGTCTCCTTTCATTTGCAACTTCACTTAATTAAATTCAGATTCAATTCAGGAGTGTTCCATCAATAAACATGGACAGCTCTCCTGGTGCAATGCTAAAGTAAATTCTCCTGTGAAAATGTAAAACAAACATATCGTGAAAAATGAACGTCAGATCGTTTGATGATGAAATATCACCTTGCTTTTCTCTTTTTTCCCCTCTCACTCACTCTAAGGGTGTTTTTCTTTTCTTACTTTGTTCAGTCCTCTGCATTAGGTTTCCCAACTGATCTGTTTAACCTAGTTGGACATCCTTCTGAGGGTAAAATATATGAGCTGCAGCTCAGTTAAAGCCCATAAAGATGTTACAGAGAAGACTCTTTTCTTCTGACAGGGCAGAAAACCACCACTACAAAAGGAAAAGAAGAAACTTGATGTAAGGAGACCAGGAGCTTGTTATCTTTATGCCAAAAGTTATTCAATGACAACAATTGTATAGGTGTATATTTGGCATTAAGGAAATCAGTGGAGCTCCCTCTGCTGGAGCTCAGATGTCAATCCTGGGAACAACTGAGGAGTGTGTTCACACTGCACCTGATCCTGATCTAAGATATTCTAAGCTCACTGCAAAGCATCTGTCTCTCTTCATAGCCTCTTCTGAACTGTTATCTCATCCTAATGACAGAGTAATGTACAGAGTAGGCAGCCCTTGAGAAAACCTCCGGAGAACCCATCTGCATGTTGTGGCTACAGAGACAACAGAGTGTGCTGTCAACGTCTTTTCTCTGCTTAAACATGATGATGTTGCTGTAAGGACTCAGTGCTGTGTCCACTGCTGAAAACCATTTAGTCTAAACATCAGTAATGAGAAGCAGCTGTTATCCTTCACCAGCTGAGCTCACAATGAAATAACAAGTGCTGCAGGCAACAAACTGGGGCTGTAGCACTGCCTTCAAATCCAATGCAGACTCTTCTTTAAAAAAAAGTCAAATGCTCCATAATTACTTTATCAAATGTCTCGGGGTGCATTTGGTGTGGAGAAAAAACACAAGAGTGAGAAAGAGGAGCGAGATGTCTTGATGTAAGTGTTGGCTGAGATTTTCTGAGGCTTTGCAAATGTGATTGTGCACAGTTTTCTCCAGAAATAGGATTTAGTAAATGAAATATACAGTAATAAATATGTTTCACAAACTATGGGAAAGAAAGGAAAGGAAAGAAAATCAAGTGTTACCCATTTATTAAATGGCTGAATTACTTTTTTTATTGTTACTGTTAAAAAAAAAACATTTCCAGGGAAGTGAAATTTTCTCCATGGGTAAAAACTACAATTGAGACATTTTACAAATGTGTGATTTCAAAAAATGATCTTAAAAATGTTTTGCACTTTCTCCTTTCAATCCTGTTTTGGTGTTACCTAACCAGCTGTACTCGTGGAAACCGAATCACTGCTAAAATTCACTTGATTACAGTGTGACAAAATTTAGCTTTAAGCAGTGCAGGTGGCGGCTGACTGATACTAGGCTGTGATTTTCCCTCAGGGGTTACCACATTACATTACAGTATGCTGTTATACCAATGATCTATATAGTACATGATCCTCTAGGACCTGAGATTTGTGCAACTCAAACCAAATTGATAATAACTAATTCATAGAAGTTAAAGGTTTTATTCGTGGGCAGGTGGCATATTTGTGCCTTCTACAAAAAAGAAAATGCCTTTTTGTGCCAATAAAATCAACATGTAAATCACTATATTGTAGTCAAACACCTTGTGAAAGCATTAATTGTCTGTGGGGAGGATAAATTGTCTTGACAGCATGTCCGTCCCATCCTTATTAAGCCCTGTAGCTTGAAAAACAGGCCTTTGTCTCCAGAATATGGGCATGAGAGCCTTTCATCTGCAGTGTTGCTAATGGGCCTGCATAATGAAAATATGGTGCTGAGACAATAAAGAGTAGGGCAAGGGGTGTCCATATGTAAGAATACTTTATGTATTAGAGGTATGTAGAACTAATGCAGATAATAAGAGTGTTCAAACATGACATTCAACAGATACTCTTTTGTTACATTCATAAAAGTAGGAGATGCAACAAACCAGAGGCTGTCTGCAAAAGTAGACAATACATGCATCTATACACAATATGTTTATGTTTCTCTGTCAATCAGTACATCTATTGGGTTAATTTATCTTTCTGCAATAAGTTACTACTAGGCAAAACAATGTTTAAAATGGCAGAGCAACACATGTGTTGCTCTGCCATTTTAAACATTGGTTTGTGGTTCTTCTTCTGCTTTGTGGTCAAGATGGCAACCACTGACTGTTGCTTCACAGACAGCATTTTACCATGCAATGACACTAGTCTGCCCACAACTCTTCCCTGCTAGCTAAGCCAGGTAAATGTCTGTCATAGAATGTGGCCAACAGGTAAGTCTGCTCCCACAAATGTACAATTGTGTTGCCTTCATATAGCTGCAGGGCACTAAAGTGGGGGACATGGCCCATTGGCTTTAAGCCTGGAGAACGTCCTCCCTAGCAGGATGGATCAGCAGAGAAGCGACAGCATCGTGGATTAGTGCAGCCTGTCAAGGTCTGATGGTGCAGTGACAATTTAATCGCTGAACTGGCTCCCCGTAGAATGAGGAAGATGGGAGGAGGAAAAACAGGAAGGGAAAGTTAAGAGGCTGTAGTCTTCATTTATATGATTCATTTTGTCATATCAGATTCTGCTAATACTACTGTCAGGGTCGCTTGGGTCCTGAACAAGAAAACACTAACAGACTCACAGAGATGGACAGACACACATCAGCACTCTCAGCCTATCCCGAAGCTCATCCCTAGCAACCCACCAATAGAAACAGCCCTTTTCCTCATGGAGAATTTCTAAGATGTCTTGTACTCCCTCATCAGTATAGATGAGCACGACCCCCAAGGCATTTGCATACACACATACACACTAAGCACTATTCTTATAAAGCACTAGTTTTAATAGTTATCCAGCACAGATGAATTTTGAAGGAACAGACATAATACAAATCAGCGTTCATTTAAATATCATCTAATGTCTTATGTCAGCATAGCTTTGAATGCAATCAAATGTGCAAATTTCCGTCATGAATTATTCACAACGGCATTCATTCATACCATTAGGTGGCAATTACTTTAATGGCTGATCAATCAGAATCAATGCAGGAAAATATAATGCAAAGGGCAGAGCATTTGAATGTAACTGCTGCGGCAGTCTCACCATAAGTGAGTCAACAACTACTTTTTTCAGCTTCTGGCT
Source organism: Parambassis ranga (assembly GCF_900634625.1). Classification (NCBI taxonomy): domain Eukaryota; kingdom Metazoa; phylum Chordata; class Actinopteri; family Ambassidae; genus Parambassis; species Parambassis ranga. Next base: position 9,864,613 of record NC_041039.1, on the reverse strand, counting down.
TCACACTAATGAGGAGAAGAAGTTACCATGGTAATAGTAGACACGAGCTACCTTTCCTTGCCAGGCTTTTAATGCACACACACACACACACACAGTATACAAGTACAAAGACACACATACACAGACACACAGAGGATAGTGACTTCATCATCCTAGCTGAGAGGAATAAAAGCAAAACCATTAAATATGTACTAATAGGCATGGTAAGACACACAGACGTGGGTGAGTCTGGCTTTTTCCTCTAAGATCAGCATTAATAGCAGCAACGAATTTCTTTTGCTTGTTGAATGTCAATCAAGCAAATTGCAAATTCCATTTGTGTTGACTTTAATGAGACCAATGATTAATTACATGTTTTTATTTGATCACCAACAAACCACCATTAGGTTCAATATATCAATACATACATCAAGACCTTCAAGACCTTGATATTTAAAGATACTAATATCTGACTAAATCCTTCAATCATAAAAATGAAAGTGTGTGTGTTTCTATACTTATGTGTGTGTGTGCATTTGGTTCTGCCAAACCCTAAAATTATATTTTTACAAGCAAAACAAAGGAAGAAGGAAGGATGATGATATCTAAAGAAGAATTGGCAACAGTATGGAACTGCAGCAGAAAATGGAGTGAGTGTGGTGGATGAGCCTGATAAGGTATTTCATTACACCCTCTCAGAAATCACACCGTGAGGGTGACCTCCCTGTTTGCTGCTTAAGTAGTGGAAACCAAACTGCAACCCATTACCATATTTTCTGAGATTGTCTGGCCATCGAAGGGTTTTGGAGAGTGAGCCTGTATATATTGCTCAAAAAGACATGCCCCTAGAAAGCCGCATATCATGGGTATATACATCAAGACTGGTTCAAAAGAGATAAATATTTAATGAATATATAGCTGGCGGCTGGTAAAAAGAGCAGGGAAGTGTTGTGCCACAGAAGAGCCTGATTCCTATGCATTGATGTAAACTACAAAAGGGATTTACATTTTAAAAAAGAAAATAGGAGCGTTTGTCAATCATACGGATACAATTTGATTGACGCTGGAAAAAGTAGGTAATTAGTTATCACCCACAGACTTGATTTTATTTTCGCAAGCCAGTGATTGCATTGGAAAGATCAGTGCCTTCCTGTGCATTGTTATTTTTCTCTTTTTGTATGTATACATACTAAAAAGTGCAATCATAAAAAATGAGAAAAAAGGACTAAGATGCTCCAATATGCTAATCGCCTCCTCTCAGCACATTTTCCATCATAATGGGTTTGCTTTCTACTCATAACATTAGAAATAAAAACTAGAACAATTCAGGTATTTCTTCCCTTTATGTGGCAAAGGTGGCAGCATCAAGCTGCTCCGGCTAAGACTAACTTGCAACAGCTTTGCATCATCTTTGCAACTCAAAGCAGCCTGTGTAGAGTGTTGTTGTTACAATGCTTATACAAGTTAGGAAACATTCTATTGAAATAAAAGAGTCAACAGAGACTGTTTTTCCTGATGATTTTTGCAGGAGGAAAAATCCCAAGAATAGAAAGAAAGAGAATATTTTGCAGCATGAAACAAGGGTGCGACACAGATATAACAATGCTGGGATAATACAGCTAAAGTAAGGCAGGCTTTTGGAGATTTTGTGTCATGCATGTTAACAACCATGAATTCACAGTTGCTGTTTTGCATGCACAGCTTCACAGTGCCTGAATGTTATTGTCTTAGCTGTCACCAAAATATAAAATATGACACAAGGATGCAAGTAGTGGCCTGAGAGCTGCAGTGCACCTTCATTGCATGTAATATATTCTACATTTTCTCTCCCTATGTGTGACATTGTCTGGCACTGGCAGGTCCATTCTGCACTCACTGTTAGTCACATACTGAATTCATATATTGCGACAGGTATTGTAGGATCACAGGAGCACATTTTACTTGCCCCTGTGTTAATTTATGATATATTTGCCCATGGCTGTTCTCTACCTCTGGTGCAGGACTTTAATGGTAGTTTTAATGTAGCCTCACCATCACTAATAGTCTGTGAGTGCTGTGGTGTTGCTGAATATGAGAACAGGAAAACAGGAGACATGATTGGGTATGACAGCCAGCTCTACTACACCTACTGATAATGTATTCCTCCAACATTTTATTTATTTATTTTTATTTTCATAAAGCACATGCTTTCTACTTCAACATCTTAGGGCCAAGAAGAAGTGTTGTCATCTTGCTATCAGGAGTCTACACCAAATTGTATATTGTCTATGGCCCTATACAAAGTTTCTTTTTGACCACTTTTGTAAAATAAATGATTAAATAAAGTTTGAGCACTTCTGATCTTCATGCCACATATGCTCTGGTTTAATCTGTAAGGGAATTTGGTATCTATACAGTGATAATCCTATGTGTGTCTGGGCTGTCATGTGTTGAGACCTTTGAATTCTTGTACATTTATTGTACAAAAGCCACAGCTCTGATGTGGAAGTAGGTCTTAAACTCACATTTGCATGTTTATTTTGGGAGCCTTATTAGCATTGGCAAACATGAACATCCGGCAGAGGGGAGGTTGGGGGTGTGGGCTGTGGGTAGGGGGGTTAGGAGGGGAAGGAGGCGGAGCGCAAAAGGAAATGTTTCATAACAAAATAAATTGATTCCCCAAGTTCAAAAACTGTGTTCTCATCCAGTAATTCAAGTGTGCAAAGATTATTCTGACATCTTTACTTTTCTCATGTTGGAAAACATCCAACCATCCATTAAGACTCTGGAGGAGTGGATGATGTCAAACAAGGCAGTATGCAGGAAACCTTTCCATTTCTGTAGGTTAGAACAGGACAGCAGAAGAAGAGGTCAGCAGTTCTCAGATCAGCACCATGCTGTGGCCTCACCTGGAGGGATGATTGATCATCAGCTGTATCACTACCACTATCAATGTGTTTATCCCATACAGGAAGAGGGTAGCATTGTAGGGTGTACCATTAATATAATAGTGGCACAGCAACAATCTCCCCAAATGTCTAGGTAGCCATTCACATGCAAAAGAAGCATGCAGCTGAACTTATTCTACCAACTGTGCATGAAATGTTTATTTTAAAGTAGACAAATAAGTGGTTGAAAAACTCAACAGGTAAAAAAAAAACATTATAAGTAAATAATGTCTTGTAGTGTGGATGTTTAGACACATCCACGCTCATCAACAGTATCTGTAAAAGGAGGCATACACCTTCACATTTATAACACCCCTGCTATTTAATATATGACTGGACTGTAGTGGTTTTGTTTTGAGTGTTTTTCACTGTCATGCTAGTGACAAAACAATCACATTCTTGACACATCATAGTGCATATGATAATTGATCACAGGGGCACTTTGACTGCCTGTGCTTTTCCTAGGAAAAAAAACCTTTCAATAAAAGTACTCACAAACCTGTAATCATTCTTTCACACAACAGGCACTCAGCTCATAAGAAATTGGCAGACAGTGTCTCTAGGTTAGGCCCTCCTGTCTTTTCTGAGTCCTATATTCAGTCATTCAACTGTCGTTAATTATAGACCAGAGTGTAGTTCCCACAGGTCTTCAGCATTTCTTGATGCTGTCACACAAGTGACACGGCTGAACTTCTTCTGCCCACCACTATACTACAAGAAACACACACTGCATCGCCCTTCCACCCCCACTCTAGTCCTAGCTATCTAAAGTCAAGGAAGTGTTATCAAATAAACAAGGGTTGATAAAATAAATAGGTAGAAGAAAATCATACTGTATAATAACTATAATGTGTTTGCATGTTATTATTTACTTGTAAATTCCTACTAAACTAAAAGGCATTTAATGTACAACATGACTTTTTAAAAATATATTTAGTGCAACAGTAAAGTGACACAATTAGTTTGAAGATGAATTATGCACACCTAAATATGGAGATGTCCTCAGACGTAAACAAAAGTGACTCTCACGTGTGGCTGTAGGTATAAAGACTGATGAACTACACAAACCTTTTACACTAACCCGTGTAATACAAGCTATTTTTAATTAAATGAATTCAGAGCACTTTTTGTTTTGCTTTTCTAAAAGCTTGACTCATGCTCATGTGTCATTTATGATGCATCATTTAACATTTTTTTTTTTAATTTGAGTTGAAGATTCAGGCCCTCTAATTCCAGGTAGGTGTATTAATGAGCTGTTTTTTAATTCAGCACCATTCAGCACAACTCTTCCTGCAGACAGAAAAGTCTTATCATGTATTTTTAAAAGTAATGTATTTTTAAAGTGATATATCAGAGAGATTTCTCAGTTGAAGTGGATTAGGCATCGGGCTAGCAAACATGCTGGAACATACAAAGAATAGAGTTGCTGAAAGTCCAAAGAACTGGAGCCTTCTAATCACCTACACATGTCATGCACATCCAATCACATTTACATTTGTTATAAGAATGTTTTCTCATGCATGCAGTTTTTGTAGCACAATAATAGGAGTCTTTGTTGGCCACCACAGCAATGAACCAACGGAGCATAGCGGTATTTTACACAGCTTTCTTTGTGTTGTCTGTTTACTGTATTTGCTTCATTCTCCTTTCTCCCTTCTCCTGCTCAGAGTGCTATATAAACAAATGCTGTTTGCCCTCTATCACAAACATGAGGAAACATAATTAGATGCCATGGCAGTAAGACAATATAGGCTTTCTAATTTAGGCAAATAAGCTTTAAAAATAGTTTTTAAATTGCAATGGTGTCATCAATTGGTGGCATTTTAGTTATGCATTACTATATTTGTATATAGTATAGCAAGGTTGGATCTACTGGATTTACTCTTTGGCAGTGAGTAAAACAAAAGCAAGAATGAAAGGTAAAGTCCCACTCCTTCAAGAAAGTCTATTTATTTTAAGTAAGACCAAAGAAGGCTCTTGCAAGAGTTCCTTCTTTACACCTTCCATTAAAATGCACGGCAGACTGAGGAGGTCATATCAGACAACATTTATCCCAAGGTTAATTCATGAGGAGAAAGCCATTTTACAAGACTACAAGTTATTATTAATAAAACTTTTGTCAGACTAAAGTAAAGACAGAGGTTTCAACACATTAGCCTCCCTGCATGAGGAATCAGCTGCATCTAATAAATACAGCTCTCACTTAGTAGTTTGGGTTATTTTAGCTCTACAGTGCAGCTGCACAACAGTTCTTCAGGTTTATGTGTACCATCACTCTATAACACACCTCAGGATGGAAAAAAAGAGGGACTTGAATGAAAATGACCCAAGGTTAGCGAGCTGAGGGCGAAGGGCAAAGAGAGGAAATGTCAATGCTGAGGAGGAAACAAAATGCCTCGCTCATTCACCTGCGCACAAACACACACAAGCTCCGGCGCACTCACCTGCAGTGTCTGTGAACACCAGCCACAGTTTCGATGATGGAACATTCGCCCTCATTCAGACAAAAGGCGAGGTCCTTGTCGTCCACACATGGCTTGAAGACCTCAGAGCGAATACTAGGGAGTGTTGGGGCCAAAGCTAGAGACAAACACAGAGAGGAGAAATCCATTTAGTTTTGAATAAAATAAGCAAAACTAATGACATTTCTGACATGGTCCACTGCACATGGGATGCTTTGTACTGTGATAGCGTACTTTTATAAGATTGATGTTATTATTGTGAAATATTTGTTGTTCTTTTCGGTTATAATTATATAATATCAAGATTTGCACTGCATTTCTTCATTCTGTTCTTGATTCCACAAGAGGAAATGGGAAAGGGGAAAGAAAGTTGCACAATTATAAGTCACATTGCTACACACACACAGAGTGATGGGCCTGGTGATGCAGCTTTAAGTCTGACTATGAGCGGCTCTAACATAAAGAGCATGGCTGCCATGTACAAGCACTGCAATGCAGGGCTCCCTCCATCCTGTGAAATATGCACAGCTGTCAGACATGCTGTCATAGCAACATGTACAGTAAATATTGTATGCTGAGACGCACAACCACACACACTGGTGTGGTGCACACATGCATGCTTAGTGCACATGCATACATACATGTACAAGCATGCATAGACATACATGTATACATTGACACAGAATATTATCACTCAGCCGCTCTCCCCCTCCATCATGTAGTCAAGCATTGAAAATTGGATTGACTGGTATTATGCTCAATACCTTGCCAATACAACTGGATTACACATCTGATTCTGCTTTCATCCATTTATACCGTGCACACAGAAACCTTTTACGCATACACAGTCACTCACACACCATATTATGATAATTGTCATTCCTGTTGTATGTATCTGCCTCAACTTGTATGTCCATTCTGCTCTGTGTTGCAGACTTCTTCTGGCCAGGGGCTGTTATTTTTCAGTTGAGGTACAAGTGACCAGTCACATGTGGAGAAATAAAAACTTGATAATCCGTTTGTTGTGCCCCAGTGTCCAGTTCAATCTATGTTTTGTTTATGGCTATTGATCGATAAATCTGGGGCTTTTGATGTAAGGCCCAAGAGATGATGAGAGATCAGAGAGAACACAAAAAGAGATATGTGCTGCTCCTGGGGCCGACCAAGACTCTGTCAGAGTAAAAAACTTTAGAGGATATAATTTAAAGCAGTGGTAGCTCAGACGGCGGCTCTTCAGATGCAAAAACAATAGCCTCTTTCTTATGCTACATGCATCCAAACACAGGTAAGTGCTGTATCTGTTGCACCTTTTGAATGCTGGTCTGAATAATTTTCAGATCACTTGTTATTTATCAGCCTCTAGCGTGCGGTGCGTATGAAAGTAGGCCTCCAACCCATGCTGACTTTTTATTTTTTTTTCACTCTCAAGGCTTTAAAGACACCGGATTGTATGTTGTATTATTAATTCCACAAATTCCCAGAGTGGAATGTTCAAAAGGTTATCTATTCCAAGGTGCAATTTTATTAATAGAAAATAGAACACAATGTTCCCCTGCTGTATGCACGTCCCAAGTAATAATTGTCATGGTCTTTAAAGTGCCTTCTATCTTTTATCCAGAAAAAAAAAGCAGCAACTACTTATTAACTGATATTCAAAGCCAACACCCACTCAGTCAGGTCAGTGGTTTAGACATAAGCACATCAGGCACTGCTTTACTGACGAGAGAAGAAATTGATTTTTTTTGCTGTATGCATAACCCTTGATATATTTACATTAGAAAAGCCAAGGTCATGCAGATACTAAACACCCTTTTAGCGCCTACATCACAACACTCTTATCTCTACTGAAACTTCAAACACCTTATTTTTTAAGCTCGTCACCTTGTCTGTGTGAGAGGCACACATCCTGATCCGTCATGTTATTTCTTGTATGGAAAGTGGCACAGAACAGCCTCATTTCATTTGTCACATGTTGTTGACAGAACAGAGGGCTAGGATGTGAGCAACACAAGGTCACTGTGGCACCAATGACACGGCACTTTGGGAATCGATGATGATGTATGATGGCTCCCATTTTTGTTTATTTTTATTTATTTATTTTTTATAATGGATGAACGAGGCACACGAGGCACAATCAACAACCTTTTGAATAGTGCTTCTCTTTCTCCTAGAGGAAGGCTGGGCTTCGAATTTAATATTGCACCTAAACTAATATGTAATAAATAATTAGACCTATGTGAAAGTGAATCCAACATGCCAACATGCCAACAAGTTGTACTAATTATCGCACAAAGATATAAAGTGCTTACAGCATTACCCCCACTGTTACAGCCCTGTTGGTCATCTTCAGATATGTTTGTCCTTGAGCAATACAGGCTGTCAATTTCTTATAGGTTTTCATTTCATCACTGTGACAGCTGAGAAATGGTAAAAAATCTGCAGTGTAGCAAGCACAGCTCAGGCACTTCTGAATGAGCACCTGTCAAATGGGGCCCTATGTGGTAATGATGCACCCTTTAAGTATTTTCTAGGTAGAAAGGGTTAATAAAGCAATTAGCCTGCTGCTTGCTTGTTTTTGGCAAAGGAAAGTGATAATGCGGGTTTGACTGCTGATGTAACATTCTGAGTTGTCACTTTTTAGACTATCGAGGGACTGCCCCTATATTAATCAGTGCAAACATATCACACTCCTTTTTTATACTAATGTATCCTTATTTTCATGCTGCTGATAAGTGTAAAGCCTTATTATCACTAATCATAACAAATTCTAAAAGGTTCATTTAGCAATACTGCAATGATAATAATAATAAATTCTCCTTGATGCAAGTATCTAAGAAACTCCTCATAACAGAGTCGGTTAGGTAGCTGCAAAAAAAACATGGTTGAAAATGTGCTAATAAATGGCAGCTGCAGTGGGAGCATGATTCATCCTGGACTCTTTGAAATCATTTTCACGTCTCTCAATCTCCCCATTGCACAAAGGCAATCCAGATTGCTGATTCCCAGGGTAACTTTCAAGGAATCTACTGGCTGGGGATCACAGATTCAGATGATGCTTGAGAGTTATCTGAGAGGAATACAGAGGCTGATACTTTTCCTCAGCCACTTTTTTATGAAATCATTTTCAATCAATCTCCTCAATAGATTCAAAGATTAAATATAAGATGTTATTTCCTCTTGTTTATTAGGGCGATGACATCTGTTGTTGTAGCATAAAGGTTAAAAGTCAAGTACTAGTAAACGTAAATAAAACCAAATGCACTATTACATCTAGCTGAACACATGCTAATATTATGATAATTACCACTAAAAAGCCACATGGGAGTTATACATATCATGCTCTTCTGAAAAGTGAAGAAGTCACAGTACCACAGCCAATCAAACTGTACTAAAAGTGGGGCAGTCAGATACTAAGCTGCATGCTGCAGCATGTTTCTGCACTAACTGCTGAGACTTTTACAATGTTTGCCTCAGCTCTAATCATCTAGTATGTAACACACACACACAGTGACATGAAATATGGGCTGTGACACTGTTTTGCAGTCAGGTAGAATTGTTATGCATCGCTTATTTATGCCCTGTGATTATCTTAAACAGAATAAATGCTGAATGCTCCATTTGTAATGATTTGCTACTGTTATTGTCAGTGGCTTGTGTCACCTTAGCTTCACAGTCCCGCTTTCACTTTTTAGCTCCAGCGCTTGATTACCTTCAACTGTTAATTATCATGAGGCTGAAGGCAGTAGTTATATAGCAATTTTTGTCGCCTCGATTTAAATCCAATTGTGAAATCTTACATTATACTTTTATACGGTTTAAAAAAAAAAAGAAAAAATCTTTCAAGGTGGCCCAATACATTCGAAACATGCACAATGCAGTGGAATGCAGAAACACAAACATACTGTAGACAGAGCATCCCTGCTATAGACAACACACAAGACAATTCCATTTACAACTGTAGCATTTTCCTGCTATGGCTTCCTTCTAATGTGCTCATTAGTGTTCTTGTGCTGAGCCTTATCCCTCAGGAGACTGTGGTTAGGAGAGAACCGGCTGTGTTTACTGCAGCACACATCAAAGAGGGTCTTACTACGTAAAGGAAAAGTCCTAAGAGAGCCTGCTGATTGCTTACCCATCATACACTGCTGCCTTTGGACAGAACCATATTCAAAGAAATATACAGTGCAGTGGATGTGGACAGCACATTGACCCTGACAATGCTGCCAGATACTTTCTAGGTATGGGAGGGGAGGGTTCAGGTTCGGTACATGTGTCTCGGTTCAGTGTTTTGTTTGGTTCAGGACATGCTTATCAAGGAATACAGGGAGGCATTTTTTCCCACTGGCACAGAAATGAGTGTTGCCAATTTTGCGACTTTCCAATTTTTTTGTCAAAAGCGACTAGTGGCAAATCTAGCGAATTTCTCTGGTTACAATAGCAGACTGACGTGAAAGCGAATATCGTTCTGCAGTTATTGTCCTCAGCGAGCAGTGGGTGCAACCGTGAGCTCTTCCCCCGCCCCAAAGCACTCACAGGCGGTCAGCCTCACAGGAGCTGCGTGCAGCTGTCTCAGCTGCAGTCAGAGCAGAGAGGAGACCCACACCACTCTGTGTTCAATCGTGTGCAAAGCTGCCACTGGTCCCGTCATGGCTTACACAGCGGGATGTAAATACCATATTTCAATGGCAAAACAACAACAACAGTAAGAGTAGTAGTTTGAACACTTTCAACTATGCAAATTATGCAATGACTGGGACAGCCAATAGCTTAGCTTTTCTTACTGAGGAGTTAGCAACACTGGAGCATGCTCTCTGAAGCACTAACACAAGCAGGAGCAACAGCAGCAACACAATGTAATAACTGATTCTTATTTATGGTAATTGTTGGATAATTAGACGTTCAGAACTTCAACAAAGTAAAAAAACCTCTACAATGTAAATTAAACTGAACCAAAAACCATGACCCCAGAACCACAATGAAAACGGAACTGTGGATTTTGTGAACCGTTCCACCCCTAACACAGCAAAACTCATGGAATTGTTGAGTGCTTATTAAAAGACAATAAAAGCTTTGACAAAAATCCTGATGAGCTGATTATAAAAGTTTTTAAAGCACCATTGTGCTACCTGAATGTGAAGATTACTGCAGGTTTACAGTAACAGTACTGTTCATTCTGTCTGGCACAGTATGACTGTGTCCCATGCAAACAATGCCTGTCGAAAATGAATACTACTCAAAAAAAAATGTCTTTGCAAAAGGCAGCATTAATCTAACAACAGACATTGACTGCATGTAAACACTAATGATGTCACCCTCGGTAGAGCTATACTGTTTATAGTTGGTGTATTTTGGTGCTGCCTTCTGCATAGTCATATGGTTGCCAGGTGTAGTTTGGTAGAAAATAGTTCCTACAGATGCTCCTAAGATCTGAGAATTTCCTTGAATAGCTGTGTCATGAAACAGACATTGCTAATAGTGTATGTTGTGACATAAGGCCTGTAAAAATAATGAATTAAGGCGGTTGAAATGTAAGGCTGTGCAGCAGAAGGAAATAATGAAAGCACTTTTTCAGCCTTGAATATCAGCCTTCGTCAATATGTATAAACTTACACTACAGCAGGAACACGCAGCATAACCTTGTGAGGTCTGTTTGTCAGATGTCACACAGAAGCGTGCACACACTGTGCTGTGTGTCTTGCATGATCATCAGGACAATAAGCCTTGAGAGACCTTCTGTCCCTGACATGACGCAAACAAATAGTAGCTGACCTGTGGGACAGTTGGTTAAAGGTGACAGTCGCTATGTGTGAGCAGGGTTAAAGAACACGTGGCCTTGGTCGCCTTGACAGGCCAGTGATAAGCACTTTGTGGGGCATTTGTCACAGGGACTCTGTTTGTCCTTTACTTTAGTCCAACTGGACAAGCTGTGACATAAGCTGCTTTGCATTGCCGGGGGTTTTGAAATAAGATATACATTTTATTTACATTTATTCACTGTAGGGTGCATCCAGAGGATCTACAAGCTGTTTTCTTCTTGGTCTTCGCAGTCAAGTCATTATATAATAGCATCATTATTTGTTGAACTAAAAGGTTCTGAACGTGTTCACAGTGACAGGCTTAAAGCAGCGGGTTAATAAAGGAGACCCCTGAAGACATCACGCAATTCATGTCCTAATGAAAAGCTTTAATTATCTACATTATCTCCTGACCCTGTGTGATATGAACCTTGATTAAAGTTTAGATGGCCACCATACCCACAACAAGACAGCCCCTGCAGTTTCAAACTCTTCCTGAACAGATTATAAAGTGACTGTGAAATTTCACTCCACAAACACAGGCAACACAGCACACGTGTTTTTGCAGCCAAGAGGCTGCACCGTCCAGTCCAAATTGCCTGTACTGTGCACTGCCAGAAGGCCTGGGTTGCCTGTTGTCTGCACTAAAGCTCTGCTGGAGTTGCAATGTGTCTGCACAGCCCGACAGAACCTGCATCTCCAATAGAAGAGAACGTGCAAACATCAGGGGGGTCAGGACTGACACCGAAGAAGAGAGAAGGCATTACATTTTGGTGGGCAGTTCAACTCACAAAAAGCACAAATTCAGTTCAGCAGTTGTCTGCAGGAAACAGAGACCTGAAGTGTGTTCTGAGCTTTAACAGAAACCAAATAGACCTAAGCATTAAATATAAGGAACAAAGAGCCATGTGATCTGTCTCTGATATCAACAGCAGAAACAACAGCGCCCCCCTCCAGAGACATGTGCGATACCTTTAATGGCTTGTAAAAATTATTTGCCAGCTCATTTGCACATATCTCTGACTATGTGATGGTCATGAACCCACAATAGCAACTGACAAATGTGCATCATAACAGTGGCTGCAATGACTCTTCTTCTTTTGGCCTGCAGATCCTCCTGTAGCAGTTTGTAATATGCCAAATGTTACTGACTCCTCGTTTAAGACTGATAGAATTAGTAATGATGTTTATAATAAGGCTGCTCAAACACACAACAATATTATTAGATGCAATTTCTCCAGTGCTAATTCGTCTTCATAACCCATATGCAGTAATATGGAACCAGACAGATAATTTATCCTGATTCATTGATTGTAATTTGTGGTGCAATTAACATAATATACCACCAGGAGGGACAAAATGATGTTACTGCTTATGATCTCATGAAATGAAGCAAACATGCAACTTGCTGTTCTGCAGCCTATGACTCTGTTGATGTCTGTAAGCTTTTATTTTGTATGTGTTTAACTTACTTTGTTATTAAAGATCATGCAAATCACATTAATCTGCAACTGCATCCATGAAATGTGCATGCATTTACTCCAAATTCATAAAAGCTGTTTAGTATGGGATTAGTGCCTCTACCTTATATTTAATACTGTGCCATGTACTTTAATGCCATTATCTCACTTACAGAGCAAAAAAACAGAGAATAGCCAGGAACCGGAGAAATAAAACTAAATCTATCAAATGCATATTTAATGAGCGTGGTCGCTTTAGAACTTTCACCACAGCAAGGACATTAAATTTAAATTTGGATTCAAGGACAGGACACGCAGGAAATGAGACAGAAATTAAAGCTTGCTGGAGTTTTGCTGAAATATACATACCTGTGGTGTTGCTTGAGGACTGATACATAATAAATAATGTGTTACTATTTACAAATGGCACATTATGAATCAGGCAAAACTAAATGCAAAACAAACAAATGTGCAAGAAGCCACAAGTGCATGAAGCCATGAAGACATCTGATTAATGAGACAATTTGACAGAACGCATGTTTATCCATTCATATTCAGAAACACTTGAATATTACAGGGTGCTTATTATTCCTTTCAAAATGCTAAGAAAATACAGCCCTAAAAAAAATCTAAATTAGACACAACTGACTTCACAATCAGCTGTATTACTCATTAAATAACACTGACATAATTACTTCCACAAAGTACTAATTAACAGATATGATTACAATCTGTGATTGGTGTGCATGTGCACAGTATGTGCCCATCAAAATATTGTATTTATTTCCATGAACAGTCTTTTGTTCTTTAATACAATTTATTAACAGCACTAACAATTTATCAAATGTGGCATATTTGTCTTGCTTCTTAATGTGCAGCTAACTGTTACCACACAGCTGATACCACACTCAGTCCTGTCTTGGCATTGCCTGTCTCCATCTGCCTTTTTTTTTAAAGACTATATTTAAACAGATAGCATAAAAATTTAATCCTGCGGGTTCTAGAGGATTATGCCTTGCCAGCAGAAGCTGGCAGAGACTGAGAGGTGCAGTCGGACGAGCACCTAATTGTGTTTTCATTTGCTTACTGTAACATCTTAACTGACATGACGGCTGAAGCCAGAAAATGCAGATTTTTTTTTTTTATTATTTTTGTGCTGATGAGATGTTATCAGTGTTATGATCACCATGCAGTTGTGTTAACATGCATGTTTCTACAATACAAATTCAACATGCTCCCTATCGTTTTGTTATATTTATATTATAAAATGATGCAAAACACATCTTATACAGTACTCATCTGTAGATGTGGGTTTGCACATAAACAGATCAAATAAGTACAATGTTGCTGATCTACAAAAGATTTGCTCATTTTCTCAATAAGAGCAAGGCGCTGTAGTATAAAGATGCACTAAGGGTAATAATTTTACATTATAATTAGGTTTATGATTATACTTTTTTTAGTTTTAGGAAAAGATGATGGTTTGGGTAAAGACATGTCGTTAACATCCTTCTTCAGGCATTCTATCATTTTCTTGGCTAACATGGCTGGCCAGGTGGAGATTTTAGATTCACTTATTCACATGCTTACCCAACAAGATGCAGGCAATTCTTCACACCCACAGTGAGAGGACAACTTGAAAGGTAGGGGGCAGTCTACAGGCTGAGAACATGATTAAAAATGATCCAACATTACTGAATGTTTCTTTTTCTTCAAGGCCTTATTGTAATGTTGCACTCTTTCACTGCCACTCACCCACCTCTGGGGAACTCTACAGAAAAATGCAACATCAACATGCCTTCCCACCTTCGACAGGAATGGCTGTGAGAAGAGAGGAGCTGAATGATTCACCTACGCAGACCAGAGAGTGGCTTCCTGTCAGTGCAGTTGATTAAAATTCCTGGGACCAAGAACGCAGGGTGTGATGTACGACGAGCAGGTGGTGTGGGTTTAATATGCATGAGCGGACAGCTCCTGCATCTGCAGATTGGCAGTCACTGAGCTTGCCTGTCCACTCCCTCGGCAGCACTCTTGGCATATGGAGCTATTGAGGGCATACATGAGCATAGCAGGGGGGCTGGTCTTAGCACCTACTGATACAAGTTTCTCTTTTTGTGACACCTGAGATCAATCAGGGAGCTACTAGTTCCTTCTGGTGGCTTTAGTTTGTACAAAAACGCAGAGATGAAGTGATTTTTTTCTACAGTATATTTCATTGATTTTATACAAACAGAAGGACACATAAAAGGGAGGAAGGATTAGAGGAGCCGGTGTAACAATTGACTGAGATGTGTTTTGGGACTTAGGCTTACCTGAAGGTAGATGTGATTTGCAACCACAGCATCTGATTGTATTGATATAAAAAAGCAAGCACATTCAGCAAGTCACACTCACCCACATTCTGAAGAAATGTGAGCTTAGCTGTGCACTGTATTTGACATATAAACTGTGACTCGGATAGGTTTAGCTGTGTAAGTATTTGAGGCAGCTGTATAAAATCAGATTCACAGGGGTCGACGTTTGTGTAGGCACATTGTAAAACGGTATCCTTCAGTGAGCTCCCCCCTCTCCCTCGTTTTTTCTAGGTCTGTTTGTTATTTTGGTGATTTGATGTGCTCTCCAGTGGGAGGAGAGGTGCAGCAGGGTGTGTGTGTGTCACCATCACTCCAGCAGTGCACTGTAATTTTGATGTCAATTTTGTCTAAGATTGTACCGTGTGCTGTCTGTTTGCTGGTCAACAGACAAGCCACATGCATGTTGCGTTATATTTCTATTACATGAGGAGCACTCTTAGAGGTCCTTCTAAAAACACACAAATGACTTTGGTTTTTTATTTGTGAAATATAAAGGTGCAAAAAAAGATGCAAGATAGTCCTTGAGTATATCTCACCTGTGTTTGAGCCAGGAATGCCTGGAAGTGGGTTATATCTAGCTTTAGCTGTCAGTCAGTACTTGACTGATATATTGAGATACAAGTGGAAGCTCATCATTCCTTCCTGACCTCTTGGTGTTTGTGCAGCACACATCTTCTGACAAAAAGCTCATCTTGTAGTTTGACTACATCATAAAATTTTGGCACATAGACACAGTAATTACAAACAACAACATATCAGAAGCTTGCTAAGTGCTTTGATTCTCCCCTTGAGTTTCCGTGTTTCAGTGAGTGCAGGAAGGCTATAGTGGAGTCAATTCATGTTTCAAGAGCAATATTCTTGCAGCAGTGCACTTAAACTGTGTCACATTCTGAAGCTGCTGACCTGATCAACCCAGTTTTCATCGATCTGGAGATGGTGTGCACTAATTTGAGTGATGTACATTGTCACAGCATGATTAAGTCCATCTGATCCATTGTGGTTAAGATAGCAACACAAATCTCTGTGTTCTTACATTTTTTAAAATGTTTAGTTGTCGCTTCAAGACTATTTTGCAATAGATCACACCAGCCATGACATCAATAAGTTCTGGGGCCATACCTACAACTACCTACAACTCAGCTGAGCAACTGTAATGTTTTGTGAACAAACCGCCACCTTTAAAGTACAAGATTTTCAATGTGAAAACAACACCAAGCTACCAAATAAAACCAAATACATCAAACTTGAAAAAGAATACGAGACAGGAGCATCAATTGGAGGGGCCAACGGATCCTTGTACCTCAATATTTCTGACAAAAACACATCTGTATTTTACACAGATGTGACAGACAGACATATAAACATATAGCTGTTGCTGCAGTTGGCGTCTCCTGCAGCACATTTGCCCACACACTGACAGATAGACAGACAGGCTCACAGGGTGAAAACAATACCAGCCATGCTGTCATGACTGCTTATGATCATCAGCATCAGTGCTACAGGAAATCCAGCAATTTTACTGAAAATGCGCACAGAGGGAGGTCGTTGGGTGAATAGAAGGGTGGTACCACATTAGACTTTAACTAAAGGGGCCACTGTTGCTCCAACAATCAACACTGGCTTGACTATGATTGTCTCAATGACAATTTATGTGTGTCATGTTTATTTGTTGCATTAGGGTACATGCAAGGTAGTATTTTTAAAAGATAAATAGCTAGTAAGGGATATTAATACGAAACATATGATTAACACTGCACTAACCTGAGCTGGCATTAGTTAATCTATTCAGGTTGAGTCTACATTAAGTACACCTGTGATGAGCCATCCAGACACAAATGGATGTACTAATTGGATTACATTAATGATAACTAGCTTGGAAACCTCAGCAGGGGACAGCAGTTAATCCCAATTATAAATCCCTCTAACTGTGTGTCTCACGGACAAAGCAAAGCCCTGAGGAGTTCTGAGAGTTTTCCCCTGTCACCCCAAACAGCTATGCATATCTCACTCTGACACAGAAACACAAAAAAACACCCCAAAAGAAAAAAATGTGATAGCATATTCATCCTGACATTATTATTGCCCTAAAGCTACAAAAATAAACACAGGTAAAAACTTGCCAAAAAAAAAACACCCTGAGTCGCACGCGCCTGCTGCTCCTAATGGAGCAGTGGAACAGGATTACATGCCTTTCACTTGCAGCAGAAAGACAGCACTGATCCAATCATTGTGACACATGCAGAAATAAGGAAAAGGTTCTGGCTTGGCCTCCCTCAGGAGTGAACATGTTTTCAAGACGAGAACAACGACAGATCGCTCATAATGTGACCCTTTTAAATGGATTTAGCAACATGATATGTGGGAGGGGACTCTCTGAGGTGGGTATTAAGGTAAAGTTTTATTAGTGCATGTACCTACAGACATTACCCCGAAGCAATGCTGTGTAACACATACTATATGGTGTCTAAATGTGCACAGAAATGCCAGACTGAGACTGGCACTGTTGGCTCTAACACTGGATCAGTGAAATCCTGTTTAGCCTCCCCCTGGCCTTCAGGGAGTGTCTGCCATCTAATTCAAGCCAAATCATGGCCTGTTTAACACCTCGCCACCTGCTATGTTTATCCGTGTGTGTGTGGGTGTGCGAGATAGAAAGAAACTGTGTGTGTGTGAGAGAGAGAGGGAGAGAGAGAGAGAGAGAGAGAGAGAGAGAGAGAAAGAAAGAAACTGTGTGTGTGTGTTTAGTGCTAAAAAGTGCAATCACAGGAGTGACCTCATTCTCTAAGATGATGCATGGCTGCAGGAGACACACTAACATATTGATAACAACATAGTCTCTTAATTGGATGGCTTCAGAAGGGCCAACATAGGGATTTATTCATTTGATTTTAATGCAAGTCATCCAGCATAAGGTGATTAATGATGATAATTTTACCTGCCACATAGGAGCTGCTATTATCCCTGTAAAACATATTGCTTCCTCCAAATATTCCTCTCCATTCTCCGCTATGGCCTCCATCAAAGGACGTATGAAAACATTAAATCTGACGGACAAAAATGTTGTGTGTGAGTAATGGTTGTGTTCTCAGAAAGTGGTTCTCTCTGGTGCATAGCAGTCCCTAACAGACATATTAATCAAAGAAGTTTCGCTTAGAGCCATTTGGGTATAAATACGTTCCTCCACACAACAATGTTTGCCTCTGCTTGATGTGTCACACTCAATGAAAGCCACAGGCAAATATATTTTAACGACTGGATGCCTGTCTTCAAATTACTGCAAAAGGCTTTCTCTGGAGGAAACAAAAGGTAGAGCATTCTGGTTTCATGGACAATGTGTGAAATGATGTTTGTGTTTTTTTTCATGTTTTTGTGTCACTGTTGGCGCATTAGAAGCAGAATATAGTGCAGGTTGCTCAAAGCTGAGAACAGAAAACTCCCAAGCTGAAGCACAAGATAAAGTGCTTTGAATGACAAACTAACAGAGCTTTAGTGGAGAGCAGCTTGGGACAAATCAATGCTGGAAATGACAGGGAACTGCTGTGGCAAATTGCTCCTCATTCTCACAGTCACCTTAAACTACGACCACAGAACAGCAATAACGGTACTCTGCTGTGTTATCATTCAAACAATCATCACAGTATTTAAACTTAGAGTGAGTGAATTGACTTCCTATATTCTGAAATATTATACTGTTCAATTATCAAACTGTCAAATTATAACCATTAAATCACACACACACACACAAAAACAGACCTAGTTATATTGACAGCTTTTATGAAACAAGATTAAAAATTGATTAGCAATTTGATTAAATCAAGGTATGTAATGTTAATATTATTACTAATATAATTAATACTTATCATGTCAATAGTGCCTTTTGAGGTAAATGTTAAATCTCACACTGTCATTGACGAATAGGTTGTCAGCAGAGCTTAAGAAATGACAAATCGTGCAGCACACCTTAATCCAGTTACACCACAGCAGCGGCTGACATTACCGCCCTCACTCCAACACAGAGCAGCGACTCACTGATTTTTTCTTTGTGCCTCTAGACCCAACACAACCATTTCCATGTGAACGGACCCATTCAAGAATAAAGCTAAAATAAACTGCCAAGATTGATGCTGATTTTAGTTAATGGCTAATGTGGCCTTTTGGACTTGACAGGATGACTGCTCTGCTGTGACACCAAAACCAGCCTACAGTCTTTATTCTTGTCTGACAGGGTGGTTGTTTTAGCAGAAATTGGGACCTTCTGCCAGAATCTTTGCTTGTCATGTTTATTATTTTCATTCCAGCAAAGGGAAAGGTCAAGTATAGCAGCACCGTGTTCGAATAATGGGAATGGCTGCGTAATGGCTAGCACTGTAAACCCTTTTCAAATGCGCCATTGATGGTATATTTACTGGCAGATGATGGATAGAATATAAAGAATGAATCAAAATTGCTATGTATCATTATATACAGTATATACAGTGAATAACATCGAAAAAATATGTGCATTCTTTTCCAGCTGTCCATGTCACTCTAAAAGACATACTGCCAACTGATGCTGCCAACTGTGACAGCTATCCACAGCTAAGCATAAGTAAGACAGAGGAGCTAGTGGAGGATTTCTAACAAAGCCACTGACACCTATCACCACAAAGCATGAGAAAGAGGTGATAGTACA
Source organism: Parambassis ranga (assembly GCF_900634625.1). Classification (NCBI taxonomy): domain Eukaryota; kingdom Metazoa; phylum Chordata; class Actinopteri; family Ambassidae; genus Parambassis; species Parambassis ranga. The sequence goes on along the minus strand of NC_041039.1, from coordinate 9,844,964 downwards.
CATAAATAAACTGGTCAGAGTGACTGGACTGATAACATGGAAGCGTTATAAGACAGAGGGCAGAGAGAAATGTTCTGCTTGGGAGGTTCAGGCCTTTCAGGGTGTATACAATGCTAGAGTCTGTCAATCACTGGCAGCCTGTGCCCTGAATGTCATGTAGTAGGGATGCTGCATGAAATTGCAGGCCACAGAAGTGGAAAGTAGTTCTACATGCAGGTAGGATTACTGAACTGTAAAAAAAGGGACTGGGCACAAAGTGAACTTATTTCTGACAAACAATGCTTCTTGTAGACTCTGCTCCACCATTTAAATTACAACACAGGGTATATTAGGTGCTCATTTGTGTTGACAGCAAACAGACGTGATTCCTGCCCAAACAGCCGTAAACTCCGTTAACAGGGGTGTAGAAGCTGGATGCTTTCACTGCCCTCATGAACTATTCAGGAATTTTTCTTCTTCGTTCATGTTCTCCCGATCTGCATAGCATTTCTTGGCAGGATCCTCGAAAGTCTTGTCTGCCTTGTAACAAATGTAGAGAACATGTATTTTTTTTGGCAGACTTTAATTTCTAAATCATCGTGCACCAGCAGGAAGGCGGCTGATCAGTTCCAAATTCATTTTGCAGCATGACAGCATGCAGCAATTAGAGGTTAAATCCTGACACACAAATCTGTAAACTGTAAAATGTTATTTTTATATTTGTCATACGTTTTAATTCAGCTGTCATTTTATAAATGTACCATACTAAGTAGAAGACTGCAGCAACATCAGCAACATATCCAACAACACACTGTACACTTATTTTATGATTGTATGAGTTGTTTAAAATTGGCTTTATATGAGTGAGCTAACAAACAGCTATGATGGTGCAGCATGATGAGCCTTGCAGCAAACTGTCACTGACATACCATATTAGAGGCTGACCAATCCGTGCAGGCAAAAAAAAAGCCACGATGCATGCACTTCCTTCCATCACTACACAACTGAGTGATGTTAAATGTTGATGTAAAAGTTACATTTGCACAAATCCTTCAGCAACAATGTTTCTGCATGCAGTGCAGGGAAATCTGTGAGATATAAAGCCAAACCAGATGAGCCCAAAGATAATCCTTGCAAAATAGTGGTCTATTTTGTTAAACTTCTCAGCAAAACAGGGTTTCTCTATAGTTATTTTATTCAATAAAGGTTATATAAAAATTTGTATTGCTGCCATCATTGTGTCTTACTGTCATGTATGTAATTGATATTACAGAAACGAAATTCTACACTAACAAGCTCATTGGCTGCATTTCATGCATGGAACTGTTCTTGAGGCAACATTCCCAGCATGTTTTCCAATGATATGCTTTGCTTTGACCACCAGCTGGTTGAGAAATAAACAGGGCTAATGTATGTACACTGTTCAGCTAAAAGAATCACATAGTACACAGAACTGTGGCAGTGAATCAACACAATGTCATTTACATCTTGCTTATGGCTGTTATTGTAATTCACCACATATCTGTCAGAGCTAGACATAGTTTCTAAATCACAAAGAATACACCCCACAGTAAAGCTCAGTGTAGCTTTAAGTGAACCAGAACCCTGTGCGTACACACACAGAGCAGCCCGGGCCCTCTGCAGCCATCAATTCACAGCAGTGAAGCAGACTGCAGCCTGCTCCTCTCTCTCTTCCCCTGTACCAGAATTAATTTCTCCCTAGAGCTGATAGGCTACGCTCTACTGCAGCCAATCCATATAATTAGGCCGTCAGCAATGTAAACCCCTGGCTCAGACTTCAAGTCCATTTCAATATTAGGTGCAGACATGACAATGGCTTCATCAAATGTATGTTTATTTTCCTGCAATAATTTGATAAATAGTTCTTTCTTATCCATCTATGTGGTTTATCGCTACACACAACTAGCAAATGTTCTGATGCACCAGCATTTCCTTTGGGGTGGAGAGGAATTATTCTCTCCATCCACACAGAATGCACAATGTGTCCCATCCTTCTGTGGGTTTTATGATGCATTTAGTTTCTCATTACTAATGAATCACTTGTAAGTGTTTTAATGGGCATTTAATATTTGCGAATACAGTGAAGTGTCCGCCCTCACCATGTACTCCCTCCCATTCCTCAGCCCCGTTACGTAAGTATTTTTCCTCATAGAGCCAATTATGTAGGGTTTTGACGGCTGATCTCACTCCATATGGCGACAGCTCTGTTAATCGCCACCTCCAAGAGAACTGCTGCATGACAGCCTGCATGTCAAAATCACCATCAAAACGGTGAGGTGTGGAGAGGGGAGGGTGGGAGATAAATGGAATGTGTGTTTGTGCATGTGCGTGTGTGTGTGCGTTTAGGGGGACAGGAGGCGGGCAGCGAGGAGAAAGGAAAAAATTAGCCAGAGAAAACAAAGTCAATGAGGCATGAAGGAGGCTTCCCTCTCCTGTGTTTTGTCGAGGTAGTCATGCCTTCTCATTCAAATGTTACCACCACCGCCACTCCAGGGGAAAAGGGGAGAAAACTAGCACCACGGGGGGAGGGAAAGGGAGGGGGCAATGTGGAAAAACAGTCAGGCTGTAACAGGATTCTATGTGTTCAGATTCTACTTCTGGTTATGGTTGTTGACTTGACAGCACAATCCTCCAATCCTCTACCCGCATGTTTGAGCAGACATTAACTTGTAGAGTGCATTTGCATTTCCCACCCGTCAAATTGGATCTCCTAGGATTGAAAAAGACCTTTGGGATGAGGTGTCAAGAGGGCATGTTGTACACAACGCTACAATATCAAGGTTCGAAGCTATTACATTCACAATGACTTGCTTTGTGCATTGACTGATTGCCACTGGGAGAGAGGGAAATAGCCTGCATCAGCCCGAAGCCCCTTCTTACACATATTTACTTGTAGAAATGTATGATAATGGCTATGTGATCCTTGGCGGACAAAAGACATTCAAACACGTCTATTTTGCTGAAATACAAAATGCAACATCCCTTACAATAAAAGCAGCTAATCAAATATCAACAATGAGAACAAATAAGTCCCTGTGCACTGTAGCTGTATCTAAATAACTCTAAATGTGTTTTTTAAATTAACTGAAGTTATTCATTTTTTCTTCTTTTTGCTACTGCTCAGTAGAGGCTGTATTTAAAGGGGTTACAAAATCAATATTATCTAGCATTTGTATTCCTTGTGCACTTTCCAATTAAGTTGCTAAATCGTGACATCATTATCCATATCACATTGGCATTGCCTTATTATCATTAAAGGTAAATGCACACATAACTATCTCTAAAGGAAGTTGGCTGGCTGGTAGTTGCTGCTATAAGCTGTGTGTGACAGGCTGAGTTGCAGATTTGGAGCAGTGGGTTTGGGGGAGCGGGGGTCTTCACATATACAAAAGCATGATGGTAATTTATCTCCCTTCTAATTATCATCACTGTTTTGATAAGCCTAAACTTTAGAGGCAGGTGGGAACAAACAAGTTTAATTATATATCTACTGGCTCAGCAGGGGAATGTTGCTATTCCATTTTTAGGTAAGTAAGATTAGCAGAATTTAGTGGATCGGTAACAGCTACATAAGAGACAGAGCCATTTGAATAACTTCCTTTCACTACTATAGTGGAGTCTCAAAAAAATGTGTAATATGGTTCACAGAATTAAATGTGAGGCTCAGAAAACAGTAAGATGCTTTTCTTTCTCTATTAGAGCAGAAGGCAACATGACCTCATGAAAAACTGGAGCTTTTAGTTGTTGTCAGTTGGAAATTGTGTATTTTATTCCAAACCATCATCCCTTTTCAAACCTAACCTAGTGGTTTTAATGCCTACAGCTACTAAAACCATCAATCCATTCAACCATTTTTCTACTTTACTTCATCCTGAGTAGGGTGGCGGGGGGGCTACCTATCCCAGGTATCTATGGGAGAAAAGCCGGTCTATCGATGGGCTACTAACTGTCCATCCATTTCTAAAAAAACAATCACTGCTTGTGACTTTATACTTTGCCAAGTGCTTGTGGCAATTTCCTTCATGATGTTCTTTGAATATGAGTAGTCATTTCCTCTGAAGCATGTCCAACATAACCTTTCTGATTCTATGAGGGAAGTTTACTAAAAAAATAATAAAAAAAAACACCCAAGAGCTGTTCAATGATGTGAACATTTTGAATGCTGGGTAAGCAGAAAGTACATGACACTGGTTAGTCAGTGTGCACTGAGGGTTAAAGCGTGACTGAGTCACTGTGGCTCATGTCAGAAGGCCTTAGACTTTGCCACCTCACACAACACCCAGGCGTGAGGTCAGTGTCACTGCCCTGCCAAGTGTTGACCTTTGATCAGTTAGAGGAGTGCTAAAAACGGCCCACAGGTCTCTCTGGGTATATCTCAGAGCGCAGAGGGAAGTAAAGGACATCAACAACAACAACAGCCTTTAACTATCCCAGCAAGATTCCCCTGCCAGTAAAAACATTAGCATGCTTTGTCAACATGAAGCAGTGCTCTTCTTTGCACACGTGTGTGTGGAAAACACTGAATATCACTGAACCATCATTTTGAGAAAGGTCATTTCAGTCTCTTATACATATTGCAAAAACATTCCTCAGATGCCTCTGAGCTACTATGAAATTTAAAATGGCAATATGATGAACAGTGCCAAGATTAATGAGGATTTTTGGGGGGAGAATTGGATTCGCTTAAAAACAGATATGTTTTATTCCCTGGACTTTAACATTGTGAGCTTGAACTGCTTTGGAACACTAGCCCCAATAACAAACTGCAGGTTGGAAACAGAGGCGTATCTGTTTCACCTCAGATGAATTCCCATTGCACTTAATCAGCTGATATCCTATCTTCAGCAACAAGAAGGGAGACACCAATATCGCTCCCAAACATGCAGCTGAAAGCAATATTCACTCACATTTTTAATTATTTTTTGGCACTAATGTTTCTCCTGGACTTACTAAATTTTGCCTTATGGGGTTCATGTCATCTTTAAACATTTTCCCTGAGAAAATGCTGCAAGTGCATGCTCTTCTGACTAATGCATTTTTTGGCAGAGGGCATAATTTTATGATCTGAGTCATTTTGGTGGAAAGAAAAAGGTCAACAACAATCATCAGGCTTCAACTCAATTGAAAGGGGCTTGCTTATATTAAGTATCACAGTTCAGCATGCCAAATTGTAAATACAATAACCAGATATCTGTCATGTCATGTCTCATGCTAATTATTGGTTGCGGCTTCAAAGTGTTCCGTGTTGTGCTTTCTCTGTTTACTGCTGCTGACTAGACACCAATCAAGCTCAACTCTCTTGTGCAGCCATCAGAGGCCTGTCTTGACCAATCAAAATGTCTTATTGTTTACACTAAAGTAGTGAAGGAAGCAAAAAGTCAGCATTTGCTACTGAGCAGGTTATTTTTAGACTATAGAAGAATGCATATGATATTACATTTCCAAGTCGCATGGAAGATGAGGAAAAGGGAGATGGAAAAGGGAGATGAAAAAGGGAGGGGAGGGAGGGGGAGGAGAGGGAGAGACACTGATGTGCAAGAGAAGCATAGGAAGCAAGGCAGAGAAAATGGAGAGAAAAGGAGAAGAGATGAGAGAGAAAGAAAGCGAGGGGGAGAGACAGTCACACTTGGTTTGCCTCATCTCTGGGCGTATCATCTGGCTTGCAGGGGGAAAATTACTGTACCAGTCCCCCAAGGGCCAGAGTGACTTCCTTAACCACTTTAATAAACTGGAAGAGTGTGATTGCCCAGACAGTGCTGCTGTCAGCGTGTTAATTAGACACAGTGCTTTATCAGAGCTGGCCACTCATGAACCAACCAAGCATATTACCATAAATGGTTTACTATCAGCCTGCACGGAAAAGCAAACTTAAAGCATATAATCCAAATCTGTTGTCTTTTTGCTAGAAGATGTGTACAATCTTTAGTTCTATTCTGACTTAACAAACAATAAATAAACATGCAGAATTACCCAACTGAATTTGTTTTTGCATTGAATTTCAAATGAAAGTATCATATATTCATATTTCACAGTCCGCATATCTATACCCGCCTTTCATCCTCATTATGCAGTGGATGCCATTTACATGTTTACAAACTCTTCTTTCTGATGTTTTTTCACCTACAATGTTTTCCACAGCACATTCCATCACCTTTCTAATTTAGGAGTGTAATTTAGAACTGGGACTTGCGTGAAAGCAGTGATGAGCAACACAATATGGACGCATTAACGTGATCTTCGGCACCTGTATTTCTTGAGAGTGATATTTGGGGTAAGTCGACATCTGGTACAGAAATGAGTGGGAGTGAATCTAAGAAAGGAGGATTCTGACTGGAAAAAGGAAGACGAAGATACGGCTAGTGAAACAGGGGCAGTATGGCAACCATGGCGTTAGTCTGGATTTAATCCAAGAGGTAGTGAGTCATGTTACGATGGCTGGAATGGCACCTCTGCAAACCGAGTTAAAACACAACCTGCAAGAATTTCAGTAAATCTTATTAAGAATGAGTTGGGCGATGACATTGGCCCGGACAGTGATTTTGGCATTGCGTGAACCCATTGCGCCACCTGCGAGTGCCCCTTCCCTGCTCAATAGTCCGCTTCTGTTCTTAATTGTAAAAATAAAAAAGTAGAGGGTAGATGTAATATATTGGCAGGAAACCCACCTTTCTAAAATAAAACATGAGAAACCCGCCCATCACTCCAAAGAGATATTTCTGATCACTCTGGAATGTATTCAACCTTACATTTGCATGGGGGACGCAGGAAAACTTAATGGAGAGATTAAATACCAGCATGTTAAATGAACCCAATTTTGTGAGGGCAGTGACGACAGATCTGAACCTGCATTTACTGGATAATAATAACAGAGAGACAAACCCTAGTATTTTATGGAATGCAGCTAAAGCTGTGCTTAGAGGGAAAGTAATTGCCTGGTCAACTATGCTTACAAAGAAAAAGACATGAGTTGTCACAGTTACAGGAAAGATTAACGGCTTTGGAAGAGTTATATATGCGTGACAAAAGTACTAATGTAACTCACCACATTAGACAGACTAAACAAGAAATATTAGGAGAAGAAAAATATTTTCATAAAACAGATATTTAACTGGGAACAGACAATGTATATATTCTTCTATTTTTTTGGGATCAATCAAGAAGGTCATAACTAAATGCTGGTTATGTAAAAAACCTTCTACTATAAATCTCTTTTACCTCGTTCACACTGGGGAAAAAAATCTGGATAAAAACGGGATTCGGGCCTATCCAGATGTTTTTTTCTGAGCGTGAACACCTCAAATCCGGCAGTATCCAGTTTGATTTCAATTGGCTCAAATGTGGCTCAGGTGTGAACACAAATGTGGCTAGCGACATGCTACTTCCGGTTAGCGACATGCTACTTCCGGTTAGCGATGCGCTACTTCCGATTTACGGGACACGACGCATGCGCAAACGCGGTCCAACCGCGGCCTGAACGGACTCTGTATATTACGAAGCGCCACCTAGTGGTTTGGAGGACAGCAAACACGCTGGATGAAGCCAGTTGAGTGTGGACACAAGTGTGTGCTAGCCAGATTTGAAAATAGGTCTGAACACATCCAGCTTAAAGGCTGTCTGGGCTCAATCCTACTCTAGCTGGAATGACTTTCTCCAGTGTGAACGGGGCCTTTATGTCTATGATGGAAAACATTAAGGTGATGGAATGTTTAACCTTTAACCTGTGACTCCTTGATAGAAAATGGTGGGGAAATAGTTGGACTTTACTAATGGTGGCAGTGCTCTTTAAGTTTTGTATAATGCATTTATTTTTGGCTCTGGTATTTTTTACCATCCCATGACCTCATTATGTTCATGTTTTGAAGATACTTCAAAACATGAACTGAGCAGCAGTTAATGATTAGTGTTACTTGTGTGAATAGTGTGTAAGGCCACATGTAACACAAGGAAAATGGCTGCTTTGTAAGGTGTTAAAAACAAAGTTATACCATTAGCCCAAAATGATATTTGGTTAAACCGGTATGTTCATATGTAGACAAGCTGTCATCATTCAAATACAGTACATCTCTTAACAATGTTAAACTGAAGAATCTCTGTGAGACGTTTATTTTAAAGTCTCCCTTCGCACTAAAGCCATTAATGCAGGCTTTTATTTTTGCCAGTGGGAATAAAAGGATAATGCTTGGGATAATATCAAATTAGATAAGATCAGACAAATTACCCAGTACAGTTAACCAGCTCTATATGTTGACCACTGATAAACAAACCCACCTAAAAATTCTGCATGGTCATTTCTCTAGCTATACACATTTGAAATCACACCACACAGCATGTAAACACTGCCTGCAGCTACTACATATATTGTAGCTGATATATTCATCCTCTTCAAGCCAGAGAATATACAGTGGGTGGGGGCAACAGCAACAGTGTTTATACACCCTGAAGACTGTAGATATAATAATCACCTCCAGCCCAATTTTTTTTATATATTTTTTTTTTCAAAAACAGAAAGAAACTAGGCTAGTGAATAATTCATGAGCTCTGAGTGTGTGTCACCAACTCAGCATTTAGCTTCAGGAAACCGTGGGAAAACTCTAAGAGGGATACTATTGTTCCCCCTTTCATCTCATGTGTGTAACTTTATGCTTGTATATTTAATTCACATCTTCATAATGAGGCAAAAGGCATCAATATCCAATGTGTTTCACTTAGAATCTGCATGTTACTGCCTGAACAACAAATCCCCCCAAAACAGCTCCTCTAGTTTATGTTTTTCTTTTATATGACAGATGATGGTTAACCTAGAATTACCAAGTAATATCTGCTAGTCATTTTGTGCACTCAGGCTGCACTGCTGCTCTGCTATCAGACATCTATGAAGACATTGCTTCATATGAAATGAGACTGTGGTGTCATCAAACCAGCCTGAATGATCACAGCATTAACGGGACATACTAATGAGCTGGGAAAATACCTGGTGACACTTTTATTGTGTTTTTCCAACAGCCATTAATAACGTAGTAGTGACAGCATACGGGAGGGCAATGTATATGGGCTCATTTGTAACTGCTTGGCAAAATTAAACACCATAGATTGTACCTTCCCTACAGGGAAACAGTTGAGGAGTTGCATGAGACAAAACACACAGAGATGTGAAGGAGTGAAGAAGTGGCCTGGGGAATGAAAGGGAAGATGAATCCCACTCAAGTGAGAAGAAAAGAAGTGGTGGTGTGGAGGGCATGTCTTAATCTGTTTCCAGAGGCTTTTGCCTGACTGCTTGCCCTTGAGCCCATTATTTCCCATGTTGTGGATGAAAATGAAAGATAACAGGTCATAAGCAAGATAGCTGATTGAATAGGAAGGCAAATGGGCAGCTACCCCTTCCTCATTTGAATAAACACGCCGTATGCAGAATAAAATCTGAAAAATATTGCAAATGAATATACTGTAAATCTTACCTGAGGATTCAGAATTAAAATTCATTACAAATGCATGTGGTTGTGAAAGGCACAGTAATCCCATGCTTCCCTTATACAGTACCACAGGCAGACTCTGCAGCGGCTGCACATTTCAAGTACATTAAAGTTATTAAAATCAATCCCATGATTTATGCTTGAAAGCTTATCAGCAATGCTATACGGCAAACTGCACCCAACCCTCCTGCTACATGTAAAAATAATTCTGACATTGAGCAGCATTCTGCTGGAGGCATGCACATGTTAATGCTTTTTCTTTTTTTAACAATCAGAAAATGCTTATTGTTGTTGCTTTAAGACAGTTCCCACTCCTTTCATAGTCTTTCTCTCTTCAACCTGCTGCAGGATCACCAGACTTCAGAGTGGTTTCTTTCCTCAGGCTCAGACTTTATTGAATTCATCCTCTAACAAAACAGTTTCATATTTATTACTTGATTATTTATTCATTCCTTTAAAATGTTTGTTTCTTTTTGTCAGTAGAATAGTGGGATCCCATCATTATTTTCTAAATTTTGTCTTACATTGCATAATAATGATTAAATGGGACCTAAATATTCAATCTCTTAAAGTTGGCTTGGGATATTAGACACAAAATAATAACTGCTGCATCCTGTTTGTTTACATCTGATTTTTGGATCCACTTGGTGTATTCTTTCACTTGTTTTAATATTGTTCAGGAGGCTCCACAAACAGTCCAAAGATGCACACAAGTGTTTAGTATGTGTCTGATGAGGAGCCAGGTGAGGACTTGGGGGTCACAGGCATACAGGCACTCAATTAACCCTTCTTGAAATCTGACCCTATCTCAGTAGGTGCGGGCAAATGAGCTAAAGAGATACAAAGAGATTTGATGAAGTGTAAAGCAGCAAGAAGGGGTTGGAGAACAGTTATTTAACAGTTATTCTACAGTTGCAGAGTGGTGGAAGTGTGTTTTATTAGTGCTGGCAGTGAATAAAAGAAAGAACAAGAAATAAATTTCCTGTGTCCTTGTGTCTGTAGAGCCGCTACCACAATGTTGCTGTCAATGGTGGATACTGTGTTCAAGAAAAATGTCGTTTTGCTATGGTCCTCTTGAGGGAAAAGCCACCATGGTAGTAACTATATTATGCTCAATCTGTAATATGGAATATTGAGAAATGTGTCGTTGAATGTAAAATAGTATGTCCAGCACTGAAAAAAGGATCTGTGAATAGCAATGTACTTTTGTAGGTTCATTTTCCAGCAGTACAAGCTTCATCTCACCTCTAATGTGTATAAACTCCTTCAAATATAGTCATGTTGGTCCTCATCTGTATCCAAGGAAAGTGCAAGAACACCTTGACAACTAGCAGCTAGCTTCCCTGGTAACTACACACCAACAGAGCTGATTACTGTATGGGGGGCAGTGCCTGCCGAGGCCTCTCAAAGATACAAAAAGCATTATCATCAGTATGCAAACACAAATTGCATTGCAGGATCCCAAGCTGTGATTACCGTCACTAATTATTATTGTAACAGCACAAATACCCACTAAAGTATTATGCTAACAATGAAGATGCAGCATTCTAGGCTGGCTGTATACAATGTCAATGCACTTACTATTGAGCTGCTTCAGGCAAACAATCATATGGCAGACTATTTCTTTTCTTTATGGAGTCACGTGACATCAACTGGTAATTAAAATGCTTGGCAAATGCATGACAATGCTTTGTCTTTACACCCCTAAACAAACACCACGCTCAATGTCCCATGAAACAATAACCCACACTTCAATACCTAATCAGTCATAAACATTAATTGTGGCATCTTTTGTTTAGCATAAACTGTAATTGAGCATAGCAATGAGTTTATGCTAAGTGGCTGAGAGAGAAAGTTATAAATCTTGTTGTTTTCTGAAGGGCTGTTTTCAGTTTGTGCTCCTGCAACCATAAAGATGTATGGATCAAGAAATCACAGACACCCCTTCTAGTGTCAAATCAGCATCTCCGCTCTCTCTGATTTTGTAAGTGACAGAATCTTCAGCCGGCTCGTCAGTGTCACATCAGCCAGGCCAGTTGCCCTTGCATGTAAGCCGCTGTCTGTGCCCTTTCAGATCTCAAAAGTGTCTCTCCCACAGCACTCCCACTCTCCTCTCAAGTGAGATTGCTGCTCACAGGGTGGGTGGATGAGACATGATCTCGCTCTGGTAGGTGATGACATTGACAGGAGCGGCCAGTCACTTGGATTTGCTTAAAGAGAGTTGAAGCGAGGGCTATCTGTGGCTAGAGGTGGGGGCTGAGGGCAAAAGGTTGATGATCCTCTGGACTAGTCAGAACAAACATGTCCACTTATGAGCAGATGATGCGATGTGATACCTCCCCTGGCCATGTGTACAGGACATGCAGAGTCATGACCTGAATTTATATCCCCTGGCGACAGAGAGCTCTGCCATGTTTATCATGAATTTCCATTATATGCATAGTCATTTCCACTCAAACTTTGCTTGCTTATAGGCTACTTTACAATGTTTGACTTGAACTAAACGGACTTGCAGTTTGAATATTTTTTGTTTTTTTATATTAATGCTAGGGGGCATCATAAAAAGTGTGTTGATAAAAACGGTACCTTCCCTGATACAATTTCAATTAAATGTTCTATATAGGTGCAAGCAACAGATTTCAAATTTAATCTAAATTAATGGGACTTACAGAGAACAAAGTCTGGGTTGATGACTGCAGGCCCACTTGAAATATCCTTGAGATAAAACAAAAGTAAGCCCCGCTATTTGGGTTATAATGTAAAATGATTAAAAAACACATTTTAGTAGGATTGAAGTGACTATGTGAGTGCTTTATCCCCCTTTACCTGTGAACATTCATCTGAAGGAATGTGATGCAATTCCCTGGTGTACAACAAACAATGGCTTCACATGGCCTCCATTTTTAGCAGAACACTGCATTGTGGATGGAACCCCACATTTAAAGAAGATGTTGCACCTAGGAGAGCAGTGCAGATGTACCATTATAATTTCTGTGTGTCTTAGCTATTCACCGTGGAAAGACTTTTTTCTGCATCAAGGATCAGATGGAAAACTGTTGGGGTTGTGTTGGCATGATTTCGAAATTGGAAAGTAATCATAATCCTGTGGGCTAATAAAAAGGGGGACAAATTTGAGGAGCACAGAATGGATATGAAATGCGTTTGGACAGACAAGGGAGAGAGTGTGTTCTTTCACAGAGAAGCTATTTTTAAACCATGACGTCTAATGGTGAGCAGGGGGTAGCTTTCTTTTCTGACAGTGCTTGGGTTTTTTTTTTACTAGAGTCAGCACCTCTGTTTCAGATCACATGGATTAGAGGCCAAGAATGAACAATGTGCATGGAGCTCTGGCACGGATGAGCATCAGTACTGCCAGCACACTTCATCCATCCATGCTGGCAGCCCGTCTATCATTCACACTCTGCAGCAGGCCCACACCTTCCAAACACATCACCAAAGCAGAGATTAGTTTTGGAAACATGATACTACAAAGCAATGGCGCAACAACACCTGACCACCACCACACAAACATAAAACAGTGTGGCTTCTCACTTCAGGACCATGGTCAGCTCCCTGCTTTTCGCCTTCCTTCCATCTGTCTATCTACACATAAAATTTGACAACACACCAAGCAGCCAGCCAATGTGCTCTTACCAATAGCCACTTCAGACCTTGATGCTGGAGGGTGAAGTGTCACTTGACTGCTTTGAGCATCTATTGTCAGTTTTTATCTCTTTTCCTTTGTCTCTCATTTGCTCTCGTTGCAGTTTCTAATGGAATGTACACAAAGGTTTGTATATATATATATGCAAGTCAAATTAGTACACTATCTCTAAAACCTTATTTGACCATTAGCATCTCCTTCACAGTTCACATCAGTACTACATAATTTGGTGTTTACATTTCCTGTCTGTTCCCCTGTGTTCTCATTATCTGCCTTTCATAGGATGCAATTCTGCAGCTCAGCAGCAAACAAATTCACTGAGCATGTAATAAATACAGGCGACTTTGCTTGAAAGACGGGAAGTGCTTTGTGGTTGTGGCATGCATAGATTTCAAAGTTCTTTATTTCATGATTTACTGAGTTTATGAAGTGTTTATCAATGTAAACCAAATTTTCTTTAGCATCTTTGTATTGGCAAATTTGAATCAATGTATTGAATTATAAAATCCTGAAGAACAATAATTAGCGGTAAATGCAAATTAGCACCATACCGCAGTGTATGTAGGATGCAGAGGGAGTTATTAGCAGACATTGAATAAAGTACATGTTTATGTGTTTAATATAAACACACACATATATATTTTAACAGCGTGGAATTACCTGTAAGTATAAATCATTGTGTTTCTGTAAGCTTAGAACATGGTAGTAATGCAGCTTCTGGTGCATCATGGTGCATTTATAAGCATGCATCATTGCTTATAAATAAATTAGTGATTATAATATTTATCACCCGAATATATCCAAAAGAAGCTAGTGAGTACACTCACTGTAGTGAGTGTTTCCTGTGGTATCACTCATGTTCTACTTGACACTTGTCCAGGAACTGCACTCAACAAATCTCCACATCTTTTCCTCTTCATCACGACCGCCTGCCCACTGTTTGCGACACCTCGTTTCTTGCACCAGCTCATCTGCCCTCTTAGAGTGCCGACTCCTACATATCACATGAGATGTGAAACTCACACAGAGAGAGCCGAAAGGCTTGAAAGCTGAAATCACAACCACTGGATTTATTTTCCACTCCTTAATGTTGGATGATTATTATATATTCTATAAAATCTGGCGTTTATGTTATGTGGCTTCATATCACAAGATCACTCCCATTATGTGCTTTTATTTAAGAACTGAGTGTGTTAATGTTAGATGCCTTAGAGTCCACACAGGCAAAACAGATAACCAGGATACCACCAGTGGGTTTCTTAATGTAAGAAGACATTTGCCTAAACTATACATTCCTCAGACCTCCTTTACCTTAGAGAAACATCTACCATACATGGTAAGAAACCTCACTCTTGAATGGTAATCTAGATTAAATCTCTGTGCACACTGCTTTGTTTTGCCACATGGCTAAACACTGGAAAGACCGTGTTTTGTTTTAACAAGAAAAATGGTAAAACACATCATAAACAGAAGACCACATATACTGGGTTGGACAGTGGCCTCACAGTCTCATTCTTAAGTGTTAAAAACTGATTCTTGAAAACTCAGTAGTGATTTTGTTCAGCCATCCTTCTGTGATATGCTGCTCTGTCTCCACTCAGGCTTTAGTATTTTATGAAGGTTTGGGGAATAATGCCATTGCAAAAATGGCTCTGTCAATAGCATGGACATTTCTTTTATCTGTGAGAGCACACAGGGATGTGTCTAAGCACTCTCTGAAGCTATAGCTGACGGCTGTGATTAATTGACAAGTTGACTGACAACTCAAATGCCAGAGACTGTCATTACTTTCAGCATTCACCTACAAGCTGGGAGACATCTCTCCTTGCTTTTCCATGGACAGAAATACACTTGACAGAGTGCTTTTTGTGTGGCTATTTTTGACAGCTTATTATCAGTTGTTCCTCCTGCAAGGATTCAATTCTAATCAAATTTTCACGAGCAAATTAACACTTCTGTCACAAACATGTCATAAAGGTATCGTATCCCAGAGGAATTCAGGAAGAATACGAAACCTCAAGTGAGTTAAAGGCTAAAGTCTTTTGAAGCACAATTAAAGACAAAATCTGTGATGTTTTTACAAAGGTATAAAAACACCTATTCTCTTTCTTGGTAAGAGGAAACATCTCTCTCATCCCTATTCAGTATGGACTGCATACAGGCAGAAATAGTCAGTATGGCTCCTCATTTATTTAGTCTGGATATAAAACAAAAATGTAAATACAATAATCTTTGACATATGAGGCGTCTTCATATAAATGCCTGCTGCAAATTAACCACCTGCTTACTATAATATATTCATGTTTGGCAAACAAACTTACAAGATGTAGGAAAGGATAGGATTTACCTATCCATCCTATCATTATCTGAACCCACTCTGTCCTGCAGTGCAGGGTCATGGGGGGCTGGAGCCTATCCCAGCTATCTATTAATGAGAGGCAGAGTACACCCTGGACAGGTCACATTTACCTATAACAGATAAATGTATAATAATATGATAATATGAGGGCGGCTGATGACTAGCTAAAACTCCAGATAAGTGTATGACTGCATGGCATCAGATGGGTTTATTGCATTTAGTTGCTAAATCTCGTTTTTAAGATAAAACAATAAATATATTCCAGTCAGAAATATCATGAATAAAAACAATTTAGATTTTCCTGAAATAGACATGACAAGCACTTTAAGATCACTTCCTGCTGGCTTTCTTGAAGAGAATCAGAGGTTCAGACAGTAATACTCTTGCCCTGCAGGGCAAATTTCAGAACATCTTTGATTGTCTCTTTGATGTTTGTTTGTCTTAACACTGACATAAGAAAAAAAAGCAATACACTTACCAAGAATTACATGTCATGCACTGAAAGCAGACATACTGTTCAATGCTACATTTCTGAATATCACTTCAAAGTCCCTGAACATGCATTTTTACAGTAGGTTACTGACATACTGTAATCTATAAAAGGTTTTCTTCTCAAAAGCAAACACAGAGGCTTGTTTTAAAGTACACCATGGGACCCTCAGGGGATCGCCATTTAGACCTGATGCAGTCGTCTTTACAGAACACTGATTGCAGCTGTATTTTTTTGAAGATCCCCAATCAACTCTCAGTGACCTCAGTGTTGACCAGAGCAGAAAGCTGGCATGATTGAAAGACTGACTGAGAGTGATAGATGACAAAGAACAGGGCACAAAACAGACAGCAGAGAGGCAGATTAAAATAGGAGAGAAGGGGAGCCAGGGGCTTAATCTTTTTTAATAAGAGGATTCAGGTTTAATTTTTGAATTTCACTTTGCTGCACCCCATCCACATTTTAATGTGTACTGTTGTTTTATTTGCTACATTTGTACATGGGTGGATTGGTCAGAGGGAACTTAAGAAAATTGCCCTACGAGTTACCAAAGGGATAATTTTGTTGGTTAAGAGCTTTTGACTGATATCAAGTTATACTACGACAGTGCTCTGCTGTCCCATTAGTCGAGGGCAGGTTGGCACAACATCCAACTATGGAGATGGCGTACAAATCCATCCGTGTTCTCCAGACAGTGATAATCCCCACTGATCTCCCCCATCCACCCCCAACCCCCACATCCCCTCCACCATCCTCTCCTCAACCATCAGACAATGGAGAGCGAGGCAGGGTGTGATAGAGAGACACTATTATAGGGGGAAACACAAAGTAAGGAAATGGAGTAGCATAAGAGGGGGGAAGACATCATGAGAGCGACAAGAGAGAGGCAGAAATAAGGACTAAGCAGGAGCACATCAGCCTCCCCCATGATGTCACAAAGGCTCACTGCACTGCCATGATGCACATGATATGCTGGAGAGGATTAAGCAGTAATCACAGGGGTTTGGCTGTCCTCATAAGGGAGTATCTGAATCCCTCCTCTCCCACCACTAGCAGTTGAGCCCTCTGCTGGCTTCTCTGAGGGATGTACCTGGGCAAACAGTCAATGGTGTTGGAGGATTTAAAAATCACTTCTAGGAATATTTGTGAGGTATCTTATTCACAAACAACATAAGGGCTCAGTTCTTAAAAAGAGGGAAAATACGTTTTATTTTCTTTGCTGTAAGACAGAATTTCACAATTTCCAAGTTTAAACTTATTACCTTTTCTTAAGCCAATGTGGGCATATTCACAGTACTGTAGAGCTGCCCAGAGGCCTACTCTGAGTCAGGAGAAACCCTGACACACCTTATTTTACCCACTTATCCTGACATGGTATAACTTACCTCATTAATGCTCATTATCATCAACACATCGACGTTCCAACCCATGAGACACGGACTGACAAAACCCCCTTTTCCCAGTTCCTGCCACAGAAGCTGCCACACAACCTATTCTACTATTCCCATCGGCATGACTCATACACATGTTGTATTCCTTACCACTTACACTAAGCGCATGTATCACTAGGCCTGTCATGATAACAGATTTTGCTGGGCGATTAATTGCCAAGAGGAATTACTGCGATAAGCGATAATATTGTCGTTTTGAAACCATGTTCAACTAATATAATAATAATGACACATAATGCAAGTACACCCTTTCAAAGATCAATAAACTTTAATTTCTAAAGAACATTTAACACTGGAAAGGCCCCCCAATCATCAACATTATTATTATTATTATTATTATTGTTATTATTAATGATATTAATATTAATGGTGATATTATTATTATGAGTAGTGGTAGGCCTATTACCATGGCTTATCTGAGCATAGTCAATGGAGTTAAGTCAAACCAACTAGCACGTCATGAGAAACAGAGCCAAACAGCACGCACTCTACCTGCTGGTGGGAGTGGGCTCACCTGTGCGCACATGTGTTTGTGTGCGCACGCGTTTGCGTGTGTGTATGCGCAATTGATAGCAGAGATGGCACAAGAGCACTGGGCAAGAGAACTAATGGGTGCGCTGCAGCGAGGGCCACCAGTAAGAAGGCAGAGAACTTCACTCGTGCAACGAGGACTCTCTCTGATAACACGTTGTATTCATAAGCATGTTTAGTCTCGTGGTGAATTGTGTCGAAGTGTTGAACCGGTGTTGTGCAGCTTCACAGCTCTCTGCGTTGCTGTAACCAGCGTCCAAGCCCTGCAGCACTCTGACGCACCGTGGTAGCTGACAGTGGTCTGCTCAGAACATCACGTAAACGTTACACAATAAGTTAACATACATATGTTAATGAAGTCCGACGGCCGGACTTTGCACACTTTATACGCTACGACGCACCGGAGTGACGCCTTTTGTTTATCGCGACAGGCCTATGTATCACAACTGAATGATTAACCCTAAACAAGTCTCACAAAGCATGCTCTTCTCTTCACTCTTTAACAGAAGTCCCCATGGGTCTGTGTGCAGCCATGTTTAAATCCTAGCAGAACACAAGCAAATGCCCACATGCACACAAACTGACAGGCTCACAAGGTGAATATAATAGCAGTTATCATGTCTGCTAAGCACTTATTTGACAGAGTAAATTAAGGTGAAGTTTGAAAAGCCACTGCAACAGTTTAAAACCCTGATCACTCTTGCTGCTTGCATCATTTAATCCATCATTTACTGTTTCATTTAAAAGGATCTTCTACATTAGCATGCAAATTATAACACTGCGATGAGGAATAATTGAGGTGTTTGTTCTTGCTGTTGAACCTATAGCAATAATTTTGTGAAACATTAAATCATTATGCACAGTATAGTTATATTTTTCTCTATAATAGTTCAAATGTACATCAATGTAGACAATTAGCTGCCAAGACCTATTTATAAAGTTTGCTGTAGTGTAGCTGGTTATCTAAGGACGCCCACTCACATCCCCATAGGAGCAATGATTGTAATGGAGAATCTAAATTCTAAGATACATGCCAATGGCTTGCTTTGTGTTAAATATGAGCAAACTAAATTACTTTTATTCTGTACACTACATTACATTACTAAAGAAATATTTTATCCATAATTACTGTTCTTTCTGTCAAACTGTCAGCAGCTGTAACAATGTCCTTCACAGCTGTCTTTGTTATTGTCCTTTGAACAGCAAATATCACAAATCTGGACTTGAAATTAGTGCTGTGTACTCGACCAAATGTGGGCAAAGGGAACAACAATTGTATTTGCTCTATAATCATATTTTAATCCAAACATTTTTATTAGGATGACCTGTTTTCTTTTAGTGCATTTTCTTTGTCTGGTCTCTTTCTACAAGGCAACAAGGTCCTTTTGTTTATTTTTTTTTTTTCATTATGGGGTTTGTTTAAATCTTCATTCTTCCCACTTGTCAAGTGTGACAGTGTAGGACAGTGAGAACCGACAGCCCCATCTGTTCATTTCTTTATGACATCTAGGTGAAATACGCAGCAGCAGAGCAATGGCTACAAAAGATCAAAAGAACAGATTTCACATAGCTTCAAGACTTATATTTTACCCATTTCTCACGGTGCTGCCTTACAGTTATTCCCACAAATAGTCTTGTGAAATCTGTGTGCCACCCATATTATTATGTGAATCTACAGTAAATAGGAAACACAGAGGTGTGCGTGTGTATATACATTCAGTGGCAAAACCAATTCCTGTTTGATCTTTCTGGGATTTCTTAAAGTGTACTTGACATTTGGCTGTACTGTTATGAGAGTAAGAGGCCTCATATCCTAAGCCACTGACTAAGTTGTCCGGGTCACAACAGCTGGCGCACCCCACCCTACCGATCCTGGCTTAATCTCTATTCCTTGGTAATTGACATGCCCTCTTAACCTCCCACCCTCCTATCTCTGAACTTTCAATTCTGTGCAGTCTGTCTCTCTCTATGTCTCAGCTTGCCTCTTTTCTTCAAGCACTCCTTCTGTTTTGCCTTCTATGTAGGTGGTTTGTCTTTAAATACATCACATTTGTGTTGCTTTTAAAATTGTGGATTACTTTTTAATTATTATACATTGAGAGTAGCAGTTAAGAACCCTGACAAAGGTACAGCACATGAAGACATAACCTAACTTAATGTATAAATATTACTGCAATGATTATTAAGCAGCTGCACACAGAGCACTACCTCTACTACCTACCGCATGAAAGTTCAAAAATGATTCAGATGTATTTTAATGCCTGGTACTTTCCACACATCATTCCTGCAAGAACTCATAACTAAAATGGAAGCAAGTGAAAGTCAGCCACGCATAATAAAATCAGGTAGATGACTTAGGTCCTTAGTTCATACACCATCCCATCATATTCAGAGCTCCAGACACCAGTGAATAGATTCTGACAGCTCGGGGGGATTGATGCTATAGCACCGTGCAATTTTTTTAAAATTATGCTACAATAACAGGACAAAAAAGTCTGAAGGAATCTTTGATTTTAACATTCTGTATTTTTTTCTTCTTCCGTGACATGGTCGTCCAAAAAAGTGGCAGGAAAAAAGTACATCAGGGCAGAGCAGCCCACGAGTAAATGTGAGGACAACACAGAGAAGAACATGGTGTAGGTATCAGGATTTCGTTTCATTTTGAATTCATGTTCTTCTTTGGTCTTACAAGAGTGTTGCGTCTCTTTTTATCACATCAGGAAAGGTGCAGGACAAGCTTGCTCCGAGGACAAGGTGAGAGTTGGTGGATGAAGACCCAACTTTTATCTTCCGTCATAATAAGAACAGCAGAGAAGGTGTGAACTCTCTGACCTTTCCATGTGGGTACTCGAAGGAAATAATGAGCTAGACTATGGTGGGGTTTAATATGCCTCACTAAGACATAGCAACACAGAAATACATCAGACACTGCAACAGCTCTGGAAGGCCTCAGGAGAGTGCAGGCTGACAGAAAGAATGAGACTGGCAAGGGAAACACAATGTGGTCTTACCTTTGTTGACAACAACAGATGTTGTAATCCCAGCCGTGTAACAGTGGAGGGACATATCTGCAGTCAGGATGCTGATCTGCTGGCCAGGGCTTTAAAGCAACGCTACTTTCACAAACCATTGCTCTCTCATTGTTGCTGTTCTGCAGTCAGCTCATGCAGATGCTCCATGTAATATTGCATGCCCAGTAATCTCAGGATTACAACTACTGTAACCAGAAGCCATCATAGTTTCAACATGCCTCCTACTCCTTCATTTCCCCTGACTTTAAAAAACATTTCCGGTTATAACAGTAATGTCAGCAAATCTGATAAGGTCCATGAACCAAAAATGCACCTACACTTCCAGTCTGCTGTCACGATATCATCTATGACTATGCTGTCCTGACTTTTTTTTCGCTGCTGGATTCGATCAGACTGAGTCATCCTATTTTAATCATGGTTAAGTTTCTATTGTGTCTTAAGTATCAGCAGGGAGAGGCATGAAATAGGAAAGACAGGTATGCTGAAAGATGGAGTGACATGGAGGAAGACAGAAAGGAGGAGAAACACAAAACATTATTTTTGGCAGCCTCTCCAAGCATCCCCGTCAGTCACTCTCATTACCATCCAATTGTGCGAGAAGGGCTACTCCATCCAGCATAGTGGAACATAACCTGGCAGCTGCAGCACTGTAGCAGAAGCCAGGACTCATCCACCGAGCCAGTTCCACCCCCCTCTGTTTCTCTACCTACAGTATACAACTGTGTCGCCTAAAAATGTAATTTCACAGCGATCTGTAGGCGCAATTTCCATTATCTGCCACTTAATTTGCGTAAAATGACAGCTGCCCTATTTCAGTTCCAGTTCGACTCTATTATATTATCAATGTCTGCAACTTAAAACTCATTTAGGTGCTTTTCACACATTTCACCAATTATTTATTTTTATCATGAGAATATAGCAACTTTGTGCAATTCACAGTTTAAAAGAAAATCAGCATTAGAAGCCTCCTGATAGCTTGTTAAATGTGTGGTTCCATAAAAGCACACATTATTCTAAATAAACATGGTGTAGGTTTTCTTCACTTAAAAAGCTATGTTGATTCTGATTCAACAGTGTGATCTCACATGGCAAGAAATATTTCTGTGAATGTGTGAAGCAGGTCTAAAACAGACTAGGTATGAGAGAATCAATTTCAAACTGTATATTTGATAATGTGAAGATGTCATGTAAATTAAATAAGTCCTTCTCTTCTATGTCTTGTGATCATTAGAAAGCTCCTGAGTGACTTATTTCACCTCCAGCTGCCTTATTGAAGTTGCTCAGTGGCCTCAGCCTATGATAAACTATATCAATAAATAGCAGGGCAGTGCTTTTAAACTCCCACTAAGAGACTGAAGTTTTCTTGAAGAAGATTTTATTTATTATTGAATAAGGTGGTTCACTTAATTTTTGCTCGGGAGGAAGTTCAAAAGTTTTCAAATGCATAATGAAAAACAGCGCATGATGAAAAAAAGAAGACACCAACTGAGGGTCGCTGTGTTTTGCGCAGCTTTGGATTTTTTCCATTCATGTACAAAGAAAATCCTCTATCAGGCTGCATGTGATCCCTTTAAAAGACGATCAGGATTACCAGCGTGGCTCTAGCCGACAGTCAAGTAAATAAAAGCTTGACACAGAAGTGAGTCACAAAAGGTAATGTGACCACTGCTCTGTGTGAGTCAAGAACTTACTTTGCCTCTGTTATTTGGAGCATCATTACACAGCTCCTCTTATCCTTGTGTTCTGAGCCTATGAGATACTGTACTGCTTTGGCTTTTCATCGTCCCTGCATTACTGATACCCAACACGACATCAGCTGTCTGTGCTTGTTATACCCTCGCTGGTAATAATGGTGAGAGGCAGAAGCAAGCATTAATAGAAGAGATGACATGTAGAGAGAGAGAGAGAGAGAGAGAGAGAGAGACCATGAATGTGTACTTTGCATGTGAGTGTGAAGAGATACAAATAACCAGAAATCATACGAGCTCAATTGCCAATGATTACAGTTGCTGTCAGGAGAATTGCTCAGGGCTTCACAAAGATGATTAAAAAAAAATTATACACTGTTCTGTTACATTGACTTACATGTAACAGGCTCACATGGCATCTGGTTGGGGAGCGTGGATGTGATAATACATTCACTGGCAGCCACCATCCAAATGAAGGTGAAAATCCACCTTCATGGCTGCTGTGCTGCACATCCAAAAAGATACCATCAAAATTTCCAGCACAGTATGTGTGAGTGAAGGTAATGAAAGAAGAATTTGTCACTTCATTATCGTGTGTGCCACGCGTGAAAAGAAAGCGTTCGCTTTCTGAGCCTGCTTTTGATTTATTTTTATTTTTCAAGTCGTGCTAACACACATTTTAGTTTACACACTGTATATGTCTGAAAAAAACATTGTTTTAGATATCAAAGATATGGAAGGATATAATGGAACATTTCTAGTTCTAGGTCTAACAGATGAGTTTTGCCTAAGCTTTGAATAGCTTTAGTGAAATACAAATTTTCAGGAAAAATTACATGCTTCTTCAGCATGCATGTGATTTAGACCTGATACTTCAGAAGAAAATGCTTGTTTGTTTTTTTCAGAAATCAGAGCAATCCCCTGCTGTTCATTTATTCCTTACACCGACAGGATTAGGGCTCTGCAACACAACTACAACAAAATCAAGGGAAGGAAATGGTATCCAAGGATCACTGACTAGGTCTGAACTGATTAAAGTTGAAGAAGTAGCCTGTTAACGAAGCAGCCTTCTGCTCCAGAGACTTGTAACCCGATAAATAAAGAAATTGGTATGTGTGCCAGTTTCAATTCAGTGGAAGGTCATTGTGTGGGTGTGCAGTTTCTTTTTTTTATTTGCTTTGTCTATACACATGTTCATTATCTCGTCTATATTCCTGCTGTGCAAAAGTCATTCATCTAAAGGGAGTACGCTGTAAGATGAAATGAATTATATGTACTGTATGTATTTTCATTTATACCAAATGTCAAAAGTTAACAATATGAATCCCTAATATTATATAAACAAATAAAGAAAAGGGTTTCAAATGTAATTTATGCAGACCCTCAACAGAACACTTGCAGTTTCCAGGAACTCACACAGCATTAAATTATCACTAACTACTACTTTGCCCCTTCGAAGCAAAAACACAGAGAGAAATCTAAACACGGTGTAACTGACTTCACAACACATTTTAAAGGCAAATCTGCACAGCCAAGCAACTATTTGCAATTCATACGGACCACCTTCTACTAAAATCAATCGCCTAGATATTTTCTGTTCTCGAGCACAACCTTGTTTCACACAATCTACAAGTGAGACATTATGTTAAATGCATAACAGTGAATTTGCAAATGCTGGAATTGAATAAATCCACCCTCATCTCAATTTCTGAAGTGCTTTCTAAGCCCTCTAAGGCATGATAAAAAGGCATTTTTACAAAGCAGCATTTGGTCATAGTCTCATTTGGTCACCACCTATGATGGCTAAACTACATTGTTTGCAACTGCAATTGCTAGATGGACAAATTGCCAAAACATTCTGTCACTCATCCTGCAACTAAGGATGACCTTGGTTGGAAAAAAAAGTATTTGCACCAGCTGGTAATGTTCAAAGCTTTTCATCTTCATTCTTCCAGCTATCATTTCTCCTCCTAAGCATTTACCTGATTACCGATCCTCCTCCTGTCTGACATCTAAAAGAATAAAGATTTTCCTCTCAATGATAAAATTAGAACAAAAAGACACTCATTGACATCCTGCTGTGCGCTGTAAAGCAGTCACTATCATTTGTTTTATGTCAAACAGTCGGAGATGTACGCCAATACTCACTCTACCAAAGCATAACTAATCCTGAATTAGTTATGCTAGGTTACTGACCAGGTCACAGTGAATTGTGATGTATAAGGTAATAACCTGTCTTTAAATCAATAACTGCTGTAATTAAAGCGGACCGCTTTAATCAGATGAAGGAGGGAGCGTGCGTGAAGCCATGCGTGCATAGCCATTATTCAGCTAGTTACAGCAACAGTATTTCACAATGACTCAATGATCAGGTGGTTTTATGCTCAAAGGACAATGTGAATGTTGCTACTACAGTATATTTATTCTGTATATTTCATTAAACCCACTATTATAGACCCTCTTTAGCCCACTCGGTTTCCAAAATACAAGGTTCTCAAGCTGGATTCAACCGGATTTACTTTTCTGTTCTGCATGCCAAGTGTGTTAACAGTGTGGCAGAGCCTATGAGACAGGTAAAGAGATCTTGTAATGGTAATACTGTGCGTGCTCTGCATTTAAAGAAGCACTAGCAAGGCCCTCTCCAAGCCTATATTACCTTGTGTGGTGCATAATAATACTGCATTTACATCAACCCATTTCGACAGCCTTTAAAATGGCATGAAAGCCTGAAGCACACTGCACATTGCGCAAAGGTGGGCCTAGATGTTTCAAAGACCCTGTTATTGGTATTCACGTCCCCCACTTATATATGTACATAGTTATCCCATTAGAGTGGCAGGGGTGATCATCCATATCCAAATGTATCCGTTTTCTGATTCTGGGTTGACTCCAGTCATCACATCACTTTAAATAATGTTTCAGTGGGAGTTCTTCCTTGTTTTTCAGTGCAAGGTTGGAATCAGTAATTTACATTTGTTTCTTTCTTTATTTTATTTTGTCCACAGTGTAGGCGAAGGGATGCTATTTGAGACTGCATGGTGACTAAGGCTTATATACACAGAAAAACAGGGAAAGAATATGTGAATTTAATCTTGATTGGCCATTCAGGAAACAAGTATTCTTGCAGCATGTGAGGTCATTGCCCTCTTTTGAGCAGATCTGTAATATTTGTCACTAAATGGCCAATCAAGATTAAATTCACAATTTGCACAAGAGAGAATTATGTCATAGAAAAATTTTATGAATGAGGCAGACTGGGGAGGAAGAAAGCAAAAGAGAGACGGCACGAATCCAGCAAGAAATCATAAGAGAGAGAGAGTGCTGTAAGAAAGTTGGGACAACAGTGCAGCAGTACACTGCAGTATCGTGTTAATGGTGTGTTTACGGCTCCTGCTCCAGGCGCTGTCAGGCTACTCTACAAAGCAAGTAATGAGTCTACTCCCTAATTTACTCACCTCAAGCCATCTAAACAATTTATGAGATAGCCTCAATGTTTGCCTACAGAGCGTGGACAAACTTCACCTTGTATTTACAGGAGAGCTTGTACCTTGTGTTTTTCACCTTCACCCTGTGAGGTGGGATTTAGATTTTTAGTTATTTTGAGCGAGAGAGCAGATGTGCACACACATGAGAAAACATTGAGCTAAGTGTGTTCTATCTGCTGGAGGGGTACGGAATGGAAATGTGAGAGTGTTGTAGCACACATAAAGATGTGAGGTGTGACATTTTGGTTGTAAAAACACTGAATAAAGCCTTTAGAGTCTACACACAAACCCTTCACTTCAAGTGGAATATGGCACATATGGTGGATTATTTATATGCGGTCACACACAAGCTGATTTTACAGGACTCTACCAAACGTGCATTGGAAATAGGTTGAACATTCTTCCTGTTTTGCTTGGAACAGCCTCCAAAACTTAAACCATTTGTCCTGCTTTTTACTAAACACATTAAAAATCTATTAAGTTCTTCTTCTCTATGAATCATTAATCCCACCATGCAGCTCCAGTTCCTTGATTCTACAGACTGTGTAGCCACATCAAAATGCAATCATGTAGGAAAATGGTGCTTTTTTGTAAATTCATGTCAGACATTTTGATAAAGAACTGACCAGAAGGTGTGACGGTCTAGGCCACAGCCCAACAATGTATGTATTTCAAGGCGTATAACAACAAAAACCCCATTCTAGAGAACACTAACCTTTTTTACAACCTTTTTACAAATTGCTCATTTGAAGCCCATAGATTATATGCTCTCTCATGTGAAAGGGGCAGCAGATCCCCGCCCCTAGCCGTATTACTCTGCCAACTGTACATGCACAGTAGCCATTACCTGCTAAGCCAGCAGTGTTCATCCAAGCATGTCAGGACTGGCTGTGATGTAATTAAGACCTGCTGGATGGGCCTTTCACCTGCCTCCTCCTCATTGGTACTGTATAAGTAAATTATCACACCATAGGGAATTTACTCTAAGTCACATGTCCGCTTCCTCATCCCACATGTAGGTACAGTACAGTTACTGTGTGCATGTAATATATGCACACACCAAGACAAACAAAGACATACAACCTCAAACCTGCGGGCTTCTCCCACACAAAATAATATTCAATGATATACCCAGACATAACACCAATGTGCAAATACTACCACAAAAGCAGCAGCCTACACACACAGTGCTACAGCCGCAGGCTTCATACACCCAGGCACTCCAGCTGTGCTCAGAAGATTCCTCCCTCCCTCTCAATCACGCCACACTGATTTTAAGGACCTGCCGCTTGGCAGCTTTTCATTTCATGCAATTACGTCTGAAAGCACTGCTTATTTCTGCTAAGCCCGTGTCACAACTGGGTAAACATTTTGTTCCTGCTGCACGATGATCATCATACACTCAACAAAAATATAAACGCAACACTTTTGTTTTTGCTCCCATGTTTCATGAGATGGACTTGAAGATCTAAACTTCATTCCAGATACACAATATTACCATTCCTCTCAGACATTGTTCACAAATCTGTCTAAATGTGTGATAGTGAGCACTTCTGCTTTGCTGAGATAATCCATCCCACCTCACAGGTGTGCCACATCAAGATGCTGATCTGACATCATGATTAGTGCACAGGTGTACCTTAAACTGCCCACAATAAAAGGCCACCCTGAAATGTGCATTTTGTTTCTGCTTTATTGGCGGTCTGGGGACTCAGAACCAGTCAGTATCTGGTGTGACCACCATTTGCCTCATGCAGTGCAACACATCTTCTTCGCATAGAGTTTATCAGATTGTCTATTGTGGCCTGTGGAATGTTGGTCCACTCCTCTTCAATGGCTGTGCGAAGTTGCTGGATATTAGTGGGAACTGGTGCACGCTGTCGTATACGCCGGTCAAGCACATCCCAAACATGTTCAATGGGTGACATGTCCGGTGAGTATGCTGGCCATGCAAGAACTGGGACATTTTCAGCTTCCAAGAATTGTGTACAGATCCTTGCAACATGGGGCCGTGCATTATCTTGCTGAAACATGAGGTGATGTTCATGGATGTATGGCACAACAATGGGCAGGATCTCATCACGGTATCTCTGTGCATTCAAAATGCCATCAATAAAATGCACCTGTGTTCTTCGTCCATAACAGATGCCTGCCCATACCATGACCCCACCACCACCATGGGCCACTCGATCCACAACATTGACATCAGCAAAGCGCTCACCCACACGACGCCACACACGCTGTCTGCCATCTGCCCTGAACAATGTAAACCGAGATTCATCCGTGAAGAGAACACCTCTCCAACGTGCTAGACGCCATCGAATGTGAGCATTTGCCCACTCAAGTCTGTTACGGCGACGATCTGGAGTCAGGTTAAGACCCCGATGAGGACGACGAGCATGCAGTTGAGCTTCCCTGAGACGGTTTCTGACAGTTTGTGCAGAAATTGTTTGGTTATGCAAACCAATTGTTTCAGCAGCTGTCTGAGTGGCTGGTCTCAGACGATCTCGGAGGTGAACCTGCTGGATGTGGAGGTCCTGGGCTGGTGTGGTTACTCATGGTCTGCGGTTGTGAGGCCGGTTGGATGTACTGCCATATTCTCTGAAACGCCTTTGGAGACGGCTTATG
Organism: Parambassis ranga; assembly: GCF_900634625.1. NCBI lineage: Eukaryota > Metazoa > Chordata > Actinopteri > Ambassidae > Parambassis > Parambassis ranga. Next base: position 9,816,166 of record NC_041039.1, on the reverse strand, counting down.
GTGGAGAAATGAACATTCAATGCACGAGCAACAGATCTGGTTGACATTCCTGCTGTCAGCATGCCAATTGCACGCTCCCTCAATGCTTGTGGCATCTGTGGCATTTTGCTGTGAGACAAAACTGCACATTTCAGGGTGGCCTTTTATTGTGGGCAGTTTAAGGTACACCTGTGCACTAATCATGATGTCAGATCAGCATCTTGATGTGGCACACCTGTGAGGTGGGATGGATTATCTCAGCAAAGCAGAAGTGCTCACTATCACACATTTAGACAGATTTGTGAACAATGTTTGAGAGGAATGGTAATATTGTGTATCTGGAATGAAGTTTAGATCTTCAAGTCCATCTCATGAAACATGGGAGCAAAAACAAAAGTGTTGCGTTTATATTTTTGTTGAGTGTATGTTGCAAGAAGCCATGTGACAGTCGTAGTGCAGGTACTGTACATAAATTATGCATGAAATATAGAGAACAAACTAATGCCTATTTGAATTTGCAGGTATTTAAATCCCCCAAGAAATAAAAATAACAACAACTAGGTTTTAATCTGTTTTTATATTATATGTTTTGCACTGAACATTAGAATTTTTGAGTTGGTGTTGATCAGTGGGTGCTACCTGCTCAGGCTTTCTGAGCTGACCAATACACTCAGACTAGAACACTAGTAAAATGTAGAAACAAATAGCATTATTTGTTGTTTCATGGCAATTCTGACAGACTTGAAGAGTTCTGTTTCTGGAACCCATGCAGACCTAGAGAGGGGAAGCTTTTTAAGCCCATGACTACCTCAATCATAAAAGTTGGATGAAATACACTTTCTACAGTTGAATGAAAATATTGTTTGGCCCGGCAGCTTCTGTCATCGCTTAGTGTTTGGATCTGTTATCCACCGATGTCAGGCCACATGGCAAAAACCTTGGGGTGATATTTGCGCTCTGAAATTTGGCAAACAGATCAGCTCAGTGAAACATTTGTCCTTTTACCACAATCATATAATCATAGCCACTGCAGGCTTCCTCATACGAATCAGGTATTGATTATAGCACAAAAGGGGAAAAAAACATGACATTACACAAACACAAGCCTCTTTACAATAGTTTATAAAAATCGGCTGTTTGTCTTTACACCTCTGCATGTTCTCTGAAAACATCCCCCACAGCAAACCACAATCCCCTGCAGCACTGTTAGGCCCCCTCAGATCCTCCCACTGTGGACGTGATGGGCTTTCACCATAGCAGCACTGAGAACGCAACAGCCTCCCAGAATACATAAGGTTGGTTCTCTTGTGTATTTAAATAATCATCTTTATATGTGCTTGGATTTCTTTGTGGTCCGTAATATTCGACCTGAGTATTTTGGTTCCTTTTATATATACACAATAGACAATCCTGAACACAAAATAGCAGTATAGCAGAACAGTTTCAGGGGGGAAAGGGGGGAATGCAGCAGCAGTAGAAGGGAAATAAAGTTGTTATTTTGAATTCTAGTCTCTCTTTATCTCTAACCTTTTCTTTATCCTCTGCTCTTCTTCTGTGTGTAACTTTAAAATCAGGATGGTAGGATTTCCATGGCTCATTTGTTAAATCTCCAATGTGCGTCCAGCAGACAACACCACAAGCACCAGCCTCTGTCCTGACCTTCTAGCAGTCTCAGAAAATTCTTTGTAGATATTTAAACAGCTAGAGGTTATCCAGAAGGAAAGCTGGTATCCTCTATCCAGACTGGCTGAAAGGAGACAGAAACAGTATTTCTACAGTGCAGAGGGAGGCTGCACTCAACTGGCTCAAAGTTATTTCTAAGGAACCTCATTTGACATTTGGGTGAGTTTTACTATTTCTGGACACTGTATCCAAACTTAACCTTGGGCAAGCCTGATTTCCTGCCTTTTAAGTTAACTTATGAAGCATCACAGGACTCAAACTTGGAAGGAGTGAAATCCGCATTTTCTTCATACCCTCACTGTCCTTAAACTTTCCCCTCCAGCAGTCAGTACAGAAATATGTATTTTATTCCTGATCCATATCACATTCACAACTATCTTAGTTCAGTATTTGCCCCCACACAGAGGGGATTGAAACATGGTCCAAATGGATCCATCAGAAGTAGTCTGCCTTTAAAAAATCAAAAATCTGCTTGTTTGCTTTATAAATCAAGCTTTTTACTGCTAATTAAGTTTATTATATTTATTAACAGCTTTGCCACAACATTCCTCAAAACAGATGCTGTAATCTGAACTACTAATCTAAACGATGATCTAGGAATAACTTGAGCACATAACCTATTCATCATATAATATAGCCTGGTTAATCTAATATATTCAAGGACATAGACAGCCTTACACAGTGCTATGTCTCCTATGGTGCTATGTCTCCAACTGAACTATGTTATTATATACATTATTATAATGTGGTCAGCATGATGTACTCTTGTCACACAGACATTTAAAGTACCGTATTACCCAGAAACATGGGGAGAACCTGCTTCATTCTCACCTGGACATGGTAGGAATTCCATTTTACAGCATAATTTCAAATGATAAAAGGAAATCTGTTTGATCACAGATACCATGTGAAGGCGCTGAGAGGTGGAGTAAGAGTCTTGTGGTGCCTTTTTACATGAATGTAAAGCAGAGCTAACAAATGTGTGCTGTAACCCCTTAAGAAATTCAAAAGGGATTTAAAAAACAAATCTCATTTAGTTGGAACCACAGTTATTCTAAAGGCCATGGTCATTGGTCACAATGCTACATTAACAGAATAAGCTCTTTGATTACAAACCAGTCAATGACCCTTGAGGAGGGCCTCAGTCACGCTGCCCCCTCAGTGCTTCGGTGACAAACGTTGCAGCCACCAACCAAGGCCGACCAGTCTCAACATTCATTTTGGCTTGTCCGCAGGCAAATGGAGGACATGGCACTTTCTGATTACTTTATATTGACTCTTCCCTCTTATAGCCCGAAGCGATGGGAGTCCAAAGAGGCGAAAAAAAAGCACTTCCACAGACTTACTGTTAGGTCCAACATATACAGCACAAACTTCTGTATAGATGCTGTATAGAAGTGACTCAAATCTTCAAATATGGAATTGCTCACTATTTACTACATACGTCTGCAGTTTACACTTTTTGAGAAATGCACATGGTGATTTAATTTTCTCAAAGCAAAATAACTAGCTACAAACAAAACTGCTACTACTAAAATGCAGGATGTGGATGTAACAAAAATCCTGGCATGAGTCATCTTTTGGAAATGTAAGAACAACTCATCATATGAGTACAATGTTTCTAAATGTATTCACTTTAACAAGTATCCATGAAGACTGCAGGTTCACTGCATCCAATGACTTGCTGCTCTTCCATTTAACACATGTGAAGTACACATTTCTTATACTGGAAATGTCTCACACCCCAGGGTTTAATTCTGAGTGGTATGTTTTCTATACATTGTGTGAAATATTTTATTCACAGGGTGCAAGCTACTTCTCACATAAAAATGAATCTATACCCACTGCAAGCAGGCTTAAAACAGTGCAGGCACCAGGCCTGTGAGTGTGAGTTCAGAATACCTAAGGGTCCGCTGGAGTGTCTAGATGCCTTCTCCTCACACCTTTGATTACTGCATATCTAACCTTCTGACCTGGCAGCGCTTTGATCAGGGCAGACTCTAAGATGCTGGATGTGTGGACCCACTGCTGCTGCCTATACACGACCACTCCATCACACACTCTGACACTAAATTATAAATTATGTTGTGCGTATGTATGTGTGTGTGTGTGTGTGTGTGTGTGTGTGTGTGTGAAGAAAGTGTCTCAGAGTTCTTTCAGTATTGGTTAAAGCTGTGAGGGGACATGCTCAAAGAGCATTTTTTTCTGCTCTGCATAGTAATTACCCTCCAACTCAAAGTCTTCTGGAGTTCATGCACATGCTGACTGGAGATTTTCTATTATGAAGCAATCATCATAGGCTGAAAAACACTGTACACTATATGAGAATTTTATTTATCTTGCCCCGTTAAAGCAGCAGATATATTTTGTTTATCCCAGCATACATTTTACTACAGCTCTGCCAAGTCATAAACTGTGAAGGACACATTAAAGATGGACGTGCCAGCTGTGTGACGCGCCTCTCATCAGCTCCGTAAACCCTGCAAATGGCTGGCAAAGCCCCACTAAGATTTCAAACAGAATTCACTAGGCATCACTGAGACATCCATTGCTGCATTCTTAAATAAATACAAATGAATAATCAAGAGGGCATGAAAAATACATCTAGGAGTTACATGCTCTGTATCCACAGATGGATATAGAAAAATTCTTGGCAAAAATAAGGCCATACACACAGACACACATACAGCATGCACTCATGCAGTCTGTCAATGGTTAGATAATGACAAGAAAAAACGGACGCAGACTAAAAATGTTACAAGCTCATGAGGACATCTAAGTGCATTTAACAGAAAAGATACAACGCAGAGAGCAACATGAACATCTTCTAGCATCTGGATTGCGTAACACTGCAAGTTAATCTTACCTCAGGCAGCCTTTTGCCATTCACTGTACAAATGGCAGCAGTAATCCTTAAGTGACTGCAGCACTGCTATATTTAAAACTGTCTTTTTTTTTAGAGAATTCTAGTTAATCATGAACTGGGATTCCCCTTGGTTTATAATAAAAGCACATCTGTTGAGTTGCTAGGGAGAAATGGAAAAAGGACATTGCAATTTGGAAAAAAAATATATATATACAGAAATCTGCCAAGAGTATGTAAAGAAATTATTTTTATTAGTCAAATGTTCAATAAAACAGGGATGTTTGCAAATAAACTGCAGCAGTCCAGTCTGGACTAATGTAGAGTAGACAGCAGCACAGATGAAACAATTGGGTTTCAAAGAGATTCAGACTACAGGACTACTGTAGGAAACCTCCTCTGTTCCTCTGTTGGAGAGATTCATTATCGGATGCATATATTATGTCACAATCCTGTTCTGACTCATGAAGCCAGTGTGTGGGCATTTAAACCAGAAAAAAATGGGAGGCATAACACTGTTTCTGTATGAAGAAGCAGGACAGCTAACAGTATTCCAAAAAGAGGTTCAGTTTCAGTTAGTGCAGCAGTAACAGATAAAATGAAAATGCAGAAGGACTCACTCGCAAAGCACGAGATAAAAGCTAGAGAAAGACAAACAAAGCATATATACTATATATTTATCTCACCTATTGCAATATGTGTTTGTTCGCAAATACAAAAGCAAAGCACTTAACAATTCCCTCAAAACACCAGGTAGAATGCATACAGTATATTTAAATGTCCTCTTTTTCCAGAAGAGGTAGGGATGGTCAGATTCAAAGGCCTGAGTGCCATCCCAGGGACAGGGAGGGGCCCTGAAGAAGCATTTCACTGTATACACAACTTGTATTATCACAAATGCACATCCTCCTCCAGCCATTTCATTGATCACTAGAGAAACGTGATTATTTTCGATTGCTTGTTGCAGCCATATAGTTCGTTAGTTCAATATTCTTTCGTGTTCTTGACTAAAAGCTGATAAAGCTGCCCATACATACACAAAATGTGTGGCTATCTGTTTTTTTGCTTCATCATTTTATTGGCTCAGACTGTCTTTCAGTAGCTTGCATGCATTATGCAACATCCACGTTTGGCAATTGTAACAGCTCACTGCTTTGTTCCAATATTGCTCTGCATGCAGCTTGCATTACAGAACATTCATATCACAGTATAATGTAGTTGTTTTTCAACACAACAACTCTCCTCCCGTTTCTCAACAAATGCGCATTTTATTCGATTTTATAATGTGAGTGGTAACTCTAAGTTGTGAGTAAATCAGACAAATAAAATGGAAATACAAACTGAATTTATTATAAGGGAGTTCCCATAACAGGCTCTTTATACTGTTAGTCAGTGTAGCCTTAAACTGTAAGTTTGTAGGAGTAAATAGGAATATACACAGTGTGGAAGGAACAGCACCGTCAACCTTACTGTAGAAGACATTACTTTACCTTAAAATTAACCATGTGTACTGTCTGAATAATATTATAATTATATAATGTTTCTCCCAAACAAAGAATGCAAACAGATTTTTGTGTCCAAAACATAAAAGATACATTGTTTTTTTTTTCTCCTTACAGTAACTCATGCATGCACGAAGCATGGATAAACAAAGTAAAAACTGAAATTGAGACATATTTCCTCTGAATTTTATAGAACCTGGTTTTAGCCTGTTATTAATCCCTAACTGTGTCATCCACTGCAGTGTATTCATCACAGCACAATATGTCTAAGAGGGATGTGTTACCCTTTATTGTCGGTTTTAACTGTGACAAAGGTGCTAGAGCTGAAAAAGACCTAATGAATAATTAATTCTGGATCATGCAGATGAGGCACTGACTGCTTGATGACTGCTAGCAAAGTGAACAGATTATTCTCTGAGTCACCTACCATGAATTCAACAGTCCAAGCTCCCATCGTACTTTCAAGGTCACTGCAAGCTCCGAACAACCAGCATCTAAAATTCCTTAGATGTCTTCAAAGTATTGACCCTGACCTACATCTGCATTCAGAGTGCTTCCCCTAAACAGGTTCTGTAAAGGTTTTTTTGATGAAAGAGCATAAACAGAACATATAAAGTTGGCCTTCACATCACATCACAACCAAGACTGACCGTAGAGCTCACTGTGAAGATGCACTAGGTGTTGATTAATATAATATGTTCTAGCTAAAACATCTGAATTGATCAAAGTTTAAGTGAAAATATGGTTAGATTAAAAAAAAAATTTAAATCTGATTTTTACAAAGAAAATAAATGTAACCATGGCGACTGTAAAAGCTGCTTTGTACGGCCGTACATTTACCCTGTTTTATGTTATGTAAGATAGCAAGCAACATAATTGTTGCGTGCGTAATTCCTTCTTTATTTAGCGCTCTACCTAGTCCCATAATCTGGCATCATTGTCTGATATTACTGTTACAGTGCTGTGGGTGCATGGCAGCCATTTTGAGTGAAGGTCGGGCATCTGTTGCACAGAGATTAAGGAAGATCAGAAGAACACAAACGCTTTCAATCTAGGTTTCAGTAGGAAATGAAATGACCTCCCTCCATGAAAGTTTTAGCTCAATCTATGACGTCATTAGAGGCCACATCTCTTCTTTTTCACTCTTTCTCCGTCTCCCTTCCCTGGAGCGGCTTTGTTTTAGGGTTGAGTACTCTTCACTCCAAAAAAAGCCTCTGAACAAGAAAATGTGAACAAAGCAGGTTTGGTTTCACTGTCCTCACTCACAGATGCTCACCTGAATTATTTTTTTCTCCCCTGAGAGGCTTCCTCCCACCTACTCTTCTTATGGTGTATGTTATATGTGAACAACTAGAGTAGTAAGTTATTTATTTATTTATTTATTAAAAAAATACTACAATTAGAACAAACAGGAACTAGAAAGCTGGCATTTGTTCTGCACTTTCTTTATCTGATGTGGAAATAAAATTCAGTTGGCTCCCTCAAAAACAGACAATAGCACAGTGGAGGCCAACGCTTGGCATAAATTCTGTCATCACTGTTAATCAAGCATTTTGGCTGCTAGTTGTACACAAATACATCAATACAAAAAGTTCAAACTGACGACTACAAAAGAATTATAATTCCAGTTAAATTACCCCGTTTTAATGATAATAAAACATGTTAATTGTCATTGTCTCCATTTTTTACCGTCCACAGGAAGGTCAGCCACAGAGCTACTGGTACAGTCTAAAGCTGGCAGGGATCAGTGTCTTGCTGAAGGATGCTTAAGCAGGGCGATTGCTTACCAACACGGAAGCTTAAACCCCGGATCCTTCAGTTGAGGGACGGTTTCCTTTTCACTATGGCATCCTGCCACCTCTGAACACCATGCAGCAGGGCTGGCTACTGTGGCTTCTGTCTAACAGATAATTCTGCTGGAACATTTGAAAGTCCATTTACTTGCAGGGAAGCTTTGGAGGGAGTGCTTTGTACAAAGCAGAAAAGGCCATCAATTTGATTGCTATAACAGCAGAAGATAGAACCACAGCTCATAAATGTTTTGAAAAGGTTTGTGTCAGTCAAAGTGATTATAAAAAACTAAATAAAAACCACAAATATCTAATTCAATTGCTACACCTCTGGTCCATTCAAGTTTCCATCAGTAAGGTTTACAAAGGAAGATGAACTACCGGCACTCTGACTGAAATCCAAACCACAAATACAACACCATGTATAGATTTTATTATTCAAGTGACCTTTATGTAGGACATTTACCTCTGTATAGAGTATACACTGCCTTTGATTTAGTATAATCTGGCTCATAAATAGTGTAATTCCTATAATGTGGTTTTCTAGGCCAACAGAATTCTGGTGAAACGATACGTACCATGTTATTTTAATATGCATTAATTTAAAATGTGCATTTTTTTCATAACAGTTTTTATATTGCACTGACTAACCACATGTCTCTTGTGTGGTACTTGTCATATGGTTTATGGGTTTCTGAGGTGCTGAACAGACGGATTCTACAGAGTGCACTTTACACACAATACGTCTTCAGTTTGCTGCACTGTTCTTCGTCATTACTGTTGAAGTGGTTTTTGTAATAGCTGTTACTTAAACCCTGATTGTAAGAAGGGCCAAAGTTGTCTAATCTGATCTCTCTTAGCTTCTGTCATTTGCTCATTACTTCCTCAGTGTGGCATTCACCACCATATGTTGCTGTATCTTGAGGTGATGTTATCGTGGGGCAGCCATGGCGCTCCTCTGCTGAAATGGTGTTGTGGTGAGATAATCTCTCCCCGTGTCACTGTTTTGTCAAAAATGTAAGACAAGCCTTAAACCTTTTCTTTAAACATCAACAACAAAGTGGGGGTTTGCTTTTTCCACTGACAGTCTACATGACTTTTCATTTTGGTTGACATTTTCTTTGACTTTCTGTGTCACCTCTCATGTCCCACTAACAGTATAAGAAAGGGAAGTGAACTGTAAACAACATGCTGCTACTTTTGCTTCAGGTGGTGCAATTTTTGGTGGTGTTATGTATTCTAAGGAGGTTCCACTTTTGTCTAAACCTTGTCCTTAAATGTCACAATGAGCTGTTTCCCCATGCCTTCCTTGTTATGCAAAGGTATTTTCATATTTCATCAGTTTCCTTGCTTAAAACATCAGATATTTGATGTTTTACCACTTGTTTTTTTCTTTTATGTTGTTCATAAAATGTTGATGTTGATGCTTTTGAGGGTCAGATTAGTGCCTGAAAAGCAGTGTCAGACAAGAAAGAAGAGACACAAGAGGTTCATTCGAAATTCAGCCAGACACCCACATCATACTGTAGTCAATAATACAGCAATAAAAATGGACTCTATTTAAACATTCCTGCTCAGGCAAAAAGTCATTTCAATGGGCAGACTAAAAACTAAGCTTATACTGGAGTCAGAGCATCATAAAAGTGTTTTTCAGTGTTATCTATGGACATATGACAAGACAGTTAATAGAGCGTTACATTTAACAGATCTTATGAATTCGCTTTGTAGCCGATGCCAGTGAATGGCAAGTTAGCAGTAAAAGTAATCAGATGTTGAAAGACCTTTAACATCCTGCACACCAGCACAGGTGTAATCAGTTATCTGCCATTAAACCTCTGCTAAACCTGAATCTCTGTTGAGAACAGGCCTTTATCACAGCAGGTATTTTGCATTAGCAGAAGAAACACAGGTGAAACTAATAACATCTATGGAGGGTCAGTTCAAATTTCCAGTCCCCCAGGGCCGTAACGCTGAGCCTTGACGTTGCTAAAACTAGATGAAACACATCCATTGCCTATGTCAAAAAAATAAAAGCAGTGTAGATATGTGAACACAATGTGTCTCTTTTCACCCAGGTGGGAACAGACATCCAGCAGCCAGCCCTTTAACCTTAAAACAAACATATTGATGGCTAAAGCACAAAACCACCTATCTGCAGGAATTTCCTATTTCCCCAAGGAACAAATACATTGTGTCATTATGTGTTGTGTGATATAGTCCAAAAATAGTGTATTATATATTTCTTTTTTTACTTTTTCTCACAAAAGTACATTTTTCAGATAGGAGGTTTTGTGTTTAGATCCTTAGCATCACATGAAAATAGCACTGCTGGCAACAGACAACTGGGTGCTAGTGTTTGTTATGCTATGTACCCAGGTGTAGATAGCACTACTGGCTATGGACACCTGCATGCTAACAGCATCTGCTGTAACTGAATAATTAAGATCCACATTGCCTTTGTGAGCAACCTGTGAATGTTGAATATATATATATATATATATATATATATATATATATATATATATATATATATATGAAAATAGAAATGAGAGAGGTCTTTTTTTATCAAACAGTCTGCACACACGTAGAGACCTATGAAGAGGTCTAATGAGCCAAAATAAGTGAAAACATCTGTGTGGGTGCACCATGGGGGTGTGAGCCTTTAAATAAATGACATAGGTAGATGCGTGTGTAGGCGTAAAGATGGCATTTAGGGAGATCAGCTGCTGCTCAGCTGATATAGAGGGCATAAATGACTGGTGCTCCTGTCTGAACCTGTGAGCTCTATACCTCCTTCCTCATCTACTCACTCCTCACTCGTTCTTCGCACAGTGACCTATGAATCAATAAAGGCCACCATTACTGAGGGTGGTTTAGATGAGATGAGGAAAAAAGAGAGAGGAGGCTTCTGGAGGATCTTAGAGGCAAGATGCAGTTGTGTCATTTTTTTTTTTAATCACAGACTAACACCACTTCACTTATTGATCGGTCACTATAGCCGTCCTGATTGGACTGTAAAAGGAGTGTAAAAGCTTGATGAAAGACTATGACTGTACAAAGCTCACCATGAACAAGACAACAGCATCAACAGTGGGCGTTGCATTATTCCTCCTACCCCATTACAAAGCCAAAAGTATTAGATGTGTGTTCATCAGTTTTACAAATGAATCATGAAATTGTTTACCTTTTCCTAATTAACCAGCCTTCATTATTCTTACAATGGTCAAGCTTAAAAAACTGCACTTGTACACTTTCACAACCAAACAACCATAGACTGAATTCAGAGCTTTTACAGCTCTTATGTAGCCTCTTCTACTTTATTTTTTTCCTTTCAGCAATGAAAGGATATTTTATTATATTATATTTATTTTGTTTTAGTTTGAGAACTCTGCTATTGATCTACCATCAATAATGCAGCAGACATCATAAATCACTGTGTGTCTGGACAAAAAACACTTTAGATATCATTTGTATTTTCCTTTCTATAAACTTCAGTGCTGGAACAGTATCAGAATAATTGAGATTAATACAAATTAAATGTTGAAATCAATACAAATTCAGCTTCACCTTCCCCCAATATTAAAGACTTTCCGAACTCATAATCTAACCTGAGCTGTGCAGTTCATTGAAAATCGACAATCCTGATGATCATCAGTGCCATAAGTGTCTTAATGCACTTAAACTTTAATCACACTGCATGCCTGTTAGAAAAAGTATTGATCAATAGCCAAAGATGTAATCCCTTATTATTACACAAGGTTGAATACACTTGGATGATATAACGTACCTCATTCACTCCCCGCTGTGGCAGTTTATTGTGCATGTATGGATATATGGCACAAGTTTGATATAAAATAGGATTAATAGTTCACAGCCTGACTAACAAAATACGAAAATGATAGAAAAAAACATCAGTCAGTGCAACAACAAGCCTGAGACACATTAGCTACGCAAACACAAGCTCTGAGATAACAAAACATGTCCACACAATACACTGCACATTCATGATACATGTCTACCTCTCTGCAAGAATTGCTTTTTAAAAGTATTTTCCATTACTTATTTGAATTCAAAAATATCTGGGAAGGGTTATACAGTAAAGTGGAAAAATACAAGATGTTGACAGCCTTTCAGGAGTAAAGGCCACAGGCGATTAAGACCTTGCCTGCAGAAATGGTGCAGCTGAGTCTGATCACTTTCAGTCTCTTTCAAAGCAGACTATTATGGATTGTAAAGGTCAAGCTATCACTTGCATAAGGACAAACATTCAGCACCGAATCATATGCTTGTATTACTGCGCTCTCCCTGCATCTTGACAAATTAGATAGTACATTTTTTTTATTACCCAGTTACAGAAAAAAAAGAACATTGTGTGACAATGGGCCCGGACACATCACATTGTTCACTGCTGTTACTAATATGGCTAATTAATGAAGGTGACATGAGACCTCTATAGCTTCAAGCAATGTTATGGCTGAATTGGCGGGGCAGAGGGAGAGCTGACCGGCTCTTTATTCCACATTATTCAAGACTCTGACAACAGCAATAGATCCTGAAACCCTGTAGCTGCCCCTTCACAGATGTGTGTCTAAGCCACTTCTTCATCTCTGTCCTGTGGGGGCCCTCCCGGTTTTGATTCTAGCCTTCAAGTCAGCTGGGATTAGATTATACCTGTGATGCCAGGTGAATGCAATTAACTAGCTCTTAGAATAGAAGATCTATTTGAGTTTCAGTAATTACTGCATCAGTCATGCAGATCTTAGTATTGTGAAAATTATGATTCATTTTAATCATGTTACTTAGTGTCTGTGTTGTAGCATAAACAATGTTTGCAGGTTTATGAATACTTACACTTTAGTGTTAATTAAAAATGTACAGTAAAAACGAACTTTTCTGCCATTTCCTTTGGCTATCAAAGTGATATCATATACAGTAAATGCAGCTTTTCAAATTTTCTGTCCTGGAGAATAATTTAATACATCGTGCAATTAAAGGCCACTTACACTATGCTTCCAATTAAAAACATTTTTGTCTCCGTTTCAGCAGCAGTATCTCTCAAGAAGAACTGATGTTCAGTGATCCAGTTTTAATATTAGAAAGCCAATGCTTGGTTAAGAGGAATTCACTGCACAGATTAATTCTGTCAAACAGCAGTACAACAGTACCTACAGGTACGATATAATCAACACATAAGCAATCTATACGGCATGACGGTATCATAAAAACCAGCCACGCAAAACACAAATCAGCCACATTGCAGTTACAATGTATTTCATGCAGGCTGTATAAAATGGCTCCATTATTATGTGTCTTTGGCTGCAGGTGGAATATAAAGCTGTGTGTGGAGCAGTTCCATCAACACCATCAGCTCAGACAGCCATGCATTAAAACAAAAGCACTCTCTCAAAGACGTGATAGAATAATCCTTTACATTTCCACCCCAAGCTTTGAAGTCAGTAAGACAGTCCAGCTCCTTAAGTCACTAAATATTACCCATACAAAAATAAAAGCGGGCACACATGGGGACATTTTTCAATAGCAGTGATTTTAAAAGTCCTACCCCCCCCTTTCAAAGATTACATTTGCAGGGTTTATTTTCTCATGAGCGCACAATATGTTTCTGACAAATGTCTTGCAGGATAACTGTGCCGACTGTGATTCCCTTTCAATATAGCAACACAATATTTCAACTCTAAAAATACTGCACTGGTATTGTATTATACTGTCTGGAACTGTAATATATATGATTTAATACTCATTACACTAGACTTGTACTTTCCCTCTTGTTTTCATTAAGGAGAACTGATATAAAAGTGCTTTGGAGTATGTCATTTAAACCATGGACTTAATTTTGTGCTCTGCCTATATTCTAACATTGAGACAAATGAACAGTGACAGATGGACAATTACTATTGCTATGCCAAATGACCATATTAAAATGATAACTAGTTATAATCAACACACCAGGGAAACTGTGGCTGCAGGACAGAAATGCATTGATCACTACCTACATCTCTGTGTTAATAGGATCAAAGATATTGACACTGTGCCCAAGAGCCTGTGAGATCCTCACCACACAGAATCTGTCCTCATGGATAGCTGCAATTTGTCTTTCACACAACAATAACACCAAGAAAAACCACAACGGCAAAGCTCTGAGATAAGGCGCACTTTCTCCCTAAGGTGTGGGAGAATAGATGGCCATGTGTGTGCCTATCAAATTAAGATGAGCAGGACTACTTGAGAATGGAAATGAGGCATAATTGATATGATTTGCAGGGCCACTCCCTATCTGCAGGCTAAGAAACAGAGTGCATCACATGGACGCAGCAATCAAAGAGCAGCAGGAAAGAAAAATCATTTTAAAAATTCTATATTATGGTCTCCCATCCCCCTCATAAACCTCACAAGGATGTTGTTAAGGTGCTTGTGGTGGAGGTGAGAGCAAATCTAATCAGGGGTGCACACAGCATTACTAGCTGTGGCAGAGAAAATTAATGCTGTCAGACAAGGCTACAACCCATGTAAAAATGGCAACACTGAGAGGCTGCAACTCTATAAAATGCCCGCTAGCATTAAAGCTTCTCTTCTGTTGTACATGTAACCTTTTTCATTGAGACTATAGCATTAAGCAGAAAACAATTATTGCCCTTCTGAAAACTTAAAAAACCTGGGTATCATCAAAAAGCAACTAATGTTGGCCCACTGTGGCATATTATTTCATAGCTGATTAACAGTAGATTCAAGTATGGACACTGGATGAGGGCATCAGCCAGTGCAACACATCTCAGTCATAGGCAGTTTGGAAACCTGATGCTGCTGCTCTAATGGTAAACCTTTGTGTATTACAGTGTGTCCCTGAGTACCTTTGTTTCCTGATACTTCATTTCATCAGCTCTGCACACAGTTTGACTTTAGAAGGATGTAATGGGATAAAAAGGTTTCAGCTAACCTGATGGATACAACCACACTTACATCATATGCAGGCATTCTTTTTCAGCCACAAAGTCATGGTACTGTCATTACTATAGGCAGTTGTATAGCTGGTGTTGTGTGTTTTGTCTGCTCTGCTGTATTGTCTATTCTAAATCATCTGTTGGAAGACGTCACTGGCTCACACTATCCATAATGATGAGTCTAGTTGCCAAGGAGCATGCCTAATGTTTTACTCACATCCCTCTGGAATATTAATCCTATCCGAATGGGGCTGCTCTGAGTTTGAATACAATGGTATCCCAGTGGTTTAAGACCCTCAAGAATGGACAGGCACAAGCATTGAAAAGAACAAAACAGACTGAAATAAAAAGACAATAACCATGCAAACATAAGTGTTGAGGTTTTAATTCCATCGGTCACAGAGAGAGGAGCGACTTTAGGCTGCAGTTCAAGGAATTAACAGAAGCAAATACTGCAGCCAACAACACATGATGCAGGCATGTGTTAAATTGCCTCACATTCAGGATTTAAGTGAATCCTCTTTCAATTCTTAAATGCCCTGCAATGATGAGGCCTGAATAGGCTCATAACCCCTCTAAGCACCTGCTGCAATAGCTACCATTACCACACCAAAACCCTAATAGTTGCCACTCTATATCATTATGAAATTGCCTCCAAATGCAACAATGAACACCACTAATATGGTCACTACTTGCTGTTACAAAGTCTACAGTCCAACATCATTGTGGTGAGTCAATGAAGGGTTTAGAGGACAGAGATAATTATGGTCCTGCTCATGTTCACTGCAGTAGGAATCTACTGTATGTTTGCAATACAGCTTGTAGCTCTGTGAGAGGCTTTTGTTTTCTTCAGGAGACCATTGCTCTTTGTCTTCCCATCTTGTTACAGGCTCATCGCTGTGTTCCCCAGATGGATGGCCCAGGCACACCAGGTGGCATCGCCTTGCTGAAGAGCAATTTAACAGTTACCTTACTTCATGCAGACCCAATCACAGGTGAATTTAATCCTGGATTGGACAATATGCAACTAGTCTTTGTTTACAAGGCAAACGCACAAAAAGTGATGCCTGATCTGGAAAGATTCAATTTATAAGGCCGCAGGCAGGGCTGCCCTGACTCCCCGCTCTGATCGACATCATTCCTTTTGCATTTACTCTGAGAAATTGGAATATTATTGACTCGCTAGAAGGTGGCAGAAACAGAGAAATACGTGGAATGCATTTTTTGTCTAGCTCACTGCCACCAGGCTTGGAAGTAAGGACATGTGAGTGATGCATTAAAGCCGCTTGGTTTGACTTGTGAAATCTAGTTCGCCCACTGCACTGATCTATTTTAGCAATCTTGGATTTGCTGAACTTAAATGTCACATTTCAACGATGTGTTCACAGGTATCATGGCTTTTCCTCAGAACATAATACATAAACAAAATACAAATGGCATAAAATACATAAATTCATACATAAATAATAGGTAAAACAATCCCAAATTCCAACTCTCCATAAAATTGTGTCATTTATGGTAGGTGTGAGCTTCTCTTGGATTGTTCTTTCTGGAAATCCAGCCACAGTGTTTTTCCAGCATATCCTCCCCAGTGGCTCTCTTGTCATGCCTGTGCACTAAAAAGTCTTGTCAAATTGTCAGTTGAGAGAAAGGCTACAACATCAATATATTACAAAGCACTCCGGTGCACTTCAATCTGCTCCACATATACAAATGTAGATGTGTGTTTACTCAGCATACAACATCACACAGAGAACTCTCTACTGTTTTGCTTAAAAGCACAGTGCATTCACAAAGTGACGCCTGGCAATGCCATGATTTTAGTAAAACAGGACAAAAATGTAAAATACCACAGCGAATATCAACCAAGGACATGAATAGACACTGTACTTCAAACAAACCATGTGGCCATTTCTATTATTTGCTGCAGCCAGTATGTTTTGGCAGGATTTTGGCAGCCATAACCTCCCTCAGTCTGTATCTCCCAACATGCAATGCATTTGTATCATTTTAAAACATAGTCTTGGCAGGTTGCTGGCCATGAAAACAGCTTCTCCTCCACCTCTATCATACCTCTCTCGACACTCCCTTTGCGAGTACACAAACACACACAAAAAACAAACACACCCACTACTGATACAGCATCAGTGTCATCTGGTCTTTTCAGCATCAGTTCACTAAAGTATCTGTAGTCAAGGCCAGCAAAGGCCACAGGGGATGGAAAGGGTGCTGTCACGCACATCTAAAAATCTTTGATATCCATCCTTATGTGTTTAAAATTTCATACATAACCATTAGCTTGTGGTATGTTGGCTTTTAAAGAGAACCACAGAGGAGGAACCATTAATGTCATTCTGGATGGTCAGGGAATTCTCTGCCATGTGCTGAGAGCATGCCCCAGATAATCTTCCAGCAACAATCAAATTAGATTAGATTCTGTCAGTTTTGATGTTTAAAAATCTTGCCTGTCAAGGAACCTCAAAAAGTAAACAGCACATGGTTATTTATGTATGCTGCACTACTCTGGTCATTATCTGACTCTGGTCTAGAGTGGTAAACACTTTGTAGGGATAACCAGCAGCTAGCAAAAGTAGACTGTAAGCTATAGAAAATGAACATTTTTCATCCTTCCCACTTTTAAATTTTTCAGCATAAACCGTTATTTTTTTTCTTCTAAGGTGACCAAGGTCAGGACTTCTACCCAGACAATAAAGTGTATTACAAAAGAGCACATCTAACAAACACTTTCCTGAAGGGGTCCATCTTGGATTTTTGACTGGAAAATTTGAGGGTGACATTCTGTTCAGATTTCCAAGGTTCAAGGAACCTACTATGCAGAGTAAACATAAATGGGATACACTCCATTCTTATTGTCAACCTGTAACAATGCTCTCCTTTCTGTGTCTAATAGCTGGTGTTTTTTGGTGATGTTGCCCTTTCCTGAAGATTTATCTCTATTCATTCGGAACTGAAATGTGTGACAGCTAATTAAATTTGAGTGCTCTTTCAACTGGGGATAAAATTCACAGTGAAGCCATTGGATACATGTGAGTATATAATCTTTCATTTGCTGGGACGGGTTGCTGCTGCTTTGTATAGCACCCAAAATCCTCTCAGTCTTGTCCATTTATACTTGAGCGATGTTAGTGCAACACTAAAACAAGCTTAAATCCTTACGTCAACAAAATTACAAGCAACTAATAAGGGTACATGAGAATACTGTCTCTATAAAGCAAATAGTGCCACCATGTTGGTTTAGCATGACAGCAAGTAAAGGGTGAGAAAAATAATTAAGCAGCACAGAATGAAATAGCAGGAGATTCTTGTGTGGGCGGAGGCAATTCAAAAGGGGAAAAGGTGACAGTGAACTACTATTTATCACAGCTGTCAATGAAAGGTTGCTACGCTTTTGAAATTGAATTCACATTCAATTAAATGACCCCAATACTGAAGCTAAAACTAAGGCCCATTCAAAAAGAATTCCAACTCAATGTGATTTAGTCCAGTATTGCTGTGGTACTGTCCGCAGTCCATTGTACGTATAATTTATCCCTGGTGGAGGTTATTTCATGGAAAGACATTTAAACACACATACACAGCATTTCAGGTCTACTGAAGGGTGTTTGTAGTCCTTGAAGGTCACATTCAATAATGAATTCAGTGGAATAGTGACAATTATACACACAAAATGTGAACTACTCACACACACACAAATACACAAAGCTCACATACACACACACGTGTGTGTCCCTTGACTCCCTTCACTCCAGTGCAATGATGATTGGGTCTCTCCACTGGACTGACTCCACTCCTGCTCTGCCATTCCACTCAGCACAGTGAGAAATCACCTAGTCAGTCTAGGACTATTACAGAGTAATTGGCCTTTTAAAGAGGGGCTCCACCATGTGAAACAGTGTAACTGAGAATGATACTCTTGTTGCTCCATTCCCCATTTTGTCCTCCATGCGTCTATTCTCACATTCTCTCCCTTTCTGGCTTCACCTCTTGCTCTCTTCCTCTTCCCTAGCCAGCTGCTCGCAGCATGTCTGCACCTCTCAACATCATGTTCCTGTTGCACCCTGTCTTCTGCTGACTCGTGCTGACCTCTAAAAGCTTACTGCCATGGCTGCCCATATCACATCTTTCAGCCCTGGACGGTTCCTTGATGGGACAGATCAACTTTATTTTCCACAAGACAGAGCAAAAAAGCTACAGGGTGGATATTTTTTGTGATGTTGTGTCATTATTGTCATCCATGGAAGTAGAATTAAAGATGACACTGTCCACACAAAAAGACTAAACCAACAAAAACAAAAATGAGAATATAGTCAACAGAGGTGGCAGCAAAATAGCTCAAAGCAAGACTGAAATTCTACAGCCATGCCAGCAGTTCAAATATTTCATGGTGAAGTTTTTTATATTCATGTTTCTATGTGTCATACCCAATGCAGCTAACTGCCCAAACGACGACCAGTGTTGCCTCACAAAATGACATGTTATTATTAAACACAAAGCTAAATAAGTGTATGCAGAAACTTTAGAAATGATTTGTTGTTTGCAAGAAAAAATTGACAAAGTTTACTATAATATATAATGTAACCTGTCTAGATGTACATATACTACAAATCTACAAACTATAGACAACAAACATAATGCTTCCAACAACTATAGTAGGACAAGTACAAAACAGAACTGCAAATCGCTGCCATTATGACTTAAATTCAGGTTCAGTAAATGCATCTTCATTACCTTTTCATTATGTTCATCACTTTTTCCATGCCTAACATTTAATTATATAAGAAAACATGTAAGCATAAGGTTTCTTCTTGTCTTTGGCATCAGATATACTGTGTGTGTGTGTGTGTGTGTGTGTGTGTGTGTGTGTGTGTGTGTGTGTGTGTGTGTGTGTGTGTGTGTGTGTGTGTGTGTGTGTCCGTAAGAGAGAGAGAGAGAGAAGTGAGAAAAGTGATTGGAAGAAAAGAGAGGGAAGAAATAGGGAAAACAAGGGAGCAGGGGGCATGTGTCAAACACATCAGCACATTAGCACACTGTTTGGCTTAGGGAAAGGCAGGCAGCCTTGCAGGAGATGAATTGTAGAGGTGTATGTGAGTTTGTGTGTCTGTAAGAGAGGGAGAGAGAGTAGAAATGGGAAAAGGCAACGGGTGAGTGAAAACCTGTGTTGTTATGCATATGTATGAGAGCATGCATCATGATAGTGTTAGCATGTGTCTTCTTTCAATGTGCTTAAAGGTGTGGACATGTGTTCTCTTACGTGCATGACATGTGAATCTCTCGGAAAGAAGAGGCCGTCATTCTCCTACCAACATCTTTTGGCTGTGAGAGTGGAGGTAAGATGAGGAATGACACCTGTAGTATTATGCATCAACTCAGCCCCAGAAGAAAAAAAGGCACACCAGGCACTGGAGCAGAAGGGTTGGCCTGGGTATTTGTAAGATCTCCCTCTGGAGGTTTGCTGGGCCAAGAAGAGAAGGCACCTGGGATGAGACCCAAGGTCTGACCCAACATACACTGCAGGGAATACAGTTCCCAGTTGTTACAAAGGTGACACAACCTCTACAGGTAACAGTTGGAGAACAGTTTGTGTGGGATGCTCTGCTAGCCATTTTCATAGAGACCACATCCATGTAGTAAGGATGGCTGTTAAATGATGAGACATGATTACAGTGATTTGTGATAGAATATTATGGGTTGTATTTTGGCATAGAGGTTGTGACAATGTTGCAAGGCTGCTGATTCTGAATGTGCACCATAAGACCTTCAATAAAGTCAGGGTGGGTTTCTTAATGGTAATTGTGCATATAGGGCACCTTAGTATCCATTATTATACACAATTTAGGAAGCATGCTTGATGTACATCTAATCCAAATATTCATTGCATTCAAGTTTGAAAGTAGAGTCTAGAATCTAAGGGTTTAAGTGTGGCAGCAGAGGCGTGTCTGTAGATAACATCATCATAATCCAGGACAGACAAGTAGATGGCCTCAATTATCCACTTCCTGCTGAGCCCTGAGAAATTAGCACTGTTTCTAGTACCAGTGTCCAATTTTTTGTCATGGCTTGCTGATAAGTGTAAAATTTGATTTGACCAGATACCGAGAGTTTTATACTCTCGGGCCCTCTCAATAATTTACCCATTTAGAGTGCCAAAATGCAAAGTATTTTCCACAATATCTTCAGCTCCTGTGCACTGGGTCCAAAAATTGTGAAACAGAAAGCCTGTTTTTATATTAAAAAAATATTTACTCACACACATGAACACATTATATAGATTTCTATCACTCCATAAAGGATTGGTCAATGAGCCACGGGAGATGCCTTAGGATGTACACTGCAAACCTATGTTCATGGCGCTCTCATGTTTGACCATGACTGCACACATATGGAGAGGGCCCCTCTGTTTTAATCTTCTTAGGCTGGAATTACTTGCCAGCAGGCATGTTTGAAACATGTCTGCGTTGCAACATATGATATGTTGAATCTTTATCCACAGTAGATGCCATGGGATCCACACAACGATAAAGCTTGCAGACTTTTGTTGTCTGGCTGATAGGGACATAAATACACAAGTGGCATAACCTCACCCTAACACTCATCCAAGGTGGCATATGGATGTAAAATGTTACCAAATATAGACAGTGAGGGTTGTTTCCAAGGTCAAAAGCTCTCAGTGCAAGTGTACCAACACACTGACAGACAAGATGAGCACCCCCACACACAAACACGCACTCTAATATTTATTTGGATTTGATCTACCACTTCCTGTCACAATGAGTATACGGGGTGAATTCGGATGGGGGAGCCTACCCTCAGCAAAACAGTCATGCTGCTGGCCAGACAGGAAGACATAAGAAAGCGGGTGGGGAGCAAGCAAAATCCAGGCCCACTTCTCTTTGCCAGAGAGAGAGAGAGAGAGAGAGAGAGAGAGAGAGAGAAGAAAGAGCAAGAGAGCAGTAATACGTTTCATCTGAAATATTAAAGCCTCTGCATTAATCTGTCTTCCCTCTCCCTGGGGTGCTGGTGAAGGCTCTCTCTGTCCTAGAGTTCCCTGGAAAAGGACAGAGGCTGACTGCTGCACCTCCTGCTTCTCTTCGGGCCAGAGCCGCCTCTCCACCTCTCCTTTCATAATGGCCATTTAAGTGTTTGTGTGGGAGTGGGCTATGTTCTCAGGGTTTCTGAAAAGGCTGCTATGGGCTGTAAGCACCGTCTGGCCATTTGAAAATAAGGGAACTGCATAATGTTTCCATATTTTTCTCCAGATTTAAAACAAAATGTAAGTTCAAAGTTGACTAACAGAGGATTTACAGATGGCAATATTTATGACTAATTAATTTATTATAAAGTAAATACGTTTCAGGGAAATTAAAAGAAGATGATTTGATAAGAAGCTTTATAATAATCAGATTTATTAGCCTTCTATTTAGCTTCACACGTAAGAATGGCGCGTGGCACTTCCTGTTTAGAATGGAATATGTTTGTCATTGACCATACAGATTTGCAACTGAAATGTTTAACAAATGTATGTATTTTTTAAGCACATTAGACCATGTGTGGCATGGTAAACACACAGCCTATGTCGGTTTATATTATTTAGTGTAAACCACCCAATCCCCAGGTACTCAATTGGCAAAAAATAAAACATTTAATTAAAAAATTAACATTTAACAAAAAAACTATTTTTGTAAAAATTGTGTTTGAAAGATTTCATGCAGAAAAAATTACCACTAATAATAAATACTACATTTAGTTTGCTACTCGAACAATCCTCACAAAAAAAATGAATAAAAACGTAGAGAAAGTTTTAGCCTGAAGGTTTCACTTTGAGAAGTTGTTTGAAAAACTCTGCTCAGTAATTCATCTTTGACATATAACTTCAAAGCTCTGTGAAACCTCTATGGGATCACTCCAATCTGCATTACAGGAGTGTAGATCTCAAATATTGAAACCTGTAAGTGAGAAGGCACCTAATGCTGCGGTGGAAAAAAAAAATCTTATTACCAACTTCAGTCATAAGAAGAAAAAAAAGTGATTAATTACAATTAATTACAGCAAAGTGAGTGATTAATTAGGTTATTGTTTTTAATTTGGTGACAGCTCTATAGACACAATAATCTGCAGATTAATTGATCGTTAAAACTGCAGCTATGATAATACTGGAAATTGGATATCTTCGTGCCTTTGAATTAAATCTTAATATAAATAGTTTATTTCTTTTTGCTCCAGTAGACTGAAAAATAGGCCTCAATCTCCAAGGTGACATGTGGACTTGTTACCAAAGATAAGGATTGGAAGGTCAAATACTCTCAGTGCATGTGTTTCAAAACCCTGACAGACACATGAGCCCTTCCTACATAAAATGGTTATATTAACCTTAAATGGAAAGTTTTAAGATTCCATTAAAAACAGCAGCGCCATGAGCAGTGTTCTGTCAGCTGGATGTTTGGCTCCATCAGAGCCTTCAAGCTTTTAACACCTGCTCTAAATGTTGTGCTGGCACCTCATGAAGGTGGTGGCACCCATCTAGCCTTTATCTAGGCCACCAGATCCACAGCTGGACCCATCTGGCCATTCAATCTCCTCTTTCTGTCTGTGCACATACACACATGCACGTATGGACACACATGATCTCTATCATGTACACACACACACGCACATACACAAACACACGCACACCAGCTGTTGTGGATTACAAAGAACAAGTGCGGTATTTTCTGACTTATGTCCAGTGCTGATGGCCTTGCCCTAGATGTGACCCAACACAAAAGCACAGGCTTGTATCATACAACAATACAGCATGCTTTGCTATCAGATGTACACTAGTCACTACTAATGGAAAGACAATGCTCTTAAAGCAAAATGTGGAAAGGGGAAAGCAACAGTTTGAAAACAAATAGTAGCACCTTACATGTAAACCCACAGACTGTGGCTGCAAGTTAACTATAAAGCATAACATAATTGTGTTGAGGGATTTTGCTGTCTGTGCTCAGACAACTTAAAACTCACTCAAACCCCTCTGCCAGAGAAGGAAACCATGAATTATGCTTTGTGCTGTATATTCTTAACTGATCAAGCGTTGACACGGCCACTCAGAGAAATGTTTTTTTTGGGTTTTTTTTTTTTTTTTTTTTAAATCAAGGTGGTTTTCACTTCTGAGAAACAGGAACTCTTTCTCCCCTCACCTTAATCTATCTTAACTTCCCTCCATACATTGATCTTCCACACTGACCCTCCAATCTCCCCACTACCCGATCTCCGGTTAATCTTCATTATTCTCTTTAATGCCACTGACGGTTTCTGGCTAGAGTGTCAAGCTCATCTTCACTAACCTTCCTAGCCTCTGCCAGTCCCATACCACCCTTACTTGACACACACACACGCCCCACGAATTCAAAGGGAATGCCGTCCTTTTGTAGAACAGGCGATTTAAGAGTAACAACATGCAAAATAGTCACTTGGGTATCCAGCTGAGGCTTTAAAGCTTAAGTTATTACGAATGGGAGAGGGTGAAACCGCTGGACTGAAGCAACCCCACCAACTGCTTTCCCACAACTTGCAATAAAATATTCCATCATATCCCTGAAGCATCCATGACTCCAGCTGGGATCAAAGAGTATACTTGATGACTGAGAAAGAAGTGCATATTAGTGCCTACAACAGCAGTGTCTCGCTTGCACCAAGCCCTTCATTCCATTCCATTAATAGCTGTCAGGGAAAAATACATGATCAGATTCATGTTTCCTTTCTTCAGTAAGAATACAGCAAATTCATAACAAGAGAGCCATACTAGTGAATGAAATATGACAGTGATTGTTCAACAAATTATGATGATTAGAGTTGATCTGCTCGGGTGTTGCAGTACAAACTTAAAATTATGCAAGGTCCAGTATGCACCATTTTGCCTCATCCTCACTATTAAAAGATCAAAACAGACTCCACATCTCGCCCTGGTTGTATTCTCTGTCTGTGACAGGTGTTTTATAGGGAGGAGCGCTGTTGTTGTGGATGTTCTATCAATGATTCAATACAGCACATCAGAAGGAAGGGAGAGACAGAGAGAAAGATGTCTCTGCCTGCATGTTCGGAGGGGAACTTTCAATATATAATTCACAGAGTTGTCTGACGGGTTGGGTGTGAGTGTGATGGATGTTCTTTCAGTCTGGTGAAGATTCAGTGTGTTCTTAAACCTTGGATCTCTTAGGCCACTTTGAGTATGAACTACACTGTCAATGTCCTTTTATGATCTTTTGATCTTTACACTGTACTCTGGAGCACTTCATACGCACACAAATCACACACCAAAGCTAAGGCTGTTCTCACACACTTTTACACTAAGATAACTGACGGCTGGCTCCTGGCAGCACAGCATGTTACGAACAGTAACCTTCCACTTGCACCTGCGTAATCAGCTGGCAATGAGTAATCAGATGAGAGCGGTGAGTAATAAAAACATTCAATTCAAGACTGAAATAATATTTAATACACGCAAGTATGAAGACTGGTACACATGCTTACTCTCCCACTGATTTAACTGATGATCTGGATTACACTAACAAAAACCTTAACTTGTATCATTTCCATGCTGCCTTTGTGCTTTAGTCACACACACACATTTGACTTCACAGAAATGGGCTCTTGATGCAACTGAAATGAAAAAAATGTCATTTCTGCCTATCTTTTTTTTTTGCTAAAAAAGCAACTGTGCAAAATGACCCAGTATAAAGTGCATGTGTGTTTTTTTTTTTTTTTTTTTTTTTTGTTAATCGCCAAGCTGGGGCAACAAACCCATAGAACAGAGCCATGTAAGATGGCAGATTAGGGGAATATGAAACACACTCTGGAGTGATCGCTCGGCAAGGGCTTTTGTCTTGTTATCTTTGGGAGTGAGTTGACATTATCCCCATGGATAAGGTTTTACCATGCATGGATTACTGCATGAGACAAGCTGTGCACACCCCCAGGAAAATAACATGAGAGGACCTTAGTCGATCCCTCCCTCTTCACTTGGGCCCCTTCTCTCAATCTTCATCAGTGCCATGGTCAGCACACCTGGGGCTTCTGACACAGCATTCTGAAAATAATGTTAGCTGCTGCAGCTTAGGTCATCTTTCAATGTATATTCCACAATAACATACACAAACACCTAAACTAGATGTTTAATCTCTGAAGCAAGGTGATTTATATTCCAGCATTAATATTTTATTACTAGCAACCAAATTCTACAAGGGGTGATAAGTTCATGGGCCTAAAGTGGAAACAGTAGTACAAACTCACACTACATGTATATATGTATTTGAGTGATTATGCAGAAAGTTTGAGGTCAATAACTTTTGCGGTACTTTCAGTTTCAGGTAATTAGAAAGCACTGTAGCATGCATTAGTCAGCACTGTCTGAAAGATGAAACAGAAATCCTCACTCACAGGGCTGGACTGCACTTGCATATGATGAGAGCTGTGTAACCTCTCTCCTTTTGCCCAAGGCCAAAAACTTATCAATCAACACAACCTCAAAAGGGTGCATAGCTACACAGATAACAGTCCTTTAAAATTCGACCACATTTCTTCACTTGTTTTTCTAGTGAGTACGAGCTGAACTGAAAGACACGTCTTTTAAACTGCCTGACTGAAGTTGGCTCCCTAATATCCTTGGGAATAGAATTCCACAGTTTGGGAGAAGACTTTTAAAAGTGCACATCTCCGGTTTTCTTCTCCCAGTTTTCAAGATCTAACACAGCGGAACATCAGTGGACAACAACAGAAGACTCTGCCATGCAGGCAGGCCCATATCCACTTACAGCTTTGTGTACAATGAAAGGAAAGATGGATCCAAATGTTACAGCGAGCCAGTGTTCTTCAAAACACACTGGGCTGTGTTAAAACAGCTCATCACTCCACTTCAATTAGAATGATCTGCTGCCTCATTTTAGTTTTGATCACAAGTCTTGCAGCAGAATGTTGAATATTTTCTAGCCTCTTTAAAAAGCGCAGTCCTTTACATAACGTGTCATCCATGAGATGTATGTACAAAAACAAAGTGTTAAAAAAGAATTCAGAAGACCTCCAACAAAAAGTCTTGCATGCATGTTTTAAAGAGGTCATTCTAACCTCACTGTCTGGGTTAGAGTTTCTGTAGGAGAGACTTAATGACTTCAGTTCTCCGTCTAGAAAAACCTCAGTCTCCAGGGATGTGTTTTTCATTTTCAGGACATTATCTGAGACACTGTTATAGTCACACTTAAAATATCAAGTAAAAAGACAGCAGAGAGTGGATTAAATCTCAGTTAAACTTCACATATTCAATCTGTTTATAAAGGTGGTAATTATTTTCTGCTCTGTTGTAATTACATTGTTTCTCCTACTTCTGCTAACATATTAGCATTATGCAGTGCTTTACAAACTAACAAATGAATTGGATCATTTGTAATCCTATTCGACATTTACAGTGGGGTGCAAAAATATGTCAATGGAAATGATTACGTAAGGTGCTGAGCTGTCATGGGACACAATGACTGAGCATGTAACACCAATGCAGCTGTAAGGTTTATCGTTATACGAAGGACTGAAGAATTTCAGAGGCCTCAAAAAGGCATTAAAAGCAGCACAATTGATAACAATAACAAAATAGCCTCCATCCCCTTGTCATCATTTCCTTGGGAATTCTTTAGAGGAAGTGGCGACAGTCGCTAATATGGAATGATGAATGATGTTCTTATCTCTTCCGGTACACTCTGGAGATAAGAGCTCTCATTGGCTGGTAGTCACATAGTCAGGGATGTGAGTTGAATGAAAGAAGCAAAGAGACAGAAGAGAGAGGCAGGGGGTGCCTTAAAATAGACAATGGAAGGATGAGAATAAAAAAAGGAGAAACTAAGTATAGAGGTATGAATGATAGTGGGAGGTAGGCCAGAGAAAGAGAGAGGTGACCTCCATCTCCACCTCCACCTCCACACGCCACAACAACCCTCTCCATCTCAACCAGGGCACCATGGCACATTTCCCGTCACTGGGGGTGGCAGCAGGCCACACATTGCAGTGAATCAATCCGACTGCTGCAACCTCCGCAATCCACACTTTCCTGCAGGCTCGTCATGTACCCAGATGCTATGTGCGAAGCAGGGTAGTGAGAAATCATGTTCTAACATGCTGTGCATACCTCCGCTTAAAGTCGTGACTTAAATAATCTGTCTCTGCTTAAATAACTGAGGAAATTTGGAGAAAATGAATCAACCAGGAGGTCACATACAACACTAGCAGGCAGATCTTCAAGTATTGTCTTTATTAGTGTATTCATAAAACTCAAAAACATTATTTATAATCTTGTATATGTTTTAAAATCTTACACACAGTAACCCCTCACACAGCTTTAAAGGATTTGTGGGCCATAAAAAACGTTTTTCATAATGGTTAATGAAGGCTTTATGTGACCACTACAGCTGTAATCCATCCAGAATGGAACCCATTTATCCAACCTAACAGGAAAGAATTCAAGCTAACCTAAATCACACATGGCACTGTGGGTTGTTGCCACTTGCAGTCCCCTGGCTGACAAAAATTGGCTGTTATTAGATTCATCGCATCGCACCAAAACCTGCCTCAAAGCCACCACTTCACTACCACCGCCACCACCCAGACATCAAGCCTCCAATTCCCTTCTTTTCCGCCTTATTCGTTTGCAAATTGATAACGGAAGCAGAGACCCCACAGGGTCCATAATTCAATATTGGGATCTAACAGTCTCAGATCAGATATGATGGACTGTAATCCTCTCTCAGTGCAGCCACACACACCATCTCAAAATCCCTTCAGCTATAAGCAAGCAACTGTTCTCTGCACATTAATCAATGAATGAATGAATGAATGAATGAATGAATGAAAAGATGGCTAATACTGTAGCGACTAAGTAGCATACTTGTGTGTAAGTAGACTTGAGAGGACATTTGACCACCATCCCTAAATCTCCTCCTATTTGAAAAGATATAAACTGGGGGAGTCATGTTCAGAGGCAATAATGATCTCACTGTTTACTTTCCATTAGGATTATTTCTTTCCTTAGGCTAAGAACACCTTTATTTCTCTGTGGAGAAGTCAGTAACAATTAACTCTGTGGGGAGAAGTCATTGCTACTTTCATGAAAGGAGATGAGCTAAAATAGGCCGAATGCCAAGCTAAGAGTTTTACTGATTTGTTATCCAGGGACTGCTAATAATATGACAGGTCACTTGTGACTGCTGGTGCCTCTGCCTCTTGAAAGGCAGCCTGTGGAAGCCAAATAACATACACTAAAGTCCCATACTGTGTTTCTGCCATTAGACCAGCAGGCACAGAACATTTCAAGCACTTTAGGAGGGAGGTTTCATCAATTATTCACATTTCCGGCAACACACATTCCACATGTTTCTCTTCCCATACATTAATATTTCACCCTCACCCCAACTCCTGTCCCACCTCTTCTTCTCTCTGCCACCTCCCGGTGGACATTTTGTCTACATAAATCACACAGTGACATTAAGAAGCCCTAAGATGGCCTCAGTCAGTGCTTGCAGCAGGCAGACCTCCTCCTCAGCAATCTATGAGTCAATCTAGATCAAATATCACCTAAGAGCAGCACATTAACTTCACAGGATATCTACTGCAGCAGTGTCACAAATTGCATACAATACAATGAAAAGCAAATTTATTTTCATTTTAAGAATTATGGATTCTGCCTTTGATGCTGTTATTTACAACTGATGAAATGTTTGTGTTTTTTGTTCTGTTGCTATCATGCCTGTACTCTAAGACTGACAGGAAGAGAATCAAGACTCCCTCAGGTAAGATTTGGTCCCAGGCCTTTTAGCACCCCCAACAAGTTGTGTATGCCATAGAGTATTGGAGGTTAAGGTTAGGGTTAGGGCCATAGTTGCGGTCAGTGTCTGCCAATTCAACTAAAGGAGAAGCCAGATTTACACAGTCTGAAAGGAAGCGTTGCCTAAGAGCTTCAATCAAGGATCAAATGTCTGTTACGCAACAATCCACAGCTCCACTTCCTGGGTGTTGCACTGGACTGCCTTACTATTATTTCTATTCTATCAGTCGAACAAAGGGCCAACCAGCCAAAATGCACATTTATGAAATTTAACATTTCACTAAATGGTTTCAACATAAAAAAGCACACACACTTTCAGCCCTCTTGCTTTATTCAGCCACCAAAAATCTAGTATATAAAAATAGAAACATGAACTAATTACATGTCAGTTTTGCTTGAGAAGTCAATTTGTATTATACAAAAAACTACCTTTTATTAATTATTTAAATTATTAAATGATTAACCTACAGTAGCTACTTGCAAACGTGTGCTTTCTTTATAGTCTGTATTGAAACATAGCAATATATTCCACAGACACACGCACAAATTTATGGTGCCATAAAATGCATGCATAAAATATAATATAATACAATGATATCTTCCACTGATTTACATTGCCTGCTGATTCAGTTCAGTATAAGATACATCATGCAGACATTGTGGTGACAGGACTGAAGTGAAATACTTGTAAAATTCAAATATGGATAATACCTTCAAGGCAATCTGCATGAAAATCAGAGATAATAATAGAACAGGTAGAATGGTGGTCTGAGATAAGTAAAATATCTGGCCAAGGCTCATTCATTCAACTGTGATGTCTATATGCCTTTACCTTGCAGCTGGATCCTTACTTCTGGGCTGTGCTCTCATGGTTTTTGACAGTCTTTGCCCCAAATATATTCATTTTTTTCTCTTTTTTATCCAACACACCCTCTTCTGTCCTGCTTCTTTCATTACAACCCACCCCTCTCTCTCTCTCTCAGCTGTTCTTACTTGAGGCTTTCTCCCTACCCCTTCCTTATTGATTCTTTGAGGTTCAGTGGGCAGAGCACGGCACCAGAAATGGAAAGGGCATGGGATCAATTCCCACAAAATTTCAAGCATTTACTGTGCAGGATAATTTGACTGCAGGCTTACCCCACTGAATACACTGATGCATTCTGCTTTGTAATTGGTGCCCATCAGTGTCAAGTGTCTCTGCTAGCTAGATGTTTAGGGCCAACACTGCAGAATGCTGCAACGTTTCATTAATTTGCAAGTGCAAAGTATATTGAAGAATATTTTCACAACTGATGAATGAAAACCAAGAGCTAATCTATTTAAGATATATGCTCGATAAGCAATCAAAGCTTTTTGTCTTACTATGGTTTGAGAACATTTTCCTGAAAACACAGCGTCAGAAGAATTCAATGTTCTGCAACATATTCAAGTGTACTAATGCCTTCTATAGCGTCAATATAAATAATTTCTGACATCCAGTCTTTTTGTGGAATACACTGATTTTAAATAATTAAGCTTGTTTAAAATGTGCCGTACTGCAGTGGCACTCACAACTGTGTTATAGCTGTGTCTGAGTTAAAAAGTATCATCTCTTACAGAAGCATCATGATGAGACCAAAGAAAAAAAGTTTGGGCTAAAATGCACCTTAACCCTTGTGCAGTGTTCGCAAACACTACCCTTTCGTGTTGTTCGGGACAAAAACATCCTCTAACTAACAGTTTTAAAAATATATCAGATAGATGCATAGACCTTTTAATTAACTTCAGTTCTGATCAAAGTAGTAAAACAATGATTTCCCCCCAGGATTTTAACCCTTTAATCACCAATTTCATAAGGGGTGGTGCCGATAAATGGAAAAAAAAAACACACAAAATGGCTCATTTTTAATAGAAAAGGTGAATGTGGACTTGATTTTTTTAACCTTCATTACAGTCTTGGACATGTCAAACATTGACTTTTTTATTTTTTCATTATTACTTTTTGCACAGCACTGGATTTTCATTTTTTCTCCTTTTGTGTTTGTTGTGGACGTTTTTGTCCCATAGACTTCCATTATAACCACATTTTTGGACTCCACAGCCATGGCACCACATAATCATGCATTCTTGATTGTTGGTGGTTTACCCTGTGGTAGGAGGTAAAATTTGTGAGTTTTACAGTTGACAATCTAATGACCCTATTAAAATCCTGTTTTACTACTTTTGATCAGAATTGAAGTTAATTAAAAGGTCTATGCAAAAAAATATTACAAAATATTTATCTGATATATTTATAAAACTGTTAAAGTTAGAGGACGTTTTTGTCCCAAACAACACGAAAGGGGGTAAAATTTGCCCACAGTGTATTATTGACCTATGAAAAATTTTAACAAATAAAATGTACATAAAATTAAGCTTATTCAGCAAAAGTGATTCAATTTGATAAGTTGTGGCCAAATTAAACAGAAAAATTACTCTCAGAGGACAAAAATGTCCCGAACTGTGCATAAGGGTTAATAAGCTTTAGCTTAAAATGATAGAGGCACAAGGAGATGGCCTTCAAACTAGGAAGATATGAGTAAATTGGTGCAGTTGCACACACTGTATAGAAGTAGCCTGGCTTGAGCTAGACTCAACGAACAAGCAGAGCATGTCTCGGGAGAGACAGAGGGGCCTCAGAGGCAGTCTGACAAATCTGAGCCTGACCTCCCTGGAGAGAAAGAGGGAGGCAAACTGGATTTATATCTTTGTTTTTAATCCCCCTTACACGCTTCACCGGCCCTACAGTGGTACTTTGTGCAGGCTTCATGTATAACCAGAAAAAAAAACAAACAAACTAAAAGTGCAGGGTCGCGTGTCATGGAATAGCATACGTTTTTCTCTGACATGAGAGAAAACAATTGTCTGCGGTGCTTTCCGCTGTTTTCTATCCATCTTACTATAAACTGTAGCACAGTAACCGACTGCCTTTGGACTTCTGTATGATGCCGGGCTGTTGTATAGACAGATATGGCATTTTGTTTCCACCTCAGAATTCACTTTGACACTGGTTTCTTATTAAGCTTTTGTATTTAGAAGAGGAGAGATTTTGTTCTGGCCTATTACTGAAAATGATGTGTCCATCTGTTGGCTGTCATTTCCCATGATTAGGAAGAAAAAGCAGCCAGCCATTTATCACCATTATAGTTTTCTTTTATGATAAATTCTCTTATAGGGTAAAGAAAAGATGACAAACTTAAGACTTCTGCTCATTGTACAGTCCAACCCCCAAAGAAAATCCTCGGTACAAGTGGCTTTAATATGTAGGACTTAACTAACAATTCATTTTTGACTTCATAGCTGTTGTTTCAGTCAACTGATTTACAGCAGCCTTGGTAGCTGTGTCAGTTTAGTTGCATTTTGGCTCACACGGTAAAAAAAATGTTTCCAAAATACCACAAAAGGTGGCACTCCTACATACATATAAAAGTGGTGACTGACTTAGTTGTTTCCGAAACAGAGGAAGCAGCCATTGATTGTATTGAAAAGCAAAGCCAGACGCTTGAATTGCTTTAAAAAAATGTAAATGCGGCTGGCGTTTCACACGTCTGGAATCAGGCAAGTGAGATGTGCATGGAATTACAAGCACACTTCACTGAGGAAGATTTCTTACAACCGAGGGGAGAGTGGAATGGGCCGTGCGCCAACACAGCGTCCCGTGGTTTCCCAACAGGCATCCATTGTGCACTGCTCCATTCGCCTGCTATATCCTTACTTCTGAGCCAATGGGGCTTGTGTGCGGAGAGTAGAGACGGATATATAACATCCTCAAATAAAGAAAACCAGATGATAGATTCAGAGTATGGACACACACATGCCACATGCTCACATTGTGTTCACAAGTGTGCCAGTTTTTTTTTTTCTTTCTTTCTTTCATTTTTTTTGCTGAGAATGCCCATATGCTCATGAATGTGAGCTGAGGAGCGAATGTAAGGATAACAGAGAGCACAAAAGCAAAGCAAAAATAGATGGAGGAATACAATGACAGCGGACACAATAACCACAGAGGAAGATTGAGAGAGAGGAGAAGAGAAGACAAAGGGAGCCGGTAAAATATGTCATTATCCCCAATGGACAAAGCCTGTCTGTCTTCCAGGACACTAGAGATTCATTTAGATCTTCACCAAAATGCAGGAACACGAGCAACGAGTGGAAAATAAATCACGTTACTGCCTCATATATCCAGTACTTGAAAACCGAGACTGTACATTATAACTGCATTAGCACACAGCCCAACATAAAATGAGATCACTTGACTTAGTAAACCCAAATTGCACCTGAAGCCATGTTTTACACAGTATTTCATCATCAGCCAAGACATTTACTGTGTATCATTGCACTTTAAATATGCTACATTGCACAACTCTACATAGTTTACAATAAGCTTGATATGTCTAGGCTTTGGAAAAATACTGCATTCTCAACCTCTACTGTGTGCACATAATACAGCACATTAATGCTGCATACAAAGGCTATATGAATAAAGAGTGAAAGAGAGTGCTTCATTATTTTGACCCATAGCAACGTCAACACTAAGCACTGCACACATGGTAGAATAACATAACCAAGACACGATTTCACACACGCTAAACATTCAAATCCAGCCACCTGCTCTGATATTTACTGCAGTTTGAGATGTCCTAATCCAATGCAGTGAGACAATTTAATTTTCTATATGGTCTATTGTGTGATATATGTATCGATCACAAAATTGGTTGCTGTCCTCGATATATTACCCTTTAACACCACCCTCAATAGTTGATGAAACGCCTGTCAAAGGCATACCCAAATTAAACTACAAGCTGTTTGTGAGCCCTTAGGAGTATGTGCAAAAGCTTGGTCTCATTGTGAAGGTAACACTCTGAAATTTTTATTTTAGCTGTGTGATTTACTGCAATTGCAAATGGTTAACAGTGAGAGAAGTCTAAACACAGAGAAATAAAAAGATTTTGTAGCTCGCCTAAATTTTTTTTGTAAAAAAA
The DNA here is from genome assembly GCF_900634625.1 of Parambassis ranga. Lineage (NCBI taxonomy): Eukaryota > Metazoa > Chordata > Actinopteri > Ambassidae > Parambassis > Parambassis ranga. Next base: position 9,781,533 of record NC_041039.1, on the reverse strand, counting down.
GGCTGCTTGACAACTGGAGCATGGTGATGTTGATTAGATGACAATATAGTGACACAGGCTGAAGTCTTACCTATTCCCAGTTAAAAGTAGATAGTAATTGGACAAGAAATGACCATTTGGGACAGGTTTTTCTGTAGGTATTCCCAGGCGCTCTCCAAAAAGTGCCATTTGGAGTCTCCAAATGGACACTTTGGCACCAAAGTGCATAACTCTGGAATGCTTCAACATACAGACATCAATGAGAGCTCTAATGAAAGGTGCCACTTAGAGGAACCTCATTCCATATTCAGATTCACTATTAGTATGATTGAAATAATGTTAGTGAAGCAAAAACACATTGAATGCTCATTATTCTACTGAAACTGAAATTGTGCATCACAAGAAAAGACTCAGAACAAGAGATATGGTCAAAAACAACACCTTTATCTAAACAAATACCCAAACTACTTACAGCAAACTGTTTACATGTTTACAATTCCACAGGTTTCACAGCCACATGTTGTTCTCAGTATGCCACTGTTACAGTCACGGGCTGCTACAAAGCACAGCTAGAAAGCTTGATGGGTGTCTTACTGTCACCAGAGATGTAGACTGGCTTGTGATGTTGTACACTGGGAGTAGGTGGCTGCTCTGGCTCTGGTGCTTGGCTCCCACTCTGTATCTGAATCAGTTTGCCTAAAATGCAAAAAATAAGGTTTTCATTCACAGAACAACTGTATCTGCATTCATTGTTCACCTCACAAATCAATAGTAAAAGTGCACACCACACAGGTAAACAAAATAGAACAGTGTTTGCCTAAAATGCAAAAAATATATATAAAACAAAATAACTATAGATGTATGTATGGTTGTATGTATATATCAGATATTCATTCACAGAACAACTGTAGCTGTATTCATTGTTCACCTCACAAATCAGTCCTCCACAACTACTTTTGGAGGAATAGTAAAAGCACACACCTCCCCCACACAGGTAAACAGAACAAAGGACCCACACAGGTAAATGAAATAGAACACAGTGTTTGCCTAAAAATGCACAAAATATATATAAAACAAAATAACTATAGATGTATGTATGGTTGTATGTATATATCAGATATTCATTCACAGAACAACTGTAGCTGTATTCATTGTTCACCTCACAAATCAGTCCTCCACAACTACTTTTGGAGGAATAGTAAAAGCGCACACCTCCCCCACACAGGTAAACAAAACAAAGGACACAACACTGTATTCACTAATTCTTTGAAACATCTACATTCTATTTATAAAACTGCAACATGTATAAAAGTTACACTTACTTGTCATGGACAATATCTTCTCCTTCAATGAACATGTCCTCCTCCACCGAGTCAACAGACGACACATAACTTTGCGCATCCGACACATCCTCGTCAGAAAAGTCGCTTTCCCGTCTCGTACACTCTTCAATAACTTCTTCAACAGTGTAATTCTTCTTTTCCATGCGTTTCGCCATCTCTCTGGTCACTGGAAATACCACTGGAATGGAGATATACGCTCACTCTCACTATTACGCATTTACGCATGGACAGCCGGCATCCACTGTTTATATTTACGCTTAGACCTGTAGCCCACCCTCCTTCCACAACCCCTTCATGTGGGACATCCCCGTGACGGAAATCTTATTGGCTATACGTCCATTGCATCAGATTCAGCGTCAAATATAATGGGCTGAAAATACAAGCGTAAGAGTGGGGGGAGGTGCTTCGCTCGATATAGTCGCTCATTGGATTCTTTTGGCTAGGGACAGGCCCTCGATCCTTTTGTATGGTCAAACGAGCTGTCAATCAATAGAGTAGGGAAGTGGCTTTCCAACGAGGTGTAGGTTGTCAACAAAGAGCACAAAATGGCTGCGCCCAGACGGAGATATTGCAGTGAAAACATGAACCGTCCCGTCCTCGGGCCGCGTGTATACAAAAGGTTAAATTATTAAATGACATAATTCTGTGTTTTCTGTGTTGTAGTTACAAAGGATTACATTTCTTTCAAGGAGATTATTAAAATATTGGCAAAATGACTGAGCATTGCAGAGATGTGTTTCGGTGCCCGTAAAGTGCCACCTGTTGCCTGACAGATATTTACGAAATGCAGGGATAAAGACAACAAGTGGGCCAAAATGTCAGCCCACTGTGCATGATGTCAACATGTAGGCCAGAGATTTATCAAAAGCATCAACTTCCAGTGAAAATCACTTTTATATTTGAAAGCTTTTATTAACGGAGCGCAGCTTTACTAAGTATGCTTTAGCTTCTGAAGGCGGTGCCCTTTTATAATATACAGTACAAACAGATGCTTCCTGGTGTTCACACAAGGGGGCTGCCTGCTTTGGCAGCTTTCAGCTGTTTGGCAGCTCTTTTTCAAGTGATGTAATTGACTCTGAAGCAGTGGATTGTTCTGCAGGAGGAGTCCCAGAAACATCTATAGGTATTTCTATCCACTGTCACAATCAACAAAGTTGTCTAACTGCACCCAACACATATTAAGTTTATTAATCACCCCAGCTTTGCTAAAAATATCCGATCCAAAAGTAAAGAACAAAACGTCATTTGATCACTGTTTGTCGGCGTAATCGATGCCATGGATAAATGAGAGGATAATATGTAATCAACCGGAACTGCTGTCCAAACATATGATCCACACCAGAACTGTAGAGAAATGAAGGTTTCAGTTTTCAAACATTTTGTCATTGCCCTCTGGAGCAGTCTGCTAAAACAAGAACAGGAAACTACTTCATAATTCACTTACAGGAAGCTATGTAAGGCTAAAAATGCACTAAATAAAGATTATCACCAGCTAAAAGTTAAATCAAAGACAACAATTAAATCCCACAATGCCCCAACAGCAATGCCATGAGTTAAGAGGGGAAAAAAATAGATTCTACAGACATGATTACTCTCACATCCTGCCCCACCCACATCTGAAAAAGAAAATCTGTGTGATGTTAAAAACATGCCCCTTGTGGAATTGATAATCACAGTCTTCCCTGTTTTCACAATGCAAAATATGCAAAATTCACTACTCCCCTGCTTTGTACCCTCTATCTCCCTCAAGCCTTTCCCTCACTTAGCCTTTTCCATCTGCCTCTTCTCAGAGCTCCCACTCTTCATTTTCCTGCTTTGTTATGCTTCCCGCATTCTCTTCCTTCCTTCAACTTTGTTGTTTTTCAAAATGTTTTTTCTCTTTTTTCCCCATTTACCTACCTTGTCTATTTCCACTTGTCCTCTGAAACCTTCTTTTCATCCCTGTATCCATCTATTTCCCTCTCAGAGTCACCCTCCACCCCCCCCCCCCACCTCACACACACACCTTCAGTATCTCGCTGCAGTGTGAAAGCAGTACCTGCAACATTCTGCTCCCAGTATCCTCTCATCTAAATGGGATATGGGGCCTTGCTATATCTGATTCCTCTGGACAGGAGGTGAGAGCTAACCCTTCTCCCACTTCGACACCTCACCAGCTCTTGTTATTTGTTTTCATAACACAAATATGGTGTCCTTGGTCACAGCACACATTCCAACTTTAACATCCAAACACTAACAGACAAAATAAATTCAACTAGAGGGAGCTGTGCCTTTAATGGTACTTGAACCACTGTGAGGGAAAAAAATACTCCTCCGGAGGTAAGATTCATATCGGATTAATGCACAAGTGAAAGATAAAGACGAGAGGGGTGAAAATACTGAGAATATCCCCTGATATCTGCCTCTGCTAATGAATATGATTAATGCTAAGCTGCTGAAGTATCCACTTTCCATGTGGATGTAAAAGGAAAAAAAATTATATTCTCACACCATGACTTATAACAAAGCATATCAGACAAAGGAGGGTTTCTTTATCCAGGCATATGGGTATAGATGATAACTGGTTCCTATACTGAAACACCATTCTTACTGCCATAAAGGCCCAGAAAAGAGCTCTCCTGCAACACTCACACAGATAACCTGACATATCTGCACTCACTCATACATCTCCATAAACCCAAGAGTGAACTTACGTGTTCTGAAGCGGTGATGTGGGCGTGTGGCCGGGCCCTTGCCTGGGCGCCCATGATTCCAACGTGATGTTGGCTTGACTGGGGCTGCTGGCTGAGAGGTGGTGGGCTGACCCTTAGCTGTGGTCTTCACAGTAGCTGTAGTGGTGGTAGATGCCGTAGTGGTGATGGTAGCAGAAGTCTGTCCAGGCTTTGAGTTGGCAGCCCCGTTACGTCCATTAGCACTGCTGCTTCCTTTTCTGACAGTGCGAGGGGTGACCTCCTTACCACTGGGTGGTGGGGTGAGTCGGGTGGAGCGAGTAGCAGAAGTGGTAACCGCAGTCCCGCTAAGGCGGGTCCCAACACGATTATGAAGGTGTGGGGCGCGGTTTCCATCTCCATTGGCAGTGCTGCCATTGGCCGAGTGGTTTGCTGGTGGCCCTGATCGAGTTCTTGGAGCCGGGGCAGTACCATCTGCGGCTAGTGGCGTGGTAGTCGACACCATTGCTGTTGTAGAAACAGCTAAATTAGTAGTGGCGGTGGAAATGTCTGGCCCCTTGGGCATGGCACTGGGTTTGGAGAGAAATATAGGGTCCTGTCCAATGCTTCCTTTAGGATCCACCAAGTCAGTGGGGACATAATCTTGGACAGACCCCACCACAATCCATTTCAGCAGCATGAGACTGAGTCCTAGTCCCACAAAACCCATGACCAGAGGCACAGCACACAGCCAGGTCTGCTGGCGAGGCCACACCGCACAGGGGCCACAGCGGAGAGGGCCCGGGGCTCTAGGGGACGCCTGTTCAGCCCCTGGCTCCTCCAGCGTCATGGGAGCCAGAGAGCTTGCACCACAGCGCTCACTCATCCTGCAGGAGGCTTTTGGTCTCTTAGGGGGTTCGGGAGGTCAAACAGGTGGCAAAATGATACAACTGCATGAAGGAGGAAGGAGATGTGGTGCAGAAGAAATGCTGCTCATCTTAAGTTAATACCAACACAATGCCTATCCACACGCCTACATGCACAAACATAAAACATAGTGCACAAGCACAGCACATACAATACAATACATACACACACAGTCACGTACTACTAATTAAAAGCTGGCACAGCTCTCAAATGCATACACAAGCAATATAACCTACACTCCCTCTGGCGGACAACAAACCAATCACACACCTACACTCACACATACGCACAGAAATGAACAAGAATATACACACTTTCACACCAGCACACAGGTTATGGACAGGTGAGAGAGCGAGGCGAGGGTGCGCCTCACTGTAGTTCAGCGCTAACGAAGCGATGATAAATCCCAGGTTGCTTCACTCCCTTGTTAAAAAGCCGTCGCAAAAACGAACGGAGAGGGATATCGATCCGGTGCGTGGTGAGCTTCAGACTGGAGCTGTAAATCCATGTGCGTGTGTGCGTGCGTAGACCAACAATCCTGGCTATGGCAGCACCCTTCTCCACTCTCAATGGGTTGATTATCGGCCGCATACGGTCCTTAAAATACAAACCACAGTTTGTCCTTCTGTTGCTCCGTTGTCTCAGGTTTCATTAGAGTTCATTTTACCTTGTACAGCCTGCGTTCTGCAGGGTTTGCTCTTTTTTACTTGCAGTGTTTTCGTAGACTGCCTCAACTTTGCCTCAGCCCTCAGGAACGGCCACCCGTTTGATGGCTCCAGCTGTCGGTAATCCAAGCCGGTAAAAGCCACCGAAACTGAAACGAGGCAGGGCTGATGTGATATGATGCTGGTGCTGTCCTGGGGAGCGGGCTAAATCCACCTGATCCAGGTCCAAGCCCAACGCTGACCACCCCACTCTTGATTTCTCGGAATGAACTGTCTGTCTGCAGTCCGTCACTGTGATGATAGGTCCGGGGAAAAAAGAAGACGTTTACCTTCGCTGCATTCCCACAGTGCTGCAAGCAGCAAAAGCAGGGAGACGGTGAGAAGCGAGGATGGGGGAGAGAGAGAGAGAGGGAGGGGGCTGCTGCTGTGAAAAAATGATGCGGCGGCTGTTCTTGGAGGCTGCAGACTAGGGAGAGACTGAGAGTGAGAGAAGGGAGGGGAGGGAGAGGAGGGGAGGCTTGCTCAATCCTCGGTGAGTGATGTGGGTTTCACGGCTCCTATCCCATCCGGCGCTCTCCTCCAATTCACCGCCGTCCTCAATACTCCAAAGTGACGAACAGTGGCTGCCCCATCTCTCCCCCCTCAGACCCCAGGAGCTGTAGGTGTGCGCTGACTCCCTTATCAGAAGAGCAGAAGAAAGAAGGGAAATTTGGTGGGTGGAAACAGGAAGGTAGTGGGAAAAACAAGAGAGAGACAGAGAGAGAGAGAGCATAGATGCGTGTTGGCTAAGCTCTGCAGCAGATGCAGATAGAGGAGGCACAGGGAGGAGGCGGCAGCAACAGCAGCGCACGCCACCAACACACACACACACACACACACACAGGAAAGGCGCTACCATAGACACACCCCAGGGAGCGGAGAGGGCGGGAGGGAGGTAAAGAATGAGAGGAGGAGGGAGGCGCCACCCCGATGTCTTCCACCAGCGGCACACACGAGCAAACAAACCAAATAGCAGGCTCATAATTTATGAGTTAGTTAGAGCACTACTTCAACTTGATACTTCCGTGGGCAGTAGATGAATCCCTTATTTTACAGTTCGCAAGGGACAGCGGCGCTTTAGGCGCACAGCCAGCCAGGTTTTTATGGGCAGTGCGACTGGCTGATATCAAATGTAGGTGAGAAAACAGATTTGGCATTTGGTCTGTACTTATAAATAGCCTGCATTGTAGCAATCAGTCCTGATTAGGGCCTTGAGAGAAGAAGACAGGTGCAAGCAGCAAAGGCAAATGACTGTATAGTTGAAAACAGTGGTTAGGCTAAATGCATATTGCTACACTATTAGTTTCCCTTTAAAGTGTAAACTGATGAATGAAATTTTAAGTGCTCTAAATGAGACACAGTTCAGTCACTTGAAAGTCAGCAAGACTCTTTCTCCAGGTATCATTGTGTTGAGCTTACAAAACAAGAAGAAGAAGAAATAACATGGGACATTCACTGTCCTTAAAAGTGGCACTTCACTGCTGTTTATATTGTCCTCAATAAACATAACTTGTCAACCATGTAGCTTATTTAAAATAAAGTGTGGTGGCGGCTGGTTCGGTCCTCTCAAAGTGGCACTAAAATCACAAGACAAATGCAGGCACTATTGCTCTGAGATAAGTATGGTGAAGGCATATTTACAGCTGCCATCAGCTTTTTTAAAAGGTGATTGATTCTTTTTAAACAGCGAAATCAGAGCAATCGACGAGTTCAAGAAAATCATTTGTCATTTGGGAAATGTGAGTGGACATATACTTTAATAATTCTCTGTGAGACAGTGAGACAGAAAGAGCGATGTCAGATAAAGGGGTGAAATAAAAACAGAAGAGAGAATAGGAAAAATGTCTGCTACCTTTTTTTCCCCCTGACATATATAAGCATCTGCAACACCCACAACTGCACATTTAATCCCTAACAACATCATTCATTGCAGACTAAACTGCCTAATGCTCATGACAAAAAAAGACACACATTTTAAACTCTTCCATTCCCCAAATGACAGCACTGTTTTCGCAATAACAATCTTCATCACCCTGAGGTTGGATTCTCAATTGATTTTTGTAAATGACACCAAACGACTGACACAAATGCAGCATTGTGACATCTCCGTGCTCATTTAAATTTCTGCATAGATCACATTTTTTCATTAGCAGCTCATATGTATGATGAGTCTAACTGCATTGTTTACTGCTTCAGGAGTAGAGGTACTGTCCCGCTCTGAAGAAGCCTTTGAACATGACAGGCTGTCGACAGCCTTTCCCTCCCAGGAATTTGCTGTGCTCCTTTTTCCCCCTCCCAAGTATTTGAAGACTCTTAAGAGGGAAATTCTAAAGGAATTCCAGCAGAGAAATTTAGTCAAAGGATTGAAATATCAGTTTAAAATGAATACAACTTCTTCGTTTTTTTGAATAAGGCATTGGTGGAGTATAAATACTCCACAGAGCTAAAATCATAACTATATTTGACTTCAACATTTGCAAATATTTTAGCTCATGCTGCTGTATTTAAAAATAACCGATCAACTCATGGACACTAAAATGACACTTTCTCTGAGTTCACAATGTTGACATAAAACCAACTAAAGGCTGTTGTTGTACAGCACCAGTACCAGAACCAATCACCAGCACTTGATTATCTTTTGTCTAGTGGTTCTGCTGAGACAGGTGGTGAAGGCACCAAGCTGTGTTCTCTATAATATCTTATTCCTCTAATAAGTTGGTTTGGTCCAAATCTTCTTAATACAGCCTATGTCCCGGTCTGGTGACAATAACACCCTATATTCCTGAGTGAGGAGAAGGGAATTTACTTCAACTGTCTAGAGGGAGCCATAAAGGCCACTGCCCTTGATGAATGTCCACAGGCTTCACTTCAAGTTGTTGCTATTCTACTTTACCTGGTCCTAGAGGGATGTCCTAAACTAGCCTAAACTGTAATCTTTTCCCAAACCTGACCACAAAGTTTAGTTGTCTAACCAGCACCTGGAAACAATATAATTAAGGAAAAGCATACATTAAGTCATAACTATGTGAAAAAGTAATGATCAGTCACAGGAACTCCAGTCTCCTGGATCAAAGTGTGAAATTCATCATATCCTGGTATTTCTGTATGAATCTCGTTGTTTAAACTATCTGGACCAGTATTCCTCCGGAGCATGAAGATCGCCACCCGTTAGTAACGGGTGACTGGGCCAACTCCCCCGAGACTACAATCACTATTTCTCAACACTGTATCCCCTTTTTGCATATGGAGGTAGAAAAAGGTGACTGCAGTCTTGCAGTGTCCCCAATCCTTTTCTGAAAAATAGGATTAGTATTTAATGGGGTTCACCAGTTTCTACCAGTGGTTCAGAGGCTTAGCCATCCTGCTTCATAATATGCCAACCTGTCACTGCTGAACCCTGGAAGCAGACTTTGACAAAGCACAAACAGGCAATACGAATAATAAGTTGGTCCTGCATTGCTGTGGACTTCCACTTCCGTTCCCTCTGTGTCAGCTAGGGAGATCTGTGGTGGTCAGTGGGGGACAGCCTCTCCTCAGCCTGAATGATTCATTTTCCCCTTGGTGTTCTGTCTTTGTTGGGCCCTAGTTCTTCTCTAAATTTCTGGGGTTTCTTTCTTCTTGTAAAATGCCGCTGCATTGTTCCCCTTGGCCTTCAACACTCAGTTAAATGACCATATGGGAGAGTTAATCAGAAGAAACCACATTGCACTGCCTGGCTGCATCCAATTCATCCACTTGGAAATCCCAGCACTTGTGGGATCAATGCACTTGCAAATATGCTGAAGGTCTTGTTCACAGGGAAGTCTCCATTTGAATGTAAGATGGGTTACTTGTCAGAGCCAAACCTTGGAGAGGGGTTACCTGCTGCAGCGGACAGCAAGAAGATCTTGTTAGGCACTTTGTCCACTCCTGAAGAGGAGCCAGAGATTTTCTGCTGAATGCTAAGTCCAGGCTTTTCTGACATAGAAAGCAGTGAGCAGCCAATTTATTCTAATGTACTTTACTTTTTGTGACAATCTTACAACAGAGAACAAGTAAAGTCAGGTCTGAATCCTTGTTTGGTTGACTCGTGGTTCAGCAAGGTCTTCTTGTGACCTTAAGAATATCTGATGAACGGTAGTGGATAACAATGGGTAATAAAAAAAAGTGGAATTAATGTTGCATGCTGAGCTACTGTTAATCATCCTGTAGCCCACTTTCTTATTCCTAGCCCTTGTCATAGTTCATGACAATAAATGTCTCTTAAGCAGTGGTCTCTTAGGCTAACTGTTGGCTAAATTTCTGAATGCTAGTCTGTTTATTCAAACAAGAACAGATAGCCAGCAGCAGCACCTATAAGGGGAAAATATAACATGGTGCTGTCCAGGGTGCTGAATCCAAGAAACTCTATAAGAGCACCAAATCCATTAAAATAGCAAATGAATACCGTCATCACATAATATGCACCCTCAAGAATTATTTTTCTTAATTAGTGTAATTATATTACATTTTAATGATGCATGAGTGTTTTCATATAGTGATTAAAAACATCATCATCATACTATCATAATAACAATAGTATAGCCCGAGGCACCAAAGTTATAAATGTATCTCAGGAAGTTAGTCTGGAGCCATCTTATCACTGCGGTGCAGCAGGCCGACAATATATCAGCTGTAGTGGTAATTAAATCATCGGTCCCCAGCGAGAAACATCACAGAAATTACCGGTCACATGTCTATTCCATATTGTTGAGGCAGCAAAGTCATAAGCTTACAAATGGGATCAGCTGTTCTCATCTCATGTTGTGTAGAGCAGGAGACCACCAACATTTCTGCCAGTGGGCAGATTGCATCATTCAGTTACAAGGATTCTTCTTCATTCCTTGATGGGGGGGGTACCTCAGATGGGGATGCTCTATGATTTCAATTTGCTTGTGTCACCTATGGTATGTTTTAGCCATATTGAAATGTAAATCTGTCCACATGGCAGCTATTTGGCTTTCACAAGAGTTGATGGATCTTTAATGTTCAAGCTGGGCGCATCTTTATTTCAGGCATAGCAATGACTGAGTAGCCTGGTTTTTGCAGGTTCTGCTTCATGATTATGCACAAATGTTAATAAACATAAATCTGTCTATATTTTTTTAAATAAAAAATAACACTGTTTTGCTATGGTATTAATGGCAATTCTTACTGTTGACAATATGAAGAAAATGTCATTAAATATCATTAGAGAATACAGATCATTAGTGTTTCATTTAAATGAGGACAATATTTTGCCTTTTTCATGCTACAGTTTGTTTTTTCTCTGCCTCAAAATTATGCTTGACTTTGCTTGAACTGATGAACAGTCAATGACAAAGAAGAATTCAATTAGAGTGCCATGAACAGCTTCCCACATTTCATTTTAAACAACAGTACAGATCCATGTGTTTTCCTAACACATCTGTAGTGTTCATCACAGTGTCCTTCACACATCATTTGTTTGAATTAACGCTTTAAAAAACCAATACTTTGACTCTCTTTACTTGATTAGCCACCAGTTTCCCACCCGCAAACACTAAGCTGACCTCCAATGACTTATTGATGAGAGCTCTATCTGCAACCATTTTGTGTCTTACTCAGAGGGTGGTCCTGTCTCTAGGGAGCACAATCACTGGATAGTAAATCTCTGTTGAATTGTGAAACGACTGCATTTCCTAGAGGTAGTATTAGCCTTGGTCCTCTGTTGTTTGTTTCTGCCACCATTATCTAACCACCTGGTAATGGAAAGACCAATTTCAGACACAATATTTTATTTTGATACCAAGGGGCTATAAATCAAATGCTTCCAAATCTCCAGTTACAAAGAAATATCAGTGTTAAAAAGTGATTTGTTTAAAAACGTTCATCGTGTTTAGATTATAAAGTAAATATAATATAACTAATAAGTGTGTAGAGTTGTTGACCATGAAGAAAAAACACAGAATTACTGTTAAAAGAACACTAAATCTTAAGAACTATTAATTCAAGCTGCAGGACAGCATCAGACAAATATCTTCCATGTTTTTCTCCTTTTCCTGTGAGAATAATTTAGAAAACACTAACCTTTATGTTTTATTCAGAACCTGGTTAATAATACATGACATATTGCATGATTAGTGTGTAGCTGCGTTTTCGTGTATTTCATGGATGTTTTTTTAATTGGCTCGAGAGAATAGCCGGCTGACCAGTGTCACACACTGGGGACATAATGAGAAAAACACATAGCATGAAGGGTAAAAGAGAGGGGGCTACATGTAGCTGCAAGTTGTGTTTAAAGTGTTAGGTTTGATCTGGTCAAAGTGTGTAATCATTGGATACTGTGGCACCACTCAATGAGCTGAGTTTACTGGTTGCTCTGCAGGCTATATGGAAAAATAATTGATTTATTCTGACATAAATAATGACTGTTAAACACTTATTACAAGTATTACATGTATTACAAGCTAGGAAGTGACTCATCTGACTGAACACGTTTATTTAACTCTGGGTTATAGGTGGATTCACACTATATTGCTATGATGCTGTTAACAAGCGTAAAACAATGGAACCTTTACAGCTATGAATGGTGGAAGGGAAGGAACTTCACCAGTATGCAGTGAATGTAACATTTAGTAGGTACCACCTTAGTGTTGTTCGATACAACACATCCATGAATAGGTTAATTTTAGTGTACATTTGTGCAACTGCCTCACACTAGCGGCTTTGTATGACTATAAAACTATTGTGCTACAAGCTAAAAGCTAATGTCAGTGTGGTTATGAAACATGACACATGTTTAGCTGGCATAACGCTTTATGGGTTAATTGTTTGTACTTTGTTTAGAATTGTGGAGCAATACACAAAGAAGACAACAGAGACTGATGGAGCTGTTATTTAGTAATAGTTTTACAGATATTTTATCATGATTAATACTGATGAATGCAGCAAAGCAGTCACTTAGTGCAAGTAAAACTGGGTCAAGTCGTATCACACTGTCATTAAATCACACTCTGAATGTGCCATAATTACCACTTAACTAAATGTGAGACATATAGTTGCACAAATTTAAAGGCCAGCATCATAACAGCAAAGGCAAATGTGAAAAAGTTTTTTTTTTCTTCTGGTTAAAAAATACTTAACTTTTCAACACCTCAGATTGTTATAGACACCTCTTACTCAGTGACACATACAGAGCATTTGTCCTTGTAATATTTTAATGTGCATCTCCAACACAGCAATTCTATGTAATGCTGCTACTGAAGGTCTACTGGCGTGTTGATTCAAAGTGACATTTCACACATACAATCTCCAACCTGGTTCACAGTGTGTCTCATGGGATGCCTTCCCCCACTGTGCGTCACCTGTCCTCCTACATTAGAGCCTGTCACGTCACTTATGCTGCCGCAGTGATGCACACTGTGGCAATAACCAGTACAGATTTGAACTTGAGCTTACATGCTGCTGTGTGGGAGCAAAGCCCTCTTTTAGGTAGAACCACTAAACTATTACAATAGAGTTTCACGTCATGGAAACTTAATAGATGTGTCTGTATAAATATGTCACAAAAATCAATGATAAAATGTCAACAAGTATGGAAATAATGGAAACTTTAAATGGAATGATGTTGAGACAGATTAGATAAAGTCACATCTATCTGTGCATCAGCTGGATACTTCAGTCCAATTAAATGGATTTCCTAGCCTAGCTCAACTAGAACAAGTTTGTTCATTTTCGATTTTTTTCCTTGCAATGCAAGACGTTGGGGGGGGGAGAAAAACTGCTTCATCACTGAACATGCATTTTTAAATCACAGTTATTTTTAACATACATAAGGAAGCCACAGAAACATGTCCAGACCAGTCAGTACTTGCTTCGGTAATTAAGGACATGTTAGAAGTAATTGTAACCACTTATTATTACCATAATTGGCTGCAACTCTAAGAGAAGGTAGTGAGACAGTCTTCAATGAGATGGAGTAAATGGAGCTAAATGGCTAAACTAATTTACACGTGCTTCTAAACAAAAAACAAATCTAGAGTTAATTTTATTTTATGAGTTGTACTGTTTATATATTAGAACTGGAAGAAAAAGACAAAACACAGACAACAAGGAATTTATAATAATTATATATATATATATATATATATATATATATATAAACTCCCCAGCAGTAAATTACTTTTTTACAGCTCAACATTTGATTTTATGTATTAACAGAGAAGCAGTGAGGGATTTAAAAGCTGAACCATCATTGTAATCAGTGAAAGATTAGACCGTTAGAGCCCCAAGCTATCCAATGCTCATTAGCTGATGTATCCCATCTAGAGTACATTGAGTCTATCAGTTTGATAGTACACTGTGTATGTGGATTCTCCTGACAAGAATCCGTTTGACGTTAAGGCATGCATGCAGAGAGAGTATGAAATGAGTCATTCGTTTTCTGCTAAGCTAAATATGGAATTGTTTGTATTAAACAAATGTCACTGTCAAACATCACTAGTATTGATTCAAAAACATTAGCATTATTTAAAATGAAAGTTTGACTTTCTGGAAAGTTTCTTAAGAGTAGGAAAGGTTTTTGGCAATTACTTTCTGAGCCTCATCACTGCCTCACCATCTAGAAATGATTTCAAACTTAAATTAGGAGGAGCTTAAAATGAACGTTTGAAGTATAAGAAAGAATTTGTGTAGCATTACAAATAAAACAAATGCTAATTCATCTTAAATTAAGAGTTTATCCCAGTTTACTGGAGGGCAAAGCAATTTCCCACAGAGACGAGGCAGTCTTCCCTTTACTTCACTGCACCCAGGCAACATAATCAATTCAAAGTACATGATGATTGTGGTAAGAAGAGAAGCTTGGGGATAACTGCACAGATGGAAGAAAAAAACAACACCCTGATAATAGCATTTTCAGCTGTCAAACTGCCACATACAAAGCTACTGACACAGGGCCCACCTACCTCCTATGTCGCTCTGATAGGTGGGATGACAGGCAGCTAGCTCATTTGCTCAGCACTGTGTATCTGAGAAGTCTGGATTCACTGGGAATTGGCTAACTGAACTTTTTTTTAAAAAAAGAAGCTTGTCATAAATGGGATCAGAACAGGCCCTCAGATCACCCAGCCGTTATGATGTATGCCGGGAAATGAAAAAAAAAGATAAATAATGATATATTCTTCACTCTTATGTTATACTCATTGAAAGCATCCATGTTTTTTTTCCTGTGCATATTTTCAATGAACATTTTTTCCCTGTTATGATCAAACCACCTCCAGCAAGAGACTTTACACATAGACATGATTTCAGACTTGTCAAGGAGACCTGCTGTTACTAGGGTGTAATAGCAATTCCACACTTTTCAGGTTGGCCTTGTTTACTGTCGGCAACCGTAAGAGGCTTTCTTCTTACCCTCTAATCTTGTCAGTGTCACCTCCAGTGGTAACGACATGCAGACAGCCAATGGATGGCTCACGGGTGCATGATCTATGACATGCGAAACTGTTCAGTCGAAATCTAATGACATACGGCAGATGGTAATGTTCTTTTTCAAAAGATATCAATTTTGTGATGACACACACCTACTGTACCGAACAGAAGACCTTTAAGGTAACCCTTGGTGATAGCATGCCTGAGATTTACCTTAATCTAATGCTAGGGCTAGAGAGAGACCGCCCGAGTTTCTAACAGTTTGCAGTGGAATAACATTCCCTTTTCCAGTTCGGAGAACAGAGAGCCCTTTTGATAGATGTTGCATGGCACACACCAACATACAGCAACAACAGCAGCAGCAGCAGGCAGACACAGGAGCTTTTAGTGACTGAGGTTCTCTGCCTTTCCAGGAATGTGTGGATGAAAACAGCACTTCAATGTTAACCTTGAAGCATTGAGCAGTGCTGCCATCAGAGTACATGAGAACCCAGGAGGACCACAAAACAAATTATTGGACCTGTAGGCTGCAAGTAAAATTATCTCCCTTTCTACCTCTTTATTTCCATGGGTAACCCTTCATAGCTTATGTTGACAGAATATTAAAGAGGCTACTGGGAGAGGATGGAAAGAGGGTACATTCATCACTCCGTCTCCGAGTCAGGATTTATTTTCCTTTCTCTGTGGGACACTGCCTTTATGAATGACAGCAACTGACACAGTCTCACTCTTATCTTTGTGCTGGAATTCTATCTTGTCACGTTACATATACTGAATGATAAGGTGTCTTGTCATCTAAATTATTATCATATTGACTCTCCATGTTTCCTCCTATCATGTCAGTGTCAGTTATCAGTGTAAAAACACACTAGTGTTTTCCTATTATGTGGTTTCAGCTTGTCTGTTTAGTGCAATTTAAATTACTGTATTAATAATAATAAAAACCACCACAACCACAGCTGTGCTACAAAAAAGCCTACAATATGAAACATATCATCCAACATAAATGTGGTTTTTATTACAAATAGAAGAACATGAAGCGGTCTTTAGCTAAAAGTCTGAAGACAGCTGGAGAACAAAACAGACAAAAAATCAGTTATGACCCAAATTAGGTGCCTGCTCATATTTATGTCACAGACTTAGCTGTGGATCTGTGAGGCTAAATTTAATACAAATATTTGAAATTAAAGAATTCTCCTCGTTGGTTGAGGAAAAAGGAGGTGAGGCATCTTGATGGTGAAAGTAATCATGGCTGTAAAATGACAGATTCTCTGATGATCCCCTGTTTTTGCACTCATGTGGGTCAGATTTATTATGGCTCCGTTTAGAATTAGTTTCATTTCCTTTTCAACGTCTCACTCCTATTCAAGCCAGATAGAAGCAGGAAACATTCAAATCCCTGCTTATCATATTCTCTCAAAACTCAACCTATCAAAAACTCACTCTTATCTTGTAAGTCTCCCACATCTCCTTGGCATGAGTTGTCATTCTTAGGAAGGTAGTTGACCCTGGGCCCCCCCACCACCACCACCCTTTTCCTGCACCACTCCGCATGCCTCCCTGAGGTATCGCTCGTCTGTGATTCACGTTCTTATCTGCTCAGCGCATACAGTGTGGTAGACCGCACAGACGCAGGTCGCAGGACCAATCGCATCCACACATCTGACTGAATTATTCAAATTGCCAAGAGCAAGAGGAGCATGCAACCTTTTCCTGTTACGTGAGAGGAATGGCAGGTCAGGCAGCAGTCACTGCAGACCAGACAGTCATTTAGACTGAGGAACAAAGTAATTTGTTCTCATGTATCTGATTTTATTGTAATGGTGGTAATAGTGCCTTGGTAATGACCCGGTGTCTGTCTTGCCCAGCGTGCTGCTTAAGTTAATGAAATGACGATGAGCGGCAGCTCATGTGTCCTAAATGAATTACACAGATGATATTTTTCCTCGTTATTGTAATAAAGTGCATGTATGTGTGGAGGTGTTGACACAAGACGGCAGAAAAAGAAGGGCGACAGTAGCATTGTCTGAACATCACAAATACCACAGCTAAAGGTAACAGGGTGGAAAACGATTACATGGTTGGCTCACCTAATTGATATCCACCTCAGCATGAACTTTGATAGCAGCGTGAGCAATATTAAAGCGGCGGTTTTCCTATGAGAAAGGATGGTTTTTTTTTTACGGCAACTTAACAGTTCTGACTGAATTTGTTTACTTTGTTTTACTTATACATTTCTTAAGCAGCCAAAAAAGAAACAAGTGTTAAACTAAACCATAACAAATGTTCTTTACCTCAAAAATACCTCATAATTCAGAATTGTTTTTTACTTTCAATAATTTTACCAGAGCCATTTATCCTCAGCTGATGAATTTACCAGAAATGGTATTTGCTGATACTCTACACAGCTAGCTGAGAACAATGAAACACGGCAGTCAGAGAAACTATAAATTTGTCTTCAATGAGGTAGATGTTTTCTCAGATTGGACAAGAAATCCTGTAAAGCCAGCAGCATCTTTTTCACTGCTGACAGACAAGCCTCTCACTGAACCATAAAAAACATCCTTTTCTGAGTGCATAATTATCAGACTTACCACAACCCCCCAAGTGCCTGCAGTGTCCTATCTGCATGTGTCTCACTGACATCTGCCCACAATATGCAATTACAACTATTTGGACAGTATCTAGTGCTATCCAATTTGGAGTGTGATCCTATTGTAACCTCCAACATTTTGATTGATTCATTTCCACCTCTTGTAAGTTAAAAACACTCACAGGTACATTTATTTTAGGGGTATTTTTGTGTAACCAGGTACCTTTAAGTCACTTTTGTTAATTCTCTCTGAAATCTTGCATCACTAAAAAAAATACAAAGACACTGGCTTATACACTCACCTTCCACCCCATCTGTAAGAGCATCATCAATTACTGAGGCAAAAGCTATAGTTTTGTAATTTTCCTCACACAGATAATTCAGAAGTAACATTATCAAGGTGAGATTCTAAAGGAAGACCTTCATTCATTTTTTTATGCCAGTCAACACAAACTTCAAACTAATGTATGTGAAATGGAATTGTGTTTTGTGCCTGCAGCAGATTTTTTCAGTAAAAGACTGATGATAATTAATGTATTATTTTGTGTAGAGTGACACAAATCATTTTGGTGGGCACCACAATCTACAACCTTACTCTTCTTTTTAAAATGCCTAAACCAAACAGTGTGCAGGGAACAAATGGAACCATCCATTGCAATGCCAAAGAAGGACTTCAGTACAAAAAATGTACTAAATGAATGAGGCCATGATAGAGATATGAACCCAGACTCCCGAGTGAAGGTCTGCTGTGGGTTTGAGACGTCCAGCACCACATCTTCATCCTAATGCAGACATTTGACTGAGTTGTGCAGCACCAAAGACTAATTATCATCTTTCTAGCTTAAGACGGGGATATTCAATGATGCAATGAGAGCAGAGTGGGAAAACTTTTTCATATTAGCCATGCTATTTCATCACTTATAAAATTAATGCAAAAATGTTCCCCTTTTACTTTGGAAAAAAAAAACAGTTTTCACAGCTTCAATATAATGAGTACAAAATGTGTTTCACTTGAGTCCCTTTCTTATGGTTATATAAAGAAAAATTAAATGCATATTTTTTTTTAAATCATACCCTCAATCATACCAGGTCATTTTAGGATATTTTAAACAAAAGTAC
Organism: Parambassis ranga; assembly: GCF_900634625.1. NCBI lineage: Eukaryota > Metazoa > Chordata > Actinopteri > Ambassidae > Parambassis > Parambassis ranga. The sequence continues at coordinate 9,762,809 of NC_041039.1, read as the reverse complement.
AAAATATGTCCTTTAAATACATTTTAGACCAGTTATTCCCTTAAGGCAGATAACTGGGTATTCTTAGCCACAGGACACCCACACACACACAAAGCGGAGCACATTCAGACAAGTCGCCACTGCACAATTGTCACCACACATGCACTGCAGCATCCATACATTTAATTGAGAGCTCTGGATTTCCCTGGACTTCGTGGACTGCAAGCTCATCGTGGTGGCCTAGCAGCAGCAAGCGTCTACAGGGATTTGTGGTTTGGGATTACAGCAGAACACAGGCGTTCTTCTGAAGCAGCCAAGAAGAGCTGCCAGTGATTGAAAAGAAAAGACACCAGCTGGAGTGCAAAATATGGAAATCTATCTCATGACTATTCCGGGAACCATATGATGGCACAGCAAAGGTTTCATGAATTTAAAGGTGTGTACATTTTACACATCTTGTGTATGTATATATGTATTTTACCTGATTTCTTTGGAAAAAGTGTCATCTTACAAGCACGCACCTTAAAATGAGCTTCCTTACCGTCTTGTGTAAAATACATAAAGGAGAATCGAGTAAACATGAAATCATAGTTCTGAAAAAAACATTTTATTTAACTGAACCATGTTTTTAGATTACATCAAATTACAGTAGTGATTCATCATTATTCATGTACAATAACCATAATTTCACTCTTCGGGATGCCACTGACAAATACTTGGCTAAATGCTAATAACATGAACACAAGTGACCCAAGAAAATCTTGGTCAAAAAATATATTTACTCTTCCACTAATCAAGTGGTTCTAAAAGGAAAATAAATTAGTATGGTTATCTCTTGATTAATCAAGAGATAAATTGATCACTATTTGATAAATGAATAATATATAAAGAAAAAGACAAATTTTGTCTTTTCCTTGATGATGTAGTTAATGGTTGTTAAGCTCTGATGTGCAAACTGCTGTTTGCCAAGAAACATTAAATCCTAATGGCAGTTCCTGAAATGGCCACCTGAGGCTGGTTCCAAGTCAAACCCCATAGACCTCGACAAGCACAAACAGTATGCAGTCCAGCCTAAAATCTTGTTTATTATCTACATAGAGAGGAGGGTGAATTTTTACATTATTGATATGACTCGCATCGTTATTTTTTTTTCTTTCTGTAGGGCTGAAAAATACCACCAGCACATAAGTAAAGGAGTTCCCCCAGAATTTCTGCTAACTGTGGGTGATGTGATTAAAAAGGAAACCATCTGTCTAGTCATGTTAATATTTATAGAGCACAGCTAGGGTCTGAAAAAAAGGCAATAAGAATTCACATTTAAATATAAATTCAGGAGATAGAGTAAAATAGGACAAATGCAGCTGCAGTAAAGACAGGCAGAAGCTATGGCAAGTGCCTATGTGTGCACACACACACACCAGCATATCCACTAATCACATCCAGTCAGGCAACAATACCAACAGGGTCGGCAGGAGAGGAAAGTGAAGCACAAGCTGGTTGCAAGCTGTGCTGAATTTCAGGTCTAGAGTGTGGATTTGAAAACTGTCGAGTCTGAATCACTGACAAGGACAAGAGCTTGTTCCAGAGGTAGGAGGCCCTACAGGAAAGGATTCTGCCCCCACCTGTTTTCTTTCTGATATATAGATTTCCTTGCAGTCCTGCAACCTGAGAGTGAACAGTGCAGTTGGGCTTACAGGGAGCCAGTCAATAAGTCACACATAGAAGCAGAGACAAGTAATATCTTGTAGGTCAGAAGCAGAGTTAGACAGAGCCGGTGAAAATACACAGATATAAAGAGTAGGTTTAATATTATGGGATGCATGCATACAGGGCAGACAGCAGAGACGTGATTATGCCGGATGTTTCATGTGTGGAGTGCCAGCTCTGAAGCACGCAGATCAATTGTTCTAGATTGATAAATTACATGGCGTACTGTACAGTAGCTTTGGTTGTGGCATACTGCTTACAATCTCATTTCAGGCTCATCCATGCAAGTGGTATAATGTGTTTCCTACCAGTCTTTACTATTACAGTAAATGTAGGTACATCACAGCTGTGCAAAAACTATAATTTGACAAGATTTGCAATGGTACTGATAAGAAAGACATGGATGTCTACAGACACTATATTCAGATATTGAATTGCCATTTGGTTATTTCACACTTAATTGTTCACTCACAAGTATTTACACTTTGGCCAATTAAATCACAGGTTTTGCTAAAGGCAAGTTTGTGTATGGATCCAGATACTGCCAGGTACATTGCCCTGGTTGCAGAGTGCTGCACTGCAGCTAGAGAAGTGAGTCAAAATAAGTATATATATATATATATATATATATATATATGTAGGATCCCTAATAGATCAGGGTAACTGCATTTCCTCATCAACAGTGTGCTAGAAACCGCACTCACTCAACTGATGACATTTTGCCTAAAAGGAGAACCTATAATGAACTGACTGCCCTCTAAAATTTAAATCAAAAATTAATTCCTGCACTATCAATAGTGATTCAGGGGATGCTTCCAGGCAAGATTTCAGCCAAAGTTTTTTCTACTCTTCCTTCCAGGCAAGCTGATGAATGACTGGCTTAACATGAACAGCCTTTGCTGTATGCTCGGTAATGCCTTAATGGCTTTAATCCTTGCATTTCACTCCGATTACCAATACTACCCTTCTGCTCAGATTTCAGAAAGGGTTCTTGAAAGGAGTTCAAAGTATAAAGTGACATTTTCTTTTCAACAATTTCCTCAATCAGTGCATCAGTGCAGTTATACAGAAATTGGAGTCAAGAACAATTAGAATATAAGAGGAGTAGCAGAGGAGACTGAACAGAAGTGACAAGGGGTGTCACACAGACATAAATGGCAGGAGAAAGTCACATACACATGGTCTATGCGGATAGTAAGTTAGTAAGCATTTAGAGCATACCAATTCCTGGGTGTGATGCAAACAATGAGCCAATACAACATTTTGAAACACCTTTTGAAATCTGCCCTTTGAAATGTCTCCTAGTTCACTCACACACTGTCAATACTCACACTGTTTCATCAGACTTGGCCACTGTATTTATGCGACGGTCTTGTTTTTCATTCCAATATGCTCAATTTCTTTTATCTTTTGTGTTGCATTAGCAATCGTCCCATGAACAGCCACAGAGCAATCATTGTATCATTACACAGAATCAGCTCAGCTGACTCATACACTGTGATCGTACTCTCAATGTTTGGGACTGAAAACAATAATTACTGAGTGACTGAATATGAATTTGTGCAGTACAGCTCAGTTGAGTGAAAGTGCGACTTTGTGTATGAAGAAGCAAATTGAGTATTTACCCTTAAGCAGCTCCATATGGCTGTGAACACTGCCTGTAACCATAGCAATGTCGAAGTCCAGAAAAAAGACCGACTTTAGAGGCTTCAGAAACTATTTAAAGGATGAATTTCTCCATCAGACTGCGATAAACACCAAAACAGACTTCAAATGCTTCTCCTCACATACAGGTATATGCATTTAAATAGAGCTTAATGTTAAATGCATTTGCCTCTAGACCAAGAGCACCCTGGCAGTCTAGTGTCATAAACAGGTCCAAACCAATCAGTTAATTGAAACATATTGTGGGTCCAGCCTGTCAGATGTGAGCATATGCTGCTCTTCTCCTTGTTATGTCTTTGTAAGGTGAATATTTTTGGGGTCTAGACTGCTGGTCAAATCTAACAACAGAATCATTGTTATCTGAAACCCCTATGAAACAAAGAAGAAATGAATCAAATGAACATTAAAATATGTCAGTGCTGATGACTTAATAAGAATAAGATTATACCATAAAAAGCAAATATCCCTACCCATTGCACTTAGTCTAAAAAGATATGTCTGTCTTCAACTAAGGGCACCAAACTAGAACCATCAGATTTCAGTTATATTTTCCAAACAGTGGTCATGGAAACATATTGTGGACATAGATCATTTTGTACCTGTACATTCCTTAGCAAGTATTTAGGAATTTCTCTCTGTAACTAAACAGTCTATAAATTTGATATAATTTAGCACTCACAGAAAAAACATGTATTAGTGTAACCCTAATTCACACCATCAAACTGAAACTGCTTTCTCCAATTTAAAAAAAAAGGTGAGGAAGAGGAAGTTGTATTTATTGTGTGACTAATGTAACTTGTGATGTTTCTTTACTAATTTTACTGCAACCAAGAAATACTACTCCAAATTTGCCCTTCTTACTTTTACGAAAATATAACACCTTAAAAGTTTATTCTTTGCCTTTATAGTCAAGGTGGGAAAAAGTAACTTTTCACCAACAGAATGCACATGACAACGACACAGCTTTAAGAGAAACACTGCCCAGACTGCTCCACACATTTCAGCTAACTCCAGCTACACGCTGTAACATCACCCTGCCAACAGACCCTGTTAGGACAGAGAATAAACTACCCTACATTGCAAAGAAAGCAAAAAAGATCACACACAATTTCCCAAACCGTCAACCCCATTATCTTAACATTTCATATCCACATAGCCATGGAAGAAAAAGGCTGAAGCAGTGGTATGTTACATCATCAAGGATGTGTTTCCCAGAATCCATTGCAACAACCAAGTCTGCAACCAGTTAGGTCAGTCAGAAGTAAAAGAATCACTCAAAGAGCTCCTCTTACCTGTGATAGAAGGATCTCACAAGCTGTCCATCACTGCAGATGACACGTCTTTGTCTCCACATGTCCTCCAGACCAGAAGAAGGCCACTGTGTAAACATCACAAACATCCATTCATATATCTTGTCTATTCCAGACATCAACAAAAATGTTTTGTAAAGCGAGAGAAAGACCTCTGAGATGATTGCACACTTATTTCCTCCTCGCAGCACCAGTTGGAATGAAACTGATCTCTCATGGTGATAGATGAGAAAATCATTGCTTAATGCCTGCTGGGTGATTCCCTTGTTTTATCTCTCATACCTACTAACTGAGCTCGATGTCAAAGACAACATTCAATTTCACATTAAATCCCACAATAGTCCTTTGTTGTCACACTGGAGAAAACTCCAGGACGATGTCCCGCGGCTGCTGGAGATGAAGGCTTAACGGCACACAGCCGTAACGTTCACACCTGAATGGAACTTCAGCTGTAGTTAAGGCTGAAAAGGCCTGTCTCTGATCTTTTTTTCTTTGAGTGGTAAGGGGCTGAGCTTTGTGTGCAACCATCTCAATCCAAAAGATTGATGTAATCTAAATATTTTATTTGCATAGAAATGTTCTGTGTTCATACATCGCATCGTAGACCCCTATATAATATATAGTACCTCCTCCCATCCAGAAGCTCTCATTAACATTTGTCATGTAAAATGCCTCAGTAGACTATTTTTCTGTTATTGTTCTTTTATACTCTCTCTGATTTCTGCCACTGAGGCTTTTTGCCAGGAGGAAGGTGCACACTCTGGTGTGTTTATTCCATTTTTAATTTTTTAACTTATCTACTTGATTTGTGCTGTCTACTGCAGTGCATTTCTGTTCATTGGGCCCTGTTTAAAAGGGATAAACTGGTGTCTGAAATGGATGTGGGGCATTCAAAAAACTCTACTGAAGATTATAATGTGATGCAGTGTTTATTTTATAAGAATAACTAGAGATGTAGATGCCTTTGTGTAAAATGTTTTTTTAGATTGAAGCAAGTCTTTCAGACTTTAATCATTCTTGACAAGCCTTTAATTTAAAATTAAGATCATCCCCTGTGTACTTTCAGATGCATAAAGACCATCCAAAACTTAGCAGTGACTCAACAAGCACATGGGTTTGCCGTGACCTCATAAACACACTGTTGCTGCAGTGCAGCACTTGGAAACATCACCATAAATGACCTGACTAGATTAATCAGAGGAGAAGTTAAAGAAAGTCTAGGCTTGTCCAGTTCATAAGCTTGTCATGGGTAATGTTTAGCAAGTGTCTATTTAACCTGATGTGCCGTGTGATTTAACAGAAACATCTGTGCAGTCGTCCTTGAACGCTTTGAAAAAATACTTGGCAGGAATCATTTCTATCAGAATCACGCTCAATGACATGACCATGTAGCATGCAGCTTCACAAAATGCACGGATGGCTGAAAAACTGTTAAGACTAACACACATGAACAAATGACATTATAGAAAAAGAGGATGATTTTGCGAATTTGACAGGGTCGTACTTTAGTAGAGATCAATTTAGTTACTGTTGCTTTTACATCCTTTTAATTAAAGTGGGCATTACACTAAAAATCAATCACATAGCATCCTTTTTATTAATTTTACTTATGTACCTCAATGCCAGTTATGACAAAAGGCCAGAGGCATTACATCCTTCATTTTTCAGTATGTGCGTGCATGCATCTGCAATTAAATAGATATCTAAGGAAAGCTTTGAGGGAATTAAAATGTGTCTATTCTCATTCACCATCACAAAACTTGGCTGTAACTCACGGATTCATACACCTGTGAGCTATTTTCATACAAATATCTGATAGGATAAATTATGATAAAAAAATAAGTGATTTCATATCTTAAAGGTCATCATGATGCTCTCCAAAACACTTCAAGAAGACAAACAACTAAGAAGCTGTAATTATCTTTTGTCTTTTTGAGTAGAGCAGAACATCACCCTCGCAAGCTGTCACTGGCAAACCAGAGTCTTTAACAGAAAATATACCAGTGCTGCAGCAAATTCAAAAACCTTAGACAGCAGAATTCTCTGAATGATTTAAATCCTATTCAGAGCACTTTTACAGCACATTAATATTCACACCCATATGTCATGTTATTCAAATCCACTCCTCTATCCCTGCAATCACAGACATACCAGGATGTGAGCAATAACAAAAATGGGGCTAAAATATTAACACAGAACAACCCATGGTGTAGGAGGTAAGTGGGGGTTTTGTAGGACAACTTGACTAATTTTAATATGAAGATGATCTCAGTAGGCATGGTGAGAGGAAACAAATCACCAGAGCAGGGAAATCATGTCAAAGTTTGCCATGTAAACATGTCCACACATGCATTCTTGCCAACAGATATACTGTCCTGTCTTGTGCAGTTCAGATTTCAGGAATATTTATTATTTATTATGATGAAAGTGTTGGAAATGAGTCTGTCTATCTTCTGTGCAACTCCCTCGCTACATGCTTATCTTGCTATTTATCTTTCAGTTTTCACACCATGAGTCTATTGACTAATGACTATTCTGTGAAAAGGGAGCAGAAATAGCACACTGACTCAGAGCTTCTTAATTGCTCATGGCAATTCTCTCTCGTCTTTTGGCCCTCTCCAACAAGCCAACCATACTTTTAATTCAGCCTTTCACACATAGTGAAGTGTGATGTGTCCATCTGCCAAAATGAGGGGCAGACCTCCATCTCGCCAAATTCTGTTCCGAGGCCCCTTGAGGGACCTGTTGGGCACCAGTGGAGCTGGAACAGTCAGTGCTCCTCACTTGAATTGGATCAGAGTTTTAAAAATGAAATACACAGCCTCCCATGAACCTGCATGAATGAGGCCCTGCATTGCAGAGCTGTGTTTACAGCCCAGCGGTCATTCCTATGCATGATCATAGGCATAATAACATCTTCACAGTTTGGTATAAGCCCAACACATGCTCATACATAAGCAACCTTCATCATATGGCCAAGGCAGGATACATATGGGCAATAAAGCCAGAAAAACAGAGGAGGCAGGAAGGGATGGTGATAAGAAAGTGCAGCGATACTGCCATGCCTACATTTTAGCTTCTTCCAAAGAGACAACCATGTTTTTAAAAACGGTCAATTCTGATGCCCACAGTGTTAAAAGTAAGCAGGAAGACACCACTATTTAAGTGACAATAAGATTTACATTGGTGATCACTATGAGATGTAAAAGATCTGCTAAGAAAGACTGTGATATTTAATCTTTTAATATTTTTCATTAGTTTGTAAAAAGCATCTGCTATTTTTCTGGCTACCATGGAGCTGACTCTCTCCCCTTTTAGAAAATGTTACATGCTTACACTTTAACGCACACAGTAAATACAGAGCGTTTCAACTCCCCAATTTCCTACTACTTCTAATGCTGCATCACTGAACAATGTTGAATAGATTACTTATTTACAAAGTTTACAATTAGTGAAACCAAAAATATTAGCAGGATGCCTCAGGCAAATACACTGGGCTTTTAACTATTAAATAAAACAAATCTGAACTTCATCTCAGTGCCAATGCTGAGAGTGGTTTCTTTCAGAGTTCCTGACCTCATACAGAGTTGTCTTGCCCCAAGTTCCTGACCTTAGACCAGTCCTGAGGCTCTGTGCTAGGAGTGTTTTAGCAAGGAAAAGCCAGCAGGGAGCTGAGCAATGCTTCAAACTCTGAGCATGAAAGGAGGCCAGGCTAAAGATGGCCAAGGGTGAGGTGGGCAGCTACAAGGGGACATCTAAAGCTCCTGAGAGAAGAGCGCTGGTTAGAAATGTGGCATTGCTGATGATGGCATCAGTACAAGAGGCATCAGCCCAAGGCAGTACAAAAACAACTAGAGGCTCAACTACTTTATATCCGTCATGTCATAACAACATGCAGCAGGGTATTACTTGTAAGCAGGGTATGTACTTATAAGCAACAAAGTACAATCCCAGTTGACCAGAATTTTTGTATTTCATTCACATAATGCCTTAGTATAGAGCTAGAAACATTGTGCAGTTTTGAATGGTTGCAAGTATTTCCTTATTATTTCTTCTTTATTTGTTGTCTGCAAGAATATACTACTATCTGGAGTAATCTGGGCATAATTTCGATTCTTTAGCGTTAGCTGGGAAATATGGGGAACTGGAAAAAAAAACCCTCAAAAAGTCAGGAAATAAGTGGAAACCTGTCTCAAGTGGTACTAAAATGATTGTTACTGGATACTGATGTGAACATATGTCCTCACTTTGCTACACGTATGACTAATGTCATATAATCAAGGTGTGCCTTACATTATGTAGGACTCAATGAGAATACTCTAAGCTACCAAAATAGATAAAAATTGCTTCTCTTGGCATTTTGTCCAAATTAAGATTCATAGACATGGCCTTTGACAAGTTCTACATGACAATCAGCTGATAAATTAAAACTGGCATATGGAGACATCTGGCCAAGAAGACATCTTCCATCTATTAAATTGGCGATAGAGCAACGTAAACACAATGAGTTAGACCTATTATAGTCCCTTACACCAAGTATAACACTGGTGTCCTCACTAGGACACAACAGCAGTGTACATTTAGTTAGTTGAGGAGCAGAAAAAAATCCTTTCACTTTTAAATTTACATGCAATTTAAACATCTTTTGCTTAAGAAGAACCTTTGGTTGACTTTTAAACCTTATCACTTCTCTTCCATCTAAAACTCTGTTTTTGCACCTTAACTCTTTTCTTGCATTCTTTTTCTGTCATGTGATTTTCATAAAATTATTCAACTGTATATTTTTTACCCTGTGACTGAACCAGAGGTTGTGTTAAAGTATCCCCTTGAAGAAATCTTACATCTTTAATTGTTAATTGGATTGCCTGGGGTAAGAATATGTGACCTGCAACAATACTTAAAATACGGTCTGCCACCTGTATGTCCTTTTGTCAACATTTAGAAGTCTGTAAAACATCCTTACTCATTATTTCATTGCAATAGGTTCATCTGAGGTCCACAAGTGACAGCAATACTGTCTGAAAGAAAAAGAAATTTAATATAAAGCATGAAATTTCTAAGCCATTCAGCTCTTGTTATCAGCCAACTCCACCTTTCCTTTGCTTTTGAAGAAACTGGAAAGCTTTGATAGTTGACTGATGCACTGTTAGCTATAATATGCTTTTATATAGAAATTAAAAGGCAGGGTGATGTCAGTGGACTTCATCATTTAATCCAAGGTTACAGCATCTATATCATCTTTTTTCATATACATTGCTTGTATATGTAAATGCAGTGCTACAAAGTATCAGTAACTCTTTACAAAAGTTATTTTCTTTTGCAAATTACTTTATCTTGCAATACAGTGACTGACTTTATCCCACTCTGAATGTCTCTCTTAATGGTAAAGATCACTGCAAGAGATGCTCATGATAAGTTTATATCCTGCGCTGAATGTTGTTCTAATATCATCAATAACCTTTAAACCTCATGAAAACAGGTCAACAGCAGAGTCACCAAAACAGAATTGGTCTACAGTAAAAAAGTCAATTTTTTGCTTTTCAAAGCCATAAAATACAAACATGACATAAGGCTATTATCCTGTTAGCAAAGTGTTTGTTTTTAATTTGAAGATGTCTCCACTTCAAATTAACAATGTAGTAACACTCTTTTTCATCAGTCCCAGTTTTTAAGAAACAGAGGCTAATTATAGGTAAACAAATGTTTTAGTCCACAGCCTATAATAATGGGCACAGCCTGCACTGCAGCCATATTCATCTCTTGTACCAGAAGCTTTTTGCCTTTAGTCCAGTTTTTTAGCAAATTTAATGATCATTGAACTAAGGGCAGATGATTTGGCACTCGGTCGTTTGGCTGTTCTCATATGACCTCCTGACTTTTATCACAATTCCCCTTTCACATGTGTAGCACACAACAAAAGGATGTGTATGTCAGATGCATGCTCACTCCTGGAAAAACTGCTCATGGTTAAAGTGAGGGTTAACACAGCTCTACAGCCACTCATTTCTTGGAGACTAGTCTTGTCCATTGTCCACATTACAAAAGTCATTCTGTGGTGTTGTGTCCTCAGCTGAGGGTGGGCTAAATGTGTCAATTTTGACTGTTACCTACAGATCTTCTTGAATTTCATAGATATTCTTGTTCGTTTTGTAAACGTGCCCCTTCACTCTTGGGTATTCTTCCAGTTTTGTGACAGTTACATCATATAAATGTCATCAATATGCCCACTGGATTGTTGTAAATTCTCTGGACTTTGAGTCTAGTCGCACATGCGCTCAGTCGTACATCACACAGGTTTTGTACCAGGCACCTGTCAAGATAAAGTCTGTTTGATGTCTGCTCCAACTGATTCAGACATTTTTGCTCTCACATACATCCCTTCTGGGTAGATAAGTTCAAGGCTGTAGTACATGTGTGAAAATTGCTGACAGTCGCTACATTGACCTCACAGTTTCATCTAGAATGCTCTTTGCAAAAAGTCAAAACAATCAATGGCTTATCACTTTCTGTGTATAGATTCAAACTGTGTGGGGCTTCCCTTGGCAGTACCACAGACATGTTTCATTATCTGTTGACCATTGAGGTCATTATGCAAAAGTGTTTCCATCTGTGACATTTTCAAAATGCCTGATTGATGAATCCGCAGGTAAATGTGCAAAATAATGATCACCAACATAGGGATTCAGTATGTCACTAATAGTCTGCTGTCAGACTGCAGTTTCTAACACTTCAGCAATGCTATCTGTTCCATTGCATGCACAAAAAAACTTCACACAATGCTTTTGTAGATCAGCAACAATACCCAGGGTGAGTAGTGGTACAATCATCAGGTGTAGAGTTGAAAAGTGGAAAGAAAGCCTGCAGCTTCAAGGCCACAACGCCAAGTGGATGCAAACTACAGATGAGAAGTGTGCATCTCACCCATGGAGACAATGATTCAATTTACATTTACTTAATACACAGTAGCAAACTTTGCATGTTTTAAACATCCAGCAGCTCCACATGATTCACTTTAGCCATGTCTCCTACACGCTGTATTTTAGCTTTATTAGAAAGAAATAATTCAAGCAGCTGAATAACTCGTACACAGAGGAAGGAAATAGCCGTTTCCATTTAGAAGCTAGTTTCTAGGTTGTGGTTATATAGGCTGTTTTTAAACTGTGAGAGTGGCAACCAGGTGAAATACAGTTGTAATAGCTGTAATTATGACAGAAGCTGGAGCATTAACTCCCCAACAGCTCTATTAGAATCTAGTGGCAATAATATCTAAGGGTAGAGAGACAGGCGGGTAGCCAAAGGTTCTCCTGTTAAATTCTTATCATGGGTGTAATAAGCTTAGCCTATGGGCACAGGAGATTAGCAAAAGAATAGCAGCAGTAATCACAGAACTGATACCATCAGGACAGAAATTTACAATAAGCACAACAGCAGAATCTCTGAGTGGATCCATGCCGCCAAGTAAAAACCTAGAATTATTCAGGATTAGCAGTGTTCAGAAAATGTTTATACTCTAGATATTAACCACGTTATCAGCAAATAGCCAACCTGAACTCTGTAAGGTGTCATGCACATTTGATACATTTTATGCAGATGATGTAATACTTTCAGAAGTTTTTTTCAGCTCAGGATCTGCCTATTGTTCCAAGAGACACAATCACATCCAGTGTCAATGACCAAGTTGGCAAAGAATGTATTTCAACAGTCTAGTACAGACAGTTTTAGACACCTATTACATTGTTGGTGGATGTAAGTGTTATTATTTGTTAAAGCAAGTGGCATTTTATGTTGAAGCTCCAATCCGTGATGGGTATATAACGTCCCATTAGCCACCTGTCACATCATGGCTCCACACAGTTATCATTATACTCTGCGCAATAGTGTTCAGTCTACTTTGAATTTCAAACAAGGTTGCTTCCATGTTTGAGTCTCCAATTATACAACCACATTGTCAACATGAGAATGAATGAAAAGATAATTTTAGGAGCCTTTCAATCAATAGTTGCAGGTACCCAGGGACTGGACAGAAAAAATGAGGCATTGCATTTAAGAACCCAAGATGATTTAGTTACCATTCAGCTTGGTTTTCTGGCCACCTGGATGCCCCTTTGATAATAATAAAAACTGCTTTATGAATACAAGGCAGCTGGAAAAGACACCATTACAGACTCAAGGAAACACAAAGGGCATAGAAATAAAGCAGCCATGCAAACAAACACAGCAGATGTGAGTCCTCTGGGTCTGATCAATGGCTGTAGCTGTTTGCTCTGCCCACCAGCCAATAATACTGCTGCAAGGACCATTTATTACCCACGGCAAAGTGCGATTAATGAAGTCTGAAAAATGGCTACCACTCATTAGCCTCCACTGACCCCTGCAGATTGCAATGATTGGTCATGCTTCTTATTTGTCACCCTTGATCAAAATGAGCTTCTCAACAAATCGAGTGACATGATCTGCAAATCTGCTATTCACTCTCAGTGAACCCTGAGTGATGCTTTTTGTGTGTGGGCTGATGAGTTTCTAGGGATACTCATGCATTTCCATGTAGCAGCTGCAATCGCTCCAATTTTACTAAAAAACACACTATTTTAAAGAGCAAGGCTGTGATAAAATACAACAGGTTTACATTGCAACCAACATTTTTAAGTTGATGTGTGAGAACACTGTCTGTCTCCTGAAGTGAAGATGAGGACGGCCACAGGTGCAAATCAGCACAGCAGTGCATTTAAAAAAGCATTGGTGAACCTGCTGCTAACCAGACAGAAGTTTTAGTTCAGCGAATGGCTGTTTCTTTCTGTAATGCACTTTAGGAAAACTGCTTATCATCAGGGCTGATGACTTAACCAGAAATGTTTCATAATGATCTAAAATGTGAGTTTTCTAAAAGCTGGCATAGCACAAGTAACCCAATCTGTCTGTGGGCAGATGCCAACTTAACCTCTGCTGCAACCCTGGCTACAAAAATGAATAAACCAAGCATTATCTTCATTACTGACAATCATTTTAAATGAATACAGAAAATGTTGGTGAGGAAAAGAGAACGTGAAAGACATTTGACAGATGTCTGAGTGGTCAGAAGCACTGGACTGTCTCAAAAACAAAGGACTATTACATATGCTGGATGTAACACATCATTTGACCCGGAAATTGTTCCGCTCCACCATCGTGAAGGCTGTTCCAAAGCACTTATTTCTGCTCTATGGAGCCAGAAGCAAGTCAGGATCCCTGAGGAAGCCTTCATAAAAGAAATCATGGATATCTTCAGGTCAGACAGAGACACCTCTTTATGGTAAATCTATTGGTAACTGGATGCTGCAGCTGATACATCTGATCCAAAACTGCATCACACATAATAGAGAGAAATAGCCGTGCAGAACCCACGCAGCAGTATCAATATCCAGATGTAGTCATGTCATTTTGAGATTATATGGTGTTGTACAGGTACAGTAAGTTTTCCTTAAGAGGTAATGTGTTTTAAAATACAGCAGAAGGTACATCTACTTACAATGCTGCCAAACAAACTCAGTTTTAATGAAGAAGTCAGTCAATAATTGGCTTTTTTCCACCATGCCTGAGCGACTGCTATCTGATTTCATGCTACTCCTTTAAGCTGTGTTTTTTTCCAGCAGCAGCTACCTCACTGAGTTAGTTACCTCACTGCAAAGTCAAAGCTTGTAGCTCCGCATCCAACAGCTCATTGTGGTACATGTATAGCGTGTCAAAAACTGACTTTGATTATCCTGTGCTGCTTCACAGTAAAGGCAAAGCTTTAAAGTGCTTATAAAATGAAGCTACCACTGCAGGAAATGATCCATTTGCATTAGCAGTAACTTAATAAAGAGAGAGAGAGATGGGGTTTTAGAAAGCTGAACATTAAACATTGACACTGAGATCAAAGAGATAAAAGTGAATGCATCTCTGTGACATGCATGCATTAGTTCCTGTTATTCTCATGACAACATGAATCTTACCTGTGGATGTTGCCAATAGCAAAAAGAGCCTGAATAAGAAGAGATCATTATGTAAATACATTCAATGGTTACTAAACAAATCCAGACCTCGATCGAAAGTCTTTAAATGAAGAACTTTCAGTCACAGTGGAATTTAAAATATGTTCCCCCATGTTCTAGCTAAATGGATTGAGGTCTGGTCACAGACATTTAATTTCTCTCTAATTCCTCAGTGTGGCCCTGTCAGAAATAGACTTTGACATCCCTGACCCACGGTGTCTGACTGACAGGGATGAAAAAAAAAACATACTTTCAAATTACTTTGAGCTATTTCAAACATCTAAGTTTACTGTTAAATGGCATCCTGCTTCAAAACCTGTGTTCTGATGGTCCAATGTCAAAACCCCTAAAAGTGGACCGTGGGGATTTGACACAACATATCCATGATAATTCCATATTGATCTAGATGATAGTGAAACCACTACACCTTATGGATCATCAGGCACGCTACTTGAGCAATTAACCTAGTTGTATTAATTTGTAATTCTTCAAACTGGCCAGCTGCCAAAGTGAAAGAGCTTCTCTGCAATCAGGCGTGAGTAGCTAAATTATCAGTGACTGAAAGGCGCAGTTAGGAAAAAAGCAAGCCAGCAGCAGGATTCCAGGTAATTATGACATTAAAATATTTTTTTCAAACAAATAAAACAACCCTTTTTTCACTTATTATAAACTGTTTCTGTCCCATCCACTGCTATTTTTACTTTCTATCACCTTTATTTATACCATCTGTTCATTTAGACTTCACAGTTTAACCTTTTGATTTGCAGTGAAACAGAGAGCTGATGGATCGACTAACCCCGAACTTGTTCCTGCACATGGCAGGAATAGATAACGCTTCTAATATCATCAACATCGAAGTGGAACGTAGTGTGAAATGAGCCTGGTATTTATTAGCACCACTGTGTATGACACGATTGCACCCTGGAGACTCAGCGTGATGAAGGACTAATCCACAAATTTCCATCCCAGTGTAGATGATTCAAGCCTATTTTAGAAGTCTACACATGAACATTTGGTAAGGCGATACATGTGAAGGTTGTGTAGTTGAGTGGAGCGATGGCGGTGTGAGGAAGACGTGTTGCGAGGCTAAGAAAATGTAAATGTCCTTTCACCTAATATGTTAAATTTAGTCCATCCATGCCAGACTTTGCAAATTAAAATAATTGACATACAGAAGGAAAACTGACCCCCCCCATTTGATTTTGTTAGTAAATTATGTAAAATCCCATCTCCAGCGTGATTTTTGAAGGGACTTAAAAGAACGGAAAATTGCATCTGAACATTGCTATGATTCGTTCATAATTTAAAATACAAAAGTATTTTATCTTAGTTGATGTTCAATGACATTTCTGAAACTGATAAGTGAATATATCAGATGCACCATAAAAGGGGTCCCAGTGGGCAAGCCCTCAATATTTCACTGAGTGTTCATAACAGTGATCTGATTTCCATGCACACACATTTATCCTTTCATATAGATGCATGAGATCGTTTTGTATGCAGCAGCTGGTGTTCATACATCATCTTTAGATTCAACCTAAGAGCATACATACCCCATAACTGTATTGTATTATTATTATATCAGTGTGATGCATAGTGCAGTAGGGTTTTTGTTGAAATCAAGTTTTCAGGAACAAAACCACTGATGAAGATGTTAACCCTTACACCTGTGTATTTTACAGTGCATGGTAAGGCAAATGATTTCACATCCATCTACATGGTTTATTCTCATTTTAACAAAAGGAATTAGAAAGTGGAATTAGAACTACTTTAGCTTTCACAGAGCATCAATGGTCAGTGACAAAGCAGCTTTCATTTCTGCAATATTAGCCATTTTTGTGTCTGCTGTCTTTCAAAACATTATTATATGCTCTGCAATTTCAGAGTGGTCCTGTAAGGCCAACATTCACTGAGTGAAAACAGCTGGAAAACATTAATAGACAATACACCTACACTTATGGGCAATTTCGAGAGTCATGTTGACCTGAGCTGCTTGGGGTTGAATGATAGCAGGAAACCACAGCAGGTGGAGGAATCCCACACAAACCAGAGGTGAACAGCTTCCAAACACGAGGGAGCAGGGCCATGATTCAAACCCAAAACTATCCCACTGTGTGACTGCAGTGCCAACTGCTGGGCCAGCATACCACCTGCGACAGAACACTTATAGCTGGAGTGTCTCTGGTGTGCATACGAATAGGTGGGAGGCCTCCGCCTGCTACAGGTGAAACATGTCAATTTATAGACTTACCATAGAAAGTATGACATTGATCATAACTTAAAGAAGCACATCAAAGAGCTGAAGGCATGGGCTGACATGCCTCTATGTGTCAGAGGGTCCACCGCACTCTGCTGGAAATTTAGTGTTTTCTCTATGTAGCTCTCTACAGCATGCTGCCAGTCTAGGCTAAGCTAGGCTAATCATGTCCTGGCCCCTTCTCCATGCAGAGACAGAGGAGTGCCATCAGCCTGACTTTTACAAGAAAGTAAACAGTTTTTAGGATAGAGCACAAAGTACTACTTAACTGATCAGTTGCTATGGCAGCAGCATTGCCACATATAAAAGGTGCTATTATACATGGTTTCATTTTTTTCCCCTCAGCAGATCTTCATTACTACCGCTTTGGTTATTAACACAACCATTTTATCATGGAAAAATTAAACATATATAACACCTGTCTTACAATTATATTGACATAAATAGCTCTCCGAGTGGTTGTACCATTAGGATTTAGCCACATTACAAAGCCAACTACTTTAAGGCTTCTTACCAATTTACAGAAAGAACTGAAAGAACCCCTGGGCTGTTTAGACCCTTTTTGTTTGTTCTAATTCCAGTCCTCAATCTTTGCTGCCTATCCTTTCAAATCAGAGAGAACAGAAAATTGTTTCCAGTAAGAATAAGAGAAAAAAGGTATGTACACTGGTTGCATGTGGAGAGAGGGAAGTAAGCCAGCATGTGAAACTTGAAATACCATTCATGGTCAAAGAGAAGCAATTACTGCCATGAGGGGATTTGTTGAGATCATTGTTCCTTCATTTCACATGTTTTTATGATAGGATTTACAGGATGCATAAATCCCTAGGTATGCATGTGTACACATCAGTGTACCATGTTCATATATAGATATGGTGGCAATGGTACGTATGCATCTACCCAGGACCCATTTTGACCATAACGGACAGAGCTGCTTCTCTCTCCTGTGTCCTTCCATTTCCGTCTTACTTTTATGACTCACAAGATGATGTTTACCCACCATCAAGCTCAATGTCCCAATATTTTGACATCCGTCATAACAGATTTGTCAGAGAAAATATGGAAGTAACTTTTTAGTAAGTATTCCTGCCTGACCCACATAAAAGATACTGGGCAAGTATGTATACTTCTAAGGTGTGTCTGTCCTATATGCATTACAGTCTTCATTATAAACACAGAGAAATGTATGAAGCCTGTTTAGCCACTGCAAACCCTCAAATTCTAGTTCAGACCAGATTTAATGACACACTGTTTAGAAATCAGTTGCAATTCTGCAATTTAAATCAGCCGGGCATGATTAAACATGATTAAGCCTAGACTGGCTTACCACTGGAGCTTCTTGATATGTAATCGACACTGATATTCATGATGATAATTTTTTTTTCTATAACGTCTTATCCCAGTTCTGCACAAATCTCCTGCTGTAATGTATTTTCTGCTGCTCATTAGAGCTATACGTCCTGGGAGGAGATGAGAGGTTGTGTGGGAGGAGAGAAATAAAGCTGTAAGACAAACAGAATGTATGTAAGCTCTGTGGTGAATGACAACATTACAGCTGTTAGTACAACTGAGTGTCCTCTCCTACTTTCTGTCCCCTGAATGTAGGTGTTCCTCAAAAATATCTAATTTCAAGTTAAAGTCCAATAAATTAAAGCAAAGAAAGCCATTGTTGTGAGCTCTGCTGGGCATAAAGCAGCAATAGGAGTGCATCATAAGACTTTAATGGCATTATCTTTCTGCCAAAAGGTAATGATATCCAAATGATTATTTTGCCGCTACATCGCACACATGTGATTCATGAAATAATTCAAATTGCATTACAACAATAGCACAAACAACTGGGCAGCAGGGAGTTCTGTTAGAAAATTACTCTACATGTCAAAGCATAGCCATTTGATGAAATATGTTCTGCTTCTGCAGCCATGAATAGGAGTAGATTTTCTAGTGAAGTCTTTATACCTGCTTAGGTAACAGATGGGCTTACTCTCGCCAATGACAAATATCTGCGAGGTCACTCATTGGTATTCCTTGTATTGCCTTGAGGCATCTTATTAAGCTTTATTATTTTTCCCTCTAAACCCTGTGTGATTCACCTTTCAGTAGGCCCCACAGCACCGTCTGTTCCGTCATTTAAACGGCACAATTTTCAGCAAGGGAGCCACAAGTTTGTCCAGCACACACAAAAAAATACTTCCAACTATGTAACCTTTCCTCTCATTTTTCTATCCCAGGTGTCCTGCTAGCACCCAATTTCACTATGAAGGAGCCAATGTTTGGCAAAGAGTTGGGTGATGCAGCACAGTGGGTAGCAAAGACAAAGACATATTTGTGATTGCCAAAATAGCACACATGCTCGCTTGGGTAATGTAGAGGAAAGACAAAGGCTTCATGGGAGCTGTAGAAGCTGAGACGATGTTTAAAGACACTGAGGTGCTGAGAACAGATAACCGTCTCATATAACAGTCTCATTTATTCTTTTTGTAAAATTCTTAGTGTCCATTCAATAATCAAAAACTACATTAATAAACACAAGTAATTATTGCAGCCAAAGATAAAATACTGGTGTGATACACTGAAATTCAAACTGCACGTCATCAGAAAACAAATAGGTGGTTGAAAGCTGACCACAAATTCATGAGCATCACTTAATAATGACTCCAACACTTAATTTGACAGTAATGTATCTAAAGCTATTATTCAAAACACAAAAACAAAAAATGTAATAAATGTATTAGATCTCCAGTATCAGTCTCATTAATCTCTCACCTACTCTGAAAACACGCTTTACAACACACAGTACTGTATCTGTACAGTGTGACTATGTGATGAAATAGCTGGAGCCACTTTTTCTTGTCACTTGAGGCCAAACGGCTAATTTCAGTGCAATTTCAAGGTAACTTTAGCTGCTGTTATCACAGAGGACAGACCTGGTAGAGGCTACTTTCACAGACCACTCACTGATATAGTTACACTTGGGATGAGTAAATCTGACACCCTTTCAGCATTGGGTAAGAACATGGCTCAAACTTTAGCAAACGGATTTTAATCAATCTCAAATGCTCCCTGGGGACAGTTACACTGTGGCAACTAAGCCACAAAAAAATGTAAATGGGACCAAAGGGCACAGAGTCTAAACCTGTAGCACAAAACCATATAGTATATAGGCCATATTAAACCATCAGGCAAACAAAACAGTGGGTGTGCTTTGAGATTTTTGTCAAGTAAAGCTGTTGTCACGCAGACAGTTGTTTACTCGGAGATGGTAACATGGCCAGGGGGATGCTTCCTGCTGATGGAGCAGCATTTTCAGATAAGAAATAAATCTTTATAATAACTTTACCTTTTGAAATTCATTCTGCCTGTTGCATTCAGCTTAAAGCTGCAGACGAGGAACCTTAAAAAGTTAAAGCCTATGACTTTTTTTGTTTGTTTGTTCATCTAAAGAAAAAAGCTGTATGTTCACTACATTTAATAATTTTTATCATAACTTTCAAGTTGTGTACCTAAATTCTAAAAAACAATTAATTTCTATTTATGCACATGTTTCTGTCACGGATAAAAAAAAAGTCTCTTATATATGGTTTATTCGACTATAAGTCTGTATAGGATCAGAACCCAAAGGTTGCCAATATGTTCCCAGCATAATAGCAACATTCACCCAACAAGAGCCAGACTGAGGCAGCAGGAATGAAATAGAGATGCTAAAGCACTGCTGTTGTCTATGGATGTAGGATATTTGCAGGCAGGTTGGCAAATAAAAAGGTGTGAGGATGGCAAAAACACAAACTGGCTCTACATTTTATGGAGGGAAGTTAAGCTGTTTAGTGTGCAGAGAAGCAAAGAACCTGCTACCTGCTGAAGGGGATGGGGATGTGGATTAATGGGGATGCCTATAGTCCACATCCAAAGAAAGTAGAAAAATATAAACATATACATTTTGTTTTAATATTGGGCTACTATACATATTGCAGTTTGTGGGAGGTTGAACAGTGGACACATATCCTGCTTATTGAAATTCTACATGTGAGATTTATTCATGTACAAAAAGTATTTATGGCATTTCTGTATGAAAACATCCCAAGGTTATTACACAATGCTTAGGAGTCTACACAATGCTCCTGGCTGCAGCCGTGTTTATAGGACATAAAACTTTTCAACCTGTTCAAATTTTTATGTTGAAGGCAGTGTTGACACTGCAGGTGACTCATATCAGGTTTACCACAGCGGACACAAAGAAAAGCATTCTAACTGACATATTCCTTTCTGATTTGGGTCACTGTCATATAAGGCTCTACATATGTAAGACATGACCTCAATCTCAACATTCACATCTGATGTCATGTAACTCATGTAACTCTATCTGTCTTGATGAGGAGATGTCACAGTGAGGTTGTTTATTTGTATCAATCAATACATATATACGGTGCTTATTTTTATATATATTTTTTTTGCAACAACACTGTATGTGTTTGCATGAGTTTTTAATTATTCTATGGACAATATACATTTTTATTCTCAGTATGAAATGTAGCCATAGGTGCCTTATTAGCATGCCAGACTAATTATTATAGATTTGTGCTTTAGTGTGTTTCCATCAAAAGAATTTCTGAAAATTTGAAAAATTTGAAATCATATCAAATGCCAGACGGTTATAAAGTTGACTCAGTAAACTCTGCAATCATAGCGCAACCCACTACAGCAATTACAGCGTTAAAGAACGAATCGATTTTCAGAACAGATGTGTTGTGTCCTGGCTGACAGCACGACTGCCAACCGCCACACCTGACCATGCACATGTCACTAAGGGTTAACACATCTCAGAGACACCATTACTTGGGGAGGACAGGAGCACACAGCTCACACACAGCAAGGTGCTCCAGGGTCCACGTATCCATCACTGATCACTTCTTCTCCTCACAAGGACAGCACTCATGGCTGCACACTTGGTGGCTTGTTGTGTGCCCGTGTGCTACTACATTGTGCAAACTAACCACGCTACCAATGACATAAATAGACAGTAACAAGCATTAATGTCAGTATACTCAACAATTCACATGAGTAATTTGGGAAAATCTCTCATGCTTGTGCTCATGTTTACTTGCTTACAGTGACAGTCTATTAATGCTCAGCAGCCATAACAATTACAAGAATTACACTCAGTGCAATGTACAACATGGGTTTTCAATGCGCTGGCCAATAAAAGGTGACTAGAGGTTAAGAAGATGGGTCAGAAAATTATGGTAATCTCATGACTTGGATTAAATGTCATACAATAACAATAACCTTCAGCAAATGACTTGTTAGGTTTTGACATGAGGGATTGGTACTCTGAAGGGAGGACATGGACACTGGCCTTTTAATTTGATGAAGAGTGATGGTGGGCCAGAGTGTAGGTGATTATTTTTTCTCCCCACCTGCCCTGGACTTAGAGTTGTCCCTGGTGTACCCACATTATTGTCAAATTAACTGCACAACCCAGTGTCTCTGGCCCCACTGAGCAGACAGTAAAACTCCTGTTTTATTCTATATATTCTATTATGAGCATACGAGAAATTTCCTCTCTGATGGGTTTGTTTACACCATTGTTGACCACAGTATGATTGTTATTTGTTTCCCAAGGGTTTAATTGTGGTGTTATGGTGTTGGATGTTAAAGCCTGTGTTGCAAAGATATGTTAGGATGCTAACAAATGACTAAGAATAATATGCATTATTTTTACAGTGCGTTATGACCTCATATCTTAACCTCTTCCTTATGTCTCACGCAAACTTTACACTCCGCCTCTGTCAGGCTATACAAGATACATCATACATACATACATAAACTGTTTGCAGCTTGGCACTTATTTATATGCACACATGTCTGGCAGGAGCATCACCTACCACTCTGTGTCACTGGTCACTTCAGCAGATGCTCAAAACTGTTTTAATAATACAATAACATGGAGCCCAGCCAGTTTTTCTCTGCATCAAAGAATAACCTAGTTTACGAGCTCCCTCCTGTCATGTAGGTCAGACTTCATACAAAAATTATTCTCTCTTACTTCTTACTTTGTCCATCAGAAATGAGTGTCAATACAAGAGAAATAAAAGAAGCAATGTTGAAAATTAGCAGGAGCTCATAAATAGGTGGCTTGCCTTGAACTTTTGATGAAAAGAAAGCATGTTTTACGAGGCAGATCGCAGTAACCCAAAATCTATGAGGAGTTTCTTTTGACAACTAACCAGCCTATTTTACATTATTCATCCCTTCAGAGGGTATGTGTGTACGCCCAATAACCTATTTTAACTTCTACTGTTTGAGTTCTGGATGCCTTGTTTCTTGTTTTTTTCCACTCAGTATTTATATCAAAACCCTTCACCCTCCCTGTGGACACTGCAGAACAACTAAAAAGGCACTTGTGCCTTCTGACTTTCTTCCAACTAAGAAAACAAATTCATTTTTTCCTTATGTGTATGTGTATACTGAATTAATTTCAGCACAAGAGCTCAGTTTGTCTCAGGAAGAGATCAAAAGGGATCATATGCACTGAAATCCCACCTCCTACCTTATTTTTTTTCACTGGGTTTCCTATATAAAAATACTCTTGGCTACATACAGGAATCTAATTACATTTAAAGCATAATTCCACTTTCCCTTTTAAACACTTTTAAATGTCAAAATACAGTGAGTAATTGTTTCATTGGATTTACGAAGAACAGCTGAATGAAATTTAAGCTTTAAGTTAAGTTTCTTTGGGATACATTACATATTAGAGAAACACAGAATCTCTGTGTAAAATATATTAAACAACAAATGCTGTGTATATTTTCCTACAACTACCACACCCTGTGTCCATTGGGACAGCTACTTTAATTTATATTTCACTTCTGACGTCAGTTTTGGCTACTCCTCCTGTCAGTACACAACTGACTGTCCACCACCGACTGTCCACCACCTATCGCTGCCCTGTTTCCCACCTCAGCTGAACCTCTGTAAAAACACAGCTGCTGTCTTATCACTTGTAAGCGATGGCATATATCACTTTGCCTAACACCACACATTCTGTTCTGCCTGAGAGCTCTTTGTTTTCCTTCTCAGTTTAGTTGCAAGCACCAGATCTGTGATCAAGTGTCACAAAAAGAGTACAGGCCTAACACCTTAAATTGCATTAGTTACTGGAAAAATCCAACCCTTCTCCCTGACCATGTTTACCAGCAGCATCTTCACTGATGAAACACTGTCTCTGGCAACTCCTTGTTACTCCTGGGTTTGTGATATACATTAGTATTCCTGCACTCTGATGGCCTATTGTGCTCAATCGCTGAGCAAATTGCTCAATCAGTCAGCTGCAGATTGAATTTGTTCATGACAGTGTGTGGTGTCAATATCCTGCTGTTACCTTTGTAAGAGAGTAACGGGAAACATAATGCACATACAGCGAGATCTGAGAATAAACGTATTTGTGACAAGAAAATGATTGTTTCCTTTACAAATGACTTAAAGTCTTAACCAGTAAGAGTTGTTAAACACATGCTGTGTTTAGGGAAGCTATTTATTTACAAACCATGTTACATGAAAAACTAATGTTTTTATGATACATAAAGGCTATAATGAAACATGCTGTTGAATACAGGAACTCCAGTAGGGCAGTTGTATCTTTCTTCATTGTATTGCAAATAATTATTACAGCAACTAATGTCCAATTAGTCTGTCAGGCACACAGTTCCCTAGTTTACATTCTCCTCCTCCTCCTCTGTTTGCTATTGAACGCCTAGAAAAACACCAGAAGCATCTCATCTGCCGATGGCACTAAAAAGACATGAAGGCTTGCATCTTTGGCATAAAAAAACAGACACAATCTTAGAAGTGACATTTCTCAGCAGAGTGTCTTACTCCCCCACACCACAAAAAAACTCCATCGACACCCAAGAAGGCACCCCACGGCTCTGTTGTCTAACACTCAGTGAGTACAGATGCCTCAGCGAAGACAAAGATGGTCTCTTCTCTCCTTGTTCGATGGTTATTTCATTTAAAGTGTCAATCCAAGTCAAGAAATACTGGCAGTTGGTAAGAGTCAGAGGGGGGCTTGTCACTGTGCTCTTTGAAGCATAGGAGGGTGTAATTTGTATGACGTGGGTTGTCAGGGGCTACAAGCAAAAGGGAATACTGATGACAAATTGACCTCACAACCTGATAGTCTGATGTGAAGTGAACAGAAGAAATACAGATGATCACAGAATCTTTTAATGCTGCAGCTAAATTATCAAACAATGATTTGTGGTCATTTGTGGAGGACAGCTGAGTCACTGGGGATCGTTAACTATACATTAACCCTCTCTTTGTATCTGCCGGATGAGAAACTGTGCTAATCCTGAGGATGAATCACAACAGCATCTAAACAGCTCAGAGGCAGCATGATAAAGATGTTTATCAATTTATAGACTGCAGGATTTATTTCACAAAGTGGAAACATTTCAGCACCTTTGGTCTGCATTATGATATAAGCCCTGCACAATTAAAAAGTCCAAAGCTAAAGGCCCATCTCCAACAAGATGCTGTTCCCGCCGTGTAGAGCACATTGAAATATCTTTTTCCCCCATCATAATAACTTGGTTTTGAGAAGCACATACTGTACCTCACAGTGAACGCCCACAGAGAAATGTTATTAAGAGTTTTTTGTTAAGAAGATTGATGGTGTTAGGTATGATCTCTCTTCTTTCTCTTGGCAATATACATTTCTGCATTCCAGACACCTAAACCCACTTTAATTTCATACGGAACAATATGTACTGTGTGTATTGTAACAGGCAGGATCGTACCTCTAACACCGTCACATGCATTGAGGCTACAAACCATGAATTACCTTTGGTGGTTTAATCCTGGTCACGACCCTCCTCAGCCTTTCAATCACTGATTAATGCATACTTGCTTTCAATGTTACCTTTCATCTTTTATCTGTTCTTGTTCCAGCTAGACCACTGATTCATGATTGGTAGGTCACGTTTCAAAAGAGGACAGCCATCCTGAGTGGGTCACAAGCCAAAAAACTCATTCCTACCCAGCGGGGAGTGAGAGCAATCTAATCTAAGTGGCCATACACAAGCACAGCACAGAAGAGTATATTTTAAATTTAGCACAGCAGTTAAATGTTTTAGATGCTAAGTCTTTGATTACGTTGCTCTTACTTTAATAACTTTTAAGTCCATTATTTTATTACAAGACATTTTATTTTCATCTTGAAAAGATGAGCACTGGATATCTCTTTATGAGAAGTAAAGGTGATCACTTGAATGGGTGATGAGGGGCTTCATCATTCAGTTGCTCTCAGCTGTCACAATAAGTTCAATATAACTCATCTTTATTTTTATCTTTAAAATACTACATTTTAAATTGTGAAGAGTTTGCTCAATGAGTATGAGCAGCTCTGACATTCGTCATTCAGTCTCTTACCCCGTCACTCCCCACTAGAAGTTACCAAGCTCAGCACAGAAGGGCGTCGAGAGTGACAGGAATAACTTTCCCCCAGAGTAATGTAGACTCAGAGCCTACAGGTTGATTCATCTGATGGAGGTGGGGCCTTTGAAATGCTGTGTGAACAGCAGGAGCAGTAGGAAGGTAATGTGGCGGTAAGCACGTAGCAAAACTAGACTGAGCAGAATGCAGAGAGCTTAAGTTTACCATCACAATGAAAACACTTTGAAACAATTATTATAATAATATACAATACAGCTAGACTTTTACAGGATTAGTTTTCACTTAGGTGCTCAACAGATTGCTCTACCTCCAGTGGCTGCCCTACAGAACGGGTCACGCTCAGTGCTTGTCTGACTGTGTGGGTTTGTTTGTCTGCACACATTTGTCTGTTTGTCTTTTTCTGTGAGTATCTTTCCGTGCTCTCGTCTCAGTCTGTGTTCTTTGATATCTGTCTCTGTCTGAGTGTCAGTGTAGCTTGCATCTGTGAGGGGCCCTTTTTGTCAAGAAATACAAGCAGCATCCAGGTCAAAACCTGGGTGCGCACAGTAAAATAAATATTGTGCTTGTTTTTTTCTAGTTGGTGCCAGCAAAACAGCTCTGACTCATTGTGGCACAGACTCCAAGAGACCTCCGAG
The DNA here is from genome assembly GCF_900634625.1 of Parambassis ranga. Classification (NCBI taxonomy): domain Eukaryota; kingdom Metazoa; phylum Chordata; class Actinopteri; family Ambassidae; genus Parambassis; species Parambassis ranga. Next base: position 9,735,790 of record NC_041039.1, on the reverse strand, counting down.
GATGTCCTGTGCTATCAGGCTCCAAGCTGGAGAATCTGAGGGTCCTGGAAGATGTGAAAAGGGGAGGCCTCCACAGTTCAGACTTGTTTTCCCAGAAATTAGATTGAAAGTCTGAAGAGTTTGGAGGCTGTGTCCACACCTTGAATTTTTCTTTTAGAGTGGCAGTTTTCATTATCCTGCTGCCCAAAAATACAGATGCCATGAAGTGGTGTGTTTTTATTGCTTCCCACAAATCAGCTTCAAAAACTGACCCAGTTTTGTGGCTAAAATCCAAGTGAAACATTTTTTTAAGGTATGAGTTCAGAAATCTTGTCGTGCACTTTAACAATGTCACAATCAGTGAAAGGATGCCTAATAGTGCTTCAAATGAGCAAAGAAACCCCAGTAGTGCAAGATTTTAACTTCTAATTGTTCAGAGGTCTCGTCTTTTCCAGCCAGATATGATTAAAATGCATACAGATCCCAGGATGAACATTATTTGAATGTTAAGCAGTCTGCTCATTGTTGAGAATAGTGTTTGATGTGCAGCAGGCATTGTAGCAGTTGTCAAAAACTCTGAACGTCTTGACAAACCGGCTGAAGTTACAGAGGCTGAAGATCAATGCGATGTCTTATCTTGAAGCTTTGAAAGATGCTAACTTTTAACTTAAAATGCAATGTTTTTTCTCCATTTGCCACATTTGAGCCTCCATTAGATTAAGAGTTTTTGAATTTAGCTTCACATCACACACAGGAAGTTTTTGCTGCATGGCAATATTACTGAGGCACACCTGAAAGCATCACATTTAAAGGTAAGTAGCACTTTGTTTAGAAGTTCATCTTCATGATCAAAAAGATGAGCCGTTTTCAGGCTGAGTAAAAAATGTTGATATGCAGAATGGGTTCATTTTAATAGCAGGATGATTTCACAGTTGCCCTGGCACAGATGCAAAGAAAGGCGCTGAATCTGCCAGCATGCTTTAACAGACAACCTCCACTGTCTAACAATAGAAAGACTGTTTTTGTCATTCAGTAAATTTATTAAATTCATTCAAATCTGTGAAAAGCTTCAGGTTTATATACCAAGCCAACCATTTCAGAGATTGTTAACCCCTTTTTGTACCTTCTCAATTGAGACTAAACCCAATATCTGGTATCAGCCATAACATTATGACTGCAGCCGTGCAGCCCCAAACACTACAAACCACGATGAATGAAACACCCTATAAGAGCTGTACTTTTGGAGATGCTCTAGCCATCACAATTTGGCCCTGGTCAAAGCTGCTCAAATTGCTCTGCTTGCCCTTTTTTCTTACTTGAGGATAAAATGCGTACATGCTGCCTAATATATCCCACCCACTGAGAGGTGCCATGACAACAAGATAACCATTGTTTTTCACTTTGCCCTGTCAGTGGTCATAAACATATGGCTGATTGGTGTATTCCAGTCCTGAGTATTGAAATTAGAAACAAATTGGAAGATGGCCAAAACAAGAAAACAACACCCATCTTATTAAATAAAATCAATTGTCCATTCCAGTTAATTAAATATAGTTTGTCCTAAGGAAGCAAATTACAATTAATGAGGAATGTTACCATCTTCCAATCTTTTTGCATAATTACACTGCATATCTAAACGCAGGGTCAACGTGGTGATTTGTGTGAAGACGGCACAACTGAATGAGTTCAACATTCTGACAACAAGGTCACTGGAGACTCTAAACTGCCTTTCTGTGTTGGGCCTTTGATAGTCTGGCTTTGTGTTTCACTTGCTTAACATTCACATAATAAAAACACCCCAGACCTGTATAACCATGAGTAAAAAAATGAGTGAGCAAATGTATTAAATATTGAAAAACACAACCCTTTTATGAAAGGATTTGACTAGTTAAAGGACTGAATAAAAATCTAAAATGAAGCGATCATCATTGCTACTTAGCTTTACACTCACTTCCTGCACCTACAAGCCACTGACTGTAGCTGCTGTATTCCTGCTGCCTGAGAGAAGAATCCCAACTGTTAAAGATGTAATAGATGATGACATATTCAGCCACATTTTATCTGCGCCCTCACTTGAAGGCATTCCAGTATGAATATACCACTGAGGAGATTCTGCAAAGAAGGCAAGAAGGATCTGCAGCTATGAGTCAAGCAGCTTCCCTGGGGAAAGATATTGCCAGGGTGGATGGAGAGACAATGATTGGTGAAGCATGTGCAGATTCTGCACAACCACGCTTGCAGAGATTGAAATTAGAGTGTATACTGCAGAAATTCAAACCATACTTGTTTGAATCTATGGCCATTGCTGGAGCAGTACTCAACAGGCCGGTCAGATTTGGTTTGTAAGGGAAATGAAAAGTTTTTTGTTTTCGACTGAACTCAAGCTGTCTGGTATAACAAGCACAGCTTCACAGTGATTTTGATGTGAGGGTGATTCACATGTTCATTGCTTTTTATGTTGTTGGTTTATTTCTAAGGAACACTGAGGCATATCCAAGCAATCATGCAGTGACATACAGTAAAGATATGTCTTTACTGTGTGAGCTAGCTCAACTGAGCTATGATGAATGCTAATGATGGTAAAAAACACATTAGCTGGTTTGCAATTCATCACTAGTGGTGATTCATGATCCCGCTTTTGTTCAGCCCTGGCCTCATCATTAAGAGTCGACTTTTCTGTTATTATAATGCTGTAAATTTAAATAATATACTACAGTCTTATGCTTCAGAATACAGAAAATGGTATTGACAGATATGCCTGTGAAGCCAAATTGCTTCAAAATTAACCAAATGTTCCATCCAAACTGAACAGGTGTGTGGGAACCATTGAGCTTTGTCTGGCAATGTTCTTTGTTTAATTTAATTAGCATAATTTAAATATAATGCCAATGCTTTGAAGCAGCTTAATATCCTCTGGGTTTGGGAGCCAATTTTTTTAAGTCCCAGATTTTTTGGTCAGAACCCAGTGTGTGTACGATGGAAAAGTGCATGCAAACAATCCACATGCCACCTTTTAACAATATTGTATCTGGTGTAGTGCTGTCTAAACAAGTAGCAAGTGTCATCTGCTGAACTGGCAGTATCTCACATCGTTTATCTGTCTTTTGATTTATGTACACACTACACTGCTGTGCTTCTTATCTTTTATCAAAAGCACATCACAGACATCCTATAAGCTAAGCATCTCCAACAGTTTAAACCATCACCAGCTACTCATCTACATACTTCTATTGAGATCATGTACGTTACGTAGCTGTTCTCACATACCCAGAATACAACACCTGACTTCTAAATGTCATTCTGCTGTATTCCATTAACCAGCCTGGAAGTGTTGAAATGTTGTCCCCGTTGCTCGCACTGATGCCGAAACAGTAGATATTGTTCTAATAGAATTAATCAGTTGTGCATTCCTTTGGGATCACATAATGTGTGCATGGTGACATTTTACCGCCATTCGGATTCTGAGCCGAGTAAAATTGGAAGATCATTAATGAAAAAAAAGCAAACATTATTTTTATATCTAATAACAATGGTGTCTACAGTCTGATGTTATTGAGTTTTCATCGCAATGCTGTCACTGCATAGACGCGTTTCTGATCACAGATACAGACACAGTACCTAACTGTGGGTATCATCAAACTACGAACCAATTTCTTTGGCCTGTCCCCTCCAGGAAAATGACTCAACAACAAATTTGCAAACTACATGCCCTCCTGTGGCCCTGTGAAAGTTCATGCTGACAGACTTGTGACCTAAGAACACAGGCAGAAGTTTGTCTAGTAACATGTAAATGCAATTTGTAAGTGTGACCTGCTGACACGTTTTTTCTGATTCCGATTTCTTTCTTTCAAGAGCTATATTTGACACCATATAAAAATAAAAATGTTGAGTTGCCTTTATCTGTCTTTTCACCTGGTCTCTTCCTGCTTTGCTGCCAGCCCTCATTAATGGGGAAATCTGTGGGGGATAATATAGAGAAGGCCATTCAGGGGGTTTTCTATTTTTTTCCCTGGAACTTATGCAACTTGTTGGATCCTTGCTTTGGCCAGCAATTAAAACCAATTTTGCAGCAATTTTCAGGAAGAAACACTATTAGTCCTGCCAAAGTTATCTGGATGATGAACAAAGTTCTTTAGAGGCTGCCATTCCATCCTGTAGGAATCCTTGTGTGGAAAAGCAGAGATGTGTAGAGGCAGGGAATCCCTCTTGCAATTCAGTAGTGTCAACAACTGTCTTTTGCTACAAACGAGAATGTGAAATATTATCAGTGTCTCTCAGCCAAAACTCTAGTACTCTAGTGGTGTTTCAGTAAGGATGGGAGTTGTTTGAAGCTGCTACTTATGCTACACCTGGTTTCAGCCTTTTCCTCCTCAGCAGGTATTAACTTTTCTACAAGACTTGTCAGTCATCTTGATGAGCCATCTATCTTGAGAATGTATGTCGCCTAGGGCTGAACTGCTATCTGTAAAGCCAACACAGGCATATCTGCAAGACAAGCAAAGAGCTATCTGCCATGGTTCACCTACAGTCCACCCATTCTGACTTTACATTGAAACATTTTGGATCATTATAGAACATAATTGCAATGGTTGCTCACTAGTGTAGAAGTAATGTTAATATTTTCCCTAATTGTATGCTGTGGCGTTTTTTGTGTCACTGACCATGAATGTGGAGCGGACACTCAAAGATGCTTATATAGAGGCTCTGTTGAGAATAATACTTAATAGATTCAGGCCAACAGATTTGTCATATCTATGTTTTATGTTTATACAGCAGTGTTATTTGTTACCACTGGGCAGTAGAACCATAAAATCCAATGAATAGAGAGATTTGCATATATAGCGTACATTAAGAATAAGCAGATTTACATTTTTTAAAATATAAATAAGAAAAAAAATGAAACAGCCACCTCTGCTACATCTCCATTTCCATTAGGTATGCTGTTTAAATGCCTGTTGACACCTTACTGCAATAATGGGCAAGGTTTATGTATGACAAAAATACTATTGGAGATGTTTTACTAATATATGATCAAAGAGGATTGCACATAATGTATGCAAGCAGACAAACTACATATGCACAGCAGATTTTTAGTACACAATGCATAAAACACTAATCTGTTTACACAGAAAGACAGAGATTAAAACAAAGTGCATTAAACATATTATCATATTATCTCCATAAGGAATCTTTGGGGTATTTTCAGCAATTCAGGACTCATGCAGAGAGGAGATTATAGTCAGAGAGATTGTATTTGAGTGTTGAAGGATGAATCTGTTAAACGGCCTTAAGCATTTTCCTCAGTGTAACCAAAGATCACAAAATGCATTATCAACTTAAATGGCTTCAGCTTTTGTATTGCAGTGCCCTGATTGATGGGTATCGTATTACTTGTGAAAAGAGATTGGTTCACACAGACAGTTTCATGTTGAGGCACCTTTGTCACAGGCTGGGCATCTTAATAAAAAAAAATGAAAATCTCATCAGAATAGAATACAGTCACTCACTAGGATTAGATTTGATGTTAAAGCCATACTGCCAAACAAATCAAAAAGTCCAATAATTACAGTTTGGTCAAAAAAAAGAAGCCGAGTCCCACCCAAACTAGGAGACTTTATACACGTAGTCATTCACAGCAGGGCATCTAGCTAAATACTGGAGGCAATCAGCTAATCTATAGCAAAGTAAAATAAGGAGGAAAAATAGCTGCACATTATAAATATGCACGTCAGTACCCTGTAAGTAAATACGTGTCTTAACTGTTTATTAAAAGATAATGATTTATAAATCATTATCTTTTTTAAATGTATACCCACTGTAATGCATAATGTACACCATGCTTAAAGAAAACCATGTGGACAAATGTCGTAAGACATGAGAATCTAAAATTCATTCTTCCAATAATGATGATGCACAATATGTCAAGGCACTGAGAGGGCATTTAGAGCTGTCCTACAGCATTACATGCAAAAAGCATTCATGGCAGGCAGCTCAACCTCCCCTTCAGCCTTGGCAATGGAGCTTGTCATATGGCATCAAAGTATCTGGTTAGGTGGGGTAAGGCTGCAGTTCAACCACACCACTGGTATAAATGCTTTAATAAGTGTAGTATCAAGTGGTGCTGTACAAGCAGAACCATGGATACATGTCTAAATTACAGAATCAAAGTGGGGAAAAAACTTAACTTCAGAATATTTCTAATTAGGAGCTAATTCTAGATTGATCTAAAGATGTTATACAAACACAAGTATTACCAGAATTACAACAGCCACAACCAATGACCCTAATGCTACTTTTATCAACTAACTAATTAAAAATGATGGATATTCAAGCACCCATGCATGCCAGCTGAGAGCATTGCTGTAAATGATATACAGCTTTTTGTTGTTCGTTTAAAAGCAAAAAATAAAAAAAGAAAGGTCAGGAGTTCCTCCTAAATTAGACAGATGACAATTTACAGGATTTTTCTGCAATAACTGACACAACAATAACACAATGATCATAATTATTATGTCTTTATTGGGTTTATGGGGTAGGGCAAGGTCAAGGCCACTAAACTCAGCACATCCCTGCTTAAAAAACTGAAGTCAAAGAGGTCTCAACCGTGCTAAATTTGATGTGTTCTGCTGCCTTGATTAATTCTCCACTTGACCATAAGAGCCATTCACTTGATAGCAAAACGGTTAACTCACAGAAAAGGCCAGACTGTTCTCCACAGTCTGTGTTCAAAACGCAAAGTAGCAGGAAAAGAAAACATGTCAGTTTAAGAAGTTAATTTCCTCAAATGCTGAAGGACACTTTTAGCCCAAAACATACAGCATGTGCAAACAAAATGTAAGAGCTGCTTCCAGATTAAAATAAAACAAACTGCGAGAACACTGGGACACAGTCAAGGACGATTCCTTCCAATAAAGCCCAGGAGCTAAAGACAAAAGTTTAGGGCTAACAACTAGGCTCCTTTATTGGTTTGGTAATTTTCACAGCAAGTTTGTAGAACTAACAAACACTGCGAGCAGTAGTTAAGAGTGAAGAGAGAGAGACACTGAGGAGTGAAACAGGCAAATGAAAGAGGCCTATTCTGGAGTTTCATTCCATGAATGCGTAGCAGAACAGCTGAAGCAGCAACACAAGCGGCACAGTCGAGTTCACACACATTCAGCAAGTCAGACATTTCACTGAAAGACGGGGGAGAAAAAAAGATTGTTCATGGCTATAAGACCCAGATTCAGGTCTACATTATAATGTCAGTTCAACTGTAAGATGACTTCTTGCTGATTTTTCACTTTTTCTTGTTGAAGTCAGTTGTGACATACTTGCATCTGCACTCTATAACCGAGACCATTTTAAAATCTGTTCTGTCATACCTCTTGGGTTCATTCAAAGCCAAAGAATACAACTCAGGAGCCAAATTTTAGCCTGTCAAAGCAAACCAAAGCAAACTGGAGACTACCACATTTTCCAAACGTCATTTCGTCAGACTAGTAATAGGACATAACCAAGTTTCAACTCCAAGATTAATAGAGAGAGATAAATAGAAAATATAGAGTAGACTCATCTATTGAATAATTAGTAGTTAAAAACTACACAGAAACACCACAATAATCAAAGGGAGATAGAAGGAAGTACAATTATTATTGTTATGTATTCTTATAATCATATACTCTATAGGTCTTTTTCTTAAACACAATAGAGACAGTAGTTTACTTTGTTATTCGTTAACGTATGCCTGAAAAGCTGTACAAAGCAGCCAGTAATGTGCAGAAACTCTGATAACACTTTTTTTTTATTCCTTTAATTGAACCTTGAAAACGAGACGTGAATACTGAAAGGTGAGAACTGAAGAGAATCAACTCCCATGTCCTTACTCCCACTGGCATCAGACACCTCAGTCAAACAACCAGCATAAACCCTGCTACACTCTGGGTTTCATTAAATTTCTCCTCTGTGATTGCCGAGTTGCTCCAGTTTCAGACTGCAGCACAGTGGTGATCAAAATTTGCTTCTGATTGGTGACATTTCCTGGCGGACGTGCTGACATTTTATTTGGCGATGAAAGTGATGCAATGAGAATGCATTCTAGACATTGTAATTTATCAGAGAGGCCTGCAATGAAATGGATGAAATACTTTGTTTGATTTGTGTGAATTGCAGCTTGACGTCACATATGAGCTGCAAATGTACTGCATTCTAAAACCACGATCAGTCCCAAAAGTCCCTCCCTCTCAGTAGATATTTAATATATAAAACCAGGAAAATGCTATACTTAAGAAACCTCTTTTGGCTTACAGTATGTGCTGCTCTTTATACTTGCTGAAACTGCACTGCTGAAAACACTGCATAAGCATATAGTGGGGAGCCTGTACAGCTCAGCTGGCAAGAGCACAGCAATATAACCCATTAGGGTTCAGAGTTCACTGCTTAGAATGTGTTAGGGAATTAAATACCTCATTAAAGTCCATTAAGTGGAGAAAAAAATACAATATACAACTGCCCGGCGATTAATGTAAATTATTCTAAGGTTACTGAACAATGCCTCATGTAAACACTCTTCAACAAACAATAACAAATACAGGAGTGGCACTCGGGTGAGAAAAGTCACACATCAGCAATTCGGCTATTTACATTCAGAGCCAAAGAGCAAACCCCCTTACCGCCAACCCACAATGACAAAAAGACTGAGACAGCGTAATGAGCAGGAGGAGGAACACAGGACTTTCCCTTGGGGGACTGCAGTCAGGGTTTCTGGACTGGTATTGGCAGCAAAACTACTTCGTAAGGTTTGGAAAAAGCTCCTGGTTAGGCCCTTTCACAACATTAACCATTTATTATAAACTCTGTTTATACCCAACAAATAACACTGGACAAATGCCTCTGCCATGCTGTACACACTGGGTGAAAAAAAAACATCAGCCACAGATAAAACCCCAGATAAAAACTTTACACATTCTGCAATGATCAGACTGTCTGATGATCTTTAACAGTGCTGCTGTTGCTCTGCACTAAAAACAGCCACTGAATAAAATATATAATTTAAAACCTCCATTCTGTATTGTTATAATTTTCATTTTTAATACATTTCTAAATGTTATTTGAAAGGTTAAGCCTAATTTAGTGTCTACAGGGAAGGTCTGATGTTGTATGAGTTAAACTGACTGGGCAAGGTTACCGCTTTTTAATTACATAGGCTGAAATTACCACTCAATCAAAGTGTTGTAATTATTCTAACTTTCACAACCAAATTTTGTTTGACTGTACAATTCAGAGCCTGTGTGGAACTGGAGCTGAAACATCAACCAAATGTAAGGCAGCACTTGGTACACTTGATGTGCACAAGATCGAGGATGTTGTGGAAATTGGATGCTAAAGTAGGAAGCAAAGTCAACGTAAACTCAATCAAGGGAATCAATGTGTTTGCTTATTTGTGGGCAAAGCCTAAACCAAGCTAGAAAAGTTGGTCTTAGGTAGAGCAGTGAGAGGCTGCTATAGCTTGCAGCAGTGGAGGAGTCACTTTACAGATGGCATTTTTGCCTAGACGATGATCAATTTTGCTGCTTTAGGGTTAGTTAGTATGCAGGTGGTGTGGGTCATATCACTTTTCTACCTTGAATTGGCATCAAACAGTTTGTGATAGGTTATCGTTAGAAGTGCTGAAGCAATCAGTTCTGTGCTGTCTGTTGCAAAGTACTTCAAGAATGGATTTCCAGTATTGTTGTGTGTAAATAGTAATGCAAATGTTAGTTAATGATGATTCAGAGGCACTCTCTTTACCGATATGCAGAAGGAAGAGCTGGTCCAGGGAAGATCTGTTTCTAGACAGAGGAGTCATTTACCCTTGTGTGTCACATTATAGCGTGTTATCACGTCAAGGATAATTGGAAGTGTGGGAGCGAATACCAAGTGCGGATACTGAGGACAAAATGATGCCCAAAGCAAACTGTGACTGTGGAAGCCAAGAACAATATTCAAGGTGGCACAGTGCAGTGTAATACCAATATATGACGGGATGTGTAGGTGTATTGCTAAGAAGTGTATCAGAAAATCAATGCATCTAAATTTGCCTCAAAGTCAAGTAAGCACTTGAGTTTGCATGTTGTATTGTATTTAAATTCATCATATGTTTTGGTGAATCTATACTCAAACACACCTGACATAATGGATCAGTTATTTAGTGTTCTATTTTTGTTACTCCACCTTTGGATTCAGCTTCAACCGGCCATTTGAGGACCTGCAGTTTTTGGGTTCTCTGTTTAGCCATAACAAAATTTTGCATGTAGAGTATTCTGGCTACAAAGATTATTGATAAATGATGTGAAGACTCTTTAAATATTGCACTATCCATGGGAAATTTTATCCAATCCCCAGAAAATAAAATATCATCTTATATAACCACTTTGGAAGCTTCCCAAATGGAAGCAACTGCTAGCAGCTTGTTGAATAATTGCACTGCGAGAACGAAACAAGTTTATAACAAGCCTAAATATGTCTTGCTAACTTAACTTAAAAGCTACTAGAGGCCAAAACATCCCCAACTTTAGAAATAGAGAGGACTGCAATGTTGCAGGCTTCTCATCCAAAACCTTTGCATTATTACAGACTCTCACTCCACACTGCAGGGTAATTGTGGAGTGTTAAAACAACAGCAGGATTGCTGTGTCGCAGAAGCAATCTGGAGCTGGACCATCTAAAATTAACATGTAGACAAAACTGAAGAGCCAGTGAAAGCCTGTTTTATGATCATCAAGCACATGTTCTTCCAGGACTCTGACTCTGCCCACACACTTTGTATATGTGTGTTAAAAGGAATCAAGAAAAAAAGAGAGAATTAACTGTTCTACATGACTGGCTATGACACCTCGACTGTCAGCTTTGTTCAGTGTTAACGGAGAGGAAAGAGAATGAAGCCTGCAAGATCGTGGCGTGATGGCTAAATTCTCCCAGAGCATTTGAGGCAACGAGACAATGGCAGTGCAACACTCAGCACTATTTTTTTTCAAGATTATCTCCACAGTGGTGTTATGAAATACAGTTACATTCACTATTAGTATTTGCATTGCTCATGATGGTGTAACAACACTGCCCCCTGGTGCCTTTATCCTGCACAACAACTAGGATAACAACACTGCCTTCTGTTGTCAGTAAGGGGATGGGCTGATATGACAAAATAAAGCCTTAAATGATGGAAGGCATTTTGCTAACAGCCGACACAAGAGGAATGGTAATAGTAAGCAGAGCTGTGCCATAAATCTATTCCATCATCACAGTGGCTTTCCTCAAATACCAGCTTTGGGTGTGTAGCCATGTGTTAACTGGTCATAAGGTAATTTACAGATAATAGTTTTGCTCACCTCTCATGTCAAAAGCAAAAACACATTGTGTTATTAATTTAATATTGTATGACAAGCTGGGTGGATTCAACTATACTGGAACGACTTCTTTAATTCTTTAATTCTTCTAACCTGATGTTGAGGCATGTAGGTAAAAAGCAGACAGGCATGGACAGATTGGCTGTTTAGAGCATTACATTTCATCAAAAATGGAGGCCTGCTACTGATGAGATAGATGTGTACTAACTGACACAAGCTCAGAATAAACATACATTAACTTGAAACTGCTGGCTTTAGTTCTACATTTTAACTCATGCTTTGGAGCCGTTAGCTCCCCTGCTTGTTTTAGCACTGATGTCATATTCTCCCTTTGGTCACAGATAAGTGAGACAAGTGCATTTTCTTCCATATCCTTTCTACATTACCGCCACAGCACGAAAACATGGTAGTGCAAACATCCTATATCTGGGTCACAGAGGAAGGGAGATGAGTTTTAGAGCTCTAGGATACATGTCTCAACTTTCTCTGCTCAGACAGAAGCTGTTTACTGTTACCTAAGCCCTGCCTATCTGTTGCAGCCATTACTTTAGCTTAATCAAAGTAACCTTTTTCTGCTAATCACAACCAAACTGACCTTATTCTTGCCTCAGGGATGCTGTGAGTTAAACATGAGGCATGTGAGCTGATTTTAATGACCTGCCTGTTTTTTTTCTCCCCTACATGCATCTCTGAAATGCAAATTAATGCAGCCAGGTCCTCCCAAAATCAAATCAGATCATCAGTTGGGCTTTCTATTTTTAATTGTTCTCGAGTTATTGTGCTTGCAGAAATATGTATACAGACAGAATAAAAAAGCGCTCAGGAACACCCATTAAAAATTAATCACTTCTTTGTAGTTTGGATCCAAATTTGACTTTTATATTCATTTAAATGCAAAAAACACACACATCCTGTCTAGGGTACTGCAAGACATTTATCTACCTGCGTGACATAATACAAAACAGAAGGAAGGAACAGGTAAAGGAGTTGTTTATATATAAAATGAGGAGAATATAACAGTTTACCTACAGCAACAACACGTCTGGTGTTCTCTCTTTACTTACAAGTTGTCACGCTCTTGTAATCAAGCCTGTTTCCCTAGACATCAAAAGACTACAGCATGCCTTTATCTTACAGTACAAAACACTTGCATGGATCCTAATTGGAGCCAAATGAAGTCATTTCAGGTCGAAAACAAAAGACAGTGATGCAGCAGGTCAAAGAAGCTTGTGTATAATTGGGTTTCCCACTAGATGGTACTGTAGTCTCTCTCTATTTCACTGGGGGCTGGAAGATGAAGTACCCTTCATAGAAATAGAGCCTCTGTCTTATAAAGAGTTGTTTTTTCTTACAGAGCCTGTTCTCATAAGGAAAACCCACTTTCCCACTTTCTAAGAGGTCTGTGAACTCAAGAAAGGCACAAAAAAAATAGTTAAAAAAAAGTCTTATTAATGGCTTTATGGTTATTTGCCCATTTGTGTAGTAAATCTAAAAGGTTGCAAGAAGAGGGTTACGAGTATAATTCATATTATTAGGTTAACTCTGTCTAACTTATATCCAGTGTTCCAACAAAAAGTATTTCCCTCTCCAGGCTCCTAAAGACAAACTGAACACAACGACGTGAGAAAAGAACATCAAATGCCAGCAATGCATGGACATACAGTGTGTATCGAATGCGAACAACAAGAATCATTGCTCTGTAAAATAGGAATCAATGTGGTAATACTTAGACAGATATTTTCTCAGTGGGTCATTGAAGTCACCGCTCCACAGCATCACTCAGGTATATGATGGCAATTATTGCTGAGACTTTTGTAAACAATGGACTGCTTGACAAACAATTAGATAAAATCATTTCTTGTCAATCTTCGCCAATTACATGCGCTTTAGTAATATTTTGCCACTTAGCAAACATACAAACACAGCGGTGGATTATATGCTGCAGGAATGAGATTTTTATACTATTTTTGTCACATCAATATTGAAATCTAACCAAAGTACACTTGGCTGTACATTATTATTTTATTAAGGGTGTCTGATGCTGTAAAACATAGAAATAAGGAAACTCGTGGATTTTATTGCTCTGTGACCAACAATATGACTGGCTGGGCATTTAATAAGACATTAATCCTTCTTACATGAAGTGAGTTACAGTATTCTGTCAGAAAAGCTGAGACTGGCCTAGAGACCCGGTAATTGGTGAGTGTTGATCTTGTGATATACAGAACAATGATATCGATTAGTCCCTAATAAATCTCACTCTGTAAGCGTTTTTGTGTGGCAAAGTCTTAAGCGTTCAGGGGGCACGCTTAAGACTTCACGCATCAAATGAATGATCACCATAAAGTGTATAGGAGATGGATAATGCTGAAAGAGGGCTTTTGCAATATAATGAACAGTCCTCCCCATGGTTAGCCATAGCTTCTTCCTGTTGCTGACTCGATATAGATTTCCATTTTGTTTTAGTACAATTTATCACACACAGGAAACACAACATTAGTTACTGTCACATGAAACTTCACAACTGGCAGCTTCTTTCCCTCTAGTGGATGTTAAATTGATAAATTAATCATACTGTAACATCACAATGCTGCATCACAGTGTTGCATCACAGTGTGCCCTTATATAATAACAATGGTTTAAATGGGTGGTAGAGGGAAAAGATGATGATACACGTAATACAAATTTACCAAATAATTATGTTGTGTTCTACCCTCTGACGTCATAAATCCCTTTTGAAATGAGGGGAACATTTTACTAGCATCTGATATCCAGTGTAATAATATTCCGTCTAGCAAATATACTTAATGATTAGCATTGGCTTCAAGCTAAAGCACTCTAGCAGGCCTGACAGAGACATATTGACTGATTGGTCTCACAGTACATTAACAAGGCAGCATGCAATAACCTGCTTCATGAGGGATGAGAAATCCCAGTGTGGTTGACAATACAAATAAATATAAACCACACACAAACAGTATCCACTGGGACAGTGTGAGTGCTGGTGGCAGTACAGTGTTAATGTTTTCGTGGCTGCAAAGAATGTCCTTTCATCTTTGCATCATTCTTTACACACTAAATAGACAAATCAATGTCTTTATTGCCTGCCTTTTACTTATGCTAGGAAATGTGACATGACTTACATCTGGTCAGATGAGTTTTTTTTTATTAGGATGCTAATGTAATGCTGTGGGCACTCACAATTGATTAATCAGTCATGCTCAAATCGATTTAATCTGCTGGCAAACTCCCATCCATTTATGCAGGTCATTTGTGTATATTATAAGATGTTTGACTTCTCTGAAGCACTGATTTTTTTGCCTAACAGTACTTTTCCCCAAATATTTTTAGATGTATGGTACGCTGTGGTAGCACAAATGCTACCACAGCATTCCTTATTTCAGAGGTTGGTATTATTAATTAAAAACTGAAATAGTTTCAGCAATCAGCCTTAATTTGCCTTTACATGCTCAGCAGTCTGTGGGGAATCCCTTTGATGAATGATTTTACAGTTGCCATGTGTCCCTCTTCACAGTATGTGTCAATAACTATCACAGCATGGTTATTCAAAGTTAAAGCCTGTGCTTTAACTTGTATACCTGCACTGCTTCTCATAGTCTTGGGTTAGTTTGTACATACTGTATTTTATGTTTGTGCTGTTTGAGGGCAACAGATTGGCCTGAAGCAACTTAAAGAGAAGAATGGGGATTATAAGAGACAAGTGACTGATGCCTAAAAAAAGACTCCTCTATGCATTTGACACCTTTTTCTTTTTTTCTTAACATTTTTCCTGGAAACCTTTCAGGACAAGTGATTCATACATGTATTTTTAGTGATCACAGACAGAATGCTGATACTGTAAGCCTTGCCTTCAGATTAAGAACATAGCATGTGTCAGTGCTGTGTTCTGTTAAGTAAAAAAAAAATTGTGCAAATATTGCATCTACTGTAAACTAAAGTGGAAGGAGGCAGACTCTTTGCAAAAGCTGCACGGTCCCCAAAATGTTTTATCCAGTGTATTCTTGAGTGTCTCCATCTCATTTTTTTTCACTCATTCTCTAAATCCGATGTTGTGATTTTTTTTCTTTCCAGTGCAGAAAAACAAACTTTGATAGAAAAAGTTCTGTCAGCAGTTATCACAATTTATATGGTAACTGCAATTTCAGATAAAGAAGCAATGTGATTTTTTCCCCTCCCCAATTCCACTTACCATTTGTGCCATTCAATTTGAAGTAGTGAAATTCCTTGAAACTTCAACATCCTCCTCAATAAGAAATCAAATATGAAATATTCAGACGTTTAATTGCAGTTTGGCTGCTGATGGGAGATGTAATTCAAATCTGTTGTTATGCAGGCCTGCAGGTTACATAAATATATAATGAGCTGATTTTCCACGGAGTTTATAATGGAGTCTGCCCAGCTGAAATATTCTTACACATGTAACCTGTTCGCCGCTGGCCATCCATTTGTTTTGAGTGTGCTAGCAGTTTGATGTAAATTGAGGCTGTTAATGGGTTTAATAAGGTTATTGCGCGCATAGCTGCATGACGTCACAGCCTCTCGCGCAGCACCCGAGCGTCTCAGTTTCCCATCAGACAAGGACAGTCAAACGGCGTGGTTTGGTCTTTCCACATCCTCACCGGAATGTATCTTTTCCAGCTCTTGGGGATTTAAACTTTCACTCCACTCGGAGCTTCTAAAGCAACAATTAAAGTTAAATAAACCTCCATTAAGCTGAACTAACTGGTCTGTGGATCTTGTTGTGATTTCCACAGTCCCTTCTGCCTGTGCGTAAAGTTTTGTCCACAGACTGTAGTGGGATCGTGGACTCCGCGCTGCCTGTGTGACAGAGAGAGCACCGAGTGAACACGTGAAAATGGTCAACCAGCGCGCCTCTTGCTTTTTATGCTTTCCAAAAATCCGGCAGGTTGGCACGGTGAGGGTATAGCTGCTGGACTCAAGTGGAGAGAGTTGGAATTGTCACTGTTGGATCTACAGAATGCATCATCATCATCATTTGAGCCCACACAATGTGCAATCCGAGGAAAAGTGGATCTGTCTGACAAGTTCATTTGACGTTTTATTTTAATCCACGAAACACCTCTTTAAACCTACCATCGACGCTCCTAAAGCGCAATGATTTTAACTACTTCTGTCATTATATTGTCCTTTCTGGGTAAGTTACACGCTTATCTGTTGTGTTTCTATTGTTTTGTTAATTTTGTTTTGTTAAAACTATACATGCTCTTTCACAGTTCACCTGAGTTAGGCAGGGGACGCACCCAGCGCCAATCATGTTTGTTTTGTTCTTAGTGCTGAGGCACTATTACGAGCATTCAGTTCATAAAGTTGTTATATTGCTCTGTCTTTTTAGCAGCAGCACAACACAATTATAACGTTATAACGTTTATTTAAACATCGCTAAGTTGTGCGTAAAAATGTGTCCACAATTCTCTCGCTGACTACTTGTAACTTCCAGACTCAGTGTTCACCTTGAAGGGCGACGGCGGCTCAGCTTCCCGCTCGGTCCGACTGGACTGCGTAAAGGCCAATGATCAATGTCAAAGCGAGTACTCCTGCAGCACCAAGTACCGGATCATGAGGCAGTGCGTAGCGGGGAGGGAGAGCAACTTCACCGCGGTCACCGGTCCTGAGGCGCAGGGAGAGTGCCGCAACGCTATCGAAGCCATGAAGCAGAGCCCCCTTTACAACTGCAGGTGTAGAAGAGGCATGAAGAAGGAGAAGAACTGTCTCCGGATCTTTTGGAGCATATTTCAAAGTTTACAGGGTATGCAAAATTTTTTATGGTGGAAGCAGAAGGATTTAAGGAAAAGCAATGTAAACAACCCTCAAATTCAAAGGTTAAGGTGCAGCTATCAAGAACAAAAGGTGTTGTAAAGCATGAAAAGTAAGACAGTTGTTATTGCTGCTGATCATTTTGTCTGACGCATCTGCAGTATTTCAGTAATGTGTCTAATCAAAGTTCATAACTATGCAATCTTTTGTAAGGTCATCATACAACAGGCACCAACTTCCTTATGTGTAAAATGAATATCAGTGGACCAACAAGTAGATAACGCTTCAACCTAAATGCAGCAGTATATTAATCTAAACTGGCATAAAAAGGAAATCAGTGCAGGAACCTTAAATCTATCTGAATGTAAAAATCATCCCTCACCATCAAATTGCATTAGGTAGAGATTGTCAGCCTTCAGGTATAATTATGATTTGAAGCAGGTGGCATGTTCTCAAAGCAAATGCATGCACCATGATCCTGTCATTACAGTGACACGTGTCATGAGGAAGCATGTGATTGCAAACGTGTTCACTGAACCAGAGAAATAAATGCATCTAAGAGTCAACCTAAGGTCATCCATCTTTGAAAATTCTATATGTTTATATTGACAAAAACATACGTGACTAACAAGAATTATCTGGTTGATATGATGTTCAACGTGTTTACATGATGATTCACACACACACACACACACACACACTGTTAATAGCTTGTTTTTTTTGGTACACAGGTAATGATTTGCTGGAATACACTCCATATGAACCAGTCAATAGTCGTCTCTCAGATATCTTTCGTCTGGCTCCCATCATAGCTGGTAAGAGGCTGTTTTTAATGCTCCTAAGGTTTCAGTTGTGTGCAAAGTTGTCACTGTATTGTGCTTTAAAACCCAGTTTAAGTCACCACATCACTGCCACCAATCTGTCACCATTTGACAACCACTCTTTTCTATTGCTGTCTGGTTTGGGGCTGCAGTTTTCATCGCCCATTATCCATGACAAAAGCTTTATCTGCCACTATGACCCACCATACATAAAGCAGAGTAATTTAGTATATTTCACTTTCAGCCCTCAAAGCAACAATGAGAGGGTCTGCATGTTTCCCCCCCTACTGTCACACAGCTAATGCTGGAAGAAGCATTTATGTGCCAATTTGAAATTAATCATCCTTTTAGAGTACAGCCTGTTTTTGGAGCCTGAATGCCTGGGTCTGAAAAAGGAATGATTTTGCTGTTGTAAATCTAAATGCCAACATGTCCTCAAATGTCAAAGGAGTGCAGGTGGACCTGGGAGCAAATACCTGCTGTATAGTAGCAGCCCCATATTTAGATCTGCTGAGATCACACATTCACAGAGGAGCAATTAACCATCTGTCTGTATTCAATGGCATTGATAGAGCAAGCACTGTGTGTGTGTGTGACAAGTGCAGAATTCTTTGGCACTCTTCAGTGTTGGGCTCTCTGGCTGGAGGAGGGCACTGCACTGGCCAGCTACCATTTTACTGAAAAAAATGGTCATCACTTTCCCTCTGTCTCTATCTCTTTATCTCTTAGCGTCTCTCTCTCTCTGTTCGGCTCTTACTATGATTGAACACACTTAGCATTTCGCTGTGGCTCTGCTCCACGTACGATGACATAATGGTTAACTGTATTTTAAACAGTAAGGAAAACATAATTGAAATACTTCTCTGGCTGGGAAATAATGCACATATGGTGCAAGATTAACTGTAGCGTTGAAAAACTATGGGGACTGCAAGAAAATTAATTTGCACATTTTCCAGTAAAACAATACTGACTAGTAGAGGGGCAAGATGAAGACGTTGTAGGTCATTTTTCTAATTGCAAAGTCATATGCTTAAAGTAGCTTAAGACAGTGGACGGATCCTCAAAAAAACCAAAGGGAAATGATTAAGTCTTGATTAAGATTTATTTAAAGTGATTCTCCAATAATGTGTTCCTCTATCAAAGTTGGTAAATTAGAATGTGGGACTAGGAAGAATAACCCAATTACACTGTGCCATTATTATAAGAAATCACCTACATTATGTGAGTAAGATAAACTGGGATGCTGAGACTCAAGCAGAGGGCATGCTTTAATGTATAGCAGTGTGTAAACAGCCAGAGGGGCCTCTAACAAAAAAACAAATCACTTAATGTGCTGGATATCAGGAATCCATTTGCCATAAGTGACCTCATTCCTGTCTGTAACTAAGCCAGGCCTCAGGCAATTGGCGGTGTAAAATAATGTACATGTGAGCCAGGATAGAATAACCCGTACTGTATCCCACGGGTCAACTGCAAGGACATTGTGCTCACTGCTGTGGAAGTCTAAAAACCAATGCTTGGTACAGAGTCCAGAACAAATGTTGGCACGTTGAGCTTCAGCAACTAGTCTATTAATTGACTGATCAATCAGTAATGAAGATGTTGTACCAGAATTTTTTTCTGGAGTGTTTTTGTATGTCTTGGAAAATGTATCTCTACAGAAAGCTTCAGATATGATAAATTAACATTATCATTAATTCAAACTGAAAGGCATGACATCCAAGACACTAACTACTAGAATATAGTCTCCAGGAAGAGCTGTGATTAAATGTGGTGTCATTTATAAATCAATGAATGTGATCAATCAGTATAAGTGCCTTTCAGTGATGTAACATAATACAGCTGTGTGAGAGACTGAGAGAATGATGAGACTACATGCTGGCCTTTATACACCACATTTAGGTCTATAAAAATCTATAAGGTGGCTCAGGGCATCAGTAATTTACCAGTGAGCTGAAGACAAGTTTATGAGGTGATTTTAGATGTATACTCTTAGTTATGCAAAGATTTTCTTTATGGTACAACAAGGAAAAAAGAATGACATTAGTCCTTTAAATCTGATTCCAGTCCTTTAAATCTGATTCCAGCTTAAACCATTAGTCTTGTATCTTAGTTAATGTATATTTAGTCATGCCTCTGTGCACTCCTCTATGTATAGCTTCAGTCAAAAATATCTTTCTATTCATGTTCATATGATGCTGATTTAATGTATCTGCAGTCATTCTTGCAGAGAAAATCTTCACTGCCACTGACCCTTCCATTGGTCTAGCTGTATCTTTGCCCACTCCTCCCAGTCCATCCACCATTGCTTCATTGAATACAAGGGTGTAGCTCTGCATGCTTGTTTTTCCACTTCTCAAGAATTCACTGGGTCTAGTTGTCTGAGGCAACAGATTCATTCCTCATTAGTCCCCTTTGTCTTCTGCTACTGGTCCAGCCTGTCTAACTATCAGCACAAGCATAAGTCTGCTCATCCTTTTTGCACAAGACTGCTTTTAGCGCTATCAGCAAATCATCTTACAGCATTTCCTCTTATATGCATTTCCCTGCCCCTCTGTAACCGCAGAATAACACAATTTATTCTGACTGAATTAAGTTTGAAATTCAGTCTAATCACATCATTAAATGTAGACATTTAGTGAGGCAGAATTTTATATACCATAAAATACTGCATTGCATGTGATATTAAGATTTTCAGCAGTTCATGCCATCAAAGAGGACAAAATTCATACATGCACACACATTTTTTTACATGACTAACCTACACACAGCACTCTCTGACAAATACAGTATAAATGTTACTGAAAGCTGAAGGCTAGGTGAAATGGCTTGAAAAACAGAAATTCCTCACAAAGATGATTGCACCTGATGGCTTAGCCGTGACAAGTTGTGTGCAGGAAGCCAAATGGATCTGCAACTGTAAGTGATGCAGGCGGGCAATGGCTAATCATGACTTTGAGATAAGAAAACACTGCACTGTAGGCTGCAGGTGACACGGGATAATGTTTTCAGACAGGCATATAATTATTTTATGTAAGCTAACCACACCCTTCACTCACACCACATACACGTAATCACCAAGACTGTGTGAGAAACCCTAATCTCCATGCAAACCACTATGTGCAGTGTGCAATGCATTCATACGGACAAAAAAAAATAGAAATCCCTGAACCTCAAGAACTGCAACTAGTTGATCAATGAGATGAAATCATTACTTTATTGATTTTTATTGGCAAATATATCTGTATTTTTTTAAAGCATGGCAGGTAACAGCTGGATGCCAATCCTCGTCTCAGAAGTAAAGTGAAAATTGTGTTTGGTTAGACAAAACAATGAAGAAGCTTCCCTTGTTCAACAGTAACAAGGGAAGCTTCTTCAGATTGTTTTTCACTGTAAATTCACAGACGATAAATCTGCCCCAACCTTTTCTCACACTCTCAAATTAATACAGAAGCATAATAGGTACAAAACTTGAATCGCCAGGGAAGCAAAAAGAATAAAGTGTAGATATTTTGTTGTTGTTGAACCAGTAAAAAGACTGCAGCACTCACATTTTCTGTTCTCTCTCATACACACTATGGTGCCCTTTAAGACTTACACCTTATCATCATAACCAGTGAAGGGGAAGCTGTTATCTTATAATATATACCATATATATAGTATACCACCAACATCCCGATGCTATTCAAAGGAGCTTGTTGGGTTGGACTTCCCTTTTTTAAACTACATGCATGAATTGTATATGATAATCTGAATACTTGAGCATCTTCCTTATGCCACCTTACTGTAATTAAAATAATTATGCTGTCTATAGGGATCGTCATGCGTTTCTGCAATGTTGAACAGCTGCTTTGAGATTCTGCTAATTACATGGATGTGTTTAATGAGTGGGTCTTAGCGCCGCACATAAATATTAAGACACTTACGTGGATTTAGTGATGCTGGCAGGAAGCCTGACAGGAGACAAGGTGCCATGTAAGAGGCTGTGACCAGTGCTTATTTTCCTCCCTGTAATGAAAACAAATAATAAGAAGGAACTAAATGGAGGGATTAGGGTTAGACAGATTAAGAAAACCACTTTTACACAAGGAAGGAAATTGATTTGAACCATTATCTAGAGAGCTAACTTATTGATTTGGGTATTGGGCTTGTGAATTTTGAATGAACTAGCTAAGCTTGTCCATTTACTGCGTCTTCACAGTCATCCAGACTTCAAGTTCAAGATCTCCTCATCTACAGGCATACAGCTGGTTCTTGAGGCTTACTTTGAGGGTCACAGTAATAATAAGTATTACAATAATCTGTGTCTTGGACAAGGGAGGACTTTCATGTCACACCCCGATAAAAAGGGCAATTTGATAACCACGTTTCTGTTAATTTTCTTGGATTACATTCAGAGGGGATAAAGGAACATTTTGAGCAGGACATCATTATCCCTGCCGATACACGGAAATTAAACCCTATAGACAAGGGAGTTTTTAATACTAGCCTCACCATTTCTGAACTGACTGCTCTTCCACTGTTCAACAG
Organism: Parambassis ranga; assembly: GCF_900634625.1. Lineage (NCBI taxonomy): Eukaryota > Metazoa > Chordata > Actinopteri > Ambassidae > Parambassis > Parambassis ranga. Next base: position 9,713,301 of record NC_041039.1, on the reverse strand, counting down.
CAGCATCAGTCCAGGAAATATTGGTGTGCTTCATTTCGTGTGTACTGTGTAGAGATAATAACCAAAGAGATTGTAGAGGTGCCGAATACTTCTGGATTTTGTCTACAGGAGGAGCCCACATAGCCTGCATCTGTGTTTGGTTGTTGTCATTCCCACCAGGATTATATTGCCAGTATTTGCCATCCTAGCATAGGTGGCATTATGCCAGTAAGGGGAAAAACAACACAAATTAATGCAAAATAGCCTTTTTGTACAAATAAATATGAATGCCTAACGGTTTACAGGCTCAAAAGGCTTGAGTTCATTGATTTATTAGGACCTAGCGCATAGAACCAGGCGGCACATTAGAGACGTCTCATATTCTCACTTTCACTGCATTAGCGAACACAGCCCCCTCAGGACACCATAATTAACCCCGTCTTTAAGATTGGTATTTAACTCTATACCTGGCTGACAGCCTTTCAAAGGTCTTTTGTATCAACCTATTAGAGGTCAGAGGGTCACATTCCTGTGTTCTTGTCACTGGTGGCCTTGCTCAGGGGGAGCAACTTCAGAAGGCTCTGTAAGACTTGTTTTGTCTGTATGCCCGGCAGCCTTTTCACAGGATATGATGTTATGAGTGTTTTACAGTATGATATCACCCACAAGTCAATGTTTTGTTGTTGGCAGCTCTTACAATTAAATATGTTTCACATGTTGGAGAGAAACAAAGCACAGACAGCTCTTCAACACTGCCCGGTTCATATTATTCACCGGCACTGTAAATTACATCTGACCAGTGTGGCACTGTTTTAGGACATGATGCTCTCTGTGTTCTCTGTGGGTAGAAGTAATTGTTGAACCTTGCCAAATCAACATCATGATTCTCACGCAGAGAAAAAAAAAAATAAGCTTATTACACTTCTTACTCGCACTCATAGCTCATCCTGTCTGCCGTCTGCACACACACACAGACATTTTGTGTAATCTCCTCACACTACAACTTTTCAAAGTGTGTGTTACTAATGCAACTTGGGAGAGCATTTCCCCTTAGTGTAACAGTAATTGAGGTAAAACTGTCACACCTCTGGCCCAGAAGCTCCAAACAGCCACTAAAGGATCACAGCCCACAGCTCGAGGCACTTGTCAGATGTAAGTAATGGGTTTTGTAATATGTGATTAACCCAAGGTTCAAGAATGTATTCAGATTTAATCATGGTTCATTCTGTGGTGCATGAAAGAGTGCAGTGAGCTTCAATTCCACCTCAAAAGGCAAAATTACTGAATTCAGTCTTCCATGTCAGGGCTGAGGATACAGTTTGTGTTACTGTGCAGAAGTCAGTGGAGCAGGAAGGACTTCAACTACAACAAATGAGAAAAATGAGAAGTGAGAGGCTTTATGTTGGCCACAGAGTGCTCCTGCTGTGAAGGAGGGGAAAGCATTCTGGGATGGAAGCAGAGATGAAGGACTTAGTGTCCATAATTTAAGCCAAGGAGCATGCACTGTGCCCGAGTGTGTGGTTTCTGTAAGGCTGAGGACATCATCCTCAATGATGTACAAAATGAGACAAGAAAAACAACAGCCACCACACAGACACACAAAAGAAAACACCAGTAAGAGTAGTGTCATCAGATAATTCCATTAAAATGAGGGTATTACACTGGTCTATAAAGTGATTTGTGGTCACTTGAATGAAATGAAATGAATTTAAATTGCACACACAGTATGAGGACTTGATAAGGATAGAACTGAGAAGTGTTAAAACACAATTTGGCCAGAGATGTTTAGATAATGTGTTTTTTTTAAGTTAACTCCTCAATTATAAAATCATTCTTAACAGAATTGATTTATATGGCTCCAAGCTCTCAAGCAGCTTCATTTCAAATGATACAGTAAACAAGCCAATTGTCCCATCAGAATTTGGTTTTAAACCTGAAGATATCTTTTATTTAATTTTTTCTTATCTATCTGTGACTCTGGGAACATTGCAGCACGATCAATAATAAGACAATATTCAGCACAGTCTGAGCCAGTGGTTGACATCAGACTTCATCAGCTTGACACCCAGGGAGGAGGAGGACATAACACTAGGGGAGGGCGCTCCCTCTAACAGCATGGTGAAGAAGTGGGCCGCTGAATGACTTTTTTTTCAGGAGTTGCAATTAAGGATAATATATGTCTCTTTTCTTTTGACTGCACTTCCCTGAGTGTAATCCACTTGACAATGTTATGCACCTGTAATTTATGGTTAACTTGTATGAGAAAATAATAATTCTTAAAGACTATGAAATGATGTCCTCCCTTTCAGTTGAGCCTGCATCCACAAAAGAGAACAACTGCCTGAATGCTGCCAAGGCTTGTAACCTGAATGACACATGCAAGAAATATCGCTCAGAGTACATCAACCCCTGTACTAGCAGGGTGTCCACCTCAGAAGTCTGCAACAAGCGCAAATGCCACAAGGCTCTCAGACAGTTCTTTGACAAGGTAATTAAGCATGTAAATATAGACAGATTGTTTTAGAGTATAACATTTTTGATAATATGCAAATCCATGTGCTGCAAGGCAAAAGTTGTAAGATACTCCTGTAGGCTCAAGCTGGACTGAAAGTTAAATGTGTGCCAAACTTGTGTGCAAAAACATCTTAAAGATTTTTACATATCAAAAAACACCTGGATGGAATTAAAAATAAAAAACAAACACACCACCTGTGTCAAAATGTGTTGTTTCCTTTCCAAAAAAAGGTTCCAAAAAAATTCAGCTATGGGATGCTGTTTTGCTCATGTCCAGCGGGGGATCAGTCAGCATGTGCAGAACGCAGACGGCAAACCATTGTGCCAGCCTGCTCCTATGAGGATAAGGACAAAGCTAACTGCCTGTCTCTTCAGAACACATGCAAGACAAACTACATCTGCAGGTAAAAGGGAACACAGGGATCCTTCATATTCACTCACAAATCTGTGACTGAATGTTTTATGTTTAAATTAAAATATAATTGTTGCTGTTTTAAATATAAAATTAATAATGTAAGCAACTGTGGTGGAGTCGCAGAATAAAATGATGGAGCTACAAATAAGCATAGGCCTGCTTTAAAATGTTCAAAAGCACCTGTTTTTTCTCTTGTATATAGGTCAAGGCTGGCAGACTTCATCAGCAACTGTCAGCCAGAAGTTCATTCAATATCGGGCTGTCTTAGGGAGAACTATGCTGACTGTCTGCTGGCTTACTCAGGTCTTATTGGTAAGTTATTCTGGACATAAAGCTGGACTTTGTGCTTGTGTTGTTGCTAAACATTTTATTCAGATTAAACTTAGCCAGAAAATAAGAAAATGGTCAAATAAAGAGAGAAAAAAAATCCAATGAATAAAAAATACAAAAAAATTATTCATTCTTATAATCAATTAGAAAACAAAAATCAGAGTTTTGACATTTTTTGATGGACAACAAGTCACAGAGGATTAACCGTTGAAACTAATCTGTTCATCCCCATACATAATATTAATATATCCAATTCCTAGCTGTATAGTAGTTTACAAATGTTAACTGCGATGCCAGGAGGACACTTTGTCCTAATGTATTCTCCAGAGCGGAGATTAAGGTGCCAAGTCAAACAGGCCCATTGAATAAATTTTTAAATCAGTGGAGTGTTCATGTCATCACAGTTGATAATAGTGTGAAACAGCAGTACTTCTTTCCATCAGCAGGTTTTATTTTGTAGAGGAAAAAACAATTCCCTGCTGAGTTTTTGTAATGAGATTTCAACTCCGGGCAGCAGTGACCAATTGCAAACTCAACAGGCAGACATTTTAATCTTCCCCATTCATATCATGCTTCACACAGTTTACACCCTCTAATGGGGAGCCCCCCTGGTTTAACCACTGATTTCTGTGTCTACACACTGAAAACTGAATGCTCTTGCAGAGCTAATAACTGTAAGTCCACTCAACCCCACGCTCCCTCCACACAAAGGCAACCAGTTGATTCAGTTACATTGATCTGACAAACCAGCCAAGAGTGGTGTCATATGACTTTTTGCCCAAGAAGTATAATGCAGCCCTCTTCGCTCATGACTGTTGACTGAGTGGGTGTCAAGCATCTCTAACTGTAAAAAATACTTTTAACAACTCCAACCTTTGTTGACGTCAGCATTGGTTTGAATAATACAATTGCTGTAGCAAAGGTGAGGCTACAGGTCTGTAATCTGGGGGTTACTGATGCAGCTAGTTGACACGGTCCAGGTCGAGGATAGAATCAATCGGGTCCATCTTGCAAGTTCTGTGAAGGTAGTAAGTGAGATACGGCCTAACAACATCCTCAGCATCAACACCTGCAGCTCAAGTCTTAAAAATGCCCTGTAATGTACTATTAGAAAGTTGTATTTTCAATGACACAACTACAGTTACGGTAACTGATGACAGTATGCTTTGTTTTTATGCTGTAGGTACCGTGATGACACCCAATTATGTGCGATCTTTCGGTATTAGCCTGTCACCGTGGTGTGACTGCAGCAACAGTGGTAACATCAAGCCCGACTGTGAGAAATTTGCAGAGTTCTTCACCAACAATCGATGCCTACGTGAGTTCCCATATTCACCTGAGGAAATAAACTTCTGCTTCCAGCCTCACATTAGGAGGTCAGATTGACCAGTTGTGCCATCTAGACTTAAATTGGCTTTTTAAATTGTAGACTAGGAGATAATGGCATGGAACAAGAATAGTATGCAATAACCTACATTCTCCCTTCCTGTAATCTGACAGCTTTATAAGCAACAATCTTTTTAGCATTATTTATGCAACTTAAATTAATATAAGTAGATATCACATTTTAAGTTAATCAGAACAAAATCCAAAGTAGTTTTAAATTAACTGATTTAATTGACTATACTTTGGACTCTGATTGCATTCTAGTGGATACTTTTCATTACATGGAAAAGGGACCTGAAGTCCTACATACATAGCATTAATGCTCTCTTCTTTTCTAGGTAACGCCATCCAGGCATTTGGCAACGGTACTGATGTTGGAGTGTGGCAACCCCAACCCCCGATCCAGCCTACAGTAGAGCCTGGCATCACTCGCAGAGGGAAAGAGCGAACAAGCAATGCTCTGGACACACTGACAGACTTGACCAAACTAGACCTTGGGGGCGATTCATTATATCACATTTGCGGGACCTTACAGGTGAAGTTTTATAAATAGTCTTATGTTTTGAAGTAGGCTTCGTTTTCAGCGTATTTTAAATTACACCAGCAAATAATGAAAAAGTAGCATGCATGCATCTTTATTTGTTCTTTCATTTTACTTGCTTACTGAAGACTTCAATTGAAAAAACATAATAATCACCCCTCTGATGTCACTCAGCAGTACACTTTTTGTATAACTCTGTATACAACAAGTTCTCACTGTCATGAATCTCCAAATAAATGGCCAATGCAACTAAATTCTGTCTCACTCAGAGACTGTCAGACAGTTTACATCCCCTCTGATCTCATTAAGTGAGAAAGTTTACTGGCCTTTGAAGAGTTGCTTGCTAAAACAAAAGGGCAGGGCAACATTGCAAGGTAATTACTTTAAATTTTCACAGTAACTACTTATCTAAATGCAAAAGTTTATTTGCAGTCAGTGTGTGTGTCTTTCATGCACATTGAAAAGAGAACATTTTTCCTCCAAACTAGTTTGAAATGAAGAGTAAAGGACAAACTTTACAATCCCTCCACGTGATGTTTTCATAAATGTCATTTGTCCTTTTGGTGCATTTTGGACGCTTCAGATACCTTTGATAACTAAAGGAAAAACGGCTGGATCAAAAACAGAGGGCTAAACATCAGTTAGAGATCTATTCAGAGTGAACGTCAGACATCTGGTTCTGTCACCTTGATGGATCAGTGATGGTTTTATGATGGCATGCACAGAATCCCCCCTCCTGGGCAGAAAGATGAGACGTCAGTGTGGAGTCAGAGTTTCCTGAGCTGTCATGTCAAAGCTAATTGGTTGCCACTGTAACATCAGAAATGGCCCAGAGGGGGGTGTGTGTATGTGTGTGTGTATGTGTAGACTAGAGACACAGTATCATTGCAAGAATGAACTAAATGTTTTCTCTCCCTGTAAACCTTGGTTTAGGTGCACTCTCTGCTTTGATCATAGGTAAATACTAAAATCTGTCTGCAGTCTGAATGTAGCGTTAGAGTGGTCTGAGTTAGCTCCAACTCAACAAATAGCCAGAGAACACAAATCTCAAAGATTAGTTTGATTTTAAATTGCAAATTCTACCTGAAATGTTCATAGCAGTCACAGATAATGACATGCAAATGGTATTTTCAAATATCAAATGCAATTGCAGGAAATCAATTTAATGTGCAGATTGTGACATTTAACATCACAAAATTTCATGTTTTGTTTAATTGTGCTTATAGCCACACAAGCTCCTTTGGGAAATTTTGGCTTCACCAACACACATCAGATATCTGCTTTTCTCCTCTTATAAACACTATAGGGATATATTTTTAAATGAGATGATATCACATACTTAAAGCGAGACAATCTATCACATTGGCTTTTATAATAGCGATAATATGATTTATCACCAGTAAAACATCCTCCAGGAGGAAAGACCTCCGACGGAGCAATTAATCATTCTTCTTCTGAATCCGGGTTCTTAGATGTTTTTCTACTTAAGAACCAACACATGGACTGTTTCTTCTGTTCCCAAACCACTACAGAGTCACTTTATCATTTTCTATATTCCATCTGTGGATCTGTATTTTGTGTGTGTGTACAAATGCATGTGGGTGTTTTTATATGCGACTAAAAAGGTTTGGAGAAAAAAGTTTTAATGTATTTAACTGTCATAACCTTGAGGCAACATGGGATGTTTAACTTTTACAAACGCACACAAATCTTACAGAGCTGCTTGCAGGAGGACGACTATACAAAGAAGCCTATGCAGGCCTGCTATAGAAATTGGGGGAAGCAGTCTGTGCATTCCATGTCATTCTTTGCCCTCAGTTGGGCTGTGATCTTGAAAGATCTGCAGACCCACTCAATACATTTTTCTTCCTGTCTTTCAGGCCCAGAAACTGGTGTCAAATCAAACAGTGGATACTACCCTATGTGTGGTAAGAACCACTCACATCTCCATTCAAGGCATACTGCAGTATCTTACTAGACTGCAGTCATACCCTTTATATTTTAAAATCACTGTTACAAAACCTGTTAAGAGTCATTTAAAATAAAATCTTATTTGTAACATTAACACTTTTTTGTCTTTCTTGCTCTTTAGAACCATCAACTGGATGAGTCTGGTGGCTCAAATGCCATTGCTAGAAGCTCACCAGCTGAGCTCGTCTGCATACACCCCTCAACTTTGCTCCTTGCACTCGCTTTCACATCAACAGTAAAGCTTGAAGGTTTCCAACTTTTGTAGGACCTGTGGAGTATGGATCAACATCCTTAATGACAAGTGACTTTTAATTTACCAATGTGCAACACCTACATTTTTCTTTAAGTGGAAAAGAGCAACACAGTGAAATCATAAGCATCAGTTGGAAATATCTGAGCACGACATGTTGACTGTGGCTGTGTAGAAAACAGACATGCTGAATCTGTTGCTGAGATATCAGCTCATTTGCCCTCCATGCCTTGTGGGGGCAATTGACTTCAGAAATCAGATTCTAACTTTTTTGGACGAACTCAAATCTGATGTGAATAAATTCTTTGGAATGTGTGCAATCTCTGCATATTTGGCTGGATGGACTGCCAAAATGTTTGAGCAAAAAAATGGATCTCTGCATTCCTGTGCTTTGATTTGTCCTGTCAATAGAAATGCTTCAGCTGCAGAGGCAAAGGGAGAAGGGTGACAAAAACGTATTTCATAGACACACTGTGTGGAAGACGATTCACACAGCATCCTCATGGACACATCCACCAGAAGACAGTAACAGTTTCCTCTTCTACATGTTCTGCACTAGACATAGATCAGTTTTGTTTGATTGTTATGGTGGTTTGTGGATTTATCGCATCGCCTCTAAAAAGAACATTTTGTACATATGATACATGAGTATGCTGCTGTTAGCTTGTATTATATTGTCTGTAATATTTTGAGAGTCTACATTAGTATCTGGTGACTGAGGCCCCTCAGCCTTATCCAGCTTAGCTGTGATTTATGAAATACGACAAGGTACCGTTCTTTACAGATATGACTTTATTGTGTGGTTATATTTTGATGGCAAAGTGCATAATGTTATCTTAAACAGTATTTGTTTTTCCTTGAAGAATTTAAAATTACCTGTAAGAGTACCAAGAACATAAAAAGATCTTTCAAAGATCCAGATTCTTAAGACTGCCACCATTTTATTTTAGTCTTTTCTACATTATCTTACCTTGTTATGCAAGGAGGACAGGAGTATAATAAGTAAAGAATGAGAGCGTACCCACAAGTAGAGCAAATGCCAAAAGACAAAAGCCTATAGACATTAATTGCTAACAATTACTGGCGTTGCAAATGGAGGAAAAGATGAAAACACTTAGTTATTGTGTACTTAATGACAGCGCAATTATCAAAGACATTCAAAGAATGTACAACATAATGAAGAATTGTTTATAAAAATGTGTAAAGTGTGGCTGTTATAATGATGTCCATGTATGATCTCTGTTGACATCTAAACTAAAGCCTGTAATGACGCACTTACTTCTGGATCATTGTGCATCAGATTTGTTGTTTTAAAAAAAAAAAAAACATGGATATTGCCAGCCTAAATCTGAAGACAATATGAATCGCAGAACTTTACAACATTTAAAATTTTGTTTGTCAATCTGCTGAAATAAAAATGGTGAACAGTGACCATTGCTGGTTCCTACAGTCATCAGAAGATACCACATAATGGTTCCTATCCATGGTACTCCTGTAAACTCCTGTAAAGCAGGATTATAAGGAAGCACCTGGCAGACAGGCTGCTATTGTCAGTCAGATCACACTAGTCGTGGTGCAGGAGTGACAAAGGCAGACAAGGACGCAGCCTATAAAGGACTCCTCTGTGGACAGGATGGGGGGGGTGTATCGCTAAGAATATGGCCCACCTGTTTTGGCACGGTGATGGAATACTTGACCTAGACAGAGAGCCAAAGATTTATTAGACATGTCACAGATCCTAAGGGACCAAAATTTTCTCGTCATCTTATGCATGAGATAGAAATGACAACTGTCCATTTAATCCAGGAAGGAAGTACAGCGATTGATCCTAGCAGAGGGAAACAGGGAGCCTATGAATCTGTGCAGCAGTGATAAAACATGCCAGGAAGGCCAGTGATTTTCAGTTCCTTCAAACCTTAACACCCACTAATATGATGTTAGGGCACTACTCAAACAGAGATGGATGAAATTTGTACATGAGATGTAATATCCCATTTGATGAAACAAACTAGGTGTAAATGTGTCGAATGCATCTCTAAATCACAGCATTCCTCCTTCATGTTGATCTACATTTCCAAACTTGTGTACCTTATCACTGGATTTGACTATTACATTCAGAGATAACATGACTGTTTAACTGTCTGAGATTTAGGAATTCACCACACACACAGGAGATGACTGAAGCCCCGAGACAATATAGCTGTCATTAAACCTATGATAAATATTATTGCTCTCCAGGTTTACTGTTCTCTTGCCATAAAGCCCAGAGGACTTGAAGATAGTGTTTTGAGACCCCCTCCCTATCCCCAGACTGTAAAACCACTGCTGGTCTACACAAACCAAATGTTCACCCATGGCACAGATTAAAGCGGATACTGATAAAACAGTTCAATCATAGCAGCACTGCCTGGCAGGGATCACATCTAATTACTGCAACTATGACCTCTCCAACTCCATTGTTTCAGCACCTCAAAACTGCTCTCTGGGTTTCACCTTTTCCATTAACCGAGAGCAGCAGCAATTTCACTTTATAACTCTTTTTTTTTTTTATTTGTTTTGCACCCAAATGTCATGGTGTGCCTGACTTCCCACAGTAAACACTCCATGGGCATCAGTTATTTTCAGATAATTCCACCTCACATCTTTTTCCAGGAGCAGGGCAGGGGAATCGATAAAAGATGATAATGCAGGTTTTGATTGTACGCTTAAGCCAAAACCTTAAGACACTGAAGACAATAATAATATAGTGGAGATGGTGATGACCTTTTAGTATAAAGGCTGGGGACAGACCTATCATTATGCCTTACCCAGATTTAACAACTTTAAGAAAGTCACACATAATAATCCATTTCTACTGCAAATGTGTGAATGGATTTTCAACAGATTTTTATGCAAAGGACAGCCTGCATTGACGCATAACAAGGGAAGCTTTACTCAGGGTCAGATGCTAGTCACAGATATGGGAAATGCCATTTTATTTATTATAATATAAAGAAACTAGAAATTAAAAGAAATATAACTTCAACAAGTCTAGCTGCATTGCTTCAAGCTCTTAAATCAATGTCAGGGACATAGAACCTGAACCTTAATGGACCTTCTAAATAATAAATATATTCAACAAGTGAAAAATCAAAATCACTACTATTAAAATCAGAGAGGAAGGTATGCAGCAAGAGAGATTAGTATAGGGATGTAAAACTGATTGGCCTATAGCCAAGCTACATCTAAATTTGAAAGGTAAATAACTCCATTTCGACACACCAAATCTAAAAACATGGTTGTTTACACAGTTATTTATAGTAGTGAGAACAGAGAGGCTCATTAATTTGCAAACTCACTAAGTTCAGCTCAAAATGCGCAAAATGCTTTTTTTCCTTAACTAAGCAAATTATTTACTGTGATTAATAATTAATCATGTGATGTATTATTGTATAACGTCTAAATGAGTGTGGTAGTTGCTCAGTAGACCTTGACTGTGCTGCAGTGTGACAAAGTGAATCTCGCCTTCAGCAAACACTGTCACGTAGAGATAAACAAGTCTGTGAGACACTTATCAATCTTATTAACTTCTGGCTCTATTTTTTACATTAACAAGAAGAAGACTTCAGTCACTGTTTGAATAATACGGAGCATAAAATGGTGGACTGTCGAGCCATTTCTCCAGACGTTCAGCACCACGGAGAGCTCCATTTCCACAAAGGCCAGCCTGGGGTGAAACTGAGAGCAGGACACCAGCTGTTTCCTTAATCAAAGTAATGACTCCCCCCACAGGACAACACACCCTGCTGCTTTTTAAACATCACTAATGTCCATCCAGTTTCTACACAGGAGGCACAAGAATCATAGGCTCTCCCTCTGGGTGGTGTGGCAAACCTGCTGCACCTACTTCATCCAAAAGTACTAATCACACTCTTACTGCATAGTGACAGCCCTGCTTCGTCCCCGTTGGTTATCAATTCTCTGTTTCGAAGGGGACTTGGATTTTATTTTGAAAGCACTGTTGCGTGTAGCAGTTTCCTCCGAGACCTTGACAAAGTGTCCTTCATGTGAAATGGCGTTACAGCCAGCTGCTGGGTAATTGTTACACGCTGGTCTCCAGCATGTATTTTCAGGTTTGCCAGCAGAGGAGCAATTGGGGAATAGCAATAATAATCACTCTCCTCATACATACAGGATTTATAGGCTACTTTTGCTATTAATAAACTCAAATAGACAAAACAAATACTACATAGAAGAAACTTCATAGAAGAAGAAGCATCAGCATACAGATAGAATGGGTCAAGAAGGTCAAAACAGTGATGTTCATCACTATCTTGTGTTTTAAGGACTAGCTGGGTACCATGTGAGTGAACTGTAGCAGCAATGGTTTGTACACAAACTTCTATGACAAATATGAGTTAAATATTTGCATACTAAATATTCCAATACAAGAAAAGTGTCGGCACATCTGACTGACATGAGATCATTGGATTATTAATAGTGAGGAGTGTATTACTTCAGTTTTACACAAGGACAGCAGCTGAATCTAAGGAGTACAAGACCACAGTGGCCTACTGGAGCAAATGTCAGGAACAAATGCCTCAAAACCACAACAACAGCCTGCAACAACACTTACACTCAAATGTGAGAACTCGTATAAAGAACCAAAGCTCAGCTACAAAAAAATACATTAATCATTAGAAAGCTAGGAGGACACGTCACGTTGTAGCGTGCAAACAGACAAATAGCACACACCAGCCAATGAAAGCACACAGTCTTACCTGGTTTACGCAGAGTCTGCTTCCGGGGTTCAGCAGCATTATATCCACAAATTGCTTCCATTCAGGACCGATATTTAGAGAAAATGAACTTTAAAAAAAAAATAATAATAATTTACAAACGCTCCAGAACGGTGCAACTATAGCGGTGACTGCCCTGCTAATTAGCCTGACGTGTTTCAGGTGTGCTAATCACGTGATCGCAGGTAAACGCTACATTTTTAAGAGGATTGGCATTTTCGTGCCGTAAATAATAATAATAATAATAATAATAATAATAATAATAATAATAGTTTTGTGTTCAAAGTATTTTATTGGTAGATGATTGGAATAATGAATATTATTTTAATGATACCTGTTTTAAGTTGATTTTACTTGTGTCTGCTCTTGCCGTATGGAATGTGCTATATAATTACATGTCTGACTTGACTACTTGCACACCCTGACATCTTTTCCTAACACAGCCTGATACACACCTGCACTATTATCAAAATATCCAAATATGAATGGCATCCAGCCCAAAGCAAACGCAATGAAAGGACTTTGAACATCATCCAATAGCAGGTTCTGTGGATTAAAAAACACAGTTTAATATTTGTGAAAGCCAGATAGTATGACAATCAGGGTTGGACCAGGACGGGCATCAGTTTGCCAGCTGTGACTCAGGTTGAGCACAGCAGTCACTCTGAATATATACAGCACATCCCTCTCCAGTCATTAGCTGTGACCTCTGTCATTTTGAAAAATAGCAGCCAGGCACACACACTGGAACAGCAGCCAGCCCGTTTAGTCAAAAGCCCCCTGATTTTAGTGGCTTCCTGGACCGCTTTCAGACACCAAAGCCAATTAGCTGGCCCTGCTTATCACATGCTGCTATTAGCAGTTTACAAAATCTGGAAATGGCATGTTTGCCATGGGTATATAACCAACAAAATCCATCTTAGAAGCGGTGTAAATATGAATTTTAAGCAAATACTCATACCTCATTACCACATACTTGAATGACGGATTTGGTTCTGATTCTGCTTTAAGTTTATATGGGACACTTCAATAGCTTCTAATGATTTTTAAAGGGCTTTGAGATTGTGCCTGCACTATTTACAGTTCTCTACCGTTGTATCTGTTTAATAATCTTTTTGTTTTTGCACCAGCCAGCACCTGACATCACAACAGAATGCTTTAAAAATGGCAAAAACTGTACAGATACTTAAACTTGACAACTCTAGCAGAGTCCACGAGTCATTTCAGAATGTAACAGAAGTGTCAGGAAAAGGCCAAGTAAAATGGAGCCTTTAGAGCACCTGTCACCTCCAGAGCTGTCACCTCCCTTGAAAAAGGCAACAAGTTCAGGTCAAAAACCCTTTTGCTCAAAGTGCATTCTTGGCAAGTTCAAGCAGGACGCAATCCTACTGTAACATCTTGTCTGAAATAAACAGTGTGTAAAATCTGACACCTGCCCCACACATACAGCAAGTAGCACTAAGTGAGTTAATCAGTCTTTTGCCATCCAGCTTGTAATATCTCCACATGGTGAACACTCCTTCAGGGGACCAGTGGCTGTTTTCCAAGAGCGCCTGCAGCTAATAAGTACACTGTTGAGTCTAAGTGAGGATTATCCAGAGTAGCACTTTGGCAGGCTGCGTCTCCTTCCTTTATATCCTCGTTCATATGCACATCGGTGGCAGTGAAGCACTATAAAAGGCGTTAGCGCGCTGAAGGACGAACCTCTCAATATCAGGTTGAACTTTGAAAGAGGCTAATGCAGTTTATTCTTCTTTGTCACATGTTGAAGCTAAGGTGCACCTTGCAGTAAATGAAAATTGTCCTCTACCAGACTTCTTTGTGTCTGAAGTTTCCTGAACCTCGGTTTGATATCTTGTCTGAGGCTTTTACAGCACGATTTGGTTTTATAATGTCTCCAATTAACCTACTTATTCACATTTTACTGAGTGTCTTTGCATTTTTTCAGTCTGACAGCATGGCGTCTGAATAATTAAGTGGGAAGTGTCTGCCTTTGGGTTTTGATTATTTTATGCCACTTACAGTAGTGGTACAATACAGATTAGATGATAATACTGTCTGCATTGTGATTTTTAGGATAATACATTATGCAAATGTATACACAGTTGGCTTCAAGCTCAGATATTGTACTTGGAATCTGCTGAAGCCACAATAGCCCCTGATTTTCTTTAACTACTGGGACCAACGCGCCACATCGGCACTTCTAAACCATACTAGATGTAGGTGTTAAAAATGAATAAGGTTGCTGGTTCCAATGTCACTGAAAGGTGTCAGAACACACACATGCTGACCAATTCACAGAAATTAACGGTTGAGTGATGAAAAATGGTGTCCTTGTCTGATCAATTCTGCTTTCTTTTCTATTATGTTAACGTCCAGCCGTTCAGATGCATTTATAGAAGTACACGTCATCTACTAATATACTTAAGTTAAAATGTTTAAATACAAATTTGAGTATAAATTCTTAGCTGTGACACAAAATGCATCATGCTTCAGTTTTTTTCCCTCTTAATCACTTTCAAAGGGAACAATTATCTTTAGCTGAAGCAATCAACCAGAATTGAACAGTGGCCACCAGAATGCAATTAGACATTTCACAGGCAGACAGTGCTCTGCGGAGCTCACTCTGCACTCTGAATGTAATATGTGAAAAGACATCATGCAGACAGCGTGATTTTCAGGTCTGGTTTTTTTGTTTTTTTTTAATTTATTTTCTGGCATGTTGTCCATCTTTAAAATACACAGAATATTACTGATATGCAGTTTTGTATCTTTTTTCACGGTACAATGAAACCCGGATTCCTGTGTAATGACACTGTTATAGGATTACTCTACAAACACAAAATAAAAACACATTAGCTTGCATACCTGTCTCTGTATGAACTGCATCATAAGAGACCACTTGCAATAAAAAGCGACAACAATGCCCATACAGTCCTTAGAGATGCACAATTCAAAAAAAGAGAGTTGACAATAAAATGACAGATTTAAGTCAACAATAAAATCAAGTTAAATGTGCTTTTACACAGGAATCTGTTAAATATCAAAACAAATTATTAACAGAAACGCTCTTTTTACAAGTGTAGCAAAAGACAATTGATCATCATAGATATAATAATAGTAACAAGGCCTAAAATAAATGATAATCTCTCGCCATTCGGTCATAAAAACCTGACAACACACACGAAACCTCAAGAGTAACAAGGACTCACATCTGTTCCAACACGACACTGTACAGCTCAAGGTGGAGTTGGGGCTAAAAAAATGTTTGACAGATTTGAAAATTTCTGCAGCTCAACATGTCCCCCCCTTAATGGAAAGCCAAGGCATTATATAAAAAGTAACTCCTCCTCCTTGTATTCAAGAGTGAAATCAAGTAGTAGCTTTAGAGGACGAAAAAAAAACATCCTTATAAAACAAACTAGTAGACAGCTAGAGGAGCACGGTGCCCCCTTCCCTCCCCATCTAATTTTATGAAAGCAGACATCTTTCTCCACCCGCCACATCAATCCAAGATTAAAAAGCCTAACGTCCAAGCTGCACAGCAAAATGATACAAACTACAGAAAAGACCAGAACTTTAGTGTTTTATCTGCGCTGTTACACCGTCAACTGTGGTCGCACTGAAAACATTTTTTTATCAAATGAAACTTCCAGTTTTCTAACAAAAAAAACAACACTTTGATGCATTTGATGATGTGGGATTTGTTCGTCCATCAGTTTGCAGTCTTTGTCCACAGGCCGCTGGTAGTCATCGCAGTCACGTCTCCGCACCATTCGTACATGTACATGTTCCACAGAAAATACAGACTTTAGCTTGGATGATACATATGTACAGGAGAGATGCTTGAACAGGTCTTTGATGCTGATTGACAAAATGTATTTGTCAAAACACTACCTCAAAGCTGTGGGGTGTTAAATAGCGGCATAGCCCCCCCCCCCCTCATAAAGGCAAGTCAGTCCAAAGGCTCATTAAGAGTCAGGCTTAGAATACTTTAGCACCATAGAATACCACTTGTTGGCAAGCAAAAACAAAAGTTTTCATTAATAGGCAGCATATGCTGGATATTTACCAGCCATTTTCAATCTTCCAACACTCCAAAGGAAATCACTTGTCCAAACACCTTTGCTTTTCTTTCATGCTGAGCAAATGAAAAGGTGTCACATAGAAATATATTACTTCTGATTGGACAGGAGTCCACTTAGCTTTGTGTTAATGAGGCTAATGGTAAGAAGAACTGATGGTGGGAGGATGCTGTTGCAGAAAGTAAAAATGGACCTCTAGAGCTTAAAAGGGAAAAGTGACGCAGCTTGTGCTCTCGGAAGGTGAAAACCTCAGTGGTAGCAGCCAAAATGAAACCTTCATCATGTAGTTAAGTGTCTGTCAATGGCCTCCACCCGAGACCCAAAACATGCTGGAACAATATGACTTCGGATGTTAAACAGGGACCCAGTGGATTGTAGTGGTTGAGGCTCAGATGCAGGTCCCCTGGTGTGACGGAGGAAGGGCTTTTCGGTTCTTTAAAGCCTGGGACTTGTCCTTAAAATCTGTTGGTTTCTGCTGTGAAATGTCTATCAGCGCACTGGCAACAATGAGCCCTAAAAAAAATGGAAAAAGGACACGTGGTTAAAACAGATGCATTTTCCCTCGAACAAGAAAATACAGATCAAAATGGCTACCTGACTGTCCTGGTGGAGGTAAGCCCAAGGGCCCAGAGGGCAGGCGCATGAGGACAGTTAACACAGCAGCTTTTCCTCCTGAGCAGGGCTCCATTGCAACAGGTTTAGGCACACCCTAAGAAACAAAAAACAAAGAAGATTACCATAATTATGTGGCTTGGCATTGGCCGACAAATGCACAAATTAGTCTGGCACATTTGGATTTTGAAAGGAAAAAATCCAAAATGCATCTAGACACAACTGGACAGACCTACACCTACACAGTCAGATCAACAAAATTTGTGACAGCCATGTATGAAAGTGTCTCACTCTCCAAAATAGTTTTACAGAAAAACTAAATAAATAACAATATGTGAAGAGACAGCTTAAATCAAGCTCAAAACAATATGTCTTCATAGCAGTGTTCGCTGCAATGGCACATGGGATGTCAAATTTTCTTTTTAGGGGGCAGCCGACCAAAAGTCACTTATATCAGCTGCTTGGAGTTGCTGCATTTAAGGCGAGACAACCTCCTCCTGAGACAAATGGTTTGATTGGTCACACAACAAAAACACTTGTGTCCCTGTCAAACAGCCCACGTGTCGAGGCAATGACCCACCCTCGGACTTAATGGCCAAAACTGCTCGTCTCAAGCGTGAAAAACATGTCATCCTGATAATGAATGTCAAGGGTTTTGCAGCACGTTTTGGATGAGAGGATAGAAATTGTGGAATAATAACATGTCTGAATAGAAGTGACTGTTCTTTTTTTCTTTTTCTTTCTCTCTGTGTGGCTGAATTTAAAATGGAGATGAGAGGCAGTAGTAGAGGCAAAATGGTAGAAAACCAGGTCTGCATAAGCACATGCATTAAAACACGAGATAATCAGGCGTGCGATGGAAATTTGTTTTAACATGTTCCCCTGAAATTTGACCCAGAAAAAACAAAACACTGATGTTAATTTATGTATTGCATACAAGCATCGGCTCTACAAATGATGCTAGAACTACATACGGTGCAAAGAATACGGTAAAACCACACAAACAAATTTGATTCAAAAAACAGAAACTGATGTAATGAATAATGTTTTAGCCACTCTGAGTACTTTAATCAAAAGTAAATGCAGTCTTGTTTCCTGTGAAGCATGCAGTGTAATTTCTCTTGCAACAGGTAATTAAGTTAGCCATTTGAAATGCATTAGTTGATAACTACAGTATGTTTCCTGGTTGTTTAGAGACAGTCAACGTGTTGCTGTAGTCCAGAGGCTTTGTAACCAAAAGTAAACATCAGATACTTATTAGTTAGCTTAAGCTGCAGTCGAAGAAGCCGAAGTTTTAAACAGTTATGCGACACACTTGTATGTATGCTAATATAAGAGGCACTACAACTTCGTCCTCCAGCCAGAGCGAGCCCTCTCTGCAGAAATCAGGTATAATATAAAGAGGCTTTAAATGCTGACAACATTGGCTCTTGTTGTTTACCTCATTTCATTTACCCGTGAAACTAATCAGCTGACAGACAGAGAGACAGAAAGAGGAGAACGAGGAGCCGGACAGAGGTGAAGGAAAAGGGCAGATTCATAGACCAGAGGGAAAATCCATTATTAGTGACAAAAACATTACAGTTGTTAATCAGCTGTTTTGTCTTTGTTGTTTGTTGTTTGTTTTAGTGAAACTACTTTATATGCATATGTTGTTATCCAGTAATAACCACCAAGGATCAATCCAGGTAGCCTCAAGAGTGCACAACCAACCATGCTGTCTCAAACCTATTATTAAGACAAAAGCTCCGAATGAGTACAAACCATCAATAGCACCATGTAAATGTGAGCAATAGGAGGCAAACATTTACTATTTTGAGTTGTTACACAATCCAATTAGGGTCAGAAAACTGTCCTGCATCAGTTTCGGCACATTCATGATCAAGAGGCACATATTACATCTACTGCTGACATGCAAGGGCCATTAAATTGCCAGCCATTTGATGACAATTCAAGTGATTCTGCTAATGAATAGCTATATTAGCCACATTCATACAAGGGGGTGGATTTTTGATGATCTGCAAGCTATACTTGGAACGTGGACCACTGAGTGAACCATCATTACAGCTGTTCCAAATTACGGAGTTGTATGACTGAAGCACTTACAGGACAATGAATGCATCCAGATGCTAATTATAGCCATGTTTTCCAAAAACAGGCAGCAGTGTTTTGCGATCGAGGCAATATTATCAACCTGTTTTGAGCTTTTTCTCTATAGCACCAGCAGCTGGTGCCAAAAATAGCTTATGGTCCTTTTAGGAGCTCGCCCCCCCTCTAAATTCTGGCTGTTGTTTTTGTCTGCTGTGTTGTGGTAATTATAATTAGCCTAGCCAGAATGAGGAGAAAATAACATAAAGCCAAATGAAATAGGCTTTCCTATCAACACCCTTTAAAACATTGTGTCCAAACCAAGCCTGCCTTTTTATCGTGCAGTGATCAAGCATGAGAATGGCATTATGGTCATCCAAGCACATAAACATGCATACACACACAAGTACACAGTGTATCTGCTTTCCACTGACAGGTGTCATCCATCATAGTAGCCGTTCGTTAGTGGTTCCATATGTTGAATGCCAGCCATAGCGAGCATAGAGGTCTGATTCTGCACTGTTTGGGCCTGAATGGCTCCCTGTCCAACAGCTGCTGACATGTTGGTCACTAAAAGCAATCTTGCTGGGGTTTAAACCAACCCAGTGGAAGAGATGTGCTCAAAGGCTGCTATAATTTTCTCCCTCAGACCAGCTGGAGGCTCTGTAAAGTAGTGACAAAGAGAGACTAACACATACAGCGAGATCAGTGACGACAATACAGCTGGAGAAAAAGGTCTGAAATGTTTTCATGTGTTGGAAGGGGTGTGAGGGGTCATTTGGACACTGCAGCCCTTCAAATTGCACCAGTTATTAGTCTAATTATGCTATTCAAAGAATGGATTCTGAGCTTCTTCCCTTTAAAGCATAAATTCCATGCAGAGCTGCTGAAACAAACACAAAAGGCAGCACCAGTGTCCTCTGACATCAACAAATATTTCCAGTAGCTAAGTGCTGCCAGATGCTGACCAATTAACCTTTACAAAAGAGAATTAGTCTCATTTCATATGGTTCACCTTCAGCTGGTAGCAAGGCATGTAATGGAGCTGTATGCATTGGCACATTGGAACACTGTACTTTACAAGTCTGAATGGCATGTAGTAATGTTAACAGATTTATTTATATTTGACTTTTATTTTTTTTTACCTCCAAGGTTCATTTAATGTCATTTAAAGTGTATTTTGAGCAAGGATATACAAAATAAATCGAGTGCTTAAAAACAGCTTCTGCAAAATTAACAAAGGTATGCAGTTCCACCCTGCAGGAAGCATTTCATATGCTTCCTGCTGCAGTACTTTCTTCATATGGACATCTAAGTGAAGCCACGCATTCATAGGTCGCTTCTGCACCTTGAAAGGGTCGAGAAACAGAACACTGCAGATGTTTTTTTTTTCCCCAACTTATCTTTTCCCAAACAGCTTGGAACATTGTTTACAGCCATACTCTCCAGTGGCTGCAATGTCTCTACTTGAATGTGCCTCATAGCAAAATAAAAAAAAAAAAAAAACACACCATCTTTGATGTTCATGCTGGAAAGTTAAAGGAAGACTCAGAACAGCAGATGCACACAAATTGCACTGACAAGTATGTATTTAACATTTTAGGTAAATTAAGGCAAAGCACTCCTTTCCTACATCATTCATAATGAGACTGTACTCAACCACTTTAAAAGTGCAACAATATGGTGCACTCAGAGAGATAAGACGCATTGTTTTTCTCCCCTTTTGCTCTTTGCATTGCCCCTCACAATACCATAATGCATGGTGAGTAGCTCTCAGCAGTACACTAATAGCTAATGTGGTGCCTCTTTGCTGGTTGCCACAGTGATTTTATTTCTCTCAGCAGCAGGTGACGCAGAGTCAAGTCTGGGCTGAGGAATCTCTATTGGCCCTTTGTTGCAATTTCGAGGACATAGCTCTCCATATTGTGTCAAACTGCTTTTATTCCATGTGGCATCAACCCGTGGGGGCTTTATTTAGTGCTAGGCCTCCCTCTTTACTTTTACTTTTAGAAGGAACAAATCAATCTATCACTTTTTAAATGCAAAAACAGCATGCAGCAAGCAATCCGAGGTCAAATTAGGCAAAGTGAAACCACTTTAATGCAGGACGGGCAACAAAAAGTTCCAGAAACTGTCCTGACGTCACCATTTTAATATCAGACCAATCATTCTTCTTTTCAAGTAAAGCTTTTCAAAGTATTGGCTAAATCTATAGATATACTTAAAAGTCTTGGCATCCTGACTTCATTTTACATAAAAGATGTTTTTTTTTTTAAACATCGATTGAAAAATGTCAGCAGCCGTGATTGTAGCGGGCAATCCGTATAAAGGAGAGAGGCACGGGAAGAAAGGACATCACTGGCAGATTTCTTATTGACGTGGCGGCTGGATAAAAGGCTGACATATTGCAAGTAGGGGGTATGAGCAGAGCACAATAAGCCTTAATTATGTAGTGCTACAACTATGCCATATTCTGTATGTCAGTAGAAGTAGCACTTACAAATATATGCTTGTTAATATGAAATGTCAATTTAAATATGACAAAATGACCACGGCATAAACTAAAGCTTCACTGTGTGAAAAAAGTCTTGCACTGTGTTAACTCATAAATATTATGTATTGCTTTAAATGTGTGTGTGCATGTGTGTAAACAAGTAAGACTCACATCAACCACAGGCTGCAACACTTCTGCTAGTTCTCCTCTGGCATCCAGTGAAACAGCAACCGAGGCAAATGGACGACTGGCCATTTGCTGGCGCTCTCTCATCAGTTGCTGTAATAAAAACACAGATGGCGGATGAGGAAAACAACATAGGGCACACTCAACAGGTACATGCTAATATAGAAGATGTATTTTAATAATAGGAGATGCATGCATAATTTATGTTTTCTTTTATTAATACAAGGTCAACATGTTATGGTGTAATTATGTAGTTGTTGGGCTGCAGTGTTGTAGTTATGATCCTGTATTTTTTTCATTTATAGAGCTGCAAAAGAACAAATAGCACACTTACACATATATCAATATGTATACTACATACCACTCTTTGTTACAGTAATATGTACATTTCAAATATATTGTTAATAATATGGAATGAACAAATGTATTTCAACAGTGAGCTATTATATTGATTTACATTATGCCTGTAATATTATCATTTCATTTTCCATCATGTAGCTGCTCAAAGCTGTGGTCAGGTTTCTACCCGAGAGTGACACAACTTCTGTTGCCTAGACTGAGCAGAAAATAGCTTCTCTTGTTCCCCTACTAATCAATATTGTAAAACAACTAGCGCCACACTTTCATCAGCAACGCATTGCCTGATCGATATCTAAACAGGCCGCCATTTTAGCGCCAAGGACATCACTGATTGTTATTGGATTTGTGATGAGCCTAAAGCTGGATCCATACTCCGCGAGACAAAGACATTTTCCCCCCCTGCAGACGTTACGCCCACAAAATGACGTCATTTTTTGTCTCTGACCGCCCGCTGATCCGCACTCCTGTGCACAGGGCCCGGGCCGAACTTTGTCTTTCAAGGCTGTGCGGCAACCATGCTGTGATTGGTCGGAATTTATTGTGGGCGTGATGAAAGTGGAGAAGCGCAAGAGCCTCTCCAGGTATATAGGTAGGTGTATAAACAGCGCTGATTCAACAGATTTAGATAAGACCATACTGTTTTGCATGATGAGCAATAAAAGAAAGAAAGAAAGGCAAGTCAGGGTGATTTGTCACCAATAACTCCAGACAGCCGTTCACACATACCAGATGGTGACTGTTATTACCATTCTATATACTCCTACATACCCGGGCATAACAGGCTCGTTAACAATGTCTGTATATCTTTGCTATTGTTACTTTTAATGTCGCATCTTCACAGCTCATCACCGGACAGTTTGAAGTATCGCGGGCACATTGGAACACAGTAGATGTGCAAATGTGGTCATAAAGGCTCAAACACTGAATCTTTGCTATTGTTACTTTTAATGCCGCATTTTCACAACTCATCGCCGGACATCTAACGCTGTTGCAGGCACCCTCTCTGTATAATGCCCTCTTGCCATGGCACAAGTCCTTGTGGTGTGTTAAAAAACTCAGTACAGTCTTTCCTTATAGTTTAGTGGGCGTGCTGTATGAGGAGTTCTGCACACACGCGTCTCGCGGAGTATGGTAACTCAGTGCGGAAAAGACCTTTTTTTTGTATCTCTTACCACCCGTGGAGCGCGTTCTCCGCTCTTTGTCTCGCGGAGTATGGATCCAGCTTAAGTGTGCAGCATTAAGATCTAATTGTACTTCAGATTACTAAGCACTTCCAAGTGGTTGTGATGGTGGGCCTTATAACCTACCCTTCAAATATGGCTCAAAAATACAACCGCCATTTTGTTGAAGATGTTTGAAGAGTTGGTGTTGGTGAGGTTAAACTAATCAAAACTGCTTAGTCACAAGTGTCTAAAATTCAACCAACAATCCAATGCAGACAAGATTTTTCAAATAGACTGTTTGACCAGCTTTTCATTATCTTGGTTCAGCCGTATGGGAACACAGTTTGTTGGTGGTCTCAGTCCTGCAAAGGAATTTGACCTTGGGACAGTAATGAACCCTTAAAATGTCCTGTTCAGACACCCACCCTCACTCCCTCTGCATATAATTAACAATTCATTAGTCTGACCATTAATTGGCAAAATTCATATGAAATCTGGAGAGGTTGACAGCATTGCTAAAATATTTTTTTGTCTTTTTTTCTAAAAGCTGTGACAGGTTTGTCAAAATGATTCTTGTGATGGTGCATTTTGAGCAAACAGGAAGTATTCATTTGTCGCTTTTTTATAGAAAACAATAGATCATGTTTTTTTAAATACCGATTATATTTAAATGACTTTTTATACAAAGCAAAACAACAATGTTTATTTGTGTAATATCAATGGCTGACATTTATATTACAGCTGACATTTACTTTGGATAATTCCTCATTGATTACAGGTTGAACTTCAGATTCTAAAGTAATATTTTACGCTACAAAATGTTACAGCTGCACATACAAAAAGTTGTGCAAATACTCTGCATTTCTCTGAAATTGAACCAGTGCATTCTGTTTATTCTGTGTTTGCCTGTTGATGTCATCCATGTTGAAGCACTGTGTAGGTTTAGTCAGTGCTGTTACTACTTGGTAAAGACCGAGGAGAGAGAGAAAAGGAGAAAAAGTTGAGCTGCTTTGATCATGTATTCTGAAAACACTCCCTCAGGGAGGTAAAACAAAAAAACAACAGCCTTATGAAATTGACATTGATCACCTGATTGATTTTTCTCTTTGTAGCTCAGATTTTTAAACTTTATATCTTGAGTCCAATGCTAGGTTGTTGTACATCTCTACCATTATACATCAAACCAACAATACAAAACCTATAGATTTTAACTACTGGGCCACCGCAGGTCAAAATGAGAAATTTTGCCCTTTTCGAAAAAAAGATAAACGCAGGATGGAGGGCCCAAAGAGGTTGTAGCAAAACAAGAATACAGCTCACGGCTTATTATGGCTTCCAACACAAAAGCCTTCAAATCCAACAACATTCATCCTAAATGTCAGATAGCACTAATGTTATTTATCATGTTGCAGAATTCATTTAAAGCGACAAAGCACACGAGGAGAGCTGAGGCAAAGCCAGGCGAAATGCTGGCGCTGTGCTGCTCTGTGTCCAGAACATGCATCAGAAATGTGCTGGGAATACAATCATCAAAAGGGCCAGCACAATAACACAGAATCTAGAAATGAATGCTAAGTTAATGACAAAAGGCACGAGCGAACTCTGTAAAACCAATTAACGTTTGCGCAATGACAGACTGATTTTGTCAAGAATACAAGCTGGAGCCATTCACGTTGTTGATAAGAGTGGGCATGAACTGCATTGCTATGCAACTTGATTAATTTGGCAAGTGAGTGCAGAAATTATCTGTCTAGTGAATACGGCATTTTGTTCCCTTCGTCCCATTCTATAAAAGGGTAGGTGTCATCCCGCCTCTGAGCATACTTGGCACCTAAGCAGGTCACTCTGTCCCCTTCAAAGATCACTGCCTGCTGCCTGTATCCACAGGCTCCCTCAAAATACACACAAACAAATGAAAAAAGAATCAGCTTGCTTGTGAACATATATATAGATATATCTATATATCTATATATATAGATAGAAGGATTTAACACTAGCTATGTCAACATGTTTGATGGCTACTTGCAATACGTGCAAAGAAAATGCTATCAAATTGGTGAAAATGGTGAAATGATAAGGTTAAATTATGACATATGCATTATAATAGGTAGGACAACTTCTAGACTTCCTGTGTGACTCTGTGTGTAACTTCAGAGGAAATTATTGTGGTAAAAACTTTGAACTGAACAACAAAGGACAATCAAGGTGACAAGGAGCTTAAGAGCAGGATAATCTTATTGTAGAGATCAATGACTGCTGATTGAGCTCTTCAACAGTCAAGTGTGAGACCACAAAAACTGCAGACAGACACAGCACAATGATGTGGTGAGCAATGTGTTCCTGTCACTAACAGAAAATGTGAGTTTACAGTGACCACTCTTCACCTAGTATACACTGCAACCGTATGTCTTTGCAAGATGGTGTGAGGAAAATATAAAGAGAGCAGCAGCATTAGATGAATCCTCCAGTTTGTGTGTGTGTGTGTATGTAACATTCTCGTGAAAATGTCAGCACTCCCTCCCTTCTGTTCCCCCCACAGGTAGCTTCAAAGAGGTCAGTCCTTGTCCTCTTTTGTGACATTTACAGCTGTTGTCTTTTGCTCCCTTTGTCCCCATTCAGGATCCAAGTCTCGTCAACTATCTTCAACTAAAATTATTCAGACAGAACAGCTGCACCTTTGGTAACGCATCCTTTCAAGTCCAAGCAAAAGTGGATGCTTATCCAGTTATTGTTATGTCAATACCAGAAATTACATGTTCGCCCCTCTGTTACTTCTGAGTAGCTCTTCATGATTGTTGGTCTATGCTGCATTTATTACAATTATAACAATTTTCAACATTGTACATAAATAATGATCACGCCAAATATGCTTCCTAAGAAATCCTCATTATGCTTTTAGGATCCAGATGTAAAAACGCATTCACACAACAATTCATAACAGAAATAATAATAATAATAAAAAAAACATTGAAAAGTCAGTATCAGACACTCCATATGCCACTTGGAGACTCAGAGTCTTGTCACCATTTCTGAAAGCCCCATTAAGACTCATTCATTCCATGTGTTTATGTCAGATTGACTTACATGGAGCCCAGCTCAAATCCTTCCATCCCTTATTTGGGCAAGTCCCCTTGTCCAAATAAGTGCAGGGGCTGTTCACAAGATCTTTCACATTAAACAAGACGTAATGTTGAGTTCACCAGTGAGACAACATTTGGAGACAAAATTATTTGCCACCCTATGAAAATGTAATATGTTCATAGAGCAAAGAACTTTTAACACATTTCAAAACACACTACTTCTACTCTGAAAGCTTACATTGTTTTAGCTTGTACACAGATTTTATACACCAAAGTAGGCATAAAGAATCCTTCTTTTCAAGTCTAAACTTAATTCCTTAAATTTTGCTGTGGTGTTTAGGCAAAATGTTTTGCATTGATCACTGCATAACAGTCATTTATACTATTAAACAAGGAGGAAATAAAAAATATTGACCCTGGTAGTTTATGGTTTGTGTGAAAAAAGTTACTCTGTGCAAATAAAAGGCATAATAATAAATAATTAGGCAACACTACGGTTAAAAAAAAAAAAAAAGTGTTAATATGCTGTATCTTTGCACTAATAGGAAATATTGAGCATTTTCATAGAGGGGCTAATAAGTTTTTTGTGTCCAGCTGTACCCCGTCTCAACACAAATGAGCAACTCCACCGTGTGTGATTATAACTTCACATTAGGTGCCCGTGTGGCAGATGCTATATGCAACATAAAATGTCTGCTATTAAAAGCAGTGGGCAAATAATTATCTCTAAATGCCAGCATTAGCTTGCCCCTAAATAATGGGTATAAAAATGGAACACATTTTTTTACTAAGGTAAAATGCACTCAAGGGACTTGGGGAAGGAGACAATAAAAGTACAATGTGATATTATAATATATTGAATTTTTGCCACAATCCCTATGCAGCATTACACATGGTGGTAATGGGGGAAAAACAGGGTTGAAAAGTTTACTCTGCATTTATAGTTATTGTTTGTATAGCTTAGAAAGAGACATTCAGACACCATTACTTTCATACGTGATGCAGTGAATACAGAAAACCTTTTTATTCTGACAGCTCATAAAACAGACCTTAAGTGGTTCTGCAATAATCTCTGCAAACGACTGCACTGATTTAGGTATTATGAAAGAGTTGCCAAAAGAACTGCCACATGAGAAATAGTTATAAGACTTCTTGCAAACTAAAGCACCCAGACCAGCACTGAAGAACAGCCTCAAGGCTGTTACAGCTTTCAGGAAAAGGTTACTAACACACAGCTTCTCTTTACAATGTTTCTTTAAAAGTAGGGCACCTGAAAATGTCACAACAAGAACCTCAAGGTATTATTTTTTTTCACATGCTTTACTAAGCCACGCACCTGAAACCTAAACATTTAAGAATACGTGACCGTAATACACTTTGAAATACACTTTGAAATAAGTCATAAAACTGGCTCCCTTTTGTGTCATAATTGTGGAGATCAGAACTCCCAACAGATGATTTTAAGCACTCAAATTCAGAAATATGAGAATACAGATGCTTCAAAGAAACTAAACACCAGCAAAATGTGTTGTTGTGACAAAAATTAAGATATAAAAGCAATAATTAAACGTGTATTTGTTTCTGTCTGACAGCTGAAGGACAGCAACAAACACATGAGACAAATGGTGAGAGCAGAGAGACAAAGTGAGCAGAATTTTAATGGCCTCATCCCATCTGCTAGCATTAATTTTTATTGACTTTAATTCTTTAGATAGGCATGATTCACAGTCACCGCAACCATCATTCTTGTTTTTTTTTATATAGATATCAATTAGTGGATATAAAATTCAGATCCAGTGATTATCAATGTCATCCCCAAAGGGGGAATAAAAAGAGAGAGCTTTATTAGTGGACTGCAGGTCATGAGGCTGGATGTGCTCCAAATTAAACTTCCTGCTACCGAACAGCAATACAGGATTCACTCACTTCAGAGATGGAAATGATGGTTACAGAAACCTTCCAATGTAGGTTAACAGCACTGAGGTGAATTTGCATACATTTGCTCTTTTCCTCAATTTCCTGCATAGTATCTAAAGTACCTCTTTTATAATTTCTGCTGCCAATCATCTCATCTTTCACACCCTTTTCATCGCCATCTATTTCAACCCCATCTTTCATACCAACACTGAATATTAATGACTAATATCCCCGTTTCCTTAAGCCTTTCACACTTTCTCTACCTGCTCCTTTGATACTTTCTTCCATTCTCTTCTAAACTTAAATCAAGAGTTATCTGAATTATCATCTTTATTTTTATTATTTATTCCAGACAAGAAAGTTGAAAGTGGAAATTAGTTGAGACTTGGATAACTAAACAGCCATAAGGCAAAGAAATGCTGCAAAGAAATGTATAGTTCTGTACTGTCAGTAATGCAAAAGCTGTGAGAAATACAAAACAAAATAATAATAAAATAAATAAAATCACAATGCCAGAATTGAATTGGAAAAATAAGATTGTCCTGGCCCTGACAAAAATCATATACTCTATACTCTCCCAGTGTACTTCCAGCATTTCTGATCATTGTCTGTGTACGAAAAGTGTTTCAGAAAAACCAGGCCGCAAGCACATTTACTCAGAATGGTAAGTGGAAGCTAATTACATACTGTCATGGTGTGGTGTATTTCACGTGTCAACAGAATGTGTTTCATAGACTTACTTCTCTCCGTCGTGATGCCCAGCAGGTCTGTTTGATCTTCCACACCACTGCTGCCACCAGGAGTAGTGACAGAAAACAACTGTGGAAAAAAAAAACAAAAAAAAAACATCAAGCACTAACAGCTGTCACTGGAAAATGTATTTTACATACATAATATTAGGGTAGCCCACCATCAGGTATTAAAAGCCAGTTACTGAAAATCCTAATGATGTCTAATTGTCTAATTGATGGCTCTGAACAACCTTTAAAGTTTCATTTTAACTCAAAAAACACAAAACAGGGAGAATGATTCAAAGAGGTAGCACATTCATCTCTCAGCAGACTGAATATTTTGGCTGATTACTTCAATTAATAACCCAACAGCACAATCATTAGTCAAGGGAAATTCAGCAAGGTCCAAGCACTAGTGGATTAGAAAAATATGACTGATTGAGAGCTCCCACTTCATTATCCCTGTGACAGATGAGAATGTAAAGATTATTATGTGCTAAAGAGACATTCTGCACTTTTTAGGAACACATCAGAGGCTGGGATGGATGACGTTTAGAACCACAGAGGGTAAATATTTCTGGATTTGACTACAGTACATTAACCTAGCTTGTCAAGTTTTCAATAATTTCCTTCTGCTTACTGAATAAGTGGGGCACATGAAGCTGCTCTAATGTGTTGCACAAACACGATCCCATCTGAATCTGAAACACATGCTGTAATCTGACCAGTAAGCCTTTGTCTCAGGAGACGTGCCACGCTGCTATAATGGAGCAGCCAGGTCCAATATAGACATTTCACCAGAGACACATTACCAGCTCTGATATCAAGGTTTGTTTGATGTATAAACATTAGAGCGCCACACCTGCTATGATCGATTTAACAGGATGTTTGAAGAAGGTGATAAAGTGATGACAAAGAAATAAGAAGAGATTTAAACGAAACCATGCTTCAAATATCATGGTCACACGTGGAATGTATTTTACATCGGGGAAAGCATTCTTTCACTTTAAAGTACCTACACCATCTTAGACAGCTTTGAAGATAAGAGTGAATGGGGAGGAGGGATTGTGTGAGCTCATGTGACACAAAACAGAGATGTTTTGTGAGATGGCTTTCATCATCTGAATTTTAGACACTAAAGAAGCTTAAAGCCCCCCCATTCAGTCAGACAAGTTAATAAAGAAAGTTATGGAGCCAAAAACAACATCTACAAAGGGATAGTTAAGGATAGGTGATCAGTACTCTTGCAGCACATTTCACTCTCACATATTAATTCAAAGGAATGACCCCAGTCTTAGCATTCAATATAATATCATAGTTAACATGAATTTGGGTTGCCAAGTGGCCCATGCAAATGTTTGCTATGCTATACTCAACTCCAGCTTCGTGCTCTCATCCAAATACGTTCACTTCTGCAAAATGCCGTTTACCATGGCAACAGTCACTGTTGTTATTGAGTACATACTCTATGTGCATACAAATACTAATGGAAGTAGTACAGATCATCCAAAAAACATGATCACCATTCAGTGTTGCACTCGGCCAAAAAAGTATTGTTTATGAATTCACACAGATGAAAAGCAACGTGAAACAAAGGGAACATTTCTGAGTGTTTAGCAGTAAAAGACGTGAGCAGATGTCTAAATAAACTGAGGAGAAAACAACAGTAGAAGAAAAGTCATCCTGTCTTTCATACAAGGAGGTCTAGAAACCCTGTGGGGTGATTTGACATTTTGTCATCAGGCTGATTATGTTTCCTGCAGGTTCATCCCTATTCCTACTCAAATCTCCTCTCCACAACACACACACACCCGACTGCTTGTTAATCCATCCAGGCCTTTCACTTTCCCTGACTTTATGGGTCACTGAGAACTGGACAAGAGAGACAAAAGCTTGACAGAGTTAACATTACTTGCCTGGCAAGGGGGTAAAAAAAATCCAATGCATACTAATAAAAAAAGGGCACAAAATTAAGCAGGCAAAAAAGTGACAGCTGTCGGCTGTGAAAGAGACTGCTTTCGCTTTAATTCAGACAGCACGGTATAAGAATTCAATATTTTTTTCAAATTTGACACAACACACTACTAAACACGAGCAGTGTTTGGTAATTACTACTGAAACTTCAATTTCCAAGAAATTTACACACAACTGTTGCAGTTTCGTTATAATGTTGTGACCCTGTTCAAAATGGCTTCCTGTGCAAATGACTGTCAGACATGTTTTAGATAAAATGCGCTGCATCCTTCTCTTCTTTCCTTCCAAGGAATCCGGAATTTTGCTATTCAACTGTAATTTGATCGGTTGGAGGCAGAAGATAACTGATTGTGTGACAGCTTTTCGGGAAAGTTATTGTGGACGGGGCAATGATGGGCAGCTGCCTCGGGCTAAGACTGTCTTCTATTCCCTCTGTGACACCTACACAGATAATATGTTAGTCCATCAGCTACTCTGGGCAGCACACCATGAAATAAAGTGAAAACACACACACTTCCTTTCTCACTCACACACACACAAACTGCACTATGGTATGGTGACGATGTTGTGTTAGATATGAAACTATTGTCCCCAACCATGACGCACACTGAAAACCTGTACACAACAGGTCCGGTAAGCAAACTATGGTCTTTCTAAAGATGGCAAAAAATGTAATTTCAAGCATAAATTTAGCAATTATACTCAAAATCCTTATATTATTCAGCCTTTAATGTGCTTTTGAGACAGCTCAATTGTCTTATTTTAAACATTTTAATGATGAAAGACTTCCATCACAGCTCTCAGGATGAAAAATCATTAAGAGCCCTCATATCTTGATCGCCCACACGTACTCTTTAGATGGCAATTGCAAAGAAATATGCACCTATTTAAATTGCGAGTGGCAGTTTATTCACCACTTGAAAAAGGGAAAATCACCGCCTTGAAGACACAAGAAGCATTTACACGTACTTGGTTAACAGAACTAGCCCACAGGGCTTAAGTAGCTCAATAAGCCCCGAGAGACTAGAGTGAGCATTGAAGAGGTGGTGGATAATGTCTGACTGGACACTTAGAACAGCTGAAAGGAATGACTCAGTGTGTTTAGGTAGTGCAAATATCACACACACTTACCTGAAAAATGTCACAAAGAACTGGACGAGGTCCATGATGCTGTTGTGCTGGGAGAAGGCAATCTATTGGGTGAAAAAAAACACAAAATGAGAAATCAGATACATATTACAATAGGTTTAAATCTAATACATTTAAATCTAAGATTTTTTTTAATAGATTTGTGAAATCACTGTCAGGCTTTAAATCAAGCCAGGAGAGCCATCTCACTTCTACACCAGTGTACCAAACCAGCAGTGATTCACTAGAAGGAGTAAATAGAGCTTTTACCTCCTTCACCTCCTTCTGGAGAAACTTCATACTTTATTTGAATTTATTCAGACAGTGCAACCTCTCCTTAAATATAACTGTGCATGCACAATGTTTGTGGAATTACTTTCACTACCAGCAGTTTTTTCTATTTGTTCTGGTAGTGAAAGTAATTCCACAAACATTGTAGATTCATGTGCATGCACAGTACATACAGTTGAATTATACAGGTGACATAGCACAGAATGTGGTAAAACACCATGGTTCAGCTTGTGGGAAAAGAAGTGTGTGAGTCACATGTCAACTTGAACTTTTCTTGAATCTACCCAGAGTGTATAATAGCTGAATTTCCTGGGTGATATGATGAACATTAAATAAACAGAAGCTCTACTTTATAAAAATGTAACGTCAAATCTCTTAAGAGTGGAGCCATGAAAACCTCAAGTGAACTCTGCCTGAGCTGTCCCAGTTGATATGTGAGATTGTGAAGGGGTTAATGTGATATGGTGTCAACAGGTTAAGTCGGCATTAAGAACCAAACGGACCCTCTAAAAGGTCACTGACAAGAGTCTCTGGAGGCTACTAAAGCTGCCCGTGAAAAAATGTCTGTTTCAATGAAGCCATACAGGACAAAAGCAAGGCAGAAAGTTTCTGCCGGGAAACAACAGCATTAATCTGATCAACTAGATAGATTTGGTTTGGCGTTGTGGGTGACTCACAATATCCTACTGTATTCAAGCTCTGACACAAGCATCAAGCCAGGGATTTAAAAAAAAAAAAAAAAAAAAAACATAGATTGGCTAACTTTTTCTGTGCTTTCAAAACATCAGTGAATAAATTCGGCATTCTAATGTAGTGCAAATAAAATTAAACAGTACTTTCAGTTGAATGAGCTTACACTCTATAGCTCACGGCCAGTGAATAATAGGTCAGGAATATGTTTCATCTTCATTAAAAGAGAGATTACACAAGGTCCTGGCAGCTATAAATCATATATGATAAGCCGCATCATGGTGACAAGTCATTATCTACTGTAGATGCTTAAAGGCATTTTGCCCTAAAAGCATTTATACACACAAACACAATGGCAGCTGATGGGCAATGCATAGAGACACAAAACACTCTGTTATATGGTGGATTTGTGGTTGCTTTGAATACCGTATTTTAAAATAGTAGGAGTAATACAGTGCATTAAAATGGCAGCAAAGGAGCAATGTGTTTTAAAAGATACTGATGACTGAACGTTTATTTGTTCTGATGAGAGAACAATATGCATAACAGTCTTCACTGGTACTAATGTTCTTTATTGACAACTTCACCCCCTTCACAAGCTTCTGCCACCTTTGACTTTTCCAGTGTTATTAACAAAAGAGCGAGAGTCACTGATCTGAAATGAGATGCTCACTGACATGTCTAATGTGACTCAAAAGCACACTTTGCACACTTGTGTTTTCAGGCTTCTTAATAAATGGGGCAGTTCTATTTAGTGCTTACAAACCTGCTTTTCACATGAGATGAAGGTCAAAGCAATATGTGTAGGGTTAATTTAATTTCAATTCATCCACCTCAGCCAATCAATGGCATCATTTCAGAACATTCTTCTATTACAAGTGCACTTTTATTACACGGCGCACTCCCTCCAAAAGCAATCATCCTGAAGGTGATGTCACAGACGTAATCTCAGCTCACTTTTTTACAGTCTTAATATGCTTTTAAGTGCTTATTTTTATGTGAAGAAAAATCTCATAAATGTGTTCTCAAATCTGTCCTTATCACATATATGTCTAAACTCCTAGTTCTGCATCACAAAAAGGCAGGGGAGGGCAGAGAGACCTTATCCTGTTACAGAGGCTATTTGCTTTAACAGCATAGAGCCAGTCCATAACAAGTAAGTGACTGTTGACTACTAAATCTAATAGAAAAATATTACTGGGCCACCTCCACAGATGGACTGACCCCAAAGATAGTATTACTCCAATGCAGTCTGCTCATCTACTACATGAAAGGATGGGACGGAGAATAAAAATCAATATTTGGCAAAGGGGCTTATTAGCAAAATGGGTACTCTGTGTTATTATTAGAAATTCTAATTGTTATCTCATTGTATTCTATTTCCAAAGGTGTGATTTTAGCAGTTAGACTGTTGTTGCACAGTCGGGTGATAATTTTGCAGCTTTGTGGCATCTTTCATTTTAGAACACTTTTTTTTTCCAAAATAGTTGAGATAAGTGTGTGTAAAAGTAAAACGGAGAATTAAAATGGAGACTAATTGCTGTTGTTCTGACTGCAAAATGATTTTTTTTTATTTTAAAAGCTACAGAGTACAGAATACAGCAATTTTCGAGGCATTTGTTGAATCAAAAAAAGAACTGATATTTGTGATATGTTTGTTGTAGCTTGTTCGTCATTTGCCAAATGTCCATAAAGTCAAAAGTCACAAGTCAGAGAGAATCGTCTAAGTGTACTGAACTGGTGTTTTTCCTACAATGAATCACTGCTCATCACACTCACAGTCTGTCATTTCGTCACATTAGTGGCCTTCAGCCTTGTAAAATGTTATTGCCTTCACAACTAACCCATGAGGATTTTTTAAAACACAAGCTTTGTTGTTTTCCAGCTCAAACTACCTAAAAGCAAACAAAGTATATTTGCCACCAATCAAAGCCTCCATCTCATCCATTTAAAAGAAGAGGGATTTAGAACTGTTAAACTGTGCCTTGCTTTTGCCTGCTAAAAACAGCTGTGCACCTTTGCACACTATCACTCATTAAGTCTGTAATTGCAATGAAGTGCACTTGAAATCACCCCGAGCAACAATGGAGTGCTGCATGTGCAAAGATGGCTGCTCCTGCTCTCTGTATGTTGGACTAGGACTCAAATGTGATCTTCATAGCTTACTCAACTTACTGTGTATCTAGTAAACAGGGGCAACCTAACACATTCAGGCATGTCACAATCACAGTCCTTACCTGGATCTTGATAGGCCATGAGAAGTTACTGACGTAGACATAAAATGTAATGTTAGGGTTGCTTCTAAAGGTAAATTTTTCACAGGAGAAGCTGTCTCTGTATTCTTTGATGTTGGTTTTAGACACAATTGGCACTTCCTCTCCAGAGATGGTTCCAGCTGTTGGAGGAAAAAGAGTTTATGTTCAGTGCATCACTATTTGGTGCTCAGAAAACACACCTACATGCAGAAAATGGAGCTGCAACATATTATTATGAATCCATTAATGGGTTTATCAAGCCATCTGGAACATCCGGAAAGCTCTCATGAGCAATTATTATGTCTTAACTGCATTTAACTTCTTTTTTCCTGACCTAAATCAGAGCAGAACCTTATTGTGTAATTGCACAAGCTGACCATATTTTATTGTTAAATGGACGTGGGAGAAAAGCACAGCTTGAAAGATGGATGAAATGCTGCTGATCACAGGTCATGACTGAGTCACGTCAGCACAC
The DNA here is from genome assembly GCF_900634625.1 of Parambassis ranga. Taxonomy (NCBI): domain Eukaryota; kingdom Metazoa; phylum Chordata; class Actinopteri; family Ambassidae; genus Parambassis; species Parambassis ranga. The sequence goes on along the minus strand of NC_041039.1, from coordinate 9,677,608 downwards.
TTTTCATCACTTGAATCCATATCACCGCGACTAATGTGTGTAGTTGTTTAGAATCCTGCACTTATTAGCCTCAGGCCAAATGCAGGCAGAATGACGTTAAACAAAAGACTTCTTGGATGAATTAAGAATAATTATCAATGTGAATAAAACACAATTTGGTCCAACTGAAGTGTACGCTTTTGAAGCACTTAAAGTATTTTAAACCATCACTCTTTAAAAACAGTCTATTTTCCATCTATCTAATGTTCCAAGTCATTTCTTATTCTTTCTCATGTCAGTGGGTCCTCAGCATTGACATTCCAACCCACAGCTCTGAAACAAAAGCAGTGAAAATGACAGCTTGAGTGTAGCTACGTGAACACGTTTATCTTAATTGAAATCACCCCCCTCTCCGACTGCCACCCCCACCCAAAGGCGCTTCATGCTCTTGTCGATTGTGAAGAGGCTCCTGTTCCTTCTGAGACACAATATCTTTGTGGGGGAAAGGGGACCCAACTTCAAATATTAATGACAGCACTCTGAAAAGGTTAAGGTGGCGGACGGGAGCACAGTAGGTTAACGTGCTTTAGTGGCTAGAAAATGTCAGTGTTGTGGGGATGGAGAAAGTGGCAGATGACTTGAAAGGAAGGGAGGGCGAGAGATAAACAGTGGCCCTGGACGACTGCAGTGTCCTTGGGTGTCTTTCCTCAGGGGACCTATAATAACCACTCGACAGTGACACAGTACACACTAACAAGAGAAGAAGTATTGTTGTTCCTGTCATATCTCTTGTACCAACTGACTAAATGATTACTTAAATAAAAATGTCATCGCTCTCTCTCCTACTTTAAAAATTGGCAATTAAGATGTTTGATGTTTGAATGTTATCAGCTGCCCAAGTCTGTGTGAATGAAAAGCAGTGGCAGATTATAGTGACTGTGCACATACTCTATTAGAGTTTACTAATATGACTAGAATCAATACATGGATGACATCAGCATTGGCTCTCAGAAGCTGTCTAATAGGTTGTATATTGTATATATACAAATGTATCTTGCCCAGGGACATGTTGGCAAGAACTCAGAGTGGGTTCGAACCACCAACCTTGTGGTTAGTGATCAACCTCTCCTACCACTAAAGCCACAGAGAGCCAAAAACCGATAAAGGTCTATCTACTATTACAAACCTGTTGATCCCACCGACCATGTGATGTTGAGGTTAAAGTTGTTGGATGCGTTAATAGACATGTCCAGATTCTTGTTTGCCTAAAGAAAAAAAAAGCATATTAACATATAAACATCAGCCTCAAAGTCAAACTTTCTAATGATCAAAACTGAACCCTCAATCTGTGATCATAATTAAAGGTAACAGTCTATGACTTTATATTTGATAAGAGTGCTGCACTCATTTAAGGCGTCACTGCCTCTGTTGTTGTGTGTGTGGAGAAGTTACCTGCTCAGGTGAGGCCATGAAGTTTATTGCAGTGTAGTGATTATCATCTTCTTGGATGAGACTGAAGGTGAACTGGTAGTCAATCAGGAGATTATCTATTCAGAAAAATAGAAAATAACGACTAGCATCTTCTTCTCTGCTAATTCTGTTCTATTGCTAAATAATTCAAATACAATTGCTATTATCCTGATCTTATCACTATTGTTACTATATACTATATATAGTTTAGGGATGTATTTGAAATGTAGGTAATTTTGCATTATGAACTGTGTCTCCAAGTTTATACCATGGTTGTTTTTTAATGAATAATGTGACACTGGAGACTGCAATCTAGGCTGTGCAAGTTAACATTTCATACTACATCATCAAATCAGGAATTCTCTATTTAGACATTGGTGTATGTCCAAATGGAAGTGGTTTACAGGAGAATGTTTTAAGAAAATTTAGGAAAAGAAAAGCAACTAAGAGATTCTGACTCAGCTGTCTCAGATGATGACAGGGCAGGCAAAGAAATACTGACAGATTAAGTCAAACCAATCCAACTACAGCACACAAGACAACTGTTAACCTGCTTGTAATTTTACTGAGTAGTGCACATGAAAAACATAACAGGACCCACTAGCATCTGGGTCTTTTGTCTTTTATCATTCAGTTACAGAGAGAACCCACTAACACACACTTTGGATAATACCACCAAGAGTGTGCCATAAAAAGGATTGTGAGATAGTGTTCACAATACTCTGTAACATAACTAAAGAACAAGTCCCAGTGGTATTCAGAGGTTAAAATAAGCTCCGGGCTTGTAGTTTCTGTCTTCTTTCCTTTTAGTTTTGTTGTCAGGCTATGGCATTTAAAAAAGTGACAAAACCTTGGCATAAGCTCTGTTGTCAGTAGCAGAATGCTAGGAGGCAGATTACAAATCGCTAAGTACTGTAGCACCGTGAAGGACACCACATCATGCAGATAAACACACAAACAAAGCACAGTACATGGTACAGTATAAACATGAGCACAAGCACAGTGGTGCTGCCACTCTGCGCTGGGCATCAGCTTTTTTGCATCATGCACCTTGATGGATTTTCCTTTTACTTTACAACTTGAAGAATCATTTAGTCAACTTTCTAAATGAATAAATGAGTAGGTGTGTGATTGAGTGAGTAGACAAGTGGGGAATTTTTTTACTCCTCCGTCTCCTTGATTAGCTCAATCACTCACTCCCTCTGATGCACTTGACATTTTCACGACAAGTCATTCTGTCACCGAACAAGCGCCCCTGGTGCCAAAGTGCTAAAATGCTCCATCTGCCCTGAGCGGAAGAGTGGAAGTGGGGAGAGAGAGAGAAAGGAAAGCAGAGAGAGAGAGAGGGAATAGCCAAGAATAATCGAGGTGTGTGTGCGTGTGTGCGCGCATATGAGCTGTCTCTCCAGCAAGTAGCTGTCCAGTGGAGAATTACTCACAGTAACAGGTTCCTCTGAGTGGATTGCCAAGGTAACGGTTTTCTGAGTCACATCTGCAGTGAAGAAAACAGAGGAGAGAACAAGATGAAGAAGAGTGCGAACAGATTGAGAGCAAGAATGCCTCTTATCAAGAGCAGTGTAAGCCAAGTGCCAGCGACTTAGCTCCTGCTGTTGGCACCTCATCAAGTCTCTACTTCTGACAAAGAGGAAATAATCTGATAGTTTGTAAAAGTTAATTAGAATTTTTGTTTTTATAAACTTTTGTTTATCAAAGCGACACAGTGACATGCGACAAACTTCGTTCCACCTGATCACTGAGCCCAGTGCATTGCATCTAAAAAGTTTAATCCCTTAAGATCCTTGGAGCAAACAACCCAATTTATGTAAATGAATTCTTGACTGTTTAAGATGTGTAATCCTAAACTGAGATGTGGAAGCCAAATCAAAAATAACCACCAAACCAGTATCGCTAAGCTTAAAACAGGCCAGACAAACCCCAGGGCAACAACTTTGGTTAACACTTGTGTTTATTAGGCCAAATTTTTGGATTTGATAATCAACATAATCATTATGCCCATAGCACACAGCTTTGCTCGTATCCTATTAGTTCTTACTCTGCCTCCAATTTAAAGCAGTAAAACATACATGCAAATATTGCATAGAGATGCATTAGCATTTATAATACAGAATTAGTGCAGTCTTCAGAAAGTGGTGCGATTAGTTACCAAAGGTAACGAATGATGAGTTCAAAGTTAGCAATGAGCTATAGCAGCCAAAATGTTTGGGAATAGGCAGGTTAAAATAGACTGGAATAATCCTTTCAGTCTCTGCACTGTTCTCCAGAGTTGGATTGTGAAGCAACACACTTTAATGTTTAATGTTTAATGTTTTGTTGAACAGAAAAACATCCATGGGTATTGAAGGTGCTGTAAGGTCACAGAATCTTCTCAAATCACTGCACTGTTTTCACACAACAACGCTGATATTGTGGCATCAGCCAAAACAGTCTGACTTTTAAATGAAGCGCTGCCGAGCAAAATAATCTGTTGACATCCACAGAGTGCTATCAACTGCTCTGAGTGTATGCGTGTGTATGAGTGTGTTTTATCAGGCTCATGTCTTTCCAAAGGGCTTGTAATGTGGGTGGAAACATATGGCCCTGCTCGCTGAACTGCATGCACTCCTTCTTTATTTTACGTTTTAATGCACTCAGCCTCTCTTAAAGTCGCTGCACAAATAAAGTAATAAAAATGTCACTGCAACTTAAACATTAGATACAGTAACGATATCACAGTTTTATCTTACAGACAAGCAATTAAACTTGTCAAAATGTGGACATCACAGGGGGTGTTGAGGAGTCAGAGACGATGGCAAATGAAGGGAGGGAACAGAGGAGAGCAACCCGACTGAGAGACATGAATGCTGCTAAGGAGGAGGAGGAGAAAGTGGCTGTTAGTGATGTTGGTTGAATGGAATGAGGATGACTCTGCCTCTAAAAATAATCCAGCATCGGCTGTTTTGCATTATTTTGCATTTGCAAGACAGACGGTAACACCACTGAAGGTACCCAGGCAAAAAAAAAAAAAAAAACAAACCTCAATCACATGAGGGAGGAGGTAACACATCCAACGTCTTTCAACACCTTAAATATCATCCAGGAGAAATCCCATCAGAATGTAGGAAAGTGTAAAAACATTTGTGAAACAATGACTAGAGGGTATGTATTAATAATTGCAGAACAGCTTTGATTTGATAGAGCTGTGAAACATTTACAAAGCAGTGGCAACTGTAGTGACAATTGGGAATTTAAGATTCTGCTGCCATCATTTCCACATGCTCCACTATGAAAAAGGTGCCAATATTTCTTTTACTAAATAACAGAAGCAGATGCTGTCATTTTATTGTAAAAAAATGTTGCTTTAAAAGCTATGTGGGTATAAAAACAGCTGTTTTAATATAGCTGCAGTAAAAAGAGTTATTGAAACGCAGGACAGGAATGAGGTAGAATGAGAATATCATTATGACAATCTTGGAAATGTGCCCAATATGTTTAAAAATAAGGTTGAGTCTGGTTTAAATGAACTAATGAATGGAAAAAAGTATGCCATTCTTGTAACATTTGTGCCAGTTAAAGTGACCAAGGGATGTAGTACTCGACACACATCAGCTAGTGAATAGCAAGTAGTACCTCCACAGCTGACTCTGTGGCTCAGTCCATGCTGCTGCTTAATGTTTGGGGAGTGTCATGTCTGCCTGCCAGCTTCATCGATCAGCCCCATAATCTGATAGCTAATCTAGCTATTGATCAACATCTGGCCCGGTATCCAATATTAATATTCATATTGTTGTACACCTTGTTCCAAAAAAATCAAGTTCAAGTATCAAACTGGGAAACCCTGAAAAACAAGGATTGGCGCTCTGGGGAGTAGGACACTTAGCTGGGGAGGAGCCAGCTCTGCTGCTCTCACTGTTAATGTTAAACAGGCAAGGACAGGGTAGAGTGCTCTTTTACCACGGTACAAAGGACAGAGGACAAATGCCGCCACAGGCTTTTGAACCTTACAGAACATCACTCCTGGGGCATTTAAGCTGCTTGGCATTTACAGATGGTGAAAAAAAAAAACACACACGTACACATGCGCTCATCGGTATAATGCAGCATCTCTACACTGTATCTTAATTTAATCTACACCTGCATGCATTTGTGCACACATCGGAACTTTAGGCAATCCCCCGGCACTGTATCTTAATTTGATCTACACTCAACTTGAAACCTTTGTCTGTGCTTCTGCACATTTTACAAAATAGATAAACACACACCAACAAAACAAATGTATTTTACAATGTCTTTCACATATATGCAGGCTGGAGCAGGCATGCCTATATGTGCACATGCTTAGTGCTCCTCCCTGCATGAGATAATATATGCATCTAAATGAGCACTATAATAAGAAATATTTCCCCTCACTCCTCCCTGTTTGACTCATCTTTGGAACACAGCATGGACCTCGTCAATTGTTTTCAAAAACAATTCTATTCTGCACCAGTGCACCCTTCACTTCATTAGTGCATCTATTATTTGGAGGTCCTAATGGCATCAGTGGCTGCAATGCATGCGTGTGTGAAAGCGTGCATGTTTGTCTTGCTGAAAAGACAGAGTACCCTTGTGTAGAGGTCTTTGTTAAAGGGTTACTGCTGGGGATGGTGAGTGGCTGACAGTACTCGGGGAGACACTGATCACATGTAATGAGAACCAGAAATTACATTACCAAAAAAAAGGGAACAGCAAACGCCACACCCCAAATGTTTGTAATTAGATTACACTTGAGTGATTACACTAACATGTTTGAATGTGAAAATGCATTTTGATGTTAAGATTAAAGATGCCAACGATTAATTTAATTACAGTCTGTAAGCAGGACTGAATAAACAACATATTCTGGAGGTTCATGTTGCTGGCTACATTTTCAGTGATAATCAGAAAGGGATTTGAGGCACATTTCCAAAGCTGGCTCTGGTGCTCTATGGGCACATCCTCCCCCTAAATAGCTGATGATGATTGGCCTGTATGTGCTTGGCCTGTTCTGATACCTCACAAATTCTGCAGGGTAGAAAATGAGTTGTTTATATCGACTGTTAGCCACCTGCTGTCCCAGCGTAGGTCTGCAATGTACTGCACTAGATTCCATCTGGTGGCAAAGCAATGTTCCATTTTATCAATTATGCCAAGTGTCAATTATTTACTCTCAAAGTTGACAGAAAGTCTTGTAAGTTTGGCCGAGCCTCGCGCTCCTCCATCCTTTTTTCCTTATTTCCTTATTGTCCTTTCTCTTAATTGTTCATTGTCTACAAGACACATTTTTAGATGTGCTATCATTGTAACAAATGTAATCAAATGTAGCTATGCATAAGCCATCTAAAAGAGAACTACAAGAATCCAGCTGCCTCGCAAAATAAACAGAACTGGGCAGAAAAATAATGTCAGCTTACAAGAAAACTCAACAGGATGTTGTAATCCATTGTATGTAAGTGTTGCTGACTAAAGCCCTGAAAAGTGTCAACGTATTTGACGACAAAATGTGTTATTGAAGCAGAGATGATAAAGCGTTATTGCAGGGGAGAGTGAATATGTGTTTTCAGTCTGTGCACACAGTGTTAGGAGAAAAAAAATCACTGTATTGTGTGTGGGTGTGTACGTACAGTATGTGTGATCATGTTTGCGGCTGACCTTTCCATAACTCTTGCTGCATTAGGGGTATTAAAAACATCAGTGTTCGTACCGCTTAGATGCGGGAATGCAGACAGCCATGAGGAGATGACCCTCCTACACTGCTAGAATTTACCGTGTCAGCAGAAATCGGCCTGGAGGTGGGGCTTCTGGGCTGCTAACGCCATGTGACGGTTGTCTGTTTTTTACGTCACAGAATCATCAGCATAGTCACCCACATGAGAAAGAGAAGCACTGGCTGCTTTTGTAAGTCAGAAATCTATGCTCATAACTGCGTCATGGAAGTTATGAATCACAGCCTGGGATTCATCATGTAATCATGAATCCCATTTTATAACTTAAGACTATGTCTTTGTATTAAATGTGTATATTTTAGTGGCTCTCTTGACTAATCAGAAACAATAAGTGAGCTGATATTAGACCTTTTTTCCTCATTCCATATTTGCAAAATATCAAGCATTTGTCTTAGAGGATGGTTGCAAAAAAGGAACTCAAGATTGTTTTTCACAGGAGTAATATTTTTGCTTGGGTTTTGAATTATGAGGCAATTTTAGCCTGTGTGTTTAGGTTTGTTTTGGTGTGTCTGATCAGTGTACTCACAGCTGGCACTGGTCTCCTTTGATCCCCTTGGTGGTGCAGAAGCACTTGCCAGTTAACACCTGGCACACACTTGCGTGACCATTACACTTGCAGGCTGCAAAACACAGATGGAAAAGAAGATTGGGGAGGGAAAGTGCAACACAAGAGAGAGCACAGGGATACAGGCATTGTTGGTTAGTCAAAAAAAAAGTGGAGTCAAATGTGTCTTCTTGTGTATTTGTACATTATCAGTTACACATTTACCTGAGTTTCAATATTTGTTCCCATAATCTAAGCCTTAACATTGTTTTCCAACTTTTAACACAAGCCGTTTCCCACTGCAGTGCTAAGCTAGGCTGCAAACGTCCCCTCTGCTGTACTGAATGCTCAGACAGGAAATTGATATTGATCTGGGTAAGATGGTAAACATGTGTATTTCCCAAAAGACTGACTGAAATTCAAAGATCTGATATACCCAATCTCACCCCCCACTCTAAGATATGATGTTACGATACCCGCCAGATATGTGTGTGGAGTTTATAGAAAGTGAGGCAAAGCATGTGTAAAAGATGAGAGAACTGCCTCCCAATGTGCCTCTGGTGTGGCAGCCTTTCAGGTCAGCCTTTGCAGGAAATAACTGACCCTTTCCATTCACTTAACTGAGCTTTAGGATACTAAGATGTATTACCAGTCAAACCCCAAACCCCTCCTTTTCCAAGAGCCCTTTTGTAGCACATTCTCCAACATGGTACACATGAATATTTAAGGTGACCAAGGTGTGTTTACCTAAGTGTATTTTTTCACTTTCTACATCACTTCTTGCTGTTATTGACAGCTTTTGATCAAAGTAGGTAATTCTACCATGTGCAATGGACGCTGAGTAGTCAGTGTAACTTTAAGCTGACAGAGATTATGCTTTGAATTCCATTATTTCAAATTAAAGCATGGATGTATTCACATGTTGTAATGGCATATAATGATTTCTGTCCCCAGGCTCCGAAAGATATTCAACTAGATGTTCACCTGGGTAGTTTCACTTTACAGTGCAGCTACAGCCCGAGCAGTAAGACGGGGTATCTGAGACTGTAAAGCTTGTGTGCCTGTGTATGTGTGTGTGTGTCAGGCAATTCAAACAAAAGCATACAGTGCATGTAATTTCTAAGGAATGCTATTCATGTCTCATAACCAATTCTCCTCTTGACAAGGAGCCTGTATAACCAGTCTTCGGGTCATTCAATACAAAGATGCCCTGAGACACTGATCAGATAATACTACAGGCATAATATTTTTTACATTTATGGCCATTTTGAGCATCCATTGTTCCTATTAAATCCAGCAAATATTCTACTTTTAATAACAGGGATCCTGAATATATTATGGAATGCGTCCTCCAAAGGTAATGTATTCTGCATTGTGCAGGAGACTGACAACAAATCTACTTTGTGTGTTAGATAAAACTCAGAACAGTTTTACTTCAAGAACAATAACTTTGAAATGAACAGATGTTGATTAGAAAAATAAATACGGCTGCATCTGCTCATCAGTCTTCTCTGTATGTATTTCACATATGTGATGTATATGCATATATTTTTTTGTTGTATCTCATGGATGAAAAACACCAGCAAACCAACACTACTGACCTTGAGCTTCACCTCCACTTTGCACTGTGTGCCCACATACAGTATGCTCCACACAACTTTAAACAAACATTCCTACCTTGACATTTCACAGCTTTTCTTGCAACTGAGTTGCATAAATAAACCAACAGGATCCAGACATAAAAATGATTATATAGTTGTTTTTTTGTTTAGGAATCCAACATTAGTATGCTATTAATCAAGCAGGACAAACACATCAACACACAAGAGTGCCCTCTGTTGGTTATGGTGTTATACTACAATACTAATTCGAATTCATTGAGTAGATCTTCTAAAAGCTTGATTATCATTTACACCCATCAGGGTTAGTTCAAATAAAGCAAAATACCGAGTGATGCTGTTCAAGTTAATACTGTTGAAATGAAATGTGTACAGATGATGACAACAAGGTTGTGGCGGGGTGTGGGTTTGACTTCTGCAGTTGACTGCTTTAACAAAACAAGTAAATCCATTAAGTCTTCCACACACAGAATACTAATGTCAGTAGCGACGCGGGACTTACCCTGGCATTTGCCACCGTTGGTTGGGTCTCCATGGTAACCAGGCATGCAGGTCTCACAGTGAGGACCGGTGGTAAGGTTTCGGCACTGCTCGCAAACACTGCCATTCACACAGGTGCTGTGGCCATTGCATTGGCAGGCTGGAAAGGACACAGAGGGGTCACAGATTGATGAAATTGCAGAGTTCATTCTATTGACTTCATTTTACAAAATATGGAATGTCTGATCAGGTCAGGTAAATTTATGCTTGCGCACACAAGTCACACAGACAACTCCCGAGAATCCATTAGAGCTGTCAGCAGCTTGTGTTTACATGCCATATTAATTATTATTTTATCAGACCTGCCTGTAAAAATATTTTAATGCGTGCAGCTTTTAATGAAGCAGCATTAAAATCTCTAATTGGAAATATGAATGTGCAAATTAAACTTGTTTATATAGGTTTTTTAGGTAAAGCGGATTGAACTTTCAGGGTAATTTCATTTCCTCTCATAGTCTCTGTCATTTTGATTTATGTAAAGCTGTGCATCTCTGCAATGTAGGAGAGAAACTATACTATACCTGTGACTAAACACACTTGAAACAAAATATCACCAAAATGCATCAGAATTTGAATTAAGACCAAAACAGATAAGGTTTAATACATAATAGAATGTACCATTCTTAAATTTCTACTCGCAGTGGGTACATTACCATCTTACTATAATGTGGCAGTATAGACTTGATGAAAGCATTAGATGGCATACTAGCATAAGGTTGCATGGAGTCAGCAGGGAGGGATATGTTGCATAGGGAAGATGTAACAAGAATCTGTGATAAGAACGTCTTTTCAAACATAAGACACAACAGTCAATAGGGAATAAATCTCTAGTGTAGATACACTTTTGACACACAATCTGTAACTTCAGAAGGTCGGACAGGAAGCTGATCACTTACCGGGGCAGTGAATGAAGGCCCATTCGTAGCCTTTGTCTTTGGGACAGCTGCCAGGTTCCAGGCTCATGTCATGAGACTGACCCTGCTGCTGGCCCTGCTTCACCAGTCTCTTCATGGGCCCGCGGTATGACCCCTCCATGCATAGACCTTTCCCTGTGCTGCTGGGGTCTCCACACCAGCCGCACTCAGGCTGCTCCAAGCATTGGGAACACGTCCGCAGGCCAGAACAGTTCTGGGCTGAAGGAGAGAAAGAAGTGTGAAAGATTTTCCTCAAAAGTTGCTCCGCTGCTTTGTTAGTATTCCTTCAGCTGCATTTGCCCATTATCAATTTAGTATTTATTCACCAGAGAGTGGTCACCTTGACACCAACAGAAGCATAAAAAAATCTCAACACCGCAGGCACAATACTGCAATTTCATCCATTTAACTTCAGCTATTTCTTAGCCTTTTACTGGAACTGCAGATTAAGGGGAATGTGTTTACACTAAAACAGAAACTGGTTATCTAGTGGGGTGCATGGACAACAGATTTGAAAGCAGATAAGAGGATAAGAAGCACCAGATGCTGTCAGAGGCAAGCAACAGAATGAGAAACCAGCGGCGAGCAAAAAGTTTTTTTGAACAAAGTTTTTCAATGCGATTAAACGTAATGTGTGAAGTGGCACCTCGCACGGAACTCAAAAACCCAAGGGAGCAATGCTGTTGTCTCAGCTGAGGGACGAACTTTCAGGCCACTAAATTGCTTGACAAGTTTCAGTGCCACCACTTGCCTGCCAGACAGACACTTTAGTGGAGAAAATGCCACAACTATTTTAAGGAGACAAACATTGAGTGCTTTTACCTCAGCTTATGTCAAACAAATCTCCAGCTATCCTGCTAATGGATGTGAAACCATGATAACAGAGGAGCAATCAGCACAAAGTAAAGCCATTTAAGTTTGTCTTGACAACAAGACATAAGTGGCGAATTTCTCGGGAACATACCATTCAGAGTAAACATGCAGCTTGGGATGAGGACTTTTGTCTTGCTGTGACACCAAAGTATGTTGAGATACTAAATGTGCCATAAAAACAAAACCGCCATCTTTCACTTGGATTTTGACAGATAAATCATATGTGTGAACAGATAAATCTTACTCCAGGGGGTGTTACATAAATTGAATTGTGATTATGACTGTCTGTACAGAAACCCATTCATTTAGTGTTACTTCCACCAGCTGTGTAAATACAACATGTGTTCCAGGTTTAGGTCCTCCAAACAAAACAAACAAGTATAAGCATAAGTCTTTTATTGAAGCATGTGGAGTTAAAAATAAAATAAGTTCAAATGTTCTTACACATTTAATATCTGGTTTCAAGTTTTTGGTTTTGAGTTCAATGTTGTTATTGCACAGGGATAGCCATGTTTAAATATTGGAAGACAACATTGGTATTTTTACTGCTCAATTAAAATGTTGAGAAATGTTTATTTGTTCAGCTGATTTCATCTACTGTACCTGGTGATGGGAACATAAAAGCCAGACCTTACATATACAGATCAGGACAACAGGGTCATGGGCATTCAAGGGCTGTTGATGCTGGTGCAGAGCAAAGGCAGACCACAAACTTCTGAAAACCCTCATGTTGGCTATGACAGAAAAGAGGTAAAACATCCAGCGCAGTGCAGATTGATGACACCTGTTCACCACGTAAAGCGCTATAACAGCACGTGACGTGAGCATCAATGCTGAAAAAAGAACCACCCTGCTTTGAAGTGGGCGGTCGTTTTTCATGTAGTGGCTGATAGGTGGATAAGACCAAGTCAAAGACTGCGGAAAATGCTGTGAGGTAAAAAGGGAAAGTCAACTCGACCTTGCATGTTTAAAATTCTGTTTGAACTAAAAACAGCTCAAGGGGGTTTTTGCTTTTTTTGACCCCATCATGATGAAAGAGACAGGCAGTGTGTTCATAAGACAATTTTGCCAGTTTTATCTGGAATGGTGGTTAGAAGAGAATGGGGGGGGGTTATCATAGCAACAATTAGTCACCAGAAGATAATAACTCCTTGGCTAAAATCAGATATGCAGAACAAGTCTGTGCACTAGGAACAGATGCCACACACAACCCGTTTAAAGCTCTCTGGCAGCACATTGTCCTTAGATTTGTGGTTAACCACATGCAGTGTCCTCAGTCTGGAGCACACATTTATATTCACTCAAAATAGGGAAGGAAGAACTAAAGCAGGTAAGAAATTCCAAGACTTAAAGTAGTGATTGAAACTATGAGAATGAATATGAGAGAGCAAAGTCAGACACAACAAACAGAATAGGAAGAAGGCACAGAGAGAATTTATAGTGCAACCTTCTCTGTCCTTCATGCCAAGAGAGACTAATTCCTCAAGACAAATATCCACAGCGAACACAAAACATCTCTGCGTTACCCAATACCAGCAGACACTAATGAATTTAAGACAGCACTCTAGGGCTCCCTAAATGTGTTACTCCTGATATTACTGATCATGATGTTTTTACAATCTGACACAACTGTGGGTATCAATTCATACATCATGCTGCACCAGCTTGATTGGCTACACCGACTTTCAGGTGAGGATACTCACTTATGCAGTTGAAATACAACAACGGAGGCGAGGAACAATAATTAGCTGCTCAATTCTTTGTTTGGGAGGTAGGCAGGCATTCTCTGTTTGTTATGTTTTTGTGCTCTATCAATTAAGATGTTGTTAAAATATGGACATGTAAGTTGGATGCTGACTTCCAGCACAATCACAGCAGGACACCAAACACCATGCTGCTACAGGGAAAACAACATGCTGCAGACCTCAGCTGTGCAGGAATGACAAAGGCAGAGTGCAAGATATGTAGTTTTAAAGCTGTGCTGGAGTGGTGGCAGCACTAAATAAAACATTACTGTAGTATTTGACAGTGTGACCAGAGGCTAAAAACCTGAAAAAGCTTGGTGGCTATTCCCATTAAGTTCATTTCTCATTCACAAACATTTATTTTCTGTGGTGCAAACAACTTCAGGCCGGTAAATGTGAAAAGGCATCTGTAGCTTGGTCATCTGGGAAATCTAACAGTTGGTGTGAGATTATATGCACAAGTAATTGGCCATTACAGACCAAAATAACTTCCAAAGCCAATCACGGGAAACTAATACGGTTTTCCCTCGACACGCACACACCTTCCACTTTAAGCTGTTTTCGTCCTTTAACCTCTTTTCTCTCCATGATGAATATTGACTGCTTACAGAAGCCAATCTAAGGAAGCTTATTGTTCGTTCCCTTAATGCCAGACTATAGACTTCAGTGAAGACTCATCTAGATTAAGTTCAGAAGACAACACTTACCCACACAATCTCCAGTCTGCCACTCCAGACATTGTCCATAAGGAAAAGATATGACGTAGGCAGAGGAGTCGACACAGCGCTGCACACTGCCGCACCACATACACTCCATGGCCTGGCTAGTACAGTTGGCACAACTTGTGTGCAATGAGCAAGGCTTCTTACAAGAGGGTCGGGTGCTCTGATTGGGGTTTTCTGGACAGGAAAAAAAAACATCATAAGGAATCTTTTCAAATTGTGAATTATGTAGTCTATGTGTCATCATGTGTCTCTCACCAGTAGCTTTTTCACAGATGAGGCCGTGGGCAGTAGCAGTGCATGGGTTGGCCCTCAAGCCAGACACCTGAGGCTCCTCCAGGTAGGCACAGAAACCAGAGTCACTGGGTTCGCCGGGGAGCCAGCGTAGGCTGCTGTTGGTGAAGGGAGACATGTCCTCCCAACCCCAGTATGACACATTAATCTTCCTTAGGCCCACCCAGGGAGACAAGTGCTGTGGGAACATAACAAAAGGCTAAACACACAGAGGTCTGAAAAGCTATAGATAGTGTCTGTCTTCTTTGCAACATCATGATACTTAAAAAAAATGAATGGCTGCTGCATTTACACATGAAAACCAAAGATGCCATTACTGAAAATAATTTCACAGATATGATTGCTTATTTGCCTTCAGGATCCAACTTTTAATGTAATGGGGAAATGATGTAGAATGGCATGTCATGGTTGTGTTTGGAACAAAGTTTCACCCCAGACTCTCAGCAAATGATATTTTCATGAATACAGCAGGCATGACCAAATGCAATTCATCAGTACCGGACTCCACAATTTTCATCACTGTAAGGACCAAAAGCAAATTACAATGCCGTTACTACTACTTTTAATTTTTCTACAAACAAATGATTATTTATTTTTTTATATATATTTTTTTTTTACAAATTATCTCAGGTGTACAATTTGGGTATATCAGTCAAAATGCAAAATGCACAGAAACATAGCAGGTCTGGAAATTAAACATTGCTACTCTCTAAACTGATATGTTCAGTGTTCATGTGTGGCTATTCCCACATAAAGTAAACCAGACATGACACTAAAGACCTTAGATGCTTTAAGGGCTAACAACACTAAATGTGGCCCTGGTTTATCATGTAAAGAACACAGAAATAAGGAGCGATTATCATTGCCGTCATGTGCAGCATCTCAGAAGCAAAACTATGCACAGACCATACAATTTGAAGCACAGCCGGGTGGAAAACAATTTGATGACACATGGTTGAAAGGCAAAAACTGTGCAAAGCTAAAAAAGGATGGCTGCAATCAGACAAAACAGGGCAAGTGCAAAATTGATCAGGAGAAAATCATCCCAGAATTCAAATCTTATTTGACAGACCCCATGAGCAGAAAACTACTTACTGTTTATTTTTATTCTCTGTTGGAAAAACATTAAATAGTAAACTGCATATCAAAACAAAAAATATTTCCATATAGTTGGTGTTATGGCTCTGTTCTGTGGCAAGCAGCAATGGCATACAGTATGATGTAGAAAGGAAGCAGGGAAAGAAAAAAGGAGTAGAGGCAGGTTGGTTTTGTGATTACTTGCCCTCAGATGATGACAGTGAGCTTGAGTCTGTGTGAACTATGCTCAATAAAATACATAACTAACAACATTAATATGTATTTACCATGTCTTGCTGCTGCAGTTTCTTGAGCTCTTCAAGCACAAAGTCCACTTGTTTGGCTGTGGTTAGTGAGGCGATGTTGCCTTTGAGGTTCTTGCAGTTGTGCTGGGCGTTGTCATAGCTCTCGCGGCTTGAGTTGATAATCAGGCAAGCCTCACCCACCTGACTCCAACCTTCGCTGCACTGCTGGGCTGAAAGAATGAAGGAGATGACTTAGTCCAGAAATGATAAATGTTACATTATTCGCTAATATATTTTCCATACCTAGCAACGGAAGAAAAACCTCAGAGTTTGAGTTAAATGCTGCTCAATGGAAAGTGCTATACTCCATGGTATAACTCAGCAAACAGAGAAAACAGCAACAAACCACAGGGGGACTAAAGATTCAGGGCTTAGCATGTGTGTGTCACTGATTTTGCCTAAGTGTTATTTTTTCCTTTTTGCCTCCATGTACACATTAGGTGTGTGCGATCAACACACACACTATATTATTTGCAGCTGCCACTGCACTCCCCTTAGGCGACAAGACTTCATGAATTGAAAATTATGGATAAAGTGACAGCACTATTTCTTCAGATTCAGCCAGCGTCTACATCAACGGGATGGGTGGGTGGGGGGAGGGATAAACTAAATACACTGCCAGACCTGATAAATAACATCAGGATGACACCTTGGAAATACATCTCAGCAGCTGCGGTGTTTAAATGAACCAAACATCCCCTGCTTACTCATCCTTAACAATGACAAAAAAAGGTTTAAATCACATGCTTTTATTTAACTAGATTAAATAAGCCACACCCTAATTGTAAAAATCAAACATTTGTTTAATTACTCCCTTCAGCTTTTCTTACAATCTGTGTATTCTTGACTGGAAGCCTGTGAAAAGCTGTCATGCATATGTGAGACATAAATCTTTGAATAAGCTGTACAAAGTGTGTTTGCTGGAACGACATCTGTCTTACCAGGCAGAGCGTGGCACTGTGAGTGATTCTGGTCCCACTGACAGTTGAGATTCAGTGAGCAGCTCTTGCAGTTGGCGAGCTTGCTGCACACATGCTCATTTCGCACCGGACACGCATTGAAGTTCTTCATATTCTACGACAGCGGAGAAATTGATGAAAAGGAGCAGCTTTTATTTCAAGACAGATCAGAAAGTTTACATCTGTTCAGTAGTGCTAGAAAGTAAACAACGCTGTGATTTTTTTAAAGGATTTAAGCTCCACCACCTAACTTTCAAAAAAAAAAAATCATCTCCAGTCTCTAAATCTCAAGGAAACAGTGTCTTTGTATGCTTGAGGGAGCTGAACACATTTCAGAAGTGCTCTGCTGCCCCCTGATGGAACACTCACAGAAGTGCAGTTGCTGGAGGCAGAGATACACTTCTTGTCATCACACCACTGGCACCCCTTAGTGTTTGCTGTACAGCTGGCACAGTCTGAGAATCTGTAGCACAACTCATCTACTGTGACTAAAAAAGACAAAGCACAAGAGACAACAGTACAAGGATCTGTGGTTAAGAATCTGTGAATCAAGAAGGCAAAAACGTTTTGATGTCTTTTTTTTTTTTACCAGCCTTAGGGGGGCAGAAAGTGGCAGGCGTGAGGCTGCCATTAGCCATGCTGGGTTCCCAGGGGAGACAGCGGCCTCTGCTCCAGATGCAGCGAACCCCTGGCCCAGCTTTCACACACGCCTCCTCTGCCAAGAAAGCCTGGCAGCTGGGAGGTCGGTAAACAAGCACATCATTGAGCAGCACACCGGAGAAGCCTCCGAACACATACATGGACCTGATGATGAAAAAAAAATCAGTGTCAAAGATAAAACTGACTGCTTCATCATGGGGCCCTTTGTGGTTTGCAGTAAACTAATGTATTTTATTTGAGCTCAGATCATCAGTGGAACAGATCAAACAAAACAAGACCACACTGTAGAACTGAGCCAATTTTACCATCTGTCCAGCGCGAGTTAGTCTAAGGGGCAGATTGCAGTAGAATTGCTTACCCATTGCTAACCACGGCAGAGTGACCGAAGCGGTTGACATCCCTGTGCAGGTCTGGCTTTGGCAAGAGCCTCCACTCATCACAAGCTGAGGAAAACAGGCAGCCAAATGAGCCACTTGGTTTGTCTGTGCACTTGAATGTTATGTTGACAATGTTAATGTACTTATGTAACTTCTCTATTACAAATAAAGCTGTTATGATGTCCAAAAAAACAAAAAATATCAACAAAGACACTAGACAAAGAGACAAAAAGCACATCAGTTTTAACTATAAATGGGATAACAATGACAACATTATTCAACTCCATTATTAGTCCTACCAATGTCATAGGCGAGGAAATCAGCAGAGAAACACTTGGCCCCATTGCTGAGCGATGTGTCATTGTGTGTGTTGCCACCGAAGATGAGCAGAGTGCCGCTGAGGAGCGCAGCTGAATGCAAGTACCGTGGAAATCCACTTTCTTTTAGAATGAACCTGAAACATGACAAGTGTGTCAAGGACAAGAAAACGTGTAACACACACTGTCAGACACAGTCTAGAATGCTAATGAATAGTGAAATCTGCACATGAACGTGTTTGACTTACCATGTCCGTGTGTTAACTTCGTAGCGGTAGAGGTCATCGACAAGGCCGTATTTATTGGCAGGCAGTGCTTTGTATCCTCCGTGAACGTAGATGCTGCCACTGCTGCTGTCATACGTGCTGCTGTGGCCGTAGCCTCCCTGGGGAATAGCACCTTTAGTCTCAGGCACCAGCCATGTGTTGGACTCTAAGGATAAAGCATATATGGAATGTGAAAGAATATAAAAAGTATAAGAATAAACCTGTAATCATTTGGTGACAGCTGGGCTCCTAAGCCTATAACTGGCAATGTGACTCACTCAGGTTGTATTCCTGTACATTGCTGATGTAGCTGTAGATAGGTGAGTAGCCAAAGATAACCAGCATGATAGTCTCGCCACTGTCCAGCAGAATGCAGTGGGCCAAGTGTCCCTCCACAGCATAAATCTGAGTCTGGGTCGGTGAAGTAATCACAGGGTTTCTCCGCTGCCACGTTCGACTGGGCACACTGAACACCCACAGCTCGTCTGTCACATTTCCCCAGCCAGCTTCCAGCTTCCCACCAAACATATAAATATCATCCTGAACAGAATGAAGACACAGTTAAGCATACAGAAAAGGAGGAATAGATGTCAAAGGAACAGCAACCAATAATATTACTTACTGTTCAGTTTACAGTATAGAGCTTATGTCTAACAGCCATGTGAAATAAAAGGTCTATTTTACTATGTGTAACACGTTTTACAGTATTTAATTATTCAAAGATCACATGTGTTAATACTTGAAACAAGTAATTTCCCTTTGAAAGCGAAGCTTCCTTTTTGTGGCCATCTTTTATTGCTTTTTCCAATTCTCCCTTCCTCCTGGTAGCAGTTGTGGTTTTCTACATTCCTTCTTTACCCAGGTGGGTTGAGGTCTGCATATGTGTGTGTGTGTGTGTGTTTACCTGGTAGGCAGCGAGTGAGTGGCCGTATCTTGGCATGGGGCCACTGTTGATGGGAACTGTGTTCCAGATGCCACTCTCCAGGTTGTAGCTGCAAATGAGAGCAACAGAACATCACACTTTAATTACAACTCCTACAAACAACACAAAACTGTCAACATCCTGTATTTATCATCTACATATTAGTCTTCATCTTCAAACTACAAAAACTGGGTTTGTTAAGCATGCAGTTTTTAACACTGTCGATAAATGGCTAAATTAATGTTTTACGGTGCAAGGGAACACCTGGTCTAAATTCCACACAGTTAAGATGCTTTTTTGTGTTTTTATACGATCTGTCTTAAGAAGTATAGCAGTATCTGCCATTTAACATTGACTATTACAAATAAAATATTGTTTAGTTGGCAGTCGTATTGATATTAGGCTTAATTACATGTTGAAAAAAAAATGAAATAAAAAAACGCCTTGTGAAATTTACATGCGCATCTCTTCTCACCAGCGGTGGAATACTAGCATAGCTGATGCTGGGCAGCCCTGGTCAGATGACTGAAGCTGACCAATAAGCTGATCTGAAAATAGCTTTCCACCTCCAGTTACATGGGGATTTTAATATATAAATATAAATATCCAAAACACCTTCAAAGTAACTTACTTGAGAATCATCTGGAAAGAGCTGTAGTTGAAGGTGTATCCGCCCACCACCCACATGACCTTTTCCTGCACCACGGCCTTATGGGAAGCTCTGGCAAGCGAAGTGCCGAAGGGCTTGACACTGGGTAGGATCCAGAAGGACTCGGTTGAAGGTACAGTCAGAGAGCAATCTGGGCCTGCAGGGACATACAAGACCGTATGTGAAGAAATTGCGACATTAACATCTACCAAAATAAACACCATTCTTTTTGTAGTTGCACTACTTAAAGGCCAGGAACTACATTCATCTGATGCTTTTATGCTGTCATTTCCTATCAGCTGAAACAATTTTTACTCTGAAACTTTGAATCAAAACAAAACATGCGCATTGGCACTCCTTAAATGAACATGACAAGCAGGGAGGTGTGAATATGTTAAACTGCGTGAATGGAGCTGTGCTGAAAAAGCACATGCCTCTGCTAATGATTCTGTCAAGTTTCATCATGCAAAAACATTTGCTTCCCTCCAGCTGAAAGCACATAATAACGCACTGACACACAGCTTATCGACATGTTACCGATCAACATTACAGTGTGACACAACACAACACAGCTGTTCACGCTTGTCTGATAACACATTGTTCATTACATCTTGTGAGATAATGGCACAGCAGACATGGGAGGAGCTGCAGCATTTCTTACTGTAGAAGTATGTTGCTACACAGAGACGGTGACATGTAAGCTAAGCTATTCTTCTTTCTTACTTGCACATGCAGCGCTTACCTTGCCAGCTGTCGTTGCAGACGCACAGCTTCTCCCCCGTGAGGTCGCAGTAGCCGTGGTCGGGGCTTCCGCAGTTGTTCCTGCAGTAAGGGATGTCACAGGCCTCACCTTTCCAGTACTTGTCACATTCACAGTACACTCTGCTAGCAGCAGAGTTCCCTGGGGTGCACTTCCCATGGCCAGAGCAGTTATTAGGACAAGAGTTGATCCTGGACAGAAATATAGCAAGTTTAAAATTAGCAAGGATGATGATGAGTGTTATTTAGCTTTTAGCAAAGGTGAGTGGGATAAAAAGACTTGCAGTATATGAAAAACTCTTGAGCATGTCATTAAGAGTGGCTGCTATGAGGGAGATGAGTCTTTTGTCTTTTGCAAAAACACCTACTGTAATTATGGATTCCTGTTGAGGTACCAACACTGAACATTTCAATTATCCAATTTGAGTCAATACTTCACATAAACACATCACTTACGAGTAAAATATTTCAAATCCTGTTAAGTTGTAGGCAGCATCACTAAAAAAGTGTAGCAGGGCGTAGCCTGAAGTTGTCTCCACCTCAGGGACGGTCTCATTACCTCGAATCTCTGGCACAATGAGTCCGCTGTAGAGAAAAATTCAGAACGTGGTATGAAATACACACATCTTTCTGCTAACTCAGAATTTCTAGACATTCAGGTTATAATACGTAATCACATAACCATTTCCTCACCTGAAAACAGCAACCAGAGGAGCATATATCGAGTCTCCATCATAAACATACATGTGGTCCCAACTACATTCTGTGGCAAAGTGGTTGAATCTTAATCGAAGAACCGCATTTGGACTGCAGTGAGAAGAAACAGAATGATGAGCATTTGATGAACAATGACAACATATAAATGGATCTGTCCAGAAAAAGATCAGGATCAGACTGTCCTCTATTTATTACAATTCTGGTAATAAAGCAGCTCTGCCCTCACTAGGGCCCTGGTTGCCATGACAATTAAAAGCATCAACTACTATTTCTGAATGCTGACACAGACTGAAGTGCAGCAGTAAAATATAGCTCAATACACAAACATACTGAAACCTTCTACATGCCTGGGTCAGCGACAAAAGCATATTTCCTTCAATAAACATGCTGATGAGTTTTATTCAATTATAATAATCAGTTTATGGAACATAATGGAATTTGGCTCTACTCCCTGAGCTTCAGTAAGACATACTAATTTACACAAGTACTTACTAGCCCTCAATGAGCCAGGTACACTTTGTTTTGTATTTGTAGTTGATTGGACCATCGGTGAGGTATCCTGAGGGTTCTGTCAACCTGAAAAATTACAAAACCAAAGGATTATTACCTCAGGTAGAAAGGACACTGCACATTTAGCATGTTTAAACAAAAATAATTATTAAAATGTACGTAGTGTGTGCAACAGTCAGTAGTCTGTATACTTAAGGTAAATGTTTAAACACATGGGCAAATAGTATTTAAGGACATAATATTGAAGAAAACAGTAGCTCAGGCAACAAGTGTTGCAGTTCTTTGTCTCAGATACTTTAATCAGATGATATTATATTAAGCAGATGGTTGTGCATTGTTTTGTTATCAGTTGAATAATAACTAAAAATAATAACTTTGTCTGTGTCATCAAAAAGACTCGTTTGCCCATGACATCTCTTCCTTTTCTTCTATTTATGTTATTGAAATAACAATGTGCTCATCAAATACAGATAACTTACTTAGTCACCTACTGCAGACAACTCAAGTGTGTTCAGTGCAGCTATTGTGTAGAGGTAGTTTAAAAAAAAAAATAATAAGTAGATCGCTCGTCTTGATACAAAATCTGCACAAAATGTGTACTACTCACTAGGTGTTCAGGCTATAGTACACATAAATATCTAAAGATTCAAGATAAGACACAAACAAGTGGCAGCCAGCTCAAGGTCAGTGCAAACAAACAAGAGAATCAATTAGCTGTCTCCTGAAAACAAAGGAATAGAAAATGCCACTGTACCATGCCACACAGTGACAGATTACCTGTGTATGGACATTCAACACAGCCACAATTTAAACAGTGAAAAAACAAGAATAAAATCTAAATTTGAAGAAAGGGCGTGCTTAGAGGTCTGTCACTACCCGCATCTGTACAATGCATCTTTAAAAGACTATAAAGAGAACCAAATGTGCAGGGAAAATGCCCAGACAATGGGAAAAGCTGGTCAGCTTAAAATATACTGTACATTCTGTGATGGGAATACTACAGACTAGAAAGTACGGTAATATAAAAGAAAAACAACTAGAGGTCTTGGGTATAGGCATCCGCAAGGGAATACAATCTCAGCCTGACACAGAAACTGAATTGTATTCCCTTTGTATCCCTGACTTGTTTTAGTTGCACAACATGACAAAAGATTACTTTTTGCTTAGACAGTTTGGCAGGATAATGGACTAAAGATGGGTTGTAATCTTATAAAGATGCAAGGGTATGCATACAATAAGATCTGACAGATAAAACCTCCCAGCAATAAGTTAGAGCTGTGCCGACACCCAGTAATGATGAATTTGTATCAAGACCCTGTGCGTCCTTATAGTACACCATGCACAAGATTCTGTGATGCAAATGTATGCATTTCACCTGATGCTTGGAAGCAGAGTGTAAATGATCCAGCATTCTTAACATTAGTTAAAACCTTGTCACAGTTTAGCACTGTGTCTTTTGGCGATGAGAGCTTATTCCCTGACAACATGCCTGATGACACCCCATACTAACCATCAGACACATCAGGGCACTGGTAATTATTGTGATCAGGGTACCTCTGAACTGAAAGGCCATTACATGCCTGACAAGATGAACACTGTTATTGCTGTGTACAGTTGGAACATTTACTCTTTCGTGTCCTTGCCTTTTTCCTTTAGCAATCAGGACATAACTGTTAACTCCTTGCACCCATGATCAATGTATATGTTATTTTGAGGAACAACAGCCGTTAACTGTCTGTATCCCCACATACTGTGGTTTAAAGGGTTTATGGAAAAATCAAGTTGATTGTGTAGGCACAGGGAATTTATTCGATTAAAGATTTTGAATCCAAACACGCAAGGCCTTAAGTCAATATGACATTGCATTACAGAGAACTCACATGCACTAATGAATTTAGTCATCACTTACTTCTCCTCTTGTGTAAAAGAGGACATCACATACAAAGTAAAAACTAAAAGTTCAGCAAGTAACCATGTGATAAAATATAAGAGACAACTTAGGGACTACTTCTTTAAGATGTAAACTTTAGTGATAGCTTTCCCCGTTAGTGTTTAACATCACCTTCAAATTTGGGGGAAAATATACATCACAATTTTATTAAAAAGGAAATAATCACATCTTACTACAGAAACACACAAAGGATCTGATTTAGTTTGGCAAATATTGAAAATATTTTTTTTATATGTATTTTGTTTAAAGTGCAACATTAAGGGAAAAAAAGCTCAATGTCAGGGGTTTTTGTTGCTTTAAGTTTTGATCTTGCCTTCTTCATTATTACATTCCCCATAGAGCTGAACACAAGTGTATCTGCCAGTGATCCTTATTGACACTGCAGCTACAGGGTCAGACTAGATCCTGTCCTCTCAGTGACACAGGTCATCTCATTTAAAAAACACACACAAAATTTAGCAATGCACAGTTGTCTGCTTTATACAAATGAGATGGTTAAACGCAGGCCACTTACTTGAACCTCCCTTGGCAGTGCTGGCACTGATCTCCAACCCATCCTCGGTCACAGATGCAGGAACCATTGATACATTTTCCAGAGAGGCAATTCTTGTCACACGTTTTGGCCGGAGAGGCGTGAGTAAAGAGTACAAAGTAAAACAAAACATACACCACCAAGTATCTGTTGATGCCCCGCAGATCACTGTGGATGGATAGTCTGGGTCCAAACAGAAACAGTTTGGTCTTGCATTTCACCTCTGGATCCATTTTTTTTTTAACTCCAGGTCGACCAAGCAGAGTCAAACGCCGGGGGCCTTAGGTTCTACTTTGGGAGAAATAGCCTCGGCTACTCAAGATGTTTCAACAAAAGAAGTCCTGCATATTCGTTTAGTGTCGTGCATACTCGAATAAAGGCTTAGCTAGCCTGCTTACAAAGATTGGGAGAAAATGGCTAATACATAGTAGTGTGGCTGCTCGGTTAACCGCATGCATAGATTTGGAGTGGGAGGAATTCCCTTCACCCTACCTCTTGTTGGAAGAACCTACCTAAACAGCAGACCATCGATTAAAGCTATTTATGCAGCTGACTCCTCGAAAACTGGGACTAGCTAACACATAATTGCTAGCATATGTAGCTTATTTACAGTTTGGGCTCTGCTAGGTAATGTTCGTTACTGCATTGATTCAAGACCATTATATTCCCACTGCCATCTCAGCAGCCATTTTAATGCGTAAACAATCCTCCAGACTGGAACAGGGATGTTCACTGGAACATACGGTGGTCCTCCTACGAGTTTAGCCGGATCCTGTACACGGAAGAACAAAGGAGTTGTAGCGTTGGGAGCCCTGGACCCAGCGGTCAGGCTGCCGCAGTCAACATGGATGTAGTGTGATGTGGGAACTGGAGGGCTATTCTTGCCGACTGGGGGGCACTGAGAGCAAACACTTTGAACTGTTGTTGATCTTACTGGTCTGTCCCCGCCGTGATTTAAGCATCCTCAGACGTAGATTTAGTTGACAGCCCTGGGTGCTATCGTCTCCTTATACTCCGGTGGGGAAAAAAATACAAGCCGATGCTCTGAAAACATGACAACAACTGGCTGCGATGGATTTGCTAGCGCAGCGACACTAGACAGTTCCTCAGGTTGGAGAAAACTAAACACAGTGTGCGCATGCGTACTGGAAACTGCTTCCATTTAAAGGTACAGTGTCCGAAACTAAGTCATCCAATGCGGCACTTAAAAGCTGAATATGTCTTATGTCTTTTTTTAGGTCAACATTTTTCAAAAGCACGCTCATTTTCTCCTTGTTCTAAGAACAACTCATGACCAGAGGCTTTTAAAATGCAGCAGTTCTTTTTTCCCTTTGTCTTTATATGAATGTGGAGGTTAATATTCAATTGTATACTCTGGCTGTTTGAATTTAACCTCAACAAAACTCAAATGTTGGTTTTTCTTTCTTTTCAGTAGCCCTAATCCTCTTCCGTAGGATTTGTTACATGCACAATGTATAAAAACATGTGGCATGGGATTTTATTGTCAATATCTTTCCAAATACAATTAGAAAACGTATTTGATGCTGTGTGGTGCAGATGCATTGGACTATTAAATGTATGTGTGATACTAGCAGCTGAATACCAAAGAGGTCATTTTAACAGCCACACTTGCATCAGTATCTAGTGCATCTACTGCTGGGTCATGATGTGTCTGTAAAAAGTCTATAATTTCTCTGTCTGACCATATGTTTTTTTAAATAAAGTTGTTTATCATTCATATATTTGAGAAGGCTCTTTTGTGACTGTAGCCCATCAGATGCATCACGTCTCTCTCAGAGAGCAGTTATCTTTGAGATGAGGCTTGTCGGGGTGCTGCTGACTGCCAAGTTGAAGTGTGTGACACACAGTGCAGTATAAAGCTTTTTGATGCAGCAATGTTGATTCACCATCCGAGTGAATCAGCCACAGATGAGGTTTGGCACAGGCAGTGTGTCTGTGCTGAAGTTCTGAAACTGTTTCCAGCTCACTGTGTTGAACAGCTGAAATCACCTCTGATGTAAAACAGGATGGCAAAGGCAGGCTGTGCACTGACATTTTTAGTATTTGCTAATATTGGTCAGTGCATGTTTAACAGATGGGTTATTTGGTGCAGATTAATCTGCCTTCATACTAAACACACATGGTTGTACAGATATATACACCGTACAGTTCACACTATGTGTTTAAAAATTCTCCTTTGGCCTCTGGGCATTTTGCTAAAGTGATACTCATGCCAAACACGTTGACTGTCCTGCTATACAGAATAAAGTGGGTGTCTAGCTAATTGATGGATGACTACACTTCTGCAGCTCCACCAGCAGGGGGCAATGTTCTACAGCAACATAAAAGACTTGGCTGCATTATGTAAAATGTATGAATAATTAAAGCTGCAAGCAGCATTGCGGGCCCTCGCGCACCTTGCGATCCGTGGGGTCATCGCAGTCTTCTCTCCTATGCTCGCGTCTCCTATACTCTCCTGTGCTATGCTCTCCTCCTCTCATTTCCACAGATATACAACAAACACATGTTTACAACCAAACTTTCCTGCTACCAGTAGGTGGCGCTATGACCGTATCATCCTATTAGCATATATATCTGTTTAGACTCGGCTCCATGGCAGTACTGTAAGATTTTGTCCACATTGCATAAAGTATATGGGTAGTACTGCATAAAACACAGCGAGTTCCTTTGTAATGGCGAATGGTCAACTTTGAGGCCACTCCCCCGCCACACGGTAATACTTTTGAAAGAGTTTTGGAATGCGTCTATTCCCTATGGTGTCCTGAGTGGACACAGTGAATTTCAGCTCAATTGCATGAAGTATGTGAGGCGTGAAAAGTTTTGAAGCAGGGTCACAAATAGGCAAAAAATGGCCACAAAAGTCAAAATGGCGGACTTCCTGTTGGGTTTGGAGGGGGGGTCCAAGAGAGTTTTTTGTGCGTCTTGGGGTGATACACATGTGTGCTAATTCTCATGATCCTGTGTCAAACTGGCCAGCGGGGCTACGCATTAGGGCAATAAATACAGTGAGTTCCTTTGTAATGGCGAATGGTCAAGTTTGAGGCCACGCCCACACCACACCGTGAGACTTTTGTAAGAGTTTTTGAATGCGTCTATTCCCTATGGTGTCCTGAGTAGACACAGTGAATTTCAGCTCAATTGCATGAAGTATGTGAGGCGTGAAAAGTTTTGAAGCAGGGTCAAAAATAGGCAAACAATTGCCACAAAAGTCAAATTGGCGGACTTCCTGTTGGGTTTGGAGGCGGGGTCCAAGAGACTTTTTTGTGCGTCTTGGGGTGATACACATGTGTGCTAATTTTCATGAACCTGTGTCAAACTGGCCAGCGGGGCTACACATTAGGGCAAAAAATACAGGGAGTTCCTTTGTAATGGCGAATGGTCAACTTTGAGGCCACACCCCCACCACACCGTAAGACTTTTGTAAGAGTTTTGGAATGCGTCTATTCCCTGTGGTGTCCTGAGTGGACACAGTGAATTTCAGCTCAATTGCATGAAGTATGTGAGGCGTGAAAAGTTTTGAAGCAGGGTCACAAATAGGCAAAAAATGGCCACAAAAGTCAAAATGGTGGACTTCCTGTTGGGTTTGGAGGGGGGGTCCAAGAGACTTTTTTGTGCGTCTTGGGGTGATACACATGTGTGCTAATTCTCATGATCCTGTGTCAAACTGGCCAGCGGGGCTACGCATTAGGGCAATAAATACAGTGAGTTCCTTTGTAATGGCGAATGGTCAACTTTGAGGCCACGCCCCCGCCACACCGTCAGACTTTTGTAAGAGTTTTTGAATGCGTCTATTCCCTATGGTGTCCTGAGTGGACACAGTGAGTTTTAGCTCATTTGGATGAAGTATGCGAGGCGTGAAAAGTTTTGTAGGAGGGTCACAAATCGCCAAAAATTAACAGAAATTTCAAAATTGCGGACTTCCTGTTGGGTTTGGAGGGGGGGTCCAAGAGACTTTTTTGTGCATCTTGGGGTGATACACATGTGTACCAATTTTCATGACCCTACTCAAAACAGGCCAGGGGGGCAGGCAGAAAAACCTATGAAAACACAACATTTTGTGTAGCCAGTAGGTGGCGCTCTGTCAAAGCCTCAATATTGTTGTATAGATGTGTTTAGGGTCAGACTCTGATCATACATGTGACATTTCGTACAGATCGGACAGAAAACGAAGAAGTTATAGAGACTTTCTGTGTCCTCAGAAATGGTCAAACTTTGAGGCCACGCCCCGGCCACACCGTCAGACTTTTGTAAGAGTTTTGGAATGCGTCTATTCCCTATGGTGTCCTGAGTGGACACGGCGAATTTCAGCTCAATCCGTTGAAGTATGCGAGGCGTGAAAAGTTTGGCAGCAGGGTCACACATCGCCAAAAATGGCCACAAACCTTCAAATGGCGGACTTCCTGTTGGGTTTGGAGGGGGGGTCCAAGAGACTTTTTTGTGCGTCTTGAGGTGATACATATGTGTGCCAATTTTCATAATCCTGTGTCAAACCGGCCAGAGGGGCTACGCGTTGGGGGCGCTATAGAGCCATTTTTATATGTGCATTTCAAAAGTCAGCAAATTTCAAAATTTTTCGGGCGAATGAATTTTTCTACCAAGTTTGGTGAGTTTTTGGGCATGTTAAGGCCTCCAAAAATGCGATCTAAGGGGGGGAAGGAAGAAAAAAAAAAATTAAAGCTGCAAGCAGCATTGCGGGCCCTCGCGCACCTTGCGATCCGTGGGGTCATCGCAGTCTTCTCTCCTATGCTCGCGTCTCCTATACTCTCCTGTGCTATGCTCTCCTCCTCTCATTTCCACAGATATACAACAAACACATGTTTACAACCAAACTTTCCTGCTACCAGTAGGTGGCGCTATGACCGTATCATCCTATTAGCATATATATCTGTTTAGACTCGGCTCCATGGCAGTACTGTAAGATTTTGTCCACATTGCATAAAGTATATGGGTAGTACTGCATAAAACACAGCAAGTTCCTTTGTAATGGCGAATGGTCAACTTTGAGGCCACTCCCCCGCCACACGGTAATACTTTTGAAAGAGTTTTGGAATGCGTCTATTCCCTATGGTGTCCTGAGTGGACACAGTGAATTTCAGCTCAATTGCATGAAGTATGTGAGGCGTGAAAAGTTTTGAAGCAGGGTCACAAATAGGCAAAAAATGGCCACAAAAGTCAAAATGGTGGACTTCCTGTTGGGTTTGGAGGGGGGGTCCAAGAGAGTTTTTTGTGCGTCTTGGGGTGATACACATGTGTGCTAATTCTCATGATCCTGTGTCAAACTGGCCAGCGGGGCTATGCATTAGGGCAATAAATACAGTGAGTTCCTTTGTAATGGCGAATGGTCAAGTTTGAGGCCACGCCCCCACCACACCGTAAGACTTTTGTAAGAGTTTTTGAATGCGTCTATTCCCTATGGTGTCCTGAGTGGACACAGTGAGTTTTAGCTCATTTGGAGGAAGTATGCGAGGCGTGAAAAGTTTTGTAGGAGGGTCACAAATCGCCAAGAATTAACAGAAATTTCAAAATTGCGGACTTCCTGTTGGGTTTGGAGGGGGGGTCCAAGAGACTTTTTTGTGCATCTTGGGGTGATACACATGTGTACCAATTTTCATGACCCTATTCAAAACAGGCCAGGGGGGCAGGCAGAAAAACCTATGAAAACACAACATTTTGTGTAGCCAGTAGGTGGCGCTCTGTCAAAGCCTCAATATTGTTGTATAGATGTGTTTAGGGTCAGACTCTGATCATACATGTGACATTTCGTACAGATCGGACAGAAAACGAAGAAGTTATAGAGACTTTCTGTGTCCTCAGAAATGGTCAAACTTTGAGGCCACGCCCCGGCCACACCGTCAGACTTTTGTAAGAGTTTTGGAATGCGTCTATTCCCTATGGTGTCCTGAGTGGACACGGCGAATTTCAGCTCAATCCGATGACGTATGCGAGGCGTGAAAAGTTTGGCAGCAGGGTCACACATCGCCAAAAATGGCCACAAACCTTCAAATGGCGGACTTCCTGTTGGGTTTGGAGGGGGGGTCCAAGAGACTTTTTTGTGCGTCTTGAGGGGATACATATGTGTGCCAATTTTCATAATCCTGTGTCAAACTGGCCAGAGGGGCTACACGTTGGGGGCGCTATAGAGTCATTTTCCTATGTGCGTTTCAAACGTCAGCAAATTTCAAAATTTTTCGGGCGAATGAATTTTTCTACCAAGTTTGGTGAGTTTTTGGGCATGTTAAGGCCCCCAAAAATGCGATCTAAGGGGGGGAAAGAAAAAAAAAAAAAAAAAAAATTAAAGCTGCAAGCAGCATTGCGGGCCCTCGCGCACCTTGCGATCCGTGGGGTCATCGCAGTCTTCTCTCCTATGCTCGCGTCTCCTATACTCTCCTGTGCTATGCTCTCCTCCTCTCATTTCCACAGATATACAACAAACACATGTTTACAACCAAACTTTCCTGCTACCAGTAGGTGGCGCTATGACCGTATCATCCTATTAGCATATATATCTGTTTAGACTCGGCTCCATGGCAGTACTGTAAGATTGTGTCCACATTGCATAAAGTATATGGGTAGTACTGCATAAAACACAGCGAGTTCCTTTGTAATGGCGAATGGTCAACTTTGAGGCCACTCCCCCGCCACACGGTAATACTTTTGTAAGAGTTTTGGAATGCGTCTATTCCCTATGGTGTCCTGAGTAGACACAGTGAATTTCAGCTCAATTGCATGAAGTATGTGAGGCGTGAAAAGTTTTGAAGCAGGGTCAAAAATAGGCAAAAAATTGCCACAAAAGTCAAAATGGCGGACTTCCTGTTGGGTTTGGAGGCGGGGTCCAAGAGACTTTTTTGTGCGTCTTGGGGTGATACACATGTGTGCTAATTTTCATGAACCTGTGTCAAACTGGCCAGCGGGGCTACACATTAGGGCAAAAAATACAGGGAGCTCCTTTGTAATGGCGAATGGTCAACTTTGAGGCCACGCCCCCACCACACCGTAAGACTTTTGTAAGAGTTTTGGAATGCGTCTATTCCCTGTGGTGTCCTGAGTGGACACAGTGAATTTCAGCTCAATTGCATGAAGTATGTGAGGCGTGAAAAGTTTTGAAGCAGGGTCAAAAATAGGCAAAAAATGGCCACAAAAGTCAAAATGGCGGACTTCCTGTTGGGTTTGGAGGGGGGGTCCAAGAGACTTTTTTGTGCGTCTTGGGGTGATACACATGTGTGCCAATTTTCATGATCCTGTGTCAAACTGGCCAGCGGGGCTACGCGTTAGGGCAAAAAATACAGGGAGTTCTTTTGTAATGGCGAATGGTCAACTTTGAGGCCACGCCACCACCACACCATAAGACTTTTGTAAGAGTTTTGGAATGCGTCTATTCTGTATCGTGTCCTGAGTGGACACAGTGATTTTCAGCTTGATTGGATGAAGTATGCGAGGCGTGAAAAGTTTTGTAGCAGGGTCACA
Organism: Parambassis ranga; assembly: GCF_900634625.1. Lineage (NCBI taxonomy): Eukaryota > Metazoa > Chordata > Actinopteri > Ambassidae > Parambassis > Parambassis ranga. Next base: position 9,645,681 of record NC_041039.1, on the reverse strand, counting down.
AATCGCCAAAAATTAACAGAAATTTCAAAATCGCGGACTTCCTGTTGGGTTTGGAGGGGGGGTCCAAGAGACTTTTTTGTGCATCTTGGGGTGATACACATGTGTGCTAATTTTCATGACCCTACTCAAAACAGGCCAGGGGGGCAGGCAGAAAAACCTATGAAAACACAACATTTTGTGTAGCCAGTAGGTGGCGCTCTGTCAAAGCCTCAATATTGTTGTATAGATGTGTTTAGGGTCAGACTCTGATCATACATGTGACATTTCGTACAGATCGGAGAGAAAACGAAGAAGTTATAGAGACTTTCTGTGTCCTCTGAAATGGTCAAACTTTGAGGCCACGCCCCGGCCACACCGTCAGACTTTTGTAAGAGTTTTGGAATGCGTCTATTCCCTATGGTGTCCTGAGTGGACACGGCGAATTTCAGCTCAATCCGTTGAAGTATGCGAGGCGTGAAAAGTTTGGCAGCAGGGTCACACATCGCCAAAAATGGCCACAAACCTTCAAATGGCGGACTTCCTGTTGGGTTTGGAGGGGGGGTCCAAGAGACTTTTTTGTGCGTCTTGAGGTGATACATATGTGTGCCAATTTTCATAATCCTGTGTCAAACCGGCCAGAGGGGCTACACGTTGGGGGCGCTATAGAGTCATTTTTATATGTGCATTTCAAAAGTCAGCAAATTTCAAAATTTTTCGGGCGAATGAATTTTTCTACCAAGTTTGGTGAGTTTTTGGGCATGTTAAGGCCCCCAAAAATGCGATCTCGGAGGGGGAAAAAAAAAAATTAAAGCTGCAAGCAGCATTGCGGGCCCTCGCGCACCTTGCGATCCGTGGGGTCATCGCAGTCTTCTCTCCTATGCTCGCGTCTCCTATACTCTCCTGTGCTATGCTCTCCTCCTCTCATTTCCACAGATATACAACAAACACATGTTTACAACCAAACTTTCCTGCTACCAGTAGGTGGCGCTATGACCGTATCATCCTATTAGCATATATATCAGTTTAGACTCGGCTCCATGGCAGTACTGTAAGATTTTGTCCACATTGCATAAAGTATATGGGTAGTACTGCATAAAACACAGCGAGTTCCTTTGTAATGGCGAATGGTCAACTTTGAGGCCACTCCCCGCCACACGGTAATACTTTTGAAAGAGTTTTGGAATGCGTCTATTCCCTATGGTGTCCTGAGTGGACACAGTGAATTTCAGCTCAATTGCATGAAGTATGTGAGGCGTGAAAAGTTTTGAAGCAGGGTCACAAATAGGCAAAAAATGGCCACAAAAGTCAAAATGGTGGACTTCCTGTTGGGTTTGGAGGGGGGGTCCAAGAGAGTTTTTTGTGCGTCTTGGGGTGATACACATGTGTGCTAATTCTCATGATCCTGTGTCAAACTGGCCAGCGGGGCTACGCATTAGGGCAATAAATACAGTGAGTTCCTTTGTAATGGCGAATGGTCAAGTTTGAGGCCACGCCCCCGCCACACCGTCAGACTTTTGTAAGAGTTTTTGAATGCGTCTATTCCCTATGGTGTCCTGAGTGGACACAGTGAGTTTTAGCTCATTTGGAGGAAGTATGCGAGGCGTGAAAAGTTTTGTAGGAGGGTCACAAATCGCCAAAAATTAACAGAAATTTCAAAATTGCGGACTTCCTGTTGGGTTTGGAGGGGGGGTCCAAGAGACTTTTTTGTGCATCTTGGGGTGATACACATGTGTACCAATTTTCATGACCCTACTCAAAACAGGCCAGGGGGGCAGGCAGAAAAACCTATGAAAACACAACATTTTGTGTAGCCAGTAGGTGGCGCTCTGTCAAAGCCTCAATATTGTTGTATAGATGTGTTTAGGGTCAGACTCTGATCATACATGTGACATTTCGTACAGATCGGACAGAAAACGAAGAAGTTATAGAGACTTTCTGTGTCCTCAGAAATGGTCAAACTTTGAGGCCACGCCCCGGCCACACCGTAAGACTTTTGTAAGAGTTTTGGAATGCGTCTATTCCCTATGGTGTCCTGAGTGGACACGGCAAATTTCAGCTCGATCCGTTGAAGTATGCGAGGCGTGAAAAGTTTGGCAGCAGGGTCACACATCGCCAAAAATGGCCACAAACCTTCAAATGGCGGACTTCCTGTTGGGTTTGGAGGGGGGGTCCAAGAGACTTTTTTGTGCGTCTTGAGGTGATACATATGTGTGCCAATTTTCATAATCCTGTGTCAAACCGGCCAGAGGGGCTACGCGTTGGGGGCGCTATAGAGCCATTTTTATATGTGCATTTCAAAAGTCAGCAAATTTCAAAATTTTTCGGGCGAATGAATTTTTCTACCAAGTTTGGTGAGTTTTTGGGCATGTTAAGGCCTCCAAAAATGCGATCTCGGAGGGGGAAAAAAAAAAAAAAAAAAAAAAAAAAAAAAAAAAAAAAAAAAAAAAAAATAATAATCCTAAGGGTTTCAATAGGGCTCTTGCACCATTCGGTGCTCGGGCCCTAAAAATAATAATCCTAAGGGTTTCAATAGGGCTCTTGCACCATTCGGTGCTCGGGCCCTAATTAAAGCTGCAAGCAGCATTGCGGGCCCTCGCGCACCTGGCGATCCGCGGGGTCATCGCAGTCTTCTCTCCTATGCTCTCGTCTCTTATACTCTCCTGTCCTATGCTCTCCTCCTCTCATTTCCACAGATATACAACAAACACATGTTTACAACCAAACTTTCCTGCTACCAGTAGGTGGCGCTATGACCGTATCATCCTATTAGCATATATATCTGTTCAGACCCGGGTCCATAGCAGTAGTGTAAGATTTTGTCCACATTGCATGAAGTATATGGGTAGTGCTACATAGAATAGAGCAAGTTCCTTTGTAATGGCGAATGGTCAAATTTGAGGCAACGCCCCCACCACACGGTAATACGTTTGAAAGAGTTTTGGAATGCGTCTATTCCCTATGGTGTCCTGAGTAGACACAGTGATTTTCAGCTCAATTGCATGAAGTATGTGAGGCGTGAAAAGTTTTGAAGCAGGGTCACAAATAGGCAAAAAATGGCCACAAAAGTCAAAATGGCGGACTTCCTGTTGGGTTTGGAGGGGGGGTCCAAGAGACTTTTTTGTGCGTCTTGGGGTGATATACATGTGTGCTAATTTTCATGATCCTGTGTCAAACTGGCCAGCGGGGCTACGCGTTAGGGCAAAAAATACAGGGAGTTCCTTTGTAATGGCGAATGGTCAACTTTGAGGCCACACCCCCACCACACCGTAATACTTTTGTAAGAGTTTTGGAATGCGTCTATTCTGTATCGTGTCCTGAGTGGACACAATGATTTTCAGCTTGATTGGATGAAGTATGCGAGGCGTGAAAAGTTTTGTAGCAGGGTCACAAATCGCCAAAAATTAACAGACATTTCAAAATGGCGGACTTCCTGTTGGGTTTGGAGGGGGGGTCCAAGAGACTTTTTTGTGCGTCTTGTGGTGATAAACATGTGTGCCAATTTTCGTGACCCTACTCAAAACAGGCCACAGGGGCAGGCAGAAAAACCTATGAAAACACAACATTTTGTGAAGCCAGTAGGTGGCGCTCTGTCAAAGCCTCAATATTGTTGTATAGATGTGTTTAGGGTCAGACTCTGATCATACATGTGACATTTCGTACAGATCGGACAGAAAACGAAGAAGTTATAGAGACTTTCTGTGTCCTCAGAAATGGTCAAACTTTGAGGCCACGCCCCGGCCACACCGTCAGACTTTTGTAAGAGTTTTGGAATGCGTCTATTCCCTATGGTGTCCTGAGTGGACACGGCGAATTTCAGCTCAATCCGATGACGTATGCGAGGCGTGAAAAGTTTGGCAGCAGGGTCACACATCGCCAAAAATGGCCACAAACCTTCAAATGGCGGACTTCCTGTTGGGTTTGGAGGGGGGGTCCAAGAGACTTTTTTGTGCGTCTTGAGGTGATACATATGTGTGCCAATTTTCATAATCCTGTGTCAAACCGGCCAGAGGGGCTACGCGTTGGGGGCGCTATAGAGCCATTTTTATATGTGCATTTCAAAAGTCAGCAAATTTCAAAATTTTTCGGGCGAATGAATTTTTCTACCAAGTTTGGTGAGTTTTTGGGCATGTTAAGGCCTCCAAAAATGCGATCTCGGAGGGGGAAAAAAAAAAAAAAAAAAAAAAAAAAAAAAAAAAAAAAAAAAAAAAAAAAAAATAATAATCCTAAGGGTTTCAATAGGGCTCTTGCACCATTCGGTGCTCGGGCCCTAATTAAAGCTGCAAGCAGCATTGCGGGCCCTCGCGCACCTTGCGATCCGCAGGGTCATCGCAGTCTTCTCTCCTATGCTCTCGTCTCCTATACTCTCCTGTGCTATGCTCTCCTCCTCTTATTTCCACAGATACAACGAACACATGTTTACAACCAAACTTTCCTGCTACCAGTAGGTGGCGCTATGACCGTATCATCCTATTAGCATATATATATGTTCAGACTCGGGTCCATAGCAGTACTGTAAGATTTTGTCCACATTGCATAAAGTATATGGGTAGTACTGCATAAAACACAGCGAGTTCCTTTGTAATGGCGAACGGTCGACTTTGAGGTCACTCCCCCGCCACACGGTAATACTTTTGAAAGAGTTTTGGAATGCATCTATTCCCTATGGTGTCCTGAGTAGACACAGTGAATTTCAGCTCAATTGCATGAAGTATGTGAGGCGTGAAAAGTTTTGAAGCAGGGTCAAAAAAAGGCAAACAATTGCCACAAAAGTCAAAATGGCGGACTTCCTGTTGGGTTTGGAGGCGGGGTCCAAGAGACTTTTTTGTGCGTCTTGGGGTGATACACATGTGTGCTAATTTTCATGATCCTGTGTCAAACTGGCCAGCGGGGCTACGCGTTAGGGCAAAAAATACAGGGAGCTCATTTGTAATGGCGAATGGTCAACTTTGAGGCCACGCCCCCAACACACCGTAAGACTTTTGTAAGAGTTTTGGAATGCTTCTATTCCCGGTGGTGTCCTGAGTGGACACAGTGAATTTCAGCTCAATTGGATGAAGTATGCGAGGCGTGAAAAGTTTTGTAGCAGGGTCACAAATAAGCAAAAAATGGCCACAAAAGTCAAAATGGCGGACTTCCTGTTGGGTGTGGAGGGGGGGTCCAAGAGACTTTTTTGCGCGTCTTGGGGTGATACACATGTGTGCTAATTTTCATGATCCTGTGTCAAACTGGCCAGCGGGGCTACGCGTTAGGGCAAAAACTACAGGGAGTTCATTTGTAATGGCGAATGGTCAACTTTGAGGCCACGCCCCCACCACACCTTCAGACTTTTGTAAGAGTTTTGGAATGCGTCTATTCCCTATGGTGTCCTGAGTGGACACAGTGATTTTCAGCTTGATTGGATGAAGTATGCGAGGCGTGAAAAGTTTTGCAGCAGGGTCACAAATCGCCAAAAATTAACAGAAATTTCAAAATGGCGGACTTCCTGTTGGGTTTGGAGGGGGGGTCCAAGAGACTTTTTTGTGCATCATGGGGTGATACACACGTGTGCCAATTTTCATGACCCTACTCAAAACAGGCCAGGGGGGCAGGCAGAAAAACCTATGAAAACACAACATTTTGTGTAGCCAGTAGGTGGCGCTCTGTCAAAGCCTCAATATTGTTGTATAGATGTGTTTAGGGTCAGACTCTGATCATACATGTGACATTTCGTACAGATCGGACAGAAAACGAAGAAGTTATAGAGACTTTCTGTGTCCTCAGAAATGGTCAAACTTTGAGGCCACACCCCGGCCACACCGTCAGACTTTTGTAAGAGTTTTGGAATGCGTCTATTCCCTATGATGTCCTGAGTGGACACAGTGAATTTCAGCTCAATTCTATGAAGTATGCGAGGCGTGAAAAGTTTGGCAGCAGGGTCACACATCGCCAAAAATGGCCACAAACCTTCAAATGGCGGACTTCCTGTTGGGTTTGGAGGGGGGGTCCAAGAGACTTTTTTGTGCGTCTTGAGGTGATACATATGTGTGCCAATTTTCATAATCCTGTGTCAAACTGGCCAGAGGGGCTACACGTTGGGGGCGCTATAGAGTCATTTTCCTATGTGCGTTTCAAACGTCAGAAAATTTCAAAATTTTTCGGGCGAATGAATTTTTCTACCAAGTTTGGTGAGTTTTTGGGCATGTTAAGGCCCCCAAAAATGCGATCTAAGGGGGGGAAAGAAAAAAAAAAAAAAAAATAATAATCCTAAGGGTTTCAATAGGGCTCTTGCACCATTCGGTGCTCGGGCCCTAATTAAAGCTGCAAGCAGCATTGCGGGCCCTCGCGCACCTTGCGATCCGCTGGGTCATGTCAGTCTTCTCTCCTATGCTCTCGTCTCCTATACTCTCCTGTGCTATGCTCTCCTCCTCTCATTTCCACAGATATACAACAAACACATGTTTACAACCAAACTTTCCTGCTACCAGTAGGTGGCGCTATGACCGTATCATCCTATTAGCATATATAATTGTTCAGACTCGGGTCCATAGCAGTAGTGTAAGATTTTGTCCACATTGCATAAAGTATATGGGTAGTACTGCATAAAACACAGCGAGTTCCTTTGTAATGGCGAATGGTCAACTTTGAGGCCACTCCCCCGCCACACGGTAATACTTTTGAAAGAGTTTTGGAATGTGTCTATTCCCTATGGTGTCCTGAGTGGACACAGTAAATTTCAGCTCAATTGCATGAAGTATGTGAGGCGTGAAAAGTTTTGAAGCAGGGTCACAAATAGGCACAAAATGGCCACAAAAGTCAAAATGGCGGACTTCCTGTTGGGTTTGGAGGGGGGGTCCAAGAGACTTTTTTGTGCGTCTTGGGGTGATACACATGTGTGCTAATTTTCATGATCCTGTGTCAAACTGGCCAACGGGGCTACGCATTAGGGCAAAAAATACAGGGAGTTCCTTTGTAATGGCGAATGGTCAACTTTGAGGCCACACCCCCACCACACCGTCAGACTTTTGTAAGAGTTTTGGAATGCGTCTATTCTGTATCGTGTCCTGAGTGGACACAGTGATTTTCAGCTTGATTAGATGAAGTATGCGAGGCGTGAAAAGTTTTGCAGCAGGGTCACAAATCGCCAAAAATTAACAGAAATTTCAAAATGGCGGACTTCCTGTTGGGTTTGGAGGGGGGGTCCAAGAGACTTTTTTGTGCATCTTGTGGTGATAAACATGTGTGCCAATTTTCGTGACCCTACTCAAAACAGGCCACAGGGGCAGGCAGAAAAACCTATGAAAACACAACATTTTGTGTAGCCAGTAGGTGGCGCTCTGTCAAAGCCTCAATATTGTTGTATAGATGTGTTTAGGGTCAGACTCTGATCATACATGTGACATTTCGTACAGATCGGACAGAAAACGAAGAAGTTATAGAGACTTTCTGTGTCCTCAGAAATGGTCAAACTTTGAGGCCACGCCCCGGCCACACCGTCAGACTTTTGTAAGAGTTTTGGAATGCGTCTATTCCCTATGGTGTCCTGAGTGGACACAGTGACTTTCAGCTCAATTCTATGAAGTATGCGAGGCGTGAAAAGTTTGGCAGCAGGGTCACACATCGCCAAAAATGGCCACAAACCTTCAAATGGCGGACTTCCTGTTGGGTTTGGAGGGGGGGTCCAAGAGACTTTTTTGTGCGTCTTGAGGTGATACATATGTGTGCCAATTTTCATAATCCTGTGTCAAACCGGCCAGAGGGGCTACACGTTGGGGGCGCTATAGAGCCATTTTTCTATGTGCGTTTCAAAAGTTAGCAAATTTCAAAATTTTTAGGGCGAATGAATTTTTTTACCGAGTTTGGTGAGTTTTTGGGCATGTTAAGGCCCCCAAAAATGCGATCTAAGGGGGGGAAAGAAAAAAAAAAATAATTAAAGCTGCAAGCAGCATTGCGGGCCCTCGCGCACCTTGCGATCCGCGGGGTCATCGCAGTCTTCTCTCCTATGCTCTCGTCTCTTATACTCTCCTGTCCTATGCTGTCCTCCTCTCATTTCCACAGATATACAACAAACACATGTTTACAACCAAACTTTCCTGCTACCAGTAGGTGGCGCTATGACCGTATCATCCTATTAGCATATATATCTGTTCAGACTCGGGTCCATAGCACTAGTGTAAGATTTTGTCCACATTGCATAAAGTGTATGGGTAGTACTGCATAAAACACAGCGAGTTCCTTTGTAATGGCGAATGGTCAACTTTGAGGCCACTCCCCCACCACACGGTAATACTTTTGAAAGAGTTTTGGAATGCGTCTATTCCCTATGGTGTCCTGAGTGGACACAGTGAATTTCAGCTCAATTGCAAGAAGTATGTGAGTCGTGAAAAGTTTTGAAGCAGGGTCACAAATAGGCACAAAATGGCCACAAAAGTCAAAATGGCGGACTTCCTGTTGGGTTTGGAGGGGGGGTCCAAGAGACTTTTTTGTGCGTCTTGGGGTGATACACATGTGTGCTAATTCTCATGATCCTGTGTCAAACTGGCCAGCGGGGCTACGCATTAGGGCAATAAATACAGTGAGTTCCTTTGTAATGGCGAACGGTCAACTTTGAGGCCACTCCCCCGCCACACGGTAATACTTTTGAAAGAGTTTTGGAATGCGTCTATTCCCTATGGTGTCCTGAGTAGACACAGTGAATTTCAGCTCAATTGCATGAAGTATGTGAGGCGTGAAAAGTTTTGAAGCAGGGTCACAAATAGGCAAAAAATGGCCACAAAAGTCAAAATGGCGGACTTCCTGTTGGGTTTGGAGGGGGGGTCCAAGAAACTTTTTTGTGCGTCTTGGGGTGATACACATGTGTGCTAATTCTCATGATCCTGTGTCAAACTGGCCAGCGGGGCTACGCATTAGGGCAATAAATACAGTGAGTTCCTTTGTAATGGCGAATGGTCAAGTTTGAGGCCACGCCCCCGCCACACCGTCAGACTTTTGTAAGAGTTTTGGAATGCGTCTATTCCCTATGGTGTCCTGAGTGGACACAGTGAGTTTTAGCTCATTTGGAGGAAGTATGCGAGGCGTGAAAAGTTTTGTAGGAGGGTCACAAATCGCCAAAAATTAACAGAAATTTCAAAATTGCGGACTTCCTGTTGGGTTTGGAGGGGGGGTCCAAGAGACTTTTTTGTGCATCTTGGGGTGATACACATGTGTACCAATTTTCATGACCCTACTCAAAACAGGCCAGGGGGGCAGGCAGAAAAACCTATGAAAACACAACATTTTGTGTAGCCAGTAGGTGGCGCTCTGTCAAAGCCTCAATATTGTTGTATAGATGTGTTTAGGGTCAGACGCTGATCATACATGTGACATTTCGTACAGATCGGACAGAAAACGAAGAAGTTATAGAGACTGTCTGTGTCCTCAGAAATGGTCAAACTTTGAGGCCACGCCCCGGCCACACCGTCAGACTTTTGTAAGAGTTTTGGAATGCGTCTATTCCCTATGGTGTCCTGAGTGGACACGGCGAATTTCAGCTCAATCCGTTGAAGTATGCGAGGCGTGAAAAGTTTGGCAGCAGGGTCACACATCGCCAAAAATGGCCACAAACCTTCAAATGGCGGACTTCCTGTTGGGTTTGGAGGGGGGGTCCAAGAGACTTTTTTGTGCGTCTTGAGGTGATACATATGTGTGCCAATTTTCATAATCCTGTGTCAAACCGGCCAGAGGGGCTACGCGTTGGGGGCGCTATAGAGCCATTTTTATATGTGCATTTCAAAAGTCAGCAAATTTCAAAATTTTTCGGGCGAATGAATTTTTCTACCAAGTTTGGTGAGTTTTTGGGCATGTTAAGGCCTCCAAAAATGCGATCTCGGAGGGGGAAAAAAAAAAAAAAAAAAAAAAAAAAAAAAAAAAAAAAAAAAAAAATAATAATCCTAAGGGTTTCAATAGGGCTCTTGCACCATTCGGTGCTCGGGCCCTAATAATCCTAAGGGTTTCAATAGGGCTCTTGCACCATTCGGTGCTCGGGCCCTAATAATAATCCTAAGAGTTTCAATAGGGCTCTTGCACCATTCGGTGCTCGGGCCCTAATTAAAGCTGCAAGCAGCATTGCGGGCCCTCGCGCACCTTGCGATCCGCGGGGCTATTGCTGTCTTCTCTCCTATGCTCTTGTCTCCTATACTCTCCTGTCCTATGCTCTCTTTTCCTCTCATTTGCAGAGATGTACAACAAACACATGTTTACAACCAAACTTTCCTGCTACCAGTAGGTGGCGCTATGACCGTATCATCCTATTAGCATATATATCTGTTCAGACTCGGGTCCATAGCAGTACTGTAAGATTTTGTCCACATGGCATGAAGTATATGGGTAGTACTGCATAAAACACAGCGAGTTCCTTTGTAATGGCGAATGGTCAACTTTGAGGCCACTCCCCCACCACACAGTAATACTTTTGAAAGAGTTTTGGAATGCGTCTATTCCCTATGGTGTCCCGAGTGGACACAGTGAATTTCAGCTCAATTGCATGAAGTATGCGAGGCATGAAAAGTTTTATAGCAGGGTCAGAAAACGGTAAAAATTACAAAAAAAAATCAAAATGGTGGACTTCCTGTTGGGTTTGGAGGGGGGGTCCAAGAGACTTTTTTGTGCGTCTTGGGGTGATACACATGTGTGCTAATTCTCATGATCCTGTGTCAAACTGGCCAGCGGGGCTACGCGTTAGGGCAATAAATACAGTGAGTTCCTTTGTAATGGCGAATGGTCAACTTTGAGGCCACGCCCCCGCCACACCGTCAGACTTTTGTAAGAGTTTTGGAATGCGTCTATTCCCTATGGTGTCCTGAGTGGACACAGTGAGTTTTAGGTCATTTGGATGAAGTATGCGAGGCGTGAAAAGTTTTGTAGGAGGGTCACAAATCGCCAAAAATTAACAGAAATTTCAAAATTGCTGACTTCCTGTTGGGTTTGGAGGGGGGGTCCAAGAGACTTTTTTGTGTATCTTGGGGTGATACACATGTGTACCAATTTTCATGACCCTACTCAAAACAGGCCAGGGGGGCAGGCAGAAAAACCTATGAAAACACAACATTTTGTGTAGCCAGTAGGTGGCGCTCTGTCAAAGCCTCAATATTGTTGTATAGGTGTGTTTAGGGTCAGACTCTGATCATACATGTGGCATTTCGTACAGATCGGACAGAAAACGAAGAAGTTATAGAGACTTTCTGTGTCCTCAGAAATGGTCAAACTTTGAGGCCACGCCCCGGCCACACCGTCAGACTTTTGTAAGAGTTTTGGAATGCGTCTATTCCCTATGGTGTCCTGAGTGGACACGGCGAATTTCAGCTCAATCCGATGACGTATGCGAGGCGTGAAAAGTTTGGCAGCAGGGTCACACATCGCCAAAAATGGCCACAAACCTTCAAATGGCGGACTTCCTGTTGGGTTTGGAGGGGGGGTCCAAGAGACTTTTTTGTGCGTCTTGAGGTGATACATATGTGTGCCAATTTTCATAATCCTGTGTCAAACCGGCCAGAGGGGCTACGCGTTGGGGGCGCTATAGAGCCATTTTTATATGTGCATTTCAAAAGTCAGCAAATTTCAAAATTTTTCGGGCGAATGAATTTTTCTACCAAGTTTGGTGAGTTTTTGGGCATGTTAAGGCCCCCAAAAATGCGATCTTAGGGGGGGAAGGAAAAAAAATGAAAAATTAAAGCTGCAAGCAGCATTGCGGGCCCTCGCGCACCTTGCGATCCGCGGGGTCATCGCAGTCTTCTCTCCTATGCTCTCGTCTCCTATACTCTCCTGTCCTATGCTCTCCTCCTCTCATTTCCACAGATATACAACGAACACGTTTACAACCAAACTTTCCTGCTACCAGTAGGTGGCGCTATGACCATATCATCCTATTAGCATATATATCTGTTCACACTCAGGTCCATAGCAGTACTGTAAGATTTTGTCCACATTGCATAAAGTATATGGGTAGTACTGCAGAAAACACAGCAAGTTCCTTTGTAATGGCGAATGGTCAACTTTGAGGCCACTCCCCTGCCACATGGTAATACTTTTGAAAGAGTTTTGGAATGCGTCTATTCCCTATGGTGTCCTGAGTGGACACAGTGAATTTCAGCTCAATTGCATAAAGTATGCGAGGCGTGAAAAGTTTTGAAGCAGGGTCACAAATAGGCACAAAATGGCCACAAAAGTCAAAATGGCGGACTTCCTGTTGGGTTTGGAGGGGGGGTCCAAGAGACTTTTTTGTGCGTCTTGGGGTGATACACATGTGTGCTAATTTTCATGATCCTGTGTCAAACTGGCCAGAGGGGCTACGCGTTAGGACAAAAAATACAGGGAGTTCCTTTGTAATGGCGAATGGTCAACGTTGAGGCCACGCCCCCACCACACTGTAATACTTTTGTAAGAGTTTTGGAATGCGTCTATTCCCTGTGGTGTCCTGAGTGGACACAGTGAATTTCAGCTCAATTGCATGAAGTATGTGAGGCGTGAAAAGTTTTGAAGCAGGGTCACAAATAGGCAAAAAATGGCCACAAAAGTCAAAATGGCGGACTTCCTGTTGGGTTTGGAGGGGGGGTCCAAGAGACTTTTTTGTGCGTCTTGTGGTGATACACATGTGTGCTAATTCTCATGATCCTGTGTCAAACTGGCCAGCGGGGCTACGCATTAGGGCAATAAATACAGTGAGTTCCTTTGTAATGTCGAATGGTCAACTTTGAGGCCACGCCCCCGCCACACCGTCAGACTTTTGTAAGAGTTTTGGAATGCGTCTATTCCCTATGGTGTCCTGAGTGGACACAGTGAGTTTTAGCTCATTTGGATGAAGTATGCGAGGCGTGAAAAGTTTTGTAGGAGGGTCACAAATCGCCAAAAATTAACAGAAATTTCAAAATTGCGGACTTCCTGTTGGGTTTGGAGGGGGGGTCCAAGAGACTTTTTTGTGCATCTTGGGGTGATACACATGTGTACCAATTTTCATGACCCTACTCAAAACAGGCCAGGGGGGCAGGCAGAAAAACCTATGAAAACACAACATTTTGTGTAGCCAGTAGGTGGCGCTCTGTCAAAGCCTCAATATTGTTGTATAGATGTGTTTAGGGTCAGACTCTGATCATACATGTGACATTTCGTACAGATCGGACAGAAAACGAAGAAGTTATAGAGACTTTCTGTGTCCTCAGAAATGGTCAAACTTTGAGGCCACGCCCCGGCCACACCGTAAGACTTTTGTAAGAGTTTTGGAATGCGTCTATTCCCTATGGTGTCCTGAGTGGACACGGCGAATTTCAGCTCAATCCGTTGAAGTATGCGAGGCGTGAAAAGTTTGGCAGCAGGGTCACACATCGCCAAAAATGGCCACAAACCTTCAAATGGCGGACTTCCTGTTGGGTTTGGAGGGGGGGTCCAAGAGACTTTTTTGTGCGTCTTGAGGTGATACATATGTGTGCCAATTTTCATAATCCTGTGTCAAACCGGCCAGAGGGGCTACGCGTTGGGGGCGCTATAGAGCCATTTTTATATGTGCATTTCAAAAGTCAGCAAATTTCAAAATTTTTCGGGCGAATGAATTTTTCTACCAAGTTTGGTGAGTTTTTGGGCATGTTAAGGCCTCCAAAAATGCGATCTCGGAGGGGGCAAAAAAAAAAAAAAAAAAAAAAAAAAAAAAAAAAAAAAAAAAAAAAAAAAAATAATAATCCTAAGGGTTTCAATAGGGCTCTTGCACCATTCGGTGCTCGGGCCCTAATAATAATCCTAAGGGTTTCAATAGGGCTCTTGCACCATTCGGTGCTCGGGCCCTAAAAATGAAAAATAATAATCCTAAGGGTTTCAATAGGGCTCTTGCACCATTCGGTGCTCGGGCCCTAATTACACTGACACTAATTATTTTTATGACTCTTGACGAACATAAACAGTTTTATTTATTTACACAAGACACTTAACTGTTTCAATTTATGAAGCAATACAGATACAATAGGATTAAATGCAAGGAAATGAAAGGGAAAAGGGGAAATTTCCTGCACAGCTCAGCTCCTTTCATAACAATTCACACATTGATTTGAGTATTAAAGACAAACTTTACTATAGTTTGTATCAGTGAGTTCTTAGTTTGTTTTATCTTAATACATCATTTTGTGATTTGTTTTTTAATATAAAACTCTGTCTTCTGCTGGGCCATTAATGTTCTGGCAGACAGTATTTTAGCGGTCAGAAAAATATTCCCTCAACATTTTCTCAGCAGTCACATAAGTCATCTGCACTCACTTTGAAGTGAACTTTTTTAAAGAGGCACTGTTTATTTTTAACAGAGGTTACCGTTAACCTGATCACACAAGAACTAAAAACAATATTATCGTGCTGTGACTTAACACTTCTTAACACTTAAGCCAAGGGAGGAGAACCTGCTAGCGTTTAGTCAGGTGCACACACGCCTCTGTGGTGTAGGGAATTAGACACCATCTTTACAAGGTGTAGTGTGTCTGGAGCCAGTGCCCTCTGCATTCTTGGTCTGAATGGTTTTTAATAATAATAAGAAAAAAAAACAGGGAGGTACAGCAGAGTCGGTGGGTTCGCCTTTCTTTGGAAATTCCCAGACGACACAGTAAGAGAAGGCACATGGTTTGGACTAGATCAGATGAAAATACCTAAGTAAATGGGAGGTCTCTTTTCAGGGGATTGTAGTGGTGCATTATTTGAGTGTGTGTGTGTGTGTGTGTGTGTGTGTGTGTATGTGTGCAAACATGGGAGAGACCCCTGAATGAAAGGGGGTCCAGTACTAACTTGGAATCGAGTCAGCAACCTTTGTCCTCTGATTCACAGCTGAGGAATGCTCTTTGTGTTTCAATCAGCAGCGGGACTAAGTAGAGTCCACAGTCGCACCTTTGACTTAAAATAAAAAAAAGCAAGCATTCTCAAGTGTCTGTTTTGTTTGACCTATTTTTAAACAGAAATATCCCACACTTACTCACAAACATTCATGATGACTTCAAATCATCCAAATCTGTATGTCATAGACTTTAAACCTCCTGGAAAGTCAGGGGCGTCCAAAGGTCTGCTGCACAATAGGAATTCCCCTGCTGCATTAACAAGACAGTTCTCCTGCTGTGGATACACAGACAAAGACAGAGCAGAGGAGAGAAAGGCCAGACCACCTATGTCTTCAATTCATGCTGAGCACATCATGCCTGACTCACACTACCATCATGAAGTGTTGAAATAACTGACATCATCTGCTGACTTTTAGTCAGCGCAGAGTGTTCGAAAGGATGAAAAGATTTGTTCATGTGTAGTCCAGCGAAAGGATTTAAGTGTTAAACTCGGAAACAATATTTAAAAAGTGGTCGGAGGCCTTGATTGTTGATGATATTCATGCAATGTGCAGCCTACATCCTTCAAAAGCTGATGTGCAGCATGTGTGCAGAAATGTCCATATGAGGGAGCTTGTGTGACTCCCCCACCCATTCCTGTCTGCAGCAGTTAGCCTATAGAAAGTATATCATTAGCCAGCATGACATCACTGGATTACCACCTGCCCTAAACCAGAGCAGTGGTTTCTGTTGGGCGTGACTGCTGCAGAGCTACTTCTGTGTTCAATAATCATCCTTGTCTGAGCTACACTTAACTACATGGCGTGTGCAAAAACCTCCACCTTACGCAAACAAACAAACAAATAAACAAGACACAGGGATGTGTGCCATGACTTTTAATCATTTCCTGGAGTATGTTGTGTTCCTCCGCTTGACATTCCTCTCATACCTCCACCCGGTCAAGGTTCTCCCACGGGGGTGCTCGATTATTCAGGCAGGGAGAGAAAACAGTGAAAAGTACAGCACAGTACACACATCAGGGTTTTTTTTAAATACAGAACTTTATGTCTGAGGACTTTTATTTGTTTAGAGGTATTTTTGGTGACTCCTTATCCTTACCTGCGTTGCGTTACACAATTGTGTCGTTGCATAATTCATAGTCTAATCCTTTAAAATGTATTTCAAAATGACATCATACATGAGCTACAACAAGTTTGTGTTCAAGGCACAGATGGTTTCCTAGTGCTGTGATTACACATTTGCCGCGTATAAACAGCGTGGATATTCCAAAGTCCAACTTTTTCTTTAGTTTGTCCCTCTGGAGGGGGTGGAGGGGTCCACGCTGTGAAGCCGAGTTGGATGCTGCAGACTGGGAGAGGAGGAGGAGGAGGGGGAGGAGGTGCGACAAAACAGATTAGGAAGAAGAGGAGAGCGCTGTTGTTCCGTCAGTGTGTCTACAGCTCAGTCAGTTGAATTGTTGAAAACGGGAGGGTCGGGCTGCCTTCCGCTGAAGCTGCTGTCTCATCACTGCTGAAAAAACTTGTCCGCAAACTTTTGGGATTGTTTTCGTGTATGAGTGGAGGTACAGTGGGTGGAAGTGACCGTGCGAGGGAATGGATAAGCACAAAGGTAAGAGGAGAATCTGTCACTGTAATAACTCTTCTCGACTTAATGCTTCCTTATGCTGCTGTACAGCTGCTGCACAACTGTATGGTGACACTTTCAGTGTTTGTTCAATACACAGAACACACATATGATGATTACAAATGCCATTTATGACGGGTTTGGATTCTTTTGCCTGGAGAGACAAAGAATGTGCTGTTGTGTCATTTTGTATGATAACTGGAGCAACGGTCACCTGCCTCTTACATGTGACTTTCTATAATGTATAATCAGCCTCCAGTCCTTCAGGAAGAAAATTTTCAAGTGGGGTCTGTAAAGAAGTTTACACTGTGGCCACTGATGGATTCCAATAGCTGCAACATTGTTCTCACAGCATTCCTCAAATTCCTGTGGTTATTTGTTCATGAAGGATGAGCAAGGCCATTTTAATGTTTCCTGGTGGACGTCAGAAGTAGTAGTAGTAGTGACCATATGTTGTATCTTTACCTGAAAACATACAGTGGAAAGGTTGGTTGTATCTTTGAGCCTCTCAACACTGATGGGAGCAGTATCACTATGAATCTCCGTCCAACCCCCCCACTCTCCTCTTTGCTTTTTCTGGTCCGGTCTGGATGGACAACAGAAGTAACCTGCTGGACAGGAAACAATGGTGACTGCTCAAACTGGAATGGAATCACCACAGTTTGAAAGAAAGCAGTCTTCCTGCCACATTCCCATTCACCAGCTGACTAGGCAGCCTAGTCTATTTACTCCCACATGTTTTGCAAGAGTAAATGCAAGCAGCCAAATGCAGAGGCGTCCTGTGTATAATTTCCTGTGAGGCGATTTAATTATCATGTATCGCATAATTGTTGATGCAGTATATAATAACAATATAGATCAAAATGTGATGATGTAGATGTCGTGTTCAGCTTCATTGTTTACTTGTGTACTAACAGCAGACAGGTATGTGTGATTGATAAGTCTATGGCTGAAGGGAGACAATAATATCACAGCTCTTGTTACACACACGCTTTCAGTCAATCATTTTGTGCTATGTCTGTCATGGGTAATTAAAAACTGCAAGTGTCCAGTGCCTGAGCGAAACACCCCATTGGTCTCATAGGGTCATGGGGGTCAATGTAGCAACAATATAGACAAAATAGTGCAGGTGCTATTGATAACACTGAAGATTCCCTCCATCATGGAAGGCAAGGCAGAAGACCATTGTCAAGATCGATAATGTGACGTTGACATGTTGATAAATAACTAAAGAAGCCCAAATTGGTAATAGGGTAGCTGCCGGTGGACTACCAAGAAGAGGGTCACTCAGTGCTACAGAGAAATATTGCACTGAAATGTCTGCAAGGGCTTCTATCCAGAAATGTGGATTTTTTACTTATCCAGCATTCACCTTATTCACCTGGTATCCTCAGACTACTATTCCCCCAGGTGACCGTGGAGTAGGTGGATTTAAAAAGGCAACACATTTGCATTTAATGGATGTGAGAAGAGCTGACAGCAATAATGCAGAGAAAGAATCATACGCCCGGACGGTTGTCACACATTGCAGAAAGTGTGCTAGTGTGTGTGTGTTCAGGCTGAAATAAGGCCTGGAGTGTACTCTTTTGGCAGCTGTATGCAGCAGCACCAGGACATTGAATTAGATACTAACAGCCACAGGCAGCCCAGGAAGGGGGTACAGTAAAGGGAAACCTGTGAGGCCAATGACAAGGAAAGGCATTATTTAGTATTCTGGATATGCTCTGAGTTTGTGAAACCTGACTCATGCAGCTTTTATTTCAGAAAGGCAGCACTGCAGCTTTCGTCGCTGATTCTCACACCTTGTGCCAGGGATAAGGATCAAATTAGTGAAACCACCTGGAGCTTTGTTTGGCTTGAATGACCTTTAGGTTGTGATGGGACATGTTTGGGAATCATTAGAGTCTGTACTGCAGCAGCTCAGCCAAGAGATGATTAGAGCACTTTTTATGCAGCTATTAGCCCACAGCTCACATTGCCCAGCACTTAATTACAGCCCACATGCTACTGAATATGAAATAATTATATTGGCAGAGATATTTATAAAGTCTTTTCCACTGGACTTTGTTCACCGGCTGTCTTGTTAAACGTGTCTTGATCAGCTGACAAAATAATAAAATCATTACACACAGACATTTTTGCAGCAATGGTTTATCAAAGAAACAGTTTTAGTGTAATTACCCTGAGAAGGGGAATAGAAACTTGTGTTTATTTTTGTAAGATCCTCTCTAGTATTTATTATCTTCCTTTCCTTGTCAATCACTGCCTTCCACCTTAAGCCCTTGCTTGTTTTGGTTCCCATGGATCTGACCAGTGTCCGTATAAAGCATGAATCCACATGTCTTTTGTAATTGAGCTGAAAAGCGATGGGATCTCTTGCCTCCAGCATTTGTCATCTTTCCCAACAAAGATCCATCTCTGTGACCAATGCTGAAAATACAATGTAAGAAAAACAGTGGCAAACTAACAGATGTGCTGCACTTACACTTTGTATGCGTTTGATGCAGTAAAATAAGACTGTAGGCTATGTAACCTGTGTGACGGTGCAGCAGAATGCATGGGTGTATTTTAAACTAAATGCTAAAAGGCTAATGTTTAGCAGGTGTAATAAGAATCATCTTATCACTTAGCGTCATAGGGCAGCAGCCAGTGCTTCAAAAAGTTCTGCTATAGTCTGTAAATTCTACACTTTAGCATAGCATACAGTCTATTAACAGTAGTGATCGTGTCAGTCAAAATTATCTTCAGTCAAAGGTGCTTTTCAGTGCAGCATAAGAATGTAACGGAGTCACTGGGTTTAGTGGGGTTGACCTGCCATAAGCTCAGCAGTTACAGGCTTAGATGTAGACCATCAGGGCTGGCATGGGGTCTCCCGGTTCACTCATACGTGTGTCATGGGGATGTACTTGTCAACGGGAGGCTAGTGGAGTGCAGCTACTTCAGGAAGCTGGACTGGGCTATAAAAATGATGAAAAGAAAGACGGTCTTCCTGCTCTGTGGCAGTGGGGCGCTCTGTGTGAGTTTGGCCCTTTTTGCCCTCTGGGCCTCACTCATGTTCATTTTCAACACATCAAACACATCTTTGTTTATTAGATACAGGAGCTCTGGGTCGGACCTGTATTGTGTTTGTTTCTCACCAGGTACACTTCTGATGGAAATGGTGCTTGGTATGGGAGAACAGGAACTTGCACATTTTGTAATCACACACATATGCACACTTACTGGCCCTCCATGCAGCCCTCCTGGCCACTTTTCTCAGGGATAATAACTGAGCAGAGAAGCTTTTATGTGGGTGACTCTGAGGCGGCCTTACTAGTTACTTTTTATTTGTCAGCAGCTGCTTTTAGTCTGTCACTTTCTTTCTCATCCTGCCAAGAAAGCAGAAGCCTATAAAGCCTTTTTCTTATATGAATCTCTTTATCACTATGCCATTGGTCCTAATTGAAAAATGACTGATAGTTAATGCTTAACCAAGGTGATAAGTACAGTACATATATGTGCTTCACACACCACACAACATGTAGAGGGTGATGTCTTTGACTAATGGTGAGGACCTATGGAGGGAGGAAATGGTTTTGGGGAAGTAAAAGGGAGGGTGGAGGATTAAGAAGAGGAGGTGGAACAGCACTGAGCCTCTTCTGTCTTCTTCTGCCAGGGCTGTTTCATCATGAGGTATATAGCTTAACTTTTGTGTGTATTGTCAAGATACCAATCACGTAAAGTAAAGCAGTGGTCAGCTTTTTGAGGAGCAAGCACTTTAAAATAATAAGTTAAACCTAAAGAAAGCGTTTGGAAAAACGAGTTGTGTTTGAGCTTCTTTGTCCACAGACGGGAGGGAAACAAAAGCATCTGCATATATTTCTCTCTGGATATGTCACTGCAAGCTTAATTTGATTCATTGTTAATTAAAAACTGATGAGCTCTGTTTATGTTTGTTATTGAGATTCCAGTACAATAAAAGTGTTGTGAAACCCTGAAAACTGGCAACAAAAACATCCTCTCATATCTGAAAACATATTGTTTGTTGATTAAACAGATAAAAATGAAAATACCAGCACTCCATTTCAGTCTTCTCTCTCTCTCTCTCACACACACACACACATCATCCTAGTCAGAGTGTTAAATTTTAGGCATCATTTGTCGTGATCTGTGAGTACTACCGGAACCTGTGCTGCATCCTAATCAAAATCAGGTTGCTCAAGTAGACCAGGGTGCCTTCCCATAAACAACAAAGATTTACTTGGATTTTTCAGAGCCCATTAGCATGTTTCAGCTGTGAAAGGCTTCCTGATTTCTCCAAGGGCTAAGCTGTAAGTCTCAATATAACCAAGACAGAGCAGATCTAAAGAAAGAGCAGTGTTTTGGAAGCTAAAGCGTGAATAAAAGCAAGATTTAGTAGTCAGGGCAGCGGGAAGATGAAAGAAGAGAAACTTGGAAAAGAAAGTAAAACTGCTCTTGATAAGTGACTTCTTCTTTGTAGCTTCTGCCCTTAGTATTTTCAACTTTGTAAGACTTCAATCTGTTGCTTAGCATGTTGGGATGAATTAGGTCTAGAGTCCAGTGCTTGTATTAACATTTGCCTCTGATTCTTCCTGCTCTTTCTTCCTTTTATCTTTTTCCTGGTATGGGGTTGAAGCTTCTGTTTCTTACTCTAATCCCATTGATCAAAGTTGGTTAAAATTTAATTGTACCCTTGCAGCATGATTTAAGCACAGAGAAATAATATCGTCAAAAAAATGACTGCATGCTTTCATTTTATTACTGTTTAATTCTTTTTTTGTTGTTTAACAGGTGTGTCAGCATTACAACTTCACCTCACTTCCTAGTGCAAATACATACATTGATATCAGATAATTAATAATAAACTTTACCTATAGCACCAGATATAGATCACAATAGAAAGGTTCTTTCTAAACCTAACCAAACAACAGCTCACACTTGGCAAAGCAGAAACCTCCAGGTAAAAAAAAATTGACTAGTGATAATCTCATACTTCCTGTGTGAAAGGCATGTGTGACTAGTGTGTCAAACATACTCTCTGATACACAGCTATATACTTTTGTTGGCCTCTGTTTACACAGACATAATAGAGCAAAAGAAAAATGTAAATGTAGCTCTGTATTGTGTCCCCTTTCTTTCCAGAGGTCCTACAGTTCTGATATCAGATGCATGCAGTCTCTGTTTCTATGGCAATAACACCCAAACACAGCTTGGTTTAATTCAGCCATGTCCGTGCAGTCCCTGCCCCACAGCTGAACCCAGCATGCTCCAGAGAGAAAGACCAATGGCTGCCAATAGCAATCCAATGCCAGTCAGACAGATGTACGTTCCCTTATTAAAGCCCTGCCATCAGCTGATTATCTGTCGCTCACACCAGAGCAAGAGCAAGCTGGAACAAAGCAGTCACACGTGGCTTCTTCTTCCAGTAGTGCACATGAAATTGATCAAAGGGTCACTGTCATTTATGTTTTCCCTTGTTAAAAAAATCTCTCTGCTTCAGCCATTTTGTTCATCTCTACTGAAGCAGAAGCCCTTTCACTGTGCCACAGTGTAAAAGGTACACAGAAATCCAGACATTTATAGATTAGTGTTTGGTCACTAGTTCTTCTTTCTGCGACCACTTCCCTTTTAGGTGGAGTTGTAGCTCTGTCAGTGTAAGGTGACCCAGATGTAGCTTCATGTGTGTCATTTAGTTCATTTAGAGATTTTCCACCTATAGAATTGTGTAAGTCCCTCATCGTAATTATATCTCTTGTTTATATTAACCTAAAGTATAATTTAGTCTTCAGGAAAAATGTTTTCAGACTTAATAAATAACATTCAAAACTGCCTCCTCCTCCTCCTCCCCCTCCTCCTTCTCCCTGGAGAGGACCGAAGCTGAACTAGGGAGTCTGACAGATATTATGCTAATGATTCTCTATTGTAAGTAATGGTAATAGTTGTGTTGTAAATAACTTTTATGGGTGGACAAAATGCCTGCTCAAGAATAGAAAATACTTTTAGCATTAGTGAAGCAGATTTGCACAGAATCCCCCTATTAGCTAATCACGTTAAACATTGTAGGGATTTGTCAGTTGTATTTGAAAGCTTCTGCAGATTTTATTCCAATAACGAACAAATTAAGATGCACATGTAAAATGTATTGTACTGATAATGTAAATGTACTGATAAACTGGAGTGGTTAATATGTCTTTAAGGTGCATCACCACCTGCTACTCTAAAGGAAAAGGAGATGATTTAAGAGGATTATTTACATAATGTTATCATGGTTTAGTATGTGTGTATTTCCTTGAGGCTTGAATAAATGCCTGGCTTGAATGCCTGGTCATAAACTCTGATGGTCAAAGGTCGATTGCATATAATTATGACGATCCTTTATCTTAAAGGTCGGCTTCAATAAGTTTATACTATGTACTTTTGACCAGCATCTGGCAAAGGCACTTTGTGTATAGTAGATTCAATGTGTGTTGACTGAGAGTTTGTATGTGTGAACCCATGAATGGAAATAGTTATTTGTGGTGTTTTACTGTCTTTGGCAGAGTGAGTCAGGAAAGCAGTCTGGCCTCAGGGATAATAGTGGCGTGTCACATCTACACAGGAGAACGACAGTTCTCCACAAGAGGACCTTAAAAATGAATGGATGAGTTGATGCATGAATGTACAGTAGGTGCATCTTGATGCAGGCACACTGTTATAGAAATACTCAGTGGTTAGATGTGAAGAAAGCAATGTGAGCACATCTGCAACTATTTTCAACATCTGCACCACATCCCCAAAATATGACTGTGATTCAGAGAGTGTCCCAAACAGACCTACACCAGCAGCTCCGAGCTGAACAAGCAGGAAGTCCAGCTTACACTGCTGCTGCCTTCATTGCATCATCACATTGAAGTAAATTCATCATTTCATATTTCAGCTTGTTTTTGTTAACTCTCAGTCTCATTTTATTTCAACACTGATATAAGTCATCATAAACAAGCTGCTAAACAGCATGCATATTGCATCAGTGGAGCACAGGCTATTTCCTGGAGCATAAATTAATATGCTGGTGTGTGTTTAAAAATGAGATGATGTGAAACTTTCAAGTGGATATTAGTAAAAATGAGTAATATAAGAGAGTGATATAAGAGATGTGATGATGCCGACACAAAGTTTGTGTCTGAAGTGTTATATGGACTCCTATACTGGCCCTTTTTTCTGTTATGAGGGAGATAGACTTGAAGCCAAAGCTGATTAGATTTGGTCACCATATTTCGAGGCTGATTCCCCTACTATAAAAGACAAATATATATCAGCAGTCCCATTTAGTTTTAAATGAGAGTCCATGCCTGCTTTGGTAATTTTAGAAAATCAGATGTGGTCTGTCTGTGTTGATGTAGGACCTCAAGCTTCTCAAAACAGGAAATGCTGCCCTTGACAAGACACTGTTGTTCAGCAGAAAAGATGTTTAAATTTAACAGGGAGAGTGTTGGAACAGACTCAGGTCAAATTCCTTTGCCTTGAGCATGAAAGAGCTACTTCAGAAATGGACTTGTATGTGCTTTTCGTGTTTTGGTCTGTTTTGATTAACGAAATGGTAACCTGTATCCAACCCTGATCATATATTCTTTACCACACTAGTGCCTTGTTATGACTTTCCTGAGACAAGAGTTGAGCATCTGTGCTCAGTGTCTGCTACATATTAAAATGAAGCTATGATTTGTAGTCCAGATGTTCATGCATAATCAGACAAAAGACATTTTTAAATTTTGTTGGGTGTTTTTGGATTTCTGGTGAAAAGGAAACAGCTATTGCTGGATATTTTCTCACAGATAATCCTGCCTGACCTTAAACAGTAGTGTTTTTATGTCGAATCCAAAAGCAGTTAACAACACAAACTGACAGACATGGTGTCAGGGGGACCTGAACCACTGGGTGAAAGTCCACAGCATGTGGAACAGGTATAAACGACTCAATCTTGTCAAAAGGTAAAAGAGGGAGGGTTCAAGCTTTAAAAAGGCTGTCAATCAAAATGTACTTGTTGCGCTGGGACCTAACTTTTAAGTTCCAATTATAGCTCTACACTGTGGGTCTGTGTAAAGTGAGACAAATAAAAAACAGGAAGTCCAACCTTAGACATGAGGAAGAGAAATTAAATGTAGGTGTTTGTAAACCTTTCATTTGACTGATTATTCAAACAAACCTGTTTTTTCTATTGTAATTAAAATTCAGTGTAGCCCTAATGGCCTCTCAGATTCCTCTTGGCTATTCTACAGAAGTGAATTGTTTATGCTGCAGAGGCTGTGGCCACTAACTGGATGTGCAGTAGGCGTCTGGCCAAGCCATAGACCACAGAGACGGCCCTGCTGCAGACCTCCCTGTCCTGTCAGCTGACTCTGTTTCCCAGGGTCCCCCAATCCAAAAGGCCATCTGAGTCAATCTCTGCAAACACGCAAGGAGGAGAAGCTGGAAAAATGTTTAGATTTGTGTGGAGCGGCCAAACATCAACAGCTAAACATTAAGAAACAATCTGATTACAGTAATATTACAGCACATATAGGAGTTGAAATTTCAGCATATTCTTTAATTATTGGCCTCTCAGCAGAAGTTGACTCAGCTGTCAGTGCTGGAGTCGTTAAGCTTCAGGAAAGCCTCTCGTCATCTCGTCAAAGGCAAAGCTTCCTGACGTCTGACACCTTATGCTGCAAAAAAACCTCAGTTTTCAGAGGTTCTTTGATGTGAGAGAGTGTAGGAAGGAGGGGAGAGGGCATGAGCGCATTCCCCAAGGCTCGGCTAGTGATCAGCATGAGCCGGATGGAGCCGTTAAAACAAGATAGCTGACAGTTTTAATAGAGTTCAAACCGAGAGGAGCACTTTACTGTCCTTGTAATACTTTTCATTTTATGTGGAGCAAAGTTCAGTTATTTAATTGTTAGTTTCTGTTTTGAGTTGTAGTTATGAATACATTTTATTTGAGCTGTATTTCATTGTGTGCCAAAGTTTTAAATTTAATGTCTGTGGTGACACCTTAGTGCATCAGTGGTGATGTGTTTTTATGTTAGCATAGCATAGACTGAGTCACAGAGAGTCTGGAATGTGTAATTATTGTTGACATTTTTTCATAATAAACAAAAAAAATTCATTAACTTCCACCGATACCTGCCCCACCTTTCCCTTTAATAAAGTCCTCCTTCTTTAGACCCCTCTTCTGTCTCTTCTCACACACTGAGGTCTGCTGTGGCGAGGGGCCTATTCATGAGACAGTGAAGGGAAACACAAAGAGCTCCCCACACTGTGTAGAGGGCTGTGAGCTCAGCGCTGACCCCTGAAGGATGTGTGTGGGCTGCACCCAGACACAGTGGCCCCGCCGACTTTGGGCCCAGGCTCCTCCCTTACTCCTCTGAACTTGACCTTTTTACTCAAACTCCCAAAACAGCCCCAAACACACTGTCAATAGCAACTGGATGAGAGAAATGAGCGAATGAGTCTGAGTGGTTATTGACTGTTGCCAGATAAAAACCTCTGAAGAGTCTCTCCCATGTAAAATGCTGGCATGCAGCAAGGGAAGAATTAAGAAGCGAACAAACTAAGAGCTGAAATCAGTGTTAAAAGTCTTTGAGTTGAACAAGTTCTCTGCCATAAATTCAAGTACAACTTTCTGAATCTGTCTGGAAACCTTTTTATTGCTTATGGGTCTTCTTTATTCTTGACCAGTCTTTAATACTCATAAGTGTTTCCCTGCCAAGGAATGTGCAATGAGATTTAAAGGTATTTTTATTTTGCTGTAAATCCTAAGTCCCTCTTGTCTGTCTGTGCTTCCAGTGCTGGACGAGCTCCTCATGGAGCTCCACCGCTTCTTGCTCATCCTGGACAAGGAGGCCCTGAGCGGGAACGCCACAATACAGAAGGGCCTGCTTTCCGACCTCCTCCAATCTTACAGAACTTCAAATGGTGAGAGGAAAAACTATCACCACTAATCTAAATCTGTCAGTGCTAGGAGGAAATATAAATCTGAAACTGCCTGACCAAATTCTCTCTTCATTTAAGTGGATATTTCTGGGGAGATTGTATACATTTTTGTCACTAAACACAAACAAAGAGAGGAAAGTAATATGAATTATTTAAAACTCTCTGACAGCGACAGGTCTCTGCTATGGGGGATATTCTCTTCCATGAAGGCTGCTAAATGTCTATCCTAAATATAATTCCATCCAAATAAATCTTTGCAAGTGAAAGGTGCTTCTCTATCACTCCACCAGGCTCCATTAAAAACAGTCATTTTAATAAGGAGTTGCAGGTCTACCACTGTATGAGCACATTTGATTCTAAACTACCAAATGAAATCCACACAAAACATCTGTGTTATGTGATTTATTATTGTTCGTCAATGGAAACTTGTTGTTGTTAAAATAGTCCGTGGTCATATTGGTGCACAGCCTGCCAATACAACATGAACCTTTGCAACCCAGAGAAGCTCTGAATGTGGTGTGTGCAGTTTCACTTCATACATTGCTTCGCACAAAATGCTTCAGATAAAAAAACATCTTTTTTTTAAAAAAATGTTGTGTTACGGGACAGTTGTATTGGTTGAAGGTTAACCACAAATGTTTAGTTTTATTTAAAAGCTGTTTAGACTGACTGGCAGTCAGTGTGTCTTTATGCAAAGCACATTATGTAACATGTGGTCATTCTCTGTGTTTCCCACACTTGACTGAGCTTTCTGCAGTTTAGCCTTAAAAAAACCTATTAAGCAACCAGGTCTGGTATCATTTTCTTATTTTAAATTCTCAGTAACCACCATATAATAATGACACACTTATAAGCAGGTTGCATTATCCTCAAACATTGTCCTGACAGAATTGGGTATTGTTTACCTACATTATTGTTGTAAAAACAAAGTGCCTCTTGCTTCACCCTAAAGTGATGCAAGGTCTGATAAAGTGTGTTATAATACAGCTAAGGACAAGTTTGTTGTTCTCACTGGCTCTGACACAACATGAAACTGCTGGTGGTCTGAGGAGGCCATCTAACTTCTGTGTAAAGTAGGCCAGCACTGAGCCTCAGCCGGTATGATTATGACAATATAAAATATATTAATTATCCCTCTACCACTAATTTAGCCTTAGCTGTGTCGATAGCACATGCTTAATTTCTCAGATTCTTTTACATATTTCATCAGTTTATGAATTGAAATTCACTTCCCCTCTTGTCTGTCTTACACACACACACACACACAACTGCACCCTAACACACACAAGCAGTCATGCTTTTCCATGTTCAGGTCCCGGGCTCGTCTCTCCATACTTCCTCTTCTGGCTCCAAGCTGTATCATTTTTCCGAAGCTGCATTTATCCTCTGGGGATACTCACTTCCTTTTGAGCAGCAGTTTATAAATAGCGTTTCAACTTTGTTCCCCCGAAAATCTGTTTTCACTGTACAGGCAAAACATCATTTTATTCTGCCGCTGTTTGATTTCACCTCATGATATCTATTTCAAAGGAGAAGCCTTCTCCGGAGTATCACCCAAGGTTATATTTTGTTTGATTTCCTCTTGGGGTATAATCATAAGTCAGCAAAAATATTTAATTCAGTCAAACAGCCCTTCTTAAAACTGTGCTGCAGCTCTGGAACAAATTCCCATAACAGGTTGCAGTAACCAGCTGTAGCCCGCAGCCTCAGAGTTTATTGTTTAAGAACAGCCATTTATTCACTCTGTTTATGTGGCCATGTTATGGCATTGTGCTCACCAGCTTGTAATTATTACTCCAACATGTTAACAGTGGCCAAACACAACCCAGCAGTGGTGTATGTCATAGGGTTTCATCATCTCCACTTCTTTCCAGAATGATACTTTCACACACGTTCACACTGACCTGCAGACATTTATATCTGAGAACAGAAGGAGGTCAAGTTCAGCCCTGGTCATTTGAAAAGAGACGTTCACCTTCTATTGGGAATAGATTCCTGATCACTGTGGAAAAATTTCCCCTAAACATGCTAATAAGCAAACATCCTAGCCTTAATTCTACAAATGTTTACATTGGTGCTCTGCACTGTTATGTTGTTGTTACAATATACATTGTAAAAATCTTTAGTGTTTCTAATGGTGCATCAAGTCCATATCTTCAAAGAAAGATGTGACACAGTGCTCCATCTGTGCAGGCGAAAGGGGGTTCTTTGACTAATGTCTGATGAATGCTCACCACGGTGAGAGTGGGTGTCAATAATGGTCCCGTCTGTCCGTACAATGGGCTACTTGTTTGGGTGAAGTTCCCCTTTAATCCTGGACTCTTGACAAATATGATGAAAGTTTGTTTGGCTCTGTAAGATCAGGCATCAGATTTCCCGAGTGGGGTTCACACTCATTTCATGTTTAAAAATGTAAGTGACTTTTCTATTTAAGTGTTATCGTGGATGCACATCAGAGTAAAGCAACTTTGAGACTTACATCAGGAGCTACACTGGATAGGAAAGGCCGCACTACAGGCAGATTAAAGAGGAGGGACAAACCAATAGATGCATAAGTAATACCAAGTGTTTTAGCCATGAATGATCAGGTTTGATATATAAATAAATAGTGTTATGTTATATGAAAACTAAAGGGTCTTTGGCAAGTACGGTATATATTGTTCTGTATATGTGAACTGATTTTCTGTGGTGATTACCCACAGTGTGAAATGATCCGATGCGTGCTGCTGTCAACCTTTAACCAGCTTTGGGCCGTCTCTGTATGCAGGTGCTGATGAGGAGTACATCTACATGAACAAAGTGGTTGTTTCTGGGAAGGACAAAGATGACAACGGTGAGTTCTAAAAGGATCCTCCGTCTTTCTTCTGAAAAACACGATGAAAACTGCATTCTTGGCAAATGTTTTGACATACGGGACAGAGCCACACACATACACATAGTTAAAATGTTTGATGCTGATTCCAGCTACATGAATTCACATGTACCGTAGATGTGTCTTCAGCAATAAACAGACCGGTACCGGTAAGTGTAATTCTTATCTTCGTAAAGCATGTCTAAAAATAGGGCTTTTACTATTATTTTGAGTTTGGCCAAGTGGGACAAACAGTTATCTTATTACATATCACGCTCAATTTAAACAAAAGAGAACAGCAGACATGATAAGCTGCTGCAAACTGTGGGCCCCTCAGCTCCCCTCCTCACACCCACCATTTCCTGTCTGTTTCTTCATAGCTTCTCACCATCTGAGACTGACCTGTTTTGTTTGGACCTGTGATGAAGAATGTGGTTTCAGACTTAACACACATTTTCAGCAGCCATAGAAAAAGCCACAGGTTTCCTTCTGAAGAACTGATGGAACGTTGCGGTCTTCAAAGTGACTGTTGAGGTTTTGTTAATCAGTAAATGCTTGAACTTTCCCTTGTAGTTTTAACAGCATGAGAACCTTTAAGACTTTAACGTTTGTGACCTTTATTGTTATGTTAAGAGTCTTTCGTTCTCAGTTTGTGAGGATTGTTATTCTGTTTTTTTGCAGACCTACAGCAGAAAATGTAGCTGCGTAGATTTTGTGTCATTTATGACCTAACCATGTTGCATTTATTTTCATATAAGGGAGGTCACAGATGCACTGCGTTTATGTATTTTTCTGTGAAAACCATAAATCTCTCCAAAGCCTTTCCCTATTTTCTTGAACATGAACTGCGGTCCTGTGCGTTTTGCATATTAAGGTCATTTCTCCCATACAAACACTTCCCCATGATTTGGGTTATGCGGTTGCTGCTATTTTAACAAAGAAGTTTCTGTGCTCTCTGTGACTGTTACCAGGAAGCACCAGGAGACATCTGGACATCTGGAATTAGCAGTTGATTGAAACATTTGGACATGCATGGAGGATTAGTTATTTCATTTATTCCTAATTCATTCAAACGCTTGACATTCCCGACTTGCTGTTTTATGCTTGTATGTCCTAGATGACAGATCAGATGCCTTGCTCAACGGAAAAGCAGCTAAACATCTCCCCGTCCCACAGAAGAACCTCCCTGACCTGCCGCCACCAAGAACAGTAAGTGATTAGTGATCAGCTCCTTTTCCATCAGAGGGGATTAACATATAAAATGATTCGGCTTAACGCGCTGCAGCTTGTCACTGTGATGGGAATGGTAATAGTATAATTGACCCCAGTAGGATGGCTGAATTCAATAATGGGAAGGTTCAGTGGAAATCATGATTATACGACTGTACAAATTCCAGCTTTGAAGGTGATTGACAGGGTTTGTGTTACAGTATGGACATCACTATCACTGAGCACCTCAAGTGTTAAAAGTAAAGCACTATGAATTCCATTGGATTTTATTATTGCACTAAAACAACTGCTGTCTGCACTCATGCAAGCCAAAAACATTTCCCACAACCCTCAGAGTCACAAGCCTGAGCTGCAATGTATTCTCCCACAGAAACAGGTATTTAACAACTCAGGGGGGGCAGCAAACACTGGAGAAATGATTACACAAGAGTGTGTATGTGTGTGTGAGAAAGAGGGAGAGAGAGAGAGAGAGCTGCAGTGTGTTTTATGTTGACTGGGAAACTGTTGGCTCCTGATTTGGCACAGTGTGACTTCAGGAAAAGAATGAGAGATTTTGAAGATCCCGTCGGTGCTTTTGAACTTTACACACACATCCACAGTGGCCTCCGGTAATACAAACTACAGTAGCAGCTGTTGCTAATCAGAGCACATGCTCAGTGTCTGCATGTGTGAGGGCGTGCATGTGAAAGTAAATGTTATTTTTGTTTATTCTTAGAAGTTTTAAAAAGATTGTTTTTCACAGGTGCTGTATACTTTCCGCTAATTCTTCAGACGTGTCTGGCAAAGACATTTCTTCTTCCCTTTTCCTGTCTGTGTCCAGTTGTGGTATAACTGGTCCCGTTTTGGGAAGCCTGAGTAAACATGTCCACAGTGACCCACTCTTTGGAAACCCCTTCATCTGCCTGCGTGGCTTCCATCCATCTCCAGTGATGGCGTATTCAAGAGTTAACATGTGTTTCACTGTGAACACAGAGTCCCCCCTTATCATTGCAGTGAACAGCGCCCCCTTGCTGTTGATGTAGTGTCCCGGTATGGCCGTCCACTGGCCCGTTGTGATGTTGTAACAGTCCAATAGACAGCGCAAGAAGTCGTCACAGGGCCCGTTGCGCATCACATAAAGATTGTCCCTGTGGGCTACCATACAGTGCCCGTAGCTCTGAGGCCTGATCATCGTGGTGGCAAGTTTCCACTCATCTGTCACTGGGATGTACTCGTAAATATCTGTGGTGTCAGGTGGTTTCCAGAAGCAAATAAACATCCTGCGCCGTGCCACAGCACAAGCTGCAGATGCAACAGGTCTTGGTGCATGTTGAATAAATGTCCACTCTCGCTTTGTAGTGTTGTAACTCTCTGCTGTGGAAATGATCCGCTTTTGGAATTCTCCACCGATGGCATAGAGCCGGCCCTCATGTCCTAGCAGTGTGAAATCATATCTTGGCTGCTGTGGGCCTGGAAGAGTAGTCCAAACCCCCGTTTCAGGGTCGTAACAGAAGCTACTGTCTACTGTGTCCTTGCCATGACCATAAACTCCCCCCACAATGTACAACCGATTGTCCAGCACTGCCACACCAGCCATAGAGGTACTGCAAAGAGTTGGAAGGTCTGTCAGGTGCTTCCACTCTCCTTCCTTTTCATCAAGGTAGCAAACGATCCTAAAGGAGTCTTGCAACAGCTCCATTGAAGGAGAATGGGTGCCTATAGCGATGAAGGTAGTAGGAGACAGGGTTTGAGAATAGTGAAGCAGCTCCTCAGGGATTGTACTTTCCGCTGCCTCCTTAAGGTCCTCAAAGGCATCACAAAGAAACAGAGCTGCACTGTGAAATAGAGCATGCACCCCAAAGATGGAGGCTGCATGGTAAAGCAGGAGGCAGTTGTCTGAGTTTATAATGTCACAAAGATGTTGGACCAAACACGCAACCTGCAGAAAAGCAGCACACTCCACAGCTTCCACAAGCTCATCGGGGTCACTGATGATGGGAGTCTCTCCCCTGCAGACAGCAAGTGCAATGAGGAAACCCCTTGCATGCACTCCTTCTTTCAGGTGAACCTCGTCCTGCCGGCTTTCCTTCATCCCAGAGTGAAAGAGAGCACAGAAATAGTCGCTGTGCTTTGTGAGAAAAGAACGCTCTAGGTTGAACCAGCTCTCCTTCACCCTCACTCTCACCCAGCCCACCAGGTCCCCTCTGTCCTCTGGATCAGGAGTTGCATTCTCAGCATGAATATCCTGGTTGACTCCCAGGCCTTCAGGCACTTCCATGATCTTTTAAAGCAGGATCTCTATTCTTCCTACAAAAGGCTTTCCAGTGATAATTCACTGTGTGACCAGAGTGTAGATGAGACATTTTTCCCTCAGAACTGCACAGTAAATAAAGGTTTGTGTGAGTTCCATTGCGTCCTGTCTGCATGGTCTGAAAATAGAGTAGGGCTATAGATAGCAGCTGTGCCACTCGCAAGCGTCAGGCAGGAAACTGTTGACATGGACTCTAAGCGGTAATGTAGCTGCCTGCAACTGGTCATTATCAAGACCGCAATGTGATTGGCTAGTATAAGCGTTTTGCTGAATAATTCATGATTACCCCTTTAAATCCAGCAGTTATTTTAAATTTTGTACAAGTTTCATGCAAATAAACATGACAAACCAGAAATAATGGGCTTTCACAGTCTTCCCTGGCAGGCATAATATAGACATGTGCACAGTGAGTGTAATTTTTCATACTAAATACTGCTGACATCTGCTGCTTCTGTACACTCATGTTGTTTTTGGCTTAAGGATTTCTAAGCAAACACAACAAACAAAAAAAAGCCATAGAGACAGAAAAGTGCCTCCTGAATCTTGCTTTCAAAGCTGAGCTGTACTGATAATTTTTATCACTACCTTCTCTGCTCTAAGCTCCCAGCAGGCTTTTCAGATACACACACTGTGTGTGTGTTTTTTTTTTTTTTTTTTTTTTGCTGTGCCGGATTCTTGGCATGGGAACCAGGGATTTTCCATGTTCCTCTGACTCTTCGTTTTTTGGGCTCTTTTTCCCACTCTTTACTCAAATCCCCTCCACCACACCCGTGTCCCCCCCCACCCCCCCACTACTTGCTTTGTTATTTATGCTCTGACTCCTCGATTCATTCCTTCTAGTCGCTGTTTCTGTGGTGAGGCTGAGTGTGTGTGGGTATATGAGGTGGTTTAAAGTGACTAGAAAAGAGCTGGAGGGATTTTAAAGTCCTCTGGGAGAATAAAAACACACACCTGGCATGTCCCTCTCTTTCCTGTTCATCAGTCTTCCTCTCTATAGTGACCCACTATACCTTCGGCCTGAACTGCGAGCAGATTTAATTAAGAAAGAGAAAACGAGACAGAGATAAGGGTGGGCGTCTAAAAAAAAGGGAGGGAGGTTGCTTCTCTGGAATGCCTGGCTTTTTTGTTTTGTTTTAATTAATAACAGATGCCTTAACTTTTTCAGTATGGAGCAGTTTACACCAGTAGCACTGTTGCATGTCAGCATGTGTGTATTTTAAGGAGAATTTTTCTTAGGATGTCACTCTCTAGCAGCATCCGGTATTATAGTTTATCTAGTAGGTTTCTCATATAAATTATTATTTTTTATTATTTAAAAAAAATGCACTGAATCACTGAAACCCCATCAGTGGATGGCAAATTAGCTTGTGTCTACATAAGTGTAATGTCACACGATCACTCAATAACAACACTAAGATGGGGCTGGTGCATGGCAAAGAAGGCCAATAATACATTTACTACTTCATTTTCTTAGCTGCAAGCTAGGTTAGCTTAGCATTAGACCCGCAGTCCGAGCCATGGACTTTAAGTTCTGTGACTCTGTGACTGAGAGGTTCACAGAACTCACTGTTAAGAATAGGAACGTGTTGACTGTGGTTATGTAATTACTCTTACTGCCAGAAGGGGGAGCAAAGCAGTCAGTGCTGTAGCTTTAAATAATTAAATTCCAAAACATGTATAACTCTAATAAATCTTATATCTTATTCTGTGCTGGCATACCTTTAAGTATACCACTGTCCCTTAACCTGTCATTTTCCATATTTATGTGGTGATGTGAAGTTGTTATCATCTCGCCCAAAATGCCAGGATGTGAACACAGTACATAGACCCAAAACACATGACTAAAAGGAGAGACCTTTATCATGCCAGACATACCACTGATGTAACCCCTGTGATAAACAATGTTGCCAGTAAGCCACCTAAATGGAATGAATAACATTATTTACACAAGCTCTTTCTGTGTTTGCTCAACCTTGCATCATTTAGAGGAGAAGATCGTAAAACCAGATAATCACATTTGCTGATACATGCAATATGAAAAACCTTTAACAGCTCCATAATGTATAACTGATGTCTCACTCCTTAAACTACTGCGATTACATTTCTGTGGATCCTCCCTTCTCCTCACGTTCTGTCTTGCAGGCTAATCACACAAACAAGTCTCCGTCACTGCGGCTGTTTGTGGACTGTGTCATGACGCCACTTATTATGACAGCTCACTGCATCTGTTGTGTATTACTGGAAATGTGCTATATGATGGGAAAAGCTCCCAAACAGGGTGTTTACTGGGAGTTACTGCGTCTGCCTCTGACAGGCCACATCAGAAATAATGATTTTTATGCACAGACACACATGATTTGTTTTACATTTTTTGTTTGTGCTCTCAAGTTTTTTTACATAAGATTACAATTTCTTTGACTCCTTCACATGGCGTCAGAAGAATCCTGCCTCTGTCTCCGCATCTTTTTGCTTCATAGTTCAAGAACGTATACAATGATTTCATACATAGATACATAGCCTTCATTGGCAGCTGCGGAAGTTTTTTTTTTGGGGGGAGATGTGTATCTCCTATTTAACCTTGCCTACATACAGATTGCCTGATAGTTTTAGACTTGTGGTCACAGGTTGGAGAGATAAGATAACAGTTGAAACACATGATTTTCTCACAATTCCAAATAAAAAAAATCTCCTGACTTTTTCCAGAGAACATCTATGATGAAGTTTTCCCCAGAATTCTCCCCAGCAAATCACCAGATGACACCCTTGTTTACAGTAATCTTGCCCGAGAGCAAGCTTGCAACATTCATTTTACACAGCATCCACTACAGAACAGATACTGTACAGAACTTCCATCCTATGTTGGACCTTGCAGACAGTCAGACGTTACCACACAAGAGATGAGAGCCAGATGATTGATTTCAAGAAACTATGGGCTCCCACACACACACACATAAATACATCACCCTGTTCTATTTTCCATTAACACACACACTTCCCTAAAGGCAAGTGTGTTGCTCTGTAGTGCACAGGGTCAAATGAGGGTGGGCTACATGAGGAATCCCCTGCTTACTCCTGAAGTGACAGCTAGATTAACCACATGTTCGGCTCACAGGATTAACATGTTCCTTTTCTTTACAGGGCATTCATCCATACAAGTGTGGAGGCTATTATGACAATAAATTGACTTTTACTCTTACGTCTATAAATCCCTCTCCTCTATCTCCTCTGTCAGGGTGTGGTGGGTCGGGAGCCATTCCCCTTGCCTGTAACTCCTGCTC
Source organism: Parambassis ranga (assembly GCF_900634625.1). Taxonomy (NCBI): domain Eukaryota; kingdom Metazoa; phylum Chordata; class Actinopteri; family Ambassidae; genus Parambassis; species Parambassis ranga. The sequence continues at coordinate 9,609,669 of NC_041039.1, read as the reverse complement.
CAGCCTGTATCGATACTTCAGAGAGTTACTATGAGGAGGCTCAGCCCTATGAGGAAACTATCAATGGTAAGAACTGTGGATCAGTATCGAAGAAGGGAAACTGAAATAAACACTTTGATCTGCACCAGTTTATACTGAAACTGTTTGACTGGTTGACATGGATTTTCCCTCATGAAATCTGGAGCTGTTTTCTTTTCTAAAGACATCTTCTGCCTTCAAACGTTGTCTTCTTTGTTCCTCTTCTACCTGTTCCCTGTGAGGATGTGTAGATCTGGACTGTTTTGGCCTCCTCTCTGAGCCCTGGATGCGAATGCACAGCTCTGACAGTGTGGTCTATGCTGTTATCAACAGGGGTAGCTAGGACTTGTGTGTTTATATGTTGCATGTCAGCAGGAAACCAGCATGTCCTCAAAGCAGTCATTGCTCAGCATGAGAGTCGTACATTTAAAGCAACAATCAGCCTCAGCTTATCAATTTCCTGAATGTTTTTTTTTTTAATTTTTTCATAACTTTGCTCTCATCCATCAATATTGAAAATGTGTGTATTTGCTTTATTGCATGAGTGTTCAATGGTCTTCCATTTCATAAAGGTCACAATATGAGACACTAACCTCATCTGCTTCTTCACACCCATACTGTTGATTTATTCATCTTTCTTGATCTCCGGTCAGTTTTGTAACATCATCCCTTATTTTTGTTTCTCAGATGACGGAGAAGCTGTGAGCAGTTCGTACGAGTCCTACGATGAGGAGGAGGTGACCAGAGGGAAGTCAGCACAGCACCAGTGGCCATCGGCAGAGGCGTCCATTGAGCTGATGAAGGACGCTCGTATATGTGCCTTCCTGTGGAGGAAAAAGTGGCTCGGTCAGTGGGCCAAGCAGTTGTGTGTCATCAAAGACCATCGCCTCCTGGTGGGTAATAAGACACAGCTTTGTGAGGTCACCATATATAGTAACAGGTTTAGAGAACAGGTGTGTAGAACAGATAAAACTGAACTAAGTACAGACACATGAAGACTGGGAGGAAGAGAAACCATATTAATGTCAATAGAGGTTGAAACGATCAGGAAGAAATTCGAAAGTAAAACCACACACACCAGAAAATACAAGTACCAAAACAAAGTTCTAATTTTAATGTCTTATGCTTACACCTCTGGCCGTACATAACATCCGGCCTCTGCATTTTTCAGTGCTATAAGAGCTCTAAGGAGCAGACGCCTCTGCTGGATGTGAGTCTGCTGGGCTGCACTGTCGTCTACAAAGAGAAGCAGATGAAGAGAAAAGAGCACAAATTGAAGATTGTTCCAGTCGGCGGGGAAGCCATCGTGCTGGGCCTACAGAGCAAAGAGCAGACGGAGCAGTGGCTGAGGGTGTGTTAAACTGCGTTTTCACGAATCCTTTAATTTTGATAGGAATTTTTAATAATAAAAAAAACTGATACATTTCCCCTTCATTAGGTCATTCAAGATATCAGCCCCAAGCCAGCTGAAAACTGTGACCCCCAAAATTCAGACTCTCCAAGGCTTATTTGCACTAAGGTAAGCCTTCACACTTTTCCTCTGAGGTGATCCTTGCCCTTAAAATAATTTAAAAGTAGATTTGGTCACACAGGGGGAGCTGAGCGAGAGACACTCAGTGGCATCAGAGAGCGGCAGCAGCACAGACAGCCATGCTGAAACTCCAGAGAACAAAGACGGTGAGTCGCATCAGGCTTCTCCTCACTCAGGCTGGTCCAACTCAGATTTGTAGCATTTATGACAGGATTCTGTCTCCTTTATCTTTTCCACAGTGAAGAAAAAATACTGTGCAGGCTTGAAATTCAGCAACCTCATGAACATCGGCAAGAAAAAACCCTTGTCACTAGAGAGTCCAGAGAAATGTGTCGACACCTCAGGTACTGGCTCTACTGAAGGCCTATAATCTAACATGAGAACACTGTTTCTCTGCCTCCTCAAGCATTAATCAGAAGGTGGTATTTTTGTCCTCCATCCTCTGCCAGGCTACCTAAACGTGCTAGTGAACAGTCAGTGGCGAACCTGCTGGTGTCTTTTAAAGAACGGACAACTGTGGTTTTACCAAGATAAGGGCAAAAACAAAGTAAGCCAGCCAGCTGTGACCCTGGAAGGCTGCAGTGTTCTGCCCGACCCGAGCCCGGAGCACCTGTACTCCTTTAGGATTGACATGGACGGCACACAGATGGCAACGCTGGAAGTAGATAACAAGAGTTTTCTGTACTTAATGTCTGTCTTAAAAGGTTTTCTACTCCTCATCAAATGTGACTCTAACTCTAAGCTAAGCTATAAAATGAGTGCTGTTGTAAATAGCTGTAAATAGACCCTCATATCTGTTATGTGTGCTGCAGGCTTCCTGTTCATGCTGTATGTTAAGCAGCTCAGTGAGGGACACTCAGTGTTCAAACTGTTCAGAGAAATAAGCAGAAGCCTGAAAGGAAATTATGTCCGGGACAAAAAACACCTTATACTGTATCAGCGGTTCTCAAAATGAGGAAAGATGTAGGGCTACTTGTTGAAATCCTCAACACAAACATGTTCTCTTTGTGCTGACATCAGCCTCTAATATATGTATGCACACAAGGGTGGTCTGTGGGACTGTGTGCATATGAGTGTATAAAGGGTGTGGAAGCACTGGGATTTTGGTGGACTTAATGCTACACCCTTTTTCATTAGGCTTCCAGTACCACCCAGCTGCAGTGCATATTTGGTCATAGGCAATGGAATTTAATATTTAGTCTTGAGGGTTTCTTATGACAATAATATGTTTTTTTTTCACTTGTAATATGAGGTTTGAAAATCAAACGCATGGTTTTACTGATCATCTGCCTCCCCAGGCCAAGACATCAGCAGAAATGGGTCACTGGCTGGGACTCCTGCTTTCACAAACAGGGTCCAAAACTGACCCAGAGGAGCTGACGTATGACTACGTCCACTCTGAGAGGATCTCCAGCATTGTAAATGCTGCAAAGACTTCCTTATAGTGAGTTACATATTTCTGTTCACCTTCTAGCATGCTGTTCTTTATGATGCACAATGTTTAAGACTCTGTGTCTCTAGCTTGATGCAGAGGAGGTACTCGGAGCCAAACACCTATATAGACACCCTGCCTTCCATTCCTCACAACTCTGATGAACTGTACGACGATGTGGCTTCTTTAGCGGACCCAGAAGTAAGTATCTCATGGCATCATCCCTGCCCTACAACTTTCAATTTTACACTTTTCATCTCCTAACTTCCTTCCCCCATATCATCCAGGAAGTTGAAGAGAGCAGCCTGCCAAAGTGTGAAGAGAGCAATCTCCAGGAACATAAGGAAACAAGCTCACAAGACGCCAGGGATCCAGCAAGTGCAGAGCTGGACATTGAAAACAGGATTTACTTGGACCTGATCCCTGTGCGCTCTTTCCTCCATACATCCAGTGGGGTGAAAACGTCCCCAGTCAAAGAAACTACTAAACATTCCCAGGTCCCAGCTGAGGACCAGAAGGACCCCTCTTCTCAAGAGGTTGACAATAGTGATTTACATAGGTTTCATATTTCTGTTACATTTATTTTTTAATTAATCATGTAATAATTGCAGGTTACTTTAACTGAGCCACAAGCAACACCTGCATTAAATGGGATAACTGCACTCTCAGAACCAGAACGCTCCCCAACTCCACCACAGCCACAAACTGATCCAGTCAAGACTTCACCGCAAAGCCAAGAGACCCCTAAAAGGACAAGCGTGGGAATCCCACAGGTCTTCAACTCTTCTGCGGGACAGATCCCCAAGAGCCTAACCGCTCCCACTGCAGCTTTGCACCCTCAGAGCCCACAGCCTGCACGGCCAAAGGCATATTCAATAGGTCAGGACAAACATCACTATACTTTCTTATAGTGTATCTGTGTTGTTTAGTCTTACATTACCATGGCTCCCTCTAGTGGAAAATTACTTTCCCTGCAGGCAAACTTTGTGTCTTTCAGGCAAACGTAAAAACAGTGCAGTAAAATTGAACACTTAATTCCTAGGTTGTCCAGGTGCAGTTGAAGTGAAACTGGGCAAGAATCGCACTGAGGCAGACATGCGGCGCTACATTGATGAGCGTGACCGCCTGGAGAAAGAGAGGGACGAGGTCAGGAGCAGCCTGGCAAACCTAAAGAAGGAGAGGAGGGAGGCCAAAGAGGAGCTCAGCACCTGCCAAGGTATACATGTGTTCCCTGTGGCACACATCTGCATCGTTCACACTGAAGAGTGAGGCTGACAGCTGTCTGTCATCCTCAGAACCCAAGCAGCAGGCCTCATTAGAGGCCTGTCTAAAACAGAAGGAGGAGGCCTGTCGAGAAGCAGAGCGCCGCAGGGTGGAGGTGGAGTTGCGGTTGGTTGAAGTGAAAGAAAGTCTCAAGAAAGTGGAGTCAGGGCCTTTCACACTGGGAACCACACTGGACAGCAGCCTCCAAGAAACACCTGCAGTGAGTGTACTGCCTTTGTTGCTATCATGTTTAAAATATGGAAAGTAATGTAAGCACTTCTCTCCTCAGCCTAAAACAGCAACCTTGCCAGCTCCTCAGACATCATCATCTTCCCAAATCACAAATAACAATGCCGGTGCAGATCCAGCTTCTCCTGTCAACTCTGCATCTGCTCTAAAAAACAGACCCACCTCCATTATGGCCACAAAAGGCAACGTCTTGCAGAAAGCAAAGGTGAGACTATATGAGGCTATATTTCTATAGACTGAGAACAATGATGACAGATGACAGCATATCAGAGTGTGTGTTCCTTTCTGCATTTACAGGAATGGGAGAAGAAGTCCACCACCTAGAAGAAAACCTCATTTGACCTCTAGAACTGATATTCAACACATTCTTGCCAAACTTAAGTTAAATCTACATCCTCCCTTCTCTGGACCATCCATGCTGAACAGATAAATGGCCAATCAGAAAGAGGTGCAATCTGTCTTCTGGCATACCACTGGATAATCTTAAATTCAATGACTTTCAAAATAGCTTTTTTTTTTTTTGCAAAGGGAGGAATCTAATGCAGGAGCATTTGGGCCAGTGTAACAAACAGGATGTTTAATATTTCAATCAGCCAAGTATTTCAAACCTCAGACAGAACACCTTCCCCTGACTAAATCATGTACACCCTAGATTGTAGCTTGGTTCATATATGCTGGTAGCCAAGATGTAAATATATTTACACCATTATTCAGCCATCTGGCTTATATTGCTAGCTAAAAATGCACTTTTTATTCAAATAAAAATGTACTGACAAAAATACTGGTTTGATTTTTGTCAATGAGAATGTCCCTCTTAACTTTACTGATGCCAGTGTGGTTTTTGAAAGAAGACAAAAAGTCCACTGTATCATGAATGCTGGAAACCTGCAGCATTTACAGGGTGATAATGCTAACTTTTCATTGAAAATATAACATTTATAAAGGAGGTTCTTTTCACAGGTTCTGAACATGTTTCTTTGGCTATTGATTTATATATACACTGTTAAAAATGTCAGTATATAATATTTAACTAATAATGAAGTACATATGTACATATATTTATTCCATTTTGCTCCAAAAAAATCCACATTGGCAGGCAAGGGTGTAAAAAATGTGCATCTATAATAAAAATATAGCATTTTTTCTTTTGGATAAAAGAGGCAAGTGATTACACTTTAAAAAATAAAAACATGACACAGATATACACTATAATATAAAAGGTTACATCCTTGAATAGCCAAGAACAAACATGGACACAGCAGTTGACACTGAAAGTAACTTAAAACACTGGAACAGTAATATTATCTTTCCCTTTACTCAATTGTGTACCCACAAACGTCCTTAAGTTTTCACAGGTTATGTTGCGTTCTGGTGGTATGTGGCGTCAGGCTGCGTGTCTCCGGCGGTGTAGTTTGTAGTGATGCAGGAGCTCCTGGTGGCTCTTTCTCTGTCTGCTCTTTTTCCTCAGAGCAGCAGGTTTGGGATGATCTCCTCTGGATGAAGACCTGCTGCTTTCTACAAACAAACAAACCACAAAATAAGTTGTGACTTCTTCAATTGCACTGCTTTGGACTGGGCCACAAACCTCTGACTGCTTATGACTGAGAGGTAAACAGTTCAAAAAAGAGGAAAGAATAAAGGAATAGAGAGCAATGACTGCCATTACTGCCACTAACTTGTTTCACAGTGTGGTCCTTCATAGCCTTGGCACTGACAACGGAAGATCCCTCCTGTCAGAATGCAGATCCCGTCATTCATGCATGGGTTGGGCTTGCACAGATTTACCGGCTTCTTCACCTCTGATGGAAAAATTACCAAAATGATAACATACACAAACTCTTTAAAGGTTTAGTGAGTGTTTGTCTAAATTGTACCTGCGCACAGCATTTGCACCAGTACATCCTCAAAGTACTTGAGGTCGTCGTAAGATGGTACTGAGATCATGCGCTCTTCTGAACCAGCAATCTGCACCAGCCTCTCTCTCTGGACATCTCCAATACCAATCACAAAAACTGCAACTCCGTTGTCTCTAATCTTCTGAGCTGGCACGACAGCATCGTCCCCACCCGAGCCATCAGTCACCACCACCACAGCTTTGTTGACTCCAGGTCGTGCACCTTTGGCTACAGTCAGGACACTAGAGTGGATGTGGAGCAAAGCTGCTCCCGTCGAAGCCACTCCACCCATGTAGCTGGCTTCACCTACCGCTTTGAGGATGGCAGAGCCGGTCTCATGGGTGTCCAGGTTGAAGACGGTGGTGGATCTCCGGCTGTAGGTCACGAGGGCCACTTGAGCCACGTCGCGGTTGATGTCAAACTGGACGGTGATGCTGCGCACAAAGTCCAGCAATGTGCCGAAGTTATCGCGGCCAACACCTCCTGATGCGTCCAAGGCAAACACCAGGTCAACTGCTTGACCCAGACAACCTGAAGACCAAAGCAGAAAAATTATTTTAAAAAAAAGTGTAGCTTTGATGGCAGCGAGAAAGAAAATGTATGCTACTTGTTCATTACACCTCAAATACACATATGGCACAACCTCTGATTACTTACCTTGTGTGTCCACACTGCAGATTTTGGCCTTGAGCTCAGGGATCTTGGCAGAGAGCCTATCGGATGACGTGTAGGTGAGAGTTCTCTGTGGATTCCCTGTGATATTATTCAGCTGCCCCTTTAAGCTGTCTGGCCCCACCCCTATCAGGAAGATCTCTCTGTCTCTTGCGTATTTAGAAGGCTCCACCACATCATCGACAGCAGGGGTGGCAGTGAGCATCACCACAACACGGGGCAGGTCATCCGTGACATCTGCAAAGACCGGGGAGCTTACAAAGCCGTTACGTGTCACATAGCGAAGTGCTCGACCTGTGTAGGTCTCGCCTCCAATTGGCTTAAGTGCATCCACAGCTTTGAGAAGACCCCTCAGGTCCCCTTTGAACTTGCCAACCTGGGCTTCGACTTGAGCCTCTCTGCCAAACACAGCAAGGCCGACTTTACTGGGGCTGTCCGACCCAATGACGGTCTGAAGGAAGTGCTTTAAGAAGGACTTGAGGCGGAGGAAGCCTTCCAGGGTGAGTGTGGCAGATCCTTCCAGGAGGAAGAGCAGGTCTACAGAGCAGTCCAGGGATAATGCAGGAGCTGAGGAGGGACAGATAGTTAGCTTGTTCTCATGAACATTTGTAAAATAAGATAGAGACAGTGTACTGACCACAGTGAGGATCTCCTCCATAGCCAGGTGGACAAAGGCAGCGATACCCCTCTGGACCTTCTGATACACACGTTCCACCATTTAGGCAGGGCTGAGAATCACAGGGTTCTACAATAAAGAAGAAGAACAGGAAGTGAGAGAACACAAACAAAAAGGAAGCAGGGACCCATCAGAAAGGATAAAGCTGTTACCTGGACAGATAGTCCTGTGGCAGACTGTCAGGTGTCTCTTGTAAACCTTGTTGTATCTGCAAAACATACACAAAATTATCCCAGTGCACTGCTTTGATATAGGATTTATGTTACCATTATTCACATTTATGTGTACAGCCTTAAATAACATACATATAGCAGCAGTCACATTACTGCTTTTTATGCTATGCCTCAAACAATAAATGTCAATGTGATCGTCTAAAAAACTGAGCTCACACACCCTCACACTGATCCCAATACATGAGAGTTTCACTGCTTTTTTGTGGCCCACTGAGGAATGAGAGAAAAGCGTTGCCTTGTCAGTTCCAAAGCTAATTCTATAGTATGCTGTATAATAGAAAGAATGTGATATTTGTGTAATCATGCTGGGGATTAAAAACATAAAAAAGAGCAGTTCCTTACATGGCCACATGAGGTTGGCTCCAAAAGTGAGTCAATCCCTATGTTAAAATGTCCAGTAGAATCATTACTTAAAAATAATGAGGAATAAAACATATTTATGCAGAGTATTTGTGTCTGTATCCAGGGACACTTGCCTGTAGTAGGGACACAGAGATGTGTATGGGAAATACCCCTTGGAGCCTTTCCAACACATGAAATTCCCCTGTAGCTCCTTCACCGTCTCCAATGTCTTCCTCTCGCAGGGAAATGATTCCACCTGACAGCCTGGAGGTGACAAAGAGAGGGACACAGAGGGCAGTGGAAGAGATGTGCAATCATGTCAAGATTGTCATGAGTAACTCAAGTCTGAATTTCGTTCAACCTGTTGGCGCTGCACTGCAGACAGAGAAGGTGGTCAGCGTGGTGTACAGGCCATTGACAGCATCATAGAAATGCTCAGCGAAGAAGACATGGCTCTCCATTGGCTCACTGGCGAGGACATGTAGTTCTTCCCACCTGCAAAGCAAATCATGTTTGAGGGTAACAAGCTACTTAACATTATTGGCTATGATTATTTTCCAACATACTTGGGATAACGCAAGCCCACAGCAAACAAGACCACGCCTGTCTCTTTGAGCTGTGTGGCTGCCTGTACCACGCTGCCCTGAGACCTCCCATCCGACAGCAGAATGGCGATGCGGGCAACACCGAAGGAGTTGCGGCCTCCTGGAAAACCCTTCCTAAGGACGTATTTTAAAGCCAGGCCTGTCTGAGTGCTGCCTCCCCTGTGAATAACATTATTGTTAGAAAAACACTAAAAGAGAGCGACTAGAGAACACATACTGTACAACAGAAGTCTGTAGAATGCCAAAGTCAAATAAAGATTATTTCTGGTCAAATCTCTCATTTAGTTTTTGGACTCAAAGTTGGATAAGTTTCATCACCCCAGGGCCTATGAAAGCCATTTAAATCATTTTTCCACATGAATGTCAGTCAGAGCAGGAGTCACTTTCAGGCTAGAACGTGAGAAAAAAGGTTTTTAGGCTCCTGAAACAAAAGCTAAGAAGTCGTGTTTAGGTGCCATCCTATCATGTTTCCCATTCTGGATATATTTTTCAGACATGAAAACAATGCTGGATCTTCTTAGAGCACTGAAACAAGATAGAAAAAAGGTCTTCAGGCATTATTTAACCACCTTAGCTCCCATTCATCATGGTGAAATGTATGTGCTTCTTTGAACTATAGATACACTTCTCTTCTCTCTGCAATGTCAGAAGCCACTTCACAATAGTAACTGCCAACAACACACACACACACACATTTGGTCAAATTACCTTCTTTTTTTCCCCCTTTTCCTCAGCTAATGCTCTTATCCAACATCCACTGACCATTCCTCTAATCTGAAATTAATTTGTTTTCCTTTCCAGGGAGCTTTTGGTGTTACTAAGCTTTTGCGCGTGCATGAGTGTGTGTTTGTGTGTTTGCTTCCGCCAACCACACAAGTTATATTCATATTTTGATCTGCATTAATACTTCATCAAAAACATCACATAACACACCTGAATGAAATCTTCTTTATGCGCTTCTTCAGCTCTTGTTTGGTGGAATATGAATCTAGGGCAATCTCTAGTCGAGGCGTGGAGCCAAACTGAATCAGCCCGACTCGCACCTGTGTGATTAAAAACAATGCTGATTGACAACAGGAAAAAAAGGAGAAGGAAAGGACGGATGTGAAAGAAAACCAACCTTGTCTAGTCTAATGTCTAGTGCTTGACAGAGTTTGATAGCATAGTGTTTAGACCTCTCAAAGCCGCCCTTCCCCACGCTGTAAGAACCATCCATGAGAAAGAGGATATCCATGGCTGCTGAGCACTGCATCACTTCCCATGAAAACACACACAGACACACACACACACAATAAGCACTTTTACCACATTCATTATCTGCACTGCACTGCTGAATTAAATCAGCATTGAATGGATTATCCTGGCTGGTTATCAAATGGACTGTTGCAAATGAAAATAATACTTTTGACATAATAGGAGGAAATAAGCTCAGCATGCCAGAGCTCAATGTTCTTTTTCCCAGGAATACACACATTAAACCACAAGCTCTCCTGCTCATGTTTGCACTCGCTGCTGGCATAAATAATTAGTGGTGCTGCCGTCATGTCAGAATGTGCAGCTGATTGTGAAGACGGCCATTATAGGCAAGCAGAGTGTGCCGCCTGTCTGTCTGTCCTTGGAAAAGTCACCTACTCACTTTGCGCCACCCACCACCTCAAAGTCACTCTAACTTACAATTTATTCTATTTGCTATAAAATTTAAGCCTCATGTTTATGGTGCAGCTGTTGAGCGACTGCTAATGTCTAATTACTGGCATGCAGGTTTACAACAGGGCCAGTATACATCAGCACCGTCTGTCACATGCTGTGGTATTTGTGTTGCTTTCATAGTTTGGTAACTCTTTATGGCATCAGCTCCTGAACACACAAAAAGAACTCACTGTCTCCTGCGGAGTTGATCTTTACGATATTCTCATGGCTGGTGTGGATCTCCTGCACAGAGGTGCTGTGCTGAGCTAAGAGGGACAAAGAAACAAAGAGAAATAAAGAAGCAAAATGTTTACACCTCTATTTTTAGAAACCGTGTGCACATGCACAAACACACTCTGTAGCACAAAGCTTCAAGGTAACTGCATTCCATCATTAAAGCCTTTGTAAAAGCAAAATAAAAATACAGTTTAAATTGGAAGCCCTCACTGAAGCCGGTGCAGCCCCTCACTTGACCCCTTCTTCAATGGATAATTGAGTTTCCAAAGCTAATGTGAGTGGACAAGTGGAGAAAACCATTCTTTTTCTCCATTCACTGAAAGGGCGTTCTTCTATTCAGGCACATGTTACAGTGAAGAGGGAGGGTCGTGATTTCCTGTGAACATGCCTTGTTGCCCCTGGTAACCCCAGCAAATCACAGAGGAGCACAGAGAGCAACTACACACTATACAACACAGGCTCTGAAAGAAAGTTTGTTCTCATCAGCCCGCTTTGTGCCTGCTGATCAGGTGAGAGAGACGACAGCAAGTCAAAAGAGCAAAACACCAAAAAAAAAAGGCATCAAACAGTTCAAAAGATAGAAGTATATGTTCAAAAGAAACAATGGCATGTCAGAATTGCTTACTCTGACATTTCACAGTGAGAGGTGGGGAGAAAATAAAAATCTTCTCCAGACATTTCACAGACAAGTAGAGCCACTCCTGTTTTAACTGACTTCCAGAAAGTCTTAAATCATCCATTCATAAAAGGAAAGGAGGCCAGGAAACATTAAAGTGTAAAAGGCACTAATTATTAAAGAAAAGTACCACCTGCAAACCAGAAGCTTGCTCCCTGACCTCTGCACAGTCCTGATCCTTTCATCCACCCCTAAGTCCAACATCATACCAGCCCTGAAGCCTTACTGACAGTGAAGGTTTTAGGGTCTTGGCAGGGAGCTTTCTGATGGTCACTGGGCCTCCAGTGCTCTGAACAAAAAGTCTCTCTGTTCAACCAAATAACTGTGTAGCTATCTTTAATGTCTGTGAAAGAAATCACGGCAGAAAAATCAGGAGCAAGATAATGAGCATAAATGCTCCTGTTGAGGAGTTGATGTCAAATTGGCATTCATCCCATCGAAGTCTGGGAGATATATTCCCTTGAAATCAGTGATAAAAACCAGTGTGGAATTTATTTTGACAGGCTGGATTACACCGCTATCCAGCACTGCAACATGTTATCTGTGTTGTCAGCACAGGATGAAAAGTGGGGGGCGAAACAGTCTGGTTTTCTCAAGTTCAAAGTCTTAAAATGGCCAAGTAATAAATACTTAAGACAGTGCTAAAGCTGTCATTTCTGAAAACAACTCAAAGATTCTATTGCCCTTCAACTCCTGCCTCTTCCCCTCTGGCGAATGCCGATACTCCCAGGTCTGACAGAACAATTGACGATACGCTACAAAAGTGATGCGAAATTCCCCTGGAAACAAACAGCACTTTAAGCACAGCAGGCAGGAAATCACATTGAAGAGAAGATGATGGGAATTCTTCAGCAGTGGACACTTGACAGGTTAAAGTGGTTAAATATCTTATAAAGTAAAGCAGCACTGGTGAAACTTTTAAACCCATCAATATCAAGTAATTCTACTACATTCTCAGATTTACCAAACATCTGTAATAAAGTGGGAGGATTAAAAACATTCCAAAATAGTACTTAAAGTACAGTCTGTGCTCGGAAGGCTCTGAATACCAGAGAAGCATAGAAGGCAAAAAAATGATTAAAAAAAAAAAGAAAAAAAAAAAAAAAATCAACCGACCTTGGAGAAGCAGCAAAGTTAAGAGGAGGGAGAGACTGATATCAGGGTGCATGTTGGGACACCTGGAATGAAAAACACAAAGGAACACACAGCATGAAAACATAACAAAAAGCACTACAATACACAGGAGAGGTGGGAAAGATGATAACAAAAAAGTAAATCTTAACATTAAGAGAACATACGATGAAACTTTTCATATAAAACGTGTGGGTGTCTGCATCCACAAAAACAATTTAAAACTCTACCATGCACAGAAAAATATACATACACACAACTTAATCCAGAAATGTGTGGGACTGACTGACCAATCGAAATATGATATCCTTGTTGGAAATCATGGATGCCACCTCATTTGAGCTGAAGAGGAAAGGGGCTGTTGGCCCTTTTATTAGCACAAAAAAGTATTTTCTTTCAAATGTTGGAAAACACCTTCATGGATACTTATAATAAGCAGCAAAAGTCAACTGTAACACACCCATTATAATCTGCACAAATATATTATGATTCATTGGAGTCCATAGTCAACACAGTTGCACAGAGAAATCTGCTGTTAGTTGCATGGCAACCATAATCTGACCGGTCTGGCTATCCCAACTGTCATCTGTCTGTCTGTATATGGTGGCCTATGATGAGTACACATTGAAGTCTTGCCAATAAAAGTCTGATTAACACTGCCTGCAACACTTGGCCAAAATATCCTGAAGTGCACTGTTTGTGCATTGAGGTAGGCAAAGAGTAGCTGGAGAAACCCCTGCATAGGTAGAGGTGTGTGTACCCCTGAGACAGAGATAGGATTGTGTGCAGGATGGAGCCTGACATGCAGTGGCTGCCTTAGGAGAGGCCGTGGTCTGATAAACATCACCACAGGCTATTGATGCTCTATTTGTGCACTCGTTGACAAGAGATTTCATCGCAGAGCTCAGAGCATCCGTGCTTATAGAGAGAATCAGCCAAGCATGTCAGCATATAAAACACGCACACACACAACCATATGATGTGCACAGTCGCAAAATTGGCTGCCTCTTCACAGGCATTCTTTTGGACTCTTTCCTCAGTCTGTCTCCTACAATTTGTCTGCCATTAAACTACTTTTTCTAGATGCTCCCCGGTAAATACTCAAACCTGTCACCCATGTCCAATCACTGAGGGAAAGAGAATGCTCAGAGCTCTTATTACCAATCAAGATAAATATATCCAATAAAAGGAGGGCCTAACACATGGCGTGCCTTCTGTTTGGAATTGGATCTTAGGTTAGAAAGTGCCTGCACACATCTGCAGTCTATAATTACAAAGGTCTTCTAGTTTTTAGACCAACTTCATAGGAAAAACATCCAGACATCTCTAACCTGTACTTGGAGTGAGTGTGTCGCTTGGAGGAGCCTCCTGACAGTTTCAATTATTCCAGTGAGTCACCTGAAACAACCACTTGTGGAAACTGTATCAAGTGTGCCAACTATCAGATTAAAAGCCACCACTGACTATAAATTCAAATTGAAGGACTTTTTTAACAGACAGAAAGTTTTCAGAAGCAATGACTCCTATAAAATCTGACTTATTGCTTGCTCAATAATGTGCTACAACATAAAGTTAAAGGGGATAACTTCACTGGGGCAGACCTTGCTGAGCACATTTTTTGCAGCTTACTTCTAGTCTGTTAACATCTGGTGACTCTTAAACTTCAGTACAAGAGGTTGTGACCCTGACATGCAACAAAAGCCTTTACTCAAATTGGCGTCCGTCGGCCCACTAAGTACATGGAATTCAGTGTTAATGCCGGTATGCCATTTTGTTTGCAATGTAGATCAAAAGCCTACTCAATCAATCTAACATGCACTAAATACGTGGGCAACATACACGGGATTTTTTCTTATTGTGCACCACACTAGCTCAATTTACAGGCAAAACAAGCGTCACTACAGAAACTACAATTTACCAAAACTCTAGCTCCGACGCAGATGAACTGGCTGCTGCGTAAAACACCGCTACACGCACGGCAGATTTCGCCCTCTAATCGATATTTATATTCTTACCCAGCAGTGTTCGATGTCCTTCTTAGGAAAAGCAGTCCCCTCTTCTCCGCGTCTCCTCGCCACTTCAGTCTCTGTGTGCAGCTTCGGCGCAGCCAGAGCGCACTGACCCCACCTACTCGTCTTGCCCACCTGTGATGTACCTGCACCGGTGGGGTCTAATTTGTCTCTCTCTCATCTCAAATAGGTCAACCATAAAGAAAGGGAGTGGCCTCGGAGACACCGTTTCCCAGGATTCCTAATCTCAAACGCTAATCCACGCCACAGAGCACACGTGCCAACTGAACTAAACACTTTTGTCTTTGCGCACAGATTTGTTTTATATAAAACTGAAACATGTTAAACATATAGCATACACTTTGATAAACAGGTTTTGTTGCTGACATTTCTTTCTTCTTAACATAACATTTTAAGTGCCAAGTTGTTTTTTTCCCTCCAGAATATGGAGACATCTGTGGACCACAGATTAAAATAACATAAAAGCCACAAAAATAATGCTCCGTCAAAAATACCTATTGAATTATTAAAAGGTTAATGGCAATTTTTGAAATCAAATTAAAAATTGGTTAGTGGCATCTGGAGAT
The DNA here is from genome assembly GCF_900634625.1 of Parambassis ranga. Taxonomy (NCBI): domain Eukaryota; kingdom Metazoa; phylum Chordata; class Actinopteri; family Ambassidae; genus Parambassis; species Parambassis ranga. The sequence goes on along the minus strand of NC_041039.1, from coordinate 9,594,424 downwards.
CATCATGTTTTACAGAAACAACACACTGTTGTAACAAGTCAGCAAACAACACTGAAGCTGTGTGTGTCTCATTTCTTCTGTCCAATAAGCTGCTGGATAAGAGAGAGCTGAAGCTGCATCAGCTGTTCCACCTGATCAATCTACAATGGACAACAGAGAAAAAAGTATAACTTAATATTAGATTTGAAGAACATACCAACTTTTCCAGGATTTTGGACGGATGGACCATAAGACATCCGCCCCCAAGCAAAAAACACAATATGTCAGCTTTTTTTTCCTCCTGTTTTATTTTTAACTGTTTTCCCACTCCGGTCATTTTCATAGCTGTTAGATAAGGGCTCTCAAACTTGCGGCCTGCATATTTTGTGGCCCCCCCACTTGACATAAAAGTTTAGTGTTAGTGCGGCCCGCACATTTTTCTCACACACTTATTTGCTGAGGCTTGCCCTGTGCGTTTTATATTGTTTCATCACTTATGGGATACCATAGCTCAGGCACGTGACAGCTTCTGGTGGTGTTTGTTGACAAGTTGTCACATGGCTGGAACATGATTAAAGAGGTTCTGAGGTTCTATGTTCTGAGGAACTGTTCATGTTCTGACCTGTTAATAAGAATTGAGAAGATTGGACCCTTTTTTTGTAGAATACTTGCCCCACCCAGACTCTACCCCCAGTGCCCCCCCCCCCTGTTTTAGATAGTATTCATTCTCTTTGCTTGGGCATTTTCAGTCTTTCTGTATATGTTTTTATATTAATGTACATCTTTACTAGTTTTGGGCTCTTTGTAGTTATTAAAATCCTCTGAGAGGTTTTTTCAGCCATTTTGCACCTCAAGGAAATGGCATGTGCCTTATAACCTGACTCAGCTGCTCAAACTCTGTGCCTGATACTCTGATTCAGTAAGTATTCATGTATTTTTACAAAATACAGAAAAAAATAAAGATTTCTTCTGAAACTGTGAAACTCTGACCTTTGTTGTCAGGGTGTTCAGACAGCAGCAGCCAGTGGTCTGAGGACCTGGAACTGAAGTGGAAAGTTGAGTGAACAATGTGCTCTTTCCAAAGTTACAAATTCATCCTAGTATTAGGGAGCCTGAAACCCAGTAGAAATTTAAAACCATATCACTTTAAGTTGTGAGGGTTTAAGGTTGTTTTATGGCATTACATACCATTAGTGTTTGAAATATTTTGGCATTTTGGCTTCATCTGGTTAATTATCTTCACTGGGTCTGCTAAAAAAAATGAATTAAAGGAAAAACAGTAAGCATTTTGAGTAAAATAATATGATGCATTTTAGAAAAACAATCACTAGCTTTATAATTGTTTTAGGATGACAATTATAATACCAACAGAAGTCAAAACCAGCAAATAAATCAATAAAAATCCTGACTTGAACACTAACCACCGAGTGATGTGCTTTCTTTCTGTTGACAGGTCCGGTCTGTAGGCTCAGGAGTTTTGTTTGGCACTGTGTTGCTAACAGGCCCAAGTACAGTTTCTGGACCATGGCAGTCAGGTAATGCTACAGGCTGGGAGCAGTCAGGAGCAGCTGCAGTGCTGATAGATGTGCTGCTGCCAGTTATGTCACTCTCCTGAGTTGTTGGTGAGCAGGCGTTTCTCTCAGTCTGGGCATATAATTCATCTAAGATCATGGCAGTGAGGTCTCCCCCACCCATCTCAGTGGGCAGAGTGAGGGAAAGCACATTAGCAGAGCCATCAAAGGACTGGACAGTGGCGAGGATGTCACTCGTCAGTGTGCTTTTGAATAACTGTCGCACCTTTTCTGACCACTCTGAAGGAAAACCTTTACCTAAAGAAATAAATGTGAAGTAAAATGCATCTCATTTGTGGTCAAGTCTGGAAAAAAAACTGAGAGCCTTACCAGCGAGTGTGCACCGGGTGATCTGAAAGGGGAGCTGCAGCAGGTGCATGGGGATAGGCATGATTCGGGAAAAATGTACCTTTTCACAGTTGCCATAATCTGCATAGATGACACTCATCTCATTGTCACAAACTTCCAGAACCACTGCACGGTACCAGGCATTGTCTGCAACATAAAATGAATAAATAAATAAAAACAAAAATCACACAATGGAGTTTACCCTTAAATGTCTGGAGTTCAAACTAAACATGAAACAATCATCATAAATGTATTTTTCATGAAATCTTGGTTTAAATGCATCATGACAGAAATGTGCACATATTAGGCTGGGGATACACTACATGACTTTCACAGTCTTAACAGACTACTGAGGTTGAGTCTGATCCCCCACACACTTGCAGATTCTGGTGCTGACTACACATAACAGGGAATCGTGGGCAAAACTGGGCGAAAAATCATGTGTCCCCATCAGTGAGTTCCAGCTTTAACTCGCTCAGTTCAGCACTTCACCCAACTACATACAAAACAATTCAACCTATACAGCTGCTTTAAGAAACTGTAGACACCACAGAAAAATCCATTAAAACAGACCCTGTTGTTAGCTGGGCTGTGGAATGTATGCTGGGCTCTGGTCTCCTACTTGTATACTGTGTTTAAAGAAGCTCCTAAGTTCAGCTACGTGCACACGGTGTGTAATTATATCTACAAGCAGACATGGAATTACCAGCTTAGGTTTCAGGTGCAAGAACTGCAGGTGGGGACACAAGAACAGTCACAGAGCAAATCTAAAGTTAAATTGGAGAATGAGAGCAAGACTTATGCTGACAGGTTGTGTGTGTGATATCTCAAGTGATGGTAAAATGTTCTGGAGAAAGTCAAACCAATTTAGGTAGACTGGACTGACAAAGCTGCCTTTGCTGCCACATACATGTGACAAAATGAGTTTCTCTTTCGTTGTGTCCACTGACGATATGTTTCTTGAATGAAGGAGTGAATTCCTCACCTGTGAACTGGGCACAACAGGCAGCCCCAGGGGCTGGTTTGCTCTTTACAGATGAGGATAAAGAGGCCTGGTTACTCCTACAGTAGACAGCCAGCTCCATCATCACCTCTTGAAGTTTTGTCTGGTTCACTTTAGAAAAAACAAAATGAGTGTCCTGTGTGTCATGTCATTAAGAGACAGAGGAATAAGAAAATATTCTAACCCTGGCTGGGGCCAAGCAGGTAGAAGAGGGAAGGACTAGTGACAGCTGCAATATAAGGTTTAAAGGTGGTGTTGAGTGGCAGCTCCATCGTCTTCCAGTCCACTGGGAAAGTTGAGACTGAAAGTAGATTACAACAGTTGAAATCAGTCTCCTGAAATCACAATGCCAATACCAATGTATTGAGATAACATTAACACTCCAGCTGACCTTGTAATTGTGGTGCAGTCTGCTCTTTAGCTGGTATTTCTTCTGAGATAGCTTTAATGTGAGTGGATGTTTGAATGTGTAATTGGCAGTGCTCAGTCTCTTTTTGTTTGGATCCACAGCCTGTCTTTGCATGTGTCTCATTGGCAATCTCTCCAGGAACTCTGGATAGCTGCTGAGAAATTAGGCAAGCAGCCACATTCTCTCCTTTGCTGTCCAGATCCACACCATAACCCTGTTCCGTTTTAGAAAGAACACGTGCAGAAAACTCCTTGCCATCCACTAAAGTCTGGAACAACAGCAGGGTTTCACTGCTCCACTCTGATCCTTGGGGCTCCACACCTGATTTCAAAGGCATACAACTTTATATGTAAAATGTATGAACGAGACAAAAAAAAATTAAAGGTAGGGTAGGAGATTTTGACAGTGACAGTCAGCCAGATTTCGAAAGTACACGCCCCTTTCTCTCGGAGCTCACCCCGAAGCCACGCCTCCAATCACATGGACGCACATTACCTAAAGACGAGCTGTGACTTCGGCCATCATGCACGTACCTCTCTGGTGCACACAGAGCAGGAAAAGAGTGACAACCAGCAAATACTCCACGCAGGGTAATCCTGGATTGGCTGATGTTTTTAGGATTTTAGCTTCCACAGATGATTAATATTCTTCTTTTTAATGCGAAACTGCCTAATTAATTGGCTGCTATCAGATTGTAAAAAGAAGTTACACTAATTTAACAAAAAGTGCATCAGAATGAAGTCTCCTACCCTACCTTTAAATGGCTAATCTGACTCAAAATTGTGCAACTGTAAAAACACATTCCAGTAATGATGTACAATATTCAACACTCCCCTACCCAGAAATACCACGCTACCTGTGAGCCAGCAGCGAACTGCCTGGAACGGCAGTGTCAAGAGTTGTGGTGTAATAGCCCGGAGGTGGCTTTTTTGGACTTCCATGCAGTAACCATAGTCCACAAAGTTCACAGCAACCGTGTCCTCAAAGACCCCATTTACCATAACCCGATACCAAGCTCCATCACCTGAGGGACCAAAACACACATTTACAAATCTCAAACAGCATCACATACAGAGCTGTGTGAAGGAAAAACAAAAAAAGGAATCTATTTTTAACCATAGTGTTCTGGCTTTTCAGAAAAAAAAACATCGATGCCAAGACTGCATCTAATATGACGATCCCTAAATGTTTATCAGTGGTTCATATCCCAAAGTATCATACATCTCAACAGTCTCATTACAGCCAGTGGTACAGTAGTTGGCCTCACCGGGAAACATGGCACAACAGGGTTCTCCCATTTTTGGCACAAAAGATGAAGAGTCAGCCTCACAATGCTGCCTTAACTGATTTCCTAGCTCTGACAGCCGCTGTTGGTCTGACAAAAACACAAACAGATTTAAAATATGTTTCAGGTGGTACAAAAGCCTATGTACTTCTGTAATTATTCTTTTTTAATATAAAATCTATTGTCTCTATTAATATTTGCTTACCCAGTCAATGCAGTGTTTAATCTGTTTTAGAAAATAATTTAAATCCTAGAAAAAGTACCTTCAGCATTGCTTATGTGGCAGTAAAACTCTCCAGGTCCGTCAACGAAGCTGGTTAGCAGCGCCACTGTCTGACCGCCACAGGGAAGCTCAGCACTCTTCCAAACAAGAGGCTCAGAGACTGAGGAAGGCACCGAAGACACATAACCACAAAAAAATAATGTAGATATACAGTAATTGTCTGTCAAAATATACTTAGTGCTTTATTATGAAGTTAAAAATTGTTCTGGGTGACAGAGCTGGACAAACACACATCAGTGTATACACTTTGACTATGGGATGAAAAATTATGATGAAAGTCAAGAGACAATTCAACAAATTGACTTTGAAACAATTCTTTGATCATATATTTTACTTTCCAATATTAATAGACTACATGATACACATAATAGACTACCCCCCACCTTGTGGTTTTGGAGAAGCAGCTGTCACATCAGCCTGTTCATGATTACTGGATGCACCAGCAGCAGCATAACCTGCAGAGATCAGCAGCTCTGCTACATTGGCCTGAGGATCACTGGACTCGTCAAGCATGGTCACTAAGGCCTTGCCCTCATGAATTTTCTGGATTTCAATGTGCAGTATTCTGTTTGATACCCTTTGCTGCATAGCCAAAAGGCATTCCTCTGACCAACTTTCCCCAATAGGTTGCACACCTAGAAAAGTGAGGTGACAGTAGATTGACAGAACATTACAGTTATTCATTATTTTTTTTCTCCTAAATATTCCCTTTACCTAAATGTTACACTGTAGTTCATGTTGAATAAAGTGATGACACAACACATAAAGTAAAAGAAATAAGGATACTACCTGCTAGACCACATGGTATAGCCTGCATTGGTTGGGCCAGAAGTGGCTGACTGATGGGTTGCAGGTGGCCTATATCCACGTCCTCTGAGTTTCCAAAATCAATGTAGCCAACACAAACGCGTTCTTTTGATGAATAAGCCAGAACTTTAGCCCTGTACCACTGCTTGTCCTCTGAAAGAAACACAGAGGCAAGAATGTGGACTTCATTAAAGGCCAATTTGGTATTATACTTTATGAAGATTTTTACAGGCATTATAAATAATCTATATAATCATATATCAATACAATATCATCAGCAAACTACATGGCAAATGCAGTAAGATATTATTATGAATATGTTCTGTGGGCAAGTGTTTTACCTGAGAACTGAGCACAACAAACTGTTCCAGGAGCTGGTCTGAAGCTTTGGGGGTCTGCAACTTGACTGCAGTGCTCCCTCAGCTTTAACTGCAAATCCTGAATCACTCCTATGAACCAACATCCCAGATAAGGTAAGAATAAACAGAGTAAAAGATTCAACCTCCATTAGCTAGAACTAATGCTACTCACCAGCGTTCTCAACCTTCTGCACAATTAATTCAGTGGGTGACTGGAAATGAGTGACTATAACAGACAACTGGTCACCGACTGTCACTGTCAGTGGTTCAGGTGGCTGAGCCCAGGTGTTGTCATCTTTTCCATTAGAGAGACATCTGAAGTTTTCAAATGATGCATTCAGCATGGCAACTGAGAAAAAAAGAAAAAAAACTCTTATATATGCTTTTCCTAAATATGAACAGTATTTTTTTTACATGAGAGAAAATTTTTGGCAAAATACTTTTTTGCCTATTGCTGTAAATTTTGAAAATCAAAACACCTTTTAGACTACCTTTTATGTGCGTGTTACACATCTAAGAAAAGTCTGTAGTAAAAACAGTCTTGAGATTCAACCCAGTGTTGTACGATTATGTCACAGGTCATATCAAATTCATGGTAGGATGGTTAGATGCATTTGAAGCTAGCTTACCTATATCTTGCTCAGTTGGTGTTATGTTGACAGTTTTCTCCACAGCATACCCATTCTCAATGAGAAATGTGCTCAACGGCTTTCCTAGAAGACACAGGGATCAAGTTGGATTAAAGGCTTTTTTAACTTCTGGAAATTCTTCCTGTGTGCATCCATGCGATTATTCTAACTTTAACAATTCTCTAAAACCTACCCACAGAAAGCAGGATATCCACAGCATGGACACATCCATTCTCTGGTGTTTCCATCAGTCTAACAGTCACTGTCTTGCCAGCCAGCATCTGTCTGACAGCAAAACAGCATTCACCTGACCACTTGCCAACCACTGGCACCACCCCAGCAATACAGCACTCCATTGCCTAAAAGTAATAGAGGGGTATACGAAATGTCAGTATCCTCGCTTGCTACCCTTGCAAGAAACTACAACAAGTAATGCAAATATTCACGCACACATGGGCAAAATAGAGGGATATTAGTTGCCAAGGGTCGGATCCTGTTCACCGGAACATTTTCTTCATTGCCAAAATCAATGTAAAGGATGCTTGCCATCTTTTGATCAGCAGAAAAAGTTTGTACAAGGCCTCTGTACCAGTTCTATGCATAAAAAAATACACAGAAATCAAGAACTGAGCCAATGAGCGTACTAAAATGTTCTTCTTAAAGAGAGCCCCTGCGCACCATATCACAGGAGAACTGCACTGCGCAAACCTCCCCAACAAAGGGTATATGTGACATCACTGAGAGAGTGCTGTAAGTTTTCTGAAGCTCTGTGCTGATGCGTTGTAGAGCTTCCAGCAGCTCTGGGCTTTGAGCGACAAGAAAAAACCTGCCAGGGTTGTAGAACTCTACAAGAGACGCCTGAAACACATATCAGACAAATGTTGTGTTTTTATATATAATATACAATTACTATCATTTTCATAATCAAACATGCATGGTATGTTGTACCTGAATGTCAGATCCTTTAAAAAAATTAGCAGCAGGCAAGTCAGTTAAACAGACCCTCTGGAGAGGAAGAAAAAATGTTTACTTTTCAGTTTTTAATCATTGTAATCCATGCCAGAGCATTATTTGACAGAAAATCTTGAATGTATTGCTGTACCTTCAATTCCAACGGGTTGGCTCCATCTCCTTTAACTGGTGAAGATGTGCTTCCCGTTGATATCCCCCTGGTTTAAGTGAAGTGATAACATAACATTTATTTGACTTCAAATTCTACCTCTTTGGTGAGAGGTTCTGAAATAGCTGTTTTGTTACTAAACACTCTGTCAGTCACTTGCACTAATTGACAAAATTTACACAACTTACTTTTGAGGCTCTGCATCAGAGGGCTTGCACAAGTGTCTGTGTGCTTTCCAGTCTTCTGATTGACATGCCACAGAGCAGTAAGCCACTGATTTGCAGCGCTTGCAGCGAAAATGCCCTGTCAATGAAGACATGATACACACATTATACACAACAATGATTCGCCCTAGTGTTGAACAACTGACCTGGGAAAATTGTTGCCCCTTTGGGGAGAAATCTATTAATTATTGGAAGAACCTTTGCCTGATATAAACACACTGCTGCAGTAATGTACCCATTAAAATGTAATATTACCTTGATGAGCACAGTAGTTACAGAAGAATACAGCCAGTGCTGGCGGGGCGGAACCCATCAACTGTGAAAGCAGCAAAAAAATCACTTTCATTTCAAGACAACTCATGGATTCTGCAAATAAACCTGAACGTGAGCTACATACTGAAGATGCATTTATGCTGGCTGGTGGATTAATCAGACCTGCAACAAGACAACAGCAACAACTAAATAAAAAAATGTTAAAAATAGTGCAAAGCCAACATTTCACTGTTCACAGTCTAGAAATAAATACAAGAATGTACTACAATGAATTCAATTAAGAGTGCAATTACACCGCAGTTTCAATGCAATTATCATCCTGTGTGTGAGCAGTCAGTTTTGCTTGATTTACCGTCTCCAATGCCGCTTAACAACGGAGGTGCAGGTCTTACACCAGTGGAAGGAGCCGTGGGGTTCGAAGCAGGTTGCCTTAAAGGCGGGTGTGGGTGCACCATGTTTTGAGAAAATGGGCGGTTCATGTCGATACCTGTCACCATTATTAAAAATGTAGTCAGACAGTTCCCTGAGACACGATGTAAGCTGGTAAAATACAAAGTCTTTAATTCATGCAAAGTCCTAGCTTACGTTTGCTTGCTGGCTAGCTATTTCAAAGCTAAACCGCTAACATTTACCACCACGACACAACCAATTAGTCCTTAGCACGCAAGTATAAAGGGTGAAAATTGAGTGACATTTTCGACAGCAGCCTTAAAGAAACATATATCACACCAAACAACCGAATAAATTGTTTAGTATATGCAATTTTATTTGAACAAAAAAATCGTACCTGGGTACACGTGTCTCGGAATGGTACTGTCTACGGTGGCGCAGCAGAAAACAATTGCGCATGCGCTGCGCCCTCAACTGTAGAGGTCAAAAATTCAAGTACAACCAAGGCCCAAAAACCATCTCCCACCGGTCACTATGTCATCATTTTATTCATATTCTGTCTTTACAGTGTGCTGGTGGTAAGTCTAAAAGTAATTTGATCAATAAAAACAAGCATAGAGATGTGGTAATAGGAGATAATATGACCATTACTAATGAATCTTTAAATGTGTATCAGTTAGAGCAAAACGTAGTCATCAGTCTAAAGTAAAGGAAATAAAATACACTACACTACTAATATGATGCAGAAAGGTTAAAATCTGAATACTGACACGAGCCTTGTCTGTCAGGGTCACGTGATCAGAGTCGTAGCCTATGAGAGGTTTTGTTTACTTCCGGGGAGCCAAAAACAGTCATTAACATACCCGCAACACCGAGCAAAACGGATTAAAGCTGCAGAGGTGGCCGGGAGGCTAAGGACGTGATAACGGGTAAATCATTATGTATATTTTTCTGCACGTTAGTGCCGTGATATAACGGCGGAGCATCTTTAATATAAAGTAAAGATGCTGTCTCCATTCTGCTCATTAGTTGTACTGAAGTTAGCTTTTGCTAGCTTTATTTAGTGTCTTCTGCTTCTTGTTCACTAAAAGAGATGAAGTTGTAGGTACCTGTCGTACGTTTACGTCAGACAGACGTAATTTCTCCCTGGTTCCCCATTGGTTAATATCGCCTCGTCGTTTCTTCTGCAGTGGCCATATTTGTTGATGTGTCGTATCGAAGTGTCGGGTTGGGTGATCAGCAGGTTAACAGGGGTCTACAAGTTCTCTCCTGTTCTGATTGTCTCCGTATTGAACTATACCACGGATATTTCTCATTCGGTGGGTAACAATGACAATTCTATCAAGATTTACGTGGCGCTCATGGTAGATGCTAGCGTTAGCACTTCTAGCTTGTACTGTACGACCTAACGCCTCTTATCAACGTTAGCTCGGCTAGCTGCAGTAAGCAGTGCCCCATATAAGGTTTCAGCACTGCAGTTTAGTGTTGATTCAATTTAAAACAACATCACATAGGCACTGGTTTGTTTTCTGTCGGCATGTACTGTATTTGAAGCTAGCTTTTGGGTTTTACCGGCGTCAGTAGCCTGGCCTCGCCTCCTTAACAGCTAGCAGGCTAAAGTCAGCAGGTATTGCTATCGTTAAACGAAACGAAATGTTAATAAACCGTCAATGCAAATGGATCATCGGCCTGCTGCTGGGATTCACCAACGCTGCACACATTACGTTACTTACAGTGTCAGTGGCATGACATCTGTAATTGAGCATCTGCAACATTGTGTTTGTAATTCAGCTAAGTTAGGCTGTCAGTGAGAAAGGCTGTGTTGCATCTACCAGATAGATAGATAGAATAGAAAAAGTACACACAATAATTATGGATTTGAAATGAATTTAGGTGGCACACTGTAACAGAGGAAGGAGTCTGACAGACAGCAGCTTAGAGATGCGTTCAATACATGTTATACATGTTTTGAGTAGGAATGTAATAGTGCCTTGGGTAATGAGCTAGTTCTATTCCACGGATCTATTCCACGAGACATACATTTGATTATATCACAAAACTGGGGAGATCCTTCAATTCATTGTGAAGGTACCTTCAGGTTATGTAATAATCTTTAGTACCTATCTTGCTTGTATGACGTCTGTCACACACCTTCAGGTGTATCTCATCAGTTGTCAGTATAGACCGCACCTCTTTGTGTGTGCCGCAGCAAGTTATTGAGTCATTCTGTGTTGACAGATAAACTTAAATCAGGAAATATAAAGCTTATTGTCAGTGTTTTTTTCATTCTGCTATATGACCAGGAAGGTATAACATGCAAAAAGTACTGGCACTGACTTTCTGGGAATTTAGACTGATGTTAAACTATAAACAGTGTATCAGTCTATTTTTACTCACTCTCTTCTTATCTCTATTTCTTCTCTATGCCAGATTTAAACAAGCGAAGGACCATGGAACAGCCTGGTCCTGCTACCGATACAAACATGATGAAAGGATCAGAGGTTCAGTCTGTATCGGAAGAATCACAGCCAGTGAATCAGCTTCACAACAACATGGCTAACACAGATGAGGAGGAACAAATCTCTTGCAACAGTGCACATAGGGCAGAAATCTGCAGTCAGGCAAAAGAGCTTGAGTGTGAATTAATCAAGACTATGGCAGATGTTAAAACAAACGCAGAGCAGGAAGCTCGGCCATGCAGTCTGGAAAAATTAAATGGGAGCAAACCAGCTACTGATACCAGTGAAGATGATGCTACAGGAAGTGAGAGATCTGGACTTATTGTTTTGAATGACGCTTGTGGTGCTTTGGTAACTCCAGTTGCCACTCTGGATGTAGTGGAAAGCTCTCCTTCTGTTCTTGAAGGGGCAATTGACACCGCATTGACTTTTGATGATCCTGCCACTCCAAGCAGTCATGAGCAGTCATCACTACTAATTACAAATTGTTCCACTGAACAATCACCCGTTGAAGATAGTGGTCCATGCGAAAGTTCATCATCCTCCTCTGCCCAAAGCACTTCTAAAAATTCCCCCACCAACTCAACAACAACCTCTGGGATCTGTAATGGCCCCTCTACCCCGAGCTCTGACACTCTCAGCTCCTCACTTGCTTCCAGCCCACAAACCAGTGCCAACAACTCAGGCCCTTCGCATTCCCTGACAAGTCTTTATGACACTGATTGCAGTCGAAAGCTCATTTCCCAAATACAGCGTTCACTGTCACAAGAGTCACTGCTGGATGAGCTGGAGTCGGAGCTGTTGGATTGTCAGCTGCCGGAGGGTGAAAGTGGAGGTGAGAGCCCACCTCTCAATGGACTCGCCACACACCAGGAGGGCTCCATGGTCATCTTTGAGAAGTGTGTGCAGTACAAATATGCACAACAGGAGAAAGCTATTCAGAGGTAAACTGTTGCTTGAACTAAAAAAGATCCATATGTATTGGTTTTAAACTGCTCTTACAGTATTGTGCTTACAAGTTGATTACATTTTTAAACTTCAGCATTGTTTTCAGTAGTGAAACTCTTGAGGTTTTGCATGAGTATAATCCACGTTTTTGGTCCAGCTCTGTCTTTTGGCCTTAATAGCAGTCCACATGCTCAGCATTTTGTATAGACTTACACTGATTTGGGATTGTGTGTGTGTATGTGTTTGCACCATTTTTTGTGCACAGGTTACTTGAGGAGAATAAAAGACATCAGGAGCTGATCCTGGGTATCTGCTCGGAGAAAGACAACATGAGGGACGAGCTAAAAAAGAGGGCCGATGCAGAAAAGATGCACATAGCCACCATTAAAAAGGTTAGTTTCTATGGTATTTTTTTGTTATCTGTGATTATATGTATTGCCATTCATGTCGCAGTTTATCGATTTTTAGATACACATTTACTACCGGTATGTTTTTTCAAATGCAGTCTTTTGTCTTACTTCCTGTCTCTGTCGGGCATTGATTGCTGCTAATTGTGTGTTTTCCCTAATTAATACCAAAGCTTCATATTGTTGGTATAATGAAAACATGTGTTACATTTGGAGAAGAAACGAGCATCAGTTTAAGTGTGAAGTGAGGACAAATGTTGTGTTGCTGCACAGTCACAGTGAGACTTCAGTTCAATTAAATCTGCATAGCGACTCATTAAGAAAGTCAAACAAAGCAGCCTGTTTGGGAGAAGATAATGATTCAGAATCCTGATCACAGACATTCATGGATCTCATTTGCATCAGGATTTGTATGAAATCTGTTTCTAAACATCCTTTTCCTTTGTGTGTGTGTTTTCAATGCTTTGATTTACAAACATTACATCTGGCAAACACTCCAAAACACAAGTGCTTTCCTATTGAATGGATGGGCTTTAGCATTGCTGTTGCCATGGAAGGCACAAGAATTGATTCATGCTCTCCTGGTGACACAGTTAAGCATTGTGCAAACAAAAGGGTATAGGAGAGACATACATACATACACACGATGTATGTATGCTGAAAATCCTTCTCTATTGATGTTTCAAAGGATTGATAGTTTGAATGTTTAAATCCATTTTGGTACAAACATTGAAAAACTGGAATTCTTTTCTGTCTAAATTTAGTCCGCCCTGAGCATTTTGTGTAAGGTGTTATCCTGTGTAGCAGGTTAGCCTGGTTGTGGCCAGAGTTTGCGTATCTCCCAACAAGTTGCTTAGCCCATGTCCTCCCTGTTTCTGCAGCTGGAGGGCAGGGTGGAGGAGCTTCTAAAGGAACTGAAGGAGTCACGGGATAAACTAGTATACCAGGACCAGGCGGCTAAGGCAGCCTTCCAGCAAATGCAGAAAGAGACGACTCTTCGGCTTGAACAGGTATAACCCACACCTAAAAGTCTCTGTAATGAGCTGGACATACAGCTTGGTTTCGCCCTGTTCCTTTAGGATAGGTAGGGTTATATATGTGTAGTAAATGGATTGAAGAGTTTATCAAATCATCATCACCATCAAGCAGATAATGAACATATTTTAAACCACAGCAAAGCAGCCTTAGTCAGCCACACATAGCATGTTAGTGCATACAAGTAAAGTAAATTATTAATGATTCATTAACTGGCCTGCTAGTAATTTCTTTTTGCAAACAGCATGCTCTGTCTGAAGTATCTGTATTAACCATGTCTGTGAAAATGTTTTCACAAAATTGGCAGCTAAAAGGTTAAGGTCTTTGCACACCTGACTATTGTTATTGCATATTTAATTACTTGTTAAACGAGCAGTGCAGAAAAGCACTAACAACATGACAGCATCCGTCTGCACACCTGTTTAAAACTGTGTAAGGCACTATTCTCTTGACAGTTTTGTCACACTTGGCAATTTTTTAATTTCACTGTCCACTGAACAATACAAGTCAGTTTTTGCACTCGGTGCTTCCCTGATATCATTTCTTTCTTGTACTAAGATGGTGACCCAGTCCCAGTCAGCTAGAACTTGCCCCTTTTGTTTAAAACATTTGGTGCTTATAAAAGCTTTAATCCACCAACTAATAATTCTTTTTTTCTTTTTTTTTACTGCTATTTTTATATAAAAAAGACCATTGTGGTACCAGGCCTTTAGTCTTAGATTTACAAATGTGCACACATACACAGAGTATGTCAGTTTCTCCCTCAGAGAATCAGAAACATCGCTTTGTTGTTCATCACTCAGTGACTCAGGTGTGGGATGACGTGAACCTTATCTGCTGATTAAAATATAAATAAATGAAAATTCTTAGATGAACAAGAAATGTGACGAGGCACGCCAAGAGAAGGAGACCATGGTGATGAAATATGTACGGGGAGAGAAAGAGGCCCTTGACCTAAGGCGGGATAAGGAGACTTTGGAGAAAAAGCTGAGAGAAGCCACAAAGGAGGTGGACCGCCAGGCGCTTCGAGGAAACCAACTGGCTCAGGAGAAGGGCCGGCTACAGCAGCTGTATGATGCAAAGGTACATTTGGTGTGAGAGTTTTTAAGTGCTTAGTGTGGAAAGGCTTAATTTAACTGAATACATAAAACACAAAACTCATGAAGCTGTCATATTCAATATAGTTGTTGCTTCACCCATCCCATGTGTTTACAGGAAGGCGAGGTCAGTAGGTTTAGTCGAGAGGTGGAAAAGCTAAAGGAGGAGATCAATTCACATCTCATCAAAGTCAAATGGGCCCAGAACAAACTGAAGAGTGAAGCTGATGCACACAAGGTAATGTAATGTCTTTCTGCCATAAATCTATACAACTATGATCAGATAGTTGTATAGATCAGAAAAAAAACAACTCTTGGCATGTTGTCAGATTTGAATCAATGATCCTCTGAAAATAAATAGCTACATTTACATATTTAATAGATGTTTACATAGTATTGTATATGGTGAAGTGTTCACAGCGCCAATCACCAGCATATACACAACCCACATAATTATACTTTTAAATGCTTATTTTCCTTTGGTTCACATGCAAAATGAAATGGAGCGAGAAGGGTACAGTAATGAACCTGCAAGGAAATCATCATTAACACTGTTTCTGATTTCTTTTACAAAATAATGGTTTTAATTTTAGAAGCATCCCAGTAAATAGGCAACTATAAACAGAGAAGAAAGGGAAAGCACAGAAGTCAGACATTGCTGAAGGCCACAGCAAATAATGTTTGCATTTGCAAGAAAAAAAGAAGGCAAACTGACAAATTTATCTTTCTCCAGGAAACTAAAGACAGACTGAGAGAGACCGCAGCCAAGTTGGCTCAGGCCAAAGAAGAGACTGAACAGATCCGCAAGAACTGTCAGGACATGATCCGAACATACCAGGTTTGTGATATTTATCACATGGGTGGGAGTATTAGTTTGCTCAAGCTCATAGAGTCAAGCAAACATGTCTGTATCCCAGGATCATAGTACTGTACATGTCTCAGGTTGTATCGGTGAAGGCATGCCATGCTTTTTGGTATATTGGTCATGGTTTTGAACTTGTTCGTGTTTGGCTCCATTATATACTATAATTCCATACAACAACATTGTATGTCATTATTGATTTGTAAAAGAAAGCTGAAACTGATTCTGCTTCAAGAAAGTGGCAGTTTTCATTTGGACCTTATGGTGGTAGTAAAGAGCTGTGTTAGTTTGACTGTGTGGTACAAAGATTTGCTGTTTTCTTTCACCAGCAGAGTTTCTATCACAGCGCACACAGATGGCAAAGTCAGCAAAAACATGAAAATAGAGCATTTTCATCTTGTCCTTCACTCTTGTTGATGAAACCTGTTCTCTTTTTCAGGAATCGGAAGAGCTCAAGTCTAATGAGCTGGATGCCAAACTGAGGGAGACTAAAGGAGAGCTGGAGAAGCACAAGCAGGAACAGACAGACCAATTAGAGGTGACAACCATCAGACAAACACTATCTCACAGGATAGCACACCTTGGATTATAAAATGCAGCCATATCCTTAGAAGTAGTCTACAAAACCTATAGAAGAGACCTACAGAAGACAAAATATAATAGTAATCCTGATTAATATAGTACAACTTCTATCCTTCACTATTAATCAGCCTTTTTTATAGATGTTTTGATGCCAGCTCTTCTAGTTAAAATGTTTATTTTAATCTGTTTACCTCTGTTTGAGAGGTTGCTTTAACTTGGACTGGCACGTAAGCTCTGCAGGCAGACACGCATGCATGCAGGCACAGACATGGACTCAATCCAAACACAATGGCCTGTTTTTCTCTGTGCCCCACTCTTAAGGGGAATCTGACTTTAAAAATAAATGACCTAGAAATAATCAATATGAAGCTGTGTGTGTTTCAACAACAGCCCAGAAGACATCACCCACTTCTTGCACAATCTGGCTTATTTTTTCCAGGATGTTTACAAGGCCTAAACATGTCTTTATGTGTTAATTAAACATTATTAAATTTTCTCTTACTCTTTTGTGTAAATTTTATTATTATTATGATTTGTGAAAATGTTTTATATAACTAACAAACTACTAACAACAACAGTTGTATCAGACACCATTCCTGTACTGATGCACATCAGTGATACTGTGTGTGTGGTTTGTAGGTTTAAACTTGATGTTTGGCAGATATCACTGCCCTGCTGATGAGTAAACTCATCAAAGCGTATGTTTATTTAAGTGTGTGTGCCAGTCATAAATAATCCAAACTAAAACATTTTCCATTACTCTATAAGTAATGGAAGTGGATGGGAATGGATGAATGGAACAAATAGTAAATTTAGCAGCATCTTCCATTAGTGGCGTGTTGTTTTGGTTACCACAGGCTACTAATAGGTTCTTGGAAAAGTTGACTAGTTACACCGGTAATGGCTTTGTTCAAAAGATGAGATGCAACATTATAAAAACATCATTGCTTTCTCATGCTTAATGAGTGCATAAGCAAAGCAAATGAATGCAACACTTGGCTTGCCTGCATATTCATCTGCAATGAAATTATGCTCCTGTGAGATTATCATTTGTTTTCCATTAAGTGTAACAGAGAGTTGAGTTAAAAAGTGAAGTTAAATTGCCAATCAATTGGCACAGAGAGCTCACTTTATAAGTGCAAAACTTTTAATAGGTTATTTATTGCATCCTTCAGGTGCACCGAGTGAAGGCCAAAGAGTTGGAAGACCTGAAAAGGAGTTACAAAGAGGGCATGGACGAGCTCACTACTCTGCGCACCAAGGTTTGTCTCCTAAAAATAAGTGCTTCACCATCCATGCACATGATATCAGCAGGTCTCCAGCTTAACAAGGGTGTATTGTTTTGTAGTTAAAATGTCTGGAGGATGAGCGTCCACGATGGGAGGACGAGCTAAGCAAATACAGGGAGATCATCAACCGGCAGAAAGCTGAGATTGGTCGCCAGAGAGAAAAACTAGAAGAGGTCACTGAACTCCAGGAGCAGCATCAGCGGTACAACACAATCTCACTTTGATCATGCAGGGACAGCACTTTATGTAAAACTCTAAGCATTGACACACTGCAGCAGTGACACACAATAACACACAGAATAAAATCGATAATGCCCACCACAGGACAGTACAGCATGTTCAGCACCTGAAAAAAGGACAACAAATATGCCCAGTAACGCATATTAACAGGCGGTTGATCTGCATGCACTTGTGTCTACACTCTTACTTGATTTTTATCAAACTGTACTGGGTGTAAAATACAGTAGCTCTTGTTCCTTTTTCCCTCAAATACTTCATCAGACCATTTTAGATAGGCCAGGGTATAGCTATAGGATATAGCACACAATGCAGGAAGGGAATCAGGTCCCTCTGTGGGTGTGTGATTGGGCTGGCCATGTGGAGATGATCTGACAGAGTGAGGGGACGTTCATGGAGGGAAAACTTCTCGTTTTCCGTTTTTTTGAAACACTTCTTTTGTGTGTCTACCAGAGTGTTATAAGTAGGGGGCAGCAACCCAAAACAATTTTGCAAAAAAAGTCTTATTTTCTGTTTTTTTTTCTGGCTAAGCAGCAGAGTGTTTTTTCAAACACAAGCACCAACATTTTACATTTTTTGGCAGGAATTTGGTCCAGAAACAACTGTAACCATCATTCTGACACATCTTGGTTTATGTTATAGTGAATGAACACACAAATGAGTGAACAGCAAATATTACATGCGTCTATATTTCACTTCTTCTGTAATATAAAATCTCAGTTATTTATATTTACCGTTTCCTTTTGGATGTATGCAGTGATCAACAGGAGATCACATCTCTTCGCGAGGAAGTGGATAGCCTGACCAATCAGATGACTGACTTGCACCGTGATGTACAAGGCAGCAGGGAACGAGAGGCTGAGTTATTAGTCTTCACTGAAAAGCTGAGCAGCAAGAATGCCCAGCTCCAGTCTGAGAGCAACAGTCTGCAGTCACAGCTGGATCAGCTCTCCAACAGCTTCACAGAGCACAAAGCAAAGCTGGAGGAGACCAACAGTCTACTGGATGACAAGGTCAGGGTACTGTGAGTGCACAGTGGGGATACAGTGCAGTGTCCTGACAGGGTTAGAGTAGAAGTAATACATACAATGACATGATATGCTCTTGCAATTAATATCCTGCAGTCACGGCAGCTGAAACAGGAAGAGGTGCTAAGGCAGCAGGAGGTGCAGAGTCTGCAGCAGGAGCGGGCATCACTGCAGACAGAGATTGGCCACCTAAAAACCAGGGTAGAAGAGCTGAGGGATGAGCTGGTGACTCAGAAAAGGAAACAAGCTGCCAATATCAAGGATCTTACAAAACAACTGACACAAGGTTGGATACCACTTCTGTAACTCTTGCTTTTATAAACACACAGAGTAACTGTGAGACTTCAAGTTCACCAGTTTTATATTGTATGCAGAAGCTGTTCACTTTGCAGTTTCAGATTGTATTTGTTTTCTCTACAGCCCGTAAGAGGTTGGAGCAGGTTGAGAATGGAGGGTGTGACCGGGATGCCAGCAGCATGGGCAGTCGCTCCAGTTCCTCAGGTACTACTCCAGGATTTGGTTAGTATTTAATTCAAACTGCAGCAATATCATTACAGGGGGTGTAATGGGTTCCTAAGAGGAGATCTGGGTCTGGTTTGCTCTGTTGGGTTAAATGTCCTTCTTAAAAATTACAGAAACATGCATTGCATGCAGGTTTATATAAGCAAATGTAATTAATAAACCTTTTTGATGTTTATCTTTGCCTTCATTCTACTCTCAGGCTCCTTGAATGCACGTCATGGGAACAGTGGTGTTGAAGACCGCTCACCAGAGAGCCAGTCAGGTCCCTCAGTGATGGT
Organism: Parambassis ranga; assembly: GCF_900634625.1. Classification (NCBI taxonomy): domain Eukaryota; kingdom Metazoa; phylum Chordata; class Actinopteri; family Ambassidae; genus Parambassis; species Parambassis ranga. Next base: position 9,575,000 of record NC_041039.1, on the reverse strand, counting down.
CGTGGACAGTTTCCCGGAGGTCGACAAGGCTGTACTCGTGGAGCGCATCGTCCGTCTGCAAAAGGCCCTGGCACGGAAGCAGGAAAAAATTGAGTTCATGGAGGACCATATCAAGCAGCTGGTAGAAGAGATCCGCAAAAAGACCAAGTGAGTGGCACGAACCAAAAAATAAGGAAACAGAGATGGCAGCTTTTTTCCTTACTGCAATAGGATCAGCTTACATGGACGGATAGGTGGCATTCTTTATGTCAGTAAAGTGCTTTAGACCTAACACAACTCAGAATTTACTGTAGCATTTGATACATGCATTTGTTAGATCTTAGCATACAGAGCATCTGTCTGTAGATTTGAATATATGCCCAGCACACCTCAGTCCTTGGTTTTGTGGTGTTTTTAGCTGACCTTGATTGGCAGTATCTGCTTACGCACACAATTTATGGCACCCTGCATCCCCCTTTGTCTCTCTCCTTCTCATCTTTATATTCAAACTCATGCAAGCAAGGCGCTTCTGACTTGTGACAAAGTTTGCTCACAGCTATTTATAGTCTAGGTGATTAAAGAGGATGCTCCTCTGTATGCATTCCTAATAATGCTCCATCCATATTCATGGCCATCACCTGAAATAATGAGGCAGTGTAAAGGACATTTGGGCTATCTTAGTCACAGTAACACTCAACCTGTATTAGCCTCAAAGTTGTGGACATATGCCAGGATAAAAGCCGATCTATATAAGATCCAACTGTACAGCTCTTTACACATGTGCAACCAATTCTCTATTTTTGCCAGATGATATTTACAGTGCCCTGGGGTTTTCAGCCATTCTACCTGATTCTGCTTTAAATCATCTCATCTTTTGCACTCTTCATTTGTTTCCCAACTATACACTTGGATTGAATCCATTAGCCTCAACCTACATTGAAGAGTTAAAATTGAGGACGAATCCCACGGTTGCACAGCTAAATTTAGCGCTGTAAAATCTTAGATAAGCACAGGGGTGTTACACTAGTATGGATGTGAATTTGTCCTTTTTGCCTTTCTGTCCCTATCCCTCCAGGACAGCTTGGTGAACGCTGATGAGCTAACTGTCAGCCTGAAGCAGGTGATGAATAAAAAGACAGACATGTGGAAACAGAGGCTTAGAGGGACTCAGGAAAGGGACAGTTAGAAGGGGGTGGGGGGGGTAGTGATAACTTACATGCATTCTACTCTGTTGCATGACCATATGTTTTTACATCTTTAAGCACATTTACTACTGGTGCAAATTCACTTTGCAAATGTTTTTCTAAAATTATTTTTAGAAAAACAGCTGAGAAATAAGCCAGGCAATTGCCAAATCCCAAGGCCCAACTTGACATAACCCAGTGCATTACATAGCTGCTTAAAAAGGCAGTGAATGGGAAGCATGGAGCTGATGGTTGTCGTGGATGTTAACTAACAACAAAAAACAGAATTTCACAAAAACTGCTGAAATGATTAAAACCTGTGTCCTGAGTTCAAACCTATATAAATGTTACTTTATTCACGACACTCAACCAGAACCACTTCTTCCCACTTTGCAACTTCATTTCTACATAATTCTTTTTAGATTTTTTTTCACTCATAATTCAGCCTCATTATTTTTCCCCAGTGGCATGTCCCTGTGCTGCTAGGAAGTCACAGCTGGGTCATCGGCTGCAGTGTATAGAGTACAGTATATGTGATTTGTAGTAAATGAGCTAAAACCTGCAGAAACAGCAGCAGCATCCTTCAAGGGCAATGATGTCTGTCCTTCACCCCCCCCCCTCCCACACACACACACACACACCTGGTTGCTTTGACCATTAAGTCTAAATGGTCTATTCATGTGACTTGAATAAAAATGATGCTGCTGCAAAACAGATGGGAACAAAGCAGGAGGAGGCCTTCTGTTCAGGAGGTGTAGATCCATTATTTATCTGGAGAGCACTCTTTTCACCCTGCTCAGGCTATAATCAATGGTAACTAAAAGATTAGATGAATATGAGCTCTGTTGAATGCTATTGTGGATATACACCTGCTGAATATGTTAAAATATATTATAATGGATCATAGTTGACACGTAATCTAGTTTACTAAATAATACATAAATCACATCCAGAGGCTTCTACAGGGAGTCTAGTGATAGTTGCCTTTAAATTTGTGGTTACAGCCTGTATAGTTATGAATATAAAACATAGCTTTGAAGTTTTCTTGTTCTTCTTTTTCTTAACTTTATCTTTCTGTCTTGCCACATTTTTTTGGGCCCCGAGGTGTAGTCACCTTAAGAACTAGGCTGTTCTGCTCTTGCCACCTTGACTTTGCCAAAAAAAGGACATGCTGTATGTTACTGTTGCTGCTGCTGCTGCTGTTGCTGACGACAACATTTTTTTTTTGCCCCTCCGTCGAACTATGCATGCCATCTAGCACATCATGAGGCCACATTTTTAATTTCTGTCACTTTTTTTGTTTTTACTAAACACTGTCGTGATGGGACTGGGGTCCAAATATGGACCCTTTTGAGCTTAGTCAGAGGTAAGTTTCATTTTATGTCTGTGATAGCACAGGTGTTGTTTGTGTGTGTGTGTGTGTGTGTGTGTGGATGGGGACAATTTATGGTGGTGGTTTCTTTGTAGCGCTTACATCGCTACTCTACCTTTATTTAATTATTTATTTAATTGCACTGTGGATTTATATGCTTTGCGGATTTATCATGCATACACCACAGTCAGTATAGTTTTAGTGCAGTAGTGCTTAGGGTGACTTCCAGTACCAAGAATATACAATCATATCATAAAAATAAACTTTTTTTTTTAGTCCTCAAGCAGATTTTGAAGTGCAGGCAAGAGGCAATATTGAGTGCCTAAAATGCATGAAATGATCTTCCATTCTCCAGAGTAAATTTAGAAGTAGCAAATTGCAGGTAAAATGCTGATCAATACTTTAACATTTGGAGGAGGTTTCAGGCTGCTGCATCATAATCTGGATATTTTTATGACATGGTCGATTGATGACACATCAGTAGCACATTTTTCAGTGTATTTCATTATTTGCAAAATGAAATAAGAATTTTGCATTTGTGCATAACTGTGGGTGCTGTTCAGTGTGTGTGGAGAAACGCCACCAATACCACTCTGAAATGCACCATGAGCCCATTTTCATAAACCAGCGAATGTCAGGAATCAGACTGTCTAGTAACACAGTTAGATCTGCAACACATGCAATAATAAAGTTAATCAGACATGAGGTGTGAATGTACAAACTGTTTTTCATTGATTTCCCTTTGTGGCTACATAGTAGTGGTAGCTAGCAGTGTGGATGGTTTCTGCAGCAGTACTAGTAATAACTGTAGAAGTGGTAAAATGTTCCCTAGTGAATCTGGTTGAGAAACCTCTGATAATCTTTCTGCTTTTTGAGGCTCTTATCTGGAATACTGATGAAATCACTGGTAATCTGGCAGATTAGTTGTAGTTGTAGTTACAAACATCTCGAATACACCCTGAATTTGAGTTAAGCAATGCCAAGACAAGGCTGAGTATTTTTTTCAGGTTTGTGCTTTAGGTCCTAAATATTGAATATTGTTGACCTTTTCTGTAAGACAGTACACATAGCACCTGTCCACATTCCTTTCTAAGTCTGTGGGAAATGAAAGAAGACTGGTGCAATGACGTAAATGCTTTGTAGTTTCAATCCTGTGGCTGAAGTCAAGCACAGGGGGAAACTACTTTCACAGTTGTCTCTGATCTCTTTAATTTCCTTAACCAGCATCTTTTGCTTTACTGTATTTTCCCTTCTGTTTGCATTAAGAAAAAAAGATAATAATGTAGGAGGCAATAATGAAATTGCGCGTCCTGCATTACCTCTAAATGGAAACACTTGCTTGTCAGTGTCTGTGCAGCACAGGGGAAATTGAACAACGGGAAGTTTGAGCTGTCGAGTTAATGAATTCCATTTTCTCCCTCTCTCTGACACAAACACAGCTTAACCTCCACACCATATTGTTACTGAGATGAAAATGTTTTGTGAACATGAAGATTTATCTCACTTTCTCTCACACACACTCATTTGGCATGCAGTTGATTGAATTCTTGAATTATAATGGCACCATTTTCATTACCTGTTTCTTCCCTGACTTGTACAATGAGAGTCATTCCAGCTATGACTGAACGTATCCTGCTGGAATTACTATTCTTTAAGCATCCTCAGCTTTTGCTGCTGGAAATGGCTTATTGCTCTGCGAGAGCTCTCCATGCTCCCTAACTATGAAATCCTGCTTCAGTTTTCAGTCTCCAGCAGATGCCTCGCATCCACTCCATCTCCTTGCCTTTTTAAAGCGCATGGTTTGACTCACCTCCTCCCCTTCCTCCCTGCAGAATTATTCAGAGTTATGTGCTAAGAGAGGAGACAGGGGCCCTCTCATCAGAGGCATCAGACATTAACAAGGCCCATCTCAGCCGGAGGGGGGGCATCATGGCTTCACTTTACACCTCCCACCCAGCGGACAGTGGGCTGACCCTGGACCTGTCGCTGGAGATTAACAGGAAGCTGCAGGCTGTGCTGGAGGACACACTGCTGAAGAACATCACCCTGAAGGTAAGTTCTACCCCCAGCTATTTACATGCAGGAAAACTAATGAACTAATGATGATGTGAGCTGTTTCCTCCGGTGCTTGCTGATAATTAATTAGCTGTTGTGCTCCATCTTTGGAGGCTCACAGCCTGATGTGATTGTAAATGTGATGGAGCATCAACATTTAAACACCAAATGATAAGTAATATCCAAATGTGTTGATGAGAGTACACCTCATCAGTGGATGCACAATTTAATACATTGATCCTAATGCTAACCAATAGTTTTAAATTATATAGCAGATCATCATAGCATGCACAGATTCTTGCTTGTAAAGGGATATTCTGCTGTTTTCAATTGTTTTAATTAAGTAGGGGGTCTAAAATGAACAAAGACTTTGAAGCTCAAATTACCTTTTTTAACATTTACATATTCAATAATGAGACACTTCTTTTATGTCCTCATACCTACACCAGCCCAGGAGACTGCAGGATCCCTGGATGACTCTGTTATATCACCACTGGGTAAACAGTGAGCTGTTCATGGAGAATACTAATGGCGAGTTTAGTTCTATAGACCTTGCACAGCTTCATATGAGGATGACTATGCTGGCATATTCTCTATTATAAAATATTATAAAAGCAGCAAAACCCTCAGATAGTGGATTTAAGCCTGCCTTTATACGGTCCGTCCTGTGTGTGAGAGCTCGGTCCAGCATCTGCACCTCAGGCCTTTTGATAATTTAATTGAATTACAATTTAAATTGAACCAATTTTCTGATGCGTAGGCGTTAAATGAATAAATCCGTTCCACTTTAAGCTCTAAGTTTACAACACCAGCCCACCTTAAGACTTTTTACTTTTATGTTTCCAATCACTTTCCTACAATAATCTTGTTTAAAGTCTACATTAACCACCTGGATGTATGTGATATTATTCACTTGCTTCCTTCTAAGAATGTGAACTACAGAACTGGAGTATATTAAAGCTTCCAGTGCCCCCACATAATCAAAACAAAGTCTCTGATTGCGTCACCATCCTGTCGACTTGTATTGTTACAGCCTGTTGTTTGATGTTTGCTTCTTTTTTTTGCTCCTATTGCACTTTTGTTTTGTGAACACATTCTTTGAGCAGGGTTCAAATTTTGCAGCCAATCAGCCTCCCATTGTCTTTATACTGTATTAAAGACTCCCTGAATTAGACAATAAATTGTAAGAATGTGGGAGTATATTCTGGCAGAGGCTTTGCTTTCTGCAGCTGAAGGATGATTGGCAGTAAGCAGGAAGTAATAATATAAAATCACAATGAGCACAGTAAAGTGACAATAAGACAAAATATTCTAACAAAGTCAAATCAATGCTTCACTTTTACTGTGATGGCTGAACCTTTTCAGTGATCTGTCTTTGTTCTTCATACTGTATAAGAACTTCATACGCAAGAACAGCATTGTTTTGTATCAGATGCAATCACACTTTTTCTTTTTAGTATTTTTAGTATTTAATTAGTAAATGTTAAACACACACTTTAACTGTTTTTTGGGGTTTTTTTTGCCAAGCAGTAGCAACAGCGGCTACTGTGGCACCAACTGGTAATTACAGAATTCTGTGTAATGTTAAATGCTCTTTACTCTGTTCTCAGGAGAATCTGCAGACGCTGGGAGCTGAGATAGAAAGGCTTATAAAACAGCAGAGGGACCCCAATGATGGTGTAAGGAGGAAGTGATGTCAGAGGAAACGAAGGACATTTCCTTTAATGCTTCTTTCCTGCATTGATGAAGAACATCTTGAACAACATTTGAAGGACAAGTCATAGCATACTTGAACCGTCCACATCCATATTGTACCATCTCCGTCTTTGCCTCTGACACAAAAAATCTTCCTCCGACTCATGTCTGTCCCCCCAGAGCCTTGCCAAGTTAATAACTATCCGGGCCAGTTGCTTCAAGCTTGAAATTTTGATTGCGTTGTAAAGTAATTTTGAAGATGCCATTATTATGAATGTATTGCAAATTCTACCTGAAAAAAAATAGTTGACTGATTTACCAGTGAATTCATCCTGTGAAAAAAGAGAAATGGATCGTCTTCTGGTACATTTGTCTCTGCACAGTGAGAACCATGAGATGATCATTGCCAGCATGCTCCTGATGTCTATCTGCCAATAAGCCAAGTGTATTTTTTTAAGGACTGTTTCTTCAGTTTGACTCTGCAGCACCCCATATCTGAAGCAAAAGAGAAAAACAGGTCACCTCTGGTTTGTTTTTTTTCCTTTTTGCTCTGCACGGCACTTATTTATGAGCGAGCTCATGAAGCAAGGTTCCTCACATCAGCAGAGCAACTCGTTTGTGTGACAGCAGTACTATTCATGAAACAAACTGCATCTTTGCAATTGTTCCCTGCAGCCAACATCAGTACTATGCCATTGGCTTTGAAGCATCCTTCTATAGAGCTGTGTCAAATTTGAATGAATCTATAATATCATATGAAGGTTTAAATGTAGAGCTGGTCTTTAGTTTGGCCATTCTGAATGTGATTTTGTTTTTTAACTTATTTTCTGGTTGGCCTAATAAGGAGATTTTTATTTTAGTATATGTAATTAATTATCCATTTTTATTTTTTATTACCAGGTTTCCATTTAGAGTTATATTTTCTATTTAAATGAATAAATTTTAGTCTTTCCCCTATCATAATCTGGTCTGTTTAGAAGTTCTACGTGTCAGAATTGTTCAAATGGACAAATTGCTAGCTGCCTAATGTAGCAAAATACTTATCAGTGGTAATTTACTCATCAAAACATGCTTGTCTAGTTTGCTGTTTGGATATGGTGAATCAACAGCAGCTACATGGCATTAATCTGGCACTTTTTACATATACACAGTGTAGTACATCAGTAAACATGGGCTTGATGCTCAGGATGCTTGCACAGAAATGTCACTTTTAATTAGGTCTTTCTTATTCTTAAATTTAGAACCTTTAAATGATTCAGTTTGGTTTCCTGAATCACACAGAAGGTTCCCTACAATATGGTTTGTTAGCATCATTCCACATTTCAAACAGAGATGCTTACAGCATGTAGAAAGGGTTTTGTTATTTGTTTTTTTTTTGCACTGTGTGCATATTTAAATTTTGTAGTGGGAAAAGACTAAACTGTCTAGGTATGCTCGTCACACTCCTCTTTTTAGTTGTAATGACACAGAGTCCATTGAAGTAAACGATGTGTAGAAAAATCAAAGGGAGAACAGGAGACATGTAGCTGTAGCTCAGGAAAGCCGATGGAACCTACAGAAATATATCCAGGGACAAAGTGCAATGCTGTTCCTTTTGTTTATTTTTTTTTCCCTTGCCCTGAATGTGCGCCAGTTTACTGTTTGTATGTGTGTTTTTATGCTTGTGTCTGTGATGGTATTTAAAATTGTGTGTGTGTGTGTGTGTGTGTGTGTGTGTGTGTGTGTGTGTGTGTGTGTGTGTGTGTGTGTGTGTGTGTGTGTGTGTGTGTGTGTGTGTGTGTGTGTGTGTGTGTGTGTGTGTGTGTGTGTGTGTGTGTGTGTGTGTGTGTGTGTGTGTGTGTGTGTGTGTGTGTGTGTGTGTGTGTGTGTGTGTGTGTGTGTGTGTGTGTGTGTGTGTGTGTGTGTGTGTGTGTGTGTGTGTGTGTGTGTGTGTGTGTGTGTGTGTGTGTGTGTGTGCCTTTTCATCCTCTTGAGCTTCTGTGTTTACACATTGTGTACATGCTTGAGCTGTCGGGGCTTATTTGCTTTTACCAGGCTGACCATGGAGTTAGAGGGGTAAACACCATTTGCATTTAGAGTCTGTCAGCCTCACACACAAAAAAAACCCTCAGTTTTTGTCTCACTTGTGGCTGCGTCTATCATACACGCTCACACAACACTTGAGGATGAAGGGTACGACTTCAATGCCAGACTTATTCACGTTATTTGATCTGATTGCAAAAGCTGTCACAAAAGATAAGCCTCCATTCTTTCTTTTTTTCCCGCAGTCAGAAACAGGCGTTTATGGGTCATGGATGGTTACAGGCCGATCCCCTCCCCGTACAGCCTGAGGCTATGTTGAAAGGGACCACTACGTGAATAGAGATGAAAGTTTCCAGGATTGAGGTCAGAGAGTCCTTAAAGCCTCCCTGTTGCTGCAATGAGTGCTCAGTGTTTGATGTAGCTCTGCTTTTTTTTTATCCAGACTGACTTCTTTGCAGTGTGAGATGAAAATGTGCAGACATTTAAAATATTTAGGTTCTTTTTAGTTAATGATTTCCGAATGACTCCATCTGAAACAATGAAGTATCTGCTGCTGAATAGGTGTTTAATATTGTTGTCTTTCTGGTGCAGAAGTGAACCTATGCAATAGACCGGCATGGGATTTCCTAATTAAGTCCTCATAATTCTCAGAGGCACGCTAATACTCCTGATTCAGTCACAGTGTATTGCCCGAGACAGAAGGGGCACTTGCTGATCTAAGATTTTTACGCATTTCCGCAGCCTTGAAATGAAGCCATGCTGCAGCGTTGTGTGGATGAATGAAGCTCATGTTTGGCTGTATGGAAATGAAGATGTTCAGTATGTTTTCCTGCTGTGCAATGATTCCCTTTGTTCAGTTATTATGTGAAATATTCAAACTGTGATTATAATATACAATTGTAGATATGTCATTCTGTAAAATTCTGTTTTTAAAAAAATTCTGATTCTGGATTAAGTTTGTATTATATATATATATATATATATATATATTAGTGTGTCCGGGAATAAAAGGAGATGAGTCTTAACTTTCTCTGCAGTGTGTTCTTGCTGGGGTTTTTGTTTTCCTTGTTCCGCTCCATCATCTGCTGTCCTGCTTTCTGTTTGTCAGGTACAGTGTAACAGGGAGATAACCTCTCACACAGTGACTTCTGTCAGCTTTAAGGTCCCCACTTCAAAAAGCAGCAATGTCAGCAGTGCTGGAGGTCACACAAATCACTGAACTGCTCAGTCAAAACCAGGCTGCATGAAACTGATCTAAATCACCAGGCTGAAGTCCAAACCAAAACAGGAGGGAACCTTCCTCCACTTTTTTTTGTAACAGTTGACCCCAAAATCAGCATATTTTTCCCATGGCTAGCAGTGCTGGTTATTAATGTAGGTTGTTTTGGTCCAAGAGTTTTAGAGCCATCAGCCGCAGAGATTTCCACCTGAATATTTGATTGTGGTGTGAATCATCTCCTCTGAAATAATTGAAAATCTTTTTCCACTGTTCAGAAACTGCCAATCAGGTTTCAGATGAATATTCAGAAAAGCAGCAGACCAGCATATTTGGAAAGTTGTTCTGCCAATGATTCTACTCTTCAAAGTACGTTTGCAGTTCTCCACAGGGAGCTACACAAAAGCTGATAAACTGAATCAAGTGATGCTTGATGCTTGAGTCGGCATCAGCTCAGGTTCAACAGTACAAAAGTTTAAAAAAAAAGTTTTCAAAGACTCGAGCTTATCTTATTTTTAATCAAAATCCTGCAGTTTTGTTGAACAACAGCCTTAGTCATTCTGTCCGTCTGCTCACATCTGAACCCAACACCCGGTGTGTGCTCATCTTTTTTAACATTTCGTATGTGTGCACACTACCCACACACCAGCTGATTGCACCTGCCATCAGTATAGCGCACACTTTAGCAGAAAAGTAGTCACAACTGAGTGAAAGTTCCTATTTTCTCTGCAGGCAAAACAGCAGCAGCACACGAAAGGTTCAAATATCCAACTCAGACCAGTGGTTACTAACAGCTATTTTTAGCTCACAGATATCAGATTCTTCTATCAGCTTAGATGACCACCCTTGAATTCTGAAGCCTGTGTCCGGAGAGGCAACCGTGGCAGTGGAGGTACAGAGATAACCCGCTTGTGTGTCCTTTTCAGTCTTTTGTGTAACCCAGCTGCAATAAATAACAGCTGAATGTCAATGAGTATCATTTAGTTTTATTGTCTTTTAACTACCTTGTTGTGTAATTCTGTGCACAAAAATAGACCTTTTAATTTGAAATATTCATGTATCCATCTGGTCTGTCCTCTTGGAAAAAAAAAATCCACCCTCTCAGTAATGCTTTGATTGTATGCTACCCTCTGCTTTGTCTCTTCAGACGCTTCACTTCAGAATCTAAGATGGAAATTGAGACAATTAATTTTCACCAAGCTGCAGTACATTAATAAAAAACAGTCTTTCACTCAGACTTTTAGAAAAGGTGCAGGAGCTGCAGGCTTCGGCTGGATCAGGTTTCATATTTAAAACTGCCTGGTTACATTTTTGCCCTGTGTGTCTGGATAGTGTCTCCTGTGCGTTTGACAGTGGGGGCAGACTGAAAGCTTTGGGTCACTGCAAAGAGTCAGCAGGAAAGGTGGAGGCTGCGCCTTGAACATGATGAAGGCGATTGAAAGCAGTCTATAGAGATTAAATTCCTGCTAGGCTAAGCTAAAGTAAACATGTCCTCTTCTATATGTAACAAACAAACATGGTATCTTCCATTTAGTCTATAAATAATCCTTTAATGGTCATTTCCATTTGCACACACTGATATTGTACACTAAATCTCAGGGAATCAGAAAGGACCCTGGACCACCAGACGCTGAGTCATCAGCTTATTGGGATTCGAGTGTAGGATTTAGTAAAAGGTCAGGACTCATGTGGCTGGCTACCCTATGAACAACCAAGAGTGTGTTAATGCACAGACTGCACCACAAGTTTCTCTTCTGGAGTAGAAAATACAAAAGAACATTTCACATTCAGACTAGTTTGTTTACCATCCTCTGTGTATAAGTGTTTTTGTCATGTGTTTGATCGTCAGCTGTGCCCTCGGGAGACAAGCCTGTGCATTAGGCAAACCACAACACTCCAAGGCTGCTTGGATTTTTTTTTTTAAGTGTTCCAGCTTCATTCTTGCCAGATTTAAAAGTTGAGCTTTCCCTGAACTTGTCAAACTGATGTGAGACACGATATGTGCTGAAATAAAATGTACCTCGATCCTGCAGCTGTGCGCTCATGAGTCTGCTATATGCTTCGCTTTGTTCAGATTTCAGTAAGTCTGTCAATCTGAACACGACCGACCACATTCACCCAGGATTTAACATCAACGCGGGCCAAAGGAGAGCAGATGGAGACCGCAAAGTGCCAAGTTCACACGGGAATCCAAACAGATGGACACACGAAGTGTAGCACCTGGTTTTTGGCGGTGCACTTCGACACTCACAGCGGGAATTAGAGTGGAAAAATCACAGGGGAATTTTATCATGCAGGGGTGATGCACATGCCAAGTACCTGAGGGTCTGCATGACTCTATGGCAGGTTTACATTCACAAATAAGATGTGCAGTTTTATTCTTAAAATCTCCACTATCTAAAGGATAAACTATTAGGTCAATCAGTGATCTCACCACCCTCACACTTGAATTTCCATCAGGGTTAATAAAGTATCTATCCATCCCAACATTAGCTGATGCTCAGCTGATTCCCCGTACACACCTCTTTGGGAAGATCGAATACAAGGCGCCTGTTTCAACTGCATTAGCCTTGTTTCATTTTTGTAACCAAGGTCTTCCTCTTTTCCTTTGTGTCTGAATTAATCAATATCATGTCTGCTCCCTCATGTACCCTTGGGGGGTCTCTGGTGCTGCTGCTCTCCCTGCCTTTGGCTTTCTATCTTTTCGAAAGGACATGGAAGGGCGAGGAGGTCCCAAGACAGTACAACACTGCCAAATATAACTTACAGCAAATGAAGAGGTCCTGACTGCATTACGCTTTTATTAGTATGCAATCAACTGTAAATCAGAGTGTAGCTAAGAATGAAGGGCATTCTGTAACCTCGCCACTAGAGGCTGCTAGATCTTGCACATGGGTCCTTTAACAAACATACTTTATTTTTAGATGAAACAAAAATCATGTTTCATGATTTTAAAGTAGATACGAATAAGTAACTGGCTCATCTGTTGGGCTCCGATAAGGTGGTAATAATTAACAATCAGCAGTAATTTCTCCAGGTGCTGACATTTCTTGCTTTCAGAAAATGTTGTTTTTCTTACTCCCTCTCTTCACCCACTGAAGAAAACAACTGTATTTGCATATTTGAAACAGTAGTGTTGTGTTTCACAGTCATGTTTTTGTATTATTTAAACATTTGTCCAATGAAAAACATCAGCGCATCCCAGATGGGAAAGGGGAGGCTATCATTACGATTCACAAAGCAGTGATACGGTCCAAAAGTTTTCTAATTCCCTTTGATGATAGTGATATTTGTATTTAATAATCGAGTACAGATGGCAGTAGGACGTGTCTGGCAGAGGAGATATTCATGATGTGGATGAGAAGAGGCTGAGTCCGGATGAAACCTTGCACCTGTTGCCTTCTGAAAGGATCTGAAAGAAGTCAGCGCAGCATGTGTGCTGTTATTTGGGATGTCAATAAAGATGTCTGACCTTAACCACTGTTTTTAACATTTTATGGAGAAGAATGTGTTAATTTTATGGACCTGATCTCCCAATTTAAATGTCTTATTAGAGTCAGACAGAAATGAACTTGTGAATACTTGTGAATGTAAAGTTGACACAGAGCAGCACTAACTCTGTGAACACAGAGGTCGTTGCTGATATCTACTTTGACTTGGAGTAGCTCAAATGTCTACTGATACACATGCAATTTCAAACGATTATTCTCAAAGCTGCTGATTAGCTGGTCCATCTGTGAGTACGCTAATGCCAATCGGCCCAAACACAAACTCCCTGCCAAACAAACAATGCTTAATAATGAAGTGGGTCTTTGCCAGAAGGCCATCAATGATCCTGGCTGCGCTGATGGTATTTTTTTTCCTAAAAGCTGAGTTTCATTCACACTCATTAGTTCAACCAATCATATCTAAACAATGTTCATTAGCCAAAAGCTGCTGAGCTCAGTTCCATTCAGCTTTTCTGCTCTCATTAAAATGTACGGCTCGACCCTTTTGGGAGAGCATCATTAGCAGAGCACATCATGCTAATGCATTTTTAAGATGTCCAGCTTAAGGGCTAATTAATATTCCCCAGAAAGAGCTTTAACCACTCCTGTAAGAGCCACTTCATAACACCAGCCGCCTTATGTTTACTAAAACATTTTCAATAGGCATGTAGAGGAAATGCAAACAGAATGAGGCGGTTAACCTTTCCACTGAGCTTTTGTGTAGCAGGTGAGCACTTTAAAGCAGTTTAAAGGTAAATATTGATTTTACAAAACCTGGCTACACATTACTGTGAATGTTAAACTTGGGTTTTCACACTAATTTAAAAAAAAAAGCATTTAAAGAAGCAACTGAAGTTCACTTTGCTTATTTTGTGGCGTTCCAGTCTGAAAATGGTTCTATTTGTCACAGTGATGTCATCTGAGTAATTTATGTAAAAAAATAATTTAATGTAAGGCTGCTTTGATGTTAAAGATGTATCTGGATGAGGTTTTGTGCAGTTTCACTATACTCCCCTCCTACATCAACACACATACACACAATAAACTCCCTCTCATCATCAATGACATCATCATCACAGTTAAATTGGTGACCACTGAGGAAGAGCTCTGAGGCCAAATGCCGACTTAAAAAGTTCTGTACAATCACTCAAAGAGCTGAACTGCACATGCATGTAGGAGAGCTGTATAGGCCACAGAGTTATGAGTCTTTTATAGTGCTATAATTTGAATTTTTGAAGAGAAGAATTGGTGTGGGAACTCATTGCACAATTTGTAAAACAATGTGAAGAATTCTTCCCCCATGTGTCCACTAATACCTGTGTTCATTGCTTGACTAAGGCCCTTGTATGAATAGGCCTTTGTGAACCAAGCAGGTTAAATCCTAGTTATCCGCTGTGTATAAAATCTGCTTTCCGTGGCTCATCTCTCCACAGAGGCCAATCAGGCGCTCTCAGCAGTCCCAGCCAACACAGCAGCATCTAACATCATGCTACTGGATGCTGTTTAAATTCAATTTTTACTGAAGGTTAAATGAGGTGGGTGGGGGGGTTAGGAGAATTTCTCATTAACAAAACAAGAGCTCAGAATGAATCTTCAGCATGAATTAAATGAGACTTCCTTTTTATTGTCACAGATGTAAACACACCACCTCACAACAGCACGTAAGCCAAAGACAAAAAAGAGAGAGGGGGGCTCAAATGCCTCATTTCAGTACTAAACACCATATACTGTAATATGTACAAAGGCCATGGAAATCCTCCCCATTATTACTTGCTCAGTTGCAAACGACAGCGCGGAATAAATACACTTTACATAAATGTTTAATATAAACAAACACCTGTCGTACAAATTGCACTTGCCGATGGCTGTGAGGTAAAAACACATTGTGAACATGACTACAGTACAGTCAGACAAATGCCTCGCTTTTGTCCACTTTTAAATAACACTACAGCGCGCCTGAGCGGTCATTTTAAGAATAAACCCACTCCCCACTATCGATCATAGAAATAAATAAAATAAATCAGAATTATAAATATCAGGAGAGACCTGTGCTCTTCAGCTGAGGCGCAAAATCATTTTTATAATAGGCTGCCAAAGTGCGCACAGCATGATTTATCACTGACGTTGCATCCACCACATTTTAGGGTGGATTGAGTTTGTCTATTTGGATGATCTCCGGGCTGTCCGGGAGATATGTGCGCGTCTTAGGTCGCATTTCTGGTGCATGTTCATTGATGCAACAATGCCTCTTACGCACACTCCTCACTCCTCCTCCATAGAGACGCAGCATCTTTCACCACATTTTCCTCCTGTAATCCTCCTCGATAAAACTTTTTACAGCTGTGATTCAGAGTGAGACAGCTTTGCGCCCCCCACCAGGCTGCTATCACTGTTGTCCAAGCCGTTGCAATCTGACCACATCCCCAGTGTCCCGGGTTCCAGAGAGGAGACGAACCCGCCAGAACATCGGGACAAGTCACAGGAGCTGATGTGCAGCCTGCGGTCTGCCTGTCTCGGGCAGCAGAGCAGCCTCTTGAACGCTTTCCTAAAGTCTGGGCTCCGACAGTAAATGATTGGGTTAAACGCCGAGTTCACGTACCCCAACCAGTTCAGGAACACAAAAAGGTTCTTGTCCACCACCTCTGCACAAAACACCCTTAAGATGTTAACAATAAAAAAGGGGAGCCAGCAGAGTGTGAACGTACCCATGATGATGCCGAGCGTTTTGAGCGCCTTCTGCTCCCTGAGCGCCAGAATCCTAGACGGCTTCTTCTTGCACTTGGAGGTCAGTCCGGTTAAGGTGTTGTGGAACCTGCCCTCACACTTGTCTATCTTCCTCAGCTGCTTTTTCGCCTCCCTGTACACGCGAGCGTAAACAAATATCATGACCAGGAGAGGAATGTAAAAAGATATGATGGATGAGGAGATGGCGTATGCCCTGTTGGTGACAAAATCGCAACATTCAGGCTCCTCGTAGCAGGCTGTGTCCACGCTGTCCCGGGACCAGTGCATCATGATGGGCAGGAAGGACACCAGCGCAGAGATGGCCCACACTACACACACCACCGCTTTGGCCCGAGCTTTGGTTAACAAGCTTTGGTAGCGGAAAGGTGAGGTGATGGCCACGTACCTATCTATGGCGATAACGCACAGAGTCTCGATGCTGGCAGTGACGCAGAGAACATCCACGGAGATCCAGAACTCACAGAAAAACGAGCCATACAGCCAAGAGCCGCGCACCTCGAGCGCGGCGCCAAATGGCACCACCAGGAGTCCCATGATGAGGTCCGCGCTGGCCAGCGACACGATGAACACATTGGTGAGCGTCTGCAGCCTCTGCGTCTTGGCTATGGCCACGATGACCAGGATATTCCCGAACACAATAGACACGACGATCAGCCCCATCACGAGGCTCATCCCCGCCATCCACTGCTCGGACGCGGCTGTGGCAGAGTCCGGTGCGTCTGACGCATCGCTCCCCGTGCCATTATGGAAGTTCACCGGCGAGGAAGCGCCACCGTCCCCCATGACGGGTTGCTGCGCTGTGTGCGGGACCAGGTCCAGTTCATCAAGGCATTGCCTTTCCACTCTGATGCGCGAGTTAGAGCTCTACTCCCATCGCGCGCCTGCTCCATCTGGAGCTCCTCTCCAGCGCTCAGCCTGCACCGATCGGGACAGCAGAACAGGCAGAACAGGTGGTGACATCACTGCTCCTCACGACCAATCAGGGAGCTCAGCGGACACACGGTTGCGGCAAAACCGCACCTGAACTTTGAAGAATCAGACTTTCAGTCTCCTTTTGGAATCTTGATGCGCATCAATGATAAACTTAGAGTGACTACAGAAAGCAGCCATATACAGACACCTGAAACTGTCCGCTAAACATCTTTGAAACCAAAGCCAAATATAAAAAGGTCTTAAATCCACATATTATCAAGGGTATTAAGAACTACTGGGATTTCCCAGTTTTCATCACTTGCCATCACAAACAAGCTTGTTTTTCCAGTTGCCCTAAATATTGTTATCTCTAAGAATACATTCCATGGTCATGGAGTGGCTGAGCAAACACAGCAGCTGCATTACATGAGACTTCTTATCTGGGATCGTAAGTTAAGAAAAGCTATTAACCATTATTTGCCTCTCAGCCAAACATTAAAAGTATTTCCAGCTTAGTTTCAGGCCCTCAGAAAACACCAGGATGTCAACAAGCTGACAAATACACAAACTACAAAGACCCAAGTAGAAAAGACACCAAATAATTGATTCTGATTCCATGTAAAACGCCTGTATGCACATTCTCCACATTTTTTACACAACTCCTTTGAAGTGAAATACTTAAAAATCAGAGCATAGGACCCTTGATGATTAGAGACTGAAAGCATTTGTTGTAACCTTGTGACAAACTGACAGCATAAAAGGATGGATAATGCTCTGCTCTTTCTTTTTTTTTTTTTGCAGAGCCCGTTCTTGAACCTGATGGCCCAGTGCCTAAGGCTGTGACACAACCTGACCCAGCATAACAAAGGCCACCTCAGTGTCAGCGTTGGATGGATACCTCAGGCATTCACAGCTTGCCGTGGTATGTTTGTGTCCTTTATGTCCAGCTGTAGCAGTGGTGGGTTAAATGCCTTGCTCAGTGGTGTCGCAGTGGTTTTATGATCCATCGCTAGAACATGTTTCTGTGCTTTATTTGGTAATATTCCTGGTTATTGGCTATTAGAAGGCCACATCCACATCCAAGTTGTACAAAAATAGAAACCTTGTTTTTTTTAAATAATGAATTAATTGCTGACACACCTAATTTGTGGTGGAATGCCCCTTTAAGGATTTTAGATTTCAAATGGCCTAAGTCGTTTTTAGAACACACAGTCTCCTTTTGAACATTTGAAACTATGCCCACATTCATAACATTGGTACTTTGATGTATTCCAACTTTTTAACATCATTTTGTGCAGCTGCTCACTCACTTTGACCAAAATACACACAGCAGAGAGCACTTGACCACTGAGCTGCAGATACCATCCACAGGTCTTCATGAGAGTTTTGCACCTCATGTGTCATCACACCGGCGCAGAGTCAGAGGTCAAAGCTGATTTTTTTGAGGTAGACAAACTGGAACAATGTGTTCATGTTCTAGTTTTTAGTCACTGTTCCTAATGCACATTCACACAGGCTGGATCATATTTGATCTCTTGTGGGGATAAGACCCTAATATAGTCTACTCAGCCAGATTGAAAATATTTTCTACAATTAAGTTGTGTTTTAACTGTCACTTATTTTAAAGTTCTCTTAATAATAAGCAGTTCTCCTCTTTTTGCATTCTGAGTGCAATATAAGGCCCCCGAGAAAGCTTTTAAAAGCCCTTTTTGTGCTGCTAAATGGAGCCTATATGCTCTTATCCTCATGGCTTACTTAAAGGATTTGCTTGTGTTTTAAATTAACATCCCCCCCAACCCCCATACCTCCCTCATAGTGATGCTTCAATTGCTGGAAATGTTAAGTGAGACAGTTTGAGTGGTCTCTGGCAGCAAAGACAGCAGCCAAATCACACAGGGTTAATGACACTGTCAGCACAGCAGCGGGGTGGGGGTGCTCGTGTGAGGAAACAGGGTTATAGGGGGAGGGCATGAGGCCAACTTTTTTTTTTTTAACCCACACATCACAGCAAAAAAACCCAAAAGTTCACCACAGAAGCTTCAGATAATTAATCTTAACAAATAAAACGTTATTTGACATAGGTGGCAATGAAAAGAAAGTGACTTCTTGCATCTGCCTGTCAGATGGCAATTTAATATTCTTAGCTGACTGAGAAGTCCCACGTGAGTCTGTTTTTTTCCTTCTATTCTTTGTACATGGAGGCTTATTTATGTAAGGTCCCTGTTTATGACTTTATTTATGACCAAACAGGAACTAAAGCTGTATTTCCTCTAATGGTGCAGAGCCTTAAACAATGTCTGCTGCTTGTAAATATTTGACAAATGAAAGGTATTTACTGCAAACAGGAAGTCTGTCATCTGAGGTCAGCTCACGCATAACCTGGCATCGTGACAAAATGCACAGAGGGAACCGAGTTCATTAGCATAGCTTGTTGATGGCATCTCACTGCACTAGGAGAGCTGTAGTCTTTTTTTTATTAATGCATCAATTGAAGTTATGTGAAATGTCCAAATTTTAAAATATGTAAAGAGAATAAGAAATGGCAGCAATGCAACTTCAGGCCTTTGTAGGATAGACCCTTCCTGTCAGTGCACATACGGACAAAAGCCAGACTAGATAAAAATGTTTTATTAGCTTTTCCTTGCTCTGCTGCATATTAATGTGCAGCCTTGAGAAGCCAATGTATGAACAAGATCCCTGTGAAGAAAACAGTGTGCAAAAATGGGTTGGAACACTTCTTAAAGGAACAGTTCACCCTAAAATCCTGTATTATGTGTCCACCTCAATTGTTTTGATGTGAGATTTGAGCCACACATTGCTGCCTTTTCTCCAATATAGATGGCAATCCAGTAACTATGTTCTACTATAATACACGCTAACTATGTCTACTGTACTATAACTGCACAGTAGACAGCATGCATCAACACATGGCACAGGCTCAATCTTGTGACAGTGTGACTGGAAGTCTGTAGAAATTTTACTGAGCAACATAATTGTGTTTTTCCATGTGTTTTGGTGCTTTGATCTCCATAAATCCAGTGCCATCTAGTTCCATTATATTGGAGCAGAGGACGACATGAACACAATTTTTGGGTGAATTGTCCCTTTGAAACAGCCTTTCAAGCTCATTACTGTTAATGCTAAAAGGAATAACAAGGCTGAGAAAATAACTAAAACCTCTGTAGCTGATTTGAAATAAATAACTTGTGGGAATAAAACATTTTGTCCCATAGCAGAACAATCGTTATTGCTTCTGATACAATTAAGAGTGTCATCAGTTTACACCCTGTTCCACAAGGCACTTGGGCCAAATAATCCAAACCAAATAAAATAGCTTGACGAGCACCATTATATTATCAGACACGATGACAGCAACGACACTCAGAACGCTCTCAGGCCCCTTTCTGACAACAGCTCATAACTTTGAAAACCAATAATAGAAAATGACACATTACACAACAACGTAATACAGTAGATCATTATTAGAACATCTCCGTTGAGTGTATAAATGTTAAACGAGACTTTGTTTTCTTAATACAACATCCCGCTGTGTGCAGAGCAAGCATGTCATCAGTCATCAGTTCACAAGAGGCTGCTTCCCCTTATCAAAAACAGGCACTTTATTCATTCCTTGGATAACAGCAGAGTTCTGCCGTGTAAATCAAAAGGGCTCCTTGTGTAACAAATAATCATAATCAAAATGTATAATCAGTCATACAGAGAGTGGAGACCAGAACAGAGCTGTGGGCTATGAGTGTAACCTCTCAGAGAGAGAACTCTGTAAACAGATTAACATTGTGGTGACAGAGAAGTAGACAAATATTTAGCGAGGCCTGATTACAGTCTGCATGAAGGCAGCTGACTGACTGTGAGCTAAATCTACGCACATACGATTGGAAATATTTTACACAAATGAGTACAAAGGAATAGATACAGTTGTACAAACAGTGTAGTACCTTTGTGTAGGAGGGGCCGCTGTTGATACGAAGGTCACTTTTATCATGATGCACTGTGCTACTATGTGCACATAATTGTGTTCAGTGACTCAGAAGATGAAACAGTTAGGTTTCATACAATCAATCTTACAAATTGCTCCTTTGATATAATAATAATGAGTCTCTGCATAGAAAGCTTCCCGTACATGGCATGGAGATTTAAGCCTCACCTACTACTTCTTTCACTGGCCTGAGATTCAAAAACGAGACTGGAGATTTTTATTTTTAATACCCTAATAAAGCTTATGAAAGCTCTTTGTAAATTCCACATACATTTTCAGAGAATAATATTAGCATTCAAAAGCTGCTCGTTTGTGACCAAAGGAATATCAAAAATGAATAATATATTAGCTCCATTAAGTGTCACTTTTTATAAGTTTTCTTAAGAAAGATTTTCAAACTTAAAACAGGCAACTTCTTCAAAGCTGCAACAGTTCAATAATTATTACAAATGCAAATGTAAACCGTCTCGTCTTTGAAATTTGGCCATTTGGAAGGTAAGATGAAAATATATATATAAAAGTGATCAAATGTTTGTTTTATATATTTGGAAGTATCCCCAACAACATAATTAAATGAAAAAAAAATATCCCCTGTCCCTGTATATGAATTTGTTACATAATTAGATATATTATTATGCTGCTGTTTTGTTTGCTGTACAGTCACAATAAGAGTCATGAGAATGCAACTATCTGCATTTCCTGTCAATAACAGTCAAGTAGCATAACCACACTGATGCATCATGTTTTATGGAAGGACATCTGAGTAGTTTGAAATGAAATTCTCCTGAAATTGGATTTTCTTGAATTGCATTTTTGTCAAAAGTGACAACTGTGGCAGAAACCATCTGCTTTCTGTATGTAGCAGAGATCAGAAGTTAAGCTGACATATCAACACAAAAGTGTGTGCACTCTATGGTTGAGTGTAGGCATTTTAGAATGCATGAGCCAAAGCAACACTGACATCTTCCCCTTTAGGACTGGCACTTATTTGAAGAGGCTGGGAAAACGAGGCTGCTTTCATCATACAAGCTTTACCTGCTTCTGTACAGTAGTACACCCATATAGCCAACGTGAGGCTTAGGTAGCTGTTTGACTCCCTCATGACAGCTGGAAGTTTGGCTGAGACACAAAGGGGCTGGGACAGGTCCACAATGTTGCCCGTAAGAACCTGACTGTCGAGTAGCCACTCGTTACCTACAAAGAAACAGGAAGCGCAAATTCAAATGTCTGTGGTTAAAAAACAAACAAATAAAATCCTCCTTAATCGGGCAGGGCAGTGGTGAAGTGACACTGATACAGGAATTGACGTTTATAAGCTTGTTTATTTAGGGGTTCACCAAAGTCCATGCAACTGTCAGACAGTCATTATACTGATCAGGGTATACCCTCTGGGGACAAATGTCTGTACCAATGTCATCTGAACCAGTGTTGTAGCTGCAGACAGAATGGAACAGAATGTTTCGGTCTTCACCACAGCAGGGTCCACAGACAGAGCTCTCCCCAGAGATACATTGCTTTGCTAAAAACACGATCAATCCATAGTTTCATATAACTGTCATTTGTGCCGTGCTCTGAAAGAGCAGATGTGTTTGTATGGGAATGTCTGCCCGGCATCTACCATAGATTTATTGCTGAGAGTGGAGCGGTGCCGCCTGTGTACAAGATTGGCTTGAGCCTGAGCATTACCTTGCACAGCTAAATGGAGTCCTCTGAAACATCAAACCAAACCCACATAACCTGACTAAATCAGATGAGACCAGGGTGAAGACATCAGGTTTTTGCAACACGGGGGGATATTTTTAGAAACAAACACGCAGCTACAGAGACATGACCGCTGAAAGATAAATGAAAGTCAAAAAGTAAAGGCAAGAACTTCAACTGTGAGAAAATATTACGCCAAACTGACAGCGAAATCCATGCCAGCAGTGATTAATGAAGCTGATGGCTAACATAAGGTCCCAGAGAAGCCATTTCTAAAAAGCCAGTAAAAACAATTTAGATCTGGTGTGCACTTCTAGCTTGATCCATTAAAATTCCTGCCTCTGCTCTGATCTGATCAGCATAAGTCTAGACTGGGTATAATGGGGCAGCAGAGGATCACGTAACATAGCCTGGTAGCTAATTATGTGAACTAAAGCATGTCGTCTTATCGAAACGTTCTAAAAATAGTCTGCTGATACCGCTGACTGCATACTGCTTTGCTCAGAATGATGGAAACACTTTGATTCCAAACCTAATGATTGGACCATCAACTGTCACTAACATGTTATCTCAAAGCGCCTCACACTCCATCTGAGGGTTAGACTGCTGTTGAGAAAAATAAAGAAAAGCCAACCAATGATACATTAAATTGTCCACGCCTGGTTTAAGCGGGTGATTCGAGTGTTCCTCCATCTTTAGCTGTCAGCTGTAACTCCCAGGTGTGGGCTGGCAGAGTGAGAATCTGCTTGTTGTACAGTGAAAATGACATGAAGGTTAAGCATCATTCACTGCCTTTAATTTTCAGAATAAAGTCTAGTAGGTGAGAATGAGAGGCTCACCCACAAAAAAAGTTTATTTATAAATGTAGAGTTTATGTTGCAACTCTAATAGGAAACTTGACAGTAGGTCTACACTAAATACGATTTAATTATGCATTTTTGTGCAACTGCAGAGATGCTGTTACAAAAGCGGCTAAATTCCTAAATTGTGGAAATGGGATTTGGAACTACCTGGTTACCCCCTGTTCTTCTTCACTTACCTTTTTTTTGTCAAATGCCCTTTTTAATGGTATTTTAAAATGTACACTGATAACATTTGTAACAATGACTGAACTTTGTCTCACCCTCAGCTGAGAGTGCCCAGCAGCTGGGAGCCTCCTCTGTTAGCTTGGCTCCTTCTGGAAGTGACACAGTGAGTGACATGGTGACAGTCTGCCCTGCAGACACTGCTACTGGTGGCATCTCTTTCCTGGCAGCGGATTTAGGCAGCATGGGGACTTTGGTCAGACCCGAAGGCTTAGTAGGTGCTGAGTCTGTGCAATCGGTCACGATGTGGAACTGGACAGAAAAAAAGCATGTTTGAATTAAAGCCACTGACACTGGCCCTTTCTCTGTCACCTTTTATCCCCACTTTTCTGATACAAATGCTTTAACATAGATTAACTACACGATCATGGTAAAAATGTAAAGTTCTTTTCTCAAGGTTGCACTTTAACTAAATACACACACACACACAGGTCTGACCAGTGAGACAGTCTTGAAGGCCAGGTCCAGCACTTTGATTCTGTGGTTGTTGGTGTCAGCAATGTAAAGAAGCTTCCCGCCATCACCGATGCAGAGTCCTCCAGGTTCATTGAAGCAGGATTTGTTAAATTCAGGTCCCACTGTATCTCCAACCTCACCTGTGCCTGCTAATGTGCTACACTGCTTTGTCTTTGGATCCACCACTTTAATCTGTGCAGACACAAACAAGCAAACGTGGTAAGAATTTTACCACTCAGCGACCTAGAGGAGCTCATTAACCATCAGAGGCTTTAAACATGAGCACAATAATACTTTAAATCACAGCCATGTGACACGCAACACTTACCTTGTGGTTGTAGGAGTCAGCCACATAAAGCAGGCTTTGTTCAGGAGCCCAGGCAACACCAAGAGGATGCTGCAGCTTGGCATCCACCCCTTTCCCGTCTGCATCCCCAAAAGCAAAAAGGTTCTGGTTCAAAGACAGAGCATTGAAAGATCAAATGACTATACAATAAAAACACACACACATCTGCACAAAGCAAAAAATGTAGGCAGTATGTCTGAGAAGTTGTGAACTGCCAAACAATTAGCTGAAAACTTTTTCTATTCCCTAAATGATCACATCTATTAGAACCCTTGTAATAAAAATATAAAAGCAACACAGACTTCATTTTCTTAAAGTCTGAATTATTTATACAGTACTATTCACCGCTTTCAATACTTTTCATTCACATTAGTTACCGTGCTAAAAATAGTCAAATGACTCATTCCTAATAAGTTTTCAAGAACAGTACAATAACAGTAATGATAAATTCCACTAAACATTACAAATGGGAATATTCTAGAATTCTGTAGAAGTTTGCAGGGCTGCAGAAAGTTTCAGGCCTGCATGGCCCAAGCAGATAAATTACAATTACAGCCAATCAAGCACCAATCTGTAATAAATTGGAGAAATTGAAATAAATAGCTTTTTCATTCTGTACCACCCATTTTAGTAAAATAAATAAAAAAAGAGATAACGATCTTATAAACAGTCTCATGATGCTCTACAGCTCACCGAGTCTCCACAGCTGCACTGTCCTCAACAACAGCAACCAAATACAACAACAACAACAAAAAACAAATCTCTGGGAAGGATCTTTTGCTGCACCAGCAGAATTGTTCCCAGTGGATTTACATGTACTCAGATGTTCACCATCACTGCAATGATGAAGTGTGACCTCGACTAAAGATTGTGATGCAACAGAAAAGTGAAAATCTCCCTGCAGTACAAAGCGAGCTAAACAAAGGCAAATGTATTTCCCTATGTTCCTATTACATTTCTATTTAAATGTTAAAATCAAAGCTTGAGATCATAATCCTAGAAGATACAGTAGCTAACTAAGTGACAGAAAAAATTTAAAGGACCAGGGAATTGTGAAGTAACCTGCCAGGCACTACATTAACAATAATATGAGAGGTGTCACCTCGGAGGAACACTCAAGTGTAACAGCTGTAATCCTACCCACACTTCCATGTTTCATTGTCTCGGTTCAACAATACAATCAATGACTGTGGTTAGCAGACTATATGCTGTATTAATGGCTGTGCTGGCTCTTTGCCATGTTGAATAAACTGTATATGACTTGTCAGTTAATTACTCTCCATTCTCATGAGTGACTACAAGCTTTAGAGCTCTTGGGACTTTCCAAAAATACAGTGCCTTTTTAAGTGCCTTCAAAAAAAAATAAAAAAAAAAAATCAGCGGCAGTAAGGACATAAAAGAATTACCAAAAATTGATTTTCAGGCAACAAACAAGAGAACTGAGTTTTAAATCAATATTTTCTATCTATAGAAAAATACCCCTGAACCTGTGTGACTACCTGTGAGTTATGGTGCAACATTTATCTTTATAATTGCCTGAATGTTTTCTGCGGATAGAATTATGGTAGATTAATGTGTGTGTTTTGTCTTGATACATGGTGGCACAGCCAGGACATATTATCATTGAAAATACTGCACAAGGTTATTCCGTTCTTACAGTCTGCTTCCTAGATGGATTTTTAATTTTCTCTTACCCTCAAGCTGCTGTTCAGTTTATTTTCTTTAAAAATAATCAATGGTTGATAGATAAGTTATGTAAAATAGTTAAACTTCCTAATGCAGATAAGCTAAAAATGTATAATATGAAGGAGAAGATCTATCCATCAATCATCCGTTATACACCCACCAGTGGGTCTCTCTCGCCTCCAACCAGCAACTTGACGGCTCCATCTTTCAGTGCCAGTGTGCGGATGGTGCTGCTTTCGCTATCGGCCACATACAGGCAGCTCCAGGGCTCCTCTGGGGCTGCAGCCAGGCCTGAAGGCTGAGCAAATCCTGCTTTATGAGGGTAGGCATTGTTTCGGTTCTCTTCACTGCCACTACCTGCCCATCGCACACAGGTACCTGCCTTGGATTCACTGTTTGAAATGAAATATAAGATAATAAGTAAAAAGAGTAAAACACACTGGTGAACAAGTGCAACACAGCACAAAGAGGGAGTTTTCCATTTCTTATGATAACGATCCCCTGCATGTAAAATGTTTATTTGTGGTTTATATAGACAATTTCTTGCATAATATTTTTTATTGATTCCCTGCCATATTGATCTTAAAAACAAATAAAAGATGTACCCTGTAGGGATGTCCTCGTATTCAAAAAAATGATTACTATTAGTGGTTTTGTACGCCTGCTGTCGACCAAGTGGTTTTGGTGGTCATGTATCCAGTCTCTCACCTTCCTCTGGGAAGCTTTCCATCTGCTAGGAACAAAGCCCAGATCTGGTGGGTCCCAGCCATGGCTATCCACAGCACGTTGTCTTCATCACTGCCTACACATGCAAGTGAAAGACAAAAACATATACTCCATATATAATCAAGAAGCTTGTGTCATTTTCTCTGGCTATCAACCAACAAGAGTGAAATCATTCAGAAACAGAACTATTAATTATCTTTAAGGTAAAATATTCTAAGGCTACTTATTACCAAAAAAACCCTCTCTTTTGATTGACTCACTGAGTTTGGGATGAGTCTGAGTCTGTGAGTGACTGTGCGTCTGGTGAAGGCTGTAAGTTAGAATGAATAGGAATACAGCCATACAGGTTTAATTACCCTTGCTAACAAAGGCCACATGCTACCTCACACACAGCAAACTGTCATCATGATGAATACAACACCCGTCATACGAACAGTGACTGATAAATGTGTGGCCTTTAGAAGCCATAATCAATTTGAGAAACCTTAGCACATTCATTTTTCTTCCCTATCAAAGTCAGCATCTTAGCACACAAAGGCCAACGTTCTCCATTTTCTCAGACAGTGCTGACTTACCATTTTCAATTACCCATAAGAGTTGTTGACTTTCTGCTTAATCACTCAAAAGGCCTCAACTGCACATGCATGTAACTAGATCTGATGGCATCCATCTCTACTGCCGGCCACAAACCACGCGATCATCCCTCATATAGTATCTCAGTTGTATATTTAATGCAGTGCAGCCCTTCATGATCACATCTGTTGGACTGTCAGGAATATATACTGGACTCAGGGCATCAATGTCAGTGTAGTACTTTATAGTTCAAAAGGTATAGGCTGTTCCTGATTTGGTTGCATTAATTATTCATCCACATCCTGAGTAAATCATAAATATGCTATGCATGTTTGGATGTACACTCAGAGGACAATGTCAGCAGAGGTAAAGGTCTGATTTCACATTCTCTGACCATGTAGCAAGCTTCAAAGCAACAGATTGAGCCATCAACCTCAGAGGAAAATATGAACAAGGCTGCATTCAAACTACTATACTGTTTAGTATGCCACATACAGTACATTATGTCCTATCATAACTCCAGTCACATTCTACATTTAACTTAAGATTTACCAATGACATAATAAAAGTAAATATATATATATATATATATATATATATATATATATATATATATATATATATATATATATATATATATATATATATATATATATATATATATATATATATATATAAAAACTCTGAAATGGAGGTGTGTGATTTTTGTTCCCAGTTGTTGTCAGTCTTTGTTGTTGACACAACAGCGTTTCCTTGCCGATCATCTAATTCTGCCTGAACTCTGATCAGTGGAATAACAAATCCCAACAATGTCCAGGCAATATGAAGGATCAGACAGACTCTCAGGAATTATAGATGGCATGGCAGGATGCAGGAGGAATACAAAAAAGCAGAATAAAGGGTACTCTCTGCTCATCGAGTTTCAGTCTGCGACAACACTGCAATACTCACCGGCTGTGCCAAGGGTCACATCCCAAGGAGAGCTGATTGGCTGCTGAGGTCCCATGGCCCCACCCTCTTTGTCTGTGCCTTGAGAGCCCACTCCAGCCAAAGTGCTGACTCTTTCCTCCGACAGGTCAATCTGACACACAAACTCAGTCAGTCATAAATTTACAAACAAACAACAAGAAATGCAACTGTAACAAGCAAGGGGGGGGCTGCTACCTTTCGAATCAGGTGGTTTTCTGTGTCGGCCACATATATAATGTTCCCTTTAAAGGCGACGCCCTGAGGGCAGTTGAAGGAAGCTTTGGACAAGTCGCCATCCTGTCTCCCACTTTGAGGCCCTGTGACAGATGTGATAATGAAGTGACCACTATATTACAGCAAACAGAAATTATAATTTGTCGTAGCTTTACATGGAGATGTGGTTAGCTGCAAAAAAAAAAATAACACCAATCCTCCATTTTTATTTCCTAATTTGTCTATTCTTTGGTCACTGCCAGTTCCCAGCATGTACTAGTCCCTGCTGTTGCCAACCTCTCTGTTGGTCTGGGGACAACACAGACAACCATGTGGCTCCTCTGAGGGTTGTTGAGGCATGTCATTGCAAAAAAAAACATGTTGCCTAAATACTGTTGTCTATTATGGACTGATTATATCTGTTAAAATTAAAACGTCTTATTTCACTCTTTTAATTATGCAAATATGTATGACTTTGTTTCAAAATGCAACAGTGTGAAGTGTGGAAATGAGTGCCAACATCTCCATCCTGTCCCAGTTCTTACCTCCTATGGTATGGAGCAGCTGTCCCGTAGAAGACACTACCAGAATCCTGTGATGCCCTGTGTCAGCTATGGCCAGTCTCTTATTTCTGCTGTCTACAGCCACCTTCCCTGGGAAGGAAAGGATGCTGGGTGGCAAGGAGTCTCTGTATAGCTTGATTCCCACTGCATGACTCTTCAGCAAGCCCTGGTCTCCATAATGATGAAGGGCGACTTTAGTAAAAAGCATCAGCCTGTCTCTGCAACCTTCGCCTACCAGGGAGAAGAGCAGGTTGCCACGTGGTCCAAGCAGGACCAGGGTGGGCCAGCAAGAGACCTCCATTTCATGCCAGAGACACGCCTCACTGTCGTTTACCACAGGGTGGCTGATGTCATAGCGAAGAACAGCGCTGCGAATGTTGTCTAGGACCTTTAAAGGTTAATAGAGTGCATAGAATAACCATTTAAAAGCAATTAAAGGGTGCAAGAGTGTCATGTAACACTAAGAACTTTTTTCTTTCTTGTTCTTATTTTATGTAAAATAATCATAAACATCTAAGACACCAAACAATAAAATTGCATCTGTTGTGATTTCAACACACAAGCCGTTATTATGGTGCTATTTTCTTCCTCTACAAAATACAAAATCACATTCTTCTCCTTACCTTTTCATTGGGGAATTTGGCAGAATGCACACCAACAATAACCAATCCATCTGCGAGAGATAAAACACATGAGAGAAATAAAAAAATTCCTAAATAGAAATGTAAGCGGTATGACGGTGTTAAAATCATAAAAACTGTCTTTTATGCAATTGTTTCCATTATGTACTAACAGGAAAAAAACATCCATGTTCCACATTTTTAGTACGTTTGTCAATTTGCTACATAAACTAATATGTGATGGCAAATAAAAGATTCACAACTGATTTTTTTAAGCTGTAATCTTTGTACATTCTTCCCTCTAAATCACTGTGTCAACAAGTTGCATAAGGTTGATCAATGACAACATCACACAAACACATACATCACATATAAACACACAGATGTCGAAGAGGACTGAATGAACGGATGTTTTTCCTCTCAATGTTGTAAAAGATCTTTTTTTGTAAAGAAGCCGATAACCCCCAAGCATTCCCTATTGTAGCTCTGAATGACATTCCTGGAAATGGTTTAGTTCCTCCAGACTGGAAATGGTTATCTCTGTAGTTTCTCAGTAGTCATCAGACACCCAACACTGTGTTCATTATACAGATAATGAGAGCAACATCAAACGATGTTCAAGTGTTATACAACCAAATTGCCTAAAAATCTGTAAAACATATGTTTGTGGTGTTGTCCTGAACAGACGTATTTGATAAGATTCTATTCTCAATCTTTGTTGGACTTGGTCCCGTTTGTACTCACTGATTGCAATAACGTATGTAAACTAAGTCAGAGAGGAGCCACAGCAATGACAAACATTCCCTTAGCGTTGTCACCATGTCCTCAAAGACATTGACAACCACTTAAGATTGACCATGAAAACCAATGTTGTCCAGTTTTCTGGACAGTGCTGACTTGCAACAGAATGATCACAAAACCTTCTCCAAGGGTTTAACTGCACAACCATATATGAGATATTTATCACATCATCTTGACAAGCTGAATGTGGCTTTCCTCTGTTTTTTTTTTTTACTCTAGGGTCTGTAAACCTCCATTGCATAAAGAACATACATACAGTAAATTTGCAGTTAACTTGTTAAAAAAGTCTTCCACAAATAGACCCAGCCAGTCACTTCCTCACCAGAAGTAAAAACACACGATTTCAAATAACACAACACAGTCGGCAGTAGATTTCGTCACCCCTGACTTCTGCCAAGCAGTGTAGTGCCGGCACAGATTGTAGTGACGATGGGTGGGTGGGAGGGGTGGACTGTGGGAGTGACTGGACAGGGTGGCTCCCACACCTCGCTGACCAGCAGCAAACAGAATGTACCCATAGCAGTGCCAAAGATAAGGCAAGTATGATAGTGCGTGGTGGGACTGCAGTGTGTGTTCTGTGTGCTGCCTGGCACACAACTGAATTTCAAGCTGCACCACTTCCTCAGATCATCCATTAAACAGGGACTCTGCAGAGTTCATAGAGTTAGGATATTTAGTGGTCAGCAGGAAAAATGTTTCCACTTCTTCTTGCTAGATGCATGGTTTTCTTGATTATTATATTCCACATTTTGTGCAAAGTAATAGTGTCAATGAAGGTTTTCAACTGGTATATTCAATTCATTGACATCTAGGATGTGTTATTTTAGTGTTCCCTTTATTTTTTGGAGCAGTGTACCATGAACTTCCACAGGGTACAACTACAGGCTCCCTTACAATGAAGCTTGAATTTATTTTTAGTTACTGTCTCTTCATAGCTGAGATAAGGCTCTTTGGGTTCTTGAAAAACCAGCAGAATGATGTACTACAGTTCCTGGCCCCGGTGAACTCATTCTTGTGATGCAACAGATACAGTACAACTCGATTTGTGTACCCTCAGATAGGCCTTGGCAAGCAGACCACTTCAATTTGAGCCCTGTGAACTGTAGCTGTGGCCTGAGTTTGCATTAAAACTACACCGAGGAAGGTGAAGGTTGATTTTTTGACATAAAGGAGAGAAGTTAGAAAGTACGTGCGACCCACATTTAAAGATTTGTCTGCAGCAGGACTGAAAGGATATGTTAGATATATGGTGGAGGAAAACTAATGCATTAGAAATGGAATAACATGGCATCATTTATGTTTTTCTCATAAAGCTTATCATTTTATTCTAATCGCCAACTGC
Organism: Parambassis ranga; assembly: GCF_900634625.1. Classification (NCBI taxonomy): domain Eukaryota; kingdom Metazoa; phylum Chordata; class Actinopteri; family Ambassidae; genus Parambassis; species Parambassis ranga. The sequence continues at coordinate 9,543,254 of NC_041039.1, read as the reverse complement.
CTTTTGCAGATATGAGACATTCCACCGACAAGCAAGATGTAAGATTCTCTTACTTCTACCACACGCTTATTTACAGTGTATGTTTTTCTTAATATGGACAACTGGGAAGGAAGATTATGACAGTACATTGAAAACGTTTTGTCCTCGTCTGGTTTCCCACATTCTGAGGGGTATATAAAACATAACACACTATTGTATTTTTTTCAATTAAATAAGCAGTATAAAATTGTGTTTGTTCCTGCACTTTGAATGAATGTCACAAACCTTTCACAGAGTGTTGGTTCTCCAGCTGGTGCAGGTCAGGCAGGATGTGCATGCAGTTAATGCAGCAGTATGTGAAGAAGTCCAGCAGCACCACTTTACCAGCCAGCTCCTTTTGCAAAGACAGAGGGCCCTCCGTGTTCAGCCATTCTAAGCCTGGAGCAAATCAGAGAGTGGAAAATGATGCTGTCATCTTTTTAATTATGATTAGTCACAGTGTAGGCTAAAGTTTTTACTGCAGTCACCATTTGAAAAGAGCTGTGGTAGTTGTCACAAAACACCTAGCGGGCATATCTGTCTCAGGGCTGACGCAGCATTTGTGTTATCTAGGAAAAAGTGTGCTTTGGCATATGCTTCCATTACATATACAATTTTCAATATTTCAGTGCTTTTGGATCAATAAAACAAGTGAAGTCAATGCTTTAGGCAGAGAGTTCTTACAACATAAACAAAATATAGCCATGACCAAAAATAGTAATCAACATTCAGTCTCTTGCATATATTTAAAAACACTTGGGAGATTATTACACAGGGATACATGGGAGCATGTATCCCTGTGTATTCTGCTATTAACGTACATGACTACTGCAGATCTCCATCTACTGGTGTAATGAGATATTGCTAACATACAACGCATGTCATCAAAAGATCTAACTATAGAAGTAACCATTTACAGAGCCATCTACATGGACACTGTAAAAGTAAATAATGTACTAAATAGTGAACACTATCACAACTCTTTTTTCAAATCTAGATATAGCAGGTAAGAAGACATCTTAGATGGTAATTCAGGAAAAGACAAGCATTAGAGAACCACGGAGGAGTGTTAATAATACACGAGAGACGCACAAATATTTCATTTAGTGCAGAGCATTTCCGGGTAAGGCGAATGACAGCCATTGACATAGTTAAAACTTGGGTACGGAATGACTTTACACAGTAGACTGACGTCTGCTAACAAAGTTCGCAACAACACATTTTTTAAATAAGGCATGCCAACACACAACAACAGCGCTAATTTGATTAAATTTAAGTGCTTGTTTCTATTTGGGGGTTGATAAGATGCTAGCAAAGTTAAACTACAAGTACCGCTATGTGACTATATGACAAAAATAGTAAGTTAGCGTTTAAAACACATTTACATGTCAAAAAGACAGATTGTTCTGCAGTCATACTGTACGTATGTTGAGTCTTCTAACAACATGTAGCAAACTCCAGTCAAACTGCTGCTGTGGAAGAGAGGTGCTAATCAAGCTAAAGCTCGCCTAACCTGTGCGGAAATCGGGTATCTTCAGGTCCTCTCTTTCATCTAGTCTTTTTAGATATTGGTAGACAAGTTCTTCTTTTTCTTGCTGTGTCGTAGCTTCTTCTAGGGCGTAATCCAGCTGATTTTGGATAGGAAACAGTGTAGCCAGGCTGCACCGGGCCGCCATGTTTGCAGCAATAATAACATGAAGCCGAGGTAAACTAGTAATAGCGATTCTTATAATTACTTTCGACACAAAGGAAAATAAATATTATTTTAAAATATACCTATACAGACAATCTAAAGTGTTGTGCTTTAAGATAATTATCATCCAACAATACTTTTATATATATATATATATATATATGTCCATACTTTATAAAATTAGGAACTATAAAGTCACTGACCGTGTCGAAAATGTCGATTTGGTTCTTCAGGTGTCTTTACTACATTCATTGCTGTGTTGTGGCGGTAAGTGCATGCATGATCGTACAAACGTCACTGCTAAAATTTGTAATTAATAAGTAAATAAACGGTTTTCTCAAGCGTGACGTTATCCGCAGATTATGAAGGAATCGAACAATTGTCCTTAATCTACTATACCGTTTATTAACACCGCGGGATGTTACTACACAGTAGCACTTTTGTAATAGCAACGGTTTTGAGGTGGTTGGGTAACATCGGTCACTTGGCACGTTGATTTTTTTTTCCAAATGTCACAGAAAGACGACAGTGAAAATGATATTTGGGAGTATAAACCTCTCCAGAAGAAAAATAAGAGATCTAAATCACCGTCTCCAACTGTGAGCAAAAGAAGTCGCACTTCCAGGAGGACCAGCAAGAAAAATACCTTTCTCAAACATATCAAGAATGCTGAAAACAAAGCACCTAAGAGAGGAGATGGTTCTACAGTTTGCATGACAGAGGAATATGGCTACTTAGAGGCACATGATTTAACCTTAAATGTATCTCCTTGCGCTGAAGAGACCATCAAAAGTGACAATGGAGCTGAGGGACCACCCCCTGGAGACTTTTGTCCCATCTGTCACATGCCATTCTGCATCCTGCTTGTACAGTCCCAAAGGTGGCATGTCGCAGAATGTCTTGACACTTCCAGGGAAAAATGTGAAGGTACAAACATCCACATTCACCTTTAATCTATATAGATTCATCATTATATGTGTATTTGCTGCTTTTTTTCTTCTACTTCTTCTAGTTTTTTATGTTTCTGAATTAACAGAACACTGCTCTGACACGCCTATTCTTTGTTTGTTTTTGTCTTTTGTTTTTTTCGACAGAATGTCCAGATGGTCTTCAGTGCTCCTCCACCATTCCAAGCCATTACAAGAAATTTAACCACACGCTCCTGGCTCACAGCAGAGCCAACAGCGATGCAGCCCCTCTCAGTCTGTCCCAGCAGGCAGAGACTAGCAAGAGGACCAACTTCAATTGTCTTCCAGGACTTATAAATAATGAGGTGGATGATAGTATTTTAGAGACTTCACAAGATAGTGCTCTTAGTCTTTCTGCTTTATCCAGTAATAGTGTCTCCCCTAACAGTACTCACACTGGGACACCTCAGTCAAAACTTACAAATGGCCTTCTGTTCCTGCGCTCTCCAGGCCCGGAGGATTGTAAGAAAAAGAAAGGCTGGTTGTCATCTTCTAAAAGCCAAAAGTCAATTGTTGCTTCCCAAGAAAGTAAAAATGAGCTTTTATCCACTCCTGTTAAGGAAAACAGTGCAGAGCAAGCTTGCAAAAGTTTAAAATGTGAATCTTCTGCTCAAATTGATGATGCAATATCCTACTCTCCTCTTTCTGAGTTTCCTGCAGAGGCTGAGGTCAATGATAATAATGAGTCCAGGAAAGCCCTTTTTAAGAAAGATACATTTGAAAATGTGCATGAAGACTCTATGACACTGTTCAATGACAGCTTCTCGAGTGATGATGAGCTCCTCACTGAATTCATAGACAATCGTTTGGAAGCCAGTAATATGCCAGTAAAAGATCCATTCTCCTCAAGCACCCAGCTGGGCTCATTTTCCTCATTAGCACTCACTAATCAGTTAGCAGCCTCTGATGCCTCAGGTGAAGAGAAAGCTTGTGCTAAATCTAATGAAGTCGGAAAGACTAGCTTCCAGTCTCCACAGAGTATTGTTTTAGAATCCCTGAGAACAACTATTCTAAGCTCAGAGGATCTGAATTGGATCAATAGTATTCAAACAGAGCAACCTCAAACAACTTCTCTTCAAGTGCCTTCCTCACAGAGCTCCATTGTCCCAGGATCTCAAACCATGCCGCCTCAGAAAGGCTTTACCAAGGCAGGTCAGGCCTCTGGTCTTAAGCAAACGGACATCGGGGTGTTTTTTGGCCTCAAACCGCTGAAGGAGAAGGAAGTTGAGAGTGGACCAAAGGACCTTAATCTCTCCTCATTTCCTTCAGCTGGTGAGACGTCAGGATGGAAAAGACAACGGAGAGAGAGGCAGAGGAAATGTAAGATTACCACTAACACAGAGGCCACAGAAACGGTTCAGAACAGCACTTTAGCGGATGGTCAGGAAGAAGCAGGGAAAGGAAGGAGGAGGAGAAGAAGGTGGAACAGAGTCAATGCTGACGGAGAAGTAGAGTTACCACGTTGCCCATTCTATAAGAAGATTCCAGGTTAGTGAGTGTCTGTAATATATAATTATGCTGTCTTTTGTGTAATTTAACACATATCTAAAACATGTTTTCAGGCACAAAATTTGTTATAGATGCCTTTCGATACGGAGAGATAGAGGGCATCACTGCCTACTTCCTAACACATTTCCACTCAGACCACTATGGAGGGTTGACCAAGAGCTCCACATTCCCAATCTACTGTAACAGAGTGAGTCAAACTCTCACTGTTGTAAAAATATATGAATATATTTTATTAGCGTTTAGTTCTGTTCTATATGGTGTCCATACTGTTCTTGTTCTTATGATTGGATGGAATTGCAGATACCCCACAAGCTCATTAGTCCTTCAGCATTAAGGAAGAGAATCACATTTTCAAAGTGATGTGCACCTTTTCCCTAAAGAAATCCTAGTTGTTTGTAACTCATTTAAAGGCTTACTGACTGTTCTTACACAGAACTCATGAAGGATCCATTTGTTATCTCACTGCACTGCATTGCCTCTGCGTAATGAAAAATTGGCTTCCAGTTGCCAGCTATGAATACCAATTTGCCAGTGACTATGACTGTATTCAAATGGTTGTTTTGACCTGTTGATGTGCAGAAAATGTAGTTTGTCCTACTCTGTTGTTCTTTTTTCTCCCCTTTCGTCTCTGTCAATGTTTTAGTGCAGATTTAGCAATAAGCTAAATGAATTGAGGTGTGCAGCCAAATATGTTTTCACACATCATATATTATTTATAATATTATAATATATAATATATTATAATACAGTAGTTGGAATACAACTCACAAGCTCACAACAAGTGAGCTCTTTGATCAAATGGGTCAGCTTTATGACATGTTTTCTAGGGATTGAAACTAAAACCAGACCGACAAGGATTCCACTGGGGTTTTGTGTATTTGGTAGGTCACAGACATGCAGCCCTAGGTGGGTCATGGCCCAGAAAATATAAATCAGTATTAGAAGAGGGAAATTTCCAAGGATATAAGATTTTGAGAATACCTGAAAGTGTTTTGTCACAAGGTTTATCACAATACTTGATCCAATTTAACATATTGATTTTCCTGAGTTGACAGTTGTAAACCTCAAAGACTGATGCTGACTGACAGCTGCCTCTCACAATTAGATCACAGGAAACCTGGTGAAGAGCAAACTGAAGGTGGCGGAGCAGTACGTCCACATCCTCCCCATGAATAAAGAGGTCACTGTGGAGGGAGTCAGGGTCATCCTCCTGGACGCCAACCAGTGAGTCATCCATGACGTAAACAGATCAGCTACTTGTTATTGCTCTCACTCTGTGTGTGGCTAAGTTGTGAGGGAGCTCTACTGGCCACTGAGAGCAAAGTGATCAGATTAAGTATAGTTTACCAAAAAGGATACATGGAGACTTTGTTAAGTCTTTATATATTTGACTAAAACCCTAGATTGCCTTGTCTTGTCTTCTTTTGTATCTGTTATTTTAGCTGTCCAGGAGCTGCCATGCTACTGTTCTTCTTGCCTGATGGACAGACAGTCCTCCACACTGGAGACTTCAGAGCTGATCCCTCAATGGAGACCTACCCTGAGCTGCTCAGCTGCAGGGTGCAGACTGTCTATTTGGACACCACGTAAATACCTCTATTAATACTTCATTTTCACAGATCTGCTGAAAATGCTGGATCAGTCCCAGAAGGCTGTGGAATAGATTTTTCCTCACAGCGACCTGTCCTTTTGTCTATTCAAGCAATGAAACTCATATTCACTGTAACCTCCTTTATCTTTATAGGTACTGTAGCCCAGAATACACTTTCCCCCGACAACAAGAGGTCATCAATTTTGCTGCCAACACAGCCTTTGAATTGGTGACACTCAACCCTCGTACACTCGTGGTGTGTGGATCCTACTCTGTGGGGAAAGAGAAGGTCTTTTTGGGTATGTGCTTGAAGGAGATAAAAATGAATGCATGTTTTCTTTTATTAACTCCAAAGCATCATGATGGTAGGTGGATTGTAGGTTGCTTATTTATTATTCTTTTTCATGATATCAAGCTGAGATAATTGGAACCCTGTAAGTCGTGTATTTAATTATGTTATCACCAGCACAACATAAAACTAACCAAACCTAATGGTAAGAAGAGTAGATTTTTCTGTTCCCTTATATGACCAGCCAACCTTTCCTCCAACTGAAAGGTCATCTGATATTAGGTCTATATTGAAATGGAAGCAGAGCTGTGTGGTGAATCTGTTGGATCAGACAGTTTTGGAGAAAAGAGCCACTCAATATGTGTTGTCCTCATGTGGAGGCAAGCGGTCCTCGGGTGTCACACACGAATAATGATTTGTTCCATTTTAGTAGTGATGTACTCAAAAACCAATGTTGTTTCAGCAGAAAGGGAATAGCATGCTTTCATTCTACATCAACAAGCTCTTTGTTAAGAAAAGACAGCTAATTCAATTGAATGTACTTATCCACTTTGTTTTCCTGCTCTACAATCGCTTTACACTCGGGGGATGGAGTACAATATGTTCAAATATTTTTTGCTTTTAAACTGGGTTATAATGGGTTCTTTTTAAATGCATTTGTAGTGTTTGTACAATGTGTCCCAGTGAAGGGAAATATGCTGCTGTTATGCTGTAATGCTGATTGTCTCACAAACCTTCTTGTGGTCCTTTTGCAGCACTGGCAGAAGTCCTTGGGTCTAAAGTGTGCCTCTCCAGGGACAAATACAACACCATGTGCTGCCTTGAGTCAGAAGAAGTCAGAGAACGAATAACCACCGACTGGAAGGCAGCCCAGGTCCATGTGCTGCCCATGATGCAGCTCACTTTTAAAGTAAGAGTAGCAATCTTGTTTTCCATGAACTGATTTTCCTAAAGGGACCCCAAAGTTTCTATTTAAAAAAACGGTACATCAGTAATGCAAGTAAAAATTCCACATCAGACTGGCACTCTTCAAACAGCGTAAAGGTTCTTCTGCTATGATGAGTCAAAGTGTAATCAAAACCAAGGGTTAAAATAATTAGGAAATGCTAATTATGAATGGGAAAGTTATGCTCTGTCTGTAGGAGAACCAACACATTTAATATTGCCATCTGTATAACCACAGATAAGTCCCAGAGCAGCTATAATTCAAGCATCAGTAGGCACAGAAAGGCTGAGCTGGGAAAAATAATGGATGCAGCAGATTAGGTTTTCAGCAGTCACTACCTTAAGCACTGTAATCAAGAAGAGCTGCTGTAATCTGGTCAAAACACAACCTTAAAGTAATGTTTTGATTTAAATTTGCTGGAAAATAATTGAAAAACATTGACTGTATATAAAGATAGGTGTCCTCCATAGTGTCTCAGCGATTATATATTTACATTTTCACCTTCTCTGCAGAAACTCCAGGATCATCTTGCACGCTTTTCATCACAGTATGATCAACTGGTGGCCTTTAAGCCCACAGGCTGGACTTTCAGCCAGCAGGTGGAATCAATGGAAGACATTCAGCCTCAGATCAGTGGCAACATCTCTATCTACGGTATGTATCAATCGTTTTCCTGTCAGTGGAAAAACAAATTTCAGTCTCTTCAAGTATTGGAACCTTAATTTACTGACCAAAAAGAGAATCTTACAAATTAGCTTGTTATCTTGCCACATGCTGCAACACTTAATCACAAAAGCATCATCTTCCTTGCCAAATGTTGCTTGGACTGTTGTATTTAGCTTACAGCTCCCTCTTTTGGCAAACAGGAGGAGGAGGAGGGGAAGGAAACACAATAGAGTCTGGCTCAGCTTCAGGTTATTTCAGCTTGCTTCTTGTATCCACAGCACTGCTGGACAGTTTTCACGCATTAAACACACAGTGTTGAAGTGGGTCATGACTTGATTAGCCAGTTTTTCTTCCTGTCGCCGTGTTTCATGTTCTGAATAGATCTATCAACTGCATCAGCCATCTGGCTCGTAACCTACAATCACCGGCTAGAGGCTTTTGCGATGCACACTCTCATATAATTTCTTCCTCCTCAGCAGTTTGTGTGTCACTCAGGCGGAAGCCAATTTGCGGTCTCTTGCTGTCTGCTTTGTGTTCATCTCCTCCTACTTGCTCTCCCCGGCCATATGCTACTACTGCTACTAATATTGTTCTCTGCATGTGGGAGAACTATATACTGCAAGATCTGGTAAAGGAGAGGAGTACATGAATGAATCAGCATTGTCCCCTCACAGGGGAACAGTCTGAGCCTGCAGGCCTCCTCTTTATGCATATGGGCTGTCAGACTTTGTCCTGCATCTTGTCTGACAGCCTCCCCCCAATGTTAAACATCTGGCTCCACGTCAAGATTTTACCTCAGACCAAAACTCCTCCTTGATTTTACTTAATGAAGAAATTAGAAAGATATATCACAGCAGATGGCCCCTACAGGAGTTATACTAGGACTTGCACTTGCAAAAAGGAAAACACAAAATACAGAAACTCTGTTTTCTTTGTCAGGGGTTCCTTACAGTGAACACAGCAGCTTTCTGGAGTTGAAACGGTTTGTCCAGTGGCTGCAGCCCCTCAAGATCATCCCCACGGTCAACAATGGCAGCTGGACCAGTAGGAAAGCAATGGACAATTGTTTCAGTGAGTGGCTCAATGACACTAAAGCAAAACTGTAAATAAAAATACTTAAAGCTAATTGTATTTTAGCATTCAGAAAGAGGTTGTCTTATAAAGCGGGTATAAAATGCATCCATTGGTTACATCTGTAATACACTGAATGTGTTGCCTGTTATGGTCCCTTCTTCCATATATTGCAAGTGCTGCTCTGAAACTGATTTTATTTCAGTGTTCATGATTTTATATGAAATGTTTTTATTGATAAAAATAAATGTTTTAATATAAACACTTTTCCGTTTGTTATCGCTTGCTTTGTTTCTTAGTCTGAGATCTGTGCATATGATATATTGCACGCCTCTGTTCCAGGTCTTTTAAGCAAGTTGAAAAAAAATTGCAGACAAGTGTGGATTGAACTGTTAAGAGGATTAAAATCTTCTCTTTTAACAAATCTATTAAAAGTCCACTGAAAAGCCAATGTGTGGATATAAACTCCAGCAGAGGAATGGAACCACAAAATGCTGTTTGGTTATCTTAAACAGGCAAAGGGCAATTCATTTTCCCAAAAAGGCAAATGAGTGTTGTATTGTTGAACATGCCTAATACACATTTTGCAACATGAATGTGTTTTCCTCTGTGTGGTTTTCACAATCGTCTTTTAAATTCATGCTAATTTGCAAACCTGCTATATACTCAGTGGTTTTCCAGATTACACCAAGTGGATGATCACTGCTTTAGGACGTCACACCATTTACACTTATGGATTTGTGCATCACCATCGAGTCATGTACAGTGCTGCTGTTGTGTGGAGGCTTTGAAACTTATTTTGAAGTGTGCTGTCAGATCTTTTATCTCTGAGACGGCAGAGACGTGCTGCACAGATAAGGCTTTCTGAATTCCAGCCTGTGTGAAGCAAGCTTTCCACACATTCACAGCATGATTCTGCCTTCATGTCAATCACACACAGCTGTGCGTGTGTGTGTTTTTTTTTTTTTTTTTTTAATCTGGGCGCACAGTGTAAGCCAATGCTATTAAATCCAAATTTTACACATTGAGAGATTTAATGGACTGCAGGCATTTCCATAACTTGATACGAGTATATAATTTCCAGCATAGCGTTTATGATAAAAAATGCACCACACTGGCCTATTTCTAATAATAATATATTCTTCCCTGAGGCATGAGTAATATGTTTTAGGTCTTGCCAAACTGAAATTGGATTGACTGGGGCACTTGTTGAAATGTCAGTCCATTTCAGAGGGTTCTCACTGGTGTCTGAGTTTATAAAAGAAGTGTGTCCTCACAAGCACTGAGCAATCTGTCATATGATTAACAAAAATAGTTTGTTATAGTGAGTACAACAAATGTGGCCTGCAGGGTGGTGGGATGAAAAGAACTCTTCTTGCTGAGCATGAGCCTGAATTCTGTCCAGCGTCTACAACCAGAGAGACTTTGTACTTTAATTTGCATTAAAACAAACACATGTGATCTATGCAGAGTAAGATCACCTTAAATGATATAGTGTTGAACCACATATGTCCATTTTTAATATAAAATATGCTTCTTTATATATACACTGCTCATGAAATATTTCAGTTGAAAATCTTCATCGTCCTGCTGCTGGGTTGTTGCCGTCCTACGCCCCCCTCCACGTCTCCTGGTGTACTGACCTGTCTCCTGGTATCTCATCCATGCTCTGGACACTGTGCTGACAGACACAGCAAACCTTCTTGCCACAGCTCTCATTGATGTGCCATCCTGGATGATGTGTGGGTTGTAGACACTGCCTCATGCGACCTCTAGGGGTGAGAGCACTGACAAAATGCAAAAGTGATCAAAGGCAGAAAGGATGAGAGCAGAGAAATGGTCTGGTCAGCACCTGCAGAACCTCTCCTCCTTTATTGGGGTTGTCTTGATAATTGCCTCTCATTTCCACCTGTTGTCTGTTCCATTTGCACAACAGCAGCTGCAACTGATTCACAATCTGTTGTGATTGACTTGGAGTTACATTGTGTTCTTTGTGTTCCCTTAAGTGTTTCCTATTTTTTTTGAGCAGTGTATATATATGTTATTAAAAGCATTATTATAAGAATAAAAACAAACAGTCAATCTGGCAATCACCATTTATCATTTTAAATAGACATAACAGAATCCCAATGTAATACAGATTTCCTTGCAAAGGATACAATTATTGATAATTGAAAGAAGTTGAACATCAGAGTTGAGCAATGACCTTCCAGGATGTCTTTGTCACAATCTGTTTGATAGCTCCATTAAAACTTGAACCTTAGAAAGTCTCCATCTGAATATTAACGATGTCATTCAGTGTTCCTGCCCTCTGTTGTCGCTGGCTACTAGACATGATTTAAGTAAACAAAAGCACATAAAACAGAGACTGCTTTGCAGTTTAGGAAAACAGGACGTTCAGGTAGTGACAGCTTAAAAACAACATCATCATCTGTAGCATTGCACAGTTTGCACGTGCCTTATCCCAAATCAGAAAGTAATAAGAGGCACATAGCCTGAGGTGCAACACCATTCTGTCTGCGTTGTAATTCTCCCTGAGGTGTGGACGACACAGAACACTGGTTCATCAGTGTCCTTTAGAGTAAAAAGGAAAAAAAACTCAGTGTGCATCAGCCTTTGTTTAATGTAACCAAATATTGACATTATGTGCAATGAAAAGCTGTGTTAACCCTTCTGTGCATGCTGTAAACAAGCTGTCACTTCACCAGGCATGGCTTACAGGGGAATTTCATCATAGGTGCCACATACTGAGCAAACTGGAAATGAATCATCACCTCTGAGTGACGGCATTCACACCAGTCATGCAACTCTCTCCTTCCTCAAGGCACAGTAGTAGTCTATCATAACAATGAGAATGATACGTTTATTTATGGAAACAGTAGTGTGCCTTGTTTGAATGCTTTTTTTCTTCCTCCTTCAACCTTGCATATTTACACATTTCACAACATGCATTGCCCAATTTATTTTTTTATCCTACCTGCATCATGCAAGAGACATGACACAAAGCTGCCGGAGAGACAGCTTCTCATCTACAGTGAGCATGTCTGATTTCAAAGTGAGATAACTGACAGATCAATAGGAAGTGGGTACGTTGTGGGAAAATACTGTCTGAAGTAGCCATCACATGGTACAAACCATTTAAACGCATGTAGACCTGCTGCAGGAGTGCAGTCAGTTGGTGCAGTAGCAGTTTGGCGAGTGCAGAGGCTGACATCCAGGTAGACGAAGGATGGTCAACTTCACCTAAGAACAGATGACCCTGTAAGATGGACCGCATGCATACAAAAAAATAAAAAATGTCTATTTTGTGTGTTCTAATAATGAGCGTACCTCACTCTTCAGTGCCTTGCTGATGTACATGTTGAACTCCTCCACGCTGCTGGCGTGCAGGTCATTAACCGCCACAATCTGGTCTCCTTTGTGAAACAGGCAGACTGTCTGTGGCTGTCCTGTCCACCCAGACACACTGGGACACAAACACATTCAGTTTTTGATACGTCATGTTTATACTGCATTAGCTCCAAAGGCTTTTTGTGTGTTTTTTTTTTTTTTTACATACAGTGGTTTTCCATCTGTCTCCGTAAGTGAAAGGTGTTTTTTCAAATCTGCCTGCTTCACCTCAATGTCTCTCTCTCCTGGAACAACGGGGTCAATGCTTAAAAAGAAAAGAAAAGACAACAAAAGCTTTGCTTCAACGTTACAGAAAAACAACATTGCATGGACAGAATTGAATGAATGTCACATCAGAATTCAGTTAAAATCATGTTTGTTTGTTTTAGTAAAGATTTAATTAATTAAAGATTCTCAAGCTGTTATCAGCAAACAGAAAAGAACAGAAACATTATTGTCTCCATCTATTGCAGTGACGTGAGTGTCTGCATAGTGCAAGTGTTTCTCATTTTCATTGTACAACTTCTGTGCACAACATTGCTTTAGTTTTGAAGTGCTCCTTATTCTTATTAAAAAGCTATAATTAGACGATTGGAGGAAACCTCCTGAAACCACTCTGACCAGTCTGACAACATGTCAGCATCTGCGTCAGGATTCCTTTCTGCTTATGTTATTTTGCCAACTTACCTTAAATGTCTTTTTACATTTGTTCTCTGGCAGCATTAGGTTAGCACAACTGTTGTACTTGTGCTCTTATCTCTGGTGCAGTCACCAGAGATAAGGATGTGGGATTTCAGCTGGTCTCACCTCTCAGTGGAACCTTGCTTTTCTAATGTGTGCATGTTTGGTTGCTCCAGCATCTCTACAGGAGAGGTGGCGTCGTTGTCACTGGAGCTGCTGCTAAAATCTGAAGATGGGTGTGTTTCCTCTCTGTAAGAAATAACATGGAGGATTATCCTGCTGCACATCTCAGTTACTTTGAACCGATGTATTTTTGGTTTGTGTCTAACAATAGAGCATAAGAAAGCTTGGAGACACAAAGGGAATACACAACAAATGCTGTCATGTATCATGTAACACTTGATGCAGGCTGTACCCACTGTAGCTGCAGCTAAAGATACAACACAACCATGAGAATTTGCATACTCATGCTTGCACAAAACAACAGGTTTTTCAGCGTGAGCCCTGGATAGACAGAAGACCACAAGTGCCTTAGTGTAAGTGGCAGAGAATAACAACAATTAACTCACTTACTTAGAGGATCAGATGTCTTTAGATGTTTTTATAGTTCATAAAACAGCAAGAGAAGCAAATGATTCCTGAATCACAGTGGATGTACACGAGGAATCATAATTAAAAAGCACTTTTGAAAAGGTCTTTTGACTCCATATGCCAAGTGTGGAGTAGAAGATGGCACCACATGACCAGACAACAGCGTGAATCAAGAAGCGTTACACAGTTTGGCATCATACCCACTTTAACAAGGCAAACGGCATCAGAAGATGATGGCATTGACTTCAAAAACTGCAGTAAATGGCTTTGACTAGCACATACCCCGAGCCATTGTAAACAACAATAAACTGTGTCTGCATCAAAGATGTGCATCAGTGTATATTTATAAAGGGCTTTATCTCATCTGTTTTCATGGCTCAACAAAAATCTGTAATGATGCTCAGTGTAATGTAAAATGTTTTTGACAAGATGAACAGATAGAAAGTTTAATGCAAGTCATGCACACAAGTTGCTAAACAGGCTCTGAAGCGTTGCCTTTCTCAGATTCTTGACTGTTCTTGGAGTGCCAACCTTTCTGTTGACACGTTGTTGTTTAATCTACGTGTTTGAGTTAATGAGGTCAAGTTTACCTCTGATGATTGAGCTATTTTGGTATCTAGGGCACTGACAAAGAGCTGAGAGCATGGGGCACTGACACAGACACGGGACCCTACAGAAAGGAAACAACATGCTGCAAACAGCCTACCCGTCTTCAATGGCTGTCTCCTCAGCAAATGAAGGCAGAGGGGAAATGTGTGTCTTCATTTTGTCAAAGACCTGAGTGACAGACCTCATCAGGCTGCCTGTGGTAACTGCCTCCACTTCACTGTCCCTAGAAACATATAGCACAATAAACAGTTACCAGCAATTCTTTAAAAGTAGAATTATTAGAAAAAAAATCCAACTTTAGAATTAAAAATTACACTGCCTGAGCTGCTTGTTCATTCAGTTTGATCTCCCTCATTGTTTCATACCTATAAGAGTCAGAAATTTAAATCAGCAAGCCATTATTACTGCACATATCACAAAGTGACTTAAAGTAACCCTTACAGTGAATCCGTGCTGCTGCTATGCTCCACATCTCTGACCTGAGTCATATCATTTGGAAAAAGACAAAAAAGGTACAAAAATTAGCAGTATTCTTAGTGACTGTGGCTCTCAACGATCTCTGTAGTAATAGCAGACACACACACACTTGGGTGATTTTTGATGAACTGAAATACTAATTGCCTAATTATTGAAAAACAACTGCAGCCCTACTTTTGTTGAGAAAGTTCTTGGATAGTCATAGATCGGATGCACAGGCTCGGATGCACGTCTCTTGGAAATCACTTCATCCTGCCGGCAGATCAGAAAGCAATGTAAACAGTAAAGTCGCATTTAAACACCACCTCCCCACGAGATAACATCGTTCTCTGACAACAGGTTAAGATGTTGCACCTTTGGTTTTTCAATGTCGCTGTCCAAAGCATTTGGGGATGGATCAGACAAGGAGCGCATTTTTTGTTCTGACTGAAAAAGAAAAACAAAAAAAACAATACACATTTACAAGAAGCATGTATTTAGAAAGTATTCATGCAAAGATTTTGTTAGATTTTTTGGCTAACCCTTTCAGGGACAGCGAGTGTGTCCTTTTTCCGCAACAGGGGGTTTGAAATCACCTTGTGAGACAGGAAGAGAAAGGTATATTTTGTTACAGTAACTCCAAACAGTACAGATAACAAATAACACTGTCTGATGGTTCCTTGTTGCCCTGTTGGGGAAATTTTGCATCTACGTAATGAAAAATATTTACCTCAATGTTTGCCTGCCCATTAGATATTTCCTGTATGTGTGTGACAGTCACATAATCATCAATGTACTGCAAGAGATGCTTTATTTTTTACAAATTGTTGCAAAACATTATAAAAGTAAATGTACCTCTAAACTCAGATGTTTGTGTGGCCGGTTTTTCAGAACTTCAAACAGGTCACAAAACCAGCTGTCCACCTCCTCACTGTGAAAAAAAAGAAACCACTCAGAATGGTCATTTTTAGACAAATTATGGTTTCTAGATTTAATTTAAAATTCAATACCAACATCAAATAAAAGGTGGAAACAGTCTCAAAGCCATTACCAGATGATAGGCTGTTACTAAAGGGGAAAGCAGCATCATAATTTCTTTTTGATTGCTGGAGCTCTAGAAATAGTAAATGGTGTGAAGGGCAGGTGGAAGTGTTTTATGAGGTGCTGTGAAAGTGTCAGTGAGGGCCTTGAGAGGAAGACTGGTCCACCCAGCTGCTGAGTTTGGCCTAACGACATCACTGAGATGTCAAATGAATACAGTTTATTTAGAAGAGAGGTGAAGTCCCATCCCTTCCACCCATTTGGAAAAATATGTGCCACAATCAATGATCAACAAATCAAAATCAAACAAAGCAGGGGTGTGACTTAACCCCTTTTTGGGACTTTGTTTTGTTTTGTTAAGATAGATAGATGTAAATCTAAATGTAAAATTAAAATGGAGATGACATAAAAGAAGAAATTCAGTTGCGCTCCCCCTTGACAGCCCGTCTACATGATATCAGTTACTTTTATCAAAGTTCCTGTTGAGTAGGCGTCTAATAACATTCCTCTTTGTCAACCTTCGGTGTGGTATGTCAGTGGTTTTTACAGTACAGCACAGTAAAATGCATGAATGTTAGAAATGGACCTATAAATTCCATTTTGGCTGACTGACCTGTTCTCCCCGACGAGAAAGTAGTCCCGGTTATTAGCTCTGATGTACAGCACACAAGACGGAGAGCACTTGAAGCTTTTCTGCACCCATGCCCACCTCTGGTGTTCTTGAGGGCTCACATACAACAGAGATATCCTGAGGAGAAAAAAAAACACATTGTCACATTTCCGTCATGTCATTGGAAAAGCTACTTTTTACTAGAACATACTGTGACAGATCAATGCCTCCAAGGGGCCTGTCCTTGTCTTCTGGACTCCGAAAGTACTTCAGCTGATGGTCATTCTCATTGATTTTGAAAAGCACAAAATAACGCTTCTTCCATGATTTCTGCAGGAGAAACATGAATAAATTCAAAAGACACACACACCCGCACAGAGCTGCAATGTATTAAGACTTCACTGAGCGTCACCTCTGTCTTTAACCCTTTTTGTGGAGGAGACTTAAACAGATATCCAGCTCTTATTTCTGTTGTATGCTCCACTGGTCTGTAGAATACCGCACTTCCGCCTGAAGGCAAAAGAAAAGCCTATTGTTTACCAATTATTTATCTGACTGTGCAACATTCTTGTTACTTTTTTAAAAAAATAGATCACAGAAACAAATTGATAATATAACATTCACACGTTGCATTTCCTGACACATAAATCTTAGTAACAGCACCTAAACCAAAGCATAAATCAGATGCAGCACTTTACCTGCTCTTTTCTGGCCCTTCATGGCACTGCACTTGATGACAAAAATAACACAGAAATATATCAATCTGTTGCTTCAAAACAACATAAAAATAGTTAACCTTTAACAAACAATGCAAGGTTTAAAAATAGGCTTGCAGTGAGACAGTAAGAGCTCTGTTCACAAACAAAAGGCACATTAATGTGCAGGTTTACAAGAAAAAAACACACCTTAAAGTTTACTTCTTTTTCTTAAAATTTGCCATTCAGTTTTGTGTCATAACACAGACAGTTGAATAATCATATCAAAAAATGTATAACAAAACTGAATTCTCTTACCTGCGGAGCACTTGTTCAGAGATTTCAGCTCAGCTTGCTGTCTTTGTTCTAGAAATGAGGCTGCACGAGGAAGCTGGATGTTTTCCTGTACCTGGGAAACAGCAACAACATATTCATAATGGAAACTGGAGTTTCTGGTTCCTCGCTTCAATCTTCTTTTAAGGCCCGCCTGCACTGTTGGAATGACACACAGGGTTCCTTAAGGACCTTATTTACCTTTAAAAACCCTAACATAAAACACTATATATATATATATATATATATATATATATATATATATATATATATATATATATATATAGTGTTTTATATATATATATATATATATATATAATGCTAGCTAATCGAGTTAAAAAGGCTAATTGATAATTAGAAAACTCCTGTGAAATTATGTTAGCACAGCTGAACTGTTATGCTGATCAGAGAAGCTATAGAACTGGCCTGGTGACCCCAAACTTTTGAACTGTAGTGTGTGTATTTCTATATAACTACAACATATACGATTAAGATTAAGATGTACTTTGTTACTTTATTAATCCCCATGGGGAAATTAAGTTGCAAAACATGCAATTGTTAGGAGAGTGGTTTGTCTTTGCTCATACTCTGTGCCATTTACACTTGACATAGTAGGATCAGGTTAGCTGAACAATATCAGCTGCTTTTGGAAGTGTCAGAGTGATGGAGGCACCCCTGCTGTACCATACCTCCACTTATACTTTCTCTGATGAGAAACATGTCAGGAGGAGGAGGAGGAGGGTCATTCTGATTTGTGAGCTGGCAGATTTGTGAGGTGTTCCGTGTATGCGCGGTGACGGTGGTGTAACTTAAATTTAACGTCATTAGGCACAGGGGAGACAGCTGATTATGGTACGTGGTGACATTTGCATGTAAAAGGTCTGAGGACAAGACAAGACATTCAGAACAGGCATCAGCAGCAGTGTCCAACTAAACTACAACTACATATAAATATCTTAAAATAACTTAATTAAATAAGAAGTGTCTTCAAACACCATATGTGTCACAAATATGCCTTCCCAAACTTTTTTTAAACGTGCATGTGGGTCAGAAGCACACACACACACACACATCAAGGTCAGTCTCAGGCTGGTATTAATAGACCTCTTATGGGCTCATGTTTAATAGGACATGAAATATCTCTTCAGCTGAAACTGCTTTCTTGTCTTCAAAGTTTAGATTCATGGCCTCTCTTCACAGTGGAGGCAGTGGGTGACTGGTATCCAGCCTGTTTCCCCCACCCCCCACTGACAACAAAAGCCTTCACATCAGTGGCAGGTCTATAAAAGTCATAGCGGCTCTGCTGCCACAGGTTAGTGGAGTCTCATCTGCACTTCTCTAAAGAAAATGAATAGTAAGGTCAGTGAAAAGGCCAAAAAAGATGCACTTAAACTTGTACCCTAAGGAGGATATTTCAGCCTTCAGTTGTTTTTTTCACCTGCAGTTCTTGAGCTCTTTTGATATTCCTCATGTTTTTTTTGCCTTGTGTGTGTTCAAAGGAAACATTTCTGAAACATCAGCAGCACTTACAGAGACAAAGAGATGTCATCGCCTGCAGGATGAAGAAACTGGCAGCTAAGCAGGTGGAAATAACCGTAAGTCGGTAATATTGTTTGACTTCTATGGGTTTACGATACAGGAAAAAGCCTGCAGACATAGGTAACATCTAGCCAGTAGCATATATTAGACATGCTAAATTGATCAGGATTATTGAATCATAGTTTAATTGCATGTGAACGGTGTGCTTAAAAAAGGCCCCAGAGGCCCTTGTCATATTCCTGAGATCATGCTTTTTTCATCTTCTTGATTATAGCTAACTGAGTGGAACATGGAGTGTGTCCTTGTGCTGCTCTAACCCACTCACTTGAAGGTTAAATAAGTTATAAAGTCTAAGACGCACTTTTGTTTACATTTCATTTCTGTAATCTTCTTTCTGGCTTGTCATTTTCTCGTGCACTCTCATAAAGGATCCTCACAATAACACTGGCCTGGTTTTGATATTATTTGTACTCTGTGTGTTCCTGTGTATTTACTCCACTTTCCAGAAGAAAACAGAGGCAGTGAAGGAGAAAATCAAGAAGAAATATGAGGACATGAAACGGGTGCTGGATGAGGACCTTCGGATCACACTGACCCAGCTGGACACGGAGTTGGAGGCTACAGAGAAGCTGGTGGAGGAGAAGATAGAGAGATGTTACCACCTCACACAGGAACTGGACCAGGAAATGGCCAACACTGGCACAGAGGTGAAAACAGAGCCATTCACAGTGAGGCAGTTCTTTTATTAAATACATCACTAACTATATTCTTTTTATACTGTCTCCAGAACGCAGAAACAGAAAAAAGGTAGGATTACATTTTTGGAATATCAGCCTGCTGTGCACATGCTGTACTATGCTATAACAGACCTGAGTTCATCACCAAACATACCAGACGTTTTTCATTTAACAAGAGGGAAATGCCAGAGCGGAGAGTACCAAGAAACGGAAGCTGGGAGGCTAGATTTACTGCTCAGTCAGTTTTTACCTACTGACAATAAATGTAGTTCTTCCTGGTCCCTGTCCAAATCAGAATCAGAAATAATATCAGAAATATTTTTTTAATCTCAGGGGGAAATTGCTTAAAGGCTTAAATGTGATCATCACTCAAACTACACTCTTAAGATCAAATTCCAGTCTGACTCATATATCCTGTTTGGCATCTTTTCCTTGTGTTTAAATCAGAATTCTTCAGACTCTGAAACTGACTGACCCTGACCTGATTCAGATGGATGACTTCAAGAATGAACAGCTGCTGAGTCTCACCATCAATCTGCTGCTGTTCATCAGATCCCAGGTCCCTATCACCATCAAGCTGTTTCAGAGCTGTGAGTTCCCCCAAAAGACTAGTTCATTTTGTGACCATGTCTTCATTGGCCTCCCGAGACTGGGGTAGCTGATGATGTCTGAGAGCTGTGCAGCTTCCTTCCTTGTACCCTAGGCAACAGGGACAGGAGCTGCACTGCTCTCAGACATCAGTTCTTGCAGGCCTATGTCAAAGGTCACAGGTACTGTCAAGTAGGATGTGTGGATTGATCTGTTCTGTCTCACAGATGCTGCCAATGTTGTCCTCGATGCTGACACTGCCCACCCAAAGCTCATCATCTCTCCTGAAGGTGACTCAGCTGCATACATAGACACCTGGCAGGACCTCCCAGAAAAACCCACCCGCTTTGACAATACTCTGAACGTAATCAGCCAGCAAGGCTTCAGACAGGGCCGCCACTACTGGGAGGTGGAGGTGAGGGGGAAGACCTACTGGGAGCTGGGGCTCACCTACCCGAGCATCCCACGCAAGGGCCGCGCTGAGGACTGTTGGCTGGGCCGAGGCAAAGAGTCTTGGTGTGTGGAGTACTTTAATGGAGACTACACTGCGTGGCATGGAGGTGTTCAACATGAGCTGCCTCTGCTGGCAGGAAGGCAATTTACCCGTATCGGGATTTACTGCAGCTTCCCTGGGGGGTTAGTGTGCTTCCTTGGATGTGATACAATGACGCCCCTCTACTGCTTCTGTGCTGGGACCTTCACTGACATCCTACACCAAGCACTGTGTCCCGGTCATGACAATGAAGGCACTAACTGGAAGTCCCTTAGAATTTGCGATGCTTCCCGTTCAGCTCCTGTTCTCTAAGGTGCAGCAGGAAGGAGGTGGCAGACATGGTCAGGACTGTGCGGTGCTGGGGGGCATGCGCATCAGCTGCCTGATCTGACATTCTTTACATGTGACACAGCCTCAACTCTGGACACTGTGGATGTCAGGCAAGTCTAAATGTGTGTGAAGGAATTTTTAAAGCATCTCTATTTTAAATTCACAGATCATCTGCAGTCTCAAAAATAACTATGGCTATTTTTAAAGTTTTATTTTTGTTGTTCTGCTAAAGCGGAATATCTGAAAACAGATATTTTTAACATTGTAAAATCAGGCTTTGATTGGCATATGACTAAGCCCCGTGTATAAACTAAAGGAGTTTTGTGTGGATAAGTGCTACTGAAATGTGAGAACATTAATGTCTGTTTACACATGTGCAAGACAAAGGACAACTTCATTACACAATAAATTCTTAATGTTTAATACAATAAAATGTTTACATAAGCATTCCTCTGTTTTGAAGTTATTTAAACAAGGTATTGCCCCAAATTGAAAAAAAAAAAAAAAATAAAATAAAAATGGGCCAGATTACACTTACTATGAAATTCATTCTTTCATCTTTTCAAATCTTTTCAAATATATTCCTGAGGACAACAGCATCTAACACTGGAAAGCATTTAAAAATTTTACCCCTCAAAATATATATTTTTATATGTATATTTTTTTTTCCCCGTCAATTCCAATCCAAAACAAGTGGAGCAAACACTCCTTTCAGCACAGGTTGGGCACCACATCACTGATCAGAGATCCATGTGTTGAGAGGATTCACTGGACAAGAGTGGGGAACGCCAGTATGGATCACACTCCTGGTACCTACAGTATATCATGTAACTGTTATCAAAATAGTAAAAATGACTGATTAAAAAAATACAAAGCATGAAATGGGGAAAAGCATTGGAATAAATAGAAGCTAAACGTTTCCCTTATGATACATGCAATCATGTGAATAATGTCAAAACATTGCATAAACAGTGAGAGTGTGTACATGTGGATTGTGTATGTTTAGACTTGTCACCGCCAGTAATAGCTGCCTCGGTGAATGACAGACTTTGGGACAATAACACAGTGTATCTGCAGAAACAATCTTTGTGTGAGTTGTAATGGCCATCTGCAAATGTTAGAAATGTTTTTTTTTTAGATTTTTTTTTAACTCAATTACACTAATTTATATTACTAAATTAAAATTTGGCAAAGTGCACAAAGTGCTTAACATAATAAATGTAAATTTTTTTAAATAATTCTAAAGCTACATTTTAAAGTAGAAGCCATTGCTCGATACCTGCTAACTACAGTGTTGTGTATGTTGCAGACAATGTACAACACTCATATACAGTGAAATGATGTTTTTGTGCTTTGGGCCCTAGTCCGGGTTAACACAATATGATATATCTGAAAATGATGACACGGCTTTAGACAGTTAAGTTGTCATTCTGCCGTAAAAATCATACAGCGTGTATTTAATCGCACAATAAAGGGAACTTGTTTTGTTAGACCCAGACTAAAAAGTTTTGAATTTTGATCTGATGCAGTTAGTTCTCTGCTTTGGTAAAGACAAAGTCTTCAACACCACATTGAGAATGCCAGCAAAATTGAAAATGATCCTTGCTGTCAATGAGGTGGACTATTCACTTGACCCAAAATCACACTACACAGCAAAAGATCACACCTTCCTAGTCACTACGTATATGAAATGGTTTTAACATGACATTTACCCACTAATGGGACATTAAAGAACCTGAGGATGTCAGCATGCTGCTACCAACTTGCTAGGAAGGCTGAGACACTGAGCCTTTGGCAGGAGCATCATGATGCGTTTCTGCTCAGAGGAGTGATGTGGTTTGTTTTTGTCTCTATTTTTATGGACAGCTGGACAGCTGAAAATGTCAAAACAAAGATAGCTGAAAATGATCCCATCCATTTTCCAGAAGCGCTTTAACAATTCACTGCACCGGATCCGTATTCAAGGCGGGTCACTCATCTTGCATTGAAAATGGTTTATCACTGTTCAATTTCTAAATAAAAAATTTAATTAGTTTATAAATTAAATTACATAAATAAAATGATAAAATTTAGATGGGTCACTTTCTTTGATGTGGGGATGAGCCTAAAAACATGCCTATAAAAAAAACAATATTATGTTTTTTGGAGTTGGTGGTATAGGGCTCCTTGTGTGGATTACTGTGTGACGTTTAGACCTGAATTGATTTGGTCAAAACTGTCACACATCAGTAAACCAACAACTGCCATGTTCTGGGAGGTAAAATGACTGTTTTTGTAAATGGAGTCTGGTGAGTCTGCAGTCATGCAGCACTTCATTTCCTGTCTTAAGGGATGTCTGACAACAAACTAAAGCTGTCATAACATTGTAAGAAGGAATCATTTTTTCCACAACAGCTCATTCATTGATTAGTCTGTATGTGTACTGCTGCTTCTCCCCTGTACAAGGAATCTGGCATGTAAGGGCTCATGAAACTTCCTGACACCTATAATATTAATTTACCTAAAAACTAATTCAAGGCAGTAAATACCACTGCCTTGTCCTCATTTGCCTGTGTTCCCTGGATGAATTATCTTTAAGCATCTATTCTAAATGTTGGAAAATGGAGGGGGACATATTCAGATATGATTCTCCCAAACCCACAAAAACTGGCAGCAAGTTTTCTGGGCTGGTAGAATTAACATTAATATTTCACAACGCCTGTCGACAAAGATCAGATCAAATATGACGCAATTATTCTGAAGAAGAGGAAGAACCTGAAGGAGAGGAAGAAGTTTCACTATCACAGGAACGCCAAGTGCCTCTGTAATTCTTTTTCTTTCCCCTCACAGAGTGCTTGTATTCGGGCCCAACTACACATGCAAAATGTCATCTGTTCTGTTCTGTCTGCAGTGTCCCGGCAGGCCTGAATTATCCCTGAATGCTTTGACCGCTTAGTCAGGTCCTGAAACAAGTCAGTCGAGTCAGTCAGTATGTGCCGTTTTACAGTTCAGGCAGTCAGTCAGTCAGTCAGTCAGTCAGATGGGTGGCGGTCAGTTAAAATACAGTTCTTTCGTCAGCATAGAGACCACACAGGGAATCTGCTTCTTCTCACTGAAGCGAGGGTCTTCAGACCAGGACTCAAAGCTGGTGGCCACCATGTAGTTGACGCGTGTTAGGATCTGCATGATCTCCAGCTGCTTGCCAAACTCAGTGAGGACATTGCAGAGCGCCTGGACAAACCAGGAGCCACGCCCAGGGTTCCTCCAAGAGTAATAACCTGGAAAACCACCATGATTCATCAGTGAAACTAAGCTCTTCTGTCTGTACCAATACATGCTACTTATTACCTGTCAAAAAAAGTCACAGGTAAAAACTGTGGTTTACCTGGCACAGTGGAGTAGGCAAAGAGGAAATCTGCCTCTACAGGGATCTTATGTCTTGGATTAGCATCGGTCTCCAGGGTATCGTTTGGTGGACCCGAATCTGTCTGTATACCATCATCAAATTCGGAACCCCGACAAGCCTGGTGAAGTAAATGAAATGACATTTCATTGTGATCCTGAGTAGCTTTCTCAACGATGACCTGGTGAAGCAATTAAAAATTAACTGTTTTTAAAATCTGTGTGAAGCTACTGAAAACCATTCTAATCTGTTTTCACAATTACATATGTTACATATGAATGTCTTCTGAACTGCATACCTGGATAAAGAAGAGTTTTGGCTTTCCCACTAAGCTTTTGCACATGTCCCCCCTGAACAGCGAGGTCATGGTCTTGATGGGCATGGCTCCGTCTGTGCCGTAGATCATGCCCTCCTCTCCGTGGCTTAGCAGGATACAGGCGAAACACGAGCTGTCACTATGGTCTTCCTCCGAGGCTGACCCATACACACACACAAACAAACACTGAACTCTTAGCTCAGTCTCATTAAACCTCTCAAATTAATGATCTCTGTAACTTATCTGTTCAATGCAAGCCTACTTAGTGTTTTTAAGATTTTTCAAAGGTTACAACTATGTTATAAACTTGAAGTGACGCAGCTTTTCAACAGAATATATATATGCAAAACCTTACGTGCCCTTGTACTGTTTTTAAATGATGAAGGTAGGGAAAATGCTGGACTTAATTTACTCTGCAATAACCAACATTTAAAATGTTTCCTTTAAGACATATTTTAAAACCACAACATAATGCTTGTATGCTAGTAAAGTCGACATTTAAGCTACAGGGTGGAGGAGAATAAAAAGGGCCATCCTTTTGTTTAAACTAAAAGAAAACAATGGAGGGTTTGAAATGTGTACCATACAAGTGAACACAATGAGTGAACACAATGATTGGATGATGTTATAAAAAAGGTATCAACTTTTGTCAGATCTAAGCAAATACCAGCACTACCTGCTGTTTGACCTTTGAGGAATAAACATTATCAATGTGAATTTGTACATATTAAAGATACAGGGCACATGTTTCTGTGTCTATTTAAAGTTAGACAAAAACCTAATCCACAGTGGGAAAATAGGCACATGAAGGTTGTCAATGTTTGTATAGAACAAAGACTAGTACCACAAATTTCTGGGAACCTTTACGCTGGCTATGATATGCATGTATGAGGGACATACAGAGCTTGCTCATTGCTGACACCTGCCCACCACGAGCATGTGTATATCATAACTGGAGCCAGTAAAATTATTCCCTTCTTTGGGCATGTGGTTTTAATGTTGTAGCTGAATGATGTAAACTGATATTAACTAGTATGAAAAAAATGATTGTAATCCTTGTGTAATTAGTGTCAATGTGTGTCTATTATTGTCTGTTTGCTAATCAAAATAAAGCTGTCCTTGATCAATATGAAAAAAATAGGAGTAAAAATGGCTTGGCACTCACCACTACTCAGAACTACTCACCCTCTCTGAGAAGACGCTCCATCTTTTCACATGTCTGATCATTGTAGATATAAACGTCGAAGCCCAGGCTCTTGAAGCACTTGAACAGCTCCCCTGCGTCTCGGTCCGTGCCATTGCGTACATTCATCCCTGTCAAGAGTCAGAGTTTATTTAGCTTACTCACTATTCACACAATAATACTGAATTAAGTGTAAAATGTGTTTTTCATACCTGTCTTTTCATCAAAGTTTTTGTTATTGATGATGATACACTTTCCCACTCTTTGGTGGCTCATCTTATACTGGAATGTTGGTGAAACAATTCTGTAATGGCTTTCAGAAGAGTAGTCCTGCTCCCGCGTCTGGCCATCCTTATTCTTCTTACTGATTCAGTCAGAAAGAAAAACAACAAAGAAGTTAAAGTTGTTTAGTAAAAATATATCATTGAGTTTTAAGCATTGTCACAAACGCACATTCTGAAAATCAAATAATCTTTAAAAAGACCTAAAAACATACATCTCAACAGTCAACCAGAACAACAATGCTAGAAAAAAATAACATTTCAATTAGGCCCACCAGCACAATTAAAACCCATATATAGCTTACTTAACACTGTAGGATCTCAGAAGTGATAAGTTGTCTAGCAAATATCCTTGACTCATTTTGCATTACTCGCTGATGTTAAAACACACAACCGTTAGCTTCCCAGTACAAATACCACACAACACTGATTAGGATCTGAAGCACTTACTCAGAAACCAAAGAGTACATACATTGTCAAATAAGGCATTAATGTCACGGCCAAATTTGGTTGCAGTAATCCACCGTCGGGTTAAGAAGAAACTAGAACATTTTTGCTTTGGAGGAAAATAAATAAATAATCATAACCGCATCAATGTAGATTGAGCGAGAGGAAATCTACCACGAGTGGCTATTCTCACAGACCTGTCATATTTCCATTCTTTAAAAGATCCATCCAGATAGCTAAGCTAGTAGTGGCCCATTGAGGGCTCACAAAATACAGGGTTGTTCCAGAAGAGCCCAGTCATCAGGTTAGTCCAGTACTGAAACAATACACAGCAATATGCACCAACAGTCACATACACAGGCAGCCCATACACAACCCCATATTCTAATAAACATGTGATCCAGAACTTTTTCAAGCCCACCCTCCCCCCTCCCCCCTCCAAATTGTGCCAACATACTGTACCAAACAATTGGATGAGGGTGGGCAAAGAGCTGCACAGCTCAGTTTTTCTGAGGGCTGGGCATGGCAGAAAGAGCAGCAGGTACAGTAGGAGCACAGCAATGAGGAACAGAAGGCCGGTGCGTCTCTCTTACCTTGGTTCGTCATTAAGTGCTACGCCACTCTGCATCTGAAATGCGTTGGTTTTGTCGTGTTTCTTTTCCTCCCCCAAAAAACACTGCTCCAGACCTTGTAGCTTAATTACTGGTTGTGTGCTAGGATACTGACATGCTCTCTGTGCTGGATGGAGACCTGACTGGGCCAGCAGGTGCTGAGGACGGGGGCGGCGCACTGTGAGCCCCCTGAGTCAGCAGCCTCGCCACCACACCAGTGCTTTCTAAAGGCCTATTCACCCATGGCCCCTGTGCATCGTGCCCTGCTGAGGTCAGACAGGGCAACAAGTTGCTCCTCTGCTGACAGGCACAGAATCCACCTGTACCGACATACAAACTATGACTGTAAAGGGCCTTATTGCTTAAACGTCTGAGTAAGACATACAGGAATGAGATGTTTGTTGACAAGACAACAAACATGTTTGTTGACAAGATCATCTTAGATCATCCAACCACCTCCTTGCTTTGCACTATACACAGTCACAGGGGAACCAGCTGTCACTGGGTAAGAGGCATATTACAACATAATACAAATAAATAATAATTAAATATGAATCTGACTGTCTTGGTTCAAAGCCAGGATTAACAAACATCCAACAAGAAAATAAATGATGATGACATTTATTATCATCTTCATGTTATTATACACAGATGGCAACATGACTTATTTGTTGGTCATCATGTTGCCATGCAAACAAAAAAGAATGGAACCAGGCTGTGTTATCAGTCTAATATTCCTAAATAGTGGCAATTAATTATATATATAAAAAAGTTATTAAGACAACTTTATTAACACATTATTATTTGTTGTTTGAATATGAATATACTCCATGGTGTGTTTGTCATATACAGTTTAGCCTTTTTGGCATTTTAGAAGCTATTATTTTCGTTTAACATCTAAAATCTAAGAAGATTCCAAAATGAAAAAGAAACTCATCTATTGTTATGCATTTTGGGATTAAAAAAATATAAATGCCAGAGAGAGCATGATGGCTTTTTGTTTGATTACAGTGTCTGTAAGAGGCAAAAGGTTCAGAGTGCCACCTTGTGAGCAAAACTGGAAAAAAAAATCATCCCTCATGTCAGTCAGTTTACAGCTTCACAAAACAGACACAACACATTGCTTAAGGGCTCACAATATTGTTCTGATTTAGAACAGCATCTTGAGGACTAAATTTAGTTAAAGATTATTTTAAAGCTCTTTGTCCTGTGACACTAATTAGTGACTCCAAAACTAGGTCACTATCACAAGTCCAGGTGTATTTAGAGATTGAGAAACCATGGTCACTTTTATGCAGAGAATAAAGGGAGCTATGGGAGTATGGAATCTCAGCAAAAAAAAAATCAGAGGCAGAGATATATGCCCAAACGAAAAGCTGACCTTTCTGGTTTGAAGGAGAAACACAACTATGTTTAAACAAAGAGACAACCACACTCTGAAGGAGGAGGAGCATGATGAGGAAGTAATGTCATTTGTGTTACACAGTCTTGTCAATGCAGCCTAAATGTGTTAAAACAGATAGCGAGAACATTCACCAGCAGTAAAAGCGCACACTTTTATACTGTATATGGTTAAAGTGAATGATATTTCTCTCAAAGATGCGTGAGTGTCAAAAGTACTAAAGAACTGACTGCCCAAAGAGTAGAAATCTTCCTCGGCGGTCAGGTTTGGCATCTGGTTGGTCTTCCTCAATTCCACCTTCCAGTTCAGTGGGCTCAGCAGGTTCTCCAGCCATCTGTGTTTAGCACATAGAATGCAGTTTATGTTATGATTTGTCTTAAGTATATGAATGATGTACATGTGTCATATGTATATGAATATGTAAATTATGGGCAATTTTCATTTTCTGTTTATCACTATTACTGCTAGATCTGCATGAACAGTACTTATATTTGGGTTCTGAAAAGAAAACTAAAAGCAGCAGCCTATGATATCAGGTTCATATGTGTAGTTAAATGTGCTTTAACTAGCATGTTTATTGCATTCAGTTGCTAAATTCAACTTGTTAGCTAACTAGCATATAGCTAAAATACATTGCCTATGTATGATTAAATTACAACTAGTCGCAACACGGGAGGTTACTGAAACGTACTTACTTGACCTTTCACTCAACCGTTCGTATAATGATTTTTTTCGGGTCAGCTGTTCGTGGGTAAAATTTTCCTTCTCTGAGGTTCAGACAAGTTTCTCTTCCTCCTACAGAAACTTGAGAAAGCGAAAGTCCGACGTTCGGGTGAAATCGCTGTTGTGCGTAATTACGTCAGAACCCTGCGACGTTGCCTTGCATAATACCCACAGAGGAACATATTAAACCTGTACTTTTCTATTATTTCCTACGTTAAATGAAATGTAATCTGTGAAACCTGGTTTGACGGGATCTTTGTAAGTTTAAAAACTTCCAGACTGTAAGATTTAACTTTGTTTCACTGACTATAACAATTATAACAATTACAACAAGCCTTAAATTATACAATTTAATAAAATGCCTATTATGCACAAGACTAAAAAATGATTTAGATACACACAAAAAAATATTTTAATATTTTATAGCTTTCCTACTCAGTATTTTACTTCCCATAAATTCATATTTCCCCCATTTTTTCTTTGTGTGTGTGTGACACATATTTGACTGATGATGCTACTATAAGACTACAGGTCATTCTTTAAATCTTAACATCATGGTGAGATGCCCAAAGCTGAACTAGCTGTCCAACTCAGGATCATTACACACATAGAGTGACATCTGAACTCTCTGTTGCTCTCTTTCTGCAGACAGACAGCTGGACTCAGCCAGTCTTAGCATGCTGCATGGAAGGGGGCAGGTCTATCATGGGACATGGTGTCAAGTAAGAGACAGTTTCAGAGTTTCACAGTCACAGAGCTAAGTTTACCTCCACCAGAGACGCACTACCGCCACTGTCTGGGAGTCACTGCCATTTCCTCTGCTACCTGTCTGATCTCTGACGAGCTTTATTTTGCTCAACAATTCACAATAGTTCACTACTTTTCCTGAAGATTTTTAGGGAGGAGGACCAGCTGTTACCATGCAGTCCTGTGCCAGGTGTGGGTTTGTGGTCTACCCAGCAGAGAAGATCAACTGCATTGATCAGGTACAGTGACACAGAAATATCAGCTCTGGAACTTTCACATCATATATTTGTCAGCAGTAATAATGAACCTAAATTACACATATATTTAAGTTATTTTGAGTATTGTTTGGTAACATGCCTGTCAAACAAACAAGTTCCAGCAACTACATATTAAGTGTGTTCATATTTCTTGTAATAATAATTAACTAGTGAAATGTTTTATTTTAGTCAACTTCTTCAGTTTAATCATTACAGTGAAGTCATATTTGTCTCTGCTTTTGTCAGAACTGGCACAAAGCATGTTTTCACTGTGATGTCTGCAAGATGGTCCTCACCGCTAACAACTTTGTCAGCCACAAGAAGAGGCCATACTGCTCTGTGTAAGTATATGTCCCAGTGAGCTTGTATGTGTAAACATACAGAACCACTGCACTTCCCAATGATACATTATCTATGCAAATAACCCATCTTATGTAGAACCATTTTCAATAGCCTTAGAGTCCATTGTTATTAACAGTGTCCCATCTCTGCAGGCACAATCCAAGAAACAACACATTCACAAGTGTCTATGAGACGCCCATCAACATCAACGCAAAGAAACAAAGCAAAGCAAGCAGTGAGGTAAGATGACAACATGTGCAAACAGCAACATACAACAGTGTTTCCAGGCTCTGCCATGAGTGACTTGAATTATAAGTCTTCACTAGTGACCTCACTGTTGATTCATAACCTACAAAAACACAGTCAGAAACCCTAAGATCAGCCCCTGAGTACATGCATCCAAAAGGCCTCTGAGAAAGGTGGATGGCTGCTTCGAGCGCATGGTGACGACAGCGTTTTGGAATGGAGAGTGTGCCCCAGGTTATTTCTGTTGCTCTGATAGAGGCGAGACACCGCCTTGGCTTTAGCCCACGTTATGCTTCAAGGGTCTAAAATTATACGTCAGGAAAAACAGCCTCATATCCCTTCCTTTCCTCTGCCCCCCGCCACCTGTTCCTGTCTGTCTGAGTCTGTCTGTGTCTACGAGTTCATGCAGTGCTCGTATGCTTATATTAGCAGTAGGCTAGCCAGCTCATCAGCTACTGCTATAAGCCACTGGAGAGATATGGGATTTAACATGTTGATATTTGATCTGAGGGCTGACTTCAGTGACCCTGAACCCAGAACACTCAAAAATGGCTTTGGTTGACAGCTACACTATTATCAGCTTCTTCTATTAAATTATTTTGAATTCATTTCTATACTTTATTTGTACTAAAAATTGTGTTAGTCATTAAATAGAGATTCTCTTCATACATCAAACTCTAATACAGGGATTCTAATATTGGTTAGCAAACAGCTCAGTGCACAATTTTGGATCTTTCTTGACAGATCTGGTTTCATCTTGATTGGAACATCTCAGTTAATAATAACAGCACACTAATCTTGTCCCTTTGAGCTCAGGTTCTCAGACAACTTAAGAATAGAATGATTTTTGGCAGTTACTCAGCGCTGACCTCTTTTTAGTATTATTTTTTCTGTGGGTAAAAGCTTACAATTACCTAAATGGACATGTTGAGTGTCTGCATGTGCAAATGTGTGCCGGCCTCGCAGCTTAATGCTTGTCGTCCATGTGCATTTGTAGCTGAAGTATCGCGAAGATGGCGAGAGCTTTATGTCCACCTTCCACCATGACATGAGATCCACGGAGCTGGAGAGGGCTCACCTAGCCAATCAGATGGCCAGTCAGGTGAGCTCCTGGGAGAGCAACTGGCCAGTTAAAGGGAGTTCCCACCCAAATTCAAATATTGTAAAAACCTAAAATGACACTTTGATTTCCATTGTTTTTGTTTGGCTTATCTTACAGTCGAAAAAGCGATAATATTCCACTCATTTTGAAGTAGCTACCCAAACAATAACAGAGTTATTATGTGTATTTAATAGATCTCGTATTGCTAATAATCAGTACTACGAGGTGATGGATAAGTTTAAGATAAGATAAGATAAGATAAGATAAAACTTTATTAATCCCGAAGGAAATTCTTGTGCCAGAGGTATCAAGTTACATTAAATGCAGTTGAGTACAGAGTATAAGAGTATAAGTGTCACTATAATCCATAAGTTTGAGACGTAGGCTATGTGTAGTCCAGTTCTTGCATGTGATATGTCTGTGCAGCTATCAGAACCAAACTCAAAATGACTGAGGCATCAGCTCGCTGGAGCCTAACACTCCTCAGGCTTAATGAGAAGTAGATTCAGCACAAGTCCCCAGCTGCCATTGTGGATCATTAAAAAGTGCTTTTGCATTTGCATTTATGTAACCATGGATAAGACTTGGGTCCACCACTTAGAACAATCAAAACATATCTGGAAATCCAAATTACTGAGGTCCACAGGCACCACAGGTACCTAAAAAAAAGCTTAGACTATTAGACGTGCCTGCTGTGCTGATCTCTAAGGACTGAGTGTGTAAATGAAGAAGGGGAAATGTTGAAAAATAAGGTTAGATCAAATAAGGTTTTAGGTTTCATTACATTAGGCCATAAACTTATCAGTCACCTTTGTTAGTTAAAATGATCTGCTATGTTTATATTGTAAATTTTTTTTTAATATCTCTTTTTTATATATTGCTTTTTTGCACTGGAGTTGGGTGACGGCTTTAATCTCTTTGTACTTGTGTTTAGTGACAATAAAAGGCATTCTATTCTATTCTATTCTATTCTATTCTATTCTATTCTATTCTATTCTTGGAATGGTTGTAATTGAGCAGCTTTGTCTCCCAAACAGGCTTTTCAGTCTCACTCTGAGTTCTCACAGCAGCAGACTTGGTATTCAGGGATGACCAACCAGGAGATAGTGACAGTGTCTCAGGCACAGAAGAACATCAGTGATGTGAGTTAAAACATTTATATTTCTCAAAGACGATTCTCTTTTTTTATAAAGGCGCAGCACTTAGTGATCTTTGTCCTTGTGTGGCAGGTGAAATACACAGAGGAATACGAACAGTCCAAAGGAAAAGGTAGCTTCCCTGCAATGATCACACCAGGTTACCAAGCTGCAAAGAAAGCCAATTCCCTGGCCAGCAATGTAAGTGGACATGACTTTCTTTTCTAGCCAATTGGTTTGGATCAAATAGTTGGTGTAACCCAATCAGAAATGCAAGGGGTCAAACCGGGTTAATAATTTGGTTTTTCTTCAGCTGGAATATAAAAAAGGACATGAAGAAAGAGTTTCCAAATACACCACATTTGTCGACCCACCGGAGGTGGTGCTGGCCAAGAAACAAGGACAAATTGCTAGTGATGTAAGCACTCACAGGGACATGCTCTTTTTTTATTAATTGAATATTTTGATTTGCCTGAACTGTTGTTTTTCTTTCTCTAGTATGCCTACACAGAAGAATATGAGCAGCAGAGAGGCAAAGGTAGTTTCCCAGCACATCTCACACCTGGATACAAGGTGTCAAAGAAGGCCATGGAGCAGGCCAGTGATGTAAGCAGCAAAACAAAAACTCATACATGTACGCATACAAACACAGTTGACTGATGGTTGGTTTAATCATTTCGCACCAGATAAAGTATCGGCAGATGTATGAGCAGGAGATTAAGGGTAAAGCCAGCTCTGAGGCTGCAGCAGCGGAGATAGTTCATGCCAAAGAAAATGCAGAAAACTTAAGCCAGGTAAGAAAAATATATACGTTTGGATGTAAATGCCTTTAATGAAACCAGATGAAAACCCAAGGCGAGTACAATATATTGTAAACCACACCTAAACTGTATTCTTCTATTTGCAGATTGCCTACACTGAAGAATATGAGCAGCAGCGTGGTAAAGGAAGTTTCCCTGCCATGATCACTCCTAGTTATCATCTTGCAAAGAAGGCTCAGGAAAATGCCAGTGATGTGAGTGATATCTCTTTTGTGTTTCTAGTTCTTTAAGTTGAACTTTTGCATGTTAAAAATGGAGTCTGCATCAGCTGTGTAACCATGTGAAATGGATCTTGTCATAACATTGCAATGTGTAGAGTGTTGGAGCTTCAGCTTCATTTATCATCTGACCCTGTCATCACAAGAAGAATAATAGTGGACAACAATGTGGAGACCTGTCTCTGTCATCATTCTTAAAACTCTCCACTCTGACTGAATTAGACTGTGTGTGTGTGTGTAATCTCCTGATGCTACAACATGTCATCCTCACACATGCACTAAATCATCTCTTATCCCTTTGCAGCTGAAATACAGGAGGGACTTAAACAAGATGAAGGGCACATCACACTTCCATAGCCTGACCTCAGAAGACAACCTGACACTAAAGAACGCCCGAAAAATCAACAAGATCGTGAGTGAGGTGAGTTAAAAAAAGCAAAAACCTTCACCTGTACTAGAGCTTTTTCTGGGAAATAAGTAAGGTGAGAACACAAGCAGAGGTTCGACAAGCATTTGTGTAGATGTATACAGGTATATGTACTGCTGCTGGTAAGTGTGTGTGTCTTTAAGAGCTGGAAATGTTAGGCATAGTGTGTCAGCAGTCATGAAGTCACACAACCTGCATTTTCAGCATCTCTGACATGCCTGTGTGGTGGTGTTACAGCTTACCTCCAAGGCCACAGGACAACCCGTAAAACTAATGTTACCTCACGCAGGAACACAGAGCTTCAATCTTCAGCATCTATTCTGAGCCTTGGAAACATGACATTCAACATATTAACTACAAACCCCTCTGCTCGCCTTCCACTATACAGTCATTCTGCTTTTCTGTGATTCTATGATTTTTAAAAGATAGAAAAAGAGGAGGATGTAGTTGTTTCTGTCCAGATCCTGTCCACAGGATATGTTTCTTAAATTGAATTTATTCAATTTCTATAACATAAGGACTTTGTGGTCTTCATCACTTGATGACCTATGACCCTTGATTTATGATGAAGTGTCAGCGATGGTGACTGATTAGGCGCTAACCGTATATTTAGCACATTACATAGAAGAATGGTGGGCACCCCTGTGCCTCTAAAGGATCAGAGTGTCAAAAACAAACAAACAGCTTTATTTTTGCACGTTCACAAACAGGTGGAGTATAAAAAGGACTTGGAGAACACCAAAGGGCACAGCATCAATTTCTGTGAGACACCACAGTTTCAAAATGCTGCCAAGGTTGCTAAGTTTACCAGTGATGTAAGTGATGCCTGTTACTTTACTACAAATGATGTTTTATTGGTATAGCTACTATTATGTAGTAATGTAATGTGATATCTGTATTTTTGATAGAACAAGTATAAAGAGAAATACACCAGTGATATGAAGGGCCACTATGAAGATTCAGGTATTGATAAGAAGACCATGCATGCCATGAAAGCAAGGAAGCTGGCAAGTGATGTAAGTCTTTTTTTCTTACTTACCATACTCTCTGTCATATTCATCTATATCTAAAGAAATTATGAGTATTATATTGATTACATGTACATCTTCCATTATAACATAGTGTTCTGGTTTATTGTAGATTACTTATAAACAAGGCTGTGAACAGGATCAGGGCGAATACAACTATCAAGCCACTCTCACACCAGGTTACCAAAGCCAAAGGAAACTGGATGTACTGAAGGATGTATGTATTGTTTTCAAGCACAACATTATGATACAATCAATAGTTGTGAAATTAAAAAACAAAGTTTCTTTTATGGTTGTAGAAGAACTACAGGCAACATATTGACCAGGTCAAATACAAGCCTGTGGCAGAGACGCCTGAGATCATTTTAGCTAAGAAAAATGCTCAGCTTGTCAGCAACGTAAGTAAATAGCACACACACACACACAGCACAAATAACTAATGAACACTTTAACCAACATGCACATTACAGAGACTGCTCAGTTACCTGCTACACTCACAGTACGAGTGCTGGTTTAACTGTGGTGTTGTGTTCCGTTTTAAAGTTAAATTACAAAGCAGACTATGAAAAGACGAAGCATCAGTACACTCTATCCCAGGACCTGCCCCAGATCAAAAATGCCAGAGCCAATGCTGCTTTGTGTAGTGATGTAAGTGCACTTTTGCATGTGCAAGCCTGCTTTCACACTGTGCTTTTGCACATGTAGCTCAATGATAAATGATTGCATTTTGATTCAATCATTGTCTCTCCAGATTAAATACAAAGAGGAATGGGAGAAGACCAAGTCCAAAGCATGTGACATCGGTGTGGACGACCTGAGTGTCAAAGCAGCCAAAGCTTCTAGAGACCTCGCCAGTGACGTAAGTGCACACACACCACTGCGAGGAAACACAGTGAGACTGAGCTGACATCTAAGCAAAAACTCTAAATGGATTTAATCAGATGTAATAGCTAGAAAATGAAGTTAAGTCAGTGGAACATGTGTTTCAGATTAAGTACAAAGAAACCTACATGAAGAGCAAGGAGAAGGCAATGGGGGTCAATGTGAGCGACTCCAAGACTCTGCACTCTCTACAAGTTGCCAAGATGGCCAGTGATGTAAGCAAAATAATCAGTAATTATAGGCATTTAAATGTGTGTTTACACACACTGATGTGAGAATGATCTCTTATCTCTTATTGTTACCATTCAGATTGAGTACAAAAAAGGCTCCAAAGAGACCCAGGCTCAGTACAGTCTGCCGTCAGACATGATCAACCTGAGCCACGCCAAGAAGGCTCAGGCCCTTGCCAGTGACCTGGAATATCGCACAAAGCTCCACGACTACACTGTTATGCCAGATGACATCAAGGTCCAGCAAGCCAAAAAGGCTTATTCATTGCAGAGCGAGGTGAGATGGACTATTATATGTGGTGGTAAATTTTATTTTGGAGAAAGAAATGTGAAAAATTTTTCTCCTTTGCCTAACAGAATCAGTATCGTTCAGACCTGAACTGGATGAAGGGGGTGGGCTGGGAGACTGAAGGAAGTCTCAACATTGCTCAGGCCAAGAAAGCCGGAGAGCTGCTCAGTGATGTCAGTGCGATCATGAGCTTGCAAGTGCAGACGTTTTTGCTGAACTGCACACAGTGGTAGTCACACTGCTTCTTTTTTCCTCTCAGACCAAATATCGCCAGAAAGCAGACAGAATCAAGTTCACCCAGGTGGCAGACGATCTTTCCATCAAACACGCCAAGAAAAGCCAGGAACTGCAGAGTGATGTATGAACCCTACTAGGAAGCAATCATGTAGAGTTCATTATGGCGCAAACTCACAGTCATACATCTTTTCTTGTTTTCCAGTTGGTGTACAAAGCAAACACAGAGCAGATGCTGCACCAGTACACCATCACAAAGGATGAACCCCTTTTCAGACAAGCAAAGGCTAATGCAGACCTTCTCAGTGGGGTAAATTCACTTTACTAGCACTGTAATACATTTATTTTATTTTATTAATTTGACATGTCTGATGAACTGTAGTTCTTGTTTTAAATTTTCATCCCCAAACTAATTAGTGTTTCAAAATTAAGTCCATTAACAAAAGATTTAACTATTAATTCAGGGCAATTTAGGGCAATTAGATTAGCATCAACAATCAACTAGATCTATCTTAACTGTGACACAGAACGGTCATTCATGGTCAGTTTCTCCTAGACGTGTCCTTCTTATAAAGGACATCTGTTCATACATTGGTACAGTTTGCAGTCCATAAGATATCATCAGATAATCCAGTATGTTAAGTGACAGTAAAAGGTTTCTAATTAGGCTGGTTTCTGGAAATTTCCACAATAAACCCTTCATGATGTCAGGCATATTTCTGCTTATGTGATCCTTACAGTTTACATAAATAATGCCACGTAAAAAATACACAGGTTTTCCTCATAGAAAAGATTTGCTGTTCTTAATCATTCTGTTTACATGACTGTCAGTCGTCTCTGAATTTTTTTGTTTGATTTCTAGAAAGTGTACAAGAGCAACTGGGAGAAGCAGAGGGAGAAGGGATTTGAGCTTCGTTTGGACTCTCTGTCAATACTCACAGCTAAAGCTAAGAGAGACCTGGCCAGCAACGTGAGTTTCTCTAGAAAGCTGTAGACTGCTTTTCCTACTGTCCTTGTAAGTGATTGTTTAATCTCTCTTTTGCAGATCAAATACAAGGAGCAATATGAGAAAAACAAAGGCAAGGTAACTAGCATCAAGTCGGTCAGTGACGACTCTCAGATGGCTCACTCTGCTCTGGCCACCAAACTCCAGAGTGACCGTTACTACAAGAAGAACTACGAGGACACAAAGACCAAATATAGGTGAGATAAAGGCAATTATCCATTATCTGTCATTTCCAATTAGATTTGACTTTTAGATGAATGGATTGTCAATTAGCAAGATCATTAAGACCTAATTCCATTAAAGTGTCCTTGATCACAACTCAAGTGAGTTCAGATTTTCAAGAACTACGATGATCCTGAGAAAGTGCTAAATTAAAGCTCTTAGTGAAATTGTTATAGTGTCTTCTTCTTTTTAAGTGTGAATGAAATCAAAGAGCACCATGCATCTCATCAAGTGTGCTTTTATCCTGTGTCATTTTGGAACAAAACTCATTAGCTGTATGAAATTACTCTTGTCCCCAGTGCTTCTCTGGACATGCTGAACATCAGCCATGCCAAGAAGGCCCAAGACTTGGCAACGGAGACCAACTACAGGACGTTCCTCCACAAATACACAACCCTCCCCACTGACATGAATGTCGCCTGGGCTAAGAAGGCCTACGGACAGCAGAGTGATGTATGTCTAATTTCCATCTTTTTAAGTAATAAAACAAAATCTGTGAAACTGAAATCTGACTGAAACTGTGTGTGTCTTTAGAAACTATACAGGTCAGATCTGAACTGGATGAAGGGTGTCGGCTGGGAGGCCTCAAAATCTCTGGATGTTCAGCAGGCAAAGAAAGCCGGAGATCTCGTCAGTGAGGTAATAATAATACCTGAATCACCTGCAGGTCAAAGAATTAAAGAGTTAATAATATTAAATACAGAACCAGAGTTCCAGTTCTTGACCTTCAGTAATTAATATGGGAGTGTAACTCAAAGCAATTATCACACATTTGATTAAGCCCTCTTGATATGCTATTAATATGTATGAGAAGTATGTAGGTGACGAAAAGGCGAGAAAGTGATAAGCATGATTGTGTAACCTGGAAGGCACATAACTAGGTTTACGGCTGAGGTCAGAAAGTATTTAAAGACACACACAACATCCCTGTTCAAAGGGGTTAAGTGTGACTGCAGTATACCCCTTTATATAACAAGACACCAGACAGATTCCAGTAATTTATTTCTTATTCCTACAACTACTTTTAAATCTTAGTTACACATCTAATGCAATCTGGAAGCAGCACACTCTATTCATAACCTCATCCTAAGCAGCTACTTATTTAAAGGGTTGTTCTAACATTAGATCATGAAATGACACACAAATAGCATAGAGACCAGAACACTCATGAGCAAGCACTACAGCTGCTATGTGTGTGCTGTCAGGTAGTTTGTGATGCTGTTGTGCCCTCTACTGTCCCTAATATATACCTACTCTGTGTTGTATGGGATCTTACGAATATGTTTTTTGACTCTAGAAAAAGTACCGTCAGGAAGTCAGTGCTCTGAGGTTTACCAGTGTTGAGGACACTCCAGAGATGATGCAGGCCAAACTCAGCAACAAACTGGCGATTGATGTAAGTCCAGCTGCAACTTGTGCTCTCAGTTATTGGTTTAAATCACAAGACAGTGTGCAGCCAAGCTGACTGAGGTAAAAGTGGATGATCAGTAAAGCTTTCTCTTTGACAGAGGTTGTACAGAGAGAAGGGTGAAAACATGAAGCATAACTACACCATCAGCAAGGAGATGCCTGAGCTGGTGCAGGCCAAGGTTAATGCCATGAACCTCAGCGAGGTAAAACACACAGTTATACACTGCTCTCAGTCGGTGTCCCCAGTCAGAATTAAATACCCACCATGTGAATTTTTCAGAGCCATTACAAGGAATCCTGGACTAAATTACGTGATGGAGGTTACAAGCTGCGCCTGGATGCCATTCCTTTCCAGTCAGCCAAAGCATCTGCAGAGATCCTCAGCGATGTGAGATTCCATTCAATTTGAAAATAGCACTTAAAAAGAAGTATTTAAAGCTCATGTCACTGCTGTGTCATTTCAGCAAAAATACAAAGAAGAATTTGAGAAAAGTAAAGGAAAGATGATCGGACTGAAGGGACTGCAGGACGACCTGAACATCTCTCACTCCGTCTATGCCAGCAAGCTACAGAGTGATGTAAGTTACTGAAATTTCCCCTGACATAAACTGTTATCACTTTACAAATACTGTTTCACACTGTATTATTCCTCCTTCTCTTTAGATTAAATATAAACAGGACTCTGCAAGGCAGCTCTCAAAGTTCCACCTACCCATGGATATGATGGAAGTTGCACATGCTAAAAAGGCCCAATCACTGGTCAGTGATCAGGACTACAGGCTCTCCCTCCATCAGTACACTTCACTGCCTGATGACATGAAGCTGCAGGCTGCCAAGAGAGCGTACGCTCTGCAGAGTGAGGTGAGAGAGGGCAGTACGCCGCTGCACACAGCTCCCTTTCTAACATCAGAGCAATACATTTTTCATTTTAAGCATATGATTAATCAATACAATTGATACAATATTTGTAATATACTGTATATCAAAGTTATGTCGTTGCTATTTTAGTTATGTAATGCAATCAGATTACATTAACAATGTGTGTGGGCAATAGCAGGTATGTGGGCTGAAATATGAAATGATAAATTGTGTACTTAGGCATACAATATTTTAAAGTTTTTTACACTATTAAATTTCATGTTTTGTATTTTATTTATTTTTTTGGTTATTTGTTATTTCTACAGAAAGTGTATCGCTCCGACCTGAATTACCTGCGAGGTGCCGCCTGGATCGCCACAGGTGCTCTACAGATTGAAGGGTCCAGGAGGGCCACAGACCTCATCAGTGATGTGAGATGTCATCTTTGCTTTGTTATATATTCATTATCCTCATGTACATTCACACCTGAACATGGCTTGTGTATTGATATTTATTGTGATATTGGTGAGTTTTTAATCTTGATTGTGTTGTTATTAATACTAAACACTGACTGACTCATCTTGAAATCTTCCTCCTGACACAGAAAAAGTACCGTCAGCAGCCATACAACTTCAAACACACCTCTGTAGCTGACTCTCAAGATATCATCCATGCCAGGCACAGCGGGCAGGTCACAAACGAAGTGAGACAACAAGCTCTTTGTTTTAGCTTTCTTCTAGTGAGCTTGCTACAGGTTTAATACTACACAACATTTGGAATGATATTAAAATGTGCTTCTCTGTCTCTCCTGCAGCGTTTGTACAAAGAGAAAGGGGTGAATGACCAACACAACTACACTATTACCACTGAGAGACCAGAGATTACACAAGCAAAGATCAATGCAGCCAACTTCAGTGAGGTACTGTCACTGAATTCTTGTGACCTATGTATCATACAATCTTTCACTTTTTCTGTATTTTAGGGGTAACATTATTTTTCTAATGTAGATAAAGTACAAGGAGTCTTGGCACACTCTTAGGGCTCAGGGCTACAAGCTCACCATGCAAGACATCCCCTTCCAGGCTGCAAAGAGCTCCACAGGCATTGCCAGTGACGTAAGTTCATAATACTAGATAGATAATAGACTAATATTACAGTCTAAATAGCATAATATTCCCACAGTGCACTGAACTATTACCTACCACTCTGTCTACAGTACAATTACAAACACAACCACCTGATGGAAAAGGGGAAACACATTGGGGTCAAAAGCGTCCTGGACGACCCGCGTCTCCTACACTGCCTACAGGCGGGCCGGCTGGCCAGTGACCAGGAGTACCGCAAGGATGCACTGATGGCCAGCGGGCAGTATCATCTCACCCCAGACATGATTCATCTGGTGGCTGCTAAGAGTGCTCAGGCCCTGGCCAGCGATCAGGACTACAGGAAGAGGCTGCACAAGTACACAGTGCTGCCTGACGATATGAAGGTCAAATGGGCCAAAAAGGCTTACGACCTGCAGAGCGAGGTGAGAAGAGGAGATAACAGAGGGGAAAAAAATTGCTGCATGCAATATGCATCCATCAGGTCTGATACATTTTATTGCTTTACTGTGCAGAAACTCTACAAGTCAGACCTGAATTTCATGAAAGGAGTAGCCTGGGATGGAGTGGGTGCACCTCAGCTGGAGTCTGCAAAGAAGGCTGGAGACCTAATCAGTGATGTGAGTATACAAGTAATGAGTAATAGTAATGCTTAGGACCGGAGAGAATGTACTAATGAGCTGGAATGTATGTGGTTCACTTCACACAGAAAAAGTATCGTCAGCTGCCAGACAGCCTGAAGTTCACCGCTGTGGCTGACTCCCCTGACATCGTCCATGCAAAGATGAGCTATCAACAGTGCAGCGAGGTACAGTGGAGGAAGAAACAGACACCTGTTTTAAGCAACTGTAGATGTCAGTGCTAATATCCTGTTCTGTGTGTGCTGTTCACTACAGAGGCTGTACAAATCTGGAAGGAATGACGACATGCATAAATACACCTTACACTCAGATGATCCAGACTTTGTCAGAGCCAAAATGAATGCCCAGCAGATTAGTGATGTGAGGCCAATTTCCTTACAAAGATAAACACAAACAAGTCTTAGAGGGAAGCTCTAAAAGCTATTTCTGTTTTTATTCTTTTCTCATGCAGAAAGTTTACAAGGCAACTGGGGAGCAAGTAAAGACATCAGGCTATGACCTGAGGCTGGATGCTATTCCCTTCCAGACTGCCAAGGCCTCCAGAGAAATTGCCAGCGATGTAAGTGCATGCTTAAAAATACTTTGCAATTAACAAAGCTTAAATTAGATGCAATAATGCCTTTCTTTTCTTACAGTTCCGCTACAAGGAGTCCCATTTGAAGGAGAAGGGCCAGCAGGTGGGGCTGCGCTGCGTGGAAGATGACCCTAAGATGGTGCACTCTCTGGCAGCCAGCAAACTCCAGAGCAACCTGGAGTATAAGCGTCTGTCCAAGGAGGAGCGCGCCCACTACAAAATCCACGCAGACCAGCCAGAGTTCCTGCAGGCTAAAAAGAATCAGGCTCTGGCCAGTAATGTCAACTACCGACACAAGCTCCATGACTACACCTGTGACCCTGAGCAGCTCAACGTCAAGCATGCAAAGCAGGCCTACAAGCTGCAGAGTGATGTGAGTCATTGTATGCAGTATGCTGATAAAAGTGGTGTCTAGAAACCCCAAACTACCACAAAGACTGTCATTTTATTTATGAAAGAGCTATTCAATGTTGCAGCTCCTTATGACATCATAAGGGGATTAGCATTGGCATATTTTCATGCTTCCATGTTGGTGGTCCTGACTTAGGTGCCCATAGTATCAGCAGTATGTACAACCTTTGCTAAAAGGCGCCATTATTTCTTATTAGCTTTTTACACTGCCCCCTAGTGGCCTAAGGTAAAAGGAGTTCTACAGGTCTTGGTGCATATGCTGAATGCTTTTAATTCTTTGACACATAATATTTGAGATAAATAGCAACAACAAATTCCTTGAGAATCAATGTATCACTATAATTTTTGTTCATTTTTGTTGCAGGTGAACTACAAGTCAGACCTCAACTGGATCAAAGGAGTGGGCTGGACCCCTCCTGGCTCCCACAAGGCTGAGCTCGCCCGTCGTGCTGCAGAGTTGGGGCTTGCCGAGGGAGTTAGCACAGATGAGGCGATTGCAAAGTATCAGCACATGATGATGGTGAGAGAGAGCATGGAGTATTGCGTATGAAGTGTTTTAAGAGCATTCTTAAAAAATTCTTTCATGTCCATCTTTCAGCTGCATCACCAGCAACAGATGGAGCAACAGCAGCAGCAGTACCAAACTTCAGAGCAGGTGGAGACCAGCGAGGAGATTCAGAAAGGTATCAACATGGATGCCATGGAGGTCCTTCACGTCAAGCGGAAGAAGAACATCCAGACTGTTCAGAAAAAGTCCACAACCACTACCACAACTTCATTCAGATCCATGGAGAAGAAGTCCAGCAGCACCGTCTCCTCCTCATCAGCCACCCTGCAGGGCACAGTCAAGATGTCCTCGTCTAGTAAAGCTGCTGCCATAGAGAATGCGTAAATCCGTTTATATAGAAGAAGTGTGGTTTATTTTACTACTTTGACCATTGTGACTCTGTAGGTACATCAGAGCAGCTATAGGTGTAACCACAAACTGTAATATACATAGTTTAAACGATTAAGAAAGAGGGGAATTAAGCATGTAGAACCAGGACAGAATTGGTCATGTTTGTTAAAAAGATTGTTGATGAGTGTGCTGAACAAAGGGGAATTCAGAGCAAAACTTTATGTTCAGATGTTTATCAAACCTCTGTGTGGGTTAAACGTGCCCTGAAGGAACAGGTTGTTGCAAGTCAATCAGAATGAAATGGTGAGATGAAAGTTTGCTTTTGGAAACAGAGTGTGGACCAGAGCCAGCAATGCAAAGTGCAAAGAATTTTTACACTGTTTTTTTTCCTATCTTTAGTTCAGATAAACACAACCTTGTTGCTGCAGTGCAAAACAGGTCTGATAACATAGCGCACTTTGAGCCAGGCTCAGTGAGAAAGAAGTATAGTGAAATGACGAGTGATCTACTTTTGTCTGGCAGGTTCAGCTTAATGAGTTTTTAACAGTGCCTCTTTTAACTCAAAGCTGGGCTGGGAGTAAATGCTTGGTTTTATTGTTGATTAAATACATTTTTTTTCATTGCAATCTAAGCTGTTGCCTCATTTTTTTAGTGTAATGTCATGTTCATAATGTTCAGTCCATCTTGCTTGTGATCCAGTCGAGGAACGTGTGC
Source organism: Parambassis ranga (assembly GCF_900634625.1). Lineage (NCBI taxonomy): Eukaryota > Metazoa > Chordata > Actinopteri > Ambassidae > Parambassis > Parambassis ranga. The sequence goes on along the minus strand of NC_041039.1, from coordinate 9,498,269 downwards.
ACATTGGTGTAGACACCAGGCTTGTTCTCCTCACCACAGCCTTCACCCCAGCTCACCACTCCAGTGATGTAGTGAGTGCCATTCTGCTCGCACACTAGAGGACCACCAGAATCCCCCTGTGGTGTTGAAAGAGCAGCACATCTATGTTTTGCAGAAGTCTGCTGAAAGCAAAACATGACTGATGCAAAAACAAAAAAAGTATTAATTAACTTCTCCACATTCCTAAAACATACACACCTGGCAGGAGTCAATGCCCCCCTTCATAGTCCCTGCACAAAGCATACTTTGGTCCAGCAGATCTCCATAGACATGAGAAGCTTTGCATAGGTCCTCAGAGATCAGCAAAACACGAGCATTCAACAGCTGGCCACTGTAATAATCTTAGAAGGTCAAAGCAAATTTGAATGAGAACATTTAATCTCTTTATTCCTTAATCTTTTATAAGGTGTTTATAAAACTGTGTATCACCAGTTTCAGTGGCTCCCCATCCAGAAATCACACACTCCTTTCCAGCTGGGAACATCTGGTCTGGTAGACATGCTGACTTCACATATTGAGTTTCCTTTGCGCAATATGGATTGTCTGTAACTTTGAGTCTAAGCAGAGCTATGCAGGAAATTAGAACATACAAAAAGTAAATTATTAAATAAAGAAATAAAAACATGAAGACAAAGAATAATAAACATTATGTGTCAAACCGATGTCGTTGTAGACTGCAGAAGTAGTGTCTGTGTAGTTCTCATGAACAAATGCTTTGATAACAGGGATGGTCTGATCCACGTGCTCATATTTTTCGACATGCACTCCTCCCATCACCACTTGAGCCTCGTAACTAGAGTTACTAAAAAAAATAAAAATGTCAGCAGAGAAGATTTAACAACAAAAAAAAGCTAAAATGAATTTATATTACAAAAACCTACATGCAGTGGGCAGCAGTGAGCACCCAGCAGGAAGAGAGGAGGATCCCACCACAAAAGTGGGAAAACTCCTCATCTGAGCCCCTCAGTCTGGTTTGCAGAGACACCTGCCAGGGGAGGGCGCCTGGAAACGTCTTGCTGCCTCCATAAATTTTTCTGCTCCGGAAACTCTGGCGTGATCCACACTGGGAGAACTGGGAAGTGTTTGTTGCTGGTGTGGCTGGTGTTACTGGTGCAGGTGAAGAGGTAGAGCCTGGAGCTGAGATTGATGCATATCAGAAGTAAGTAAAAAAAAATAGTTCAAGTATGCAGCATATTACGTGTATATATGTGTGAATTAATCACCTTCAGAGCACTTCTTGACATTACAGTATTCCCACTGCAGTTTGCCTTTGTTTTTGACAAAACACCATGGTTTAGTTTCCCCATCTGGGTTCCTAAAATGATGAATAAAATAAATAAATAGGATTTGATTAACAGAAAAGTTTCAGTCTGATCGCTCAAAGACCTGCAGCGATTGGAAACCAGGCCATTGAAGTGTGAGTATGTGATGAAAGGATCCTCCCCATGTAGCACAATTGTATTTGAACGCCAGTCCAGACACACTTTTCCTTCTTCTGTCGTGTCGACTGCACCTCTGTATGTCTCTCCATTTCCCTCATAGCAGTCACTGGAAGCTACACATCGACACATATCGACAATCTGCACTGTAGCTTTAAAGCAACCTCAAAAATAATTTCATACAGAAAATATGGACACATGGTGTAAAGGTAAAAAAGTTCCCTGGGTCTTTTACCAATGCTACAGAACTTCCCATAATAACCGTCCGGACAGGCACAGCGAAAACGTCGTTTCCCTCTAAAGCAAGAGCCTCCATTTTGGCAAGGGTTGGGTTCACACGGAGATGGTGGCACTGATGCAGAAACACTGGGTTAGTATTTGCATATAGATATTCTGCATGCGTGATTTTTACCACACTCACATGTCTTGCAGTCTGGGCCCTGGTATGGAGGTTTGCACATGCACTCAAAGAACGGGGGTTTATTTAGGTTGATAATACAGTCACCAAAACCACATTTAGCGTTCTCGCAAACATTTCTGACTGAAAAACACAAAAACAGGTCACAGAAGTATATCCTGAACTTAGAACAATTACCCCTGAGAACGGAATGTAGAAATCCTAAATACCTTTTTGGCACCTTTTGCCAATGTAAGGTTCAGGGCAGAAGCATGTGAACTCTGAGTCAGATATATTTTGGCAAGAGCCACCACTGAAGCAAGGGTTTGGATCACAAACATCTGCAAACAAACAAGAAAGAATGGCTTTAGAAGGTTAATGTTAAAGGTGGAGAGTGTGCAACCACCATTTTCCAGGAACACTTACTGGTTTCCTTCAGGAAGTTGAACAACCAGTCGTTTAAGTTGAAAGAAATGTCAGGGGCATCAGTTGTGTCGTTATAATCGTAATCATACTCAATGTCTGCCGAGAGACAACAGAGTTGTTAAAACACTGATGTTTTGCAACAAACAGCAGCCTATATTGGCATTTTAAACTCACATATGTTTAAAAAAAATGCAGTAACACATGACCTAAATTTAGCTGAAATCTTTATAGGCAACTGATAGTGAACTAATATGAAGATCGGTCATGTCAGCAACACCACCACTGCACAACAGTTCTTACACTCTACATCCAGCTGAAATGACAAAGAGAACAAATCAGTAAATTTATCTTTCCCCGAAAACTCTACAATCATATTTAAACATATAGAGAAACTCACACTTGAGCCTTGTCCATGAACAGTTGCTATGCTAAACAAAATGAGCAGGGCGCCTACAGCCAGCATGGTGCACTGGATATCTCCCAGAGGAGAATAAAACACTGAACTTCCAGGGTTTTATTTCGATACCTCTAAGAACTTTGATTCCTATTTTGTTGACCAGGTGTATCGATTCAGGGGGAGTTTGTGTGTTTTAGGCCTTTGCTTACTTACTTAACCCTTGCTTTGTTTACTTGGAGCATGTGATGAATTTACCTTTTAACTTTAGATTTTTTTAACGAATTCTATTTTATTAGCTTGGCATTAAACATCTTTTACCAAAAAAAATCATAGGACACATTTTTGAAGTTCCTCACATACCACAAAAACTTGGTTTGTTTGTTGTACTCAACAAGTGCAGCCTTCATTATTTAATTACCACTCGGCCACTGGGTGGCGCACACTAAACTATTTTTTTTTGTCATATTTCTAATTCAGTAAAGTTTATATTTGTTTTTAATTGTTGAACATATAAAACAGAATAACTCATAACCTGGGAACAGAGAAGCAATTTGAGACATTTGACAAGTGACATTTACTGAAAACAACATAAATCTGTTACCCTCTGTGTAGTCTGCTCTTCTGAAGACCTGTTAGAAAATTAAAACGTTTCAACATATTATGAATATTTGCTTTCAAACATGTGTATGTTGTCAATATTTTTTAAAATATTACTCTGAGCTTATTATAAATCTTTAAACATGTGCCATTGCTCACAAGTAAATTAATTTGATATTTTAAAAATGTCACACCATGACACAGAAAAATCAGACACTTCTTCATAATACGTCAGCTTTGCTGTCCTTTTTTTATTCAAACAGTGATCACTTAACAGTGGGTGCAATAACATATTCCCAATATACAGCATCATATAGCCTTTAATGTACATAGGGAGCATGTGGAGTTAAATCTCTCTCTCTCTCTCCCTGTTTGTTGCCTCCTTTATCCATGAAAATGGGCCTTCACCTTGTTTGCACAGGGCCAACCCAGTGAAAAAAATGGGCTACTGACAACGTTCAGGAGTGCTTGTAAAGCATAATTCATATGCCATTTATCTCTGTGTTATTCTCACACAACACTCCAAACTCGTGTCAGTGGCTCCACAGACACTTCAAACCTGCAACCACTGTACTCTAAGTGCCTCAAACCTTGATGGTTGAACAGTATTGTGTAAATTTTTCTCATGCACCAATATAGTGGTGTAAAAAACCACATGCAGAAAAAAATGCACATTCACATTTCAATTGCAATCTCCCAATGTTAAGACTCTTCAACGTACAATCCATTGTCATTCAGCTCAGGTTTTTTTCCACTGGAAACAAGGTCTGTCGGGCACAGTTTCCAGTTAAGTAAAAATAATATAAAAACTCTATAAATATAGGCATATATTGCTAACTTTGTGGAGCAGAGATTGCAGCACTAGTAGTCAGTCCTTCTCACTCTCAAACTCCATGACAACAGATCAAAAACTGAAAGTGTCAAGATGCTTGTTTGTCTTTTTGTTCTTCCTGTGCTCAATGATGTGTCATCCACAAGATAACACTTCGTGTTCATGTATATTCTGATTTACGAATATAGTTGGAAGGCACATATCCTCTCCGACCTCCCGCCTCCCCTAGCCACCATTCGTTGTTGCCGTTCATGTCGTGGAACTCGAGTATCCGCAGCTGCTGATTGGCTGAAATGCTCAGTTCATTATCACATCGGGCATTGAAGGTGTAGAGGGCGTAGTAAATCTGAAAAACACAGCAAAAAGACACGAGTTTCAGAGAGAGCACGTCACCAAACATACTGAGGAACATGAGGATGCAGTCAAAAGTGCTCACCTGTTGACCGTCGACTTCACTGTCGTGTTCATGTTGGGGTTCTGGCTCGATGTACTCCTCTCTGGAATAAGCAGACTTCTTCAGACTGCTGTCTCCATTTCTCACCTGGTATGAACTGTAGGTTTTGTCTGTGTGTCCATACCGCTGTGAGCGATTGTTTCTTTGCGAAGAAGAAGAGTCTGTCTCTGAGAGGTCCGAGGTGTCCCTGTGCCCGCTTCCATAACTCATATCATAGGAGTCCCTGTGGCTGCCTGAGTGTCGGTAAGAAGGCTCCACGTCTCTGTGACTGTTTCTGTGTGTTTGCTCTGTGAAGTCCCTGCGGTGTGAGGGATTTCGAGGCGATGAGTTCATGGAGTTGCTCTGACTGACGGAGTCTGTGTTGGGTGCGTCTCGGTGGTGACTCCTTCGTGAAGAGGCAGAGTCCAGTGACGGGTGTGGTGATGAATGGCTCTGAGGCTGCGATGTGGAAAAGCTGACTGTGGCGGCTTCCTGATTAAAGGTCAGCGTGCTGTTACTGTTTTGGCGAGAGAAGACGGGTGAGGAGCCACCGTAGCCAGACTCATTGGACGACTGGCTCTCGATGGACACATCAGAATGGCTCCTGCGTGGGTTGTAGGGTTTGAGGAAGGAGCTGTACACAAAACCCTTGGTGACTGCAAAACGAAAGAAGAAAAAAAACATTATTTCACTGGAACAATCATCTAATGAGTTTATACATTTGAATTCAAGAATAACTTACCTCCATTATCAATTAACCAGCGGTTTTGGCTCCCCATGGGGTCCTGCTGCTTGATTACAGCCACAAGATCTCCTTCTTGTATAGAGACATCCAGATCCTGGGCAGCATTAAAGTTTCTCTCAGCCTGGTAAAGCTTCTCAGGGCCATATCGTACTAGAAGTGCTGCCCTGTGCTCATCTGTCTGCATGCTGTGGTTGGCCTGAAAGAGGATTTAGGATTAGAGGTCATATGAAAAATGAAGGACAGAAAAGGGAAATGGGTTCTACTCACAGGTCCCTGCAGCTGCTTTTTAGACGTCTGCTTCTCCAGAGTTTTCTTCTCGAAGGGCTTTTTCGTGGTCGTGGTCGGGGGCAGGTTCTCTGGGCAGAAGCTAAAGCTCTGGAGAAGCTGGAGGACTCGAGTGTACTCTTCTTGAAACTGCGCAACAAGGTTTCCCTCAGTGCCAACTCTGTTGGAAAACTATTATGAAGAAAAAGATCCGAGTTAATAAAAGGAGGTGTAAGTTTTGCCCATCAGTGCTACATTATTACAAAGTCACACTCACCACGTGCAGGAGAGGTTTCAGCTCTCCCAGTGTCGTCTTCATGAAGTCCTTCTGGGCCTGAGCGAACGCCCGCACACAGCCAGTGAACAGCTCCTCTGCCGCGCTGTGGAACTTCGGCAGCTCATCCAGGAGCTGGGCATTGAGCGCCTCGTAATTGTTGCGTGCCACCTGCAGCTCATCCTGGACGCGGCGGTCCTTAAGGCGTTCGGCTCGCTCCTTGCAGTTGTCGTAGTCCAGCAGCTTGTCAAAGCGTTTCTGGATGAGTTTGTGGGGTCCAGCAAACATGAGGAGGAGCTGTGTGAGAGGGTTGGTGACTAAGGCCTCTGTGCGCTCCTTCTGCTCGGCAGATGGAAAGAGTAATAAACAAAGGTCAAAACAAAGATAAACAGAGGAAGCTTAAGTGAGGCTACACAGTGGAGGACTTACAAACTGTGTAAACTGTTTGTCGCTGATGCAGCGGTGAGCTCTCTGGAAGCGCTCAGGGTCCAAAACACTGCGCTCAGTGTAGATGTCACAGAAACTGATGGCTGCCAAGACCTTCACAGATGCAGATTCCTGAAGAGAGACACAGTTTAACATTATTCCAAAAACAGCAAATTAATTTAGGATTAAAAGAAAATTAAAAATAAAATTTTTATGGTAATTCTTACCCTGATATGCTGCAGGTATAAGGAAATGTCTCTGATAAAAGACTTGATGAGTCTCTCCTGCAGCCTGAACTTCTTTTCTGCCTCATCAAAAGCTTCATCTTTAATCTGGGAAACAGATTACAGAGACAGACATGTTTTCAGTCTGGTCATCTTCCCTCCACTGGATATAAATACAAAATCTCTGCTTATTGCAGTAACATACCTGAGGTGAAATGCCTGTGAGGTGCTTGAGGTGGCTGCTGACACGGTTGGACTTTTTGATAATGGAGTGCATGCTCAGCTTGGAGATCTTATCAATGAATGTGTCTTCGTCGCCCTTTCTGTACTTCACCACTGTGGACAGCAGAGGGAGAACTTGAGATTAGAAATGCAGCCCAACTAAAAAATATTTTTTTAAGCAAAACATTTTAATTCCTGAGTTTTTTTTTTTTACCAAGATCCTTCCTCCGCTTGTACTCATTGATGTTGACATTGATCTCCTTGACAGCCTGCACAGCCTGAGCCAGCTGGGGCCGGTCATGGTGGCTCTCCGGTGTGGCCCCCAGCAGCTCCATCAAGAGCAGTGGGTAACGCATCACCCGCTGCACTGGCTTAATCAAGAAAGAGCCGAGGTTGATGTAATTTGTTTTCCCCCTTAAAGAAAAAGAGGCAGATGAATTAGGAGCCAGCATCACCTCCCACAGACACTCTTTACACACTCGAATATATGGATCGCACAGTCCAGTGACACTGTATGCAACCATTATCACTTACAGGAATTTTCTAATGACTGATACAGTGTTTGGAAGACACTAGTAATGATTCATTGGATTTAATGCAATCTAGAGGACACACAACTCATACAAATAAACTACAATTTACTTAGAAACTGAGAAAATAATTCAATCAAAACTCAGCATAACTTATTACTTTAGAAGTTTTTGGCTTCAGTTTTCTCTTAATACTCAGAAAATGATATCAAATTTTTTGGGTGATATTTGCTGTTGCTTTTCGAGTCCACTAGATGGCATTAGATTTGTTTCCCAGAATCAACCATTTAAGAAGAGAGGTCATGGATATAATAGCTTTGGTCCAACAAATTTCAACACATGCAAACACAAACATCAAAATATTAATGAGCAGATCACAATCCAAAGAAGAGAAAATGAAAGATGTCTTTAAGGTCTTTAGGGTCCTCCACACTTTCATTTTTAGCAATCACACACACAAGCAAGTAATAGTAAGGGAGTTAGTGAGCATGCGGTCAAGATGATTTTCAAGCTGGAAATCATGACGGCACTCATGGGACACTTACCAGTCTCGATATATGGCCCTGTTGAAGGAAAGGATGGAAAGAGATGACAAAATAGTTTTTTTTACTGTCAGCCTGACACCTGAACCTTTATCAGTGCTTCAGTTTTCAACAATTCTTATCATCTGCAGAACCTAAATGAGGTTTATAAGATGTAGTGACTAAAATCTGAGAATCATTCTGGAACTTGATGGTCAATAAATCCAGCTGCTGCGCTCAAAGTTGTTATGGTTTTGTTTAAAGAATTCTCTCCTAAACCTGGACGGAGGCCCAGTGTGGCAATAAAAGATGGCAGCAGCACACATGACCTTTTTCCAGGGTCAATTGGCTGACACAAACATACAGTATCATCAACAGAGGGTTGGCTGCCTGAGCTGTACCTTGTCCTTTTGTTTTTTGGAGCCACCGCCCTTTGTTTCTACAGCTTCCGGCCTAAGAGAACCCGTGTTTATCTTCAAACACAGAGATATGACTATATTGTACAGAAACACAGCAGTGTTGAATCAAGTATCTGATGGGGAAACCAGACCTGGAGAAACCAGGTAGGGCACATTCCTCAGCTGCTCTCTACAGGAACAAAGCAGAAGCAGAGACTAAAAGTAGAGGTGGCTTTGTAGGAAAATGACAATCAAGTTGTTTTGTTAAAAGATTTACGTGACTGTACTTTCTCCTCTTGCCATACACATTCCAGTACCAAGTCTGCTAGAGAAATCCATCATAAACCTGAAACCTGTCATTGATAGGTTTCAAAATTCACAGCTTTTATTTAGTGTGGGAATAGAAGGTGGGCCCAAAATGGAAACTGGTTTGCTAACTCAGATGTGGCTCATTTTCATTGTCATATTATACATGGTAGGTTTACCCCCTTTAAGATAAGCGGCTTTTCTAGATACACTTTTTGATTGATGGAGAAATTCTCACATTTAATGGATCTGTTGACCCACAGGGGGACAATAAAAGTCGAAGTATAGCTCAATGTTAGCCAGTCACTGTTTTCATGCCTATATACACACGCAAAACATGCCGTGCAACAATCAAACACAAAGGTCAAAACTAAAATTCAAAACTAGTGAGCACAACTTTTTTTTTGTCCTCTCAGCAACTCACCTCAACTTTTCCAGACACTCCAACACATGTCGCTGGATGTTTTCGTCTTTCTCATAGGTCTCCAGCAGAGAGATGGCGTCATCGTGATTCTGGCAGTAGAGCTTGTACACCTCCTCAAGCTCAGCTTTGAAGTCCAGAAATACCTTCCCTGAGAGGAAAACGGGAAATGAAGAAATTACAGCTAAATCTGTCTGTTTCATTTTTACAGAACAAAAACATATACTTGATATTAGTAGTCACATTCAGGTAATAAACCTCACGTGTGTTTATGGTTGCAACCTGAGTAAAGTACAAAACACAGAAAGCAGCTTCCTTTTTGAACACTCACCTATGGAGTCTGTCTCCTGCAGTGCGTCAAAGAGCCGCTGCGACAGGTCAATCACAGAGCTGATATTGCCAAACAGCCCATCAAAGTCCACATTCTTCACCTTTAGAAAGACCAAAGTGTTAGAATAGCTCAGACTGGTTTACTGAAACACCTCCTGCACACATCATAAAGTCATTTTACCTGTTTCCTCTGCAGCGGCTCGATGATCTCCGCCACACACATCTGCAAGTCCTTGATGTAGTCCTTCTCTGTCTGTTGCAGCTCCTCGATGACCTTTAACCTCTTCTCCAGCATCCTCAGCTCAGGATCCTCAGTACCTGTGCCAGCAGCGGGAGTCGTGTCCGTAGCTGGGGTGGAGTCCAGAGGTTTGGGCTGAGACGACAAAAGCGTCATCTCTGCAGGGATGCAACAGATTAATGTGATCAATGTATCCATCTTCATCACTTAATTGGCATGAAATTTGCAACTTAACAAAAAGCTGAAGAGTAGACAGGAGAAAAAAGTTTCCTAGCCCACATCTCCATTCATTAGCGACCAAACAAACCCCTGCCCACCCACCCTGCCCTTTACTTTTCATCTTGTCTAACTATAGCGTTGGATCAATGTCCCTGCTATCACTGGCAGAGGGCTGATCTCTGGGGGAGCCCGGGACTGGAGGGAAAGCCTGGTTCATGCACCGCTGATTTTTATGAATGGACACCAAACTGAAGTGGACTCAGGCTCTTTGTGTGTGGTACAATGGCTTGTGACAGCAGCTACAGACATAGAGGCTCTGAGGGACTTAAAAGACGAGGCAGTTAGAGGGGGACAGAGAGGGAAGAGATAACAGTGACGGAGAGTGATGAGAACTGGACTGGTCTGTGAAGCTTGTCAGAAATCACTGCTGCTGTGTGTGTTTCCAAGCTGACAAAGGTGGAAGATGTACCTAAATTCCTTGAAAATCACAATGTAATACTTGGTTAAGCATGAATAGTCCCCTAATCAGACCTCCTAGAAGAACAGCGTTTCTCTATTACACTGTATCACACAAAATTCAGGGTGTATGGTGTGTGGACATTTGTGTAAACAATGAGTTCATGTTTCATTATCTGGATCTGAGACCTCTCAGCAGAAGAGGATTCAACATGTGTGCTGCACTCTGTTGACGGATGAAGGTGATGTCACCCTCCCTCCTCGAACAGATGCCGTCAGAGGCTAATGAAGTTAGCTCTGCTTACCCTCATGTCACCCCATGAAGAAACTAGTACACTTGTGTGCTACATAAAAGTGCAACAATCTCAGTTTTAGGTGTGAAATTGCAAATTGGTTGTTAGGTTTTAAAAAAAAATCATCACCCTGAAAGGACCACTCATCATCTATAATATCCACTTCTCACAAGAATATTGACTTAAAGAGTTTGTGCATAACACAAATTCACAAAAATGCATAAACTACAATTTAGTGTGTCTGATCCTGAAGCCACCTGTCTTTTGTCTCCCACCCTGACCTCATCCCCGTCTCTCCCTCCCTCTTCACGTGACTCGGCTAAAGCTTGCCTCAAAGGAGCTTTTCTCATCGCTTGCACCATATCTGCTGGCACCATCCGTCGCTGCTCCTTTGCACACTGCACCCTCCCTACCGATGAGAAAGTAGTTCACTAATGGATTTTAAAAGTCACACGGCAACACAATGCAGAGAGGCCTGAACACAAAAGACTCAGAATTTAATTGGAATCAATCGGCTCATTCCCACGTTTGATCCTCTACACAGACACACACAAACAGAAAACTGCACGTTGTGCTCCACTTCACACGCTTCAACGTGCAGCCATTTCCAACCTGTGAAACCACATGACCACATTTTGACCCACTTCTGTGGAATTCCACTGTTGTGTACAGGCATTGTACACGTATTTGCATACACACATGTGCAACAAAAAGTTTGATACAAACTCATATTCATAATTAGGTGAAGGAAAATATTTTGAAAAACATGACGTGAACTCAGCCTGTGACCAACAATAGGAGAGATGATCACACAGTGCAAACAATAACCTGCTAATGGAAACATCTTGGTACTGAGCCAGAAACTCAACCAAATATTATTCTTTTTTAAAACTGTCTTTAAAATGGGAAAAAAATCAATAAAGTCCAGTTCAGTCTGTTCCAATAGGGCACATGTTTGTGCTTTACAGAAAGAAAAATGTATATCTGGGTGTGCTTGTTGTGAGTGGACTTTGTGGGTCATTATGTGCTGTGATATACAGAAAAAAACAAGACGAGGAAAAGGAAAGGGGAGCCACGGGGGTGTCTGTCTGAAATAACATTCAAACACTGACCTGGTCAGGAGAAAAGAACAACCACACTGCATGTATGAGCCCTTACAATCTGGTTGTTGAATATGGGCTGTTAAAACACTTCTGTGTCTCATGCTGAGTGGAAAATGACAACTACAATGTTTTCTTTCGCCTCAGTGAAAAGAACACAGCAACATTTACAGGAAATTTAAAACAACTCCATTTTTAGCGTCACATCCAGAATTTACATTTTTAATGAACCCCACTAGCAGAGCAGTCACATCAGTGTTAAGTGTTTTATCCTACAGGTGAAATTGAAGGAATTCATTTAAAGAGCAAAACCTCTATTGAAATGTTTTACGTGAGTTTCATGCTGGGAAGTTATCTACAAATCAGAATCAGCTATACCTCAGACCCTTCTCCGTATGACGCTTATGGTTAAAAACACACAGCGGCGAGGGTTTCTGGAACACCTCACAGCAGGGAGTGTGCTGTATTTAATAGCACTATAAAATGACGAGACAGCTCTTGCTACACTGCACCATGGATCCTCTAACACCCGGTATGACTCAAGCTGATACAGTCACGCAAGTAATCCAGGATATCACAAAGCAGTGGATATCAGCTAGAGCAAACAGTCAGCTCAGTCTGGAGCTTTAAAGTTGCACAAAATGAAGAGACTAATGTTGGAAGGAAATACCATACTCAGCTTTGTCTCATGCCCACTTCCCTGTATGCAACAAGATTGATTGCGTTGATTTTTATGGATTGATTGGAAAATATATCAAAAACAAACACCCTCCCTAAACCTGCTGCTCACTGAGGCAGTGTATTCAGCCAAAAAGAGAGCAAAGTGGAAGAGAAGAGAAGATACTGAAGCTTCACCCACCTGCTGCTCACAACTTGCTTCAAAAAAGAAAAGGCACATGCCCCTCCACACACAGCGGTTCAAACAATTCAAAGAGAGTCCATTGTCAATCTGAAGTCCACCTCCTGAGTCTTGCTGGAGGACCGTGTGTCCTGCTGCAGAAACTCCATTCCAGGGCTCCAATTACCATGAGAATGGATGGGAACCCACCATCATTACACAAACACATACACATGCATACACACACACACAGAGCAGGGAGGACGACCCCTTGGCTGATCATAAAATCTGGAGCTGGACTGTGGCTGACACAGATGTCCTTATTCTGAATAAGGCTGTTTTACATATTAAAACCTGCTTAGAAATCACAAGACTCACTGAGCAGTATGAACTTAATTCATGAATTCAAAATGTTAGAATGTTCAGAATTTTAGATTTCAAATGTGTAGTGTTGGTGAAGCTCCTGGGATGACACTTTGTTTCTCACAAAAAAAAACATGTTTGTGTTACATGAACTCACATAAGAGTGCAGCAGCATTTAATGAGTGCTGTGTAAGACAGGTGAAGTCCAGGTGAGTCCACTTCTGTGACTAATCTGTGTCATGTTTCACAACCTGCTCAGGCTCCTCCTCTGTCAGGCTGAATTCCATCAAAATGATGATGCTAAGATTCAACACCTTTCCTTCAATCCTCCCCAGAGAGCTTGCACTTGAAGATATTTGTATCTTTTATATAATCTATATAACCATCCAAGTGTTTCTTTCTCCCTATTAAAATACTCTATCTTTTTAAATACGAAGTTTTCTCAGGATCCCTTTCTTCTACTACTTCTGTTAAATTCATGCACTGCAGTCGACTGCTGCGCTAATAGCTGCTCAAAGTCAAAAGTTTGCCCTGCACACAGTGCGCTAAGGTCAGACACAATCAGTGCTGTGTGTTCTGCTCCAAAGTTCACCACAGAGTGCTCAGTCGCCCTGGCAACAAGTAAAGTGTGGACGGGAGACAGGGAGGCCCCTTCCTCACATTAAGCCAAAGTTTTTGGAGAGAGGGGAGCGTCCTAACTCGAATGATCACTCGAGCAACTTCACAAGTGTGCGTCAGGACATTAAGCTAAGCTATAAGATGCTGCCAACACTGGCAGCATTGTTTACCCTGTGAGTTATGACATGCAGCTAATACTGATTGCATTAAAAAAAAAAGAAAAAGAAAACTTGATGACGCTATTAAAAAGAAAACAATGTCAAGAGAGGCAGTGCAAATATCAGCAAAAGTTCCACCAGAGGCAGCACTGGTTTATCCACAACTTTGCAGCCATGTTAAAGATCTTTTCAGTTTATTTCCTGCCTTTTGTCCTGATTTGTAGCTGTTGTCACAGGTAGGAGGTCACTTTAAAATGGAACAAAATGGCAGAGTTTATACAGTGACACACCATCCTGTTTATCTGTTTTAGGGTCAAATGTCAAAAGGTCACATTCCTGCTCCTGGCAGAATCTCACAACCTCTATTTATACCATGGCTGGGTATTCCTGCTAATTACAGCCTTCTATTCAAAACACACACTACAAAAAAGCAGACAGTGTTCTGATACATGTGGAATTAGTTTTATGCACTTAGGAACCAAGAGATGCAGCTTTTCTTGTTAGCAGGTGGACAATTTAATTGTTGAATAAATGGGATGCTAACACACTGCATGCTGAAGGGGTCGCCTGCGTCTTTGGAATTCCTCGATTTGTCTAATTTCTATAAGGAACAATGTGCAATTACTTTAAGAGACCATCGGCTTTGCATATGTGCAGAGAGATTTAGGAGGAAGTGAATTCTTTAGGTGAGATGAGGAGCCTATTCAACCAAAAAAGCTGCACTGTCTCAGGCTAATGGAGGTAGAAGTAGACAATGAGTCTTTTGTGCTACAACACACTGTGTTGTAGCACTGTGTACTAAAAAAATACTCAGGGATGCAAATGCAAAGGCAATATCATTACATTTTAAGTTTATATGTGCCTGTTTTCTGTGGGAAGGTCCTCACCCTGCAGAGCGTCCTGGGTATGAGAACAGCCTTGAGGTGACAGAACTTGTGGGATTATATCAGCTGCCAACGGTTGGACAAGTAAAGGCACATCTTCCTTCAGGCTTCATGACTTTTCCCACCAACAAATTATAGAATTCAGTTGTACAGTTTACTGCACTGCACTCTATACACATATATTATAAATTGAAAGCATAACCAATCTGTACTCTGAAAGGACAGAGAACAATATAAACTGGCTCTATGACTGTGGTAGAGTAAGTTAGTGCTGAGAGGGAAAGTCAGCAAGGTATTAGATCAGTGTGCTGTGTCTTTTCCCACAGTCCCACCTGAAAGACTAGATAACATCAGCCCTGCTATCTGCTACAGGTGCCACAGGGATCACTTAACCCAGAACTAAAGCATGCAGCCATGTCAGCTAACATTCTTTGTATGCCCTAATAGGGAGGGGGAGGGAGTTAGGAGTGAGAATGCATGCAATGCATTCAGACATATCCATAAAGGAAACAGTGAGTAGCACAGTACACACGCCATATTTACTAAACAGCCTGTGAGACTGCATGAACTTCCTTCTTGGTTGGAATCGTGTGTCTACCTGCCAGTGTAACTGGATGCTGTTCAGACTTGCGTCATGTTTACTATTCCAACTTTTCCATGAAGTAAGTGTTGTGCACATTCTGACATGTTCAGATGTCAGTTTAACAGACAGGAGTCCATGTCTGTGTCTGTTAACTATGATAAGACAATGATTGTTGTGAAACTCATGGTGCACCGGAGTCTTCAGCAAGATTTTACTGACATCATTTGGATACAAAACCTTCAAGATGAACTGAATTAAAAGGCGCACACAGCATTTAAGCTACCATGCATGATTATTTTATGCCGACTGACTTTTTTGCTCACCAGCCGTGAGATAAGACAATCTTTAGAGCACTGTTGTCAGACGATTTGAGATCCTGTCTAAAGATTTCCCTTCTTAACTCCTAACTCCCCCAACCCCACCTCCATCCTTCTACCCACCAATGGCAGAAACTTCTCAGGGATTACAGCAGACAACACAGCATACACTGCCAGATCATAGATGGATGACGACACATTACTCACACATGCACACTCTGTAGTCTGCAGGGGATACTTGTTGCATCTATCCCGTTAAAAAATACATGTTCTTCAAATTTGGTTCCTCTCTTTGATTTGAAGAAGTGAACATAGACACAAAACTGCAACTATTTTGTCATGATTTGCTCTATTCTCTGGCTCTACAGATATTTCAGGACCTGACAATGACCTTAAATGTAATACTGGACTACAGTGAACAAAACACCTCACACATGCATATGGACCATCTCAAAAGGCTCAACCTCATCACCTCAATGTCACTGGCTCACACTGTAAGCTCAGTAAACACAGCAACAAGATGGTCTAATGTTTTTAGCCCTGCAATCAAATGCTTTACTCAGGCCAAACCCCTGACCGAGCTGAAACAGTTTAACAAGATTAACGGATGACAGGACACTGAAGTGTGCTTGTGTTCGTGGGTGTGTGTATATAAAAATGCCGTCATATCTCAAATAAGCCTATCAAGCACACACACACACAGAGTATCAGTCTAGTCCTGCAGTGAAGGAGTCAGAGCAGTGCTGGACACCGCCTGGCACCAGACAGACCCCCGCCATCCACTCACCATGCTGACGCTAGGGATTAATACTCGGTCTCCTGAAATGGGTGAGCGGTGGGGGCCAATGTGGACTCTGTGTGTGTGTGGTCGTGCATGTGTGTGTTTCTAGGTGACTGGGGGAGGGGTTGTGGGGCGCCACCTGCTTCTTCTCAGACACAATAAAGTGAGCCAGGGGAGTGCTCTCTCGTCAATCACTCATTAAATGCAAACCTTAAACTTTTTAAAGATGTTTTTAGTTGATTTTTGTGCTTTTGACAGAGAATAGCATTATAAACCTTTGAGAGTATTTGCTTTTAAATCTTGCTTTGGCAAGAATGGCTTGAACAGGGGGTCTCTTATCATCATCTCTCTCAAACTTGTGCTAAAGATGTTGAAATGTCACATATTGTTCACATTAGAACATCATTACCATTTTCATGGTTTGATAACATTTGGCCTTTCCTTCATTCTATTCATCTCTTAACCAAAAATTCCAAGCTGGAGTTAAAATAACAAACAAGATCTGACTGCTTAAACAACCAAATTTCAATGTTCTACCTACTGAAGTAAATCTCTAAATCAGATCCACTACAGGCACTATTCTTCAAAAAGAGAGCTTTCATTGCATCTGTCTGCACGAAAACAACTGAATCAAGAAAAAACTGACCCCTTAGTCATACAAGAACTGATCAGACTAGTTATGTGTGTGCACACAGCACCAATGTGTCAGAGTGTGACAGCAAAGAGGAGTCCTACAGCTGGGGAGAATGACAGAGACAACAAAAACTCAGAACCCACAAAACCTGTCCGGCAAGTTCTTATGCCTACAACACCTGACAGCTCACTTTCCTGTGAGGTGGGTGATACTGAAACACGCGCACAGAAAACACACACACACTGCTTCCTGTGATCAGTTTCTAAGAAGTGTGCAGGTGACTCTGACTAGTCAGCACTCTACAGCCCCCAGCATTGATTAGAAGAGCACCTCTGGAGGTCGTTGGTGACAAGAAGTGATACACTTCTCCACACCCTTTCATCAGCAGGAGCCTGATAAGACTCATTCAAATCACGGGTCCTCTTGTATTTAATAGTTGAGCTGTACCTGAGGCTTTCTGTGGAATTCAGACATAAGACATGTTGCACAAATACAGGATGCAGAGTACCTTCTCTCACACACTATCCTTGTGTTTACCTTTGTTTGGTTTCCTGGTGGTTGCAAACTGGGACTTTCGCAGAGAGCTTGGAGCGGTTTTCCTGTAGAAGCTGTTACGATCTAGAGAGCCCACATAAACAGGCTTGCGACCCCGTTTTGAACTCCCTGCACTCGACTCATATCCCTTTTCCTGCTCGTCATCATGCCGGTATATGCCAGGGTCCTCAAAAGAGTGAATTTCCCCACGTGCCAGCTTCTGGTTCTGCTGCTCAACCCATTCCTCGCAGTGTGTCTTGCGATCTTTTTTAGGATATTCCACATATCGGGAGTCGTCCGATATTGATCGTAAATTTCTGTATCTGTCCCGGAACTTGTAATGATGGTCTCCTTCTCTGGTTGCATAGCGGTCTTCATTCTCATAGTCATAGTGGTCCAGGGCCCTTCGCTCATAGCTGTCCCTTTCTTTATAGTCCCTCCGTTTGTACTCCTCATCTCTCCAGCTATCTCCTGTATCTTTGTAATAGTGGTCCCTCTCCTTATAACCCCTGTGCTCTTCAGCTTCAGAGTCATAATTGCCTCTTCTTTCACTGGTGTTTCTCTCCTCGCCCCTTCGGACGTCCCTGTCTCTGTAGTTATTTTCTCTGCGTTTATACTGATCCTCCACACGCCGGTCGTAGTGATGATCCTTTCGTCTTCGCTCATCATAGTACCTGTCCTCGTCTCTACGCTGGCCTTTTTGTCTGGAGCGATAACTCTCTTTAGAATCATAATAGTCCCTGTCATGGTCATTGTAGTGATCATTGTTTCTGTAATTGTCTCTCCGAGCATAGGAATGATCATAATAGTCTTCATACTCACTGTCATATCCTCTGAGATCTTGTTTACGGTGTTTCCTGCTTTCATAATATTGCTTCTCCTTGTCATCATAGCGCTCATTGTATTTCCTGTCATAATGATCCCTGTGCCTGTACTTGTCATTATAGTCAAACTCCTCACGGTCTCTTTGGGTCCTGTGGTCATAACGTTCAGAGTCGTCCCTTCTTCTTCTGTCCTCAGACAATTTACCATATCCTTCTTGATTACTGACATCATTATTGTCTTTTTCTTGTGGCACTCTGTTGTTGTCCGGGTGGCTGTAATCCTCGGGGCCTTGGTAAAAACAGTGTTTCCCTTTCCATTCAGATATCCTCAAGTCTAGGTGACCATCCTCTGAACGTGGGTGGAAGTAAACGTTCTGGCCTTGAGGCCTCTCGTCATTGAAACCTGCTTTGTGCGGGTCATACTCCCAGCTGGGCTGGTGGCACGCATTGCCTGGTCTAATTTGGGTTTGGCCGTCCCATTGAACTGGCCATTGAGTTGGCACATGTGCTGGAGGCGGTACAGGGGCACCTATAGGCACCATCATGCCACCATGTACTGGCACAGGGTAGGCTTGAGCTGGAAGTGGGTCAGCAGGACTTGCAACTAAGACAGGCCCATGTGGCTGGCTGTGAGGAGGAACTCCGTACCCAGGATATCCCACCTGTTGCTGCAGTTGATGTAGTTGTTGGATCTGCTGCAGATGGGCCATCCTTTCCCTTTCTCTTGCCCAGCCTGCATCCCCCAGCTCCTCCACGCTTTTTCCTCTCCTCATCGGAGCACCAGCTGCATAGTTCCAATCCACTGGCCCTAACATGACTGGGTTGCCATAAACTGCCGGGTTCTTCATGGCTCTTGTTGTTTAGTCAGCCTCCCCGGATACAGTTTCTCCTTCAACGTGGTTTATTCCCTCTTTCCAAAGTCCTGCATTCCATAACAAAGCGCTGTGGGAGACTCCACCTGCCAGGCATATTGTCTGCTACTCTTGCACTTGTTTTCTCTGTCTCCTCTTCACTGCCTCTGCAGGACTGCCTGGCCCAAGCACCTCCCAGCCTTCAGTGTGTAACCGAAACATACCCTCCCCTCAGCCACCTCAGCGAATCATGGAAGGAGGGGTGGGGTGGGGTTAAAGGAGGGGCCTCCTTGGGTTAATGATTCAGTGGAGTCACATGAGTGGAGGATTAGCCCAACAGCCCCTCCCATTGTTTCAATTGGCTGGTACTTCTGTTTGCAGGAAAACAGTCTGTCTGGAGATTTTCTTTGACAAACTTCACAGTCTGACACTGACACGAACAACCCTCCATCTTTCCCCATATCCGGTTTTTGTTTTTGTGCTTTCCTGCGGGTTTCATTGTAATGTTCATCAGGTCATTGATGCAACTTATTGCTGTCTGTGTTTACAACTAGCTCCTCCTTTCCATGGTACTAAATAAAACAGAAGTTGGACTTTGCCCTACAAAGACATTCACATGACTAAGTTCATTCTTAATAAAAACTTAAGTACATCAGTGAGTTTGGAGAGGGCAAGATTTTTGAGAGCACACAACCTGAGGACAGAGCAGCTAGTGAAAAAGTAGCTGCTAGTGTGTACAATGAGCTATTGTTGGAAACTGTCCCCACTCTCAGAAGAGACATGATCTCTTAGTGTGAGAAAAAACTCAGGCCTATTCATAAAGCTGGGGTATAATATAACTCCCCCCGCCTTCAACTCTCCCTGAAAGAGGCAGGCACCAAAGGGACAAGTTTAAAGGGTTGTGTACACGTACATGCGATAAATACATGTGGGGGATGTGTCAATTTAAGTTGTGGAGCTAGAAAAACTAAATCTGTCAATATTTATGCAACAGTCAATGCTCAGGTTACACACAGACACAATTTCACAAGGTAATGCTAAGCAGAGAAACCTTATTCTTATGTAAGACTGGTTAATTATCAGTGTTCATCATCTCAACTTTCAATAGCAGACCGAAACTGTGTGTTTGTGTACGCGTCTCAGCTGTAGGAATGTCAAATACAACATTCCTCTATGTGGCTGTGTTAGCTTATGCACATGAGGCCGGCTGTGGATCGATCAATATTCAGCACCAAGTCCAGGAATAAGGTCATATATCAAGCTGACTGGGAGTCTCCCAGCGTTGACAGCCAGGGAAACCTGAAGCCCGAAACAGAGCCTGAAAACAGTGTTAAACAGATCAGGATGTGGTGCTATGGAAGCTGAGGGTGGTGTTACAATAGTGGGGTTTAGAGAATTTAAAGGAGGCTGAAGGTCAAACAGCTTAGAAGAGGAAAGCGGAGGGAGAAAAACCTGCAGCAGAGTGTGAAAAAATAGAGCACATAATGTGATGAACATACAATGTTATTTTGTGGCGACTTTCTGCTACATTCTACTCTCACCACACACTCACACTGCTATCAGATTTAATAAGGTTGAGATGGGGCAAAAAAGTCTGACTCGTTTCACCTTCACGCTTGTTCAAACTGTGAGCTAAGAGTTTCCTCCTTAATGTACAAGGAAATATTTAATGGCATGGCTATTCAAGCTGAAACAACCCATTAATACCAAAAAAATACAGGTTTCAGTGTGCAGAATGTCCAAAAAGAAAAAAGGACTCACACTGCATATGCACAAGTTCTTTCTGTTTTGATCATAAATATAACACTCCAGTGTGGACTTTGAACTTAAACTGAAGTACAGTCAGAGCCCAGTGTTGCAGTTACTCCCTGCCTTGCAACAATAAGCTTCCATTGTCTCTCAAACGTCACACTCTCAGAAACACACCCTGTAAAAGCACGGAAAAACATTCACTCCTGGGCTTGTGAATGTGTGTGCAGATGCATAGCAGCAGGATGACAAACACGTTGTTTCAAACAAAGATCCTGAGAGCTTTGACATGTACACACCTTACTCTCAGCTGAGCATTAAAAAGAAAAGGGAAACTTAATAGCCTGCGAACATACAAACCTTTTTTTGTTTGACTAATGTGCTGATAATATCAAACACTTTGCTGTGGGGGGAGTCTTTAGATGTTTTTTCTTCCTTTCAGAAGCTTACTCGCAGCTCATGACACCATCATTTCCATTTCCACATCTAACACTGTGGTGAATCTTAAACTAAAAGAAAAGGAGGCTGAAAATGTGATTTATTACTCTGAAAGAAGGGTGTGAGGATTCCTGCAGTGTGATGAGTAAATGGAAACTATGTGGCTGCATGACCCTTCGAGGCACCTGTAGCCATTGAAACCTGTTCCTCCCCTCAGGCTGATTCTTTAAATGGACAGACATACAGATCAGAGAGACACTCGGCACTGACAAATCTGATACACAAGTCTATTGTCAGTCAATTTCACTTTAGTTTACCAAGGACAACAAGATCAATGACCTGTTTCTTAATTCCATTACTTCATTTAACATGTTCATTGCAGCACTGTCTCGTGACAAAGAGGATCTGAAATCTTTTTTACCAGTAATGAGATTAATAAAATGGCCTTTTTTTTTTTTTTTTTTAAATGTTTCTGATCACTAATCACTGAAAAAACCCTTTCACTGACAGTGATTAAAGGCCTGTGAGGAACATAGGCTGATGTGTGTGTGTGTCCTCAGTGTTAAAAACTCCTTAACCTGTATAGATGGATAGATACACAAACAGACACCAGACCAGTAGCAACTTTAAATTGGAATTGGCTTCTACTGTCTTTTGTAAAGTTTCTGTCTGGACTTTTCTGCAGTAGGGAAAAGGCAAACGGACCAATGACATCACACCAACATTATGGACACACACACACACACACACATAGAAAGGCACTAAGCCCTCAGTTCCTTCGCTGACCAGTAAGAACAGAATTACCAGCAATTTCCAGCTGCAGCTGTAGCTAAGAGCAAAAGACAACACATCAACCCAGCACTGCCTGTGAGCAAACAGCAAATACCCAGGTGTCCCATGACACCACAGAATTCAGACCTGCCTACCTGCCTCTCTTTTGGCTGAAGCCTTCTGAGTGAGTCCAAACAGCACAGAAAGCCGTGCCACAGGTCGTGTCACAGCTCGCCACAACCACGCTTTGGATCCCACTCCAGAGCGGGCCATGCTCTCCACAGTCTCCACTTTCTGCTAATGCTAAAATTCCCAAACACCACACCCTGTTCCTTCAGCCCATTTACTCCTCTTGGAAAAGCACAGATGATGGAGGGAAAGGATGAAAGGTGGAGAGGGCGAAGAGAGTGGAAAAAGAAAGACAGAGGCCCACGTGCATTGGTTACCCTCTCACTATGTGCAGGAATGCACCTCATACCTATGTGAAAGAAGTGTCGAGCTGCCAAGACAGCACTGTGCACCCAGCATGACAGAGACAGCAAAAACAAATCACAGCCAATTAGCTTTGAATGATGGCAACACATTTTTCATAAGCCACAAAATGAGAGTCGTACCTCTAAACTCAAAACAGGACAAATTCACTTCCTCAGCACACCCACTGTTATGACAACCCATAATTTAAATATACAGTCTTTCTTCCGCTGATAATAGTGGGCAATAAACAGGGACATCTTGTTTGAATAGTTCAAATAAGTAGTGTCTCTGTGTGTGCGTCACAGAGATTTGAGTAACATGTCAAAGAGGAAATCTGGTAAGTACTGATTCTCATTTTTGGATTCTTTCTATATTATATTTTCTCTTCAGCAAACGTGTTTTGCTCCATGGACTGACCTGCAGGCAACAATGACATCTACTACAAATAATTCTACTTTATTTGTATTTTTGTCAATTAAATGTCCTATGATGGAAAGTAAAAGAAAAAAATACATTACTGGACAGAAATCTTGCTGAAAAAATTGCCATCACATGTATTATGTCATGTTTTGGGGTCAAACTCAAGACTCCACATCCTACATCTACAACTCTTCAACCGCCTCACCTTGTAGCTGCTGCTGCTCCAGGGCCAGCGTCTCCAATGTGTAGTTGCAGAACTCTAGATTCTCTAAGGCTTGCATGCGGGCCATCTCATCCTCCTCTTCTTCCAGCATCACCCTGAGCTCCTCTGCTGTGTGAGCGTATGCCTCCATGTCCTGCTCCACCTCTTGTAGCCGTAGCAACAGCTGGTACCTTTCTTCCTCCTCCCTCTGTCTCTGACTTTCTAACTCCATCTCTCTCTCCAGTTCTTGCTCTGCTTCCAGCTGGTTCTGAATTTCATGTTCCTGGGCAGCTGCGAGGTCACCAAACTCAGTCGGACTTTCTGTTATTCGGTCGAGGAGGTTTGGAGTCGGCTCGTCAGGGGTGTAGAAGATGGGGTTGCTGGTTGGAGGCACAGTATTTTGCCTGGGGCAGCGAGGAGGGGGGCGTGGAGCTGGGCGAGCAGGTTTGAACGGGGCTGGGGCTGAGGGACGGAGGACTCTAGGACGGGGAGGAGGAGGTCGGAGTGTTCTGCGTCTTTCCAATGAGGAAGAGTTGGACTGCATGAGGTTAGACACAGGAGAATGTGCAGAGCCTCGGATGATATCACTTTCATTACTGTAGTCCATGATAGAGAAGTGCCGTGAGATATGAGATTGCTGGTTCAGGTCTGAAATGTCTCTGGAAGAACCAATGTTAGTGTCACTGTAGGAGGAAGTCAAGCTTTTCTCAAATTCAAAAAGCTGCTGGGACAGTTTAGACTCCAGGTCAATGGCTGAGGTCGCCAATGCTTCCAAGGTGATGGATGTTGGCAGGATCCCATTGGAGCCTCGTGACGCCTGCTGGGAATGTGGCCGTGCCTCAGCACTGTGCATCATAATGTCAGCATCGCTGACACTAGCATGCCGCATTAGCTTTGCCTGCTTGTGTCCCTCGACAAGGTTAACTAAAGCCTGGCCCAGACTAGGACGTCTGTGATTGGTGGAGGTGCCATCTGATGGTGGCCTCTGGCAATATTTGCTGTCTTCAGACCAGCCAGTCTGAGTACTAGGGAGTGTTAGACTATGAGTTAGTCTGGGTTGTCTCGGTCGAGTGTTACCATTGGTATAGTTTGAGTGATTTCTCCTAGAAGACATGCTGACATGTTGCCTGTGGTTATGTGCGGGCAGGCTGGGCCGTGGTGGGAGTCTGGGCCTTGCTGGAGGAGTGGCTTTGGGTCTCTCAGGCCCTCTATGAGAGGAGGTGAGAGGTCTGCATGGCTGAGACTCAGACCTGTTACAACCTTCTCTTTGCCCCCTGTTATTAGTCTGAGACCCTGTAATTTTATTTTCATTCTGCCACCTCTGCTCCTCAGTCCTCTCAAAATAGTCTAGGTCCCACACTGTGTGATCTTCATATGTCCTCCATTCACAATTGTCCTCCGGTCCATTTGGACATATCTGATCTGAGTTATATTCAGCACAGCTGATCTCCTTCTCCTGCTCTGTTTCCACTGCAATTGTCTCCTCCGCAGCCTTTTGTCCATCAGCCTCCATTTTGACAAATCGATGAGGAAAGATCCCCCGTTGTCCTCGTAGCTCCCCCTCAAGCCAACCATCGTCCAAAGTGCTTATAACTCGAATGCGATCTCCCACATCAAAGTCCAGCTCCCCTGGCTCCATGGCCCGAAACTCATAAAGTGCCACTCCATAGACACCCACCTCCTCCTCCTCATGCTCTTCTTGTACAACATCATCTTTTTGTTCTTCTTCTTCCCTCAGAAAAACCTCTCCTACCTCCTCCTCCTCAGCCCCCTCTGTTGTATCATAAGAGTCCTCATAGTTAAATTGTTGAGGGTTATCATTCAGATACTGACAATCCACAGGCTCCTGAGGGGACCGAAGGGGGCCTAGGAGCTCCACAAAACCCTCTGGGAAGATGCCCCTGCGGCCCTCCAGCTCCCCCTGGAACCAGCCTGGCTCAGGTAGGCCTGTAATAATGATCAAGTCCCCCTCCCGGAAGTCCAGTTCCTCATTAAGCTGTGCATGGAGGTTCATGAGGGCCCGGGCTTGACCTAGGGCATAAGGTGGGAGCTCTGAAGCATGGGCCTGAGCTGAGCGTTCAGACAGCTGCCTGGAGCGGCACGACAGATTCAGCTCCTTCACACATGAAGATGGAAAGAGACCCCGGACACCCCAGGCATTACATCCACGCTGCCAGGTTTCTCCAAGGTTTATGGACCCTGCTACTTCTCCCACTAACACGTCACCTACAGAGAATGAGAAAGATTCAATTTAATATTCATATTGATAAAGATTACTTAGGAAAATTATTTTAAGGAGATTTAAAAAACAACCTAAAATCCCTGTGCTCTAGATTGCAGGTTTATTTTTATTTATTAACTTTGTGTCCACACTGTCACTAACTTTAACAGGAGAATCAGCGATTATAGGAATGTTGACTGGTCAACCAGAAGTCATGGGGGTCACATTCCAAAGACCTGTGGCTCCACCTCCCATTGTGTCTGGGACCAAACTGGATCAGAGCCAACAGGGCCATGGAAAATCATACTGGAAATCAACATTTCAACTCTCAGATGGCCAGTAAGAACCATTTCCTATGTTTCCTTTGATTTGGGAAATCACACTTATGGAATTACATTTGGTCACATTACGTCAACTCTGAATACTTAAACTGTGACTACAACTACTACTACAAAGCACAACACAAACAGCTTTACCAATATAAATGATGTCTGCAAACATCAGTGCTGTATGCCTGAAAACATTACAAATGACAAATAAAAAAAATGTTAACTGATGTATTAATGCATCAAGAAAAATAAGGAAAGTAAAAAGAAAACACAAAATTTAGCCTCTAGTGACATCTAGTGGGGAGTTTGAGTTAGGTGTCCACTGAATGAATGTCTGCTGACATTAATTTGATTGCAAATGATTGGCTGTCTGTATCCAGCCTCCACCAAAAAACAGCATGCACATGGCATCATTTGATCATATGTCATTATAAAAGCAACATTAAAGAAAAGAATGCATTGTCTCTATTCAAAATGAAGAGTACAACACTTTGTTACAGGGCCAAAGCCTAAAGCTGTAATTATAATTTAAGTGTGTAGGCTATGGTTTACAGCAGTAGAGACAAGGCATCAGTCAGAGCTGACTGTCCAACACAACATAAGACAACACAAAACAACCAGTTTACCTCAGGACTGCGACATCAACAAGTAGCGTTAAGCTAAATGAGAAAACATGACCCATTAGTGTTTTATGTTCTGTTCTGAGTCAAATTAGTCGTAGTTTAGGACACAAATAGTGACAAAACAACTGTGGTTAGTAGTTAGGTCATCAGGTTAAAAGTCAGCAGAAACATGGCGGAATGCGTGGGTGTAGCTGTACCTCTCTTAAGGGACAGAGTCCCCGCCTCTGCAGAGCTGAAATCATTGATGCACACATACAGTCTGTCTCCAGGCTTGGTGCTGGGAATGGTAACCTCCTCCACAAAGGTGCTGGGGAACTGACCTAAAGACAGACAACAAACTTATTAAGATTTCAATATTATACACATGGCTTCTGTTACCTCTATTTGAATAAAGTATGTTCAGTGTAAACAGAGAGGGCCTTTTTCTATGAACCAAATATTGTTGATGTGAGCCATTTTTCAGATGAACTTCCCTGCTGCACTTCCCATCTGAGGGAATCCCCTTTGTCTTAAGGGATGTTGGACTCTCGGAAAACTTAAGTGGCTTTCTGTATGTTTGTCGTCTGAAGGGCAAAGGCAGTAAGGAAACGATGACTTCAGTGGCAGATTTTTCCAGAATGCCTCTTGATATTTCATTTTCATCAAATTTATGACTGAACATCAGATAACCTTTATTTGATGTTAAAGAACTTATTTCTGGAAGTTAATCTTCCTCAATTATGAGGCTAAATCTCAGCAAACCTCCTTAGAGATCCTGCCTCCTTTATTACAACAGTAATATATAAAAGAATTGTCTTTCCATATTTGACCCATTTTTAGAATCAATAATTTAGAATAGATAGATATGATTATAACTGACTGCTGGTGTCTCACCTGTGACGCCATCTTTGTTACCGAGCAACCAGAACTCATCCACGACACTGAGCACCTCGATGACATCACCGGTGAAAAGGGGCAGCTCCTCAGAGACGCTGGGGAGAAACTCAAATACAGCACGCACCACTGATCCCGCTTCCATTCCTCATAACCTGCAGAACCAGAAAGTAAGACATTAAATGAATAATTCTCACACTGTTTATTAAAACGCACAAAAAAGCCTTCATTAAGTGCTGAAACCTTTAAAACAAAGCATGCGATTCAAACTGCCTGCTATACAAATCAAGTGTCTCACAGAGAGGAGCAAGGTCCTGAAATAACACCAAATGAAAGGGTTAGAGAGAGCGTGAGAAACCCGCAATAGAAAAGAGAAAGAAAAGAACGAGAGAAAGTAAAAAGGAGAGCCCTACTTAAGACGGCTGAAGGACATTCCTCCACAAATACTCCTCTCTATCCTTCTCCTCTTTCCCTGCCCTTCATGTCAGGAAAATGTGTCACTAAACCTTTGTACTCTAGGTGAGGAAACATGATTTATATCACACATACGCATCAAAGTCGTTTTTCTAGTGAAGTTAAGACCTTTGCACCTGCACTTATGAAAATTATGCCAATTTGTGTTCCAATGCTGACCAATTCAATTATTATAATGAGCAAATGCAGTGTTTGACCAGGCCTTGTGTGTCATTATCTAGAGACAGACTAACCACAGGTGGGGATGGATGGGCTGAAGGAGACGGGAAATGAGAGAAGAGGGCCACGGTTTTCCCTCAGTGAATGAGGCCTCTGTTAAGTTGGAGTTAAGTTGGGGGGGGCAACACTCCTGCCCAGTTCAATGTCACCATCTCTGGGGAGAGATGTAGCTTGGGTATCCTGGATGTGGCTGCAGACAGATAAGCCAGATGACCAGCAGTAAAACAAAGGGCGCATGTCTGGGTCTATACTTGCTTCTCAGTGAAGGTTAAGCAGCACTGCTTAGTTTTACAAAAGCAACTGGTGCTCATTGTGTGGCGTGTTGCGAACTCAACACCTCACAGTGTTAAAACCACAATGAAACCCAAGCCAAGCCTGTAACTAATGCAGAGGAGGAGTTCAAGCAGAGGAAATGAGCACAAATGAGCTGTTTACTCAGAAAACATGAGTAAGAAACACACACAATTAATATCTGGTCAAATAAAGAGCTGCCTATTTAATTTAAGAATATTTAATTAGTTAATTAATAGTGGATGTAATCAGATTTGACTGACAGCAGAGACATGAGGAACCTTACTGCAGACATGTTGGAGGCCACATGACCTCCAGCGCATGTTGATCATCTTATGACACCTGCGACCCCTCAGATAAAAACGCAAAGCTGTTCAGTACTGTGTAGTAGAGTGAGCAGTGTTGTTCATCTTTCTGCTTATCCACAGTTCAGATAAAACAGACCCTGCAGGTCAGACAGCATGGGGAATTCAGCATGCCCCGACATGCACGTCTGAGCAATGGCTTCCACGAAACACTCACTGATAACAATCTAAAGGATTGAGACCTGAAAACAGATACACACCAGAGGGTTTAGCTGTACAGTAGAAACCTCTATTGCCTGGAATCAAAGACACGTTTGACTTGACAGGGGCAGGGACAAATGTCAGGAATCCAAACCTCTTTCCACACGATTCCAGTGTCAGGGCTGCTGCAGCTCTCTTCAATTTAATCCTCAGATCTGCATCCACCCAGACAAGCTCCTTAGTGTTATTTATGGGTTGGTCAGTGTGTCAGTGACTTTTGCACTACACTCCCACACAAGCTGCCATCAGGTAGCAGTTTTCATCTTGTTTACCTTGTACATTTTTTACAATTATATTATGGAGCACCAGGAGCAGCAAGTATTTTGGTTTGTCCTATACAGAAAAAATAGTCCCAGAATATGCCAGAATATAGGGGCACATAGCACATAGGGATTTCTATTCACACAGTCACCTTTCCAGAACTGATTTTACAATTAAAAAACAAACAAAAAAAACTTTCGCCATCTTTGTAAAAGCCTTTAGTGCATGTTCCAGTGTGTCAGGTACTCATTCTGACTCAGCAGCTTCAGCCGAGGGCCATTTGTTTTCAAATTAAAATAAGGGAGTGTGAGACAAGTCAGCTCAGCGGCAGCAGGCGTGTCTGGAAGAAGGTAGGAAGGTGTGCCACGTTGCACAGGATTACAGGATTCTCTCTGCTAGTGGAAGGCATTCCACAAAACAACCCTCACAGCAATGTTTTAAGACTTTCATAAGTTTTTGTCCCTCTGAATTCATCAGTCAGATGGACCATGATGCGTTCTCTGCTCTTCTAACCATCTTTTAGAAAAAGAGTATTTTGCTGTTTTTTACAGGCGTATCTCTTCTGTTATGATTTATGAGGCTGTGATAAGCAAAGAGACAGCGAGAACATACCTCCTTTAGCCTCCTAGAGTGTAAAACAAATCTGTTTCATTTTGATAGAAACTCCATCAACAACTGGACTCAGACCTTTATTTTGGTGACATTACACAACAATAGTGGCCAATGAATATTTTTTTAGGTGGAGAGGGTGAATGAGACTGTGTGACCAGTGTGTTCCATTTGGCACTGTCCTGGAGAAAGTAACAGGATTACGACAGACAGATAAGTCAACAGCTGACATGCACACAACCCCACATACACTGTATGTACACACACACACTTCACAGCTGACAGTGGGACAAAGCACCAACTGTTTGACCTGAGACCTCACTGCTCTTTAGTAAAACTATCTGCAAGCAGCATGTCGATTAATCCAGAATGAATCAGAAAAAATAGTGTAGTTGTGGAGTGATTTTTAGAATATAGCAGACTTTCTGCACACACTTTTATGGAGGAAGTCAGATCTGCTGACTGTCTGTACCTTCTATTGATCGGTCTGATGCCAACAATAAAGCCGCTGCCTCATTATCTGTCTGCCTGGCAGGACGAGGCTCACACTGATACACGGCCTCTGTGCCATTCATCCTATTCAGATAGACTGAAGTGGCAGGCTGGCACATGCACACACACACACACAGTGGTAGAATCCTCTGGAGTGGGCTGGATGACAGCTGATGTCCTTTGATAGAGCTTGTTTACCAGAGCTCGTGCTGTGCAGCAGTGCAGTGTCCTCCCTATCCAGAGTGCTGAGTCCACTAAAATGTATTCACCTACAAACAACATAACCAAAGCAGGTGGGCAGCCAGCGGACAGTTCTGGTTATTAAAAACTGTGGGACATCTGCTGGGTCCCTTTTGACCGTCTAGTCTTTCAGCACATGCAGTGAGGGGGAGAAGGTTAGCTGACAGTTGTCAACACAAGTCATGTGGTTTTTATGAGCATGTGTTTATGGAGTCAGTGCCTCGCAGACCCTTACATAACCAAAAAACATTTATGTTCAGTAATCATTTTTCAACTCACACACAAAAGCATAACAAATCATTTCGTTAAGGTTGCTCTGGTTATAACTTATCATCCATCACTGCTCTGAGCAACAAGTAAAAGGCGGGACCATGAGGAGAGCAGGAGCCAATACATTTCATCCTGATGAGGCAGCACTTGCGTGGCTTCAGCCAGATCCACATCTGGCGAGCCAAGTCATACGCCCAAAGATGCCAAACTGTTGAAATATTTGTTGAAACAGGCCTCGGGGAGCACAAGCAAAAAGATGGCAGAAAGCATGGGAACATGCTATCCTGTATGCCAACTGTGCATTTCTATACAAATGATCACAAAGCCTATATGTCATAAGGCCACCATCGTTTCAAAACGCTTACATGAAGAGACAGGATGACTTACAGCTACATCTAAACGGCACCATAAATGTTCTTTGGACATTGTATGTTACTTAAATGTTCAGTTAGGTTAAGGTCAATTACGTTCATCTGTGTCTTAGGATCACTGCGTTTTAAGCAAGAAAATATTAAGTGCTGAATGCAGGGGAAAACCCTGGGTGGGTTCTGGAACACTTTGGCTCATCTTCAGTTTGCTTTCCAGCATCTCTGCAGATTGGCTAGCACACAAACACTCACAGAGGGAATGCAGTTGTTCTTCAGAGTCCATTTCATCCTGCCTTTTTATTACTTTCCATAACTCACTCACATATTTGCTCCTTTTTTTTAAAGTGTGCACGTGTTGAATATCAATGACATACACAAGTATACAGACACTGGGTGGAGCCGCTCTTTTGCATAAACATTTCCACAGTGAGGAGGACAGCTCAAAAGTCTGCCCTCACAGGGCCAAAGCTGCGTTGTCACAGATACAGGGATCTGTTCGGATGGTAGAGGGATTTCCCTGAAAGGACCCCAGAGGTGCCCGAGGATGTGCCGCACCCTTAAAACATTGGCTGAGCCCTAATAGTTTTCATATGAACTGTTACACAACAGGTTTTACATCATGCTTGCAGAAACATCAACATTTCTGGGAGGGTGAAATGTGTGCACTCTCTTTGGGAAAATCCACCTCAACACAAAACTTCTTATGTTCTTTCCAAACTTTTAGAATATTCTGGGTCAGTTAAGGACATTAGCAAGAAACAGCCAGGATGGCAAAACCTAACCTGCTATGATGGGTTTCCCATGATGGTGCTGCTGACATGCTTTTGTGCAAAAAAACTCAACTGGAACCAGCCTGGAATATTCGGGCTATAGGATTACGTCAGTAAATCTGCAAAAATTTCTTCCAAAAACGCTGCAGTGCAAGCCGCATCAATCTTTGAATGATTACATACTGACAGGCAACTATGTGAAAAACATGATTAAATAAAACTCTACAGGGTTTAAAAGCTGAGCGGTTATCTGTGGATCATAGAAAGATCCACTTAAAACAGCCTCAAATCAGCCGATACCTAAAACTAAATGCCTAAAACCACATACTTTGTTAATAATCTGTTAGGCTTGCATCGTCTCAACACAATCACTTCCTCAATTTGCTCTTTTTATAACATATATCTAAAGTGCATGCTTCTTTACTTCCTTTGTAGCCTCTGCTTTTAAACTCAGCAGTGCCTTCATATGTAATTCTCATGTTGCTGCCAACAGAGAGTGTGAGGCATATATAAAATGGAATTTCCCATGCATCATCAGGTTATTTCAGTTTCTGCTTGACTGTTCTGCAAACACAACAAAGATTTATTCAACAGTATCTCCTTGCTACTGTATTGCTGCAAACTCCAAGACTCCTCTTTTTCATTGGACAGTAGTGTTTGTGTGACATGTAATACATGCAAACTGACACAATCGTCTCAAGTTTCTTTGTCACCAACTGCTGTTATAGAACCCTGTTGCCAGCTTTTAATAATTCAAGTGTGTGGGGTGTTTACGTGTATCTAAAATCTTGACTAGACACTAAACACAAAAGCAGGACAACAGAGGGAAGGGAGGGAAAAGACACCTACGTTTCATTTTTTTAATATATTAAGATTGCTGGTTGGATTCCAGCAGGCAAAAGACTTACAGAAAAGACTTTGGTGAACGTCGGTGCCCGAGCAGCGTGAGAACTAACGATCCCCACACAGCAGCTGACGATAGAATCCTCACTGTCTGCAGTGTGACTGGTTAGAGGCATTTATAGAGGCCCAGGCCACACCATGCTTATTTACAAATTCTGCATTTTACTTGGGAGGACTGTTAAATAGATGTTAATGTCTTTTTAAGGCTCTCATCCTAGAATCAGCTCACCAAAGCATGTCAGGCCCTGTCACTTGTGGGTATTGCTGAACTGTTAGCAGGGCTGGTTAGAAGTAAAATACCTACATTAAGGGCAAAAGGCATAACAAGGCCTCTATTTCTGTAGCTTCTTGGTAGCTTTCTTGTGCACTTCATTCACACTGATAAAAAAAGTGCTACACTAAAACAACAGTCACTTCCCTTGTTGATGAATCTGTAGAGGAGGGACAAGCATGACACACAGAGATAAACTAAAGATTCAGGCAGCAGCAGGCTGCAGGTTGACTCCACATTCTGCTTCTGTTTCTTGATTAAAATACTAAAGAAGTGTTCTGTTAATGCAACGAAGAAGCAGGCATGTAATGACATGATGGATGAGGTTCATACAGTATGACAGAGCACACAGAAACAAGCCAATCCATGCTTAACATGCTGTTGTGATGACTCTGAAACAGCCAGTAAAACTAAACACTCACTCCTATATTAAACAACACGGATGCAATCGATAAACAGCTCTGATTACTCATAAGATTGTAATGCTGAACAGCAAACAAACGTTTTCCCCTTAAGTGACTTTAAGGTTATTAAAATCTGTGTGTCTTTCTCCTCTCTCTCACATGATGGGACAACTGACAGCAGCGACCACAGGTGACAGACAGCAGGGGGATTATTTGGTCTGTAGCACTTGTGTTTGCTGCCATCACTCATTCAGCTCACGTCATTAGCCTAATTGCGGTGTATTCACAGCGCTGCGCTGCACTGGTGTCTTGTGTGTGGAGGTGAAATCATGTCCAAAGTGCACCGAACTAACTGCCACTATGTTACAGTGAAGCCTAACAGGAGGGAGTGCAGCCCGATTACTTCTACTTCTAGGTCCAATAAAAGCGTGTGTGCGTGATCGCAGTTTATATCTATGTAGGCACACATCCATCCACTGATGAGCGCTTTTCTCGTTCCATCCGCGCTGTGGAGAAGCAAAAAGTGTATTATTTTTACCCAGCTTTCCTTACCTGAGAAGTTTTAGTGGTTGAAAATGTGGTATCAGGCCGAAAGGTGCGGCCAGAGAGGGTATCTAACTTCTTCAGCCTGGTGGTGGTGATGTGGTGGAGTCCCCTTCTCAGCGCAGCTTTGTAGCAGCTACACGTCCCACAGCTTTGGAGCTGCGCGCAACAGAGTCATTATTTCCCGGAAGAACTGCGTGATTCTGGCGTGAAAGTCAAAAACACATGTTGACAGTGGAGATGAGACACGGAGATCCTGACTGAAGGTGTCGGTGGGATCAGCTGTCATCACGTTAGAAAGTGGGGCAGACGAGCAGCTCCGCGCTGCGCCTCTCCATGCCTACATACAACACAACGCCACCCACTTTTCCCGAGCAGCCCTGCGGCTGTCCCGGCAGATGCCTGACTGAAAATACAACTTAATTACATTATAACTTGGCCTTATTAATGTTAACAAAAACCTAGTTTACGAGGTCAACATTCGTTTAAAAACTAAAATTGACAAAGTCATTTAAATAATTTATTTCTATTTACATTATTATTGCAGGCAACTAAGTGAATAGAAGAAAAGGAGCTGTTTTCATAAAATAAATGAAGAAATAACAGTTACTGTATAATTACAGTAATTATGGTAAATGCAGAAAACACTGCTGCCAGTTTATTATTTTTTACTGTAAACTAATATTAACATTTTACTGCATTATGTCCACTGTCAAAAAGCAGAACCAGTAATTTGCTATTGACATTTTTATACAACATGTAACATATTCAATTTCACACTTCCTACATAGTTTGTAGTATAGTTCGTAATTATTATGTCATATGTTGCTTGTGTGACCACTGTGAGGACAGAGGGGGGAGAGAGAATCAACATTTCCTCATTACTTCAGTCCCATGCAGGTCCGCACTGGTTTGGACCATCCTC
Source organism: Parambassis ranga (assembly GCF_900634625.1). Taxonomy (NCBI): domain Eukaryota; kingdom Metazoa; phylum Chordata; class Actinopteri; family Ambassidae; genus Parambassis; species Parambassis ranga. The sequence continues at coordinate 9,463,651 of NC_041039.1, read as the reverse complement.
TCCACCCAGACCAAAAAACTGACACTCAGCAGCACCCATTGTGTTTTGTTTTCTTAAACTGCTGCTACTTCATTTGAAATCATTAAGAAAACTTCACAGGCAGTAAATCATAGCTGTTGCATGACAGACTATAGGTTTGCTCAGCTGTGGCTGTGTTGTGTTGTGTGTGAACCACTGAGCCCTGTTTTTTGCTGTGTGTGCAGTAATGACAGCTTCCTCATATGTGATCTTGTGTGTGCAGAACAATAGCAGGAAACAAAGTCATTCTGGATGTGTTTTTCCTTAAAGAGGAGACACAGTAAAGGAAAAGATACAGGAGAGCCACACACAGACAGACATGCCAACAGAGATGTACAAACACATTTGTGCTGCAGTTGTCACATTAAAATGCTCGCACAAGCATAAGCTTTTAAATTTTCAGTGTCTTTTTCTTTTAACTCCTGGTCCACTAGTGTAATAGAATGTCTATGAGTCAGTGAATGTGGGTAAATCAGTGTGGGAGATGCCTGGCAATATCAGACCGCTGGTGGGCTCCATTGACGCCACATTTGGCCAAGTAGACACGAGTGCAACCACTCGCACAGTCACCTTACACACTGTACTACAGTTGGGAACACTCCAGATCAGTGACTCTGTGTAAAACCGGGCTTTGTCTCCGCTCACAGTGACCACTTTCATCCAAAGGCAGCATGTGGGTCCATTGTTGTCTTTCAATATTGGCTGCCAGTTGAGCGTCATTATAATGTGCTCTGTGTGCAGAGAATACATTGACCATCATACAATCCTGCTATTGTGTTTTCTTTGAGTGTGTTTGAGTAGGCAAAAACAAAAAAAGCTATTTATTGTATTCAGTTGTTGGATAGTTACTGGACTAATAGCTGAACTGATGTCAGCAAATGAATGATTAATGACTAAGTCTTAGACAATAGGTCTCGTGTGACTCTGTGCTTACAGTCAAGATGATGATGAGTGCCTCCACCAAACAGTGACTTATTTAATTTCAATAAACACAGGTACACAACACAAAAAAGTGCTATATAAATAAAGTTATTTTTATTATTATTATTACATACACAGCAGATATTTGGGTGGAGCACTGCAGGTCTATTATTTGTACATGGTTACCAGTTTGTTTTTGTAGAACTTCAGTACCACTGTCATAAATTCAAGTGCCCTGTGACGTGCAACTTTCCTCTTTCCTGTCCCTGAGAGACAGGCTATTGTTATAGTCTTCGGTGGCTGTGTATGGCACACGAAAACAAGACGTCTCCTGTAAGAGTCCAGTCCAGAGTGCAGTTTATAACGATTTATAAACAGTTTACAAAGATGAGATACACAGAAGATTTTGAAATCTGGAAAAATTAGATCAGCAGATATTTATCAAAATAGTATCTGCTGGCTGAGCAATAAACAGAACAAGGACATATGTTGATATATATTCACACCACAGAAACATATTTACACCTATGAACCAAAACCTCACCACTGCATTGGATGCTGAGAATAAACACTTCAGCTTGATTTTAGGTACATGCCATACAGCATCCTCTGCTGCCACCTCCAGGACGAGTCAGTGACTTCAGCTTATTCAGAGAAGAGCAACAATATCCTGTTGATATGACCTTCAATAGGGTCATAGATGCTTTTTATGTTCTCTTCAGTATGCTCTAATGTTTTTAATCATATTCTCTCAGTCTACTAATTTACATTTGAGTGATTAAATCTGTAGAATAGTCACCACAGTATCCTGGAATCAATGTTTACACTATCAAATGTCTAAAGAACATTCCCTTTGCATGGATTTATATGATCAATGATCAATATTATGCTATATAAATATTATTTCTAAATCGTAACAGTGTAGAGTCTACACATAGGAAGCACAGTAGGTTTCTCCTCCCCTTTGCCTGTTTATATTAAGCATGGTTAATGCAATCGTGTTATTTATTTTCCAGTAACTCAGTACACACAGGTGGTAAATAGTGATAGTAAAAACATTCTTTTATTTTCACTTTCAGTTGTCATCAAATTATAGTAATCAAAACAATATAGTCCGAAGTCACGAAGAGTTGTGATCATACAAATCAACAGTGTTACATAAATACACCAGGATTGCAACATGTTCTTAAATCAAGCACAGTTTATATTTATCAACAACAAAAAAGTAAATAATGCTACGACTACAAAGGTATATTATGATAATTTACATAATTGAAGTGAATGTTTTATGTGAGATCTTCTGTGTGTGTGTGTGAGTGGGGGGAGTGTGTTCATGCTTGTGTAATACTATTGTCCATCATGTTTCATCTTGGGCCGAGCTTTAAGGGGGCCTTTGGAGAAGAGAGGTTCTTCCTGCCGTTGTGTGGTTTCCCTTTCAGATTTTGTTTCGGTGCCATTTTCAAGTAAAAGTGAAGCTGACAGCAAAAAAAAAAAAATAAATACATTATAAATACATAAATTACAAATAATCTGGGGTTCAGTAAAAGCATACCTAGTTGCCTTGCTACCTGCTTTTTTACCAAAAATAATAAACCTGATAGGATTACTGTGTACAAACCTGTATGGCCTCAGCTGGACCCACTGTGACAGTGCTGGTGGAGGGGAGGTAACCAGGTGCAGAGGCTGTCACAGTGTATGTTCCTGGCAACAGAAGTCTGAAGTAGTCGCCATCCACTCCTGGAGGAGCACAGAGACAAGGGTGAACGTATGTTATATAGTCCTTATGTGGAGGGGCCAGGGATCAAACCACCACTCTTGTTGTAACACCTGAGCCACATACAGTCCATATAACAATGGGCTAAATAATGTAATCAATGGTGCTGATAATAAGTACCTCTATACCTATAGTGTGAAATATTATTATAAATTATATTATTATAACTGTATTTCCACCACTGACCACTAGAGGAGGACTATGTTCCAGTTTGAGGGTTTGTCAAGCAGCAAAGCAGTTACATATTCATTGTAATAGTTTCTTTCACATTCCCTTAAAGCTGAACAATGTTTCCATGTAACAATTTTTGGACAGTCAATGCATTGATTCTTCTTCATCTTTCATGCCTTTCTTTGAAAATATATAATTATAATGGATCTTCTCACCTGGACTTAGGCAACTAGAAATCTACCTTTAACAGCCTGATTTCAGTCTTACCAGTTGTCATGTCATGGTTGATGCCAGCCACTGAGATCTCTGCATTGGATATGGGGTTGTTGTTCTCATCATACACCATGCCTTTTATCCCATGATGCACCTGTAAAAAGGAGAAAGATCTTTTGTTGATTTCTGCTATAGATTGTATATATATCTGCAGCAAAACTGCAGATCCCCATAAGCATCCTTCGTCTCAGTGGTCTTCAGCAGGCAAAGTTAAAACTGTATCTGCACGCTCCCTCAGTTCAGTGTGTTTGATCAGGGCTGTGGAAAAATGTATGCATTTTCAGAGCCCTCCCTGGTGGCTCCAGACGCGCTGTTAATGCCAAAGCATCAACATTTTTTTTTTATCTCAGTAGGATAAAGAACATTTTGTCTCCAAACCAAGGCCCTCTCCTCATGCTTGACAGAAGGTAGAAGTCAGTTTACTTGTGTTACACAGAATTTTATGCAGCTCAGTTTTGTGAGTCACTTCATCCAGAAAATCCCTGCCAGTATTTACAACAAGCCAGAGCAGCAGACTCTTGGCAGCTGGAATTTTTTTGTGTGTGTGACATTACAATTGGCTAAAGTGTAAATGTGTGTTCTGACCTGTTCTAGGTATGACACCAATGCTTCTCGGTTGCCCAGCCATTCTCTGGGTAGGGCTGACGCTGGAGGAAATTTGTCACAGCTTAACTCCAGAGTGATCTCAAAGCAGTTGGTGTACAGGTAGTTGAAGTCTTGCATGCCTTAAACACATAAGGTAAAAAGGAGATTAGTCATTCAGTTTTTGTTACATTGAATTCAGTTCTTTCAGTGGACCCAGTTCACCCAGAGTCTAAGGATCAGGATTTCTGTAATGCAAAGGGGAGTGCTGCTGCTAAATAACAGTCAAACTTGACCTAAAAATCAAGAGTGCACATTTTTCATTTATAACAGAAATATTTTCATTTCATAACAGTTTAGCTAGACTTTAAGACTGCACTAAGTTGTGCAACTTGACAATGTGATCCTACTTTCCATAAACTAATGCATACAGGGTCTGGGAGGGAAGGTTCAGATGTAACCTTGCAGACCATGACATAACACTTGGCACAAAAACACATGCTAAAATAAACATAACATGCTCCTACTAAATAAGACCGTGGGCGTTTTTATTCAATTCAAAAGCTCGCCTGACTCAAATGAAAAAGCTCAACAAATTTCAGACATGCCAGAGGAGAATCCAGACCAGGACTTGCACATCAAAGCTGTGGTTATTGTTATTGCTGTGGTTACAAAATAACTGAGCTGAAAGTGATACAAGTCCAGGAATTCTGCAGAAAAACATTACAATATTCATCAAAATCGCAACATAAATTTGAGATTAAAAAAGAAAGGACAGGAGGACATTCCACTCCACATGGAAGTACTTTGAGGCACTAATAAGATAGTTGAAGGGTGCCAGGTGTTAGCATCTGGCTAAACCTACTGGTTAACCCACTAAAGTGGTGAGGTTTACTTGAGCAGTTAACTTAGTTGTTGGAGTGCAGGTGTTGGTATTCAAGGGTTAAAAAGGTTACAGAGAGGCCCTCAGAGAGAGTCAGCAAGTTCACTATGACACTGCTTCACAGGCCACTGAAGGCATTTTATAAAGGTAATGTCAATAGATGTCGGTTAAATGACAATAGATGTCGGTTAACACAAGGGACAGAGGTGTTAGCCTACCTTTGGACAGAGAGTACCAGCTGGCTCCATTGGTGATCCCTTCATCAAAGAAGTCCCCGCAGTTCCACCCTTTGTGCATCCAGCTGTGAGCGTACGAATAGGTCCTCGCCAGCTGTCATCACACACAATGCACACGCGTGCCATCATCCACACAACATAACAGTGATGAGATCAGACGTATACAACATCTGGAAAGAATTTGTAATCTGCTGCACACCTTTCTGAAGATCTTGTCATCCGGAGTGGCTGCATAGGTGGTCCTTCCTCGGATCCGGGGATCTCTGGACCTGTCGAAGGGATAGTTGGCCACCACAGCTCCTCCATGAAGATTAGCTGAGAGGACAAAATTGTAGTTTTGCATCCATTTAATGACTGCCAATGTCTCTGGTTCAACCTGGGGAGGACATCAAGTAAAACGAGAAACTGTCAGAGTAAGAAGAATGAAGATGTTTTACACATTACATGACTCTGCAAGCTATTTTTGTAAAACACTTATTCCAAATGTAATCCACAAATTCTTTCCAAACCCTTAAATCAAACCGCTCCGTGCCTTCTGAGAGCCCGTCAAACCTCCTGTATATTGTCTAGCATTTTCACTTCACCCAAGACTTTTCCCAAACAACATCAGTGGGCTGACATCTGGTTTTCTTTTCACCCAAAAACCACTGGCTTCTCTGTTTGGCTGCTAATCCGGACAAATCCTTGTGTTCACTGCTTTGCCATGTGCACATACTTTCTCTGTGACTTCTTTTACACTGTAAAGCATGCAGGTTAATCATTAGGCAACAATGTATAATTCTTCTAGGAACCCTCTGCCTTTCTCAAGCCCCCAAGTAGGCCTGCTCTGCTCAGTATATGTCCGTTTATTATTCTAAATGACTCCAGCATGGTTAGCATTTGGTGAAATATTTTCAAGGAGAAGTTCAAGGAGTAATATGCAGACTACAGTAACATCCACCACTGATACTGCTGCTGTCTTCTTGTTTGTTAATTCATCCGTTTCTGCATGAACAGGATCAGTCTTTGCCACAGGGCATATCACGTGCACTGGTACAGATAAATCAAACCTTTAAATTCCACTTTAGGCGACCATTTCTCTGTCAATGCTAACTATCCTCACGTGCTCCTCCTAGCTATATATCGTGACAGGAGACTAGGCCTAAAGACCTGTGAAAATGATATGTAGGACAATAAACACAGTTTGACCGTTCAGGTATAATCGGGCTGATCAGAGTTCGCTGGCCTTGAACGCAGCAGCTGCAGCCAAGCCTTTGGGAATTCTGTTTTGACTGCAGGCAGGTATTTATTATCTGTTTGGATCTTTATATACACCGGTAAATCCTTTCAAGTATAGGAGCTGTGACCATGGTGTAGGGTTACATATGAAGGACACAGATAATCATATCTTAGTGTCACACACTCGTAACAGAGAACAATATAAAAATAACCACTGAAGTTTACACTGTGCTCTGCTGGCCAATCAGCTGTCAGTGGATACCCCTCTTAGAAGCTTCATGGTGGGCTCTTTTTTCAGAGGCTGTGTATATATGGTGTTATAGAAGAAAGATCCTGCTGATACAACTTGTTTTGATGTTAATGTTGAAGTTTTTTTCTAATTTCTCTCACTGAAATATCATCACTTGGCTGTATTAGCAGGACAGAGCAGTCATTGAGAATATAGCTCTGACCAGCATGGATGAAGCGGCTGTAACCGAGGCACAGTTACTCTTTTGTGTTTCTTTGTGAGGAGGCAGTGATGTGGGTCAATGATCAGCACCCAAATAGAGTATCATCAGGGCCACCTATTCAAACTGAAACTGTCAATGGCATTTACAACTTTGATATGCTAACCTAAGAAATGGTGGAAATATAGTTGTATTTGACTGGTTAATTATATTTGCAAAGAGTTTTATACTTCAGCAGTAATAACCCTGATGTCCTTTAGCTGGAGGGGCTAATGCATAGACTAATTAGATGATAACTCTTTATAACCCTTTCAGTGTCTGTTAAAGAAAAAGCCCCGAGGATCTGATCTTAATATTTAAAATGTACTCTCTGGCAGACTATTAGTAACACTTTGACAGCACGTGTTCTCTAGTTTTCCTCCTCCGCCCCCTGAGAGTGTCTAGGAGTAGCAGGTAACAGTGACATCCTTAGGCTGCAATGTAGGTCAGTTCAACTTCTCATGGTGGTGACAAAAAGACAAAAAGGTTGAGTTGAAGCTGAAATGATTTTTATACATGTTATCAGGTTTACCAACACATATTCTGAGTTCTAATCATACATATTACTTGACCTTTGGATTGTCTCTAAAATTAAGGTTAAAGATCAAAACGATGTTGTTAGACATGCTTTTGTGGGAGTTTGTTATTCACGTTGTGAGGCTGTCATTTTGTCCACCTGTTTCATATTGCAGAGCGGCTTCTTTTTGATCCAGAAGAAGAAAAACACAGCTTATATGTGTAGATTGTACAGTAAGATGAGTAAACACATCCATCTAAACAGGTCAGGCACGAAACAGGGATTTACTGGGCCTCACTTACTGCTTAAATTTATGGATAGTTTCTCATTTATTTAGCTAAAGCTGGAATCTGGTACAGAGTAAACCTCATGTATTACTTTGTGTCAACAAACCTAAAGCCAAGATAACTCTGCTATGTTACAGTTGCTCATTATTGACCCCATATTCAAACACAGCTCACACACTCACACAAACATGAAAAATGTGCGGATCCATCTTCCTCACCCCCTCTTTCCCTCTCCAACATATATTTGCATGCACATAACCAAGGTGCTGTGTATATGTGCATATCTGACCTGATGCTCCCAGTTGTCCGGCAGAGGCAGGTGGTGGTTTCTACCATTGGTTTTCTCATAGTAGTACATAAGTGCATTCAGGTCTGGAAAGTTCCGGTTCAGATCGATTTCCCTGGCGTTCCCTCGACCCACCAGGTAGCCATTGAACTCTGGACCCTGTTGACCCACAGACACAAATAGCACATTTTTCAAACTGTGGCAACTGTTGGGTAACATTAGTCTTTCCCAGTGGGGCAATTAACCTTTGAGGTTAAGATTAACTAGTTATTCATATTGCTTGGAAGCTGTAAAGAAAAACTGACTCTATTCCCAGAACTGCAGAAGCTGTTTAAATTGCAACCACAGTTTTTCCAGACAGCTTTTTTTAAAAATAAATATATAAAACAGTACATGACAACAGTGGAAACACGTAAAAAGCCATTTTCAACATGTCCTCATGAAAAAAAAACACACATTTAGTTGATAATACATCTGTTAGATATGACGCATGAATACAATAATATTGATGGACATATGGACATATTTCCTGATGTCATCTGAATAAGGGACTTATACATCAGCAAAAGTCCAAGTTAGGAGGCAGGCTGCAGCGGTACATACAGTTGGAAAGACTTTCACTCAGGAGTCTGAAGCTAAATACCCCTGACACCGTGAGCTGTTTTGTTTTCGGCCATGGTTACATTTCACTTTTAATCAAAGGCTGATGTGGCATGAAAACTGTTGATGCATTTTCCATTAAGCCTTAAGGGAAAAGGTGGTAGTTTATCCCTTAAGGCTTCAGATGATATTACAAAAAATGATGCACAGTGTGATCTGCTAAGTATTTAGTGTGTACACTCCTTCCTGTTTTCCTTTGCTGTTTTAATCCAGAATGCTGAATAATTTAACAGCCTTACCATTGTTGTACAGATGCTGCTGCACCTAAACAAGGTGATCCAACAAATTACAGTGCAGTATGCATGTGTCGTCTGAGTGGGACTCAGAGAGGAACTGTCATATGTAGCTGGTCGCTTCAGGACGTATTATTAGTCTCAAAGCGCTCCAGCGCACGTGTGTGAGCTTGTGTTAGAGTAAGTTGCATGTGTTTCTGCTGTTTTGAGCTCCATAATTAGGAAGCAAGCTTTCTTAGGCAGATGATAGATGGGATTATTACAGACATTAGCAAAATATGTAAAAACATCTAATAATGTTTGGCTCTTAAACACACACACCTTCATTGTAAATCAAACAGAGTGTGTTGGAGTCAAACAGGCTGTGTGCTGAGTGGGGGTGTTATGCCATGATTTGAATTGCAGGTGCTTAGTTTCACTCAGGGACTTTAACTTTTTTTTTTAACATTTCCACTGGAAAAAACACAATCAAGGAAAAATGTGGATTTTTAAGTGGCAGATGATTGCTTAAGAAAAACAGTAACAAAAGTGTCCCAGTGGGAGATTTGGCACATGGTTGCCTGCAGCTCACATGTACAGTATATATGTCAGGGTGTACATTACCTGTCTGGCAGCCACTTCGTAGCCATCAGGGTTCATGGAGGGCAGGATGTGAATGCGTGTGTCATGGATCAGCCTCATGATCCGCTGGTTTCCGGCCCGATACTCCTCACATAGAAACTGGGAGAACTTAATGAGGAGTTCACGGCCGAGCACCTCATTGCCGTGCATGTTGCCCACGTACTTGAACTCAGGCTCCACTGGGGGAAGGAAGTGAAGGGGGGACAAGAGGTTAAAAAGCCACACAGAGCTGCCAAGCGTGACATTTAAAATGACTGCCTGAGTGAACATATACATGCACACACACACATACACAAGGAGACTCACAACACAGGACTCACAAAGTGTGCTGTCTGTTTTATGTTTTATGATTTCCTAAATGTTGCAAGATTTGGTCAACAGCAGTGTTTTCCTTTAAGAATAAATGGAGTGGGAGTAAAAAGGAAATGGTTTCCAGGGAGGTGTGCTTATTTTGCACATAAAGCAAACAGACTCTGTTACATTTCAATATTCATGTCACAATGGACATTTCTGTTTTTAACAGTATAGTTGTATTTTCTCTTTGTAATTAAATCACGTTTTCCTATCATCACAATCATGTCTTACAACTATCTTTTTTAATAAGGGTACTCTCAGTTTTCAAAGGTGAGTAACTCTGATTACACCTGATTGAATTATTTGGATAAGGTCATCTGGCATTCTTACAGGTCTATCTGTCACTGATTGGGTGAGCCATGAATCCAAACAGTCTCCCTCTCTGTATTGGGTTCCCTCCTCCCAAAGGTCCCTTCATTAATCACTGCTGCAGTGCTGAGAAACCTAAAGACCCCCAAACAGCTCTGCAGGAGGACAGAGCTGCTGCCTACATGAATATGATTTTACACTAAAATCATGAAGTTTGTTCTTCTGTTGATAAAAAGTGTTGTTTTTTTTAATCGGTGCACTTCACTAATTGCTTTAGGTACCCAAATGGCAGCTTGAGCACCCCCAATTCACCTCCCTTTCTTTAACACCATGCCAACTGGCCTAGAGTTCAGAAAACTGTGTTGGCTCTAAAAACAACACACACAGCAGCATGTTAAAGACATGAACTTCCTAAAGGGTGCAAGAGGGTTGAGCCAGACAAGACCTGAGGTCAGTCCCCTCCATGAAGGCTACAGTTCCTGTTTTTTAGCCTCGGTCACCTTGCAACAGAACAGGCACACATCCTTCTATTCTACTGAAGGAAGCCCCTACGTGTGCAAACATAGAAAGAAAAAATGCAAGCTCAGCCACAGCCAAAAAAGCATTCCCTGCAGTTGTCAAGCTGCTATTAAAATTGCAAAAAGGGGAAAATCTTCAAGATCACTTTCTTACTCTGACCCTTTGGCCCACTTCCAAAACAAACATGGTATATGACGAGGTGACAGTTTTTCAATTTGCAAAATAAACACATAAAGAGCTGGTTCAGTGGTTAGGAGAAAGGGGGGAAACAAGCAAAGCTTTTGAGTTCAGGGTTGAAGTCTTGTTGACTTAAAGTGAACCTCTGTCATCTGTTTAGTTTTGACTAACACCCCATATTTATATCAGTGGTTAGATGGCAAAAATTCAAATAAACTACAGCTGTTGGCTCAATTCTTTCACTTTTCTTTTTTACTTTTCCACAGTTGCTGATGTTTATTGGCACCACGCCTCCTATTTGTCAGTGCTGCTTCATAAAGCCAAAATCAAAAGCTTGCATTTTCATCTCCTTGGGACAAAACCAGAGCTCTCACAGACGGCTCTGCCTGCTGCCAGCTTCTCAGTCCCAACAGCAATAAGTGCAAAACAAATGTGCAGACAGTGAGGCTGCTTGTGCATTTAAAACCCATTATCAATTTAAAGCCTCTCCCTCTGACTCCTTTTCATTTTCCATTTACATCTACCATCCAAACACCATTGATCTTTTTGTAACATCTTCATTGTGCATTCAGACAATGAATGAGGTGTTACTCACATGCTTCATGGATTCCAGGGTTATCACTGAACTCCAGCACGTAGAGGTGGCGCCCCTCCACGCTGCGCCCGATGCTGTAAATGCGGGTGATGTAGGGGCATTCGCTCTGCACTGCAAAGAGGGCTCGTACCATCTCCTCATATCGGTGATGCTGGAAGTCTGATCCTGACACCAGGAGCCCCATCAGCCCCAGCAGGAGAGCACAGAGCCTGGGAAGAGTCCAGATCTGATACATGGTCCCTCTGCCTGAGTTGTGCAACTGCAGGAGTGGCTGGTGATGCAAAACACTCACACACAATTTCAGATGTATGTATCTCCTTACACACCAAACATACTGCTTGCTCTGTTCCCTTCTTGTTCCCCTTCTTTCTCCTGCTCTGCCTCTGTCTCCTCCCACATACAGTCTTCACAGTGAGGAGCAAGTAAGGACAGCCCCCTGCTCCTTCTTTGTCTCACTCTCCTCCTCCAACAGCTGCTTCTCTCCCTCCTTCTTTCCCTTTGGGTCCTTGTCAAGTACATGCTACTTGCTTTATTAGTGCTTCGAATGCTTCTGCTTCAAGTAGTTCGCCCCCCACAGCCCCCCGGCGCTCTCTGCACACACAATCTGAATTTCATTCTCTCTCTGAGACACTGATTTTCTATCCCTTTCTTTGTCTCTAACTCTTGTACTGTGCTGCCTTCCTGGGAAAGAGGGGTTGTTTCCACGGCACTGCTTTCCCCTACCCCTGCAGCCCTCAATCATCCATTCATTAACTCTTAAGTCAACACACAACCCCTGGGTCTGAGTGAGTGTGTGTGTCTCTGTGTGTGTGTGTGTATGTGCGTGTGTGTTCACGTGTGCCTGCAGTCTTCAGATGAATCAATGTGAAAGCTCTTTCGCAACCTTTGGACTGCTTTTGTTGTTCACACACATACACACACAGTAAAACATACTCACACATGCTCATGTGAGAAGAAAGACCAAATGCTGCAATTAAACTTCTAAAAGACACAGATTGATGCCAAGACACATGCACCCCCTCCCCACACACAAATCCTACAAACAAACACACACATATATACTGCAGAGTGTGCAAGGGGTGCTGTCAATCAAACCTGCTTGAGTAAAGAGGAGCATTTTCTGGCAGAAGGTTGTGCAACTGCTTGTGGAAGTTTCAAATGGAAGGGGGGGGGGCAAAGGCAAACGTGAGGCAAGATGAAAAATTGAGCAACAGGAGGGCTGAAGAGGAAGGAGGACCAACAAAGAGACACAAAGAGAGGAACTGGCAAGGATGGACAGAGGGGGATGTTGTAAATTTGCTTTTCTGCTACAGTGTAAAGCTGAAGCTGTCTCACATTTGCACATCATGTGACATCACTGGTGGTTATGCCTCATAGCAGCATCCTGTCCACATCTCACTGCTGTGCCAACAGTGTAACAACAACACAGAGCAACATGCAAGACAACTGTTCAGCAAAACCCAAACATTGCAAAGCATCTCATCCAAACAAAATTACATATGCTGCTGGACCTGATGGTAAAAAAATCTCAAGGTGAGACCAAACATTGTGCAGTTAAAGAAGTTACCCTTGAATCTAAGTAAAGTGTCTCACACATGCTTCCCCTGTAAGTCAGCCATCAGGCTTCAGTGTCCTTAATCATTGTGAACAAATGCAAAAAAAAATCTAAGCATGAAAAAATACACACACACATTTCGATGCGTTTGCACTTATCCATTCATTCATATGCTTCAAGTGAATTCAGACACCACAAATTGTAAGAAGAGGACATCTGGTGGCTGGAACTGGCATTACATGAAATGCCACTGGAGATAAAGTTTGGTTTGTTTGGTTTCTGAGGTGGAGTATATGTGTCCTCTATAGCTCATCACAAAGAAGTAATCCGATATCCAACCTGTGCCATTAAACCATAGGCTACCTGCAGTCCTCTGCACCACACTGTGCAGGTGGCAGTCAGTGGATATGTTATCAGGGATACAGAAAGGTGTTTACATTGCATTAGCTTTCACTGACTCATTATTCTGTTCTGTGGTACAAAGTGGGATTATTGTTGCTAATTTAGTTAACCCTTTCAATAAAACCTACCGTTGGAAGTTCAGTGCAGACTCGAGAGTCGTCGTTGCAGCTCATGTTCACTAGTGGGCAGTGTATACCAATGCAATCCTCACTGGGACAACCTGACTGCTTATAGGCAGACTTCTACTAACTCACTTTGCATTACGTAATAAAGCCTTATAGTTAAGCCAATTGTATATGAAAATACAAATTTTATATATAAACATTTTTTTATTCGATTTATCAAAAAAATTGTGACAAAACAATATGACATCAATGTTCTGATCTGAAAAAAGTTCACAGCTTTGGATGCGACGCGCACTATCCCCGCCCACTCCATGTAAGAGCGTGATAAGGAGAGGAGCTCTGGAAGGGATGGAGTAAAAAAGAGGAGGTGGATTTAAAGACATCTGACTGTATTTGGAGTTGGGTTACAGATGAAGGAAGTTTTCTTCTTGTTCTTCTCTGCTTGTACTCGCGCTGCAGCTCAGTGGCGGACTGCGTTCTCACAGAGAGCCCTCAGCAGGATGGGAGCGCTCCCGGCGCGGAGGATGTTATGGGTGTGCGTGTTGCTTCTTGGGGGAACAACAGCAGTTTGCGGTGAGTTGTTGCTGTTTGCCGTTGTAACGCAAGACTTTAAAATGATTGCTTTGTTGCATTACATTGATACAGTACACTTACTCATAATGAGTAATTCCTCATATTGTGGCATACTCTTATCCGGGTAAATTGTCTGGGAAAGACTTATTTTAAAGAGGATACAGTTTTAGTGGGTCAGTATATTGTATTTATTGTTCTTTGATTGTTTTTTGATGTATGCTGCTGGTACTACAACTCAATTTCCCTTTGTGGATTAATCAAATCAGTCTTAATCTTAATAGAAAAATACTCAGGTGAAAATCCAAAGTTATTAACTAGTGAGTTCATTTAGTCCAATAATGTTTATTCATTAGTGAATAAACAGGATTTTACTGTTGTTGCTACAGCTGAGCTGCAGTAAATTTCATGTTTACAGTTTAGTTGAGTAGTTTGTGTGTCAGGCTTCTCTAAAAGTGCCAGGAACTGGGAGATGATTAATGGGACTGGAAAGTAGACAAAACATAGCCTGGTCTGTTTTCATTTGCAGATATCATTACATTTCTCAAAACTGTACATATCTGCTTTACTTAGCACTTTTCATTAATTCCTTAGAAATTATTAAACTGAGAAAAACTCCCATTCACAGTTGTGACGTCAAATTCCCAAACTACACAAAAGATAAGGCCACAGTCTGGCCATTATTAATAACCAACCATGGGCTTTGGACAATGATTCTTCCGCTCTTGGTTTCAGGTTCAAATGTCTGCACCTCCAGAGGAGCCAGCACATGTAAGCAGTGTCTGGCTGTGCACCCCAGCTGTGCATGGTGCTTCCAAGAGGTGGGCTCCTTTTCCACTTCACTTCATTTGAGCTCTTAGCCAGCCAGGCTGGTGCAGGGTGGTACAGATCTCGTCATCAGCTGGCTAATCCTTTCAAGAAGAACATGCTCTAGTGGACACTTGAAGTTTCTCCTACACTCTGACTCAATGTGTTATGTTTTTTTATTGTACAACTACAAGTGTTTCAGCAGCTTCTCAGACACCAAGCTTATATGATTCCTCAGTGACTGATATTCTGGAAATGCATGAGGTTATAGTCATATTTCTGGCTCAAACTCATGAGTGCAATGTTTAATGTTGTAAAACTCTCTCAATCATCCAGAATGACTTCAGTGTCTGGCTCTTAAAGTGCTATCAACCTCTAGAGCCTGCTGCTTCTCTGTATAACATGCACTACCTCCTCTAGGACTTTGGTCAAGGAGTTGCCGGCTCGTCTCGCTGTGATCTGAAGACTAACCTAGAGGCAGCTGGCTGCTCTCCATCAGCTCTGGAGTCTCCAACCAGCAGTCTAAAGATCACTGAGAACCGGCCCCTCAGCAACAAGGCAGCAGGAGCCACACAAGACGTCACACAGATAAAGCCCCAGAAGCTACACATCACCCTCAGACCAGGTGAGGCTGTACATGTTGCTACAGACTTTGCCCAGGATTGAGGTTCAGTGTGAACAGATTCATTAAATTAGGTATCTATTTATCACTTTTTCTCAGATGATGCTAAGCGCTTTAAAGTTAGTGTGCGTCAGGTGGAAGACTATCCTGTGGATCTCTACTATCTCATGGATCTCTCCTACTCCATGAATGACGACCTCTTCCGCCTGAGGACGCTGGGGAAAGGCCTAGCTGAGGCCATGAGCCGCACCACCAGCAACCTGCGAATGGGCTTCGGAGCTTTTGTGGACAAGCCGCTCTCACCTTATATGTACATCTCACCCAAGGAGGCTGTGAAGAACCCCTGCTACAGGTGGGCGGAAAATGGCATAACGGTTCCTGCTACTATGAAACTGGAAATACCACATGTCATTACTGTAGATGTGTGTCTATTTTTAGCAATATGTGATAACCAACTGAAATTTTGAAATATTCCTTTTAAGAACACCCATTAACACACCTTTAATCCTAAATATTCAAAAATCTTAGTACTTAAACTGAATCCTGACTTCATTGTAATGGAAAGTTTATTTTAATGGCAGCGTTCTCTGACTTAACAATGTTTTGCATTCCAAATTTGTGCCCCACCGGTGTTGATTTCACTGGTTTCTTATGTGGGAAGTGGCCTCATTATGCAGATGATGTCATTTTTGCGAGGACATCTTTAAACACAGCGTTGCTCAGTAATGATGCAGGCAGGCTCAGAGTCACAGCACTTGTTAAAGGCTCAAAGTGGCTCCCCAAGTGCTGGGTCAGCTGCTGTGAATCACCCTCAAAGGATCCTCTGGGTGATTTAGTGTCTCTTGGGGTCATTTACTTCTCTGCTAGCATGCAGTCTGCTGAGATTCAGCTGCAAAGAATGTTTGGATAAAAGACAAGATGTAAAAAATTTTGGTCATGTATTTTACAGTTCAGACAAAAAGTGAAGGGTCAGAGTTCAGGAGAGAGTCTGAAAAACCTATGACTTTAATGTGCTTTGAATTTTTAAGTTTCATAGATAGTGTGCAGAAATAGCATAGTTAGGCAATTCTAATCATCAAATTGTTGGTCATTCTTTTTGAAATATTCTAGTAATTTCTGAAAAAAATTTACTTTATATTTGGGTAGACAATCCTGGTCCTCAGAGGATAAACCTTACTGACTGTTGGTGGCACATTTCTTAAAGAATGGGTTAAAACTTTCCATAGCCATTACAGAGAAACTAGCCCCAAGCCTTCATCTTGCCCCTCTGACTCTGAAAAGCCTGTTAGCTTATTACTTTTGTTTAGTTTCCTGTCATTTGATGTTAACACGTTTAAACCTCTATTTAATTGACAGCATTAATACCACCTGTTTGCCCCAGTTTGGTTACAAACACGTTCTGTCTCTGACGGAGGAAGTCAGCCGCTTCACAGAGGAAGTCAAAAAGCAGATGGTGTCCAGGAATAGAGATGCCCCAGAGGGTGGCTTTGATGCCATCATCCAGGCTGCTGTGTGCAAGGTAAAGAGGCTGACCGCATGTCTCACACATTTTATTTTATGTGTGCTGAGCAAAAATGTAAAAAACTAGCTCTAATTTTTTAGATAATAAAATTGAAGGCGATCAGGAAGTGTTGCCCTATTAGATAAATATTATCCAAACTGCGGCTGAAGACAAAGTAAAACTTTTTTATTTCTCATTTGACCAGGAGCAGATTGGCTGGCGTCCCGGCGCATCACACCTCCTGATCTTCACCTCCGATGCAAAGACTCACGTGGCTCTGGATGGTCGGTTGGCTGGCATCGTGCAGCCCAACGACGGGCGGTGCCATCTTAACTCTGACAATATTTACAGCATGTCCACCACCATGGTTAGTGTATAATGCAGGTGTGCATGTGGCGGTCACAGAGTGTGGCTTTTGTTTAAACTTGCAGGCACACAGACGATGCAGAGGAAGGAAAATATCATTGTTGTTGTGTGTGCTAACCTCACTGCCCTGACTCGGCCCCACAGGATTACCCATCACTTGCTTTAATCACAGAGAAGATGTCAGAGAACAACATCAACCTCATCTTCGCTGTCACCAACCCTGTGGTTCCTCTCTATCAGGTCAGGAGCACATTCAACTCTTCTTTCCTGATTTGCCTAAAGAAATAGTAAAAATGTACATAAATAAACTAAAATATTTTTGAACTGAAACTGAGAAGATGACAATTCCCACTCTGTAATCATGTGTAATTATGAAGACCCTGAAACCTCACTTGGATGCTGTAGTGGAAGAATGGAAGCTCAATTTCAGTTTTTCCTAAGCTGGACACATTCTTACAACCAACTGCTGTAATGTGTGTCCATATATTACAAACTAATTTTAAATATATACTTTTAGCTTCTGGGCATTACTGTTTAGGCTGTTATTGTTCATAAAAGACTTGTAGGACTTACATGACTTATATGATACATTTGCTCCAGTGCTGACTGTCTCTTTGTGTCCTGCAGAACTACAGTGAGCTGATTCCTGGCACCACAGTAGGAACACTCTCCAACGACTCAGGAAATGTTATTCAGCTCATACTCAAGGCCTACGCTGTAAGTGCCACAAACACAGACACACACACACATATCCTAGGCTAGACAGTGTTTAAGGGGATGACATGTGTTTGTTGACGCACACCCACAAGGTGTGAGTCATACACACAGTCGGGCCAGGTTTCACAGTGGCTGAAGTGTGAAGTTGACCAAATAGAGAAGACTCCCGGGTGTGTTTAATGATTTATCTTTCATCTGAGTCTGTTCTGCAGATGACAGGTGAATGAGCTCAGGCAAATAAATGATTTTAGGCCTTCATAGTCATGTTATTGCATTTTCATGTTGTCAGAAAATTCGCTCGAAGGTGGAGCTGGAGCTTCAAGGTGTCCCGGAGGAGCTGTCCCTTTCTTTTAATGCCTCCTGCCTGAATGAGGAGCTCCCTGGTCTCAAATCATGTTCTGGGCTGAAAATAGGAGATACGGTTAGTACTACACTTTCTATGTCTTAAACCACAAAGTTTTATTTAATAATGCAAAGCAACACACACACACACAAATAAATACTAATACCAGAGATCGTTCTGTTGCCATGATGTCCATCTTCAAAAATAGCATGTCAGCTTGTTCTATGTACTATTTTTCCACTGTCTTTCCATTTCCCTTGTTGCTGCTTTTTATGTGTTTTTGGATTTTCCCTGTTCCTCATGGTGTTGAAGAGCAGATGATGTAAAAAATGGATAAGCACATGTCTTATAGTCAACCTCTTTTTCAGCCAATTCCATTTGAGTTCATTGTTTGTACAAATAGTTCTTTATCTCAGCTTCTCTGGCTCTTTTCCTTTGTCTCCCCTCACTCCAGGTGACATTTCTTGGCCTCCACATATTTCATTCTGTCTGCCTCGGCTCCTCTTATTATGTCCATATATGGCTTTTTCTCCAGATGTGGTAACTGCCCACTTTTGGACATTTACCAGATTTGGATGCAATGCTGAATGAACAATCACTTTGACTAAACACAACTGGAGGTGCTGCCTGTGTTAGATGAGGCTGAAGATTGTTGTTAAATGAATACCAGTCTGTAAGCAGAACCTCCTAAAAACATGACTCTGGTTAAATCACAGGTGACGCTTTCACTTTCTTCCTCTCACCCAGGTCAACTTCACCGTGGAGGCTCGAGCTCGTGGTTGCCCCAAACAAAAGGAGAAAACCTTCATCATCAAGCCTGTTGGCTTCAAGGATTCACTCTCCATCACCGTCACCTTTGAATGTGACTGCAAGTGCCAGGCTGAAGCCCAGCCTATTAGCCCCAAATGTAGCCAAGGCAATGGCACCTATGAGTGTGGCATCTGTTTGTGCCACCCAGGTCGTTTAGGGCCACACTGTGAGTGTGCAGAGGGCGACTACAGTCCCACAGAGCAGGACCGCTGCACTGGGCCTGCAGGATCTGGAGGACCTCAGTCTGCAATCTGCAGCGGCCGGGGGGACTGCGTGTGTGGCCAGTGTGTGTGCCACAGCAGTGACTTTGGAAAGGTCTGGGGAAAGCTGTGCGAGTGTGATGACTTCAACTGCCTGCGCTACAAGGGAGAGCTCTGCTCAGGTAAGGTCTGAGGAGCTGGTTGAGTTGAATTAATAAGATCTGTGAAAATATCCTCAGATGATTGTCCCAGTCAGGAGAATTGTATTGTTGGTGTTTTATTGAAAATAATTTAAAGTTATTGAGTGGGATGACTACAAACATGACTTTCTCTGCCAGATAGCTCAAGCTTTGCGTTATGACAAAAGATTCTTAACAGAGTCAGCCTAACTGTTGGCCTTCTTTTGAAAAGAAGGCCAACAGCGTCTAAAGGTGAGGTTAACTTTTTAGCTTTGTATAGTGTCTGTGAGAAACACACAGCTGTTTCTGCATTTCCAGCTTTTTGCTGTAGCGGAAGGACACAGGGTGGTATTTTTGTTTTCAACTATTCCCTTCAATTTATTTTTACATCAAACAAACACTGTATTGTTACAGTTAAAAGGTGAAGGAGGTTAAAACGACTTGATAAAGATTTAGAGAATGTGTTTGAGGCTGAGGTTGGCAGTCCCTTTCTGAAGGCTGACTTACCACTGTCCATCTGGGAAGCATTAAATACAATAACAACAACTCCCCTCTCTGCCCATGGACATGGGCTCTATTCACAACAAACATACAGTGTAGCGTGTACTGCATGTGTGAGTGTAAGCTCAGGTCGTGTGTTTGTGTCGGACAAGCCCAGGTTTTGTAAAGGATTCATGTGCAAAAAAAACTTTTAAACAGTGGGGAAGAGCTTGTATTTGGTAGTTGTTAATAGATTAAACTCAGAACATCCTCCTCTTTTTAAAAGAGATAGTATATTGAGTCAAAACACATGTTGTTGTCCCGAGGATGTTTGTAATTTAGATCTTATGAGTGACTTTTCATCATGAAATGTAACTATGCAAAACATACCATATTGTTTAACCTCCAAAAGTACTTCACTTTTATTACTGACACTGACATCATAGAAGTGTCACAATTTTTAAGTGAAATTCCACTGTAAAAAGTTAAGTGCCATGATTGGAAGTCCACTAAATTAACATCTAATCCCTCTATATACCTGATTATTAGTTTTAGACTGGGAATCGGAAATACTTTATTATTAGTACTTTATTATTTAGTATAGCCAGGCTGTGTTTTCCGTCTGCCTTTACCCTTAATACCAAGCTAATCAACTCCAGACTTCATTCATACATAAAGAACAGACATGTGTACTGTTCTCTGTACATGAAACTGAATAAATATTTCCATAAATATCCAGCTATTTTTGTAAAGATAAAAATGTCAGACAGAAGATGCACAGACAAAACATTCACCACCCACTGAGGTAATTCCTCTAGAAGTAGTTAAAACAAACATAAACAGGACATTGACATCGTTTTGGGGTGTTTTAATTAGCTGCTGCTAATTGCATTCCAAATTCCAAGTTTTTGCTGTTTTTCTGCATTACACTTCATGACATCATCAGATCTCATATATTACTCGACTGCTGCCCCGCTGCTCTCACAGAGAAATGTTTTGCTGTACTCCCCAAGGTCCATGCAGTAACATGAAAATACCTTTGTGCTTACTCATTGACTGGTGTGGTGTAATGAGGCTAAAAATAAACCCATGTTTGGTCAGAAAAGGGCCAAGTGGGAGAGTACTGAAAATGTTCTGAGTGATGGTGTGTGCAGAACATGGCACTGTTGTCTTGAAATTCCTTGTTCCTCTGCCGCAGACCGGTCTAATTAAAAACCAGCAGTCCTGTGGTCAAACGTTAATGACAGTTTGTCCATGGATCATCCTTTATCCAGTCAGACCGACCCAAGTGGTTTCCTTTCTCATTGTTTATCTGGCCATTGTTTTTTGCGGCGATAGGCCACAATGTTTTCTGCACTGTCACTCATTTTGGCATGTGCACTCACACACACACATAACAACAAGCCAGCGTGCACAACCTCACTCACACATGAGCTGAATCACACCGCCAAAAATAAAAGCACTGCAGACACCACAAGCACACAATGGAATAGGTTTAATGTGTTTTCCTAAAAAGTCATAGTGACCGACAAAACCTCTAAGCTTGACAGCAAAAAATAAGACAGGTTTGAAACACTTGAAATGAATGTAAACATGCGGTGTACACAACTTATAGTAGCTTCATTTTATCAAGTTTAATAATGTATGTTTAAGGACCTATGTATCAGTTGTAGTGGCATCTAGTGGTGAGGCTGCAGATTGCATCCCTTTTTCTCCAAGTGTGTAGGAGAACCTGGTTAACCTCAGTGTTAAGTAGAGAATGTTTAGTATATGTATGTTTGGTTTGTCACTCACTATAAGCTGAGAAAGCAACAGATCTTCGTTACACTCATAAAAACACAACCAAGCAACTAGCCCTTCAAAGAGAGAGAAGAACTTTACTACTGGAAAACACAGTAGCGTATGACACAGACTTGTGGGTAATTTAATCATGACCGCTTAACAAGGAATAACCAGTCATTACAAATTCAGGCTGACCAGCCACACATTGTTCAAACCCACATTACTTTATTTCAAATTGTATTTCCCAGAAGTTGCAATGTGACCCACATGTATCAGATTGTGTATTAAATGGTGAATAATGTTCCAATTCATACAGGGATGAGGCCATAAAAACATAAATGATTCATCCCACTTTCCCTACTCCCACCCCACCTTTTTTATTGCTTATTCTCTTTGAATTTTACCCTATTTGTTCCCCTGAATTTAACCATTAAAACATCTTTTAGAGAGACTCCATTTTGTCTTCTTTCCTTTCCAGGACACGGCGTCTGTAACTGTGGCTTTTGCCAGTGCGCACCGGACTGGCAGGGGGAGAACTGTAACTGCTCCAGGCGCACTGACACCTGTATGTCCAACCTGGGTCTGCTGTGCAGCGGAAGGGGTCAGTGTGTGTGTGGGGCCTGCGAGTGCACACAGCCCGGTGCCTACGGGGCTACTTGTGACAAGTGCCCCACCTGCCCTGATGCCTGTACCATGAAGAAGTGAGCCTGCAAACACATGATCTGAAATACAAGCTGTTAAACTTAGTTCATTTGATAAAGGTTGATGTCCTGTCTTTTCTGTCCTGGTAGGGAATGTGTGGAGTGTAAGCACTTCAAAAGGGGCAAGCTGTCTGAGGACAAGACCTGCAATCGGATCTGCAAGGATGAGATTGTGCCAGTGGATGAATTAGGTAAGGCTGTGAACACATCACATAACTGCAAAAGACAATTAGCCTCATTTAGTCCTTCAAAGTTTGATAAAAAATAATTTTAATGAGTCACTCCTTTGTTTTTATACAGTGTTCCATGACACAAATGCTGTGAACTGCACGTACAAAGATGAGGATGATTGCGTGGAACGTTTCCAGTACTATGAGGATGCTAGTGGCAAATCCATCCTGTTTGTTGTCAAAGAGCCAGGTACAGTCAGATAGATCCATCACATCTGATGTGGCAAAAATTTAAACCTGTGATAATTAGTTATGAACTAAAAGACTATGTGTTATAATAAATAATGGTTTAAATATATACACAATCAAATACAGGTTTAGCATTATACTTCTTCAAAGTACAAGCTGTCACTTCTCTGCTGCCTGCTCTTCATCTGCTTGTTAAGTGTCCAAAGAGAAAGAGTGTGGGGCAGTAAAACTCTCTTTAATGATCACCACTGCCTGCAGAGAAAGTCTGTCTTAGGGTCTACCTTTAATGGCTGTGTGTGTTTAATTTAGGCACAACTGGGTATCAGAGACACACACCACAATTAGCCTTGAACACGGTGCACCCTGCCGTGTCAAAGAGGGCTGTAAACAGCTGCCCAGCTCCTCCAGGAACCTGCTGACTCGACATGTCCTCAAGAGGAGAGCAGGAGAGGAAGAGAGAGGAAGAGAAAGAAAGGCTGAGGATTGTTTGAAAAAGGGAACACAAAGCTCAAACAAGAAGGAGAGCAAGAGGAGATTAGGCAAATTTAAGGAACAATGTTGAAACATCAGGCAGCAGTAGCATGATTTATGGATAAGCTGTAAGGCTGTAGGTTATAGCTGAAGAGCCGGAAGAAGAGGGAAATTGAGGGGAGCAGGAAAGAAGAGAGCAGCTTTGATGTTGGCAGTAAAGGACAGAGCTGCCAGCTTGTTTCTGCTGCCTTCAAGTGACTAAAAAAATGACTAAAATAATCAGTTTTCGGGCATCTTCATGTCGTTATTCACCTTAACTTGCCACCACGAGGTTGGCTTGATATTTTACATTTTGGAAAACATCCTTTGAGAACCAATTATGTCTGGAAACTAGAGGCCAAACCAATAAGTGAACTAATGTTTGGAAAATTGAAATGTTTCCTCTTGAAACTCCCAAAATGTTCAAGCAACTATTTAAACTAGACATTGTAGGCACACTATGAAGAGTGATTCAGCGGAGCATGGCCTCTTATTTCTCTCCACGTTACTCCCAAGACATATTTGGAGGATAATTTAAGAAAAAGTTTTTTCCGGGACAGCTAATGATGGGAAAACTGACCAGGGACAACACGTAATGTGTCATTCCACTCTGGTGATGGAGTGCTTCAAGTTAATGGCTCTTTCAAAGGGAGTACTGTCGGTCTTCTGCAGTGGGGCCCTCTTGGAACTGTGCAAATCACATTCCTATTATGTTTTGCCAGACCACATTGAGGGAAGAGAGATTTGTGGCATGGCTATGAGAGGTTACTATTTTCCAATCCATCCTCCTCTCCTCTTTTATTTATCACCAGTGTTGTGCCGCCATTGTTCTCTTTCTCATTTCATACATGCTATAATTTAATAAAGCACCTGTCAGTCATTTTTAAAGGAACCTTATCATTAGGTTCAATGCTGTAAGAGTATGACAGGCATCACCGTTCTCTGTGAAAGTCGTTAAGCAGGGGATTGAGTTGCAGCAAATATTACATGAAGTGACTGAAGGAAGACACAAGGCGGAAGTGTGGTTATGGAATCAGACTTCCTCTGGCAAGACTGCTGCCTAATCATCTCTTCTGTGTCCACTCTACTCACTCTTTTATCTCTTCCTCCTCCCTTCCAGACTGCCCCAAGGGCCCAGACATTTTGGTGGTGCTTCTGTCGGTGGCAGGAGCCATCTTGTTCCTTGGCCTGGCAGGTCTGCTTATCTGGAAGCTCCTGGTTACCATCCATGACAGACGGGAGTTTGCCAAATTTGAGGAGGAACGGGCTCGTGCCAAGTGGGATACAGTGAGTGAATTTATTCAGCATGCAAGAAAGTTGAAAGCATCTGTGTCATTTTAAAACTATAAAATGTAATTTGCTCAATATTAAAGACAAATTGTAGCATTTTTTAGCCCATACCTATTTTCTTATAATTTTTAATAATAAAAAGCTTTTTTGGAAACAGATTAACTGCATGCAGTTGTCCAGGTTTAAAAACCTTATCCTTTAAGATAAAAATCTGTGTAAAGCTCATTTGGACAAAACTGTTTCTTCTTTCACACTTCTTTCACAAAAGGCCACACACAGTCACTCACTTCTGTTCTGTGAAGATGTTTTTTATTATTTTTGTGGCGTGCTGTTAGTCCCAGCAGAACAAAAGGAAGCCAACGGAAGGGCTGGGTTTGAATTAGCTAATCAGCCTTTAAGGGTAATTGTCCTCTTTGTGGCCTCAACCACACACCCAAACCAACCCAACCACAAAGAATCACTTTAGGTTTATATGCTCACTAAGTGAGAATTCCCAAGTGTCCAACACACGAGGTAACATTACAGAAAAAGATGTAGATAAGGTTTTTGAGACTATAATTGCAAAGAGGAAGGTGCTTTTTTAAAGATTTCCCCTTAAATCAAGAAGGAAACCATTTAAATTGTTCATGTGCCTTCATCCACATCTCTTTATTTGACCTACAGGGACACAACCCTCTGTACAAAGGAGCCACGTCTACCTTCACAAACATCACATACAGAGGAAAGGACTGATGCTACTGAGCAAAAAAATGAAGAGTAAAGGATAAAATAATGGACTTCTACCATCCTTCTGTGAGAAGGCATCGAATCATGTGCAGGCTTCTACTGTCACAAGACAATAATTATTTGTTTGTAAATATGTAGAAATGATTTCTTCTTTATCAGGGATTTATCATGAACACCCAGCTATATTACACTGATGAATAAGATGTTGTTGACATTGTCAGTATACAGTAAATATCCAGTTTTGATGACTGATTGAAACAGAACTACTGGCAGCAAGTCGGATGTGTCCCTGGCAATAAACTGTCCTTGTGATGAGTCTAAGTGGGGAAAGATATACTCTGTGTTTAAAACAGTGATGTGGGAGAATTAACCAATTGAATCAATGGAAGAAGTTAGGGACTGATAGCGTAACTGTTGCAGCTTTATTTGCTGATCACAATGTTGTGATTTCCTGTTTGTGGAACTAGTGTTCTATGAAATTTGGTTGAAAGTAAAATCATAACAGTGACTGAAAACGTGAGGATGTCAATGCATTGCAGACTATAGATCTCAGACAGCAATAAAGAGGGTGCTTGTGTGGCAGTGAGCAGCTGTTTTAATGCAACACTTCCATCTCCTGGATTTATACTGCTCATCTGGCCAAATGATCCTCATGGAACACTATCATAGGTGTGTATTGTTGCTGTTTAGGTCCAGTTGACAAAGAGTTAATTAGATTCAGCTCTACCTGACTGTCAGGGAGTTTCAAGCTGTGAATAGCTCTGAAACTTAAATAAATACCTGACACTCTCAGATTAGTAGCTTTCTATTAAATCCTGCTGAGTCTTATGTCTGAGCAATCCAAGTGTTTTCAGGTAGACAAAGCTTCCTGGCTCCACTAAACTATGGGAAATTATTTATAACAGGATATGTACTCCAAAGGTATTTATTTTATCTATGAGTTAATATCTTGCTGAACTTTGAACCTACGCTAGAACACGTCTCTTACAGGTTTCATTTCAGCTTTAGAAAGAGTGACATCTAGTGGAAATTGTACAGAACACACCAGATTAAACCACAGGTGCAGTTTAAACTGGCTTAAAATGCTAAAACATTGTGGGTAAAATGGTTGTAGTATTCTTGTTTTGATTGGATTTGTGTATAATCTAAGTTATGTGTTTGACATTTAGATGAGTAAAAAAGAAGGATTGAAATTCATTAATTCAAGAATTAACCTACAATCAATTGTTATGCAAAGTTATTTAAAAATATATTACACACAATATATGGGTAGATGTGCACGCGAGCCACTGTCACCACCTTACACACTACACTTTCAGTTGGCAACACATTTAATGCCCAAAGTCACAGACCTGCCACTGTGACATAGATGACATAGATCTAGGCCTACATGTGTAAATGGAGCATTGCAAAACTAAATAATTACACAGTTTTACTGCCCTACTAAAAGTCACACTATATAAAGCAAAATTCTTTTTAAATGTGTTATTATATTTTGCAAAAACAGCTGCCACCCAGTGAAACTGAAGCTTTCACGGGCCCCTGGAGGTCTGGGGCCCAGAGAGAAGTTGCCCATCTTTCCCCTTTTGGTTAACCAGCTTTGACTGCAGCACTGTTTTTTTCGGGGATAGCTCTGACCTGAGGAGCGTACATTAGCGCTTGGGAGGCATCATTCAATGTTCTCCCTGGAGCTCTGTGCGGCCTTACTGTAGGCAGGGTTGTGATCTTTCATCACCCGTCAAAGAATGGACTCTAACAAGGTGACTCCTCCCGATGTTAACAGTACATCGCTGGCATAATGACACAAGACAGGACGAATGAGAATAAGAAATGTGACAACACTTGTCAGCAGGATTCAGAGCACTGACAGCTCGCTCTCGGTTTGCCCGTGCAGGTCGAAGAAACCCCGAGGATCACGGCCTCCTGCCCGGATGACACCAGCAGGAGCCAGCCACACTGCTCTTTTTAGCTAGCATTAGCTAAGCTAACAAATGTCTTCCTTGAATTCGACAAAAATGTAAATGGATAACCAACTTCAGGCAACTTTATTTGAGGTGTGTGGGACTGGGAGCTGTTAGGGAGTTTGCTGTCACCGGATGGACGGACCAAATCCTTTTCTAGGGCTGGTGTAAAAGTGCGATTCTCCAGGTGAGGCTTCTATTGTGGCTACTGCTAACCTTAGCTTGCTACATAACTCCAGTCCTGCTACATAACTTGACGCTAGCTGATAAAGGGTAATTAACCATGTCAGCATAGATGATATTTGACAACCAGTACTATCTGAGCTGCTTTTAGCATCGGTCATCTTTTAGTTTAATTTATACATATTACAGCTGACATAGCGTGGACTTGCTTATCCTTCCTAAAATGTTAGCAAGGTTTTGACTAGCATAGTTAGCATTAGCCAAGTTTGGGATTTTTCATTTAGTTTTCAGTATCGTAAAGGTTGTTCTACCAACTTCTATGAAGTCAGTTCTGCTGAAACATCGGTTAAAATAAATAATGTTCAGTCCATCCTGAAAAGTAAAGAAGCAGCTAGATGTTTCCTCTGTTTGGTAACGTTTGTAGGGTATCATTGTTTTGATAAAACAACTTCATGGGCTTGTTGGGCTTCCAGGGTAAAGCTTGGGTTTTTAATCAATATTTGATCGTTGTTGTCAAGTTTGTTCTTGTGCAGTTGTCATCTCTGCTACGGCGCTTATTTGCCTTCCAGTGAATCCATCACTAGTTGATGGACTCTCAGCTAGTTAGGGAATTCCTCCTGACAAAATGTATTCCTTCCCACCCGTTTATGATACTACTCTATAAAAAGGAAAACACTTGATTTGACAAGTTGATTGGTCGCCAGCTTACATTATGCCATATCCAAATTAAGCAGCTCTCCTATTTGTCATTGATGTCACACAGTGCGTAGAACTGTAATGCAAACATTTGCATTTACAACTTTGACCTGGTAAAGCTATCACCAGGAAAGATATGCATAAATAGGCTGCAGTTAGGCAGATTCTTACTACTCTAAATATAAATATAGAGGCTGTGAAGAAGGATTCTACATTGAGGTATTGATAGTAAAATTTAAATGAATTTCTATGATAGTTTACGATTTACTCTTTTTCCTAAATTGCACAGCTAAGATTATTGATCCAACAAAGGTGGTGGTTCCCAACATTTTGTTGGTCATATCTCAGGACTAAATAGATCAGGTCACTCGCCCAGGTTAGAAGAAATGTGCGACAGTCATCTTGTTTGACACAGCCTTGTCTACTGTTTATGTGTCTTTCTCCTTCTCACTGTCTCTAGGCATGATGGAAGGACTTCATAGCCAGGCTATCAGCCTGGACCCACGCAGACAGGAACTGCTTGAGGCCCGTTTCACTGGAGTCGGTGTCGCTAAGGTTGGTGCTTCCTAATAGAATAGTGGTTTTGCTACAGATGATGGTGCCAGTAAAAACAAAGGATGAAGTGACACTGAAATACATATGTTAAGTAATTTCCTTACAGAAATCACTTTAAAGACACTTAAATGTAGGCACATATCCCATAACTGAACTCTTAATGCAAAACATGAGCAGTTGGTTGGCTCTCTATATTAATAAGTCTTTCAGGTTAGCAAAGCTCAGGGGTCCTCTCTGTTTACAGTATGCTGTGTTCAGGAATTTCCTTCAGTAGAGTGATCTGTTTTCCTGAGCTAAAGGTAAAACAAGACATGCTCTGTTTTAGCTGGCATGGGAGCTGGCCAGCAGCTCTTTGTTTCTGTGGAGACTAGTGACACTGAAATGGCACCGCATCTGAGGGTTCGCAGTATTGAATGTGTGCTAAGCTACAACGCTGTTGTTGAATTGGACAAAATGGCAACTCGTGTAAAAGCAATTACTGTTATTCCTGCTGCAGCTTCCAATGTATTGTGCTCTGAAATTAATTATCTGGGCTTCTTGCTGTGGTATTAGAGCATAAATGTTGTAAAACAGTTAGTTTGTTGACCAGAGGAAATGTTGTATTAAAAGTCCTTTGCCTTATTTAAAAGAATGAGAGGATTTTTTCTGTGTGACCTTGAACAACTGAAAGCAAGCAGTCCTGAAAAGCATTAGCCCTTTGCGCCAGTAAGCCTGCTGTTTTCTTCTTAGTCTCATCAAGCTGTGCAGCTGGCTGAGAATGTCGCCATTTGACCAACTGGATGTGAATAGAACACTTGCAGATTAAAAAGGGATTGTATATTATACGCCTAGTGTAGCATTACGTTTAAGGTTGGTAACAGTAATTTTAGAGCCATACCTGATCAATTCTGCAGCTGGCAGTGCATCAAAAATAAGACAGGAGTAGGAAAGATGTGTGGAAATCTGTTTACTGTTTTCTATTTACTGTTCACACACCCCAACAGAGGCCACCACCCTTCTTTAATACAGTATCTAAAAAAAATATACATGAGTTGACTCTTTGCATTTCGGTATGATAGGATTTGAATACTGCATCACAGATTGTCAAGTGCAGGGTCGCACATTACTGACCAATCGGTTTGTTCTCTCAATGTTTAATTTGTAGAGTTCAGCTAACAGCGAATCATCCAACCAGTCTCTGTGCAGCGCAGGATCACTCAGCGACAAGGAACTGGAGGTTGGTTAGAAAAAACACCCAAGAACACATTTTAAAGTGTGGGCACTTTCCAACTTTTAGAGTTATTATAGTCTGTTATCTGAGGGGAAAAACTTCTTGCAGTGGGATGATAATAATATAAAATAAAACAATAATGTAATTGTAAAATTAAAAACATAATTTAACAGTAAGAAAGCACCTTTGTGCAGTTATACTCATTGAACTTATATTTTGTCAATAAAGTTTCTTTGTTATCTTTGTAAAAATGTCAGTCTGAGCTACTTTTTTGTTCATGTTTAGACACCAGAGAAGAAGGTTAATGAGAGAAGCAGGAAAAGAAAAGGAGACATTTCTGACAGTAACAGCCAAGGTAAGATCGCTTCCCTCTGAAAGTGGCATTTGCAGTTTAACTAATTCATTTCACTTCACTACTTTCCTTTCGGCTCAAATTATTCATGGGGCAAATTTGATTCTGAGAATAAAATCTGATATGCTAATCGCATCCATTTTTTTGTGACATAACATTAAGTCAAATGATTAATTTTCACACTTAGACCTGTGTTTTCTTTCTGTCACAGGAAAGGGAAGAGCTCACAAAATAAGTGATTATTTTGAGGTGAGTATAAACTAAATAGGCGCATCTCTGTTAAATGCATTTTAGCCATCTTTATTTGCTTTGATTCAAATCACTCTCAAGCTTGACAGTCCCCCCCCCGCTCCTCCACATTTAGACTGCACCTGTGCCATCCTTTCATCTAGCTTTTCCTAAATAACAATTCTGTCCACTTTCTCTTTGTGTTGTTTCCTGCACACACAACTGCCCCGTGGCCAGTTTGCTGGTAGCAGTGGTTCTGGCACCAGTCCTGCCCGGGGCGTTCCTCTGCTGGTACGATCCTCTCCACAGCACTCACTGTCTATTCCTTCGGTGAGCACCAACAACCAGCATCTCCTTTGTGGTCTAGTACTTTGCTGTTGGTTTCGCAGCTTGGTAGTAGTGTAGTAGACATGTCTTGGTTTATCTGGATAATGTTATCTAATAGAAATAGTAACATTTATTTTTTTAAATTAATGGACATTTGACAGAACATCCGATTGGCTGTTATTTAGAAACTGGATGAACTCTGGCATTCACTACAGTGAATGCTGTTATTGCAGGTGACGATATTTTTTCCACTGCAGGAATTCAAAACAGGCACAAGGTGGCACAAGCATTTATAGGAATATTGCTATAATGTTGCCACACATCATAGTCTCAGCCTATTTCTCACCTTTCCTTTCCAGTGACTCTGTCTGTGCACTACTTCTCTTTCTTCTGCTAGATTACTAATATGCCTATTACAAGCGTTCAGCTGGAAGGGAACCAGCCCCTCTTTACTCTATAGAGAGTTTGTTATAGCATAAAGCAGTTTTGGTTATTTAAACAAAACTCAAGAAAAGCAATCATAGTAGCAGGTGTGTTAATGTAACTGTAGAAGTTGACTGTTCCCTGTACAAAATATTAAAGGTAAAACATTTCCCCAGGCTTGTAAATGGAATTTAAGTTCTCTCACTTTTGCTTCATTTTGATTTTCTTCTAGCTACTTTTGTGGTGCCTGTATGCTGTCAGCATTATGTCTTCTATATCTTAACCCTTGTGTCTTTGTACTTTTGTTCTACCTCTCTGGAATGCAGTTTCAGCATGGCAGTTCTTCATCCACAGGCTCAGCCCACACAGACTCTTCATCATGTAGCTCTGTTAAAACAGTCCCCACACACTCCTCCTGCTCACACAAAGCCATCCAGGTACCGTAACTGTCTGACAGACTTGAATCACTGCCTGATACCAACATTTCTTATTTTTCCTTCAATCACATTGATGATGAATTGAAAAAGAGAATGTACTGAGTGTCTGTATACGTGGGGATGAAATGTTGTCTTCTTGTTTACTTTCCTTTCTTAGTCAGAACTGACTCTGCTGAAACTGATAGCACTGGAGAAGAACAAGAACTCTGACCTGGAGAAGAAAGAAGGGAGGATAGATGACCTGCTGAGGGTATTATTATATTAGAAAAATAATCACAAAAGATATAACAAGCTATGTACTCTTGATCTATTTTTACAGTTGTCTCTATTAGAGACAAATTTGCGTTCACTTGTCACAGCAACCTCAGTAATTACCCTCTGTCTGTCCAGTTACAGCACATCATGAGCGTTGCTTGTTAAATTTTAAATGACACTGTTGCCTAAATTACATCAGTGTTAATGTCAGCAAAACAACCCCCTGAACCTCTGCATCATGTCAATTTGTTTGACATGTTTAAAATCAAAGCAGCCTTGAATCTTTTTTTAGGGCCCGAGCACCGAATGGTGCAAGAGCCCTATTGAAACCCTTAGGATTATTATTTTTTTTTTTTTTTTTTTTTTTTTTTTTTTTTTTTTTTTTCCCCCTCCGAGATCGCATTTTTGGAGGCCTTAACATGCCCAAAAACTCACCAAACTTGGTAGAAAAATTCATTCGCCTGAAAAATTTTGAAATTTGCTGACTTTTGAAATGCACATATAAAAATGGCTCTATAGCGCCCCCAACGCGTAGCCCCTCTGGCCGGTTTGACACAGGATTATGAAAATTGGCACACATATGTATCACCTCAAGACGCACAAAAAAGTCTCTTGGACCCCCCCTCCAAACCCAACAGGAAGTCCGCCATTTGAAGGTTTGTGGCCATTTTTGGCGATGTGTGACCCTGCTGCCAAACTTTTCACGCCTCGCATACTTCAACGGATCGAGCTGAAATTTGCCGTGTCCACTCAGGACACCATAGGGAATAGACGCATTCCAAAACTCTTACAAAAGTCTTACGGTGTGGCCGGGGCGTGGCCTCAAAGTTTGACCATTTCTGAGGACACAGAAAGTCTCTATAACTTCTTCGTTTTCTGTCCGATCTGTACGAAATGTCACATGTATGATCAGAGTCTGACCCTAAACACATCTATACAACAATATTGAGGCTTTGACAGAGCGCCACCTACTGGCTACACAAAATGTTGTGTTTTCATAGCTTTTTCTGCCTGCCCCCCTGGCCTGTTTTGAGTAGGGTCATGAAAATTGGTACACATGTGTATCACCCCAAGATGCACAAAAAAGTCTCTTGGACCCCCCCTCCAAACCCAACAGGAAGTCCGCAATTTTGAAATTTCTGTTAATTTTTGGCGATTTGTGACCCTCCTACAAAACTTTTCACGCCTCGCATACTTCCTCCAAATGAGCTAAAACTCACTGTGTCCACTCAGGACACCATAGGGAATAGACGCATTCAAAAACTCTTACAAAAGTCTGACGGTGTGGCGGGGGCGTGGCCTCAAACTTGACCATTCGCCATTACAAAGGAACTCACTGTATTTATTGCCCTAATGCGTAGCCCCGCTGGCCAGTTTGACACAGGATCATGAGAATTAGCACACATGTGTATCACCCCAAGACGCACAAAAAAGTCTCTTGGACCCCCCCTCCAAACCCAACAGGAAGTCCACCATTTTGACTTTTTTTTGTAATTTTTACCGTTTTCTGACCCTGCTATAAAACTTTTCATGCCTCGCATACTTCATGCAATTCAGCTGAAATTCACTGTGTCCACTCAGGACACCATAGGGAATAGACGCATTCCAAAACTCTTTCAAAAGTATTACCGTGTGGTGGGGGAGTGGCCTCAAAGTTGACCATTCGCCATTACAAAGGAACTCACTGTGTTTTATGCAGTACTACCCATATACTTTATGCAATGTGGACAAAGTCTTACAGTACTGCCATGGAGCCGAGTCTAAACAGATATATATGCTAATAGGATGATACGGTCATAGCGCCACCTACTGGTAGCAGGAAAGTTTGGTTGTAAACATGTGTTTGTTGTATATCTGTGGAAATGAGAGGAGGAGAGAATAGCACAGCAGAGTATAGGAGACGAGAGCATAGGAGAGAAGACTGCGATGACCCCGCGGATCGCAAGGTGCGCGAGGGCCCGCAATGCTGCTTGCAGCTTTAATTTTTAATAGGAATTAGTTAGTAGGAGTTAGTCACAGTGACAATGTACATTTTTCAGGCAAACTGTGACTTGAGGCGGCAGGTCGAAGAGCAGCAGAAGATGCTAGAGCGCTACAAGGAGCGGCTTAACAAGTGCGTGACCATGAGCAAGAAGCTGCTAATTGAGAAGGTTTGTGTGAAATTGCAGAAATAAAAAATGAGAACTCATGTAACTTGCAAATGGTTTTGGGGTGGCAGTGATGGAAATCTTTTGTAGTCAAAGCAGGAGAAGATGGCTTGCAGGGACAAGAGCATGCAGGACCGTTTACGCTTGGGTCACTTCACCACAGTGCGCCACGGAGCCTCCTTCACCGAGCAGTGGACAGATGGCTATGCCTTCCAGAACCTCATCAAGTCAGCATGCACACACATATGCTGGCATTTTGTCCAATAATCACAGGGGAAAAAATGCTTAAACCAGATTGTTGCTACATCTTGTAGGCAGCAAGAGCGAATCAACTCGCAGCGAGAGGACATTGAAAGACAGAGGAAGCTGCTGGGGAAAAGGAAACCTCCCTCCATGGCCCAGACACCTCCACCCAACATGGAACAGAACAAACGGAAGAGCAGAAGCAATGGCCAGGAGAATGAAACGTAATATCACATTCGCTTTCTCAGTTAAACAACACGGCAAATGTGGTTTACCTGTGAATATAATCTCATAAGCTGCTACACTATCCTGCACAGGTTGTCACTGGCAGAATACCACGAGCAAGAGGAGATTTTCAAACTTCGAATTGGACATCTAAAAAAGGTGAAAAACACTTGCAGTTGCTTTTACTTGGGTTGGAAATTAGTTTAATAATACAAGACTTGTGTGGTTTGTTTACAGGAAGAAGCAGAGATCCAAGCGGAGCTAGAGCAATTGGAGCGTGTAAGAAATCTGCACATTCGGGAACTGAAGAGAATCCATAATGAGGACAACTCACAGTATGTTATCTTATCCAGCACACTAGTTGTTGTTAATACTTGACAAAGTCAAACATGGTATGAAGTGAGTCTTTTCTGTAGGTTTAAAGACCACCCCACACTGAATGACCGATATCTGCTGTTACATTTACTTGGAAGAGGTGGCTTTAGTGAAGTTTTTAAGGTAAATATGATGTTTTTTAGTGATTCTGGTCATAGTGGACGGGTAAGTGTGTAGACTTTGCCTGTGTTGATGGTGTAATATTCTTCTTGTAGGCTTTTGATTTGACAGAGCAGAGGTATGTGGCCATTAAAATCCATCAGCTCAACAAGAACTGGAGGGAGGAGAAGAAAGAAAACTACCACAAGTTAGTCTAAACATTCATTTGTTCATTGCTGTTGTTATCAAACGTGTTTTGACCTGTCCTTAAATATTACCCTATGGATCATTGAGCTAGGAAGTACCCGTTAAAAGTTCTTAAATTGTTGACCCTGGGTCATTCGTCTTTTTCAGACATGCCTGTAGAGAATACAGAATCCACAAAGAACTTGATCACCCAAGAATAGTCAAACTTTATGACTATTTCTCACTTGACAGAGACTCGTAAGTGCTTTACCATACATACAACTCATGGTCTGCCTAAAACGTACACAGTGAGAAAACGTTTTTGTTCTGTTTATCATTGCAGGTTCTGCACAGTGCTGGAGTACTGTGAAGGCAATGATCTGGATTTTTACTTGAAGCAAAATAAGCTGATGACGGAGAAAGAGGGCCGCTCTATTGTTATGCAGCTGGTCAACGCCCTCAAGTACCTCAATCAGATTCGCCCGCCCATCATCCACTATGACCTCAAGCCTGGTAGGGTCACAGTTTTATTTGTCATTATTCCCGTGTCCTTCAGAAACCTTTTGTTAGGACCTTTAATTGACTGTGCACTGTTTTTAGGAAACATCCTGTTGGTTAACGGCACAGCTTGTGGGGAGATTAAGATCACTGACTTTGGCCTCTCCAAGATCATGGATGATGATAACTACAGCTCTGCAGATGGCATGGAGCTGACCTCACAGGGAGCAGGAACCTACTGGTACACCCACCTTCCACTGCATTTGACCAAGCAAACAACAGGCTATAAGCATATACACAGATTTTTTTTTAAATTACCTGCAGGTATCTGCCACCCGAGTGTTTTGTTGTCGGCAAGGAGCCCCCCAGAATATCCAATAAGGTGGACGTTTGGTCTGTAGGTGTCATCTTCTACCAGAGCTTATATGGACGCAAGGTACCTACTAATTTGTATTCCATTATAGAATAATTCTTCTTCTTGAAGAAATTAACTGGTTTCCTGTTGTTTTTTTGAAGCCTTTTGGTCATAACCAGTCACAACAGGACATCCTACAAGAAAACACTATACTGAAAGCCACGGAGGTCCAGTTTCCCCCTAAACCTGTGGTCACCCCAGAAGCAAAGGTGTGAAACTCATTTCTGCTAATTATGAAAGTTCTGACTCAAAAAAACACATAACAAGTTAGTTTGTTTTCTTTCTCGTAGGCCTTTATTCGACGTTGTCTGGCTTACCACAAAGAGGACAGAGTGGATGTGCTACAGTTGGCCAGTGACCCCTTCCTAATGCCCCACATTCGAAAAGCCCTAGGCAGCAATGCACCCCAAGCATCTCCAATTCCCTCCACCTCCAGCTGCTACAGCAGCAGTGCCTCCAACTGAAGATAGCTGAAAGAAACTGGAATGAAATGGCAGGGAAAGGAAAGCCACATGGTAACATCACATGCTTAATGGAAGTCCCACTTTGCTGTAGACAGCATAATGGAAAGAGGGATCCTAAAAATGTGTATGGAAACAAAATGGATGAAGTGGTGATGTATTAGTAAATGTGCTTGCCATCATCACCTAAGTGGTAAAATGAAGGGCCAGTCTATGACTGTGGGCTCAGTAGAACCCAAAGATATGCCCATATGCATGCACTAACAAAAACTTTGGCTCAAGGAGCTTTTTTTTACATTATAAATATTAAAAGCACCTGAAAATTGCACAACTGACAGGCCCAGACGTATGCCATGTGTAGAGGATCACTCTCCTATACTCTGCAAGGCTTGAAAGAGAAAGCATTGAATAATTTTCATTCCATACTGCTTGAAATATATCATTTATTAAAGTATTTTTTAGAACTAGAGTGGTCACCACTCTAGGCTCAAGGCTTCACCATGTAGGACTGAACCTGGAACTATTCAGAAAGGGCTTCTCAGAGTGATGAAGAGTGACTGATGACCAAAGTTCAAGGCCTTGTGGTGCATTAAATGACTTGACACAGAAGAGTTCTGATTGTGGACACACTGACAGCTTTTGACCTATATGAAATATTTTACTTGATAACTGGAAGTCAGCGTATTATTTTAATTGTTAAGTCCATATTTTTCCATGAGATTTTACCCCCTCTAATGTTGCCATTGACCTTAAAGGGGGGGTTGAGTGAGTGAGTGTTGTGATGCGAAATAAGATTTAAATGAAATAATTAATGAGACCATTAAAAAAGTTTGGTTAAGTTTGTGGTGTCTCTTATTTTGGAAAATATGTCTACAAATACAATAAAAGTCTGAAAAAAAAAAACTCCACAGCATAAAAATGTATTAACTCAAACTCAGCAATAAGAATTTCCATCTGTAAAACAGCAAAATGTGATGTATGAAGTAGGTGTAAGTATCTGGTAATTGCAATCAGTGTTAAATACTAACATAACTAATGCTGAATACTCAAAAATACTGTGACTATCACATCACATTCTTACAGCTTTTATAAATGGAACAAAGTTTCCTTTAATAGTGAAGAGTTGTAAAAGGTGCATTGCAACAGGAGTAGACATACTGTCTGAACAGAATAAGTTTCAATCAGCTTTGTAGAAAATGCTAGTTATTGATCAAGTGAATCTTAAGGGACACATTATCCTGTGAGCTATATACCTACAGGTGTGCACCTTTTCATGCTTCTGTAGTTGACCATCCATTTGTAATCTACACAGCAGACAACGGACTGAAATGAGCAGTCGCATGCCAAACACAGACAACCATTTAATTTCCTCTGGCTAACCAAAAAAAAAACCCACACATCAGAGGGATAAACAGCTACGTGAAGTCTATTTTCGATGGCCTTGTCAAACTGGTTTATCTGTTGTAGAACTGTGAAGTGACCCAGGCCAGACCCCACTTAAGATTGGTGAGCATAAACTTGAGCGCCTTGGTCCATTGCTCCTCGGAGTTGAACTGAGTTTTGATGGAGTAGGAGCCTCCACTCCCACCTGTGTCTTCAATCTTACCCTTCTCCACGTCCATCCTGAGAAAAACAATGGCAGTTATCAAATTGGTTGGCTGACTGACTTCACTGTGGAGAAACAATACATTTTGTAGCAGTTGTTGAATAACACATTAGAGTAGAGGAGAGAGCCGCCTCTTCCAAAAATCATTTAACTACTCAGACCTGTATGGGAGGCAGAAGCCAGTGTCTCCTTTTTCCACTTCCTCCTTGAACTGCTGGACACAGTCCAGGAAGGCCACCATGGCATGGTCAAATTTATTGTCCCAGAAAAACCTCAAACCACCTGAGCAGTACAGTGGAAGTTCCTGTTACACACAGAACAGGGAGAAAGGGCTAAACTGGAGCCTGGCTCACTTTTTAATTAATGATGACAGAGCTGGAAATGAGAATACAAATGGGAACTTACCTTTGACTTGTCAGTCAATGACTCTAAGTATGAGTGGTTTCCATACGGGACAAGACGATATCTGAGGAGTTTATATAGCCCATATTTATCAAGATTTAACTAGAAACATGTTTAAAATATTTAATATTCAAAACTGAATGCAAGGAAATTAAAATTTGTGTGAACCTCTGAAAGCGTAGCCCCATTTTGTTTGCCAGAGCATGAAGCAGCAGGACCGTCTGCCCCCAGGCTGCATTGATCTCATTCCACTCCACGGGGACGCTGGGGAGCCTACCCAGACGGAAATTGTTGATGGTACCAAACTGTCCACTGTGCCTGCAAAGAAGAGGAGCAGGCATTGATTTACTTTTGTCCCAGGGCCTATGCTTAATATGTGCTAAGTCACGGTTGATTTTAGATCAGAAAAAATAACTATTTCTACACAATAGCGTGTGTGTGTGTATACCAGATGTGAAATGTAGCATTGAAAACGTTGGTCTTTTTCAGGCGGTCGAGCTGGATCTGGCAGTAACGCATCTGGTTGTCAACACTCTTCAGCTCGTCGTCCAGCTCCAGCTGCTGTCGTTTAAACTCGCTGTACTCCTTTTGGTACCTTTTAGCACAAAGTAGTGAAACAGAGCAGAGCAGCTGATGGCTGCTGTACGATTTATAACAGACCACTATCAGCTGTCTACATTATGGCTAAAGCACTTACTGTAGCTCTTCTGTGTCCAGCTGCTGAGCATGGATCCTGCTCTGAGCCAGTTCTTGGGCCACAGCAGCTCGCTGCTCCTCCACCGCCTCCAGATCCTGGACCAGGGCCTTCTCCTCCTCTTTGAGTTGCTCCAGCTCTGCCAACAGGGTTTGCTCTTCCTCTACCTCCAAGTGTGATAGCAGCTCTAAACACTGCCTGTAAATATGAATACAAGCATTTGGAACTGGTACTTCTCTGTATTGGGCAGGCTGATTTAAAGACTCAATATCCACAAAATAACACATTTGTTGTGCAGTAGCTCACTTGTAATTCTGGCATTCATTTTCTGTGATGTTGAGTTGCGTATCCAAGTGATCCAGCAGAGTGTCAGTGCACTCCTCACACAGTGGATGGTCAACATCTGTCTGCCCTGACATGATGTCAAATAGGTCACTGATCACTTTCAATCCACGACTGAGATTTTCCATGATGCCCCCATCGGATGCTTCTCCAAGCAGTGTGAAACTGTTGGCGCTCTCTGTTGACATCATCCTAAAAAGAATCAGGACAAGGCAGTTCAATCAGAACTCAGAATACTGCAGAATATCACACTTAAAAGTCGATCCATGACGACTTACCGTGCTGGAGGGATGTATTTTCTTGACACTCCATCTGGCTTGTTTTCAACAAAGGTCTCCTGACAGGACAAAGGTAAAGCTAAGATTCAGTGCGACTGCAAATACAATTTCTGAAGGACCTAAAATCATTACAATCTCTTACAATCACAGAGTAAATAATTAACATGCTATCAGCTGTGCATTAATAATGATCAGCATGATAACCAACCTCTGGTGCCGTCTCCCCCTCA
The DNA here is from genome assembly GCF_900634625.1 of Parambassis ranga. Lineage (NCBI taxonomy): Eukaryota > Metazoa > Chordata > Actinopteri > Ambassidae > Parambassis > Parambassis ranga. Next base: position 9,423,596 of record NC_041039.1, on the reverse strand, counting down.
CTGCTGTCAGCCTGCTTGCTGGGCGTCACAGTGACCAGCGGAGCTGAGGAGGAGGAGGAGGAGGAGAAGATGTCTCCGTCATTACATGATAAATGGAGCAGTGTCATCTGTATGTGTGCCTCTGTACCTCAGAGCACAGTTACCTAAAAGAATACGTACCAGTAAGTTCATGGATGGTGACCCGATCGAGCACTTTGAAGGATGTGTCCAGTTTGAGCGGCTGACAACATCGCTGACACACGAAGCTGACCTGCATGGTTGTGCTCGACGACTTGGAGCCCTCCATCGCTCGCTTAAAAAAAGACGAGACACAACAGGACATTGCAAATATGCAAAATGCTCGACAGACATCTTTCCCTAAGTCCCTGAAAGTAAACACTGTCTACACATTATAGCGCGCAAGCTAAGTAGCTTGCTCGGCTAACTTTGCTATCGAACGCTAGCATTGCAACTAGCATATAAACTAAGATCAAGTAACTGTAGCTTGTCAAAAATTAAACACTTCGCGTTATAATACCAATATACGTACCTCGAAAGTAGAAAATGAAATCCTGATATATCTAACGTGACAGTTTCATCTTGCACCTCGGGACTTCCTCTGCACTTCCTTATTGTTGTTTACGGCGGGTGTGACGTCAGTAAAGCGCGTGACAGGTGGAAAAGCACCTTGGTTTTAGGAATAATTGTGGTTTACATAGAATTACTTGATGGGTAACGTCTAAATAATATATTACAGTTTTAGGTGTTTCAGAATGTGCAGCGTTAATATGACTTTATGGTAATTATTTTGTTGCTTTAGCAAAGCCCCACTTGTGTGATCACTACCCGACCAGCAGGTGGCGCTGTGAAATCAAATACAAAATGACATTAAACTAAACCAGAAGAAGACCATAGTTGCGGGAAAACTGAAGGGGATGGTTCCAGTGTTGATGACTCCTAACTGTAACAAAACAAGGTAAATTTGCAGGAATTTAACATTTTTACGATAAACCAATGGTACGATCTTTTCTTTCGTCTCTTGTATTGTCCTGTCGAGGTATTCCTGTCGATAGTCTCAATATCGTAAGTGCCAGAGAGCTCCTGGTTGTGTAAGTCAACCCGTCGTAAACAAATCATAGCAGCTAGCCTTCTTAAACTAACTCCACGTTGAGATGCTGATTCTTTGTAAACATTAAATACTGTTGTATAACGCTGCATACCACTAAGTATCTAATGTGCAACATTGCACCGTGTTTGTATAGCGTTTATTTATTTTTGTTGACGTTAGCCACTAATAGTTGCAGGACTCCTAATGGGCTAATGCACCAGTAATACGTCTTAGAAATTGTTGTGGTGGCATTTATTAAATCAAAAATTGTGCCGTAGTTACCACAGTATCATATTTTTCAGATATCTGCCAGGATGGTTATACCAACTGTTTACAGCGACTGAAGTGCTTGCACAGATGGTGTAGGTTAAAACGTGAAGCTTATTTTTCAGTAAAAAAGAAAATAGTTGTATAACCACAATAAGAACTGTTCCTGGGTCTGCTCAGTTGGGTAGACCCACTTCACAGCAGTCATAGTATCGTGCACAGTTTGACAGTGGAAATTGTGTTAAATCTCACTGAGAGGGGACAAATCATGACCCACTGACATTATTCCTAGTTGATCAAAGCTACAAAAGAGTTTGTAGTTTTAGTAGTTGTTTAATATTGGCAGTGGGTTTTATTGAGACTCTGTATGTGTGCTCTGATGTTTTTTTAACCCCAGTTTAAGCTTTTCAACATGAAAACCCCAGATGCCACTGATGTCAAAAAGGGCATCTCAGTCCTTTGGGAGACTCTTCAGTGTCCCATATGGTGAGTGTCTCTGATAGCAAGAAGAGAAGATTCTTAATAATGGAAAAACAGCCTTATCTCTTTTCTTTTTAAATATACTATGATGATTGTCATGTCTCTTTACCTGTAGCTTGGATCTAATGACTGTGCCGGTATCTACTAAGTGTGACCATCAGTTTTGCAAGTAAGGAACCAATGTATCCTAATGTTTTGTTAAATTAATCACAGGATATAATGTGCACTCATGAATGATGTGTTTTTTTTTTTCTACCAGATTTTGTTTGATGAAACTTCTGGACACCTCTAAACAGAACAGAGCCAGCTGTCCTGTGTGTAAAGCCAGGATAACTAAAAGGTTGGGCAAACTTTTTCTAGAGACACAGAAATGTCAGTGTTGTTACATTTTAAAAGTATAACATCTGTATATGTGTGTGTGCATGCAGGAGCTTGCAGGAGAGTCCTGGGTTTCAGAGACTTGTAGCAGGACTGCAGGACATGATACAAGCATATGAACATGACACTGGCACAAACTGTAAGATGACTGCTTAGATCTTATTAAAATTGCCTTATTTGAATGACATACTTCCGGTAATAACAACAGATATTTACATTTTTAGACTTCACTGGGATGGCCCAGCAAAAAAGGGACCTAAGGTAAAAAACATGATTCAGCTTCACCAAGAATTTTTTTTACTTGCAGTCTATTCTGTTACAGTATTTTGTATTTTCCTCTACCCAGTGTCACAGATGCTTCAACTACCAAACATTCTCATGTATCATCTGAAGACACACTTCACACTGACAGTATGGACAATGCAGACCTTCATGACCTTCCACCGTCCCACTCCTCAACTATAGCAGGTAAAATCATACATTTTGTACAGCTGTTTATTTTAGCATGTTTTAAAATCTGCTCATGTGAGGTTAACAGATATTTAAATTATGTGCTTTTTATATAATTGATCATCATTACCCATTTCTTCAATCTCTTTTAAAGCCCAGAATGGATTTGCAAGACTCATGGGACTCGATGACTCAGGTCTTTGGATGACAGAAAATGAAGGCCTGGATAGCAGTCTTGGTGATGCCCCACCAACATCTGACAAAAAGATCCACAGCCCTGAAGATAATTTGGAACCAGAGCAAACAGAAATGCCTGTTGCTGTGGGAAAATCTGCATCAAGACTCAAAACTAGAAGCAAAAAGAAGTGTGGCAAATCAAAGAACATCTCTGTTTCTCCAGTATTAATTCCAGATGCAACAGAACAGGAACCTTCAAGAAAGTCATCAAGGAAGAAGCAGAAAAAGGATTTGGATCCTGACAAGATTATTGAGGAGAAACAGAAGAAAAGTGTAGAGAAAGTGGCTGAGTGGCTAATGAAGGTTCCTACGGAAGGAGGTCTCGAGTTGGAGAAATCGGAAAAATACACAGATGACTCAGCCAGCTCTTCTTCTGCTTCAACAATAGAAATCAAGCAACACTGTGTAAATGCTAAGAAAGAAGATCATGCCAAAGCCCTTGAAGAGCAGGTCTTTGGTGCAGTCTACAAACGAGAGCGAAAACGGTACAGGAATGTATCTCCTACTCTTCAAGTTACTGAAGCTGGAATAAAGGAAAACGATCTCACTTCTGCTGTAAACAACATTGAGGAAGAGCAACAGATGATAGAAGAAATAAATGACAGCAGCAGTGAGATTTTTAATAAAGCCGAACAGATGGAGGTTGAGGAGAAAAATGATCAAGCCACATACATAGTCAAGTTGCCAGAGAGTGACAAAAATATAGATGAGATTTCCTCTCCTGTGGCTGACATTTTACAACACCAACAAGAAATAAGGAAAAGGAAACGCAACACTCTGGTTGACCCTGATTTACAAGAGCAAGCAAAATCACAAAGTACTGCACAAAAGACAGCTGAGAAGAAGAAAGGCACAAACACAAAGTCAGAAAAGAGCAAGTCTGCCAGAGTGCCGAAGCCCCTGATTCTGGTCGGAGTTAAAAATGGAGAAACCAGTCCTAAGACTAGAACAAGAATGGAGGAAATTCAAGTGCAAATTGAGACTTATCCCAGCAGCGAGGACCTAGAGACTCCTACAACGAGCACCAGAAGAAGCAGTAGAAGACTTAAAATGTTTTCTGAGAACATCAAAGAGGGCAACAAGAAAGCAAACACAAAAGCAAAGTTAGCCGACAAAAACAACATCATCGCAAAACGATCTGAAGGTGAAACAATAAATAATACACCACCTAAGAAAGAAAACATAAAAAAGGCAGTTAAAAGAAATGGATGTGTTTATGATCAGGATATAGAAGGAATTGAAAATTTGGAGTCTGTGGAGAGAAGTTCTCATCTGAGATCAACAGAAGCTGCTAAAGAGTTTACTGTGGAAGAAACAAATGCGGAAGGTGGTGCTGCTTGTTGTGTCTCTGTGGTCCCAAGTCCAACTGATGTGTTTGTGGTAGATCCAGCACTTGAAATTGGCAAGTCAGCAAATCCTCCCCCAAACAATATTCAGCCAGAAGTCTCCAATGGCCAGGCTAAATGTGCAGCATCAGACGATGAGGAGGACAGAAATGACAGTGAGCTGGACACAGAACAGCTACTCAGGAGCTTCAAAGCTACTAAGAGGAAATCATTCCATCTTGGTGGTTCAAAGGTGAAAAGAAGCTGCAATGAAGACAAAGAAAACATGAACAAAACAGAAGAGAACCATCATAAATGTTCTGGTGAATCTCAAAAGCAGGCATCTGAAATCACAGCAAAGTTATCTTCCATCTCACCCATCCAAATACAAAAAGAAGATCAAATGATGGAAACTTCGATTCCTGATGTCAGTGGTTGCCTCCTTGAAAATAGTCTTAGCTGCCCCCTCAGTCCAAACAAAGTGTCCAAACTTGAAACGGAAAGTCCTTATCTTTCTGTTATCCCTCAAGTTGTAGATTCTGGACTGCGTTTAACAGCCGTTGAACACGAGGAGCCGAGCTCAATGTGCTCTCACATCACTGAGAGTCAATTTGTTTGCACAGCCAGAGACACTGGCACTGAGAAGGAGCAAAGAGGCAGCATTTCATCATGTAATTCAGCTCAACACATTTTGATCACAGAGTCCTCTTTAACCCCTGAAGGCCTGGTAACATCAGCTGTCAAAGTTGCTAACGTAGCAGAGACGAGCAGTCATGGCAGTGGAGAGGCCAGCACCAAATCCTACTTAAACAGCAACCAGAGGAAAAGAAGAAGGGCTCAAAGGCTGGATTCTTCATCTGAGTCTGATTTCAGTGGATCCGAAGAGGATTTACCTGCTTTGACTGAAATCTTTCACACAACGGCTGGTCCCTCTGCTGTGAATCAGGAGCAGGGACATTCCAATGAAGCTCACAGACGTGAGGCTGTTACAGCTGATGAAGTGTTAAAATGTCCACCTACGTGCCCCAGCCCTGACTTTGTTAATTCCAGCCAGGCATCTGTGGACTTGTTCGGTACACCAAATGAATGTAAGTTAATTCTTAGTAACTCAACAGGCATTTTAGGGCTGTGTTTCTGTACTAATCTGAACAGTATGTCCTTGCTCTCTTGTATTGGGCTTAAAAAGACCAAAGATATTTGATTATTTCTCCTGTGCAGGTGATGTTGCTGTAAATGACACCGGGGTTTCCATGGAATCATCACAATTCTCAAGTGAAGTTTTTGTCACACAGGTACATATACATCTCAATCTACATATAAATCTCAATTACTGTCCTACAGCTGCAAGTATGCACTGATTGTTTTTCAGCATACAAACCACATTAGATTTTCGATTAAGTCAAACATGCTTCTTCAGCGCAATTACCTACTCTCCAGTGATGTACCTCCACCTTTCGCCCCACAGGGGGCAGCCACCACATTTTCCTAAACCAAACTGTCAGCGCCTGGATGACAGACTACCCGGCTTTGTGAAAAATGTCCCCCTCAGCAGCTTTCTAAATTGCATTTCATTTACGTTAGAGGAAACACTGCCTAGAAGATGATTCTTGTTTTCTACCTCATCCATCTTCCTGCGCTCTCACTTTTAACTGTCGACTGTATTTGACTGGGGGAGTTCAAGTTTCACAGCCTGGGGTCTAGAAAGGCCTACACGATTACTCACGGCTTTGGCATTATTATGCTGTGTGTCTGTTGTACGTAATCAATGCATTTGCACTGTAAGGATGAAATTAAAATAACGCATAATTCAGTGTAGTGAAGCAAAACACAGTTATAAACCCACAAGCTCAGTCTTTCACTCCCTCAGCATCTTACTTATTCTGCCATGTAACTGCTCCATTCCCTACTTCTAATAACAGTGCTTGAGTCCGAGTCCCTCCTTACTGAATGACAGTTGAAGTGCAAATATGCACTCAGTATGTTTCCCTTTCTGCTGCTTTATTTTTTCTGTGTTTCTTTAATAAAGCACATGACTCATTTTGTAATTATGAGCTGCCTCACTTTACCTGGCTCTCTCTCTTTTTTAAGCAAAAGATAGAAATGCAGAAGGAGCTGGTGAGGCTGGAGAAGCTGATGGCTCTGGTGTCAGAGGTCCTTCAGGAAAAAGAGAGCAGTCCTTCAAAAGAAACCCATCAAAGCAGTAAAGCCACTGGTAAGAAGATAATAATGTTTGCTTCTTTCCTAGTGCTGAAAAGATTAGCCCATTAAATCATGACCTGATTGTTATTTGTTCCAAAAACTTTGGATGAAAAACAAGCAAGCTGGAGGCATAAACACCTCGGGGGAAATCATGGTTGCTGACTTTTTAAAACCTGATTATCAAAATATGATCTATTATGTCCTCAGGCCCAGATTTTCACAAACCCCTTCATTGTGACCAGGACACATGCCAAGGTTCAGACAGGTAAGTAAAGCTTGACATAGTGGGGCTACATGTTAGTACTTAGAAGTATTATTTCCTCTTCTACACTGACATTTTCAGGCCCTCAAAAAACAAACATTTTCACATATTGTTTTTATTGTTTTTAAATGTGACAGCTAATGCTCATTGTTAATTGTTACTTGTTGACATCAGGTAAAACCACAAACACAACCACAAATAAATGTTGCTTTAACCACCGTCTGACACGAAAGCTGTCTAGTATGAAGACTCTCTTTGCAGGAAGTTGCTTAAAGGAAGTTATTAGAGAGCTGATGGTATCGCAGTTAAATAATTCCAGGAACTGGACTGTTGGAAACTTGTTCTACATAGCAGCTGTTTGCATTCCTGCAGAGATGGCATTCTTGACCCTGGCATTCATCTGTCTGCTAATATGTTTATTAAACCGGGAGATTTTCAGAACTTTTGTTTTTGTGTTAATTATCACATTATCTGTCTGTCGTTTTCTGCTACCACCTGTTAATGTGTGAAATTGGGCTTGCTTCACATTTAACCAGTGTTAATTCATCTTCTCATCTTAACTCTCATCCAGAAAGTTAATAAGCAGAAAACATTAGTCCACAGCTGAGCACACACAGAATTTATTGTCTGTCATGTGACAATCATGCAAGTCGAAACTTACTTCAGTAACAAGTGTAACTAAATAATGTCTGTCTCAGTTCATTGCATTTTTGTCCTCGGAGGGGTGTATGTTTTGATAAAAAATGTTAAATGGAGCTATATTTCAATACAGCCACATTAAGCAGCACAATAACTAAAGCAAGTGGCATGTAATTGGTCTATTTCAATCTGTAACTGAAGGAGAAAGTTAGTGTGTGTGTGTGTGTGTGTTGCCAGGCTTGTTCTCAGAGGGTGATGCATCTCAAGAGGACAGGCGGATAATCTCACTAATGAACCCAGAATCTGCTTATGCTGTAGAGAATAAAAAAGTCATTACTGACTGCATCTTATATGTCATTTAGAGCACTTAGAGGGGAACTTGTGTTGCCACAGTAATTTATCTCTCCCGCCTGAATGCCCCCTTCCAACCTCTGCCTTGCAGGGCTCTGAATGGTGTCCTCAGGGCGAGAGAGAATAGGATAGAAGGATGAAAACAGAGTAGCTTGGTTATACAAGTTCTAAATTAAAAATGCACATTGAGAACATTTGTCAAGCTGAAAAAAAATAGTATTTAATTATTTTGGTGATGCAGATAGTTAACATCAGACAGGCTGCAAGTTGTCAGTGTGACTGGAATGACAAAAGAAAACAAGGAAAAAGCATGTGCTTTATAGGATAGCTGGAAAACTATAGATCTGTCTGTACTAAGACATCATCCCTGCAGACCTGGATGGCTCATTCAGACACTCTTTTTGATTGAGGGGGAAGGGTTGGGGTCGTTTTTTTCCCAATAGTTTTCAAGTTTGTAGTCACATTGTGGGCATATAATTACAGTCAAAAACAATATCAACAGTGGGCAGCAGTGGCTCAGTGGTATAGAAGGTTGGTGGTTCGATCCCAACTCCTCCCTAGTCACTGTTGTGTGTCCTTGGGCAAGACACTTTACCTGCATAGCCTCCAGTGTACTCACTGGTGTGTGGCGCTCTTTGCTGGGCTGCCTTAAGCAATTTCCCCATTGTGGGACTAATAAAGGTTTCAAATTTAATTTAAATATCCTCTCCATAAGGTGCTTTGAGTGACTGCAATAGATAGGCAATTACATACTGACTTACTTAAAAGTCTTTGCCAAGTTGTTATTCCTGCCTAACCTATCACAAGAGCTGCTTCTTTGCCTCCTCCCTCCCACAATTTCTTACTGAAGTTCACTGTTGTTTTGTAGGAAAAATGTTCCTGATGCAGACCAAGACCCAAACACAGGAACATCTGAAGGCAAAGACATCACAGAGGCCAGCCTCTCAAAGGATGGTGGCACAGAGATCAGTAAGTGTGTTTTTCTTTGAGCTGAACACTGCCATTCAGCATTATTCAGCAAGGTTCAGGTGATCTGAGTTCATCCTGCTAATAAGTTCAAACCCCCTGTGTAGGATGACCAAGAATGTATTTGTATGGTGTTTTTAAGTGTGTTGGTGTTAATGATTTTTTTTTCACAGGGCTGAGTGTAAAAGGTGCTTCCAAGTCACCTCATTTATCAGCCAAAACCATAAAGAACTGCAGTGCACCGTCAGACCTGCATGAAGACAAAGAAAATAACAGTCCTCCAAAGGTCCAATGCAAAGCGAAGCTGGTGCTGGTGTCATCAGGGTTGGGTCCTAATGAACAGGTTCCACCTGACACATTCTTTAAGTAACGTAAAGTTTGTATTGAGCACTGCCAGCCGAATAAATACAAACTATTGTGATGCTGTTCCTGACAGATAATGGCAAAAAAGTTTGCCAAGAGAGTTGGTGCCCGTGTGGTTTCCCAGGTGACAACTGAAGTGACTCACATCATCATGCGCACAGGTAAATACCGGCAGAACTGTAGGCTGCAGCATGCATAGCAGGACAATTAAAGTTTTTCTCGTGTTTTTAAAGAAGTACATTTTCTCTCATGTGTAGTTACGGCTTGTGTTTTTTGTGCGTCTTTTAAAGCGCTCCTCAGAGATAAGCTCTCTGTTTCTCTCTCACCCACACACTTTCTCCTCCATTCACTCGCTTGTTGCTAATTACCCTCTCTGATAGATTATTTTTAATTTCAAAGCTCACTGTCTCCAAAGCTCTATATTAACTGTCAGTGTTTAAGAAGCCTTTTTTTGCAATAGCAGCTGTTTCCTTGGCAACCAAAACCTGAACTTTATGTTAAAGGTTGGAAGGGAGCAAGACGTGGGAAATTACTGCCATTATTAGCAGAAAATAATTTTATGTGATTTAAAATGTGTTTTTAATGCATATCAGTAGCAGGCACATTTTGTACAAATACCTTGTCTTCTCTCCAAAGATGTTTAATGACTTGTGTTTAGTTACATTTTAAAGGCCTAAAACAGTAAAAACATCTAATATTTAACATTGTTTAGCCATTGTTATAGTCATTTAATACAGTCTTTACCCTACAATTGTGAATAGATGGTGTATTAGAGCAGTTATTTAGAATGCATACCCTACTGTTAGGATTTACTTAAATAATTAAACCACAGAAGGGATAACAAGTGGGCAGTAGTTGGGGCTATATATTGTGTTTTATTTTGCATCACATTAAAGCTTTTAGAACACACAGGGCTTTCATCCACACAAAATGAATGCCTACTGTCAGTTAGGCTCATTCTGTGTTATGTCAACTCTTTTATGTCCACTGTGACAACCCATCACAATTACATGTGCAATCACTTTAACACCTGAAATGTCAGCATGTGATCCAAAAGTAAAATATGTATTTTTTACTACTTTTGAACCAACAAATAGAACCATCAATCAAACTGCACTGCATTTATAACTTAAATTATAAGTTTTACCAAATCTAGGTATGTGAGAGAGCGTGCATGCACATCTTTTCACACATATCTGTCTGTTTCCTTTTCCCTGCCAGATGAACAACTGGTATGTGAGCGCACATTGAAATACTTCCTTGGCATTGCAGGCAGGAAGTGGGTTGTGAGCTTCCAGTGTAAGTATGACTTAGCTCCAGTGTCAGGCTCTGTCACTGATGAGTTTAGAACAATTACTCTATATACAAAATAGCCTGATGCAGAGGGATAGGCTGGAATAAAAGGGAGTTGTTACATAATATAGTAGCCACCCGTATAGTGTTTGTACTTCTGACAATGCACTGACAAGTTTTCGTTCTCGTTTCCTCTCCGCAGGGATTTCTGAGTGCTTCAAACAAAAGAAACTCTTAGATGAGGTATGCTTGCCTGTGTGCTCCTTGAATTTGTGCGCCGGTGATTTCCTGTAACAGCTCTGTACGTCTCGGTGTTGAATTAAAGCTGCATGATGAATCTCTCCATGCAGTTTACTGTGATACCTCATAAATTATTTGTCATCCATTTGCTTTTGCAGTCCCTACATCTGTTTCTTTGGTATGCCGATGCAGTCCTGTGCCAAGCTGTGTTTAGTGTTGCCATTAATTTAAAACTATTTCTCAGTCACCCTGGTTTTCAGTTTCTAAGCATTTTTCATGCATCATATTGTGCATGTAGAGATGCGCTTCATGCAATTATAAGATGAACACTGTCACAGTGAAAAATGTTCAGTGCACTCCTAAATGTTTACCTGACTCTTCAGAACATTTAATGGCTACGAGAAAGTTTGACAGCAACTGTGACTGAGATTTAAGGAGTCACAATGAATTTTTTTTACTTTTTACAGACTCCATTTGAGGTGAGAGGTGACGTGGTGAATGGACCCAACCATCAGGGCCCCTGGAGAGCTCGCACCACTCAAGACAGTAATGTAAGTCTCTTATACACTCAACAGGGCTGTCAGTTGATAGAAATAGTCCAAAGGTAAAAGCTCCTGTCAAGAATGTTGTTGTGTTGATGGCTTTTTTTTAATCCAGTTTGCCTACCAAATGACCGGTTGGCTTTAGAGGAGCTATCACTCTCTAATCCCCTGTAACTTCTAATAGTTTTTTTTTGTTTGTAATTAAAATGTGAGCAAGAATACAGTACATGTACAATTGAATGCTTAGATATAAAGAACAAGCCAAAAAACTAAATTGTTGAAAGTTGGGCAGAAAGTGTTGCACATATTGATTACACAAGTCAGAAAAATCCAAACATCAAACACTTCATCTTTATTTAGTTTGTTTGTATTCAGCTTCAAGCTGTTTTGGACCATAAACAAAACAAATTAAGTATTATTTATATTACATTATATATATATTTGCTGCACTTCTTTACAAATGTAGCTCTTTTATCAGCAGGAAAATGCAACTAGGTGTAGAAAGTTTGAGCATCTAAGCGAACAAAACCCATCATGTGGATAACAATGTCTGTGTCAGTCTAACCCATTACCCATTATTGTTCCTAGACAACAAGGCAAGTATAAATTGTCTTTTAAATTTGCAAGTTAACATTAGCCAGAGTGTGCGACTGAAGAGATACTTGAGGCTTCTGCTGAATGGTGCCAGCATTATCAATTTAGGGGAGAAAAAGGAGGAATGACCTCCACCAATCAGACTGCTGTAGTGTCTGATTGGATGCTGCAACTCAAGAGCAATTTCACAGCATACTGGAGCAGCACTGCACATCACAAATACATCTGTTTGCTCTCCAGCGTATTCACTCTTTGGTCCTTAAGTCCCTTCATCAGACTAGCCGACGTTACTTCCTCTTCAGTCCATTCTATAAGATTGCCAGGCCTCTCTGTAATGTAGATTATAGATACTGTGGAGGGTCAGCCAGTCACCCTACATTTGCAGTCAATGTGTCATCATCAGCAATCATCTGTTTCTATAATATCTGACTGATTTACATCATACTGGTGGAAAAAAAACCTTCCAGAAACTCAAAGAAACAACAAAACCAAAATGCATTAACTGCTTCTGTTATTAGAAGGTATTGTCTGTTAGAGCACAATGTTTGACCACAGAGAATTGTCTGATTTGTTGAAGAACGTCAAATAAAAACGTCCCAATTACAAGAGGCACTTGAACTTGTTTCCTCCTATTGCACCAGCCTCTTAGTTTGAGCCCTGTTGTGAACAGCTAATTGTAATTTTCCTCCTGGTGTAAGGCCAGCAGGACTGGTTCTGTTTCCACTGAGGGGGAAAATTAGAAATGGCTAGATGTCATGTTGGCTGTATCGCTGCCTTTGAAGAACCTCCGCTAATTGAATTAGCTAGTAATTTCAGGCTTATTTAAGTGGCTTTATCGCAGCACTGGTAGTGTGACAGAGCCAGACAGATTGTCCTGTTCATATTTGCTTTCTGTCACCTACACCAGTGTGACAACCAGACTAACAGATGAAATGGAGAGGCGGTCTGTCACTAGAATTTAGATGCTCAGGAAATCAGAAGTTCAGAGACTGTGTGTGTGCATGCATGTTATCACACTGTAATACTTCCTGAAGGACTTTAGGTGTTGTCTAAATTAAAAATCTGTAACAGAAACAGTTTTTCATTTCACCAAGCACCTCTGGCTAATGATCATTTTGGACATACAGGCAGGCGTGAGAAATTTCTCTAGCCACTCGGATATTTATCTTCCAAACAGCCACACACACTGTATACAAGGCATTTGCAGCATTTCTTTTCTGCGGTTAGCACGGTTAAGGAAACTAGTTAACTTACCCATTTAATGCAAGCTTATTGACCCAGAGGGCAGTTAACAATGTAGCCCTGGTGTCAGGCAGGTCATTTTTCTTTACATTTTTTTTTTAAAGCGTGATGTTTTTTATCTACAAACTATCCCTGAGTTTAAGTTAAATCAAAAATTGAACAAGGTCTGGTGGTTTTATTTTATACAGTAAGTGAGCAATATGTGCTGTAAATGCAGGATGTGTTTGGACTAGGGATGTAAACACTTAATCAACTATCAATTAATTGTCGATAAGAACTTGTTTGAATAATTTGTTGGTGGAGTTCACACACACACATACACATGAGCACACTTCCACCAGCAGACAGAGAACTCTCAGGAAAATCACCACTTATCAGTTAATCATTGATTGATAAGGCCATTCAACTTTAATCGATAATTTGCAGCCCCAGTTTGGACCCTTTTATACAGGTAAACAATCTCAGCTATAGTGGTAGTCACAGTAATGGCTGCTGTCACACAGTGCTATTGAAAGTTGTCTGAAGGTTAGGGTCACTAAATAAATGTTAATCTAAATAAATATTTTGCTTGACTGTAGAAACTGACAGAAATATTTTTAATACTTCAACCCTGGTTTCTTGTTCTGTCTTTAGCTACTCATGAGGGGCTTCAAGATCTGCTTCAAGGGACCTTTTACAGACATGACGACAGGTAAACGACAACATGACCAAGCTAATAACACAACCTAGAGCAGCTGTCATCTCTGCACTTTTTAAATATAGATTATATTTATGCAAAGGCTTATATATAATAATAAGAACAAAAGTATAACAACTACAAAGTTACTGCCAATTATAAACAATACAATTAAATTTAACATGTCAGCTCATATGAATAAGGTGTCCAAAGGAAAATCCGTATTAAAGGCAAGTCCCAAGGTTTGAGTCACCATGAAGGAGCAGAAGAGGCAGGGATGAGTGCCAAGCCAGGTGCACCAATCTGTTTGAATTGTGCAGAGATTGTCCTTTTCCTTTGATATGATCCATAAAGGGACCCCAGACGGCACAGTATTTGGAGTGGCCAAGATACACACAGGAAACCAACTCATTCAGCTGCACTTTTGATTCATAGCGTGCACCACTAACACACAGCACATTATCAATGAGTTTGTGAGAGAGCAAGAATGAGTAGGGGGGTGTCTCCTTGTTTAATGTAACCAATAATATCAAAAGATTGCAAAAAAATCATCAAAATAAGTGCCACTTATCAGTCAATGCATCTAGCTCTGTTGTCTTCCTCTTATTCGTTTTACTGTAGGAGAAGTCCCTGCAGATGTGTTTCAGTGTTTCAGGTATTTGCCTTCCTTCCCTGTTCATAGCATCATGCAGTGAGTTGAGACGATACAATTTTGTAGATTAAAGTGTCATCAGCACGACATTGCTGTCAGTTTTCAAGTTTTTTTGTCAGGGACAGTGTATTAATGATGATGAATAGCTCAATAGGATCTGGTTTTCTTGAGGACAACAGGATCTGCAACACCAACTGTAGAGGATGTCTCTGATTACTCATAAAGTAAACACTTTAAAAACTTTGATTTAAATGTTCCTTTAACAAAACAGAAGGTGTTATTTCCTGAAATGCCATCCCACTGTTTGCATTGTCCTGTTTTCTCAATCAAGAATGATTGAATTCTGTCATTAATGTTAATGATGTCTTGGTCCTGCAGGACTCCAGTAGACACCCACCTTTCTTTAAAGAAAAAAACTCGACAGCTTTTCAGTGACACTGAGAATAGCTTGAAACTGGGGCTGTTTTTAACCCCTGTCATTTTAGCACTGAGGAACAATCTCAAGCGATTTCAGCTTGTGGGTGGATTGAATATGGGCTTAGGCGCTGTGTGAGATTTTTTTGTTGTGGTGTTGTCACATTACACAGCAGTCCAGAATGTGTTTCTAAAAAGAAAGTGGAAATAGACTATATGGTGGTTTTACAGTTTCTGCACCAGCCTAATTTGTGAACTCAAGTTAAACTGTTAGTGACCTCCACATGCTCAAGGTTAAAAGGAATTTGGCTGCCCTTCATATAAAATAGTTTTTTGCTTTAACCCTCCAGCATGCTTGAATCGACAGATAGATCATAGGTGAAGGTCCTGGGGGGGCACATTGCTTAAAAACCCACAGGGCAGCATTCTTTGGTTTCCTTCTTCCTGGGGCTCTTAAAGTGCTCCTGCAGCATCCTCCCGCTGCCTGCAGGATCGATGAAGCTTTGCTAATGGGCTGACATCTGCTAGCTAGGCTGAGTAGTTTAAAGACTTTTCTTTAAATGGCACAAACATGAGGATGGAGACTGTTTCTTCAGCCCAGCAAGATTTAATTTATTATTTAACCAGTTATGTATCTGATGATACACAATAAGCTTATGTGCAGCTTATACAGCTCATTTGCAGTGAAGAGAAATGGGAACCAACCAAAGCTGTGATTACCATTTTTAAAGGGTTTAAAGGCTTTTTAAACACATTTCATAAACCAAGTGAAATGTGTTGCTTAGAGTGTAGACTTAAGTATTGACCTGTTTACTGTCCCTCCCATCAATGAAGCTTTAAATAAGTCTGCTCTGTATCACCTTTTATTAAAGGGATGAAAGCCTTTCACCTTATGTATTTAGGTGGTATTGCTGATCGTTTTTCAAAAAACAAGCTCCTATTTACAGTCAGTATCTTTTGTGTGTGTGTGTGTGTGTGTGTGTGCGCGCATTAATCCTAGATGAAATGGAGTGGATGGTGGAGCTCTGTGGAGGAGCCATAGTTAAGGATCCACTTCTCCTCGACAGTAAACAGGTGAGTGTCTCTAGAGTCTCCCAATTTAAAAAACTAATAAACTCAAATAAAAGTTTCTATTTTAAAGAGGTATTTTAGAGTCTGCCAGATTCAATTTTTTTTCGTGTCAGACTTTTGGAGAGATCATCCGTAGAGATTTTTGTCATCTTCCCATGATGAACATACAGCTTAGCTGAAAAAGAAGCCATTAATGTTTACACGCTGTCACACTGTCACAAGCACGAGCCTGTCGTCCTGGTAGATGCCTTCTGAGCAGTGATACAGTTGTCAAGGGTAGTTCAGGTGAAAATAGTTAGAAACTGTAAATTAAACCACAACAAAGTCTGTTGAATTTCTCAAGTTAAGAAAGCTTTTGAGTTTTTGTTGTATTTTTGGCTCTGTGAGGACCACAAGTCAAGTGGAAATATTTTCCATTATATGAGGAGGCAGAAATCTTTTTGGGTAATGTGTCTCCAACACACACCAAAGTAACCCTGATGGGGAAAAAGCCCTGCAGGCCACAGAAAAAAATAAGTATGAATATTTGATTTTTGAAAGGACTGTTCTGTTGATAATCAATTTCTCATGTTATAAGTAAAACAAGCACGTCACCTGCAGGGACAGGCAGCAGTGCCTCACAAAGCTGCATTTAGTGACTCCAGTGCCAGTGATTCATGGCTGGGATTTTACTTTATATTTGAAAATACCAAATTAATGCTGTATTGTTCAACAAATGTGACATTAATTATCATTTTTAAAAGCCAAAATTACATATTGTGTTGACAATTTAGGCTGCAGTAGCCATAGCCCCTGCTAAATGTTAAATTGGTGTTGTTGTGTTCCACAGGAGTCCCATCAGCTGGTCATTGTACAGCCCAGGTCCGATTCTTCATCTTCCACCATCAGCAGTGAGTCTGAAAAAATATCATTTTCACCTTATGTATTTATTTTTGACCACAAAATAGCACACTTGAGTAGTTCTTCATTGAATGAGACGCACACTCCCACATACAGAGTTCATAAAGATAGAGATTAGACTGACGGCAGCAGCAGCAGGAACTGGCTACATTATTTATGCACCGCTTCACCCAGGGGTTCAGGCTAGCACTGTGGCAGACCCATAGACTGTCAGACAAGGATTGTGTGTACCAATAGATTATCATAAAAGAATATATTTTATTCATTTAACTCTTTAAAATAGCAAATGATTCTGTGTTTGGAAAATGATGGCATTAGAAAATGAGTTTCTGCTATAAAATCTATTGCTTTCCTAAATTTTCCACAGACTTGGAGAAAAGGTTCTTATTTTTGATTCATTTAAATAAAAACAATAAAGACAATAAGATTCAAAAATTAGCTCTACTGAGCTAGACCATTGACTTGACCTTCCTCTTTCAACTCAGTCTTCGGTATCCTATCTATTCCAAGATTCTTTGCACGCTGTATATTTTAGGGCTGTCCCGATCTGATCACGTGATCATAAAATCAGGCCCGATTACGTGATTTCAGACTTGATCAGAATCAGACGTCATCTCCTGACCAGGACTCGAATATATATTTATTAGGGCTGTTGATGAATCCAGCATTTCCTGTGCAGGATGGCTCTTGGATAGCAGCCAATGCTAGTAAACCTTTATTGTGCTTTAGAAAAAGGATTCTAGAAAAAATGTAATTGACGACTTCTTTTGAATATTTCATTTCACAACATTTTGGTCGTTAAATCTATAAATGATCCTTTTTTAATATACACAGGAATTTAATTGTCATAGCTGCATTTGTACATAATTGCAAATCTGTTTGTTTTTGTGTTATCCCAATATAAATTTTGTTTTGCAAAGGGCTGGTTTGGGATAAAGATACATGTATATGTCAGTCTAAACATCAACTTACCATACCGGAGACTGGGTGTATTATTGTTCAAGGTCTGGTCCCTCTATCTGAACACACTGTCGCGAATGGACAGTCCTCACGCACTTAGATGTCAGGGTTGCCGGGCATGTTTGTGCACACTTGTCAGTCCATCAGTGCGCAGACATGAGTGCATTTGTGCCCAGGCAAGCAGGACCAGTTGGGACAACAACAGAGCAATCAAATGGCAGAAACTGCCAAGTGAAATGAAACGGCGATCCCAACAAGAGCCAGAAGAGTGACTTGTCAGGAAAGCAAGTGTGAAGGAAGTTAGGCAGCAGAGAAATGGCCAAGAGAAAATGTCAGATTGTAGCAGGGGGAATGTCAAAACAAGTTGGCCACAGAAGAGAGAGAGGCTGCCATAGTATGAGGAAGGCTGACAGAAGAGGGAGAAAGCAAGGGGCTCTGAGTCCCCCCCCCCCCCCCCCCCCCCCCCACCTCCTCCTGGCATCCTAATTTGCACTGCTGCATATTTAATGCCGATTTTCCTCTTCTGTGTCCTCTGGCACTCATATCCCAGGTAATCGAGCCTTCCTTCCTCCCTTTATCCTCTTATGCATCACTGATTTAAATAACAAACTTTTCTCTTTTTCTCTTCCATTACATGATGTAATTCACATGTGTAACTATAAAATTAGGTGTATCTCCATGGTGTTCACATTGGTTGGTAAAGACACTATTTAAAGTGAAAGTTTTCTCATCTCATCTTGTTGTTATGATCTTTTATTTAGTGTACATTTGTCCTTTCTGAAAAAAATCCCATGAAAATACTCAGAAAGCTTCCCCTGTGTGGCAGACTGTGCAGTTCGTGCAGCAGTTTTGCCCTGGAGGCTCCCGTGAAGGCATGTTGTGGACAACCCACTGTGGGCTTCCCCACAGATAGCCCACACAAGGCCATTGTGGGTTAGCCTGCAGTGTATGTTTTGAAAATGTAGCTGCTCTAGCCTCACACTTATGTCCTGTTGGATATTTGTTAATCATTCTTCACTCCACAGGTCTCTCAAGACAAGCTACAGTTGTGACCCGTGGTTGGCTGTTGGATACGGTGGCAACCTACACCCTCCAAAACTACAACAATTACACTGTAACATGAGGTTTAATTATTCCTGTTTTTAATGTCTAAACTGTTATCTAACTGCTCTGTGTTTTGACTTCATGGGGAGCTGTATATAAAGTTTAATCGCCACAAGAATTGAACTGAGTCCTGTTTTTGTTTTTTTGTCACATATATGACGTCACCAATCAATTTGAAGCTCAGCGTGGTCTTTGTAGAGGCTACTAAACTAGATAAACGGATGCATTGAGAAAATTGTGGGGACCTGAATCATTTTGTACCAGGTTGTAAACATGTTTATTTGTGCTTTAAAACCTGGAATCAAGGTTTCAGAAAGGGACTTGTTTACTGATTTTAGTACTTACTGTCCCCTTTCAAATCTGAAGTGTTTTAATAAGCTCCCCATTACCTCTTGTTGTGTGACTGCAATTCCCTGGTGTATGCCAACTTTCTGGTGATAGCAGAAATCCTGTAGGTTTCCTAAACATGTTCTGCATGCTGCAACATGTTCTGCACAGGATTTTCTTGAATTATTAAACAGTCTTTGTATGGGGATAAATGAAGCGGAGGAGATTTACAGGAATGTTGTTATATTAGGGCACAAGGATAGGCCCAGGAAAACAAGAATTATTAGTAATATGTCATTATTTTATCAACATATTAGCTTCTAAACTTTATGGCAAGTAAACATTCAAGTGACTTGTTGTGAAACACAAATTCTTGCTTTTTAATTGCCATCTTTCACACATCACTCCAGGACACTGCAGAAGCATTTTTCAGCCACATGTTTGCCTCAGCTTACTAACGGCGTTTAGTTTAAGCTTAATCTTGTTGGCATCTGAAACCCATTCCAGTAAACAAACTTAAAGTTTAGTGCTTAAGTAAATTATTTGACCTGACCACATTTGGAAGAGTGCATCCTTACCTGTTAATTTGCCTTCACTGGTGACTAAAATAATTAGCAATACTATGCCTTTCCACTGAGGAATGTGGATGTTCCTTATGGGCTAAAAGAATCTATGAACAGCAGTGAAAATCATTTGAATTTTTTGAATGGAATGGTATGTAACTCCCAATAAAAGTCACTTACAAAACTATTGTACTAAAAAATCATAAATTCAGGTCTTGTCTCACATTCATAAAAAATGAGGCCACTTATAATACTAAAGCATTGTTCTTTGCATATGGAATGCATACTAAGTTAATAATGTAGGTTTCCACTTACAGCACTAACTTCAGGTTGTGTTGGTGGTTTTCATACTGGCAACTGTAATCTAAGAAACAACCAGAGCTTACAGTGTGTCTTGTGGGAAAATCATATTTGCGGAAATGTAAACAACTGAAACAAAATAAGTATGTGAGTTTGAAGGGCAGAGCTGCAGCAAGAAAACGTCCACTTCCTGAAGCCACATTTAATTTATTCAAGCAGAATGAGCTTGAAACAATGATGCCTTAAGGATGCAAATCTACTTGCCTTCACCCTATAACAGGCCCATATAGATATTTCCTTAAAGGTCAAAGTGGCGATTGTATCTTCCTGTGCTTTGTTAATAAGTTATTATTTCAATCAATATGTTAACTAGGATTAGAATGCATAGAGAAAATGTTAAGATTTAGATCAATAACTGCAATTGTGCCATTTGGTTGCAGGAAATACAAATGCTGCATTCACTCTCATCCATTGCCATGGCAGCAACAGATAGCAAAAACCAGGTGGCTGAAAATAGAGAAAGAGCCTGCACGAAACAATAATGTCAGCTTGTTTGCTCTGAGGCCTTTTAAATGCCAGATGTGCAGTGCCAGACGCCCCTGTGCCAGGACGCTGCTTTCCTCCAGTCAGCTGATTTTTTTTTTCAGTGCAGAGCTGCAGCCAAGCATACATTCAGCTCAGTTACACTGTGTGGGACCTGGGGTTACAGCGTGGTACACAGCAGAGGCTCGTACAATGCGACACTGTTTTGCTTTTCTTTCCTTTGGAATGACTGCAGCGAGTGTTGTTAGTGTAAAAGCACAGTGGCACTTGGAAAGGCTACCAGGTGACAAACCCTGTTTAAAACTGTGTCAGCATGAACTTATGTCAGTTTGTTTAAATGTATTTCACATATGTAGCTGATTTAAATGCAAGACTAATATTTATCAAATTTATATCCATGCTCAGGGCTCTGCAAAAAGGCTCCTATGTGTGGAGCAGTTATTTGGAAATAAACCACAGAACTTAATAAATCGCACTTTAGGTGAATAGTGAAAGCCTCTAAAATTCATCTCCTAGCTGAGGCCCCTTTAACACTGGACAAAAAAACACAATTAGACCCACTAACTAAAGGTAGACCTATTAATTGGGATGATGTTTGGACACTCCACACATGAGTGTGTTAAACCTATTAGAGCCAGGCGTGTTGTTGCTGTTCCTCTTTGTTTGTCTGTGTTTGAGTGCTTTTAGGTTAAGCTTAGTTAAATTGTGTGTATCATTTGTTATTAGCAGATTGTTGTGTTTTATTAGATTGAAAAAAAAAACGAATCATTTTGAAGATCAGCGTCAGCATCGGCCGATAAAAGTGCTCATATTGATGAACTTCTACCAGAAGCGCCTGCATTTCTTCTGCAGTGTGAAAGGGTACCATCGGGATTCACTGCTGGCTTGAATAACTCAGCAACAACGTAAATATGCCTTAATCTCTGTCCTGAAACCCCACACCGCATCGACATTTCATTAGAACATTAAACATTAGAGACTCAGGTTTAAATCGGAACATTAGTTTAAGAGCAGGGCGGTTAAAAGAATTCACTGAGGTTATTTTGAGAGCAGGGAGTTAACTGTTTAAACATAATTTATTGGTCACAAGACTGATTTGCGTTCACAGTAAGTGACTTATGGCTGCATGTGTGAATAGGTCTCTTGTTTAAAAAAAAAAAAAGACTGAAGACAGAAGGCTGCTTGGTGGATGTCTTTAGTTAGTGCATCAGCGTGGACCAGGGCATCCCACCGTGGATGATAGCGCCGCTCAAACGTTTTACGGAGTGAAATTAGCACAAAACAATCTGCCTGGTCATCTGGAATCTTTCAGTGTGCTTGTTTGTTTGTGGGGCTTCACATTTGTGTGCGTGTGTGTGCAAACATGTACAAGCAGAATGCCGTTTGCTTTCAACAGCTGAGGGCAATTATTTACCCTCCAGCTGAATTAGGTTTGAGCAGAGAAATTGCTATGATTTTTTCACAATAACACAATATGTGTTATGTGTTTGCATTGGTTCTTGTTATCCTATCAGAGTGGAAACAGCAATGGGAGTGCATGGAAAGACCTGCAGTAGATGTGTTTTCATTTCTCATGTTAGAAATAATAATGAATCGTCACCTATAGATCAGTAGATTGAAGGTGTGAAACACACCGTGGATCTGTGGACCCTATTTTGATGCAAAGATGCTTACTTTGAGTTTTCATGGCTGCTGTCATATAACAGCAAGGAATTTATTTTGGAAAAATAAGGAGAAAAACTGAGTAAACAGATAATAATGTAATCACTGCTGCCATGCTTCCATGTTGGTTTCTCTGCTTTATATCACAGATGTGCGTGTCACTTCTCTGTAGTCGAGCTGCTGTGAATAATGAGTACACTTGTTCATGATGACCCTGACTGCTCTCACACGTTGCTGCTGTGATCCTCATTAGTTTCTGGCCCCAAGCCTCTGAAAGTATTTTAACAGTATTTTGGTCGCACCCTTTGGCTGTCACCCAAACACTGTCTGCTAGCGCCTTTTCAACAAAGTCCTCAGAGACGGGTCACCAAGAGAAACATTCTAGAAAACCAACTGGTTTGGTTTCCTCATAAAAACTGCCTCCAAAACTTTTAAGAAGGAAGCACTTATCTTACTTTAAGCTTTATTTGTGTGTGTGTGTGCTGTATGTGCAGCTGCATGTTGGCCTCTGTGTGTGTGTTTGTGTGTTCATAAATTTGCTGCCTTCGTTGTTGCGTAGACAGAGCAGAAGATGCCTTACCCCTCGTGGACATAGGCCGCATATATTTTTAATCTGTTCAATTTTACACACTGTTTAAATGGCTCCTGCATTTTTAATGATTCACTCTCTCCCACTGACACGGCAACCATTATCCTGGCATGGCTATTGTGTTTCTGGGTGGTAGATGCTTGTTGCCAGCCTTATTACACTAAATTCCCCTTCTGATGTTAAAAGCGAGGATTTGAGTAAAGCTGAAGTGATAATAGAGCAGCGCTGTCAGCCGTCTTCCACCCTCAGAGCATTAGGCCGCAGTTTTATGGCCACACACACACACAGAGCGAGCAGGAAGGGCATTAAAGATGCAGAAGGGTTGAGCCTCAGTGGTCACTGATCAGCGCTACTTTATGGCAGAATTAAAATGAAAAATGGACCCCCTGCAAAGTCTGTTTGTATCAAGATAATGGTGCATATAATAATAATGCAGGAAAGATAGATTCCTCACTCACTTCAGAAGTATGTAGAAACTTTCCTGTGAACAAACCATCATGAATTATACATACTTTCCATAATTACACATGAACTTTTCACAGCAGCATGTGACTCGTCCTCCTCCTTCTTCTTCTTCTTCTTCTTGTCCTTCTTCTACGTGGCTGGATTATCTCACAGAGGACTTTTAATTCGGAGCACAGACTGGATGAGAAAAGTTGTCTTTATTCTTTCGAACTTTGTAACACATTCTCATTCCCGGTACTGCCTTTGTTTTAGTTGGTTAGATTGAAAAAGTCTGAGGAACAGGATGGAGTCCCTCTTGTAAAGCAGTAACCTGACAGCAGTAATTCAGTCCCACTGGTGCTAGAACTTCTGAGCATCCTTAGGAAGTTTACTTTATCTAGTTTACTCCTCGGGGAGAGAGGCATAAATTAAGATACATTTAACTTCCTTCATTTTAAATATGATGCTGCAGATTGTAAGCATAATTGAGAAGATTGCAAAGCATTTGCTGCTTGTTTACCTTTTTCTCTCCAGTATTGATCTTCTGTTGATGTTGTTCTTTATGATGATGAACAGCGTTTATTTTGTACCTCTTTATGTTCAGCATTCAGGTCGAGGTTTATGTAGTTACTAACCTGATGAGCCAGATGGTTTGTAACACAGAACCATCTGGAATACCGCCCTTGGAAAGGGCAGGCTCTTTCAAAAAGCACTGATTGGATGAACCATCTGTCTGTAACAGTCTGCCATGCGCTAAGTTTCATGTACACACATTCACCCACTGGATGTGCTGGTACTGAAATATCTTTTGAAAGTACTGAGCATGCATTGATTTTGATTTATTGAGCATGCATTTGATTTTGAAGTATTGGACAAATTAACATTTGTCTGGATACATTTTTTTTTCTTTTTTCCCATTCTGTCGCACTTGCCCATGGTCACTCCCTCCAAATTACACAAGACACTCAAGGACACATCCCTGCTTTCTCTTATGCCATTATATTCTACTTACTGGCTAAACGAGTATGGGCTAAATGTGAAGATTTATTCTTATTTAATCTGTTTTGAGCAAATGTTGCTGCTCTCTGAGTATAACAGCTATAAGCTGAGACATGTGAAATGTAAAACCTGGAGTCTTTAGTGGCCTCCGATGATGCAAAAAAGTGAGAAACATCCAGGAACATTGCCGAACTGGGAGCCTAATGGTTTTTTTTCCTCTCTGCGGTCTTACATCTAAACCCTTCTGCAACGTTTTAAGCTCATTTTTCCATATACTAACTTATTTCGGCTGCCTTTCTCACACAAATCCCCTTAACTTAAGAGGAAGCATCTGACAGCTGAGAAACTGTTGCCATTAGTGTGCTCCTCTGCAGTGGCATTATTATTTGGCTGGCGAGTGGAATGAAACTGAGCCAGGTGAGGCTGCGAGGACAAGAGGGATGACTGTTTGCTAAATACGTTTGCTCTCTTCAGCCTTTGCTTTCTGCAGCTAGCAGAAAGTCTGCAAAGTGACATATTTAACATTCTCTGTGTCATCAACAAACAGCAGAGGCTGAGGTCATAGCACAACCTGCAAGTTTTCTCCTCTGACTTGATTCTTCTCATTCTTCAAACACGCTGTAGCTGGTGGCAGAGTTCAACATTCAAATCTGATTATGTCCATTATGTCTGTAGAGCTAGCTATCAGGCCTGTTCTCTTTATCATAATATAGACAATGACACTACTCAAGCACTAGTTATTACATTCAGACATTGAACATACATGTATATATGTATGTCTTTTTCTGTTGCATTTGTGTGGACATTCTCTCCTCTCTGACTGTGGGCCCTGGCCTGCTCTGGCCTGAGGCATGTGGAGTGACCTCACGCTCCCTGCATGGCTACATGGCAGCGATGCTGTGAAATGTCACTTTGCCGCTGCTCATGGAGGCAGCGAGTTGCTGTGGGGCCTTATCCATGGTGGTGGGAAACAAAATGGAACAAAAGTCACAGTTAAAGGTCAGACTACAAGGCTCATGAATACAGTCTGGAACAGCTGCATTCATTTTTAATACCACAGCGCATTCATATTACATAGGCTAGTGTGAAAATAAATGAGTTTAGCATCTTTTGTTATTTTTCAGAGCGTCGGCTATTAATGGTTAATATGTCGGTTGTATTCTCGTTTCCTTAAATAACAATAAATTCAGATTGGGCCTCCTTCTGCGTGAGCATCTAACCAACTACTTCTTTTTAAGGAGTCAGCAATTAGACAGTTGATGTTTTATTTATTTACTGAGGCTTTCATTATGCAGGACTTCCTTTAAATAGTTCAGGGAATGTTTCAAAAGTAAAGTTTCATCAAAACATCTCACTAAAAAAATTATGTTGATTTGTTGATTTAAACAAATAATGCAGATGTACACACAGTGAAAAAATAAAAATACTTATTAGCATGTGTGAGCATATTAACTTCAACATAAGAACGTATTATAAATGCTTTAAATTCTGCTTCACTTATCTTGGATGCAGGGAGAGACAGAAGTATAATCAATAAAATATATCATTTATTTCTAAGGATAATAAGTCCACATGAAGGCTGAGTCAGTCAAAAAAGTCTTCATCTTAAAGATGTTCCAACACAGAGCAAGTTTTTATTTAAGTTTCACATGTACAGCAGTATTCAGTATTCACTCTATAATCCCCCGTGAGCTTTCCTTCCCAGTGCAGATTATTAGAACAATATTAATTACACAACATGTCAGTATTATGTGGTGTGAGTGATTTTTTTTAGATCTCAATGTTAAAAGCACTTGTGGTTTAAGAAAATTAGTGTCATCTCAGCCCACGAGTTATTTTGTCTGTCCAAATGAAGTAGTGGAACAGCAGGGTTCATTTCCTGACATTTACAGATTTGCGTGCATCAGATTGTGCTTGATATACTTTAACACTTGAAGACGGAATAGGAAACAACATAGGTCGAGGTGAACACCAGCAATGTTACTGCTGCTTCCTGCGAGATGAATTTTGAAATTATTTATTTTAATCTCCATACACAATATTTTCTCTCATGTGTTTCATTTGGAAACAAGCCTGTTTTTGTCTGCAAGCGTTAAAGAAGAGCTACAATGTAAAACAACAAGCAGAGTTCTGCCAAAAATGGACAAACATCCTTTAAAGAGCTCCACAGGATAGCATTCATTCTTGTTTCCATCACATTGTCCTTTATGCAGTGCAAAAATCTGACAAGAATTCACCAATAAATTAAGTTCATGTGCGGCACACACACAGGTCAGGTTGTGGGCAGTCTCGGGTCCTACATGAGCACACAGCTCTTGGCTCGGTCCTTTCTAATGGCAGGTGGGTGCTCATGAATCTCTGTCCGAGGTGGCTGCTGGGAAACCCGTTTGAGGCCACGACGTGAGCCGGTTCGTTTGAGTTGAGGCCGCTGAATGTTTGACACAGACGCCAGTGTTGTGACATGAAATACGTCACGGACGCTGTTCTCCGAGTACTTTGAGGTGCACTCTGCATATGCCACAGCTCCAATCTGCCTCGCCAAATTAGTTCCCTAAAAACACAAACAAATAATAAATAGCAAATATTGTTTTGTTATTTTATTGACACCTAGGCAGCAGCCAGCTGTAAACACAAAAACATACTATATTTTTACCTCTTGTCAAGAACATGCTAACATTGCTTGCTGTTTTCTGTGGCTTAAAATCAGTCCTTCATATAGAGTACATGTCTTCTTCCACTGAGGCAGCCATGTTTCTACGGAAGACCAAAACAGACAAACCAGATGCTGTCTGTATCCTACCACTAGAACAAGAAGCTTATTTTGACCTCTCTCTGAAGCTGAGGATTGAACTCCTTATCAATACATGTAGCTGTTGAGATCTATTGTTGCAGCAGTAGTGCAGCTTTAATGTATGTACCTGGTCTTATTTCTCAGTGTGTTTGTTTATATGGCAAAAGCAACTGACTCTAGGTGCTATGACAGTAGTCACTGTGTGTGACAGACTTGGTGAGGTCATGTGATGGAAATTATGGTTTATTAGTTTGGAATTTTGTAGTAAGCTTTTACGCAACTTTACATTGCCATTATATGCTTAACAGCCTCTTAGCACAATGAGCATTAGTTACATGCTGTTAAATCAGCACTTGCTTTAGTGGATATCAGACCATTGTTGATGGTCGTGCACAGTAAAAACTATAATTTAATTAGAACAGTGCACTTGTTCTTTCATTACCAGACTCACAGGCAGAGGCAGATTAACAGTGGTATATGACAATTTAAAATGTGTAATAGTGTAATTCTAATAATTATTTAGTTAGAAAGTGGGACGTCATTAAAGATTTGGGTGTATGTAGGGTTGTTTATTTGTGCGTACACTCATGCGTTCCTGACTTGTGTCGTGTGTTGGAAGTAGAGCAGTATGTTGTATGGGAGTTACAGTTTTTGATTGTTGAAGAAAAAATAGCTAGATGATATCCTCTGCACACATATGAAATATTCAAAGCGTATCTGTGTAAGTGTAAACCTCAACAGTAAAAGCTCAGTTGATGTTCAACATCATCTTTAATGTGGATGCCTTACATGTATATTGTGTTCCCTCACATGCTCTGCAGCAGCACTGATTCTCTGTGTTTAAACTCAACCTGAGGGGAGGGGGCTAAATAGCTTTTCCTCTGTGTCATCCTTAGTTTGAGTCATATTATTTCTTTATTTTTTTGATCATGCAAATTCTCTGGCAGTGGAAAATCTTCACTGTGACAGCGTAGGTGTTCAGCCATCAGTGTGACAGATAAACCATATTGAAGAAGTATCTAGCTGCCATATGGGCAACATTATTATTATTATCAATATAAATTTTTATAGTGAAAAGCTGCAACATTTCCAAGATTTATTTTGACACTTTCTAGCATGTCAGTTGAAGAAACGAGCAGCCATTTTAAATCTATGTTTCTATTTTTTTCTACTAATTTATACAGTCTGACTGCAGTGATGCTGGCTCCATCACAGCAGGGTTTTTATGGTGCAGTTACATTTTAAGGATTTTTTTTTTCCTCTGAGAATTCTCAGCCAGATTAATTCAATCTGACAAACTAATCTGAGACCTTGACAATTCAATTTTGATGCCACCTCTGAAAGGACAATAAAGGTTGTTACCTTTGTGCTGTCAGAGATATGGGAAAATATTAATTTGTTGACAAAAGGCTGCCAAGAAGTGGGTATTCACATTTACATGAGAATAGGCTATTAAAATTCATGCGTGCCACTGTTCATTGCTTCAAGACACAAACAAAACAATTGTATTATCACACATCCGGCTGTTTGTCTCCTCCTTTGTTTAGTCCCAGCTCCTTTATACTCCTTGTGTTTCCATATTTGTGGAAGTTATGATCTGAAGCAAATGTCACTCTCCCAATTTATTTTCAAAAGTTTTGTTTACATGTACAAAGGAGGAAAGTAGAATGTGTGATACTAATTGCGTTCCTTCCTAAATAAGTCTCAGTAATATCACTAAAATTACATCTTTCATATAAAAACACATTAAATTTTCTCTTTTCTCCTCACCTGTTCGTGGGTAACAGGAATTAGTCTGTGTTTAGAAAGCTCTCTCATCACGTTGAGGTCCGTCCTCATGTCCAGCTTGCAGCCGACCAGCACCACTTTGGCATTCGGGCAGAACTCCTGCGTCTCACCTTGCCACTGTGTAGTAATTACACAAACATATCTCAGCATGAGTGTGATGACCTGGACATCATGTGCTATGTGGCTGCCTGGACACTTATACCTTACATTCATAATCTACTGCACATAGACGAAACATTCAGAAATGTTAAGTGTGCGCTGTATGGACAAAAGTATGTGGACAGCGAGTAATCCTCATCCAGCCCACTAAGCATTTGTAAAGTCCGATGAAGGGTGATGAGGTCAGGACAGAAAGGTTCTTTCAAAGCAGACTCAAATCATTTCTTTGAGCTTTGTGCCATGCTGGCACACAAAGTTATCATCTCTCTCATTATGTGCTCCAGAGCTGCAGCAATGGCTGAAAGGTTGAAAATATTAGTCTGAAACCAGAAACATTTTCAGATTTTCCCGCCTAATTAAAACAGACTATCAGTATACTAAAGTTGGACACAGTATCTATTTACTTTTATTGTGTAACACAAAACACTGTTCAAACAATTTGCCTTGAAAGAATTGCTAACCTTTAAAAGACAAAATGATGTTAAATTTAATGGATGATAACTATGTTTTGGATATTTTTGTGGGAGAGAAAGTGAATTAGGGGAGATAAGTAGACCTAAAAATTGTTTTCTAAGGTGTAAAAATGTCTGCACCATTCACTCCTTATCAGCACATTGATCAGTGCTATTATGTCCTGCCCCAGCACCTTACATGCTGTTATTGGCTGGTGGCTACAAACTCGCTCTCACACACCAAAAATAAGAGCAAAATAAGAAAATATAAAGGGTACGGCTTTGATAACTAAACCCCTGTGAGAGTAGTAGTCTGGACTTTCATATTTAATCTTCTCACCTCTAGCCTGCAGCAACACCAGCAGTCGCATGCAATTTTTGACACTTCTCTATTGTTAGTCAGCCCAAAATAAAATAGCCTAGGACATTATGTCTTTACATATGTGAAAAATGGAACTACATGAGGACAGAGGAGAAGCAAATGCCAACAGAATACACAGTAGCTGTTTAGCAGGATGCTCGTGGTCATAAGCGCTGGATGAAGACAACGCTCATTACAGACAGACACATGACTCAAGCTATTAAACACTTTCTCTCTGAGACTCCTTTCATTATCTTCTCACATCATGGCAGAGGCAACCACTTTGAGCAGCGTTGCCATTTGTTCTCTTTTACAAAGAGATCTTTTCTCCTGGATGCCTGCGTCATTGCTGTTATGGGCTCCAGTGCGCTGTTGTGCAGAGCGAGCTGTTGCCTTTCAATAGGACTCTCTGCCAAACTGTGTGCAACTGGTGAACGGCAGCGATTTAGATGAGTCACAAAGGACCCATGGGAAGAGTAGCTTATTGTCTGAGTTAATGTTAAGGGTTGGTAAGCAGCATAAAGGAGCAGAATGCGAGTTGTCTGAGCCGAGAGTCTGGTTTTTTAAATAAAAACAAAATGGAGAAGGCCTTTTTCTTTCTTTCTTTTTTTCTTTTAAATAGCCTCAACTGACTTTTCATTTTAAAACTGTTTGGTCAAAACAGAGTCAGGCTGACAGAATTGAGGTCTATATTGCTAACCAATGAACAACTTCATGCTAGCTTCTTTATTTTTTTTAAAATGATTTCAGGACTCCAGCCTGCCACGAGGGAGTTCCTGTTATCTGTGTTAATATCTCTCATCACACCTTTTTGTTTATGGATGGTGCATATCAGTGCTACAATTATGACAGCGATGCAATGTATTCTTCTTCTCTGATTGGTTCCTTTTTGGGTTAAACCAACCTCTGAAACCATTAGCACATCCCAGGATCAGGTCATTTAAGGACTATGGTTTCATCGTCCATGGGGGGTTTAATATTATAATCAATAAAATGTATTCTCTTGCACAAAAAAGTATTTATACTTGACAAAAAAGAAGGATTTGAAATGGATTTTAACGATTCTTAGAGCAGTTGACATTCAAATAACTAGTAACAGGTTTAGACTCTTTACACTGACTGACCCGCAAATGCTTCATTATGCTGCATTGAGACTGTGGTTCTAACACCTGGTTGCTTTAATCTCCATCTGCCATTGTCCTTTGTACATCTTGTGTAGTGTAGCCGCTTTTTCATTGGAAAAATGAGAACTAAGGGAAAAAAGGGAGGTGAACAGGATTCATGTGGTATTTTGTAGCTGACCAATGCTGGTTAGGATTGAGGTGGTGTGTACTACACAGGCATCATTTGAAAATGGAAGCTTTCATAATAAAGTGGATTGAAACAAGATTGAAATAGACTTTAAGATTATTTTGACTTAAAACCTTGAATAGCCCTCAACATGTCACTTTGGCATCCTGTGCATGCATTGTAAGATCAGTATGTTCTCTACTATTACTAAGGTCACTTAATAGGGTCAAAGTTCAAGTTAGTTCTCAAGTGGACCCCCTGTAGATGTGAGAATTTGTCCACCACGAATGACAACTGTTTTGTCTTGTATTGATGATGTCATTATTGAGTGATGGCACAGACTGCAGGAATGTCTGCGGACTGAAAGGAGGTCAAACGCCCCAACACATTCACACATTAGGTGGTGCTGAAAATTCTGATTAAGCGACAACTAAGGTCTAAAAGTTCTTTTGAGCTTTCAGCAAAGCACTATTTTATTTCGTATTTCCAGGTGTGCGTCTCAATATGTTTTGCAATGAAGTACAACTAACAAGACAAATATTTGCCATTTCTGCGGTTCCACAGACATAAATTAGCTGTTAGCTGCAGTTACGTTTAATTGTGCACTGCCCCAAAATAATAATGCACAACACTTCAGCCCCATGTGCACTCAGAGATGCACCACAAAAATGTTTAAAAAAAAAACATCAAGAGGACACACATTCACACTCCTGTTAATGTGACACTGACCTTTTTCAGCACGCTGTCCAGTGTCTCCGGACGGCTGATGTCAAAGCAGATGAGCACAGCGTCTGAGTCAGGATAAGCTAATGGCCGCACATTGTCATAGTAGGCTGAACCTGTGGGTGAAAAATATACACAGACATGAGCAACATTTCCAGGTGGATTGTATGTAATTTAGCCTCATTGCAGACGAGTTAACTTTTTTTTTTAATCACAAAGCAAGTCATTATGAAGCACATTCAGCACTAATAACTATGATTAAATGTAATTACTATGAACTAACCCACTCTGGAGATGACGATGAGTGGGTGTGATTTGAGAGAAAAGGAAGAGGGGGCCTCATCCACAACCCTTGGTCTGCATCTGACCGTCTTGAATAAGCCAAAAGACCGACATGTGACAGTGATATAATGAATGGTTCACACAAAGCGTCACCTGGTATTTCAGAGTGGCATGTTTTTTTGTCTGGGGCCCAGGCTCAATTGAGTATTGTTGACCTGGGCAAGGGGACACATTCCAATCCAGAGAGGACAACATTCCCTCTCCGTTCACCTCATTGTCTTCAACACTAGGTGCTTTTGTCACTATGCACAGAGCTTTGGCAACTTAACAAAAATGCATTCGACAGAAAATTCCCATAGAATCCCACTGAATCCAAGTCTCTGCTGCACGTAAGGCCCCAACATATAAACACAATCCACAAGTTTTGTGCTCAGTCCACTCCTACATATGTGTCAAAAAACTCTCTCGGTTTAATACACAATACAACTAGTGCAGATGTCAATGGAAATGTTTCTCGGGGACCTAAAGAAAAAAGTGATTGTTGCAGCTGGGCCAGAAGTAAAATAGAAGCTTAGGTTAGGAATTATGTGATCAAGGATCATTAAAAACTTATTTTTATTCATACTTCAATTTTTACTGTATCTATAAAAAATAAATTGCATTGTCACAATTATTTCATGAGAAGAGTTAAAAAAAATATTTTATTCTAACTTTTTGGGCAACAATGTATTTAATAATGACCAGATATTCTGTAGTGTCATATCTGTTTACATCCAGTCCTCAATTTAGGATAATATATATATATATTTATAAACTAGGAAGTTAAAATAACAAAAAGGACCACATCTTTTTCAATCTCGATTACACAGCATCGTCACACCTTCAGGCTAACACTCAGGTACGTTAAGTGTGCGAGGTTTAGCCTCATTTGTGTTGACCTGTCAGAATGTGGCCTGAAAGCAAAATGTGTAGTGTGCATGCATTTTTGTGTCGCTATGAGGTCAAAAAATGTCAAACTAAAGGCCACAACCATTTCTCCCCCTGTCTCTTTGACTAATTCCTGCTTCTGGGTTTTACACATCACCTTTTTTTCCTTTTTTGTGTGTAGCATTTTGCAGATGCAGATTAGGTCTTGAAATACAGAGGAAATATAATAGGGCATGAAGAAAGAGAGAGAGAGTAGAAGTGTTTCTGTCAGCCTCATAAACCAACTATAGGCCTCCTCAGACTCACACACTCACACACCTGCTGGCACCACTGAACCAACTCAGACAGCTGTAGCTCAGCTTCACGCTGCCAGCATCAGACAGCGACAACTGTCATCACAACGTTTGTCCTTCACATTTCCTTTCCACCCTGTAATTTAGTGCCAGACACAGACTAAACTGAAATGTATGGGCCAAACAGAAACCAAAGCACACAAACATACATTTTCTGTATGAAATACTGCTGGTTCAGCCTGGGCAGTAGGATGAGATGCTGTAAAAGAAGTCATTTGTGGAGCTGCTGAGTAAGAGTTTTTGCCAGGACATCAGGTCTATATAGGCTACAGCAATGCAGAGTAATGTCTTTTATTCAAGTCCTATCATTAGAACCTGTATTTCCCAGCACATATAAGATGTTACTATTGTTTTCAGTCACAACTGAAGTGAAATCCAAAGTAGGTTTGTAGCTATTCCTTGAAAATAATACAACAAAAAGTAGTGATGACTAATCTTGCACTTGGGGGTGTATACTACCTTTACATCCAATGAAACACTTTGTTCAATGTTTGTGAGTTTGGGGCAGCCTCCTTTATTCTGTGCTGTTTTTAGGTTTAGCATCATGAAACTCCATTATGCACAAAGGCATGTTACACCAGTACACTCCTCAAGCAGAAGTAATACAGAAGGTACAACACAGTTACAGACAGCAGCATGGCCGGTAGTTTAGACCCACATGAGATTAAATCAGGTAAACAGGGGTCAGAGGCATCTCCCAGTTAGGACCCACTGCCCTGTTTATTTAGCACCCTGTCTATTGAATTTGTGTGATTGCTTTTTTCTAGTGTCGTCATCAGTTTGTTGGGACTCCTTCCACAGTTATATTTTGTTTCTTGTTCTGCCAAGTCCTCCATTCAGATTATCTACCCCTGCCAGGATAAACAAGCATCAAGGATCTCCTGAGACTCAAATCTCAGTGCACTTAAATACTCCTCCTCCTCCTCTTCCTCCTTTTCTCATAAACAGATTCCTGCCAAACCACCTTAAATAAAACACACTTTAATTACCAACGCTGTCAGAGGCTTCTGATCTGTGTCGTCAAACATCCTGACAGGTGCACAGATGCTTCAGGTGTAGTTTCCTGTAAAACTAGTTACACACTTGTAATGAGACTGTTGAAACAAATGCTTGATTTTCCTTCTCATATGCAAACTTTAACACAAGGTAGGTTTCATCCTTTATGCTAAGCTAAGCTAATGACTTCCCTTTTAAGAAAGTGGTATTGATCTTTACTGCTAAATATTGGGAAAAAACATAAACATATGTATTTTGTATGATCTTTATTCAAATTATCTGCAGAAGAAAGGGCTCTGAGGTTGCAACAATTGTCATTTATGATCATTATAATAAACTCCAAATGCAGGAAGCAAAGAAATCATTCATGCTCATGAATAAATGCTGCTTTGCTTTTCTTCATAAAACTTGTATTAGCATAATGTTGGATAATGGTAGTGCTTTCTTGACTCATCGTCAAAAGAACAAATTCACGCTGACACACACACACACAGCGAGGCTGCAAGCCTCAAGGTTCCATGATGTCAACTAATCCCTTGTTCAGCGTTCGAGCACAGCAGCTAATGTGTATTGATCTGTGAGCTTTTCTGACCCTCTCTGGGACCTGTAGTGTGATGCCCCTCATGGGAAGATTCCTGCTGTTTGTAGCAGGATCAGCCCATCTGTCTCTGTCTAAAACCCTCTGATCAAACTCATAAAAGACACATACAACAGCACAGGAGAGCTGCATGTGTTTGGATACCCCAAAGGACAATATCAGTGTCATTTACAGCTCATTTACTCCGATGTTTCCACCAATGATATGGAATTAGATTTAGGTCTGACATGTATGAGGAATTTAAAATTGAAAAATCCCAATTGTACTATTTCTTTCTATAGAACACTGTAAATATATCTGGGAAGCTGCTGCATGGCTGTGACTCCACAGGGGGGTTGTCATGCTGTGGATGCATGATGCTTATACAAAAGCAATTTTTTTTCCCATCTGCAACAGGTACTGTCCAACCACTCCTGTATTTTTATGTAATCAATGTGTGGGCCATTCTTGACTGAGATCTCTCACAGACTGAATGGCTTTTTTCTAAAACCCTGTAATGTTACAGTGAATACAACACAGAACTGCACTGGATTCCATCCATGTGATTTTTTTTTTAATGCACTTAACTTCTGTGGTTAAGTGAAGCTCTCTTTGGGAGAGATAAGCCTTATTGCAATTGTTACAGTTGACACCCACTGCGCAAACCATAAAGATAAAATATGCACATTATGTGCTCATCCAGGAGGTAAACGTAGGGCTGCAACTAGTAATTATCTTCATCACCATTTCCATTTTAAGAAAGAAAAGCAGCAAAACTTGACATGAGAGAAGCTGGAAGTATATAGACCATTTGGCATGTTTCTCTCCAGTTGTCCATATTGCCAA
The DNA here is from genome assembly GCF_900634625.1 of Parambassis ranga. Classification (NCBI taxonomy): domain Eukaryota; kingdom Metazoa; phylum Chordata; class Actinopteri; family Ambassidae; genus Parambassis; species Parambassis ranga. The sequence goes on along the minus strand of NC_041039.1, from coordinate 9,387,932 downwards.
TAGTTGCTGATCATTATAGCTCTGCAGGGCAATGTAGCTGCCTTCAGAGCTGAGAAATTAAACCCACATAAAATGTCACAAAATGCTTTTGTGTGGCCTTGAAATGTGGATCAATCCTGCTTTTAAGGCAGAAATAAACATGTTTACAGCCTGGTACAAAAGTCAGTTTTGATCATTTCCCCATTTGTGACAACTGTTTGAAGGTAGGAGTGGTGGTACAAGCACTCTTCAGAAAACCTATGGCTGAAATCATCATCCATCTTTAATTACAGTCTATGGACTCAAGGCATTATGTTTTCAGGCTGTCTATCTGTCTCAGAAGCACAAACCTCTTCTTTTACTGACTCAGAATTTGGTGGTCATAATTCACACAAACTTCCACACAAATCCCAAACACGGTAAAAGACAAATGAAATGTCTTCAGTGCATGTTTGCATAGTGTGAAGTTTCTGTTAATATGACTCATACATTTAGAAATTTATTGTTTTAATTAACTACAATTATGATAGACATCCACATAAAAAGAGGCAAATTCTCCTTTGTGGCCGACTGTATGCATCTGTATTCATTATGTTCCTCCACTCATTCATTTTTTGTTTTGGTTATTTTATCTGTATATTCAGTTTAGCAGAATATATATATATATATATATATATTCATGAAGCACAATTCCTTGATGAGCAACCCCAGCAGGCAGGTTTCTTAATTATGAAATGAAGGGAGGCATATTATCTGTTCTATGTTAAATATGGTAAATCTTGTTAGTGATTTTTAATGCTCCAGAGATATCTCCTTCTTCTCATTTTGTCTGAATGTGTAAAACTCATTATTAAACATCCATTGCTATGTTTTCAGAAATGGTTAGTCGAGCTCAAAGCTGTAAAATAACTGATAAGAGACAATCAGACTTATTGTAGCTCTCAGTATTCATAGTGCTGCATGATTCAGAAAACACACACACACCTTGAGATGTTTGCAGAGAAAATCATTATTAATCCTCTCTAATGTATGACACTCTTGTTTGCCAACTTCAATCACAGCACAGTTATGTTCATTAATATTAAAATCCTGTTTGTCCTCGCCATGCCCTTCTGTAGAAATGGCACCTTTTTGGGAATTTTATTCAAACTTTATGACACTCACCCAGAGAGGAAACAGCAGTCAAATGAAATGCTATTGATTAATGTATTTTTTCTGCCTCCACCTGAACAGAAAAATTGCCTCCCAGAAAGAGGCAGAACGCTCACGCTGTGCACAATATGGAATCCGCCTGTACATTCGGGTGATTATCAAACAGTAACAGAAGTCCATTCTGTATGCTCCCTGTGTGTGACTAATCATGCAGAGTACATTAATAAACACTCTGAGGACCCCTGCGGAGTACAGTGTGCACTGCCTGAACAAAACTTCAGTCAAATTTAACATCAAATTTCACATTGTTGCAGTAGCTCAATGCAATTTTATCTATTGAGCTACAGCAACAAATTTCTGTACAGTTTTATTGCCCAGATATTTGAGTCAATAACCTCAGAGTGAGCCCGCATTACAAATTGGCCACATTGTTGGAATACATGGCTGGATCCTAACTCCACCTATAAGTATTTTAACCTACATTTTGGTCAGAACCTACCTAAACTGTGCTAATATAGTCCTGTTTTTCACCCGGTGATCCACCATGACCTCCTCCATATATGGACGTTACTTCACAGACGTCTCTGAAATGGGTGGAGTTGGATGTTTACAATCATAGTTAAATATTACATATGTCGCTTTCCTTTAGCATGCATGCATGATCAACAAAATGAGTCAACTCAGTGATATGGTGAGAGATGTGAGTGAGTTAAGGACTGACGGTCACAATATCCCCCCAAAAAAGAATAAAAAGAACATACCCTAAAAAGAAGACTCAAAGTCCACAGCAGATGGAATTTGCTTAGTTGTCATGGAGATGGCTTAAAGGTCATCACATGACTTCAGCCATGCAATGACAGGTGGTGATATAGATGGGAGGGGTAGTTGATGGCAACTGAGACATCTCCATGACAACTGCAGAAACTCCATCCACTGATGATGATTATAAAAATGATATTTTAATGTTGGTTAATTTAATTTAAGCTGCTGTCATCCATTTTGAGAATCATATATTGTAGGCGTGGATGCTGGGAAATCAGGGTTGTGTGTAAAATGGAGTACACTGTGTTTGTTGTCATGCATGCTTCTCTGCTTGAATACCAAACAATAGCCTGAGAAGCAGCATGGAGGACTGAGTGACGCTGCGGCTGGCAGTCACATCAAGAGGCACACAGTCTTTGCACGATGTCATTGTCAACAGAAATGTACTTTTTTCAAACCACACATGCTGCATTATTTGAGTCTATACTTCACTGATGTCTGTGACAGCTGCATTATTTTTAGTGAGAGTAATATTTCTTTCATTCTTAAGTCGGACTTATGTTTTCATTTAAAGAATGCAAAATACCAACTATAACCAAGATGAGGATTCTTTTCAGAAAATGATGGTATATTTCTAACTCCGTTGGCACAGAGGGAGAGGACTACCACTGAGAGTAGTTTTGCCTGAAATCAGCAGTAATCCTGCAGGAGTCCTTAAGATTAATGACAGAGGAACCAGACTGGCATCTGGGCATCTCCCCTTCACATTAAACCTCCCGGCTCCTGATGTCAGTTGCAGCAGAGCCTTATGTTCTTCTGCACAGCTTTGATTCTGAGTTCACAGGAAAATATATGAACCTCTGACATATGAGGAGAAAAAAAACTGAAAGACTTTTAATGCCCCTAAGAAAATATTGAAAGCTTATATTGCAGATATTATTATTATTATTATTATTACAAAATCTCCTACAAGACCAGGAACTACTGGTGCTTGAACAATAATTACAGTGTAGTATCAGGGTCACCACCCACCACCTCCTGCCTTAAGAGTAATGGTTGAGGTGCTGGGGGTTGACTTGAGTGGTCATAGCTACGTCCTGCATTATAGATAAGGGATAGAGGGTTTCAAGTGGATGGATAAACCCCTGAGTGGCCTCTGCGTGTGTCTAAACAAAGTGCACTACAAACTCTAATTACTGTTTTCAACATTTCACTGTGCCATGAATGTTAATGTAGAGACCTTTTCATCTTAGGGTTATTTGTAAAAAAATATAATAAATTAGATTTGCAGCATATTCTGCGAATCATTTACTTACTGTGATTGAATGAGACTTTCACACAACAGGGCTGCAACTAAAGCAGACTGAACCCACAAGTACCAGTAAATCAAAATGTCATGTGTTTTAGCTGTTTATATACACATGAATACATAGTAATAGATATTAATAAGTTCATATATAAACTGTTTTGTAGTTTGTACACATATACATTAAAAATGTTTCATTAGATATTAGGAGAAAGTAAATGTTTTGAAGCATGATCAGGCAGTTGGATAATAATTTAACCCTCATGGACTGTTCGCAAACACTACCCTTATGTGTTGTTCGGGACAAAAACGTCCCCTAACTTTAACGGTTTTAAAAATATATCAGATAAATATTTTTTTGAAATTTTTTTGCATAGACCTTTTAATTAACTTCAGTTCTAATCAACAGTAGTGAAAAAATCATTTTCCCCCAGGATTTTAACCCTTTAATCACCAATTTTATAAGGGGTGGTGCTGAAAATTGGAAAAAAACACACAAAATGGCTCATTTTTAATAGAAAAGGTGAATGTGGACTGGATTTTTTTTAACCTTTATTACAGTCTTGGACATGTCAAACATCAGTAAAAAAATTGACTTTATTGCATTATTAGTTTTTGCACAGCACTGGATTTTCATTTTTTCTCCCTAATGTGTTATTCGTGGACATTTTTGTCCCATATTCCATTATAACCACATTTTTTGACTGCACAGCCATGGCACTAAATAATCATGCATTCTTGATTGTTGGTGGTTTACCCTGTTGGTAGGAGGTAAAATTTGTGATTTTTACAGTTAACAACTTAATGACCCTATTAATAACCCTTTACCTGCAGGCCTGTGCTCATGTATTTTCTGGCTTGTATATGGAGTTATAGGGAGTATTTTAGCACATAATTGTGTGTCTACACACTGTGTGTGTATGTTAGAGAGAAAGAGAGCCATTTGCACACTGACCTTGTTGTGTGTGAGTACACACATATGTATATATGCTCAATTAGTAGTTTGCTGGACTCTAATGCATTATGCACCACACCACAACATGATCACACACATAAATGGCACTTGCTAATGAAATACACAGAACTTTACAGTATGATTAATGCAGACATATATGTCAGTAACCTAATGTGTACTGCATGAAGACTTACTGTAGTTTGAGTGTTGTGCTACAAATATTTTGGTTGATGGGAAAGTCAGACCTAAAAGCCACTGCTCCTGCCTCTTCATTCAGACTCAGCGTCTGTCTCAGACAGACTGCTCTGTTACACATGCACCAGTGGCTGAGAGACAGACCGGGTGTCTCCTGGGAATGGGAGTGGAGACGCATCTAGGCCATTGATTTTCAATGTACCCTTGGTCTCCTAATGGGCTGCATGAGCGGGAGAGAATCAGACCAGGTTGGCTGGAGCACAGGCTCGCCCCATGAAAACCTACTCAAACTCATTTAGTCATCCTCCCTCTGTATACCTTCTCCCATACATGAGCACTTATAACTGAGCACTCCACTTTGTCTGTGCGTCCCTCCATCTCCATCTCTTCACTGTCTCTATTTATATATTTGCCACTTGTGTAATCTCTTAGCGCACTCACTCGTACAGTTTCGCACACACAATCATAGTAGAAAAAACCAACAGCACTTGGACTAGAAACCCAGTTCCCCGCTATCAGCACCTCTATCCAAAAAGCCTCTGAAACGCTTCAACACACTGAGCTATTTTCCCTGCTCCTTTCTGTCATGGAGCCAGTGCCACTCACTCACACAGATGCTCACTCAGAGCACATCTGGGTTGTGCTTTCAAGGAGCCACCATGTAATTGGGGTCATAAAAGCTGCTCATGAATGAATGATGGATTGTAAAGGCAATCTCTGCCACAGACTCTGCTGAAATGGGATGGCTGTAAGGATGGATGGATGCAACAGGGTCTTGGAAGTACCAGCAATATTTGCACAGCCTGTGTACACTGAGTGTGTGTGCAAGCAAACATCTGTGTTCAGGCATGTATCTATGGGCCCTCAAGGAAGTAACACAAAGAAGCCAGGTTAAATTTTCAAACTGAACTGAAAGCTGCTTGGAGGACAGAGTTCAAGGCGGTAAACCTGAAAGCATTCCTTTGCTGCATACTGGCACTACAGGTTGGGCCGGTCACTTTATTGACTCTTACCTCACACTTTTACATGCTCACCTTTAAAACCTGCATGATTTGAAAGTGTGTTTTTGAGGCAACAGCTTCCTACAGGCATGGAACTGATTTTTACCTTATTGAAGTACTCCAATATCTCGGCAACCACGGTAAAAATAAGTGTGCTAAATCGACAATAGTTACAGACTTGAAGGCAAACAGCTGCTTATTTACACTTCAGGCCGACATTAGAGTAACATTTAATTGAAGCCTAATATCCACTTTCCTCTTAGTTGTGTTTTGCTGAGTGAAACATCTGGCGATTTCGCCACTAAATGCTCCACTATGTTCATCAGCTAGTCACTAAGTGTATCCGTCTGTCATTTGGTGCTGAGCAAGCAGGTTACAGTGGGATTTTTATCTGAAAACAGCTGCCTGATGCTGATGAGAGTGATGCGACCAAAACATAACATTGCATTTTAAAAACAGTGAGCTGTAAGCCATAATGAGAACCTGAAAAACATGTTCCCCAGCTTTGGATTCACCTAATATGAGCTACTGTGCAGTCTTTTGTTTTGGTAGTACCCTGCATGGCTGTCACTTCGTTCACTTAGATCACGAAGATAGAGTCACTCCTTTTGACAACTGAAGCTTTTGTCTGTGTGTAGGCTTATATTTATGCAGTATAAATAAATAATTACCTGGCTGTTAACATGTTTATTTCTGCTGTCAGTGTTGGGTCTGTGTTGAGTTAATTAACTCAGTTTTGGAGTCAGCCTCCAGTGGCCACTTGCACATTTTGGCACTTCTGCATTGCTCCTCATTTGAACCCAGTCCAGACCTGTTTGAGGGAAAAATTGTCTGTCGTATCTAAGAACATATGTAAATATTGACTATAGCTTTAAAAAAAAAACTCCTTAATTGACACAATATGACTTCCTGCAATGCTTTTGCACTAAAAACCAGCTACTAGCCTGTAGTTTTATACTTGACATATCCGCTCATAAAGTGATTTAATGCCACATTTAATAGTACCTGATGTAATTACCTTGGATTCTAAGCTGGAACAGTAATTTTAGGGCGTACGTATAATTAGCCCCTGACGATTAACAAAGAATGTAAAGGTCATTCCTGGAGTCTGTGTATTAATCTTGTGCATGACATTTTTAAGCCCTGCATTGGAAAATTGGTTTGATAATTTACGTGCACAGATGATTTTGAATTCCTTTGGGCTGAAATCAAAAAAATGTCCTAGACACACACACACAAATCAATACAGGACAAAAAATACATCCTCGTGTTGGATAAAGATCACTTGCTGCCGCAGGACGGTCAGCTTCATACAGATGAAGGACTGATGCAGTTCAAGTCTTTTTTTTCCCTCACAGCACATAAAGACAGATTACAGTGAGCCGTATGAGCTATTTGGACTGCCAGGGTGCACTGATGACAGGGGTATGGGATTTTCAGAGGAAATGAGAAAAGGATTGAGTGAAACACAAAAATGGATAGAGAGACAGACAAAAGAAACGCAAGGTAAGCTAATCAAGTGCAGAGAGTGCTGAGAGGGCACTGACCCAATACAGTGGGACTCCTGACCTTGACTTGTTGGAGAGGAGCAGTGAGAGGCTGGCAGGCCAGAGGGGATATTATAAAGAATGGATGGAATTAAAGAAAACTGCAGAGAGGGGGAAATCCAGATATATAAACGATGCTATGGCAAATTAGGTCAGCAGAGATCAGATTTTAAAGTCTTGTATTTTTATTTTGTATTTGAAAAAGTTCTTACTACACAACTGCTGTGTCATCATAATCAACAACACTCTCAATGCTGATCTAATGAGTGAATGACTCCACAAGGCATTATACCCATTAACACATGGCAATTCAAAGGAGAATTTCACTAAATTAAAGGCGAAGTCCTACATGTTTCTGAGTAATTTCGAAACATTGACCAGATACGGTTTTTGTGTATAGTATCATAAGGCCCAATTACTTTATAGAACATAATGTAACGTCCTCAAAATACTCTGAAAATTTGACTTAATGCCTAAATTTTTACAATTTCTGCAAGATGATTTTAGGAAAGCCTCAAAATAAACCCTCAAGTAAAGTTAGTGTTTTCTTTTAAAGCCAACATGAACTTGACCATTTTTCTGATCTTAATCTCAGCTTGGTGACACCAGCAACAACACATGACTGAAGACATAAACAAAAAGACGTGACAATGGCTGAAAATGTGGGAGAAGAATGAGGACTAGCAGAGAATAGACTGTGGGAGGAATTTGTTTCAGCGAGAAGAAAGTAAAAAAGAGGCATGGAGCATGTCTTGATGCATCGAAGGGGGAGGCAGGAGGTTGAAGAGGCACTGGGTGGTGTAGCAAGATGAAGAATGAAGGAGACAGGGGGCAAGTGTTTGGTCACACAGCGAGTGTCTGATTAATTAAATCCACAGTTTCTTTCTGCACGATAAGCAGGCGGCTCAGAGGCTCGTTCTGGCACTCTGCCTAATGTTTGCCCCTGTGTGTGCGACTCTACAACAACCTCGACAGCTCAGTCATTCTGTGTTATCCACGCAACTTAAAATCTAAGGATTCAATATGTCATCATTTTGGTCTCTCATTATGGTTTAGTGTCTGACTTTCATCCACAACCTCACTCCCACAGGGTCAGCTTACCTGCTGTCATTCAAACCACACACACTGCCAGGCCACACACACACACAGACAAACTGACTGACTGCTTACAAACATTTGCCTGGCTGTCTGTTCCGCATGCCTGCACATGCCCGCGAACGCATCAGCAAAAGGATGCACAAACAAAACTGGGGCTCTGATAGGAGCAGCAATTGTACATAAGAGCAGAAGTTCAAACCTCCGGGGTAACGTGCTCTGTTACAACACCACCTGTTCAGCCATTAGAAAAAAAAGAGGCAGGTACAATTGGGGAGATGTGGTAATACAGATGTAGGGGTGGATGCATCTGTCTCCTGGGACTACTGTAGAATAGCTTGCAGAGATGCTGGGCAACGCGCACATATATGGAACACCTACCATTAACTACATGTGCATCTTTAAATCCAACCTTCATACAATCCATACGAAAAGTATAAGCGACAAATTATACATATATGTAAATACACACAACAGCTGGTAGCTGGTAGGAAAATACAGAGAAGTCACTGTGAAGTGTCTAAGCTCTTCTGCCATCAGGATCCTCTCTTTACTTTAATCTTGGCAGCTTTCAGGTTGTTTTCTGAATCACATAGAGGGCTTATATAAACACCAATAAATCAGTTATTATTGCTTTATAAATCTGTAATAATCCATTAATAAATGCAGTATTTTGGTTGACAGGTATAGAAAATCCTCCTGGCTGCTGTATATCCTTCTATAAACCCTCTCAAAGTATTCCTTATGAAAAAGTAATACCTCTATTTCTTTCACAGTAGCACACATGCTCCAATAGATTTTCGTTAAATGTATTTATAGGATTTTTTTGGGAAATGTTACTGAGCAACGCGTGTTCTTTGCACTTTGTGTTCATTACTGCCTTCATTCCAGTAATATGACATAATAAATCCCTGAATGGCATGTGCTTAACACAAAATAATGAGTTACATTTTTGTACGGTGTGAGGTGGAGTAGATTACTATTTAAGTGTTCCCGCTGGTGTAATTGTTGGGGGTAAGGTGTGTGTGTGTGTGTGTGTGTGTGTATGTGTGTGTGAAGGAGGGTGTTGTTGAAGCACACAGGAGTGGCCTCGCCCACTGCAAACCTACAGGCAGCACCAGCCTCAGCAGCTGCAGAGCTTAATCTCCAGCTTGTCTAGCTGGTCTCTCTGTCTGCATGGGTGGAGGTTAATGGAACGCTGTGCATTGAAGCTGCTCTCTGGTTGTGTGAGAACAACTTTTTGGGCGTTGTTATGTAAGTAAAAATGAAATGTAAAAGCACCTGCAGGCTTACAATAGCAGTTTGCATCTGAACAGAGCTTCAGCGCCATTATTGCTCCTAAATGAAATGTTGTAGATTCAAAATGACTCAGAAGTAACAATATGAGTCTTAAATTCAACCTCAGTGCACATGTATCAGGTGTGAAAAGCTTTTTCACACAAGTGGACTTTGCCAGCTCATTGACATTTGACAGAAATATCTTCTGTGTTGCTGAGGCTGCAGCAGTTACTTTGAGCTGACAAGTGTTGAACAACAAGCTGTTTATCCTCTCACAGAGCTGATATAACACTTAAGCTGAAAGCTAAGGTGTCAAATTAGCTCTAAAGGCGATGACAGGGTTGAAGCTGCAAACACAGTGTGAGCACACACACATCTAAAACTGAATTCAAGTTTCTACAGTTCAATAAAGTGTGACACCTGAGGTCGATGGGTGAACTGCAGCATGGTGTTCCTCACGCAATCAATCTCCATATGTGCCATGATGTGACCAACTCTCTAATGTTTTACTGTAACCCTGTTACGCTGCTGGTTAACTTGTGTTTTATATGTTATGTTATGCAACCATAGGCTGTTTACTTTTGTTAGTTTAATCCAATTGACAATTTGAAGCATCCAACTTGAGATCTACACTATGGAGGAGCAGCCAGTTGCCTACATGCTACACCCAATAAATTCAAGGAAAGTTTCATTACAATCTATTCACACATTGCGAAACAAAAAACTAAATACACACACATTTCCTCAGATTTTTTACATAAAAACATTCAGAAATGTATCAGCACTCCCAGCAGACTATCCTGACACACTCTGTGGTTGTTCATGTTTTTGGCTCACAGCCTGCAAGTTGTTGAACAATCCAAGCAGCCAGCTGCCTGCCAATCTGGAGCACCAGTTACACTAACTTCCTTCTTGATGAGCAGATAAATGTGATAATCTAGTAGGGATAAGAGTGCATCTCACCTGAAGTGTCCCACATGTTGAGCTCAATCCTCTGTTTCTCGATCTCAAAGCTGGCTGTGTAGTTCTCAAACACGGTGGGAACATAATTCTGGGGGTTAAAAAAAAAAGACAAGACGTGGAGACTAAAATTAGATCCCAGCAGATTGTAAAACCTGATGTGATTTTCAGATTCTTAAAGAATTCAAATGGAGGATTATGATAATGATTCTCAGCTTTGAACTATTTACGAATTCAGAAATGTAGGCCAACAAGCTTTGAATCTATTACTCTCAAGTAAAATCAAAAGTTGCAGAAAATATTTTTTGGGTGGGTCTGACATAAATATATCTTCCAGCTTCCATTTATTCACATTTAGCTGTTATTAAAGTAATGCTATCCACTTAGTGTAAGCATTGCCAAAATATCATCACAGATTTTAGTTTAAAATCTGATTATTCATATATTTATCTTTTTAAAATCTCACTTATTCACGCCCAGAATCTCACATGTTGTTACATATTGAACTAATCACAGCCGTTATTCATCCAGAACTGAAATCATTTACATTCGTGCGACAGTGTTTGTTTGTTATTGTTTGTTTTTTGTAATTCAAACATCATAACTGTACATTTATTTGTTGCATGTTTCAGAGTGTACAATCCAGACAGAGCGGCGGTGAGTGTTGCTCATCGGCTGTTGTTGGCAGTATTTACAGACCGGACTGTTCCAGACGCGCACGATGCGCAAAAAGCGCACCGTGGTTACAGCAGCTGCGCACTAAATGCTGCTAACATGGTTAATTATAACATTTTATCGTTTTCATCTATTTCCATAAATAACAATAATCTGATTAAAAAAACATATGACAGTTAATAACCTTAAAAGCGTTATAAACAGCTGTGGAAAGAACCCGAGGGAGGAACGCACTAAAATAAATGATGCATATAATATTATATTAAATATCCCATCCTCAGTTTGTTTCCATGAAGTTTAAATGTCAGACTAGAGGGAGACTTTGCCGAGTGCTTTCATGGACTTTACGCACCGGAGCAGCAGCAGCAATCACTGATGTGTTTATGAAATGCTGTCTTACCTCTGGGTACGAGTCTTTGGCAAAAACGTGAAGGAGAGCAGTCTTGCCACACTGCGTATCACCGACAACCACAATCTTACAGCGAAGTAATGCCTTATTCTCCATCGTGGCCCCGCGTTATCACTGTATGATCCGCTGCCTGCTTGTCATTTAGTTTCCAGCAAGGTAGAGAGTCGAAGATCAGCTCTGAAATGTCTCTGGGTGATTCTGACGAACCACTTGGGATGAATTAAAGAACTTCAGCTCCACAGTCTGATGTACTTTCGGCTACATACTCTGCGCAATGCTGCGCTCCTCTGCTCCTCCGGTCAGTCAAGCACGCTGATCATACCTGTCAAAGGTGCGTCATTCAGAATTGTTTCCTGTTTGGATCTTCAAAATAAAAGCACGCAAAGTAACCAATCTACACCGCCTCTTCTGCCGAAATGTCTCCGAAGAAGACAGAAATACACCCTCAAGCTTCTGTGACAATGGGACCAACTGGGCTGTACTGGTTACAGTTTAATAGCGATAACAGACATTGCTGGTTTGCAACTACAGCAAATACAGATTTTAAAGGTTCAGGGATCTGACTTCCTGTCATCCATTGGCTGATTCGAGCTGGCTTGGTGGAGCTGTACCTTTATATTTACCTTGAGTCCACCGAGTTTTCTACAACCAGTCCGCTGTTTGTATGTCACTGCCGTTTCTGTCAGCAAAACATGAGCGCAGGGATGAAGTCTTAAGTCACTTTGCCTCTCTGTGGATCCGTTTAACAGCAAGTTATCGCCTCAAAGTCAAAGTGAGATCCCACACCAGATATTACAAGTTATAATAATAGTGTGATAATACCCCGCAAATTATTGATAAGTATAGTATAATATTGTCTTTGCAGAAGACTTGGTCTCCAAACTTGCTATTAAAATTCTTTAGAATTGTGGATGCATGATAAACGTGTATTCTGGCCGTCTGTATGCAGGATGCCAATCATCCACACAATAAACTTTTTTTAGATTTAATGAGATCATTGATCTGCCTCCGTGTTTCAGAACCAACCTGTGACAAGTGTTTTAGCTCCATCTTCTGGTGAAAAGACGAAGTACGCAAGATTTTGAATCATGTTTTCCATTGAAGTAACTGAAAGTGCAGCGATTAATAGTCGTACGTGTGTATGTGTGTGTGTGTGTGTGAGAGAGCGAGAGAGAGAGAGAGAGAGAGAAAGAGAGTGAGTGACCTTTCTACCACTCCACAAAGCACCCTCTTCACTTCCTTTCTCACACATTCAACCAACATGACCAAGAGGCACTCTAGTGGCAGGATGCAACAATGTGAGTGTGCACAAACTGTGAAATACAGTTTGTGCACACTCACATATACACAAATACAGTCGCTGCTGCAGGTGAGGGAAAGGTCTTTGATTCGTGTATCTGTAAAGGCCTTATACACGTCAGGGTTTCCTTGATTTTCAAAATAAGATTAATCTAAAAAAAATATTTAAATTAAATGGCATTAGAGTTAAATTTGTGGCATCTATAAGTACCAGATATTTAACAGAATATATCCCTGCAGTGCAGGTGTATTTCCTCCAGCTGATCCCTCGCCTCGCTCCAGGGATCCGGTGTCCGGGGTTTGCAGCTCTCCGCGGCTGTGTCTCACACATCTCTGAGCTCCCTGCCAACAACACAGATCCGCCACTTTTTTTCAGCAAGTGTCAAGTCAGACACAGAGAGGAAGAAACATGCCGGGAAACAAGGATGGAAGCTTTTTAAATAAAAGATAAATCACGTCAGTGAAAGAAATAAAATTTGTCTTACACCAGGAGAAAAATTATTTATTGATTGTAGTTTATTAAACGAGGAAAAGCTAAAAAAATAACATTAAATAACATTATTCTTGGGTAAGGCGCAACAAACTGTATTTTATTGTGAAATTCCCACCGGATGTCACGTTTTAAAGAGGTTTTTTGACAGGCCACTTGTTGAGCGCTGCACACAGGAAACAGCACAGTTACACGCTCATTTTGCAGGATACGACTGTCTGTCGTGGGGAGCATCTTATTTTATGAAGGTTTTTCCCTGAAGTCATCAAACTCTTTCATTTGTCCTTCACTGAAGCTGTTATCGTGGACTTCAAAGAGCACGCCTCAAGTGGATAAATCATGTCTGGCGAAGAGGCTCCAACTCAGCAGCAACCACCTGAGCAGGAGAAGAAGCCAGAGGACCCTCCGCCGGCTGCAGATGCACCGCAGGAGCCTGGCGGCAGCCCCGCGACCCCGGCCGTGGAGGAGAAGGAGGTGAAGGCTGAAGAGGAGAAGCCGGTCTCCTGGCGCGTTCTGGTCCTGACTGGGCACGGAGGCTACGACAAAGTGAAGCTGCAGGTGAAGACTCAGAGCAAGCCGCCGCAGCTGAAGGCAGGGGAGGTGCTGGTGCGGGTCAAGGCGTGCGGGCTGAACTTTGCCGAGCTGCTGGGCAGGCAGGGGTTGTACGATCTGCTGCCTGCCCCGCCGGTCACGATGGGAATGGAGGGCTCCGGAGTGATTGAAGCAGTGGGAGACGATGTGGAGGACAGGAAAGTGAGTAAAGCCTGCAGAACACACGCACACAAAGCACGCCTGTGGATTTATGAGTACCCAACTTTTATTTCAATCCAGAAACTAAACGGTCCTTTATTGTTAAACCTCTTTACGCATCTGAATCCTGACATTGATTCTTTGGGTATCGATGGCTTCTCAGATGTTTAGTTTGTTTTATATTTGACAGGTTAAAGAGCCCCGCTTTGAGCAGGACGTCAAAAAATTGAGACAAACTCTTGCTGTTCCTCTCCACGGAAATCTTTAGTAAAAGGCGAAAGATTTGTACGATCTGAAGAGAAACAAGAGCGTGATGTGCAGGCTGCGGCTCAGATCGATCAGATTATCGGTACCACCGTCTTCACTGATGGTTCCCACACAAACAACGCGTATAAATAACACGTGAAGGCTGTTTAATTAAGAACAGTCTCAGAATGAAACGAAGCAGAATTAAGTTTCAATTAAAAGGTTTAGGGTAATTTATTTAGAGTGTAGGAAAGCCGGCCACACCTTTTCCGCAATGCATTGTGGGACCTTATTTCAATTTCCACCTTTTACACTGTTTTTCGTGTGTGTTTGGATTGATAATATTTTTACTTTATCAAAAAATAAAGTTGCATGCGTAAGGTGTACCGAAAAATGTAACCTTCCCCCGTTTTAAACACTATAAAGCAGAATTAACCCGTTATAGGACACGCCCACCTCACCCTGTTTACCCACGTGAAGCATAGAAGAAGGAACAAACTATCTAAATACAATACCTAAGAAGGCCCTTCCCCTTTTATTTAGTTTATAATCAATATATGTACAATCTTATTTTATACATTTGAGATAGAAGTTGAGCTGTTTTGTTCAAATTGCAGCAATTAATATTTTGGGTTGTAATAATATAATAATCTACTTGTGTTGCAAAGAATGGACGCAAGAATTTAAACTGTTAACACTTTCATTATTGTTTGTCTGTGTATGGTGTCAATAATCTGGCCGGGTGGACCTATACTCAAAGATGTCTGTCTCAAAGCAATATAATTATGTCTTTAATCTTTTAATGGTTAATGTAACATAAAACATTAACTCGTGGCTTTTACTCTGAAGTAACCCATGTCTGCTTCTTATTGGTCCTCAAAGTCTAATGGGACAGTTGCCAGTGCTTGTGCATAATCTTTTCCAAACGGCTCATCAGATTATTTCTGTCATTAGTTCCCCTCTTTCTTTAGTAAAAGCTGTGGAGAAAACCTGTAAGATTTAACTGTTTATTCTCACAGCCTGGAGTCTTTCAGGCATTAATGTTAGAGTAAATAATGGTGTCTTATTTTGAAAGCTGCAAGATGGACGTTCCCTTGCTGCAGAGTTTGATTTACCTTGTGTCATTTAAGTGTTTTTACATTCCTCTGCCCAGCTCTGCAGTGTCTGCTGGATGAGAGCTTTCCATGTGGTTATTTTACACACACACACACACATGCAGTGTGAGGTTTTCATGAGAGTGTTTTTGTTCTTAAAGCACTGATAATCGAGGAAACTAACTAATAGATGCTTGTTAATGCTTGTGATTCATAGAGTTTAAGAGTGGTTCTCCTTATGTTTACCATCAAGGTCAAAAATGAAAGTGACTCATTGCAGCCAACCTTCATGCTTGCTGCAGAATCTCTGCAGTTTTTCCTCACATAGGGATTCAGATTTGTTCACTTTCTTTGACACAAAGAATTACATTTTTAGCACCTGTCAGTGTTGACGATTAACTAGTCTTTGTACATTCATGGAGAATGGAAAACGCCCACATTTGAATGAGTAACAGGACCTTTGCTGTGTCATTGACCTCATTAGGTACATGATTTGTGTGTGGAATTTAGCAACAGTTGACTTCCAGGCTGATGTTTTTAAGTTGTCATGTTGCCACATTATGTACCTCTAATGTCGTCACAGAGCTGCATCACTGATTATTCTTTGTTTAATAGTGCTTATCTTTGGTTCTCCAGAAACTCTAAACATCTGGATTCTGCATCGTAGTCGGGTTGTCACTAAATGTTTTGATCTGGGCACCAGAAAATGATACATGTACTTACAAGACTGGACTGGACAGCCCATTCTAAACTCATCGGCACAAGGCCTTTATAAGACCGGCACTCTTGTGGACGTGCAAATCAAACTATAATGTGAATTCATTTAATGACAATCAACCTCATTTTCAAAGGATTTCAGTGTGAACAAAAACAAACATGAACTGTTTGGATACCCACACATCTCCTCTCAGTATTTATATGCCCTCTTACAGTTTACATTTGTCTTAAAGTCCTCAGTGTCAGCTTGGAATTTCCCTCCTACTCCTCTTCATCCTCACCACTCACTCCTCCTCCTCTCCTCCCTCCATTTTCAGAGAGCAAGTATCCAATAGTGGGAGCGATGCATTCACAACACCTTTTATTTTTCTGCAAACACAAGACACCACAAAACACCAGAGGCCACAGTGCAGGAAGTAGTGATACTACTACTACTCGTGTCAAATGAAGAGACTTGGGTTTAAGATTTAAGATGTTGGTTAGTGTAAGAATCTGGGTGGGAGCGCAGTGGGATACATATGGAGCAGTGAGCAGTCAGACAATAATATGAAGAGATGCCGAAGTGTTTTCAGAGAGAGAGACAGAAAGACTGTTTTAATCAGGCCAGACGTTGCTGGGCTTCTCCAGATGAGGACTGAAGGGTGTGGCTGTTTCATAAGACACACACTGGAAGCACTGTGTCGAGATTATTCTATCCCAGATGTTTATAGATTAAACACTTCGCTGGCTGATATTTCTCAGAGCTTGGAGCAGCTATGTCTGTTCCAAATGGCTGCTATCGTGACTGTTCAATAAGAGGAGGCTTTAATCAACATTATGTTGTGTGAGGACAGGATATGAAGCAGGTGTGTTGAATATTGTCATGTTTATTAAAGTTTATTTCTGTCGTAAAATTAGAGACCTATGGGGACTGGCATGCAGTTCCTACATCACATTACTACATTTTATTTTCGACTGTCTGGTGGGGCCTAATTCCTAAGCTGGGATCGATCTATAAGGCTATGCTAACGGAGATACATATTTGCATAAAATAGCTGTGTGACGGTGTGCATTTCCACACATTGATGTAAACAGCAGGGAATCTGTTGTGGTTTCCTGGCGTCAGTTTTGTAAATACTGTTTCCCTCCTACTTCAAACAGCACTTCAGTTACTCCACTTCATGTCTGTTGTCCAGGATCTGAACTCAGCCATTTGTTAAAACAGTCTGTGGTGCATCAACCAGCGGAGATGAAAAAGAGTTGAAACAGAGCCTGTCATCTGAGGAAGTAAATTGAAGCTGCCTTTTCACCACAAATAATGTCTTGGTGTGCTTTTATTTTTGTGTGTCATCTGTCTATTGTCAGGGGTTGTGTGCAGCAGGAAGTGGGAGTGGCTCAGAGCTCTTGAGAGTGTTTTTAACAGGAAGCAGTGCATTCATAATCAGATCAGCCTTTCCTGTGCCCGTTTTTTTTCAGCAGTTTCACAACACCGGTGACTCTTTTTTGTCTGTGTGGAATTAGTCACTAAACATGGACTCTATGAGCACTTTCAGCAGAAACGGCTTCGGCTTGTTTGTGAGGTTTCCAATAGTCACTTGTGAAAAAGAATGTTGTAAAAAGAAGACAAACACACATATAATATTGATTATTTTGCTGCTTTATTGAGTTGAAATTGACATCTGTGGCTCAATACCAATTAAAATAGCCTATTGATCATCAATTTGCTAAATGTGCTGAATTGTTACAGCTGAAAGAAAATGGTGGCCCAGATCTCAGTGTTCAGTGCTTCTCATTAACCTTCTATGTTGAGCAGTGGTGGGACAGAACACCCTCGTCATTCAGCAGCTAAGACACATCGGATGGCTTCCTGCTGGTTTGACCTCAATTTCTCTTTTCTTGCCACCAGATGTGTGGGAGTATTATGATTTAATACCAGAGACAAGAATGCATTCACTTGATGAAAGATGTATTAACTCGTCCTTCCTTTATTTGCATACCTGTTTTCATAACTCTTCACTTTCTCACATTAAAAGAAACAGAACCTTCTCCCACCTCTCCACCATGTTCTTTCTTCCAGGTGGGAGATCGGGTCATTGCAATGAGCCGCTGCGGCATGTGGCAGGAAATGGTTGTTGTACCCGTTAACCGCACCTTCCTCATGCCTGAGGAGATGAGTTTTGAGGAAGGTGCTGCTCTCCCTGTTAACTACCTGACTGCCTACATGATGCTGTTTGAGATGGCCAATCTCAGGCCGGGAAAATCTGTTCTTGTACACATGGCAGCAGGTACGTCAAATCTGAAAAATACTGGATCACAGTTTAGGCAACATTGCTACCATGTATAAACCATGCTAACCGATGATTCACAAAATTAGGAACTGTTTAATCATTCTTGATCAGGCAAAAAATTGCAAAAACTGATTTTTTTTCATGTTTTTTAAATATTTTATAGAACAAAATACTTGCTAACAATAATTCACCATTGTTAAAATAATAATAATAATAATATTTTTGAGAAAAGGAGTCAAAATCAGATTCTACATTAGCTCTTCACACTGGATCTGTGCATCCCTGATGTTGTAGAGTGACACAGGGGTCTTCTCATTGTCTCCTCATGGTCTCCCGGGCAACATGTGAAGAGTGACAGCTCATTTGCTCCGGATTGCTAATTACATCTCTGAATGCAACTGCATAAATGTGCTGAAACATTATCAGCCAACGAGGCCATGGGTCAGATGTGAAGGTGTGCGTGCGTGCACACACACTATGACCAACTAACAACTTATTCATAAAATGGCAAAAGGATCATTATCAAGCATGGTTGCTTAGGCAACACCTGACATTTTAAACAAGGACTACCACACACACAAGGATGTGTGTGTGTGGTATTACACTGATAACAGAAGGTCAGAAAAACAAAGATTTTATTGTACACACATCATCTGCCTCAGATGTTGGGCAATAAAATAGTTCATCAACTGACTGACTAATACATGAGAGATGGACAGTTTGTAGCTGAAATGACTGAAAATCCTAATTTATCAGTATTTAAATTAATCTCAGCTGGTAGTAGGTAGATTGTTTGGTATATTAATTGATTTAGTTAGTTATTTGGAGCAATTATTTACACCCTAAGAATTACAGTATACAGTTTATCATGTTAAATTCAGCAGTAACTCAGATACTGTCAGTTACTCTCAGCATCTCAGCCTCTAACACCATCACGGTCAATTTCTCTTTTGTCACTTCTGCAGCCCCTTCTCCCAAAGGCCACTCATCAGTGTTGAGTGGGTGGATGGTTGTCAGCTGAGCTGTATGAATCAGCTACATGAATCTGGGGTGATGCAGAGGGCAGGATGGATTACTGGTGAACCTGCACACCCCGGCAGTCTGTTAAGTGCTACAAGGCCACAGAGACCAGAAAACACTGTCTTCCATTTCAGCTCTCATAAAATCGCTGCCCAGTGTATTATATATTAACTGACCTTAATGCCTCCACTGTTCCAACATACTTTATACTGAGTGCTAAAGAATGTTATTTACAATCATTATTAGGTGCAGGAGTCAACCAGGACATGACTTGTATCCAGTGATACTACCACAGCGTTTAGAGCTAATTTAATTTGACTGTGTTATGTTCAAACTGCTGCGTGTTTCAAAGAGAGACCACACAGAGAGGCTGGAAAAAAAACCTGCTGCTTCTGTTCTCACGTGTGTTTGTGCTGCTGTTTGCACATCTGTAGGTGGTGTGGGTATTGCTGCTACCCAGCTGTGTCAGACAATTCAGGATGTGACGGTTTTTGGCACCGCATCAGCTTCCAAACATGAGACCATTGCCCGAGGTGGGGTTACTCACCCCATCGACTACCGCACCAAAGACTATGTGGAGGAAATCCGCAAAATCAGCCCAAAGGGTGAACAAAAACAAATGACTCTTTTGTTGTGTTTAAGCAGATTAAGCATTTCTTGCCTTTTTTCTGTCTCAGTTGATGATTTTAATAATGCTGTGTTTGGATTCTTTATTTTTCTCTGCAGGAGTGGACATCGTCCTTGACCCACTTGGTGGTTCTGACACCCAGAAAGGCTTTAGCTTGTTGAAACCTCTGGGCATACTTGTAGTGTTTGGTAAGACTTTGTAGAAGTGCATTTATATGAAGAAACTTAAGCAGTAAGTTCTTATTTTTTTTAAACATTGACTGTTGTCCTTCTTCAAGGTGCCGCCAACTGTGTGACAGGTCAGAAAAAGAACCTGCTGGCCATGGCCAAGACCTGGTACAACCAGCTCTCCCTAAACACCCTAAAATTGATGCAGTCCAACAAAGCCGTGAGCGGCTTCCATCTGGGCCACCTCAGTGACGAGGAGCTCATCAGCAGTGCTATGTTCAAGCTGCTGGAGCTCTACAGGCAGGGAAAAATCAAACCCTGCATCGACTCCTGCTATCACTTCGAGGAGGTTAGTTTGATGGGTGGTCTTTATGTTAATGCTGTATGCTTTCCTCTCCTCAATCAATCGTGTGGGGCCACAGATGAGGAAGATGGTACTCGACAGCTGTTGCTAGGTGACTCTATGTTGTTGCCGTGGCATCACACTGGTAGTTAGGGATATCTGCGTTTTGAGTTCCCCCTGCTGGCTTCAACAATAGATGGCAGTGTGATGTACTGGCCGTGTTTGCAGGCAGGATGCAGACAACAGCTGGGACAGGAAGTAATAGGAAGTGCAGATGGCTCATGGCAGGAGATATATAGTATAGATAGCCATTGTTTTCATTAGACTTCATTCCTCTGTGACAGTAACATCCTCATTTATTCACAGCAACTGTTGCTGAAATGTTAGCTAGAATCAATGTTCATAACTTAGCACTAATGGGTGTCCAAAAAAAATCAGGTGTTAAAGCAGAAAGATTTATATCGGATAAACGCATCCATTGTGCTCCTTTGTCTTTTCTCAGGTGGCTGAAGCCATGAAACGCATGCATGAACGTCAAAATGTCGGTAAAGTCATCCTTCTTCCTGAACCCAAGAAGGAGGAAGAAAAGCCAAAGTCTGCTGCTGAGGCAGGAGAAAATGAAGGTGCCATAAACAAGAAGGAAGAAGAGGTCACAGAGGAAGTTAAAGCAGAAACAGATTGAGTAAGAGTGTTTATTTGAATGATTTTTATGCACTTCTTCAATGAGTGTCCCTGTTGTTCTATCGTAAAAAAAAGAAAACCAAAGTGCCATGAATTCTTTGTGTCAGTATTTTTCAAATGTTTATGAAGTTTTGTTGTGCAATATGGTGTAGTGTCTGTTGGGAACACTTGTTGTTTTTAAATAAAATATCACTGTGTTCTGTTACGTTACTTGTGGAATTATGTATTGTAATTACAGACAGTTATTAAAAATGTCTATAGTGGCTGCAACAACAAAGCTGGTAAGGGAAAAATAACTAAATAATTATAGTTGGGATTATGTTAAAGCTCACCTTGGTTGAATTGGCAGCTGATGCAAGGCCTTAAGAAGTGCCATTGTTAGCATCTGGATGCAACTAAAGCACTGGTTTGTAGGATGTAGTGACATCTAGTGGTGAAGTTGCAGAATGCGATAAAATTAATGGATCAAGGAAAAGGACACATTGCAAGCTTATATTTGAAGCAGACGTTTATGTAAATTTTGCTCATCTGCCATGTTTCAATGTTGGCAAATGTTCACCATCCTTCCAAGTTCCAGCTTTAATGTGAATTTGATTATTCCAATGTGATTAATCCATAATTAATAATTATAATGAACCTAATTAAAACATTTGACCGCATGCTCACTGTAGGGGTGACAGTAACATTTGTAAGGATAAAATTAGAAGTTGTTTCACACATTCCTTTGATCGATGTTGCTGCTCATTGTTTGTGTAAGGAGAGCCCTGGTGGGTGGGTGTTGTAGTTTACTTGTTGTGTTTGTGCCAAAATTTAATGCCAGTTTTCAGTACTGAAACTGTGAATAACAATTGGAGGGTCTTTCCCGTGTTGAATTTTCTTCCAAAGAATGTCACACTGAAACTATTTCATGGCAATTGTTTACGCTTAATTCATTTTTCTCCTGTGGTTAAGATCCTTTTTTTTCTGCCTTACAACAATTAAAGTGATTGATGAGTTAATCATGCTTTTATCGTTTGCTGCCCTCAATACGCATTCATCTCAACACTCATACACCAGAGAGAGACTTTTATTGTTTGCTTTTCTGCTTTTTTGAATGGATGACCTCACTGGAGGGGATTGTGCTCCTCAGCAGTTCAGATGTTTAGTCCAGCTGTGGGTGTAATTCTATGCTGTGACGCAGACGCACTGACCGGAGCCCAAGAGGAAGAGTTTTTGTTTTTTTGTGCTCTGTCCTCAGCAGCTCCCGCTCCTTGCATTCCTCTCTCCACCCTCTCTCTGTGCTGCTCTCTCGCTCTAATTGTTCTCCCCTGATACTGCATTGCATTGTTTAATTTGAAAATGAAAAGCATTTGCGGATATTGTTTTATGTTATTTACATTTATGACAGTTTAATCCGCTTTTTAGAGCACTGTCAAGTTTGGCAGGGCTTCCTTCTCCTAGCATGTCATAAGATCTGATGTGGATTGTGAGTGGGGAACTGGAGCCTCAGTCAGTGGGAGTTTATGTAAGAGCCTTTTAGACATTGCATGATAGATGGATGTTAACAAGCTTACAGTTTAACTGCTGAAATTACACAGCTTACCTAGCAATCATGGTGATTTCTTTGGATCCCTCAGGTTCTTTGCAAGTAATTCAGGGAGTGTACAATAACACAATTTAGCACTTTTAGCCTAACTGTTGCAATACTAATCAGACAATAATATTTTGGCAGCAACATACAAAAGCATCTTCATCACTGATATGTTATATGAAGGACATCTGGTGGTCAAAAGGGGGACTGCTCCTTTCCATGATACCTCATAATGTTCATCCAGCTGGTTTCTATAAAAAGGCAAATTGCATGTTAGATCACACCCACTCAGTTTGACAGGTGCTCATACATCATAATAATACTTTATATTAATTCACCTAAAAGGTAAATCATGATATTTTTTCCACAGAACATTGCAAAAAATATGTGTACAACGACCACAGCACTTTAGTTTTGATGTTGTTCCTGTAATGGTCATAGATCAATGCAGTCCTTACATAGACCTGTGTTCATTTGACAGTAGTAAGCTGGTATTGCACATGGTGCTCAAAGGTTGTGTATTGATGAATTGATTTGATGATGGTCAAACAGTGACTAAACAGCACAGCTTCACTGAACACAGTTGTTTATTTGGTTATTAAGAAGTGTGTTCAGCTCCACCTTTTCTAAATTATGATAAAATGCGAGAAGTCAAAGTTGGACATGAGGACATGAGCTTGGACATGAGGACACATAAGACTGTGCATTTAACGTTTTGTCCACATTTTAAGTCACTTCGAAAGTAATCACAAAAGACACTCAAAACGCTAATCTGATCAGAGGACTGACTGCCAACCACCTGCTGCTGTAATCCTGTGACAGACACCAACACCACAGAGGGGACTTCCCTGCTGCTGCAGCATACACAACATCCGAGGACACCCACCAACACCGTCACCTGAGCCAAAGGATGACTGTCAGTCAGGTGTGTTCACTGTTTGTGTACTTCTGTGAGGAGATTGTTTTTTCTTTTTTGCCTCCAGGTTAGAATTAGAATGCAACTTGTCCTCACAAAGATAGAAAGTGTGTTGTAGCCATTAATGTTCAGCTTCACCCACCCCAAAAATATACACACACACAGAGTTTGTGGGGTATTAAGAGTGACAAAGAGAAGGTCCATAAAAGCTAAATATAGACACACACTCACAGCAGTGAGGCATGCTGGGAGTCCTGGGCAGGAGGCACAGCACTCCTGGTGTGACACTCATGAGGTGGTCATGGCCACCTGATCTGACCATTTAATACATTTAATACATGAAACGTTCAGCTAGTTTGCACTGTGAGTTTTGTTTGTGGCATTTGGCTTTTCAGCATATTTGTTGTCTTTTGCGGCTTGGATAATGTCATTTGTCATGTATTGCAACACAATGATAGCGATGAAAAAAGTCATGAATTTACACATTTCTGTAGCCAAATCTGATGTCAAGTGAGTTTGTAAGGGTCGTAGGTGTAAAGGTACAGAAGACAAATGGATGCAGTGATAACACTTTTGCATGTTTTGCTCTGTCAGCAGTGAATTCAGCTCTGCATGTTTATCTTGTCTGCACCTCTTTTAGAGTTTGTTCAGCAGATACTTTATAGCCCTGAGAAATTACGCGTTTAACTTTCAGCAGCCATTGTTCTTGTAGTTGCTGCTGGCCAACAGATTTCATTTCTTTTTAGATGGACTTTTTTTTTTTTTACCAGAAATGACACGTCTCATCCACAGTGACAGACATCATCTTGTTAATTTTACTGCTGAAATTTGAATAAGTTTTACTTACACTACATTTCAGAAGCAAATACTGTAACAGTGCATTTGCCTGACAGCTTGAATTTCATTAAAGATTAACATTTTGGGGTTTTTAATTTGAAATTATTATTGATTATTAAGTTTAAAAGTCTGTAATGATGTATTGCTGAAACAAACTATGCAACAATTATTTAATTAAAATTATGTAAATCCCACACATCTATAATACTACAGCACTAATATATCAATTGTTTCATGAGCCTGGTTGTTTCTGAGGCTTTTACTTTGAAAGGTCTCGGCGGAAGCACTGTGTGTATAGCTAGCTTGACGCAGTGGCTTTAAATGGGAATGCCCTCAGTGCTGCTGCGGGAGTCTCCTTTAAAAAAAAAAATCCTACCGCGCTACTGGGATGCGGTTGTCGGAGCCGGGCACTTAGCCTGCCATCCTCGCTCTAATGCCCTGCACCGGTGAGCCCTTTTTATGTCTTATTATTGTCTCTGTGTGATTTTTCTGTTTGCCGTGTCGCTCCGTGTCGCTCATATGCAGTCGGTCTATAATCGGACAGTGACTCCTGACACAGCCGCGCCAAATGACGTGGACAGTGGTAACCTTTCTCATACAGAAATAGCGCACCCGGGTTAAAATTAGATAGCTTTAGTGTGTAAATATGCCCGATTAATAATGTTGCTGCTGCTGCTGGGTCTCACTTAGCACAGCGAGCCGGTCAGTGCAGGCACACTGCAGGTTACAGGACATTACTGAAAGCAGCTGGTCTGATGTCCACAGAGCTGACATTGTTATGAAAAATATGTGCAATGCGCTGAGACAAGTTGACTTTGACTTAGTGGAAGCCTGTATCTTCAATGTCAGCCATTCACATAAAATGTAGGGAGGTGGATTAACTGTATATACAGGACCCATAATCTAGGCCTATAAATCCTAATCCAGAACAAGGCCTGTAGTGTACATTCCTTCACAATTATTTCCTGATATATTTTATTACAGTGCGTCAAAGTCATCAGAACATTTGTTGTTGGTAGGATTTGACCTTTGCTTAAAGGCTGTGATGTATTTGGTTCATTGCAATGCTTGATTGATTACAATGTGTGAAATAGTGGTGTCTTATAACCAAAAATGTGTTATTTCCTTATTGTTTTCCTCTGTGGCTATAGCTATTGAGGGTTAAATGTGCCATAAATTTCTTGTTTCTTCTTCAGACATGACAATTGCTTAAATGTAACTCTATTACATAACTACATTATGTTTATGTCTGGCAGATTTTAACACAATAACAGATTTTATGGGGTAAAAATGCCACAAGGTTCTTAATAGACTGACTTTTTATTTTCCACCACCAGTGCTGCTTTGTCTTTACTGCTCAGATTTGCTCCACTTATGGAAAAGGCATGCTGTGACATACTCCACTCTCTCTCCACTCATGTTACAACATGGCTGCAAAAGGGGAAGCCTATTTACATGGCAGATATATCTGCCATGTAAGTATGTGATAGGCTGTGTTCCAGGATTTGACATTTATAAATAGATCCTTCTAAAAGATTGGAGGAATGTCCTGAGATGATTATAGGAATGTAGGCAATAAAGGAAATAGCCTGCTGTTTAGTTTAGACTGAACTGAGGTTGTTTACGTGTTCCCTTTAATTCCTTTGCTTTATAAACACATGTTTACCCTCGACTTACAACCTAATTAGGAGTATTTATGCATTTAGATGTTTCCTCTGCTCTGTGTGGGTCGAAGCTGTCTAACTGAACCCAGGACACAGCGTGAATTAAACTGAAATTGTAATTTTGGCATCTTGCCTATAACATTTTATTTTTAGATTTGGCTGCCATAAAACTTTGTGCATTTTCTGAGAAAAACCCCTTACTGACTCTCCCTGCTTGTTTTTCTAGAGAGCAACCACTCACCAAAGATGACAGCTCCATCAAACCTGACCCCTGCTGCACCACAGGAGCAACGCTTTCTGGTTTTGTTCGACTTTGATGAGACCATCATCTGTGAAAGCAGTGACGATGCCGTGCTGCGTGCCCTGCCGGGTCAGCAGCTCCCCGCCTGGCTGAAAAACAGCTACAGAGAGGGGCACTACAACGAGCACATGCAGAAGGTTTTGGCCTATATGGCAGAGCAGGGTGTGTCTAAGGACTCCATCCATTCCGCAGTAGAGAGGATCCCACCAAATGCAGCCTTCCTTGACCTCTTCCAATACCTGCAGAGCAACCGGCAGGACTTTGAGCTGGTGGTGGTGTCCGACGCCAACATGTATTTTATTGAAACATGGCTGAAACACGCTAGGGTCCATCACCTTTTCAGGAAGATTTTCACAAACCCTGCCAGTTTTGATGCAAGTGGACGGCTTGTGCTGCTCCCCTTCCACTCACACTTGTGCTCCTGTTGCCCAGACAACATGTGCAAGCAGGTGATTCTTCGAGATTATTTAGCAGCCCGGCAAAAGGAACGCGGCGGGGCCCGCTTCCAGAGAGTGTTCTACATCGGAGACGGGGCCAATGATATCTGCCCCTCGCTGGCTCTGGGACCGCAGGACACTGCCTTTCCCAGGAGGGACTTCCCTATGCACAAGCTGCTAATGGAGATGCAGCAGTCCCAGTCTGCCAAGTTTAGGGCAAATATAGTTCCCTGGGTGAGTGGTGAGGACATAGTGGATTGTTTGAAGAAAATAATGGAGGAGAGTTGAGAACTGCCTCAATGTGCATGTGACAGAAGGCGCGAAAGAAAAGGCTACAAGTTGCATCAACACCGGTCCTGGTACAAAACAGGGTGTGCATGATTTTAGCCCAGCAGCAACTAGTACCATTTGTATTCACTTTTTTTAAGTTCACATGGGAATTTTAAAAGCCTTTTAAGACATATTTCCCTTTTAGCTCTTTCTTTCTGACCTTCTCTTTTAAACAAGAGACTTAGCGAGAAATTAGAAATGTCACGATAAACTAGTAACTAATTGTTTTAAAAATACACATTATACTGTGTAAATATTATACCAATACTTAAATCATTTCCAATTCTTTATATATTCTTGTTTTTCTCACCTTAACTTTAGTTGCCATAAAACAAAAGATGTTATATGCTTTCAAAATTTTAGGTGACAATAGATGAGAGTGTGACACTTAAAAAGATTTGATACCATGACTGAAATATCATATGGCATGTTTAATTCTAATCTAGTATTAAAGCCTCACCCTCCTAATGAAATGGCATGTATTAATTTGGCATGCGGTATGAGAACTCCTGCTGGAAAGCAAGTAATTAAGCCAAGAGGTTAAGATTACAATGATCAATAATGGATATATATGCAGTATTGACTGTGCGCTAACTGCTCAAGTCTGATTAAGATGAAAGTCCCTTGGAGTGAATTTGTCCCCCATTAGTATGAATGTGGTTTACATTTGTGTCTGACCTATTAGCTGTGAAACTGAATGAGATTTGACTGACCTACAGCTTAAAAGTATTCCTTTGAAACATCTCATCAAAGGGCCTCGACGATAGATGCACATTGGATCAGGTGTTATAGCGCTGTCTGGGACAAAAGAACACACATGTTGTGTCAGAAAGAGAGAGAGCAGGGATAAGGTGACAGAAACTCAGGCACAGTACCTGTGCACCCTCCACCACCCATTACTGATACCTAATCTAGGGATTGATTGTACAACTGTAATCTACACCAGCATGAGATCTAACAGGAGCAACGTAGCCATACGCCTGCCTTTTGGCGCACTGTAACAGTGGAAGGTTTAAAGTTTGTGTGTGTATTATTAGCTAACAGTGTATGAAGTCTGTGTGTCGGTCAGGTTGAGGATGATTAACAGTTAACTGCAGTGTTGTGAGTAATGAGGGTTTTTTCCACATGTAACCTAATTCTGCCTCACTGAATTGATAACAGGGATAAAGGAGTGTTTTTAGTATTTTAAAATATTTCTTTCTTTTTTTGCAGGGTCTTATTTTGACCTTTCCATACTATTTACAATAATAATATTGATTTGATTTTGCAGCCTATTTAATATTGTTTTTAACATTGGTATGGACACAATTAATCAGTCAGTGGTACAACTGAATATATATCTACCAATAAAAATATATGTACATGTTTGTCGAGCCGTTTCAGTTATAAATAGAACAAATTTGGGTGCTGATGAAAAGCAGTGATGGAATATGTCTCGCCTTAACCAACAACATAAGCTGTGTAAGTGTTTCTCAGGGAGTAGAGAAGGAAACAAACCAACCTAGTAATAATAAATGTTTATTATATTCTGTTTATTTTGCACTGCTGTATTTGCTGCTCTAAGAACAAAATCTTTTATTTGTGACCAGCTGACCCTGAAATTCTTTGAGATCAAGATCCTAATCCTCTAATGTGTTCTGTGAGCTTTCCTCTGTAACCACTAGTTTACTTTATCTGTCTGTGGCGTTTAGTGCAATAATGAAATTCTATATACTTGATATAAAATGTTAAACAGGATGAAAAACTTGAATCAACCCTAAATCATTTAGTGTTCTAACATTAAAACAACAACCAAATTAAAGTATGTGTTGTTAGGAATCAGCTCAGCTAATATGCTATCGTTATCATTTTATTTGTGGTTTGCAGTACATTGAGTATATATGTGTGTGTTTAATCCAGCTACATGTGTGATGCATTATTGTAACAGGAATATAAAGCCATTATATAACTATGTGTTTGTGTTGTGTGCTCCTTAGCTGTGATCAAAACACTATATAGAAGTGTAGGCCTATCCTAAGATAAGTGCAGGAGGTCGAGGTCCGGCCACCTCACACAGGAATGTAACATTAAATGTACTTTATCATGTTGCTAGCTTTAGTAAGAGAGACGATGTCACCCCTGTGTTGAAGAAACAAACACAATGGACGGAGTGATCTATGAGGAAGAGACAGTGCTCTTCAGGGAGACACTGATGATGCAATCGTTCTCATCAAAGTTAGATGGCATGTTGATTTAGCAGTAGAGGAGAGAAGAGTTTGTCTTCAGCCAGCTGAAGGACACAGTGAAGAGAGAAGGGCGGGATTAGAGGAGACAAGTGTGGAGGTGGTGGTGTAGACAGGGAGAGGGTTTTTTCCACCAAGGTTTTAAGGTTTCCTGATGATAGAAATGCACCGGGGTCAATGAATATGGTAGCCTGATGATGAGATGAGGCAGTGCAGTGAAAACAAAAATCCCTGCCGCACAGGTAGACAGAATGATGATAATAAGGGACCAGGGTACTGCACGCTAATGGGATGATTCTGTGCTGGTCAAACACAGAAACAGCAAGGAAAGCGAGAAAACACAGAAATCAGAAATAGTGGAAAACCACAGCCAGAACTGCATGACATGGCAAGTTGCAATATGAACACTATTGTAAAATGCGGTTCAAGTTGTGGTTTCAATTTCGAGGATTTACAAGAAAACATATATCTTAAAAAGAAGTCATAAGGCTTTGCTACATTTGGGGAAATTCTGTGTGGAGTCACAAGCTGTGTTGTGTGTTAAAGGATGATGATGTTGAAAGACTGCATGTTTCAGCCTTTGACCAGAAGGTGGCGCCAAGTCATTGTATCTCTGGCAAACCACTCAGGAGTACCCAGTGACTTTGGGTCACCTCACACAACATTCATTAGCAGGAGGGAGCTGTGTTACACTGGATTAGATAAGACAACAATGCAATGAGGGTCCCTTCAACATAAACATGTAGATGCATGAAACATCTCGGATGACATCATAGGCTCAAAGCTGTCATGACGTGTTCTCCACGCCAAGCAATCCGTTCAGCTTCCTCATTTCTACAGAAGTTGGTCTGTTTTCTCTCCTCCTCATTGTCTGATCAGATAAAGACATTCCCTGTTATTTATCTTTTCAGCCATCATTGTTCTCTCTCATGTCTAATTCCATCTCTCTGACTCATTCTGTCACTCTGAACCCTTGGGTGGTTCTGTGTCATTGTTGTCTACTATTATATTTGCTGTTGTCAGTCCAAGATCCCTAATGAAACACCAGCAAAAAGCTGACTGCACAGAACATACTTTGCTTTTGTTACTTATCTGTTAGCTCTGGATTTTTCCAGGTCTCGGCGGGAATTATTCCACCAGCATTGATTCTTCAATTTAGTTCATATTAAGCCTGGAAGTGTAAAGGCCTGCATACATGCTGTGTCTATTACGGATAAATAGACAAAAGATAGCCTGGCATCCAGCTCCATTTCCAATGACCTCCAGAGATAAGTGAAGAGATAGAAAACCCAATTAACATCAATCTGTGGAGAATGATGACAAATCGTATTGGAGGATCTCAAACTCGTCAATTACAGCCCTGCCGCCTCCTGTTGTATCGCTGTCAATATCTCTATCAGCTGATACAGCCCTTCTTCCCACCAATAACAAAGGACACTCAACTGTTGAAACGCTTTAAATTGCCAGTGCTGCCGATGATTGCTCCTATGGATAACCTCATTGATTCTACTCCATTCAATTACTCCTTCAGAGGTGAAAGATAATGCAGTTAAGGGACTTTAGGCTTGTAAGAGGTCGCTCTGTATTAGGATGCGAGGTTCCTGTGCCAAAGAGCTATCAGGCTGATTAGGGTGTGCAGGTTTTTCCAGTCCTCTGCTTTTGATATTGATACTTTAAGCATGCAGCGCAGCATATTTGTATTAGTGATTATCACGGTCAATTAATGGTAAATTGCTGAAAGTTTATAGTAGGACATCATAGCTTTACATGTATGTTCGGGTTTCAAGTAAAACTCATACGCGCAGGTGCGCCTCGTAGGATTGGCTGATGTTTTTAGCGTTATATAGCTTCCACAGATGATTAATATTCTTCATTTTAAAGCAAAACTGTCGAACTAATCGGTTGCTATCGGATTGTAATGAGAAGTTACACTAATTTATCAAAAAGTGCATAAGAATGAAATCTCCTACCCTACCTTTAAGACACCTCTGCATCATACTCCAGAACAACCTTCCATCTCACTCATCCGCAGCGCTGATGGCTGCCATCAGGACTGTGGACTGTGAACTCATCCAACTCCTGCCCTGCAGTCACCTGTTTTGACACCCTCAGACACCATCTTAAGCAAGAGGAAGAAGACGCTCAGTGGTCACCATGTTGCACGTTGACTTTATCACTGCTGCAGTCTGCAAGTAGGGGATCCGTGTGTATCTTTTTTTATTGAGTGCTCTGTTTGCACATTTAATTAGTTTGGTTGCCCAGCAACCAAACTCTTGTTCTTCTACGTCTTTATTATTATTATTAATCCGTACGTTTTTTGGCTCAGCATATCTTCAGAATGCATGGGCCGATTCAAACCATTCAAACATCAAAAGATTCAGCTCATTCAGGACATTCACAGAAACCGTCAATAATAACTGCAAATATTATATTAAAGATATTAAACATTTTCCATGTCTTCTGCAAAATGCTACTCCTCCTACAAATTACAAGATAGAGAAACCATTCGAAGCTTAAAATACTTCCAACATCTTGGTCTTCAAAACTTGTATACAGAATTTGGAAATTCAGCTCCGTCTTCAAATGGCGGCTCACAGGTTCAGGTTGCCATGGATGCATGGTTGCCATGCATCCAAAATCTCCTCTGAGTAGACTGCTCAGGTTCAGGTTGTCATGGATGCATGACAGAGTTTGTTTTTTGGTAAAAACAAACATGCTGTGGCAACCAAACTTGCATTTTCTTCAGGAAATGCAAGTTATTATTACTAATTTGTCCCTTGGAGTTCGGTTTTAGTTTTGTTTCCTTTTCTGGAGTCAAACCCACTCCCTCTTGTTAGATTTTTATACCTAAAGTCTGATGGAAGGAGATGAAACAAACCAGTGGAGTCTGTTTAGTCTGAGACTCAAGTTGTAAATAGAGACTAAAAACACTTGTCTTTGCCCTTTGCATGAAGTCTTGAACTCTTTCTATAGTTCAGGAGAAAACCAGAAAACCAGCAATGAACCTCAGTTTCTATTGTCACTGTTGGCATGCAACACAAAAGCTGTCTGGATCCTCCTTCACTGCATGAGGGGGAAAACCCCTTACAATGACTGAAGCGGTGTGAAATAACTGGTATTTCAAATTCTTTGGCACTCATCTGCTGATGTACACTATTGTTTGCAAGCCAATATGTCCCTATAGCTGGATGTAACAATGGAAGGAGACATATTTGCACAATGGAAAAGTATGTCAGACATAACAGCAGTTAACTATTTATTCTTACAGTAATATCAAGGAAAATGTCTCATGATGCACGGTTGTTGTCTCTCTCTCTCTCTCTCTCTCTCTCATTGACACACACACACACACACACTGACCCCTCCTTCTATCTCTCCAGTCAGTTTCTCCTCTTCTGCTCCAGCTCTCGTGCTCTCTCTCTCCCTGTTCACTTCCATTCTGCTGGATTATTTTTTTTTAAAAAAGTGATTTTTAAAATTAAGAACAGTACTAAGCTGAAATTTACTTGCTGTCTTTTTCAAACACTGAAGGAGAATATTGTTTATTTTACTGTAATGCAGCATTAGAAGTAGTTTTCCTCCATCTGCACAGGAGCACCGTGTTTTGCCAGTTGGGACTGTCAGAGGTTGATTCAGCGATGATGTGCGCCTGAAAAGGTGAGGAGGCTGTTTTATGGAGAAGACACACAGCATTTGTAGAAGATAATAACTGTGAACATTCGTTTTTATGAAAACTTATTACTTACTTACTTAAATACTGGAGTGAAACTGTGAGTCGCCTTCTATTAGTTAGTGTATATTTTCACTGATATTGTGTGTGAGTTTAGGCTAAACAAACTATAATGCTAATTTAGCAAGTATGCTAGCAGGTTCGGTGACCCACAAAGCTGCTGTTAGTTTAATCTATTATTTACATCTTTTACGGTAATTTAGTGTAACGTTACACGTTTAGGTGATAATAAAATGTTAAAATAACTTTATGATATTTTATCACGGTTAAAACAATAAATCAATCTTCTCTGAAAACTTGTTGGCAGGCTTTGTTCGGTTATATCTTAGTGTTAGCATTATGCTAGCTAAACCTGGAAGTCAATAGCTGATTTAAAATGGAACAAATGTGTTAATGTTTAATTTGAAATAATCCATCTCATGGACTAATCTTTTAAATGTAAATAAATAAGGTGCCTCATTATGGTGGATAGTAATTAGCAAATACAACAAAACAGGAAGAAGCAGCAACATCTTCTTGTTCTTATTCCACTCATCTGCCACTTATCCACTTCATTAGATTGTCAAGTCATTAGATTGATAGTTCAATTGTCATCATCCACAGATGAGATCTGTGCTTGATTTGGTACACACACATCTATTGCTGTTTTATGTGTCATTGTTGAGGTATGGAACTTGAAAATCTTTATATGTCTAATATCCTTTCAGTAGCATGTGAAAATAAGTTCATAAAACAGTTACATTTGTGTATTTAAAATCACTGAATCATAAATGCCATCTGTAAAAACATGTATCACTGTGTTCTGATTCTGCAGGCACATAGGATTTGAATTTGTCCTGAAATCTGTCAGCGACAACAAGAAGGACAAGAGGGTAAACAGGATAACTGAAGAGGTAATGGAGTTCATTTCAGTGTGCACATAAACATAGAATAATGCTTCAAGTTCATTTGATCAAGGCAGAAACCATGCTGTCTGCATGGTTGTATTGGGAGGGGGACATTTTGCAGATGGGGGTCACAGCAGTGTTAGTGACATCTAATAATACTGTGTCATTCCCAGGGGAATGATTGACCCTTTCTGCAGCCAGTGTACTTTGTGTTGACGTTTTGCAGGTAGACAAACTTAACTTACTTTGCTAGAGGCTGATGTCTAATTGTGTTGCACACTTTGCATCTTTGTGTTTTGACGTCTTTGAGTGGGTGGCTCACCATGTCACCCCGCGACACCCTGTAGGCTCTACGCCTTAAACACTAGTTACACTGATAAGAAATGCTGAATCTAAAGTTTATGTAACTCCGCTTGCAGCGGCTTTTAGCTTTTTCCACAACCATCGTTAACCATTATTTTTTTATGTTATCAAGTTAGCCGAGACATATAAAATGCCCCTTTGTCCTATTCTTCTGGCTATTGTTGTTT
This sequence comes from Parambassis ranga, assembly GCF_900634625.1. NCBI lineage: Eukaryota > Metazoa > Chordata > Actinopteri > Ambassidae > Parambassis > Parambassis ranga. The sequence goes on along the minus strand of NC_041039.1, from coordinate 9,353,492 downwards.
ATTTTATTTTATTTATTTATTAAATTCAGTCAGTGTTTGTTGCTATCCTGACAACCAAGCCTCTAGCTTCTTTGTTGCTCTAACCCTCATGCGTTGTTCGGGACATTTTTGTCCTCTGAGAGAAATTTTTCTGTTTATTTTGGCCATAACTTTGTCAATATGTGGACAAATTGAATCATTTTTCCTCAATAAGCTTAATTTTACATAAATTTTGTTAATATGATTTTAAAATTTTTCATAGGTCAACGGTACACTGTGGGCAAATTTTACCCCCTAATGTGTTGTTCGGGGACAAAAACGTCCCCTAACTTTAACGGTTTTAAAAATATATTAGATAAATATTTTTTTGAAATTTTTTTGCATAGACCTTTTAATTAACTTCAGTTCTAATCAACAGTAGTGAAAAAATCATTTTCCCCCAGGATTTTAACCCTTTAATCACCAATTTTATAAGGGGTGGTGCTGAAAATTGAAAAAAAAAACACACAAAATGGCTCATTTTTAATAGAAAAGGTGAATGTGGACTGGATTCTTTTTAACCTTTATTATAGTCTTGGTCATGTCAAACATCAGTAAAAAAATTGACTTTATTGCATTATTAGTTTTTGCACAGCACTGGATTTTCTTTTTTTCTCCCATTTTGTCCCATAGACTTACATTATAAACACACTTTTTTTGACTGCACAGCCATGGCACTAAATAATCATGCATTCTTGATTGTTGGTGGTTTACCCTGTTGGTAGGAGGTAACATTTGTGATTTTTACAGTTAACAACTTAATTACCATATTAACCCTTTACCTGCAGGCCTGTGCTCATGTACTGTAGTTTCTGGCTTAAGTATATGGAGTTATAGGGAGTATTTTAGCACATAATTGTGTGTCTACACACTGTGTGTGTATGTTAGAGAGGAAGAGAGCCATTTGCACACTGTCAGGGAAGGAAAGTCAGGAAAATAAAGTTACTAAGTAAGTGAAGTGTACCTAATTCAGACGTACAACGGCAATGCATAAGCATGTAAAATGAAAACATCCAGGAGTTCTGGCGTCTGAAGTTGTGGATGGGTAAAATAGCTGTTTTTTTTTTTTTTTTTTAGCTTTCGGAAAACACGTCCTCCAGTAGAGTGACTTTACTTTTAGGTTAGTGTCTCAGTTGAGATCACTGAATTAGTCTAAGTGAGGTCTAAGTGCCCCTTTTCCATGGTGTGTTGCGCTCCACACGACCATACGTACATGTGCATGTTACTAAATAGACACCATAGATAGATAACTTGATAACATAATAAATAATCATTGACTAACCAAATCTAATCTACAGTTTAGTCCCCTACTAAAATTAGTATTAAAAGTAGTTTAGTAAAGTAAAGTAAAGTAAATTTGTTGCAGCCCTAAAAGTAAGTGCCGGGCCCTTTGATGCTGAGAGGTTCAGACTAAACAAAACAAAAACACTAGTGGACTTGCATGCATCCTCCTGGTCATTTAATGGTGACAAGAGCAGCAAGCAGCATGAAGAGAGGATTCACCTGTGCATGAGTGAAGGATTCACTTGTGAACGAATGAAGGATTCGCTTGTGAACAAGTGACGGATCTACTTGTGCAGCCTTCACAGCTTCACAGCCTGGCTCTATGAAGGGCCAGGCTGTGATTTCCAGAGATTGTGCACAAGTGAATCCTCTCTTCATGTTGCTTTCTGCTCTTCTCACCATCAAATGACCACAAGGTCACATGTAAGACCACTTGCCTTTTTGTTTTGTTTAGTCTGCACCTGTAGACATCAAAGGGCCACACGTGCATAGCAACACTTTCTTTGTTTTTGTTTACTATGAAGACTCTGTGGTTGTGTGTACTCACAGACAACAAGATCAGTGTGCAAATGGCTCTCTTCCTCTCTAACATACACACACAGTGTGTAGACACACAATTATGTGCTAAAATACTCCCTATAACTCCATATACAAGCCAGAAACTACACTACATGAGCACAGGCCTGCAGGTAAAGGGTTAATATGGTAATTAAGTTGTTAACTGTAAAAATCACAAATTTTACCTCCTACCAACAGGGTAAACCACCAACAATCAAGAATGCATGATTATGTAGTGCCATGGCTGTGCAGTCAAAAAAAGTGTGTTTATAATGTAAGTCTATGGGACAAAATGGGAGAAAAAAAGAAAATCCAGTGCTGTGCAAAAACTAATAATGCAATAAAGTCAATTTTTTTACTGATGTTTGACATGACCAAGACTGTAATAAAGGTTCAAAAGAATCCAGTCCACATTCACCTTTTCTATTAAAAATGAGCCATTTTGTGTGTTTTTTTTTTCAATTTTCAGCACCACCCCTTATAAAATTGGTGATTAAAGGGTTAAAATCCTGGGGGAAAATGATTTTTTCACTACTGTTGATTAGAACTGAAGTTAATTAAAAGGTCTATGCAAAAAAATTTCAAAAAAATATTTATCTAATATATTTTTAAAACCGTTAAAGTTAGGGGACGTTTTTGTCCCCGAACAACACATTAGGGAGAAAAAAAGAAAATCCAGTGCTGTGCAAAAACTAATAATGCAATCAAGTCAATTTTTTTACTGATGTTTGACATGACCAAGACTGTAATAAAGGTTCAAAAGAATCCAGTCCACATTCACCTTTTCTATTAAAAATGAGCCATTTTGTGTGTTTTTTTTCAATCTTCAGCACCACCCCTTATAAAATTGGTGATTAAAGGGTTAAAATCCTGGGGGAAAATGATTTTTTCACTACTGTTGATTAGAACTGAAGTTAATGAAAAGGTCTATGCAAAAAAAATTCAAAAATATATTTATCTAATATATTTTTAAAACCGTTAAAGTTAGGGGACGTTTTTGTCCCCGAACAACACATTAGGGAGAAAAAAAGAAAATCCAGTGCTGTGCAAAAACTAATAATGCAATAAAGTCAATTTTTTTACTGATGTTTGACATGACCAAGACTGTAATAAAGGTTCAAAAGAATCCAGTCCACATTCACCTTTTCTATTAAAAATGAGCCATTTTGTGTGTTTTTTTTTCAATTTTCAGCACCACCCCTTATAAAATTGGTGATTAAAGGGTTAAAATCCTGGGGGAAAATGATTTTTTCACTACTGTTGATTAGAACTGAAGTTAATGAAAAGGTCTATGCAAAAAAAATTCAAAAATATATTTATCTAATATATTTTTAAAACCGTTAAAGTTAGGGGACGTTTTTGTCCCCGAACAACACATTAGGGAGAAAAAAAGAAAATCCAGTGCTGTGCAAAAACTAATAATGCAATAAAGTCAATTTTTTTACTGATGTTTGACATGACCAAGACTGTAATAAAGGTTCAAAAGAATCCAGTCCACATTCACCTTTTCTATTAAAAATGAGCCATTTTGTGTGTTTTTTTTTTCAATTTTCAGCACCACCCCTTATAAAATTGGTGATTAAAGGGTTAAAATCCTGGGGGAAAATGATTTTTTCACTACTGTTGATTAGAACTGAAGTTAATTAAAAGGTCTATGCAAAAAAAATTCAAAAATATATTTATCTAATATATTTTTAAAACCGTTAAAGTTAGGGGACGTTTTTGTCCCCGAACAACACATTAGGGAGAAAAAAAGAAAATCCAGTGCTGTGCAAAAACTAATAATGCAATCAAGTCAATTTTTTTACTGATGTTTGACATGACCAAGACTGTAATAAAGGTTCAAAAGAATCCAGTCCACATTCACCTTTTCTATTAAAAATGAGCCATTTTGTGTTTTTTTTTTTTTCAATTTTCAGCACCACCCCTCATAAAATTGGTGATTAAAGGGTTAAAATCCTGGGGGAAAATGATTTTTTCACTACTGTTGATTAGAACTGAAGTTAATTAAAAGGTCTATGCAAAAAAATTTCAAAAAAATATTTATCTAATATATTTTTAAAACCGTTAAAGTTAGGGGACGTTTTTGTCCCCGAACAACACATTAGGGTAGTGTTTGCGAACAATGCATGAGGGCTAAAGTCTTGTGTGGTTGGCTGATTAACTACTAGACACAAGAATGCAAGTGTAGCATACATGTGAGTCCAGCCAGGGACCTGTGTTGCATATAAATACCTCCTTTAATCCCAAACTTTAGTTTTCTACTGTATAGTGTGTAGCTAATCAAGGGAAAAATACTCAGAGGAACTGTGTCAGCAAACTACAAACTTTTTACAGTCAACTTTTGAGTTAATAGCTAGTGGGTGTTTTGTACTCAAAGATAGATGTTGGGTGGAGCATCACTTTTACTGCCTTAAAAGAGACCACAAACCTTAACGTTCACAGCATGAAGCTTTCTTATATAGGCATGTACAAAGCTGTTTTTTTAATGGCTCTGTAGGAAACAGGAGGCTGCTAGTCTGTGCCTGGGACACAGCTGGATAGAGTGCACTGTACCACCTTCAAGCTTTCGGTGTGGCATATCTAGAATCTGGAACTATATAGAGCTGTTAATATACTGTGTACCTAACACTAGAGTTTTTTTATGTGTCTCCATGACAAGTCTGCACAGTGCCATACATTGTAGTTGTTGTTTTTGTTGTTATATTTATATTTATACATTAGTTCTTTACCTTATGAGAGTGATGCATTAAGTTTGTAAAATTGATTTGCAAATTAATAATGAAGTTAAGTTTACATGAGCCACATGACCCGGAAGCAGTGAGCAGGAGATGACGGAGAGAAGAGAAGAGAAGAGAATAAAGAGAGACAGACTACAGAGAGACGGACTTTATGTTTATCAATAGAAACTTAACTACCTCTGGTTATATGGTAAAGAGATAGTCTTTGTAAATTTTGTTAATGTTGATGTTGTTACTAAAGCGTTTTATTTTCCTTTTTTTACGGTGTTCCAGATCTTCACGGAAGTGATTGTGGACATCAGTATGCAGCGTGAACCTTTTTAAATCCAGGGCAGATACATACTGTGAGAAAGTTTCAAAATAGACTCTGGTTTAGTGTATACACACAGTTATCTAACCACACGTTCATTCATCCTTTTGTTTGTATTCTCATGTAAGAGAGTCATTCCTTTACACATCATGAAAGTGAGGGAATGCTGCTTCCTTAATTTTTATTGTCCATTTCAAAGGTGTCAGTTTTGGTTAGATAGTGAGTAAAATGTTATCAAGACCAGAATGACACATACGCTATTGTTGGAAAATATAGTTAGAAACCATATATCTGTGTTAAAACTTAATTTTTGTGTTATGAGTTCTTTTAGCTGTTTGGTTTCTATATTGCAGCAGCATGTTTTGTTTTTCTCAGGGTCTGAATGAGAATAGTGTGAGGTGTTATTCCAGTTTTATCTGTAAGATTTGTGTTTAGGATAGCTGTGCTACTGGCCCTCCAAATGGTACATTACACAACACATCCAGATGTGCAGTTTTAGCCAGCCCGTGACTGTTAATGAGATACTTTCTTCCACTTTACAGAGCAAGACATCAAGAAGCATGTTAACTCTTATGATAGATGTAGATGGACCTATTTTTTGAGTGTCACACTGACTCAGTGTGACAGTGTGTCAGTATGCTTAATATTACAACGTCAGTGCAAGACATGTTCTGTGGCATGGCATCAACAAAAGTGTCTACACACACACTCTCAAATAGCATTTACATATCCTTAATTTGCAGCATGTACTGAATTTTGTTAACCTACATACATATGCTTAAAAATAACCGACAGACCGCTCAGCTTCATTTCCCTAGTTGCGTGGTCACACTAAGATCAAAATGGGGAGCTGATTGAAAGAATGGCTTTTAGATATATGCTCTAAAGAGCATGCCAACACATTGTAAAGATTTTGTTATTGTACAGCAGCTGTCCTACAACAACCTCAAGCATATTCCTTTATCACCCAAATTTGTGTGCCTTAATCTCTGTTCCCTGTTGGCACATGTTTGTCAAGTATGTACAATTACATGCACATGTACAGGGGCTGGAATGCACACTATTTTAAGAAGTCTAGACCTCTAAAATCTCCTTCTTACATGAGATGTCTGCTGCGCTAGACCTCAGCAGATGGGTGTCTTCAGGTTAAACAGAGGTTTTTCAGGGTAAGAGGAATTTATTGTGGACTAAAAATATGTGGAAAACCTGAAGCAACTGGGAAGCTTAGATCAAGATAGGCGTGAATGTACACACTACTATTGAAAAGTATGGCTTAAATTACTGCAGTATGATCACGTGGCACAATTATGTAGAATCAAATAATGGCTTTACTTTAATCTGTTTTTTTTGTTAGAGAATAAAATGGTGGACCCACTCGAGGTTAATGCGCATTTGACAGGAATATAAAGAGTAAAACACATTTCAGTTTATGACACATCTAGATGATCAGATACAGCAATAATGTAAAGTACATTAGGGATTCAGGAATTCAGTTTACAATACCACTTGGTTAGACAGTCCATTGTCATCATTACTCTCGCCTTTGTTTACTACTGCCAAGACTGTGTTTATACATTAGGTTTTTAAAAGAAAAAGGATAAAGGTGTACTGTGGAGAAATTCACCATTTGATCACCATGTATAGAAAAGACTGTCCGCAGTGCATTTCACATCAGTTGCACAGTGACTAAGGCAAAGAATGGAGCTAAAAATTGTGTGTTCACAGTGTGTAATGTCTTTATTTGTAGAATAAAAATGTGTGTGTGTGTAGGAAAGAGAGATAAATTGAGAGACACATGTGAAATGACAGATTAATAAATAGTTTTTTCCCCTTTGTTAAGAAGGGCTGTTAAGTGATTTCAGAGATGACATTCTGCTTGTCTTTAAATGGAAAAATATTTCACAATTTGGCAAGAGTGAACAACTCCCTCATCCCAGAGTAAAATAATATGTTTGTTTTAGTAAGAGGGCTAATGTTAGTCCAGTGGTTCCTTATAGTTTGTCTGTCTAAATAATAAGCTGTGGATATTGTCTGAAAATGTTTGTGCTCTGTCCACAGGGTAGCAGCAGGTGTATGTTGCTGGCATTTCTTTGCCACCAACATGAGTTGGAGTTTCCTGACTCGTCTGCTAGAAGAAATCCACCACCACTCCACATTTGTGGGCAAGATCTGGCTAACCGTCCTCATTGTTTTCCGTATTGTGCTGACAGCCGTAGGTGGTGAGTCTATCTACTACGATGAGCAGAGCAAGTTTGTTTGCAACACTGGCCAGCCTGGCTGTGAGAATGTCTGCTATGACGCCTTTGCTCCACTCTCGCATGTGCGTTTCTGGGTCTTCCAGATCATTCTGGTTGCTACACCATCGCTCATGTACCTAGGTTATGCTGTCAACAAAATTTCCCGAGCGGAGGAGCAGGCAAATAGTGGAGAACTGGGTGGATTTTCACAGAGGAAACCCCATCAGCATTATCTAGCAGACAGAAGACAGCATAGGGGCATCGAAGAGGCAGAGGATGACAACGAGGAAGACCCAATGATCTATGAAATGGCAGATGAAAGTGATGGTGGTAGAGAAGCAAAGAGAGCCAGCGGCGTAAGCAAAGTAAAAGTTCGCCATGATGGGCGGCAGCGTATCAAGGAGGATGGATTGATGCGCATTTATGTTCTCCAGCTTTTGGCCCGCTCCTTCCTTGAGGTGGCTTTCTTATGTGGACAGTATGCCCTGTATGGATTTGCTGTACCTGCCACCTACGTCTGCTTACATGTGCCCTGTCCTCACAGCGTGGACTGCTTTGTGTCTCGGCCAACTGAGAAAACTATCTTTCTTCTCATCATGTACACGGTGTCCCTGCTTTGTCTGGTACTGAATATATGGGAAATGCTTCACTTAGGTATAGGTACAATCTGTGAGATTGTACGTTCCCGTCAGGTACAGGCAACTGATGATGAGCTGTACGGGCTTACACAGGAACAAGTAGCTATTAATGAGGTGGCATTGAGCGGAGAGGATTGTAGCAACTACGCTTTTTCCTGGAACACACCATCAGCTCCCCCCGGGTACAACATTGCCATCAAACCTCTTCTGATATCCACAGGGAACCGCAACCAGCCGCTACCCATCACTGATCTCACCAATGCCAAGATTGCTTGTCGGCAAAATCATGTGAACATTGCCCATGAAGAGCGAAAGCAGTACACCAGTAATGATGAACACCAGCACAGAGCTGGGGCAGGAGAGGCCGCCAGTGTTCATAAGGACATCTGTCAGCCTCAGAACAAGCTGGAGGCTGATGGCCAGGCCTACAGCCAGCTGCAGAGCCACAATAATAACCACAGCAAACCTCACCGCGAACGTAAACACCGGCAAGCCTCCAGACACACCTCTAGCAAAGCAGACACTGACAGAGGCAGCAGTGGCAGCAGCAAATATGGAGTGATAAAGGGGTCTGAGTGGATCTGAAACACAAATTGGTACTTCAGTCATGTGATGGCTTTGTCCTTACATATTTTGCCACATATATACAAACCTATATATCTCTTCTGATTATATGCACTCTATTTCAGTTATTGGTTTTAGTAGTTTCAAACTGTTTTTTTATGTATAAAGTAAGTCTAAAAAGAAAACTTGATACATTTCGGTAAACACAATGGCCTCATTACAGGAAGCATCAGCTAATATCACAACACAATGTCAGTACTAGCTTTCTGTTTACAGCTGTAAAAGACTCAACAACCTGCAAGAGACTGTTGAAAATAATGTGGCTGGGATTTAATACTGTGCAACCCTTTAACTACACATGTTACAAATAACTATAGCATTGAATTAAAATGGGCTTCAGGTATCAGAGCACACTGTACCTGATTTGTGTGCCATTTTTTCCATGCTGTTTATCTGAAGTGCCTTACTTGAACAGTGAGAGAGCTGCTTTATACTGACTGCACAGTCACAATATATTAAGCAGTTCAAGAGGCAGTTTTGCTTTACAATGTTCTCATCAGTGTGGTCTCAGAAGTCTTGCTGCAGATGTAAATTAGATTCATTACTATGCAGAGGTTAAAAGTGTTACAAATATTTTGTATTCAATGTTGAATTTCACTAAAGATTCAATTGATGCTTGAACAAAACAGGATTTTTGTTATTGTTGGAAGATGAAGGGAATTCTCATTTATATAATGACACATTGTGATCAGTAAAATGAAGTTTTTGGCAATAATAATCTAAGTTGATATTCAGCTGTTCAGTATGTATTTCAGTTTAATGTTTATGCTGTGAACCCCCTAGTTCAATAATTTGTTTGTTTCTTTTGCATTAATGCATACTGTAACTCACAGATTTTCAAACTAAACGTGTCATTAAAGCTTGTTTGCACTGCCAGTGTTTTTTTTTTCTGAAAAATGTTTTTGTTAACAAAAGAATAAAAGTGTTATTCATATTTTTGTTATTATCTTTATGCTTTTGCCTCCAAATTAACTATTTAAGTGTCATTACAGAATGTACAATATTTTGTTAATTTAAGTTTGAATATCAAGGGACCATTTAAAGTTAAAGTTGATGGTACGATCCCTATGCAGTAACTGTATTTATAGGCACAGTGCCCTCTGCTGAGTGGAAAAGGGAAAACACTTTGGCCCTTATGTCACGCAACTATAATAGGCGTTTTGGGGTTGGCACGTACATATGCCATAGGTGTAATTGTAAAATTAATTCTAAAAATCATAAACGCAAACATCTCAATGCTATCTTGATCAACGGAAGGACCTTAAGGCAGCGTGAAACCGGATGCGATGCTGCTAAGGAGCATTGCAAGACTGGGAGTGGGACACACTGGATTAAACAAAACCCTGAAACTAATAGGTCAACGTTATCTAAGAGAAACATGTTTAGTATTTAGAATTTAGTTTTTTGTTGTTGTTTTTATGTCTTACCCACTCAGGCTCACACGCCAGTATAATACAGGTGGCGGTAATGCACCTGAGAGTAGGATGCCACCCGCCTTTAAACAAGCAGAAGAAGAAGAAAATAATGTGACGCTGGCGTACGTCATCCGCTCCGCCAGTGTTTTTGAAAAAGCGGCGGTTACAGCTCCATCCTTATTGATGAAGAGATAGTAGTATTTTATCTCAGCTTTCCAGCACAAAAACAAAACGTAAGTCACCCGTTTTCTTATTGTCGGTATCGGCAAGAAGGTCTGATTTTTTTGCAACGTTTATGGTTTTCTGTAGTGCTGGTGCTGTCGACTGAAACATAAGCTATGCTATGTCAAGTCGGCTAAAGCTAACCAGTCACAAGTTTGATAGCTAGCTAGCTAGCTGAGTGTGTATCGGTTTGATGTTTGTACTGTGCAGCTGTGTAGGTTTTGACCCGTTTGGCTTCTTCGGTCTTCAGAAACTTTCTGCCAGGGAGATTATAATAATTGTCTATATGCCCTGAAATCTACCTTGACTTGTGAATATATTGAAGATAACAACACAATAGACAGACCAACGCATACAACACTGTCAAAAGCAGTTCTCAGTACTGCTCTAACGTTTGGGTTTGCTGTGTTTACTCTCATCCTTGTGTTTTGCAGTGAAGCTGGAAGCGCCTTCACTACTCCAGGACCATGCAGTTGCAGCGGCATTCAAAAGAGCAAGGGCTTCTGGGTAAACTGCATCCTAAGGAGAAGAAGTTGGAAGGGAAGACTTTTTACCTTGACAATGTAAAGAAACGCTCAACAGCTCTGCTTTTAGAGGGCATATCACTTCTGGGAGGAGTAAGTATATCCAAAGATAGCGTGCCAGGGGGTTCTTTAATTTAAAGGAGCTGATAGACATATATGTATATATGTGTTTATATGTAGGAGCTGATTTTTTTTTATTATTTTTAAATTACCTGCAAGAATTCGTCAGCACCAGTGCTGACAAACACTGTAATTTTAAAGAGGTAATCATCTGATCTGTCAGAAACAGTCAACACTTTAGTGATGTCTATCAGCACAAACTGATGTTCAGGTGTTTGTTTTTTCTTCTCAGAAGGTTGAGAGTTTTCTGCACAAGGATGTAAACTTTGTTGTGACTGGAAACCAAGAGGGCCTGAAGGCAGAGAAGTCTGTGGTTACCAAAGGCGAAGGAAATAAAACCAGTGAAGGAACACCACAACGGCAGAGCAGCCTCTGTAACGACAAACAGCAGCCACAAACTCCTAGACCAGTGGTACTTAACATTGCTGTGCATGCTTTAAAACATTTGTATTGCCATCTTTCTAGCTTTTTGTATTGGTTAAACATTACAAATAGTTTTTCATTAACTTATTTGGATGATCCCAGACTGTGTTAGTAAAGTATAGGTTGACCCAAATATACTTTATGTCTGAACTGTCTACAGGTTTGTGGCAGCCGTGGGAAAGCTCTGCTTGAAAAAGCCATTCGAAACAATGTGAGTCAGTGCAGCTAAAACATGACTTTACCTTCCGGGCACACAGATATCTTTATCTTTGGATTGTGTTCTAGGAACGACTCCAGGGGAGCAGCGTTTTGTCTAATGCTCGGTCATGGGGAGTCGAGATTTTGTTTGTGGATGGTATCCTTTTGACTAAATGGAGTGGTGGTCAGGGACATGCAATGAACCTCTGCCTACAATAGATGGCACTATGCGAGTGCTCATGTTTTCTTCTGCAATGTTGAGTCAGTCGGCTACTTAGAAAAGTTATGTTGCTCGTCATTTCTGTTACACAAGGTTTTGAGTTTTTTACATTGTAGTTTCTAATTCTCTAAAATGTAAATATGCAAAGATGTCTTGCACAGTGTTTCTCACAACCTTGATAAATGTTTAAAAATCTTTGTTGTTCCTTAATGTGGTGTCAGATGTCCTTTTATATTTGAAACGGTTAACTCGAGAGAGCTTCAGTGCTAAACACAAAAGGCCAGAGGTAAGTTTGTTTTCTTTTCACATCATTCTTATCTGACTTTCTGTTGCTTTGTGTTTTCTGTTGTTTATAAGGAACTGTACAACTTTCCAAGATAGGAATATATTTCTTTTTAATACTTTTTCCTGTTTTATAGCAGAAGACTTGCACCAAACAAGGCTGTCCGTCTGTCAAAGGTTTGTTCATTGCATACATTTTCTCACAACGGTTACTCACTACTATCGGTATATGTGGCTGATTTGTTCCTTCCCATGTCTGTTGTCCACAGCTGTTGCTTTGAGACCTCCCTATCTTAAAATTGAAGACTTGAGCAGGTGAGTCCGCTGTAGAAATCCTCCATTTTTAATCCCTGTCTGTCAAAAGACACAAGCTAGATGTCGGCGAACCAGGGAGAATATTTTTTAGCCTGCAAATGCACACGTAATGGCTGTTCAGTATCAGATTAGATCCCTTTTTTTCAGGTCAAGCATAATGACACTGAATGAACAATGGGCAGCAGTGATCTGTCCCGTTTTTGTGCCCCTTCTGCCCCACTGGGTGCTAGTTCTGCAGGTGTACATTTCAGCCCAGATGATTTTCTTAATTGAACTTGTTAAGAAGTCCCATCATGAAATGTGACAAGGCCCCAGTGAAGCCGCTCCCCAGGAGTCCAGAGCTCAAAGCGGATAAAATTTCTATTTGATGAGGCTTTGCAAGCTCCGCTGCCTGCTCCTGCAGGGGACCTCTACATGCTAACAGGTCTTTTCATTTGCCCTCTTATTTCAGTTAATTGAAGTGCTCTGGCTAATGTATCAGCCCATTGCTATGAGATATTGAACCCATGACATTCAGAAGCTGAGATGGGGTTGATCTGTGATATATGTTCACACATGAAATCTTTGCCAAATGGCTATTTTCTGTTAAAAAATATATAAGACAGTGGGAATACATCCTATTTGTTTGATCAACATGCAGTTTTCATATATATTCAGTCTCCTATTTTGTATGTAATTCTTCTGTTGTTCCTACAACCAGGAAATACAGGCCTTTGCACATGCAGTCTATGACCTTCCCCAATCTGTGGTACTGTGGCCGATTTAGTCCTTTTGAGTCTCCTCCTACTCCTCTGCTTGAAAAGCAGACAGAGCAAAGGGAAAACACAGCAAGGTTTGTGAGACATTGTTTAAATGATGTTGACCATTACCGTAAATTGCAATGTTTAATTACTTATCTGGCATTGATGGTTGTATTTAATTGATGCTGTAAAAGTCTTGTAATAATTCATTTATTTGATTTGTTAAACAGGGTAAAGAAGGTTGAAAGCAGCATTCGAGACAAATCTCAAACCCCGCTCAGCTGTAACCCTTCACCTTGTCGGCCTCGCAAAAAGGACCTGTCTTATTGTGAATGTTGTCAGCAGCCCTTCAGTAATTTGGAGGAGGTGAGCATCTAAAACAGAAATGCTTGGATGTCTTATATTTACACTTTTTAATCTTGTTTTGGTCTCTGAAGCACTTACAGTCTGACCAGCACCGCGCATTTGTGATGGATCCCTCAAACTACAGTCTGCTGGATCAACTTGTGGTTGAAATGGTTCCAGGATTCAACCCAAATCCATCTCTGCAATCAGAGGAAGCACTGAACAGGTCCTCTTGGATTCATCATTGCTAATGTTGAATTTCTATTTTTTATCTAAATTACAATCTAAATTAAGGATTGTCTGTATCCCTCTTTAGACCACCATCACCCATCCATGATGTCTGTGAACTGGAGTCTCTCACTGACGTTGAGATGGAGAACGTAATTCAGGTCCTAAAAGGACAAGAGTCATGTTTTAGTACGCATTTTTCCAGCCTTACGAGAGTCCAACCTTCCTTGTGCCCTGGCGGGCCATCATCAGGAGTTCAGTTTACTATCCCAAATCCAGCTCCGCTACCTGCTGACATTGAGCCTCTCAAGTTTGACACAGAGTGCCAGTTCTCTAATATACAGCCGCACCCTCCAAGCCCAGCCATGCCTGTATTGAATGTTGAACCACAAGCCCAGGACTTGGCTCAGCTTGACACTCCGTGTCCCCTCGCTGACCCTTACTCTTTGCCTCCGGTCCTCAGCCCACAAGTCTACTATTCCTCAATTATGGATCCTCATAGTCCTTACTCAGAACCCCCTGTCCTCAGTCCTCAGCCGCACACTGCAATAGATTCTGTGGAAGGACAAAACTGTGAAATCAACACTGCAGATAGTGCATCTACCCTACTTCGTATCTCTGTGGCTGAGATTAATGCAAAGGGAGAGGGATCTAACCAAGAAGGTCTAATGGGATTCAGTGGACTTGAATGTTCTACCGGGGGTTTGGAATACACTACGCTGTCACCGCGTCGATCTCGATCCATCACACAATTGTCAGCTGTGTCACTAAACCCCAAAAAACGCTGTCGGTCCACCAGCTCTGAACATGGCTCCAGAAAAAGGAGGAAACCTGCAATGTTTGGATACACAGAACAAAGGCATGAATCTGCAAAACCACAAAGTGGCTGCTGTGTATTATTTGACATAGCTTCTCCTCAACATGACACAAATGTCTCTTTGACGTGTACTATGGATGTGCTACCTTCAAAACAGACTTATACCCCACATTGTTTTCCTGCTGTGCCAAGTTTTTCTCTGGCACCATATCAAATTGACTGCTCCTCAAAAAAAACAAACTTTTATCCTCCACTTGACTTCCACAACAATAAATCTCACAGCTCGTTTTCAAGTCAAGACACTCAGCGCTCTCTCGCCCACTCCACCTCCATCTGCATCGACTCAGCCCTCATCCCAGACCCCACCACACTCTCTCCATCATCAGATTCTGACTGGGACTGTGACCTGCTGTCACGGCTTGGCCCATCCTCCGCAGCACCTCTGACGCTCACAGAGCAGAACTTTGAGCTCGACAAAGAGCTGCTCCACACACCATGCCCCTGGATGCACAACACCAGCTATGAGTCGCATTTGCACACTGTCCTTCAGCCTTCACCCCCAGCTGCCTCACTTTGTGGGGATGAAATGGATCCTTCTGCATTTTCCAGGACTGTGGTACAGATTGTTGAGGTTCAGCACTGATTCTTAAGATCTAAGCCACTTTCTAAGAACTGGAAGAATTGTCAGTTAGTGTACACTGAATACATATTGAAGTTAGTACTGATTTGGATTTAGAGATAAATTTCTATTTTTTTATTTTTAAGTTTATAGTAGATGCTGCATTTTCCCCTGATTGTGAGCCACATCTGTAATTTTTCTTCCCAGTGTCCTGCTATTTCTTGTGTACCCTTGAGCCATATTCTCAAATATTCTGTGCTGACTGCGGTTGTTGAGCAGCCATGTCCGGGAACATGTGGTGGTACTGAGAATTTAATGAGGCTTTTCTGAAAGGGGGCATTACTCAATTACTGTAAGTGCTGCTCCTAGATGAGATCCCACATGTGCTGCTTTTGACGGTCATGCAAGCGAGGCGGTCGTACAGTGGAGGACTGACAACCTGTGAGACAAAATAGCTAATTAATGTCAAATAGCTTTTCCTGCTTTGTGAAGGTGTGCCAAAGTACTGGCTTTGTCAAGGAGAGGCAAATGCCTCACAGCTGCAACTCCAGGGAGGTTTATTTATTCATCCCTGACTGTTACATTCGAAACAAAGGGAAATGCCACATGATTTTAGTACTTGCAATGTGAAGTCAAGCCTTTTACAGTGTTGTTAAATAAATGCTTCTTGCCATACTTATCTCCTCTTGCATGTTGTAGCAATGGTCTTGCTCTTGCAGTGAAGACAATTTTTCCTGTCCACTTAAATAAATGCTGACTCTGTATGAGCCAAGTGGAAAGGGAAGGATAAAGCAAGGGCAGCAGCAGGTCGATGTGCCCTGTTGGCTCATCACACCAGCTTCTAGCTGACTAACAATATTTGATATGTCATCTTATCCCAGTTTACATAACCTTTAACTCTCCAGATATGCTGGAATGAAGAGATGAAAGTGAAGAGTGTCGAAAGCCCCTTTAAATGGAGGAGGAACAATCTTGGGCTTAACCTTGGCTTGTTGGTGGCACATTGAGGCACCCCTCCTGGTATGTGTGGATTGTACTAAACTGGTATATTCTAATTTTTCGGATTGGTTGTAACTGTTATGGATCTGCATCCTTAAAAAGTATCCATTCCTAAAGGTCTGCATTGAATGGTGGGGGAAAGGGGGCTCTGAGTTAATTATTTTAAGTTTAAATGTGAACTATGCAGCTGCTTGCACCAAAGATACAAAAATGGTATGATTCTCTAAGCTGAATTCAGAAGAAAAATTCGAAACACTACTTTTAAGGAATTATTGCCATCAAAAATATTGTGGGTAAAAAACTATTTCATTGTGTCGCCTGTATCAGATCTTTCACAAGAATCATAAAACATGGAAATATGTTTTTCCATTGTACTCTGGAGCTGTTTACCCTGTACACTATCAGCTGCTGCGTCTGAGCGCTGCGCACCCGGATCCTGGACCCATCAGGGCTCATCAAAGCGCTAGTGTGCCCCACGTGCTCCTCGTTTCCAGGCCCACGGCTTCTCGCGCAGCCTCACTCTCGTCTTGAGTGAAAGGAGCGCTCGTAACAACGAGACCGACTGACACACAGGTGTGGAGCTCTCTGTGACACCGACGCACACCATGCTGCCTGAACGGAGAGGAGGAGCCCATTTGGGGTGTTTTTAACGCGCCAGAGAGATGCGGGCGCAGCGTTCAGAGGAACCCAGCTGTGGTGTCTGTCCTCACTGTCAACAACAACAACAGTCCTGCTGCTGCAGCTCCGCTCAGGGCTCCTGTCAGTTCGTTTAACGGCGCTGCACTGAGGAAATCACTGGGACTATGTGAGCATCATGCTCGCTGTGAGATGCCTGCTGTTCGCTGCAGTGTGTGCACGGGGCGCCGAGACAGGTAAGCCCTCAAAACAAGGGACACATGCTCAAATGCATCAGAAGTACCACACAATTTGCTGAATCTATAGTATTAAATACATTAAGATGTAAAGTGCAGCTGTTGTGTCCTCCGCAGGTCTGTGGGAATGGGTGAGTCTGGATGGTGGGATCCCTTCTGCAGAAGAGGTCGTTCAGCCCAAGCGACTCCTGCAACAGATCCACTCTGAGGAGGAGCTGCAGCACAGCCGCCTGGACACCCGGGTCAAAAACCACCCAGCTGGCATACTGGTGAGTCCGCCTGCATGAATTTACACCCTGTCTCCAAACCATCCTCACATTTGATTCTCTACATTAATAGTTGAGACATGAATGGCTGCTGGCAGAAGAACTTTAGTACTTTCTCCAAAGTGTCAATGATTTTTACTTCTGACTGCTGTTGACACATTTTATAATCAGATTATTATGATGCTGGTTTTTTTTTACATTTTTTTATATCAGCAAAGAAAACCAGAGAAAATATTTTATTTTTCACATGACTAGTTCTTTGGTGGGATTGCTTCAGCGTCTCTTCTCCTGAGGTGAGTCTGTCATTTTCACCCCACCCTGTGACAAACACACTTTCCAGCATCATGCTCGGGCCACAACAGCCCACCCCCACTCCTTTCGTTTCTTTCCACTCCATTAGATTATATTTCACACCTTGACCTGACCTCTCTTGTTACCTCACTTATAAACACTGTCAGTCAGCGGCGGACCAGTGGTGGATATGACACAGGTTTGGCATTGAGGTGCCCTCTGTGGTCAGTGGGTCGTCTCATAACCTCAGACATGAATATAGGTGTCAGGAACAATGGAACAATGGGCTAATTTGAAGGCATTACAGGCTGCTGATTTGTGCATCTACACATTTAACACCGAACAAAACACACTAACGTCTGGTATTTGTGGCAGTGGGAAAGGGCAGAGTTGAAGTGGGTCAAATGACCCTCTCCGATTGGCATTGGTGTGGCAACATGGCACCTGGGTGGACACACCTTTCAGGTCTATACAGTAATAAACCTGCAGTTGCTGCCATCCCTGTCTTTCCCTGTTCCAGCACTTTAAAGTCTTTTAATTGGTTAGATAAACTGTTTTGTTTCTCCTTGTTTGAGATAAATGTGCTGTCACAGAGGTGCTGGATTAAAAAGGAGGCTCTGCTCTTTAATTGTAGATGTTAGTTTTGGAGCTACATAAATGGTGACACTTTTATTCACCATGCATGATCTTGATTCCGGGTCCTTTTAGCAGAGAGATACAATGACTGCTGCTTTAATTTCACATCATACTGAAGCTCTGGTTTCCTTTTATTTTATTTCCTATTATTTTCATGATTATTCACAGACATAAACAGTTATATAAGCGAGCACATAAATTAAGCTGATATATAGAGAATGTTTCTGTCTAGCTGTGTTTTAGGCTCAAAACAGTCTTCAGACTGCTTCAAAGCTAAGAAAAGGGTTTCTCATGACAAAAGGTATAGGTTTGTATTATCTAACAGCAGTAGGCTTATGCACAAACTTGTAAATGTGAAAAAAAATTGTTTGTGGAGCTGATATTCTAAATTTTGATCAGACTGTGATTATTGATTAATTCTCCACAGTTAGAGCTCTGATAGGTCTTTCTCACTGCTGCTCTCTTGCTCCAATGTGGCTTCTTTATTGTACAGTATATGGACCCAGTGGAGGTTTAGATTGATACCAAGTACTGTGCAGAGAGTGCAGTGTAATACTAATGGGACCTGCCTTGCAGCCAGCCAGTAAGTACTGATGGGAGCCACCACAGAGCTCTGTGGAAAGTGGATGGGCTTCACCTTGGAGCAAGGTTAAACTGAGTCTTTTTTTCCAAAAAGCCTCAGGGATGGATGAGCTGTCAAACCCTGCAGGGGGAGGTTACAGGAGGAGGACATCTTTTATGTTTTGGGAGTCTTTGTTGCTTTTGCAAGCTGTCAAATAATTTCACATTAAGCATCCATCAGTTTTCTTCCCTCCTCCGCTCCCTCTTTATCATATTCTGTCACTTTTTTTCCACACAGTCTTTTTTTTGTGAAAGCTGGACAAATTAGTTAATCATCTGTTTGAGTCAATGTCTGGGAGCAAAGCTCTGCTGCAAAATGAATTAGAAGCAGAGTTTACTGACTTAGAAGCTTAAGATGCCTTTAAATTCTAAACAGTTTTACTGCCTCAGGGTTCACTATTTTTATCCTTTTAAACTCCCACATCTCCTTCCTCTGTTCCCCTGTCTTAGCCGGTCCATTTGGCCCAGAGCAGCTTCCTGGTGGAGGCCTTTGGCACATCCTTCATCCTTGAGTTGGAGCTCAACCAGTAAGTCAGTACACACCTGTGTAGCATTCACACAGACCTGTACCACTCCTGTTTAAATCTTGTGTGAATGTGTTTATCATCACATCTGCTGTCTGATCGACTGCATTTATCTTTTCACATTTTTGCTTTACTTAGCCAACAACTGTATGACTGTATATGTTTAATATTATTCTATTATTCTGGCTTTTCCTTCCAGCAATCTCCTGTCCACAGATTATGTGGAGCGTCATTTTGAAGAGGATGGGCAGCTGTCGCAGAATATGGTATGTTATACAAATAATTTTAGAAAAAAAATTGTTTTTATTGGCTTTATTGCTGGGAGTCAGATGAGAAAATGATCACTTAAATAGCCGGAACACGGTGTGTTCTTGACCATTTATTTCCTGGAAGCTGTGTTGGCGCACACCTTTTGTTTTAAAAGAGGAGGATTATCCTACCGGGGCCACTCTGAGAGGAGTCTGCGTGTTCTCTGCTTGTGCGTGCCTGGGATTTCTCCGGGTTTCTCCAGGTGGGATTTTCTCCCATAAAGACACGCAGCATTATATTTATCATGAGAGTGGGGCCGCTTCTGTCTTCTCATGCTAAAGAAGAACTGTATGTCAAACTTGTGATAGGAGGGGCCAAATTTCAACTTCTTCAATAAAAGAAGGATCATTCGCAAAAACATCCAAAAACCAGGACGGAGGGTTGAATCATTGTCCTCTCTTTAATGAATTAGAAACATGAGTGAAGTGACCTTTTAATAAAGACACAGACGTTTAATGCATACAGCATCTCTTTCTGTCTGTATCCTCTGCTTTATTTCAGTCTGTCTCTCTTCTCGCTCTCTGCCTTTTTTTCACTCTCCCTTTCTCTGCCAAAGAACCACCTGACCAATCAGTAGATGGTTACCACGGTAACCAGCAGTCAGCAGCAGTACCAGCGTGGGTCTTCTTGTCATGGCGTGAGGTGAATTCAAATCTCGTCTGTGTTCAGAAATGACAGAAAAAGAATCTTACATCTAGACCCTATCCTGGCCTATTCAACTTTATCTAGTAATAACTGGATTTTGTGGTCCTCAAAATATTATGCACTAAGTTGAAATATGAAAGCTGATCAGCAGTTTGAGTCCACCTGTGGAAGTGGTGCTGCTCTCAAGTCATCATGGGAATACATTACACAAGATAATATATATATACGTGTATATACATACATACAACAGTATTGCCTGTGTATGTCTAAAACAATCAGTAACTGACAACTGAACAACTAACAGAGGCCCAGCAATAGATCCCTATGGCACACTGTGGAATAATGTGATGCTGTGATTGAGCGAAATATCAAATCAAGTTGTTCATTTCTCTGCATGGATGTTTATTAGTATCAGTTTTGTCACTATGTATAGTAATTTATGATTGGCCGTATGTTTATATTTATTTTCATGACAACCATAAAATGGTTTGCAGATGCCAGATGACTATATATATATATTACTACTATATATTTTATATTCAAACTTACATGAGCTTAACGGGTATATTCTTGCAAATTGCCTCACCGACATGCAGTTACCAACATGCATTTATGAAGACACTGAATTCCCAAATTGTTTATGTGGACGTTTCCTTTGCTGCACGTTGCCTGCCGCCCCTCCCCCCACACTATCTTCTCCATATTGATTTATTTAGTTTTATTGACGTGCTCATAAATTCCTTCTTCCTTTGTGTGTCACTTTTATTGGCCCCCCATTGGCCTAAGCTATTGTGCTGAGCTGGTGGCTGTCTCTTTGGGATTGAATCTGGATGACACACGGCTAAAACCCGAATTGAATTAGGGATAAGAATAGGCTGGAGCTGATAGCAGTTGTTTTATATATTTGCTGAAATACTTGCTTTGTGGATTCCTTTTTTTTTCTTGCCTTCACCTGGGATCAAAATATAATTGGGAATGAATACATACACTGAGCTGAGACTGACACTTTGCATTAGCTCTTGTTGTCTTATTACCTTTCAAATGCTGAGTCCAGACTACACTAATTCTGTTACAGCTGATCATTGGCTTTAATCCTATGTTTCTGTAGGATTATTTTATTCTTATTGTCACTGTCCCAGCACTGATATTTCACCATTAACCCCACTATTTCTTATGCAACAAGCTGTATTTGCATGTGTGAGTGGTCAGTGTTTGAAGTGCATACATCTCTTTAAAAGCACACTCACATTCAGTGTGTGTCTGCTGTGTCAGGCAATTTGATTTCCTCTATTTAGCCTTGTAATCCTACCCTTTTTTTATTTATTATCGGGCTCTGTGCTAAGTGCTGTGGGCTGTCTGACTACTCTGTGTGAATGATGAAGCTCTTTTATTGCTCAATAGAATAGAACTGACACAGCATCTAAATAAGATTCATAACAATACGGGACATATAGTATGTCCACTGTCTGGAAGTCATAAATGAATTCAGGTCCGATTCTGTGTACTGGACTGGAGAGGTTCTTCTTCTCCTCCTCTTCTTTTTCTTCCCGCTCCTTCTTCTTCTTATTCTTTCTTTTCCCTCTTCTTCTTCCCGATCAATATTTCATTTTTTAAATATCAATAACATCAAGTGTATTCATTCATTCCATTTTTTTGCAACCCCTTTAGGATTTTCAGCTTCTTTTGCAACATTTATCAGTGTTAAACTAGTTCAAAATGGACTAAATGCCCTCTCCACCCCCTAAAAGCAACCAGCATTCTGTATTCACTCATTAAGTTTGACAGATGGACAGTTTCATCTAAAACTCCCACATGTTGGCTTTGACCTGGAAAGAGATTTAAAAGGTCTCAGGCATGTGTGTGAGTGGAGTCTGGCTGAAGAGGCTGCACTTGACAGATGAGCAGGCCAGCCATTGATTTCTCATCAACAGGAGCCTACTGTGTGTGAGGCAGTACCTGCCAGGATATAATCCAGCTAACAGCACATCACAGCTGAAAAGTCCTGACTGTGTAGCCGGTGTAGTCAACTGTAGTTTGAAATGAACTCATACTCAACTGCACAGGATCTGTGAGTGGTCATTCAGCTTTGAGTCAGAGTTCAGAGTAAAGGTTGACCAAGCATAAAGGACAGCGGCTCCAAGTTGCCCCTTTTCTTTGTGTTCCGTGGGCCGTGCTTGACAGCAGCCAGCTCGGGTAGCAGACATAACTTATTGGGGTTCATTACAAACACCTGAAACTGACTCTTATGCTGTCACACTTACACACATGCATGCATGGACACACACAATTCTAAGTGACTGTAATCTCCAGGCCCTTGAATGAAGTCTAGTTCATTAGGGATTCTTGTCCTGACTGTAATTCTGTCTTTAGTGTTTGTTTTCCTCTCCTCAAACTACCTTTATTAGCACACACTTAGACACATGCAGGTGTTGCTTGACTGACAGGTCTGAGTCTCCTCTCAGATTGTCGTAATGTGATCGTTCCTGTACTGTGAGAGGCAGTGTAGAAACACTATATTGAAAACATGATCATCCAGCTGGAGCCTTTCAGGGATTTAAGAATAATCTGGTAGACGTTTCTGGAAACCAGGTGTACAGGTAACACCTTTTCAGCATTTCTGCCAAACGTAATGTCTCCAAAAACAATACAAATGAACATAATGGCAGATAGTAAAAAGAAGTCATGATAGTGAAGACATGAAATGACATGAAAAACTGAGAACGATCTGAATTCAGTTTACAATATTTCCACGTTCTGTTGAGTATACTCACTTTACACTGAAACTGGACTCTTTGCCATGTGTCCTGAACTTCCTGCTCCTAACTCAACTAGAAAAGCCTACGGCTTTTGCTTGATGAAGTGTAGGTTTTCCCAGACAATAAGTTGTATAGTAGTCACTGATCTCCTTCCCTTTGCCCATCCCTTCTTGCTGAGTGCAGAGCTCAGGCTGATGGAAAATACCTGGCCTGCATGTGTAGGTGTCAGGAGATCAGTGGCAGAGACGGTGTTGGCTTCATTTTCTGAAATTTGACATGAATGTGTTACTAGATGATGGAGGGTTCGGTGTCTGACTGTAGTCTGTTCTTTGGTTTCAGGGAGGGGAGCACTGCTACTACCACGGGAGAGTGAGGGGGATGCCTGGCTCCTGGGTGGCTCTGTCCACCTGTCACGGCCTGCGGTGAGTCCAAATTTACAGTCTGTGTAACAGCATGTTTAATTAAGCATCAGGCGAGTTCACCTGTCACAGCCTGCAGTGAGTCCAAAACTTATTAACTAACTAATTCACATGAAATGAAGAATCATTCAGGAACCCAAAGTTGCTTTGAAGGTTCTTCTTGTGACAGACATCATACAGTCTGTGTAACAGCATGTTTAATGAACCTGTAACATGTTTTTGTGTTATTCCTCTCACTGCCAGGAGGGGGAGACAAAAGTTCTGCATTTTCAAACTGTATGTTTTGATTTGTAGTAAACACGTACGTGATGAAGAAGAACGTTTTGTGTTTTGTTTTTCTTTAGGGGGATGTTTTCTGATGGAAACTTCTCTTATGGGATTGAACCTTTTGGCACCGGAGAGGTGAGTGAAGAGCTCCACGAGCAGCGGCAAGCTCACACAAAAAAAGATCTTGAAAAAGTGTTTGTCCTTCTCACAAATCTCTGGATGGCTTCCCGTCAGTCCAGACAGTGTTACTCTATCTCTGAATTACTGTATGGAAGGTATTGAGTTGATACATAATCCACCATCACTGAAACACATCTATAACTACATGTATGACAGAAATAAAAGAAAGGAGGAAACATTCTTTAAACTAATCAGATTTGAGTTTCAAATAAATTTTGTACTAAAAAGAAATAAATGTGCAACTGAGTGAGTGAATGAATGGAGTGTTTAGAGTGGAAGAGGCTGAGCTTTTTTTTCCATTAAGGCTCACAGTAATCGAAGTACAGCTCAATTACATAGACTGGAGAGATGGATCAATAGCCTCTCAGCTCCTCTTCAAACTCCCTCGCTCTCTGTCTCTCTCTCTCTCTCCTCAGCTCTCTATCTCAGATGGGTCATTTTCATAAAGTATTTATCCCCAGCTCGAATGTACCACCGTGTCCAGTAGTGTTACTGCCATTATGACAGACCCGTGATTGATTAATTATGCATCAGAGCACTTTTCTCCTGCTGATCTGTCTCTACCTCGCACTGAAGAGCTTTTTACACTCAGGATAAGGAGAAGTTGTTTCAAGTTTGTTGGGATTTAAAAAGTTACCTTTTGCTAATAAACCCATTTTTTTGCCCTGACCTACACATTCAAACTCTCACAGAGGAAAGAGCCTGGCACACATTCAAAGGAAAGTTTAGATTTTGAAATCGATGGACTTTTCAGCTGCAGAGGCACTCACTTCTGTCCTCTCTCCCCTCTCCTGACATCCTTCAGGAGCAGAATGACCACATCGTTTATCGAATGCCCAACATTGACATAATTCCACCTCCATGTCCAGGTAGGACCCCCATCTACCACCCATTGGGATAGGAGGACAACAAAACAGTGTGTGTGTGTGTGTGTGTGTGAGACAAAATTATTTTGTCACACACACCTTACCTAGAGTGTCCTTAAGTTGTCTGTCTGTCCTCCCTGCCCTTGGTAGACATCTCATCTTCTGATTGTCCCCTTACACTCACTTCCCTCCTCCTTCCCCTCTTTCCTTCCTCCTCACCCCTAACTCCCCCCCATTTGTCCTGTTACACTCCCCCTTTTCCTGCTCTCTCCTCCGCTGGCTGTGTGATATTGATCTCTCCTGCTGGATCCGTGGACTAAAATACACAGTTACATCCTTCTATGGACTGATGACTAGCCAATTTGCCCTCTTACTTTTGTGTGTGTGTGTGTGTGCAGGATGCTCCGTGAACAGTACAGAGCCTGAGGGGCAGACAGAGAGCCACAACAAAGGAGACGGAGATCTGAAGGACAGAGACGACTGGTCTGAAAAAGAGAAGCCCATCATTACACAAGGCCTGAGAAGAAGAAGAAAAAGACAAGTTAGTTTTCCTACGAGCTGTATGAGCTCTCGCCACACACACACACACCTCTGTGCACACAGATGGCCTGCCAGGAACATGTTGTGTGTGCTGCAGCAAGTGTCACCATGAGGGGGAAAACATCAGAGATGAAATATGCAAACACAATTAATATTTAACAGTGTCAGATGATGCCAAAGTTCCACACTCATGCTGATAGCCTGTCTTGGCTTTCCTGCTAATAAGAACAGAGTCCAGTGAACACTGGATTGGTTCAGACGACGTGTTTGCTAGAAAACCTGCTTAAGAAGCTAAGCGCTACCAACCTGTGACGCTAATTATGCATAACTTCAAACCCATATGTGTAATAATTTTATTTAAATGGGTTAGTTATTTATAAAATTAACCCTATACATAAACATTGTTTTTTTTTATTGTTGTTTAATTCTGTTAAAGTTGTTGTTTTAACACTAGAGCCTGCCTCAAGTGGTCATTTGAGTAACTGCCATTTTTGATCCTTTCATGTTAAGCTGCTCATTTATGAAATTAAAACTGATACAGCCTCAAAATGAGCTTCTCTGCTAATCACTCCTGATCAAACAATTGCTGAACAGTCCTAATGATGCTGAGATTTAAATCTTACTAAATATCACCTCCTTTTTTGTTGGACTCTGACAGTAATCTGACACGCAAGCTTCGCTTAATATTTCCTGATGCAAAGTAATATGCTGCTTCATGAATGAATGATTGTTCTTCTCAAAGTTGTGTTGCCCTCTCAAGGACAAAGACTAGAGTTTCATCAGCATTAGCGTGTGTGTGTCTGTAGTCAGAGTAATGGTTCCACCATGCTGGCTGTGTGTGGGTGTGTTGTGTGAAGGTCATTGTGACACTGTATTCAAACGTGGGGCTGTGTGGATTTCTTTTGCCCCCTCCAGGTGCGGCGGGGCCAACGCACCGTTCAGACTGAGACCAAGTACATCGAGCTGATGGTCGTCAATGATTATGAACTAGTAAGTGGTGTGAAGACGATAAATTCAGGATGTTGTTTGTGTAAATGTCAGCAACATACAGTTTCTTTTCTCTAGTTTGTGCAGCTTCGACGCTCAACCACTCAGACGAAGATTTTTGCCAAAACAGTGGTAAACATGGCAGATTTGGTGAGAAGCTTTTTTCTATTAAACTTCACAAATTTACCTAAGGAGACAGGCAGTCGTTGGATCCTTTTCAGGGCTGAACAGAGGCCAGGCCGGATTGTGTTGTAGCTTTAGCTTTTAGTCAATGTGTGTGTGTGTGTGTGTGTGTGTGTGATGCAGCTGATTGGACTTTGTCCCAAACATTAATATGAAAGTGCAAAAAAATCCCCTCTGCTGCAGCATCAGCATGGGAAACCCCAGACTCAGTCATGTGGGTTTCCATGACAACCACCTGCTGCCTACCTGATAACTCAAGTATAAAGATGCAATTCTCTTCATTATCTGTAGCACTTACAGTCTAGTGTCCTACAGCACCTGCTGCTGCAGACATTCTCATGTTGCTGTCATCTGTGCTGACTTGGTTGGCGTGTATCTCTCACTGATTAATCCCGTTTAAATTTTTCCAGATCTACAAAGAGCAGCTCAACACTCGCATCGTTCTGGTGGCCATGGAGACATGGTCGGCCGAAAACAAGGTCGCCATAGGCAACGACGCCTTGCTCACCCTGCGTGATTTCATGAAGTACCGCAAAGAGAGCATTAAGGAGCGCTGTGATGCTGTGCACCTCTTCTCGTGGGTTCAGTTATAAGTTATCTCACTCTCTCCCGACTCCTCCACTTTCTTCTCCTCCACTTCCTGCCTCCTGACGCTTTCTGTTTTTATTGCAGCGGGAGGACGTTCATGAGCAGCCGCAGCGAGGCAGCCTACATTGGGGGCATCTGCTCACTCACTCGGGGTGGTGGCATAAACGAGGTGGAAAAACAGTGAATATTAGAGAGACTGTCTACTTAAGATGTGCACTGGTAGAAGTAAATAATACTGTTGATGTGTGTTGTTTCAGTTTGGGGGCACAGGTCCCATGGCTATCACACTGTGTCAGAGTCTTGGCCAGAATATTGGCATGCTAAGGAACAAGGAGCGAACAGCTGCAGGTAAAACAACCTGAAACCCTACACAAGAGAGTCAACCAACCAATGTTTCTAAAGCTACATAACAGTTAGAGTTCAGCAGTGTTTTGCAGACCTTATGTGCTTGACTTCATGAATTGCCATGACTACAAATACATTTTATGTGTGTCCAGGAAACTGCAGGTGTCCGGATCCATGGCTGGGTTGTATCATGGAGGATACTGGGTATGAAATTATTTTAGAATATGTATAGTTAAAAAGAAGATTTAAAAGATTTGTCTCAGAAAAAATATTTATCTTCTTGTGAGATATATGTTCAGTGTGGTGAAAAATATTTATTTAATCTTAGTAGACAGAAAAAACATTTGGAGTTTGTTTACATTAACCAGGAAAGGTTTTCTGTTTTTTTGTCTGTCTTAATCAGCTACTACCTTCCCAGGAAGTTCTCTCGCTGTAGTATAGATGAGTACCTGAGATTTCTCCAGCAGGGAGGAGGCAGCTGCCTCTTCAACAAGCCCACTAAGGTGAGAGATGGCCGTTTTAATCACCAGTATGAGTGCTTACTGGAAATTATGAACTAGATTGTTCTTTTCCCCCTGCAGCTCTTGGACCCTTCAGAGTGTGGTAATGGATATGTGGAGCTGGGAGAGGAATGTGACTGTGGATCTATAGTGGTGAGCTCATGAGGACTTTAGATAATATCTTATCTGAGTTTAGATCCACTTAAATAAATATACATAAAAGGAATATAAACCCTTACTGGTCTGTAGGAGTGCTCTCAGAGTGGAGCCAACTGCTGCAAGAAGTGTACTCTGACCCACAATGCCATGTGCAGCAATGGGCTCTGCTGCAGGGACTGCAAGGTGAGCAGCTTCAGTACATCATACATTAACTGTCTCACTGCTAATCATGCCCCTGATCGACTCGTTATGCCTAACAGTATGAGCTGCGAGGGGTGATGTGCCGTGAGGCGGTGAATGACTGTGACATCTCTGAGACCTGCACAGGAGACTCCAGCCAGGTGGGAGAAGCACGTCTGTTTTTATCAGACCACCTGAAAATGATCTAAATAAGATGTTCTGTTTCTTGCAGTGTCCTCATAATGTCCACAAGCTGGATGGTTACACATGTGATGCTGGCCAGGTGACGTGCTGCTCTTTGTTACGTAAATGAAGCATTCTTCGCGCTCTTCTTCATCATCATGTCCTCTGTGTTTCTCCATCAGGGCCGATGTTATGGAGGTCGCTGTAAAACTAGGGATGGCCAGTGCAGGACTCTCTGGGGCTACAGTAGGTTTGGATTTCTTTGTTTCTTGAAGTTGCACTGCCCTCTTGTGGCCGTGTTACTGTTACTTTTCTTTGGTCATGCTTGATTCTCCCCTCTCAGACTCTGCTGACAGATTTTGCTATGAAAAGCTGAACTCTGAGGGCACGGACAAAGGAAACTGTGGTCCAGAGTCCAACGGGCAAGGATGGGCGCCGTGCCAGAAACAGTGAGTGACATGTATTTAGAGTTCGACATGTAAAGTATATCATGGAGTTCGACAGATTTATTGTTGCTTCCCTCTTTTAGAGACGTTCTGTGTGGCTTGCTGCTTTGCACAAATCTGACAGCCAGGCCGAGGTTTGGTGAGCTGCAGGGGAAGCCCACCAGCCTGACCATCCACCATCAGAACAGATACCTGGATTGCATGTGAGGCAGCTTGGTGGGGTTTAATTGAATGATAAATAAATACAGAAGGTTGTTTGACAACATTCAGGGTGATTTTCTGCGACCATCTTGATCTGCAGGGGCGGTCATGCAGTGCTGGATGATGGCTTGGATCTGGGCTACGTGGAGGACGGGACACCATGTGGGCCCAATATGATGTGTTTGGAGCGCCGCTGCCTCCCTGTCACCACCTTCAACCTCAGCATCTGCCCGGGTTCCTCCACTTTACGCATCTGCTCCCACCACGGGGTGAGTGCATGTCTGCCATTCTGTTGTATTTTGTTGTGTTGCTTTGTTTGAATAAGTTTATGGTCCTTCACAGACGTGCAGTAACGAGGTGAAGTGCATCTGTGATGCAGACTACACTGGGAAGGACTGCAGTGTGTTTGACCCGATTCCCACGCCCACACCACCACCGGGCCCAGAGAAGTACAAAGGTAACAAAAAAACTGCTTGATTGTGCTTCCAGTTTGACTTGCAAATAAAAAGGATGACAACAGAAAGTTCTAGGTTCTCAGCACTCCTACATTGCCCTCAATCCCACAGGTCCCAGTGGCACCAATATCATAATAGGTTCGGTTGCCGGTGCTATTCTGCTGGCAGCAATAATCCTGGGGGGAACTGGCTGGGGATTTAAGTAAGAGCTCCGGCATGCCTCCGTCTGTGTGTGCCTGCTGTGTCCCTCTTTCAGCTAACGCACATGCCTGTGGCTTGCTGCTGAATGCTCCTCTGCTTGCTGCTTGATCCATACTCACAACCAGAGACCACATTGGTTTATATACTTGACGCTGGCGGGCGTGACGTAGATGGTTCGCCATCTGCGGGGCTTGTTGATGATGTAAGCATGAACGATAGCTTCTATTAGCACTGTTAACATTTTGAAACTTCTATCGTGGCATGAGATGACTGAATTAGTGTGGAATACATAATGTTTGGATAATTATTCTGTTTGTTTGTAGCTACATTTATATTATTTTGAATACTGAATTAATCAGTTGCTATTTTAAAGGGGCAAAGTTTAGCCACTTTGTACCACAGGAGGGCGTGACTGCAGGGGTTTCTAACATTTTGTCATTGTCAATGATTTTAGTTGAAGCTATAGTTTACTGGAACTGCAGACTGTGTTAGCCGCTCCTGGCATGAGTGTTACCTTCCATGGAGATAGTTTTTTTTTCAGCATTTGTCAACATGCTTCTCTCTGCACGGCTGGATTTCACTTCCTGTATCTTATTCACACCCTGCCTCTCGCTAGCTTTGCCGTGGCATGCTCTCAGAATGGCTTCCAGAGCAATCTTTCGCCTTCATCTCATATAACACGGAGTGTGTATCCTGTATGATGGCATCAGATCTGTCTGGATAGAGAGCACTGTGGCAGCTTGATGAAGAGATATTTGACATGCCTGCTTTGCTTTTTAAAGCTGTGGCCTGTGCATGGTTTCTTACTCTGGTTCTCTTGGACATGAAATAATATTTTATAATCTTATTGTCTTTCCACCTTGTTCCTGCCATGATGCCAATCCAGAAACATCCGAAAAGGAAGGTACGAGTCCGCCTTTTAGTCCTGAAATGATAGGACCTGAATCTCTTCTCACTATGTCGACATAATGCCACCTGTTTTATAGCAAGACAACCTTTGTTACCTGCTTCACATGTATTTTGTGTCTTTTAACACTTATGGTATACAGCATGAAACAAAAGCCACATACCACGACATTTATATTGTGCTATGCTAGTTTGCATTTCCTGTCCATGATTACCACAATGTGTATGTTCTAATTGGCCTAATTTTTTTATGTGTACTGCATGCCCCTTCGCTCAGTTGGCCGCCATTACTAGAACATACAGTACCTGCTGTTTTGTTTTGTGTTTATTTCATAAGACTTTGAGTAATAAAAGGTAAACTTTAAAGTTTTTGTTTTGACATTTTTAGTGTTCTACATAAGAAAGTCTTTCCACTGCCTCCATCTTTTTTTCTACTTCACATCTTTATCTTTAACCCGTCCTTATCTTCCCCTCTGTTCTGATTTCAGATCTTCAGGAGTCTGACTTGTGTCTCTCTGCTGTCCTTTCTTCCTTACACTGTGTGCAGTCCACTCTGAGGAGACAAAAACAAAGATGTCTTCCACTTACGAGCCCTCACACCTTTTTCTCTTTCTTCATTTATACACACTCCTACCTGTATTAAATGAATCAGTGTGTAGTCGGTGTCAGGGATGTATTGTCCGTTGCGTTTCAATTTTTTTATTCGTCTTTGACTTGTTCTCCCCTCTCGGCTGGATAGAGCTGACCTTCTGCTGTATTGACTGTTTTTCTGCTTTACCCCTTTAAAGTGATTTCATAGAAGAAGGCAGAGCACCTTCTGTCACTCTGGAAGCCGTTCACATATTTAACCTCATAGAGAGCACAGCCACCTCCTCTCAGTAGTGTGACTTTAACTGCAATAGAAGTGTATAGTAATCACCAAATATTGAATGTCTGTAGGTTAAATTTACGTTTGTTTGCTGGATCTTTACATTCCACAGTAACCACAATTCCTCCTTTTAATGCTGCCTTTCCTTCTAAGACAGTAAAGCTACATAATCTGCGATAATGTATGAATGTATAGTTGAAGCCCACAGAGGACGCTCGTTGCGTCTCTTTGACTCTGGTCAAGCTGGACAGTTGCACATGAATGTTTTATCCTCCTGTTTAAAAAGTAATCTATATACAAACTATAATGCATACGAGTATGCTGAACATGGGTGCTGTTCTATAAAGTGTACTGACTCATTTAGAGAGCAGTGACTCACTGCCGCTCTGAATGGAAGCACAAGTCTGGAGAGCGAAGACTCTTCCTGCCTGAAAAATAGTTTTGCTTTTTGTGTGCGAATATTCAGATGTAGAGAAAAAGCAAAATTAATCTCCCAGGATCTCCCTCAAATACACAAAATCCATAAAATTTGCCTTCTGTGTACCAAGTCAGACTGAGGAAATGGTTGAAATAGCAAAAATTAGACTTGAAATATGCTTTATCTAAAAATATAACTATTTAATTCTGACTGAACAATCCACAAACAAAGCAATACATATGATAATGTGTGAACATTTAAAAGAAAAAATACCACAAAAGTGACTTTTCAGGATGACAAATAAAAGCGTGCATCTATTTTACCCTCTCTGTACAGCGGGAGGTGTTACATCAGGTTGACTGATTACTACTAGACTGCAGTTGTTTATATATGAAGCCATTCTTTTACCAATAATGATACTGAACTGAGCACTGCACGGTGCCATAAGAAATACTGAACACTGCCAGTCAACGGTGAGGAATAAGGAATATGTTGACCATTTTTTAAAGATGGTCGCATTTTAACAGCGTGTCAGGTTACTGGGATGGATTTAAAATGTCCTTTAATCACTCTTTAATCCATATACACTGTATAATAAAATATATATATATACATATATATATATACATATACATATATATATATATAAATTGCTCAAGGACAGACAGGCTGAAAGCTCAGGTCACACTGTGTTTACTGTTTGTGATCACACATTGTAGTTGGACTCATTTAAAAAAGGACTTTAGCACCATTCACTGCAGAAGTTAACAGTGACGACAACAGAACTGACTTTTAGTGTAAATACTTATATTACTGTATATTAAAACACATATTAAAACAAACCTGAATAAAATCAACTGTGTGATGACTGTTGTTTAAATCCACATAACAAACAAAGCTCAAACGTTGGTTGGATATTTCAAAACTTCAATCGCTACGCTTTCCTCATCTGAGGCGGAAGGAAGAGACACTATATGACGACTTTTACTGTATTTGACATCGCTATGAGAACCTAAGCCAACTGCTCATATAGCTACACTCAACAAAAATATAAACGCAACACTTTTGTTTTTGCTCCCATGTTTCATGGGATGGACTTGAAGATCTAAACTTCATTCCAGATACACAATATTACCATTCCTCTCAAACATTGTTCACAAATCTGTCTAAATGTGTGATAGTGAGCACTTCTGCTTTGCTGAGATAATCCATCCCACCTCACAGGTGTGCCACATCAAGATGCTGATCTGACATCATGATTAGTGCACAGGTGTACCTTAAACTGCCCACAATAAAAGGCCACCCTGAAATGTGCATTTTGTTTCTGCTTTATTGGCGGTCTGGGGACTCAGAACCAGTCAGTATCTGGTGTGACCACCATTTGCCTCATGCAGTGCAACACATCTTCTTCGCATAGAGTTTATCAGATTGTCTATTGTGGCCTGTGGAATGTTGGTCCACTCCTCTTCAATGGCTGTGCGAAGTTGCTGGATATTAGTGGGAACTGGTGCACGCTGTCGTATACGCCGGTCAAGCACATCCCAAACATGTTCAATGGGTGACATGTCCGGTGAGTATGCTGGCCATGCAAGAACTGGGACATTTTCAGCTTCCAAGAATTGTGTACAGATCCTTGCAACATGGGGCCGTGCATTATCTTGCTGAAACATGAGGTGATGTTCATGGATGTATGGCACAACAATGGGCCTCAGGATCTCATCACGGTATCTCTGTGCATTCAAAATGCCATCAATAAAATGCACCTGTGTTCTTCGTCCATAACAGATGCCTGCCCATACCATGACCCCACCACCACCATGGGCCACTCGATCCACAACATTGACATCAGCAAAGCGCTCACCCACACGACGCCACACACGCTGTCTGCCATCTGCCCTGAACAATGTAAACCGAGATTCATCCGTGAAGAGAACACCTCTCCAACGTGCTAGACGCCATCGAATGTGAGCATTTGCCCACTCAAGTCTGTTACGGCGACGATCTGGAGTCAGGTTAAGACCCCGATGAGGACGACGAGCATGCAGTTGAGCTTCCCTGAGACGGTTTCTGACAGTTTGTGCAGAAATTGTTTGGTTATGCAAACCAGTTGTTTCAGCAGCTGTCTGAGTGGCTGGTCTCAGACGATCTCGGAGGTGAACCTGCTGGATGTGGAGGTCCTGGGCTGGTGTGGTTACTCGTGGTCTGCGGTTGTGAGGCCGGTTGGATGTACTGCCATATTCTCTGAAACGCCTTTGGAGACGGCTTATGGTGGAGAAATGAATATTCAATGCACGAGCAACAGATCTGGTTGACATTCCTGCTGTCAGCATGCCAATTGCACGCTCCCTCAATGCTTGTGGCATCTGTGGCATTTTGCTGTGAGACAAAACTGCACATTTCAGGGTGGCCTTTTATTGTGGGCAGTTTGAGGTACACCTGTGCACTAATCATGATGTCAGATCAGCATCTTGATGTGGCACACCTGTGAGGTGGGATGGATTATCTCAGCAAAGCAGAAGTGCTCACTATCACACATTTAGACAGATTTGTGAACAATGTTTGAGAGGAATGGTAATATTGTGTATCTGGAATGAAGTTTAGATCTTCAAGTCCATCTCATGAAACATGGGAGCAAAAACAAAAGTGTTGCGTTTATATTTTTGTTGAGTGTAGTATTCAGCACAAGATGATCAAGGGCCTATATTCCTTACAATGGTTACACTTACAATGACACATGAACACGAAGTTACAAGTCATGGCTCCCTGTTGTTTTTAACAGACGTAGACAACAAACAAACCTAGCTCAGGGACTCTCCTTTGTTGGTGCAGTTAGAGAAGTCTGTTCTCTGAAGTACAGCAATTTGAAGAGTAATGTAATCAAACTGATGGATCAGATAACTGCTGCTGAATTTCACTCATTCTTACTCATGTCATGTTGGACTCTCCGGCATCCCCTTTCCCCTTTGGCTGCCTCCAGTTAGCGTAGATGAACTCCTCGTAGTCTCCCATACCTTCAAACTCGACATCAGGAGACTCTGAGGCCAGAATTGCAGCTTCTTCTGGTCCAAAAAACTCCTGGATTAAAGAAATAAGGTCACTGCAAAGTGTTACATGTGCTAAACTAAGTTTTTGGTTTGGTTCAAAGAGAAATTCTAAAATATCTACCTCGTCATCCATCTTTAGGAACCTTTCTATGTATGTCAACATCTGTTTTTGAGTGATGGTTTGATTGTAGTATTTAAGGGCCTCCTGTTGAACAGAGACGGATCATAAAGACATGACAGGAAGTCAATCAGACTGTATACAGTATACAAGTTTGAACCAAGCGTGTGTTTTTTTGGAGACATTTGTTTTCGTCTCACCGCCCTGGGTGTATAGTGGTCAGACTGAAGGCCCCACTGTTGGCTGTAGGCTTTGTAGTACAGCAGGTTCTGGCTCATGACCTGGTCTCCAGGTTCAAACAGGAAGTAGCTGTACACACAGGGCACGGCTCTGCGGCCATCGTTCACTGGTCATTCAGTAAAGACATGTTTTAACAGCAGGAAGTGTTGAAGTAGATTCTAGATCAGTGGTGGAAAGCTCTGCAAACTCTAAACTTACATTTGTAATAAGCAAACTGGAGGTAATGGTAAAGAGTGGACACAAATTTCTCCACAAAGTAACCACCAACACTCGGCATCAGGTTTTTTTCACACTTCAGCTTGCACTGTAATATGTCAATGTACACATCTGTAGGAAAACAGAACATAGTCACTTAAAGAGAACAAAAGGCTTAGGACTTATATACTCCCACAAGACCATCTGTTTGCAGTGTCTCATGCATATTTGTGTTACTGTTAAGTCCTGAACACTAACCTGCTATAACTGCATAGAAGTCCCTGTCTGCTGAAAGTTGAATGATTCCATCACAGTCAGCCTGACACAGCTCGTACTCCTGCAGGTAGAGCCTCAGCGCTTCCTCCAAATGCTCAATGCTCCTGCTGTAGTCATGTGAGTTGATGAGTTTCACTCCTCTCACAAAGGGGGCCTGGAGAGGAAAATAGCAAGCAAGAAGACCACACAAACATCAAAGTGCTGCACTCTGCTAGGGGTTAGAGCATCTACAGACCAAATATAGAGTTGGGTTAGGAGTTTTAACTTTTTATCCTTTTTTGTTGTGACAGTTAAAGGACATTGCTGAGCTCCTATCACCTCATAGGGTCGCTCTTCGTGGTCAGTGAGGAAGCCACTCAGGTCATATTGCCTCTTGTACTCCTCCATCAGTTGGAGCATCTCCTGGTCTTCAGGGTTCCTCTGGAGGAAGGTGTAGGCACATGGAACGGCCATCTGCAGGTTGTTCAGCTGCACACACGCAATCACATCTGCCCTTGTATATATTAAATAGACTAGTAACATTTGTTTCTGACAATGTTCTTTTATTGTTTTCTAAAGTATTTTAGGGCCGTGTCAGTGTTACCTTTGAGTGAGCAAAGTGCAGGTATCTGTATGGAGTTCTTTTGCTGAAATCCTCCAGGATCTCTTTGCTGGGAGGAGGGAGCTGCAGCGCCGGGAAGTGCGCTCTGCACTTCTTCTGACAGGACGCTGCCATCATAACGTGCCAGTAAACGCGCAGACCGCTGTCTCCAGTAAAGGACGGCTGCTGGTTGGTGCTTCTGTTGCACTGTAGCATACAATGTCTCACGCTGTCCTTCAGAAGCCTGTGCAAACGCAAACTTAAATCCAAGTAGCGGATCGACTCCGTCCAGTTTCCTGCTGCGTAATGACCCAGCGCCATTCCGTAAGCGGATGTGAGGGGCACGAGCTCCTCTTTGGGATAATTTCTGAAACTGTAGTTTTCATATTGAGCGGCAGTCATATAAACAAAGGTCACACAGAGTGACAGGAGCAGTGATCTTTCCTGTGCGCACAGTGTAACCATGATTAGACAGCGTGTCCTTCTTCTGCCTCCTGTTTTTTCCACAGTCAGTGTGGTGGTCTGGTGAAGCGCTTAGGGGGTCTGTGGGAATTCCGGGATTTGGCCTTTCAGAGGTCTCGGGTTTCTCAGCAGGCCCTACAGCTGCTGCAGCTTCTTTATTTATCACAAGAATAGGCGTGCGTAAAAGTTCCTTGTGTATATACGTACGGGTGCGTTTGGTACCAGCAGGGGGTCCGCAGACATATTTGTTTTGATCACCTTTATCCTAAACTTGTCTAACAGGGACACATTCAGTGGATGGAATTAGTAGACAGTCACACTGGATTGTTGCTAAAACTCAAACTGTTTCCATTTATTCTGGTGTTTTCCATTTATTTAAATGAGATGTTTCACACGTTTCAATGATGGGTTGCTCTGTCTGCCTGTGCTCTGTTGCTCTTCAGGGGCTTCAGGCTCTGGGTTTCTGTAGAGCGCCTTTAGTGCTTAGATTTCTCAAAGTGGGAGCTGGACAGTATCTAAACTTCGCGGCATTAATGAAAAAGTTGAGAGACTTGAGGCTCCCAGGCTGCTTTACGGCTGAGGAGGCTGATCCAGAGAGGCGGACCTCTCCCTCTGTCTCAGTCTCTGCGTGCAGCTGTGGGCAGCGATGCTAAAGAGTCAAGTCAGACGCAAACAACCGGCGATATTGCTTTCAAAATAAAAGCTCACAAATTCTACGCGTTCTAAGGCACGGATGGAAACTCACCCAGGAGCTATAGCCCGCAGTCATTTAATTCTGAAAGTGTGTCAACTAACACCCTTCACACATTTTTACCCCCGACATATACGTTCACCTACTATTCTTTGCGTTTTGTCTTTTATTTGCTTAACGGAAGTGCTGCTTTCTTTTATTGTTGTAAGTTTGACAGGGACGCTTCCCACTCCCACCTCTGACACTCTTTCCACTTTGGAAGAAAGACTGAAAAAACTGTGCACGGTAACCTGGAGATTGTCCACGTTTACAGCATTCAGAGCCCGCAGCTCCACTCCACATCTGCAGCGGCTGCGCAAAGAGTGCGCGCACAGCACCGGGCATCAAGTTATTCCACTGTAATTGTTTTAAATCCTTTTTATGCTGTTAAAAAAATGTTTGCCTTGTGCACTGTGTTTTTTC
This sequence comes from Parambassis ranga, assembly GCF_900634625.1. Lineage (NCBI taxonomy): Eukaryota > Metazoa > Chordata > Actinopteri > Ambassidae > Parambassis > Parambassis ranga. Next base: position 9,315,735 of record NC_041039.1, on the reverse strand, counting down.
TCCTCACTACGTGGTTTTCCGTGGAGAGTAACCCCAGCCCTGTGTTGGGAGATGTAGTCGTGGACAGACACTTCATCCCTAAAGTCTGCCCCAGGGAGGTCAAAAACGGAGATTATGTACGTTATCACTATAATGCGTCATTTATCGACGGGAAAACATTTGATTCGAGGTGAGTCCGTCGACATTATTTCTTGAATTATAAGTGCATGTTTTACAATTTTAACATTGTTCTCAAATCTGACAATTAGTGCGCTGCAGAGGCCTTAAACCTACATGCAGCAGAGCCATTTGGAAAATGTTCTCTAAAACTCAACACGGGCGGCCTGCAGTAAATCTCCTCAAAGTACACTTCTGTCACTTTCTTTGTTAACCTTTTCCTCACAGCCACCAGAGAGGAGCAGCCAAAGTCGGCCTGATCGGGGAGGGTCGACTAATCACAGGTGTTGATAAAGGTCTGCAGGGCATGTGTGTGAATGAACGCAGGAAAATCACAGTCCCCCCACACCTGGCCTATGGAAGCACCGGGGCAGGTAAATCCAGATCGTTGTTATAGTATTTATATTATGTATATGGGTATTGACTGTTGAATTACAGAAAAATACAACAATAAAATGCAAATTTAACAGAGAGACACTGTTATCTTGCCAGAAGAAAGTCTGTGAGGATGTGATTCTGTTTTACTTGGTTTACAGGAAACACTGTCAGCGTGTTGATGATTGTAAGTGGCTTGTTCTGTTTGCTCTATTTTCCTTTCTGATGTGTTTGAAATCATATTTTCAGGAGATGTAGTTCCTCCAGACACCACCCTGGTGTTCGACATCCAACTGCTAGATCTGTGGAACAAGGCTGACCTGGTCATTACCAAAACCATCACCACTCCTAAAGACTGCAAACGCTCTGTGATGCGTACCGACTTTGTGCGTTACCACTTTAACGGCACCCTGCTCGACGGCACCAACTTCGACTCCAGGTGAATTTAAGTGGCTGCTTGTATCTGTGTCAGTGACATTTTATCAATTAATTAGAATTAGTAAATTAAAAATAGTAACAAAATACAAATGACAGCCTCTGTGTGTCTGTACTGTGTCAGACAGGGATGTTGTGAAGTTGTGTGTTTGACTTGTATGAGCCCTACGCAGCTACACAAGGAAGCAGACCCACAATTCCTTAGTGGGTGAGGGCTGGATGATCAAAGGCATGGATGAGGGCCTGCTGGGCATGTGTGTGGGAGAGATCAGAAATATCGTCATCCCACCATTCAAAGGCTACGGAGAAAAGGGATCCGGTGTGTACAAATGGCAAATGCATCCTCGCTTTTTCAAAAAGACTCTCATGTCACATAACATTTTCACTTTCTGTCTTCAAGGCACAGAGATTCCCTCCCAGGCGACTCTGGTGTTTGATGTCCTGCTGGTGGACATCCACAACCCGAAGGATAACATCACCATTGAGAACCAGGTGGTGCCCGAGTCGTGCAAACGCAGGTCTGTGGTTGGGGATTTCATCCGGTACCACTACAACGGCACCTTCCTGAATGGAATCCCCTTCGACAGCAGGTGAGTTCAGGTCACGCTGGCTGTAACGGGTTCTTGTAATGCTGCTGGTTTTGACATTGAGGAGGTTTCATCATTGCCTGCAGTTACCGGAGGAACAGCACCTACAACACCTATATAGGGAAGGGCTATCTGATTGCAGGTATGGACCAGGCCCTGCAGGGGGTCTGCACTGGAGAGAGGAGGAGGGTCACCGTCCCTCCACACCTGGCGTACGGAGAGCAAGGAGCAGGTACGTTACTGTAGTGTGAGCAAAGGTTTCTTCTACCTCACAGTGAGAGTCTGCACCAACAGAAATCTTGAAAGTTGACCATGTAAACAATTTCACTTTGTGTGGTCTGTCCAGGTGATGTGATCCCCCCTTCAGCTGTCGTTGTCTTCGACATCCATGTCATCGATTTCCACAACCCTAACGACACAGTGGAAATTCAGATCACACACAGACCTGAGGTGTGCAATGACACCACCGCTGTGAATGACCTCGTGCACTACCATTATAACTGCAGCCTGTTGGACGGCACACTACTCTTTTCTTCGTGAGTCGCCACAGCACCATTTTCATCCTCCACACAGCAAATGTACTTTTAACTTATGTGATAACGTCCTCAGGCATGACTATGAGCACCATCAGGATGCGGTGCTGGGGTCGGACAAGGTGATTGACGGCCTGGATGAAGGCCTACAGGGAATGTGTGTGGGAGAGAAGAGGATGGTGGTAGTGCCACCTCACCTTGGCCATGGAGAAAAAAGCGGTGAGACATCTGCTGTGTGAAGAGTCACACTTTGACAGACAACAGCACGAACTTACACATTCATTTCTATTAATTACTTCCATATTAAATGAAAGTGTTGTGTTGTCATTCTGTTAGTCATTGGTGTCCCTAGCAGCGCTGTGTTGGTCTTTGAAATTGAATTGATCAACTTTGAGAAGGGCGTGCCACCTGGTTACTTGTTTGTGTGGCTCGACGACACTCCTGCAGACCTCTTTAAAGCTCTGGACATCAACAAGAATGGAGAGGTGCCACAAGAGGAGGTAGGTTTGACCAATCACCTTTTCTAATCTGCAGGCTGAATGTTGTCTCATGACAAAAAACTGGACAATTTATGGTAAAATCATCCAAGTGCAAGGCATACATACCAATTAGAGGAGAATGCAGTTTTCACCCCATTTGGTGGCCCCTGGTGGTAACATCCAGAATAACTATAATAATTACATTAATTAAATTCCTCATCTACCAAACGTAAACTATTAAAACATGTTCTGAAAGTCTTCATGAGTTCAGGGAGCTTAAACCCCACCATTTCTATTATAAAAAGCCTATGATGTATTGCTAAAGTGGTAAAGATCATGTGATATTAAATAAAAACTGTACACATGGGACCTTTTAATAACGTCTGTGCTCATATCAAAGTCTTTGATAAGATTTAACTTCTTTTTTTTCTGTCTCCTAAACTCTAGTTTGGGGAGTTCATAAAGCTGCAGGTGTCAAAGGGCAAGGGTCGTATAAAGCCTGGACTGACCATGGAGCAGGTTGTCACTGACATGTTCCAAAACCAGGACCGAAACAAAGATGGCGTTATCACGGACAACGAGCTCAAACTGAAGGTAGATGAGGACAAGGAGCGGGAGCAGGCACGGCACGAGGAATTGTGATGAGGACAAAATACTTTGTTTCTCTCAGGGATAAAACCCCAACACCTTAAAAAAAACAAGCAACAAGTCTTTCCCCGTACAGCGTCATGGTTTAATATTTCCATACCACATTGGACAGTCTTTTTTTTAAAATGACAAGAAAATAGTGCACAGATTTGTGTGTGTGTGGATTTCTGTGTTGTATGATTGTTTGTGTTTAATAATTGTATTTTAGAAAAACCAAACAAAGCACCTTTATCTGTCCCTGAAAATCACATGAATTAAAATGTTTGTAAGAAAACAGTCATCGGGTCAGTTTTTGTCTGCACAGAAAATCCTCTTGACATCTCAAAAACAACTCTACCTGAATATTGATACACTGTTGTTCAATGACTAACATTGACTTTTCATGTCTTTTCTGCACTTTTTGGAGCAAGTTGAAACATTTGCGACAAAAAGGCAGGAGTGCACAAAAAACAACAATCAGGAAAAAGTTCAACTTGGTGAGTGTTTGCTCTTTTGTACAGTCATAGCACCAAAACCAATATTAGATAAATAAAAGTCACTGAGCTGACAGGATCAAAGCTCGGGGGAAATCTGTTTAAATGGAAGGGAGATCAAGCCCTTTTTGTTTAAATAAATGAAACTTAAGATCTCTGATAATAATGCTGCCTGACATCAGGAAATTGTTGTAGCTCTGCATCAAAGCCCAGGAAAAAGTAGGTAAATAAAATACTTTAAAATGTATCAGCTAGATCAGATTAAACTATGTACACAGAGTGAGATAGACAGTACATACAGAACACACACCGAATATGAGGTCCAAGAGTTGGCAGATTGAGACATTTAAAGCAGCTTGTCTTCATCCAGTAAAAACAACAAAATAAAAGTTAGTAACTTGCTAAATGGAGTGAAAACAGGAAAGACAAAAAAAACATACTTCCTTCAGAGGGAGGGCTGCTGGTGTGTAACTCTATCCTCCCTATACTGAGTTACAGGTATGATGGGGTGGCTAATTCCCTGTCAAGTCTATAAAGCTGCCATATTACTTTTTTAGACTTTAGGTAGGATGGCTCTGATTCACAGTAAAAAGAGTGTTAAACTAAAGAGTGTGTGATGTGCACCATTCACGTGCACATGTTAAAATGTTCAGTCTCTATAACTGGTTTAAGGATAGTGGAGACTGTCCAGCATGTCCTGTGCTGAATGCAGTGAACACGTTCCTCTCTGTGTATTTTGTCACACAGTGTCCACTTCTGTTTACTTACTATCTCTTGATGAGGTGATGTGCCCGAGAATGGCGTTTGGAACGTCCATTGTCTCATCCTTCACCAGCACGATGTCAAAAGAGTTGACGTACAACTCTTTTCTTTCTTCCACCTGAGACATTCAGACAATGAGCATCCAGTTTCTGACAGTTTACTAGATAATACTACACATTAATCTCACCTGGTCGTTGAGGAAGCCAATGGTCAGGATGTTCTGAGGCTCAGATACCCCATCAGCCATGGTCAGGTCTCCCAGAGAGTCTCCCAGCAGCAGCACGTTAGGTCGACCCTGTAGCTCTCTGAGGCAAGCAGCATGTGATAGAGCACCTTCCCTCTTGTTGAAGGTGTGGATCAGTTGGCCTTTGAAAGCTTGCAGGATCCCCTAATCAACAACACAGCAAGAGGTGAAAAAATGTCACTGAAAGTCTATTATATGTGCATCACATAAAAGTTAAGAGTAACTCACAGTGTGGTCAAAGTCCATGTAGTTGGAGATGATGTGGACATTTGGATGAAAGACACGGTTCTGTCGGATCACCTCCTCCAGGACATCGCCAACACCAGCAGAGAAGATCAGCAAAGGCACCTGGTTCTCAGCCAGGCGGTCAAAGAACACTTTGTAGCCATCCCTTTAGACAAAAATACACCGGGCATGGTGGTTTAAATAACCACATGCAGATTCTTTTATAATAATAATCTTTTGTCAAGTAGTGTGACAAGAAATTAGATATCCAAAGTAGAATCCCAGCTAATTATTGTCAGTAAATATATATATACTATTGCCTTTTTAAAAATAAAGTATGAATATGCTGTAAGTGTGTACCTCAGCATGGCACTGGATTCCTTCACAGCCTGTGACAGCATGTCTTTTCTGATCCTCTGCTGAATTAGCAGCTCATGGACTTTTGTCCACCTGTAGAGAGCAGCACAAGTATGTGATTTTTACCTTGCTCGTTTTCAATCTGCTCATCTTCCTCTAGTCAAGTCAATGTTATTTATATAGCGCCTATAACAATGAGAACTTTACAGAGAAATCGTAAGAAAAACTTAAATATGGATTTACATTATGTAAACATAATCCAGAGAATCAACCAAGCTTGTGACATATACAGGTTAACACAAAGGATTATTATTTGGATGTGTTTATTTCGTACCACTCCACCATGAGAGGCAGCTTTTCTTCCACACTGCGGCTCGCATCTATCTCTATTGGATAATATGTGTTCATCAGTTCCCGCATCTGCAATGGACCAATAAAAAACACTAAAAAACAGGGTTTCCAGCAAATCATAAACTGAACTGTAATTTGTAGTTTCATCAAGCGTAATTACTGCCCTTATCACTCCACCTTTTTAGTGCAGTCTTCATTAATCAACAACCGGTTATCAAGGATGTCTACCAAAAGCAAGGAAACACAGAAACACAATACAATCCATGTGCAAAGCAGAGTGCAGGCATCAGCTCATAATAATACTGCATGATGAGGATGATGAGATAATCTGCGTGCTTACTGTGGGTGGTGGGAACTCTCTTGCCATTGTGAGCAAATCTGGTCAGTGTCATGTCAAAATCTGAGATTACCTGTAAAAAAAGATGGTGCTAAAAAAATTATCTGTCACTCACTGAAAACAAACCAATGTATAATTCATTTAAGTATACATTAAATGTTTCTAACTCTAAACCATAAAAACAATACACACACATGCCTGGCTACGACTTCCCCTTAGAGCTCTCACTCACCTGCAGGTTTCCTGCACCTGCTCGCTGCATGGCATAGATCGTCTCCTCCACTCTGCCGCGTTCCCTCATCAGCACCGAGCACTTTGATAGCTCCGGGATCTGAGTGGCAGAGATTTCAGTTTTCTAATCCATGTTTATTAAAATATTGACTCACAGATAGAAAGAGGTTTCTGGAGGTTTCTTTATAGCCATAAGCTTAACATTAATGCCAAGCCTATAAAGTTATTAGAGGAGCTTCTTCACCTCAGTTTTGATCAGCTGATGCCAGATGGCCAGAACTGTCCGCACTGGTGTGTAGATCCAGGGAACATGGTATATCTGCAAGTAAAAGTGGAAACATTTCAGAGACATACATTTAGCATGTCAGAACTGATTGTGTTTTAAAGTTGGTTTCATGTTTACATAAAAATATTTTATATTTAATTGTAAATTCAGACTTTTAGACCACTCTGCTTGTAGAAAACTACAAAATAATGAAACATTTTACAGAAATGAAACATTTTATTTTTTTTCCTTTTAGTACCCATGTTCATCTATTATAAGCAGTTATAGAACTATTTAACTGCTTTACGAGCTTCTTCTCGGTCTACACGCTACAGCTAAAAATAACCTGCTGACGGTGCAGTATTGCAGCACAGAAATAATACACGGACTGTTCTAATGCTAGACAAAATTAGCGCATAAAAGAATAAAACAAAACACTTAGTCCTTCGTTATTATTATTATTACACCTAAAGTGTGACAGTATTTGAACGTATTCGGCCTGTCCTGCTACTCTTGCAACGATTACGTAACATCTAACACCAACAACTTACCATTTTCAAACGGAAACGGTTACGTGTCAGCGAAACTTAACGTGCCTTTGAAACAATCGTTATATTTTGTTCATGTATATGTGTCTATATACACATTTTAACTGTGAATACGTGAAATAATCGTTTACAAGCCGCTGCAGCGGTTTGAATGGTGTTTACATTCCTATAGGTTGCACCAAAAAGCTTCCCCCTACCACTGCATACAAAACATGGTTCCGGCCTATATTTGTTCCTATTGCACTGAGAGGATGCGGCGTTCCATACTAACTTTTTATAAATGTTTAAACTTTAATACTGATACATCTGTCGTTGACATTATGAGGGTAATTCTGGCTTTCCCATGTTTGAAATTTAGTGCTTGTACTGCTCCACGTTCCTTATTTTAACACATACTATGAGTTCACTTATTTTTGTATATCGCGTTTATATCAAAGGAGGACATGCCGACCATGAGATATGTTACATATAGGAAGCATAAATCCAACCCCATAACCCGCATAACCCCCCATAACCCCACTTCAAACTAAACGAGCTTTTAAATTAATCACAATCAGAAAATTAAATTCACTAACAGCACCACTAGATGGAGACAAACCTCTATCTTTTCCACCTACTATAAGGCTTGCTATCTAAGTTTTCACACTTTATTCGACGTTTTACTGATAGTAACCTTTTTATTTCCCGTTTTATGTTTTGTTTGTGAAGCCTGTGCTGAAAATTATGAATTTATTATATAATATTATATATTATATTGTATAATATTATCATAATATTAAAGGAATTGTTGATCCCGTCTGACTTACAGCTTCCCTCTTTTAAATCCCCCGCATGGATTGATTTGATCAAATTTACTGGTAGGGGCATTTCAGTGGTTGTTGGATATTGGTGGCGACTGTATATGGAGACATGTCCCCACCCAATGGCTTTAACTAATAAATAAAAACAAGCACAGTAACATATACAAAGAAAATATTTATTTCTGTGCTAAACTCTGAGTTACAGGTTCACCCTGCATGATTCATCACGAGGACAGCTATTTGTTTACATGATATATTGGTTTAAAACTTATTCTCCACGCACAAAGAATCAAATTCCACAGGAAATCTTCTGACACTATACACAATATGTTATAGTGGAACACAACAGAGTTGTGCAGTTTCAACGGAGCAAGGAATACAATGAATGTAGCTCTTTAGTTATACCCGGGACCTGGGGTCCTATGAAACACTTTGGAACAGTGGATAAACAGTGCATAAAATTATATGTGTATTTTACACAACACAACGTCCATTTGATAACGTGCTCTTATTCATTGAGGCAAAAAAGCAGAATAAATACTGCCGGCAAGCAGTGCACACACAAAACGAGTCCACTGAAACCAACAAACCATCCATAAGGTTAGGGAATATGAGCCAGTGTCCCTAAAGCACGAGAACAGATTTTCAATCTGTTTAAGTAAAACCAAACATGCCCCCCCCCCCCCCCCCCCATTTATTTGTGTCTATTTATGCAACAATTTTTTTGTCCAGATATAATATTTACTACTTAAATTCTACATATGAATTGGAATGGCAGATTTTCCTTTAGTCCTTGCTACAAAAACTGACTCTGACACAAAACTATGACACATGATTGTCTGTTTTAACACTTACAAAATGTTCACAGTGCAAAAAACATCAGCAAAAACTGGAGGTAGGAAAGAATTAGATGTAGCAAGAAGTTTGTTGTTACTATTTTTGCACTTACATTTTTTTTAACATTCATCACAATTAAAGCAGACAGAAAGCTTGCTTTGCTACTGTCATTTGGCATTTTTCCTCTGCAGGAATGGACTATTTCAGGGCAAAAGACCATATGCGGAATTCTTGCAGAAGCAAAACGAAGAAGAGCAGCTATTCCTGTAAAGAACTACCTATGCATGCCCAAGGTTCCTGCTGTGGAAGGACATGTTTACATTTATTATAACCTGCATCACAAACGTTGACATCATATTTTCTTAGGCATTAAGAAATGCCACAATTAAGAGGGCTAAGCTAAAAATTAAATAATAAAAAGCTCATGATACTCAACAACATTTGTTGGAAAATATAACAGCAGGCACAGTCCTATAGACAGAATAAATGTAAGGCCTGAGCTCAAAATGTGAGGCCAAATGATAACATCAGAGTGATATTTCTTTAGCCTGTCTGGCTGTTTTTCCTACACATCAGCTCTTAAGGCAAAACAAAACTTGGAAAACAACTAGGTCTATTCATCAGTAGATTAGGATGTGTTGATCAAAGCAGAGTCTCAGCATTCAATCTGAGACTGCAGCTGTCTCCGCAGAGTTAGAGTGCGTCGGTGGAGCTGCTGCATCTGCTGCATGCGGTCTCGGTGTCGAGCCAGGTTCTGGGGCATGGGGAAGTGTTGGCAGCCGTAAAGATACTGGTATGGGATGCGAACATGGCATGCCGCCGCTCTGCACCGTGGCTGAGGTAAAGGAGGCAGCAACGTCCAGCGCTTCCTCTCTGCACAGTAACGGTAGGCGTCCTTGCGGTACTGCCTGTCCACGTTGCTGCTGTTCTTCCACCCACCGATGATGAAGATGTCTTCACCCAGAAAGCAAACGGCAGCACCCTCAGTGCTGAGGACCTCTGACGGGAGGCTGTCGATGATGTCGTCAGAGATGTTTCTGCTTATTGTCTGCTGAGCGGCCTCAACTGTTACCTTGTAGTTCTTTGGACAGCAGGAAGCGGTGTGGTAGAAGCTGGTGGATGAAACAGCCATTTGAAAACTACAGTAGTTATCAAGGAGCGGTAAGGAGTCCACTTCTTGCCACTTGCGACTCTCTGTATCGTAGCAAATTGTCACGGTGCTCAGTCCGTCCTCATCGTCCGTGTCTACAGGGGTCCTGGCCATCACATACAGATAACGATCCTCCACACTCACTGTCTTTACATCTCGTAGGATCTTTGGTGCTGGCTCAAGACTTAACCACTCATCCTGCTCAGGTTCATAGACAGTGACATCCTTGAAGCCTGGACTGAAGTTGCCATGGCCACCGATACTGTAGAGCAGATCTCTGACACATGTTAGGCCGAAAGAGTGTTTGCGGGTGGTCAGGCTGTTGACCTGCTCCCAGCTGTTGAAGTTGGGGTTGTAGCGCTCCATCGTCTTTGCAAAGCCCGGCTCCATGGAGCCCGCCACATAAACATGGCCATCAGTTACAGCAATGGCGTGTCCGTCAAGGTGGTTGTGAATGTGTGGCAGGTTGACCCAACGGTCCTCAGCAACAAAATAGCCCACACACTCACTTAAATAATCTCCCCCCTCTGAAACACCACCCACAACCATGATTACATCCATGTTCTGACCAAAACGTGGCAGGATGGCTGCCGTGTAGGAAGCGCAGAGCTCTGCGCCAGATGACTTTAGCGTTTCATTGCGAACAGCATGGAGCTCCAGAGCATCAGACACCAGCTGCTGACAGGCTGCACTCTGTGCCACCAAGGGCTCCTTTCTCACCCCCTGCATCAGGTAGGACGGACCAATCTGCGGCAGCCTTAAAAGCCTGAACAGCTCCTCAAAATGTTTCTCTTTTTCCTGTATGTTTTGCTGGACCCACTTTACCACAGCCTCAAACAGCTTCTGCTCAGAGTCCACTATGATCTCCGAGTCAGACAGCCAGTCTCGCACCAGGTGGAATGGCAGTGTGTAGAATTCTTCATTGCAGATAACTTTGGGGAAGTTTCTTCTGATGGTGTCTGCAGCTTCCTTAGCCAGCTGGTCCAGTGTGTACATGTGAGCGAGGCTGTGCACGGCCACACAGTTAGACAGGGTCAACTTCTTCATCAGGAACTCGGCACAGAAGGATTTCAGCTGCCCCAGCAGGAACCTGATGGATGCAAAAAACATTTAAACTGAGGGTTCAGAGGCAGATATTACATTTCAATGGTTTTTTAATCAATTCTACTGAATCAACTTTCATCATTTGCCCCAAAATGTAGGCCTTAAGCTGTAATTTAACTGCTAAACTTGCTTTTTTCAGTCAAGCCAGTACAAGGTGTGGTTCATTTAGCGCCAGAAAGAATATGGAACAAATGTTATTGTATGTCTGAAAAGTAGAATCACCTGTCTGCGAGCTCCAACACTTCATGCACATTGGCAGTGGTCACCCTGACTTCTCCTGTGTACATGAACTGTATGACGCTCTCCACAGTCTCTGGCTCAGGTCCCGTGGCGGAGCTCCACTCTTTTAGCTCCACGCTGGCGGACTGTGACTCTGAAAACTGTCCGCCCAGCAACAGCGTGAAGTACTGCGACGCAGCGGACAAAACCGAGCGATGTGCGGCCAACGTTTGGACCCTATTCCAGGAGCTGAAAACCAGATTCACGTCGCAGAACAGCCCTGCCTTCCTCTGCTCATTCTGCCGCCGCGAGAGCTCCGAGCAGTGGGCCGAGCAGGTAAACTCCTCGGCCTCCTCCTCAGGTTCTCCGTCACCTGTTAGCGCTCCCCGAGATCCGCCGCTCTGGCTGCTGTCCTCTGGCTCTTCTGCTGCCATACCGCAGAGAGAGAAACTCAAAGGCAAATGAAATCTCTGCACTATCTTCGGTAAGAACTCATAGGTGTATATAACGCAGGTAAACAGGCATTCAAAGACTGACATACATGCGTTGCGTTCAGAGGCTTGATTGGAAAACAGGAGCACTCACTTCCGTCTTCAAGAATATTCCAAATGTGACAGGTTTGGACAGACGGACCGAAGACACCTCTGTCCGCACAGTGCTGATGGAAATACAAGGGAACTACAGGTCTTGTTGATTTTTCTGTTTTTGTTTTTTTTTTTTTTTTTTGGCGTATGAAAGATTCTTTCTTTCGGGGAAGTTTACCTTTTGTTTGAGGGATACACCGGTTTTACGCATGCGCATTGAGACTTGATACAACTGCTGGTGGTATGCGCCCTTCTGTTGTTTATATTCAGTGCTTTAATTCACATTGCATACAGCTCACAAAAATGTCATCAGATATTGTTTTGCAATACAAATTGATAACACAATAATAAATAACTTAATTTTCGCCATGCAAAGGACAGTGTTGCATTTGGGTACAACGAAAAAATACGACATGTTGGTGATAAGTTGTGTTTCATGCAGATCTTCATCATCAGAGCCAACAAAGCTCCTATCTTAACACTGTAAGACAAAAAAAGAACAATAATAATAATACACATGCCCCTCCATTGTAAAAGACAATATCAAGAAATATGTCGTAATAATAAGGTGAAAACATAGACCGTATAAAAAAACCCATCAAGCAGCAAAGCGCTTCTGGAGGCTGTGATTGGCTTTTGACATCGGACGAGATCGGGCTTCTTCGGAGCTCTCTTTCTTTGACGGCCTGCTGTTTGCTCGTTTCATTGGTCGTGGCAATTGCATCACATGATAAACGAATCAGGAAGTATTTTGGTTACACAAGGCGGAAGCTGAATCTGAAAGTGTTTTAGGGGAAAAGCATAAAACGCCATTATCGAGGAATAACACTGTCATATTTTACCCTTCACAAGGTGGAGTGGATATTCTTGTCCATTCTTGGTAAGAACGCCAACATGGTTGTGGTACATCTTTTGTTATTTTTCGTATTAGCCGACATTAGCATTGCTAATTCATCACGTTACAGGCGAGCTTTAGCCTCGGAGCTAACTTGCTAGTGGTGTTGTTTTTGTTCGTGTAGTTAAGAACAGCAGGTTCAACTGGTTTTGTCATCAGTTTGTTTAGACTTTGTTTTTCTTAAATAATAATATATCAATAAAAAATTAGGGTTGGTTATTGGAGTCAGTGTGGACGCGAGAAAAAATAACAATTGAGTATAAACAGTCACTTTACCAGATGCATTGTTGGCACAAAGTATATGTAAAGTGGTAACAAGGGGGAAAACGTTTTTTGGAAGTGATTACTTTATAATTAAGTTGACAAAATAATGTAGACGTGACGTGAAATTTGCTTCCAATTGGTTTTGATTTGATTGGTCAAATTTAATATTTTGGAAGCCTGGATACTAAGCCTTTTGATGGATAAAAGTATCAATCACATATACCATAATACCAGGGATGCACAGTCTTTAGATATGGTCTGTTTGGACCTTATTTTGTTAAGTGTGTGCATTTAAGATCATGTGTTTCAGACTACAGCTGCTCGTCCCATTATGGTTTTTGCCACCAAGAGTTTGATCTTTGACTTCTTTCACTATAAGTGCCTGTGTTCCCAGACGGTACTTCCATATTTACACCTGCTAATTTCCGATCATCTCATCCTCAGTCTCTTACCTGTCAATGGCTGGGCGAGGTGGAGGAGCGAGCAGGCCTAATGGTGCTGCTGCAGCAAACAAAATCTGCCAGTTCAAACTGGTGCTGCTGGGGGAGTCAGCTGTGGGAAAGTCAAGCTTAGTGCTGCGTTTTGTCAAAGGCCAATTTCATGAATTCCAGGAGAGTACGATTGGAGGTAAGAGACACCTGAACACCAATTATAAAATGCTATAATTCCACCTAAGTGCATTGTTCTTCTTTTTCCAGCTGCCTTCCTCACACAGACTGTCTGCCTTGACGACACCACTGTGAAGTTTGAGATCTGGGACACAGCAGGTCAAGAGCGCTACCATAGCCTGGCTCCGATGTACTACAGAGGAGCACAGGCAGCCATTGTGGTCTACGATATTACTAACACAGTAGGTTTAAGATGAAATTCAGGCATTGCTAAAGATAGAAATTTTACTACTTACCGTACTAGTTTTTTCTGTGTGTTGTTAGTTTGTTAGTTTTGTTAAAAGTTGTGTGTTTAAAATTAGTTGAAACGTATGTATTTGTTCATACATGTGTTGATTTTCAGATCATGTCATAAACATCCTGTCAAAAGTACAAATTGTTCCATCAAGTTTAAAAAAAGCTGTTATTAGGAATACTTTGGGTGAGAACGATACTAATAAAGTGTGTCGGGTTATCAGGATACCTTTGCACGTGCAAAAAACTGGGTGAAGGAGCTCCAGAGACAAGCCAGTCCCAACATAGTGATCGCTTTAGCTGGCAACAAGGCAGACATCGCAAACAAGAGAGCCGTAGATCTTCAGGTATGAAGATTTGTAAAAATGACTGTCAATGAATTTAAACATATTAAATGACAACATTTATACTTAAATCGAAATCTTGTGTGTAATGTCCTCAGGAGGCACAGGCATATGCTGATGACAACAGTCTGCTTTTCATGGAGACCTCAGCCAAGACTGCCATGAATGTTAATGAAATTTTCATGGCTATTGGTGAGTAAAACTTACAATTTTCAGTAAATAAAAGGTGACACTGTTCTGATCAAACTTAACTACAATGACAGATTTCATTTAATTATCTGTATTCCTGTCCCTGTAGCAAAGAAGCTACCGAAGAGTGATCCTCAGGGCGGGGCTGGACCAGGTGGTCGGACAAGGACAGGAGTGGATCTACAAGAAGCTAGCCCTCAGGGCCGCACCAGCCAGTGCTGTGGTGGCAATTAACAAGTACAAAACAATGAACTTAGTAAATGAGCCCTGAACATTATTTTAAGGACTACACATAGCTAAATAGCTAAAACCCAGAGAGGCAGGGGGGGCAGAGCTGCTCACCACTCCTGCACTTAAACTGAAAGTACAGATGAGATTATCTGGATCCTCTTTGATTAAAGGAACTTTTTTTTAAAAAAAAGAATCATAAGCTAGAGGGAATTCACAATATCCCTCACTACTTCTCTTCTGTCTTTCTCCCCATGTAATGTCTGTCTACCTCTCTTTTCATCTTCAGCCTCTGTCTCAGTTGATTGAAAAAAAAAACAGTTTTAAATGAACTTTTGTGAAGATGAGGTTGTCAGCCATTTTTGTATGTGTGTATATAGTATATAAAGCATATACTTATATATGCACTCACACTTACACATGTTCTATTAATTTCCTTCCACACTGATCTTTATAGAAGAAATACCCAACTATTACCAATGCAAAATTACAAATGGTGGCATTGTTAAGGCTTTTGTCTTCTTGCAATTTAGATTTTGAACCACGTTTGCACCTGCTGTTAGCATGATAACATATCTGGACAATAAGATATGCTTTTATCGTATCTCCTCAATTTGCAAATTCGTGACATCCCAGCTTATGGACGTGCCAGGAGACTTGCATACTAAGTCCAGCAAAAGAGTTTAGTAGCTTCTCATCTTCTCAGCATGTTAAAGCTAATAGGGAGACACAGAGGTGTGAAAGCTTGCTGAGTGATGCCTGTCTGGCCATTTGCATACCAGTCCGAATGTGTTTTGTGTGCATTTACACAAATGATGTCTTCAGGCATCCAGATAGAAATCATGTTTTAATGCCAGGTGTTATTCGTTATAGGGACCTGGATAAGACAAAGCTTCAATCTTTGCTCACTGAAGCAGATCACAATCTGATTTCAGACTACAAACCCTGGGAGGTGTTTCAGACCCGTATAGCAAATGCCGTTTTCATTCACTGTGCATTGACAACTGTAATACCAGAGAGTTGTTAGCCTTTTATAAACAAAATGTGAACTTCTAAATCTAAAAAGTAATAAATAACATTCAATGCAATTCTTTGGTTTTGAGTTGATTTGCAGTGTACAGTTTGGCATTAGATGACATTCCTAATGCATTTTTGTGCATGTGCTCGTTTAAAAATTACATTTTAAAAGAAAAATCACAGATACTTGCTGCAAATATCAGCTTTAATTTGAGGTGCTCTTTACCTAACTATAAACAAATGTCTGAATTAAAATGTGTCCATACATTGCAGAGAATTTCTGTTGCAGGTGGAAAAAAACCATCAGTAAACACTAGGTGGCAGCATCACACTTGATTCCTAATACAAAACACTACTGATCGCATGTGTAGCTTCTGTTCATCAATAAACAAAGAGATAGAAGCTGTCATTCACCATTTTTTATTACTTAAGTGTTCCAGTTAGCACCATCAGCTTATGTTCCTGCACTGCTGGACTTTGATTTAAATAATTGTTGTGATGACTAGCTTTGAAGTCCACATCACTGGTTGGAGGCTGATAAATTCCACTTGCATCTTGCCTGGCTGATTTTTTTTTTATGAAATGGCCAACATTTTACAGTGATGATGAGTTCAGTGTGCTTAGATTGGGGGTGGTGGAACAGAATTAACATCTTCACATTCACGGCAGAGCTGCGATTAGCTACAGCTTGAATTGTGCCGTCAGTCTGCCATAATCGCTCAGCCATTACACATCTAAATCTGTGTGCTCTCAAAACGACATGTTACTGGGTGAAAGCTGGGAATCTGCTTTTATTATCTGATAACTGGTGAAACCTTGAAACAAGATACTTATCTACACACTGTGGATAAGTATCTTGCTTCTAGCCCTTTAATGGGATTATTACAACATGCATCTGGAAACATTTATACCAGCTGACAGTCTGCAGATGTATATAATTTAAATATATCCTGTATGTGCCTGTGTTACAGTACAGAAATGTATCCTCTACAACGGCAGTGCACATAAAATGGCAGTTTGACGAATTATGCTGTTGTGTTGCACCCCGTGGAGGATTCAACACACCAAAAAAGACTTATGACTTAACACTAAAAAAGGAATATGATAAGTCTTAATGTTTAATGTGTGCTCAGAAAATCCTGATCCTCCACCTAAACATTAAAAAAAAACCTAAACATTAAATCCACTCTTAAAGCTATACACACAGGCACAAACATGCCTCAGATATGGCAGCATGATTTCTCATTTGTTGAGCTGTCAGTCAAGCTGGGTTCTGTCAGAAAAGGAACTCATTTCATGCTTGGCCTCTGTGAATCATAATGGTGTGAGAGCGGCGCTGAAATTGACTGTGTTTATAGAGGAGGAGGTTTAGAGAATAAAGGAAATGTGCCCTGAAAATCAATGCCATTTTGATTCCTTGCAACAAATGAAACAGGTAATGTGGCCAAACGGTGTGGTTGTCATAACAACAAGAATTTTTTTGGATTAGCTTTAGTTCTGTAAATATGTTTTTGTTTGGGGAGGGGACCAGCAGCTCAATTTTATAGCTCAGTTCAAAAAGGGAAAGAAAATGCTAAGAATTTTCCAAACAGTCACGCTGATTGACTCCCTCTATCTTCCCGGACAGAAAGAAATGTCATTAAACAGCAAGGGCACAGGGACGCGTATCAGGACTCATTCTGTGGTGCACTGCTGATAGCGACAGTATGTGTGATGTGCTACAATAATTGCCTCTTATCTAAAATGAAACATCTAACTGTGGTTACCACCGGATGGGATATGAGTGAGTGAAGGAACTGAGGGAAGAACAATTGAGCGATTTTTATATTTGCTTACTTATATTTCCTGAATGTTCTCATTGTCTCTTAGTGGTTTAAAAGTGTAAACACATAATAAGGGGAGCAGCAGTCTAAATATTCCTGGAACTTCAGGAATACAGTTACATTTTGTTTTAAATATTTGAAATTCTCTCATCCACAGAGGACAACAGCACAACTGATACGGGGGAGATGTTTAGCATTCTCACACTTTCAGGATCAAAATAAAGAAGGTTTACTGAGGTGCTTATTCTTGGCTTACATAGCAGGATTTGTACTGTATTTATGTTTTTACAGTTGCCTACCTAAAATGTGGTCTTCTGTGTCTTTTTTTTACCGCAGTGATTCAGAGACATTCTACAAAACAAGAAAGAAAATTCAATTGTTCAAAGGTTTTAAGCTTTTACAGGCACTTCCTCTTTTAGTGAGTCATGGTCATTTTTTATTGAAAATAAAATGTAATGGGACTTCAATAACACGAAGACAAGGACGAACACTCGAGTAGAGCTACTTTCCCACAATGCATCTTGAAACAGGAATCATAAACTGTTCGTTTGTTTTGATGAGGTATCTTGTTGAGAGCGTTTTGAAATGTTTAGGAGACCTGAAAAAATGCAATCAATCTATTTCAAAGCTTGATTGATTCTTTCATTTGCTGCTACAATATCAGCAGATGACTTATGTCCTTTTCATTTCCTGACATTTGTCACATAGAGCAGACAGGATTAATACCTCTGCCATTTGTAAGCATTACTCATGCGTGACATCCCTGAACTGTATTGAACTGTCCCTGCATAACTAGTCCTACTGGGTGTCAAAAAGTGGACATCGGATGATCTTTACAGCTGACTTCCAAGCTGTGTACTACCGCCATTATCTGACTCCAAAATGGTGCCATTCTTCACTTCTATAGTCCACATCCTTCAAGTGCCATCTCAATCAAACTTTGAAGTCAAAAAGATGGACTGAATACATTTTTAAAAATATGTTACCATGGCGACCAGGTTAAACTGCAACACGTGGTTTTGAGCTGTGGACCAGTGTTATTCTCAATGATTCTAGGCGCAGCAGAATAAAAATGTCCTTTAATGACAGCACTCAAGATGATGATGGAGCCAAGGCCTGGCATTAACTTTGATCGCTAGGACATGTTGATTGAGCTCTGTGGAAATGGAGCAGCCGAGTACACCCTACATTTGGAAATCCAGCCTTAACAACAGGAGACTAATTCTACTTGGATGGGCAAACAGAGTGTGTGCGTGTGTGTGTGTAGCTGCTGTTTTCTTTTGCATCTGATATCTTACTCCCTTGTCTCTGTTTGTATGCGCACATGTGCTCCTTTATTTTTAGGGCTGCTGCCTTGTGTTGGGGTCAAGCAGGGTGCCAGAGGACTCCAACAAGAAGGACATAGCTCAAACTCCAAGTATGTTTCCACCATGCATCCATCACAGTGAAATGACAGCTGATTCAAACGCACACCATCACCAGGTCGGCCACAGCAGACACAGGCATGCGCCCGCGTCACTGTATGCCCGAATTCATCTGCAGCAGGCATCTGCTTTTGAACATAGCCCAACAATGTTAATAAGGGGGGGAGGGATTGGGGAATGAGCTGGTAATAGGCCCCACAGCACACAAACAGGACCTAAAGGTGGAGAGGATTTGACATGTCAGGGAGGCGGAACATTTTCCTTTGACCCCCCAAACAATTCGTCTTAGTCCAAGTGGCCATTATGTTGTAGCAGCGTGGCTTTTATTAGAACAGTCCAGGGATATATATTAGCATTGTTTCACAGCTGTAAAAATACCAGCAGGTGTCTGACAAAGACTTTAAGTCAGGCCATTCAGAAATCCACTTTCACTGCTCAAAAGGAAAAAATAGTGAAACAGATTATATATTATAGGTGTATTTTATTTATATTTTATTAGAGAATGATGTCAATTTTAATAAACCTGAAAATGACCTCTTTTATAACAAAAAAAGGCTGTGTCACAATCTGGATGTTAGAAATGAGTCAGACTCCAACAAAATACACTACCCAGTTGCATTGTGGGAAATGTAGTATGTGATGTTTTGCACACAGTGCGTACCAAAAGACATCTCATCCTCTGCTGCTTATTTTTTTTTTCAGTACTTTCCTTCATATCCACCCTTTCATCCAATCACTGCTGTGAAAACTGAATTACTGTTGTCCTAGTTAAGGTCTGCTCTCTGCAGCATGTCAAACAGAACCAAAATAGAAAAGACAGATTGGCTGATATTATCATACCATAGATATTTAAGCAATAGAATAAGCAACTTGTTTGTGTTCCGTGACAGGGAAAGAGTTATTAAACATATATAGCAGCAATAGTATGGATAAATGACTCCTGTCATAATGAATGACCTATAGTGACCTTTAGGTACACCTTATACCCTGTAAAAAAAGATGCATTTTCCTACAGATATCCTGTAAGAAGTTACTCTTATTGCTCATTCATGTGAACATTTTACATTTCTAACATTGCACCTCTGTTGACCGAGTTCCTCTCTCTCTCTCTCTCTCTCTGTCTCTCTGTTTGTCTCTCATCCCCGCGCGCAGTGATTTTGGTATCTCTGTCGCGCAGGTGGCAGTTCCACAGCGCGCGCACAATAACCGCGTGGTCTTTATCTCCTCTTCTTCTTGACTCGCTCGCGGGACTGAAACGCCTGCAGCTGCGCTCGCTCTGTAATCTGTGACAGCTGGACATGGACAACAGAGGAGCCGTGACACCGTCTCACACAGGTAAGAAGCGGCTTTTTAACGCCGAGCTTCGCTTTAGACACACGTGGATTGTTTATTGTTGTGCTGACTGGTTTTCTTTTGCTTTTCTTTTTGTCAGCACTGAAGCTGTTTTGTTCCTCTTTGCCCTTTAGTAGAAATGCGGTTGTTTTAGCAAATAGGCTGATATATTTGCTACTACATACTTATGTAGAAGTCTAGTTACTGAACCACTGTTTGTAAATGTTTTGGGAACATTTGTGCCTGGATACAAACTATTTACTGCCTTTATTGTTCTTTTTTATCCCCTAAATGTCTCTTTTTAAACATACGAAGGGTCTGGTTGCCTCTATGAGTACAAAAATGGTCTAAGAAGAGTTGTAAAAGCAGCATGCAAAAATCTCTTCATTGATCATAATGTTACCTGTCCTAATCATTTTTAATAATGTCTTGGCACAGCTGTTGTCCCATGGATAGTAGATGTGGGTGTGTATTTAATTATAAATTGAGCATCACTGGGCCAATGAATGAAGTTATTATTTAGTCAAGGTAGCGCCTGAGAGTCTCTCACTGTGTAAAGATGTGCTGCTGTGGGGCAAGTGGGGAATTAAATGTAGAACAGTCACAGTGTTACATATTATTTATATTATTAATTATTACCTGTATGCTTGTCCTGTGATTCTTGTTGGTCACCTTGGTTTTTCACAAAGAGGGAACCATGTTCAGTGTCTTGGAACTTAGTTTTTCTCCTTAAAGTACGTGACATATTTAGGTCAACTTTATCTCAGGTTGAGGGACACGTTGCTTATTAACTGTGTGGTCCAACCAATATGAGTGGTTGACTTTAACACATTGCACCATCCTGCAGATGGTGCATGTAAATATTCCTGGTGGTGGCTGAAAAAAAATGATGGAGAAGCCTGTTGCAGGTATGTTTGCGATGTACTGTGTGTTTAATGTTGTGAAAGGGTCACACCATTGTTTGCCTCACCTAGATGACGTAATGTTGCCTTTTGTGCAATCACTGCCAAGCGACTGACTGTGTTTTATGTCAGATGTGTTTAGCATATACAGTATTTGTGGAGTGGATCAAAATTAATCACTTTGCATGAAAGCAAATTTCTCTGTTGCCCTGGCAAGAAGAAGAAATGAACTCGGTACTTGGTGTAGGTGGGCTTGAGTCTTTGTCTGACATAATGTTTTACTTTGTCAAAAGATTTTTAAAGCAGTTAATGAATTTTTGGCATTTAGTTTAAAAATAGAAATTTTCTGTTTAGTTACTATTTCATTTAAATGATTTACAGCATTAAATATACACAATTTACTATGTATGGGTCAATAATAATCTGGACATTGTCTGTAGTCAGGACAGACTGGCTGTGTTAGGTGCATTCTAATGATTTCTGTTGTGTTGATATCAAGATTTTATGTATTTGAATGTATCTGGATTATCTGGATACAGCAGAAGAGGGAACAAATCAGCTGTCTCAACATCATCAGCACGCCCACTCTTTCACTGTGAATTTCCCCAGGGGAATTACCTGCTGCATTCACACACAGGTTCAGTTGGACAATGCACAGATGTTGTACTGGGGAGTGGGCGCACATCGAAGTCAGTTTAATGTCTGGCCTGACCGACTCAACCATTTGTGTTCTCGCGTACAGCAACTCTGGAAAAATAGAAAATGTCTGGAGCTGGGGCTTACAGTAAGTGTCAGCTTCCCTACTCATAGTTCAGTTCAGTCTCTATACCTTCCTATAGGCGTCTCACGCTATCATTATGGTGAGTGTTGCCATGGCATACTCAGCTGCTACTCAATGCAAGCAGAGTAGGCACTGTTAAGCACCCAGCACTGGCCACATCATCATGTTCTGCATCCTCTTTAAATGACCTTGCTCTCCTGTGTCCCCCTTCTGCGTCAGCTTCAAATGTAAATGGCTCCAAATCACGCCCGCTTGCCTGCCAAGCGCTGCCGAAGAGATGTCCTCTCCAACTGCATGGAAGCAGTCATTTTTGCTGTGAACAAAAGGTCCTTGATTCATCAAATCCCGCACCTCCTACTGCCCACTCCCCAGAGTGATGCTGTAATTTTCACTACCACTCCTCCGGTGTGAGGCTGGGGGAGTTTTTCATTTTTTAAAGTACCTTGTGTGATTCCGTTGGGTTCTCTTAGGTGTGTATACATCTGGGCCAGGCTCACCCTCCTCTGTCTCAGGATGAGGGATCTCATAGACTTTTTGTATTGAATGCAAAGATAAACTGCACTTGTTACACTTGTTAGTGTAGCAAATGGACAATAGCTTACCCAAACGTGTCACATAAAAAGCACACAATACTTGCGATCTACGTTGTTTTCTATGCTGCTTTTAAAGAAGTGAGAATCTGAGCATCTCTCAAGTCATCAAAAAGGTAATTTAAGTGGCCAGCGGCAAAGAACTTGAGAGGTCTGGTTAGCCGATAGCTTTTAGGACTGTAAAACAAATTGTGGTGCAAGGCCATGAAATGCTGTGTGGGAGGAAGACACATTCTCAAAGGTAATGCTAGCAAGCAGGAGGCTAGTGTGATTGCAGTTAGCTATTTAACAGAAAGTAAATGGAATCTGTAAATTGTGCGTGTGCATTTGTAGCTGGCTCTGTAGTGAGAATTTATAGCCGACATCTTCACATTCACGTTAAAATAAGGCCTGTATTGTCAGACTTCATCTTCGAGCGTCCCTCAATACCCTACACCTTGACAGAAAGTCACATTCGCAGATTACGTCCACCCCCAACATTGGTGGTGATGAAGTTGAGTGACCAGCTTATCATCTTTCTCCCCTCACCATACCTCATCTCAGAGCTTTCTTTTCTGTACTTTGGCATTTGGCTGCTGCCGTCTGTCTCAGTAAAAACCATCAGCTGTGAAATTGAGAATAATCATGTGGAACGAGATTGGGATGGGAGCAGCTTGAGTTCCAGCCCTTAACTGTCAGCCGACTCATGGCTCCTGCTGATAAAGTCCACCAAAGATTGAACAATCATCCACAAAATATTTTTATATGTGTATAGGTAATATGACTTTTTTTCCCCCAAAGATTATTAAGCCTTTTCCCTCTCAGGCCCTTTATTGTCAAGGGAGAAAAATTGCCAATAATTATGCAGGAATGCATTTCCCTAAACAGAGATTGATAAGATGATCCTTCAGTACTTCTGGACAGTATACAGCAGCCATGGGTTGTGTGCCATTTTTATAGTGTCTTGTGACTAATGGCTCTGACAGCCGAAAGGCTTGCTGATCTTTTCCATCGTTATTTGAAGGTCTCTGGATCGTTGGCAAGGTGCAAAAAAAAACAAAGAGAGTACAATGCTTTAAATTTTACGGAAAAAGGCACTGTTGAGATGCAGATTTTCAAGCAGAGGTGCTTTCTTATGCAATCAATGCAAGCTATTTTACAAAAAGTTTAATACAAAAAATAAATACTGAAAAGCTTATTTGTATTGATTGCTTTTTTTCAGGAAATATGAATGACATTAAATTGGGTCCAGTCTTATGTCTGATAATTTATAGTGGTATTGTTCAGCTGTGTTCCTGTTTGGTCTGCCTAATCACACAATGCTTCATCATTTTTGAGGTATTCCATCAGTGGCTGTAAATTGCTTTCCTATACACATATTGTAGTTTGATTATTTTCCATTCTTTTGAAAGTGCAGATGGAGCTTGCCACCTGCTCTGTGCCATCTAGGACCATGGGTCTTAAATTAGTTTTAACATGCTTCTCTCACCATCGTCACCTCCACCTCTAAAACATGGTGCGGGTTTTTTGAGTTTTTATTTTTTTAGTATATATATTGTATTTTATTAACCTCAGGTGGGATATTTTAATAAAGAAATCAGAGTTAAAAACAAAATTGTCATACTGTTTATATCATCAATTTAATTAAAAACATTAATAAGTTAAAAAAAATAGCAAAAAAAAAACGAGGGAAATACCACAATTCTCACCTTTTGAGAAGCTAAAACCACACAGTATATGTATGAGTTTTGACTTTAAAATATATTGTCCGATTTATTCATTACTGATTAGTGTTTTGTCGATTAAACTAACAGTCTGAGCTCATTTCATTTGCAAAAGAAAGTGCTGGAAAATTGCATCGAGAGGGAATAAAAGGGGTGCATGTAATGCAGTCTGTCAAAGCAGTCTCACATCCACATCCAGCGTACCGCGTGGCAGCCATTTTCTGCCCTGGATGTTATCTTTGCAGTGGCTGCTCGTGCACATTTTCTCTGCAGATGCCCGATAGTAGCATGGAAAACAAAGCCAATGTTTCGACGCTTCTGTCCTCATTTTATGTGCTTAAAACCTTTATCATGGGTAATTATTTGAAATGGACTGATGCTAAAATTACGTACATCATCATCAAAAGGAAGCTTCCACCAGCAAATTGCGGGTGCAGTGTACACCTTATCACAATAGACTCACAGCAGATTGCGCTCCCCAACCTCCCCTTCAGAGCCCTCCTCACCTCAGACACTCTGAAATGGATTTCTGCTTAAGTCTCCCATCAAAGACGTAATGACTCTCGGGCTCTGTCATTGTAAGTCAGATGACAGTCTCCTTCACACACTGGCAGCTTAAACTGCCCCTGGACCAGTAACTGTGATCTTTATTTGGCTTCTCAGAGGTGAAGACAGGGTAGATCCACCTTCCTGGCTATCAACTCATCCTCCCCGTCCCCTAACAGATATCAGCCAGGGTGAAAACACAGTCCATCAATGTTCTGCGAAAATGTCAAAACGCCCACAAACAATCAATACAAGACATGTTACGACAAAACATGCTGGTCAATAAACTGATGAGAAAGCTGCAATAAGGCTATAATAAACTAAAAGGAAACCAGGCTGCTGGTTGTGCTGATGTTTTTCTTACACCTACAGTGAGTAGTTTTCACAGCTGACACACAGGATCACTACGTCGACAGTGTGAATCATCCACCCTGAGGCTGGTTTATCAGCTGCCCTGTTGGGAGAAAGATCTACGTTTTTTTGTAAGCTTTCAGACACCAAATCTATATGAAGATGAAACAACATAAAGCCACATGCATATAGTACATTTCCTCTCCCTCATAAGCAATTCTACACTATTCAAAAGAGCTTCCTGCCGCTGTGCAATGCACACGGTCTTAGTGCCTCCATTTTTTTCCTTCGTTGAATTGGAGACAGTGCCAAATGTAAAGTAGCAGCCCACACTGTCTGGTATCACCTGAAAAAGGATGCATCGCATGCCAAGTTATGCAGTGTGCTGCATCAGTGAAGCACCTCCTACCTGTGCCCTAAGCGTAACAATTCAGTGTGTCATTATCATAAACACAGGCGACATTACACACAAAATGAGACCAAACTGGCATGCTGTTTATACACCTTTCCACAAAAATGCATTGGCTAAGATTGATGGTCGGTCTTCGAGTCTCCGTCATATGGACAGAGGGATGCATAGACACCTGGAGGGCTATGTGGGATGTTACATTTTTGCACAGACCATTACCTCTCCATTCCCTTGTGGCTGGATTGCAGGTACAGATTCAACACAGCAGGAAGCAGTGCGAAAATGCTCGTCTGGGTGTGTTGTGTATGGGTGTGTACGCTTACATGTAGTATGTGTGGCCTGTAAGAAAATGATCCTTTATAGTTGACATGAGCATATCGCTCTAGGCTATAGGAAAAATATAGGAAAAAAAAAAGAAATGTGTTTTTGGTCATTTCTGTTTGTCAAGATTTAATATCAAAAGGTGAAGCAATCCAGGAAAGGTTTACTTGTTTTAAATTACACACACAATTGGCCATCCTCTGCTTAAAAACGGCATATTAGTTAATTCACTTAAAATCTCCTGGGCGTGTTTGGACTCACAATGGAGGCTAAGAAAGTAGTGGAGAAGCTTGTTGCAAATGGTGAGGGTTTTCCTGACATGTGTAATGTTGTGAAATAATACATTTAATTATGTATGTATATATGATATTTTCCAAAAGTAACTGAAAAACAAGACAATACTCAAAGTGACAGTGTCTGTATTTGGATTAATGCCATTTTAATTGCCTCCTCCATCTGACTTAAATATTTTTGTTGTTTCTGTTTGCTTTCTTCACCAGATATACGTTGTATAAAGGTATGCACGTTTTAATCCCATGGCTGTTGTTGTGGCAAAAATTTTGATTTACAAGTGCAGGTTGCATCCTATACAGAGACAATAAGGGAGCCGCCTTCATGGTTCATTTTCTCCCTCTATATAATTCTCACCTGTACAATATTGCATGTTCCATCATAACCCAGAGGGAATAAACTGTCTTTTGTTTTAGAACTACTAGTTGTCCTTACGTTTTGACACCCTTCTCCTGAAATGCAGAACAGAACTAGCTGCAGGCTTTGGCTACTGGTGTTAATGAGAAAATGTATTTCATTTGCCTGTGAGAAAACCCAGCAGAGGGACTTAAAGTTGATCTGCTTTCAGTCACACTGTACAGTTGTCAAAATTGTTAGTCAGATTTTGGCGAAAAGGAAAGAAGCTCATCCATTTGAATGATTTCTGTCCTTGTGGTTCCCTGAGATTTGCTCTGCACCTGACCTGTCATGCAGCCTTTTATTCTGCAATAATTTCACTCTTTGTTCCTCCATTAAATGGTGTGTTATACTCCCTTTAATGGCTATTACTACTGAGCACAAAAGACCATTCAAACGGGCCAAATTAAATGGCCATTAATTGAAGGGGCCATAATTGCACAGCTCTGCTGCTGCTTGTGCCGTCTGCTTCAATCATGACTGAATCACTAGGACTTGGGCTCTTATGGGTTAATATAATCTGGCAGAGGAAAAACTCAAGATGAGTTCATACCTTGTGTTCCTTATGATAGTGTACTGATGTGTGTAACTACTACTCCATCGCCGATGGAGCATTTAAGTCAGGTGATGGATAGGCACTACTAATAGATCCATTCTTGTCTCATAATAAAAAAAACATATGACTGAAGTACAGTAACTACATGTGATTTACATCCTAAAGAAACCACACTTCTATTCATTTAAAGTGCCAGTTTTAATCTTTGGTTGTACTTGTACAGTCAAAGACCGTTTTAAGAATTAGATATCAAATTAGGTGTAATTAAAAAAAAATACCAGAGTAAAAAATTGAGGCAGATGAAATTGAGAATTTTCTGTTTCAGGCTGATAACAAATGGTAAAAAACTGACTGATTAAAGTAAACAAGTGTAGGTGTGTCTCTTCTTGCCCTGTTGCCTTAAGGAGCCAGCAAGATAATTGAAACAATTAAACCTATTTTATCTAGGGAATGCACCTAATTAAAAGTCAATCCAATTTAGTCTGTCAGTTTTCCAACGCCAGTCGGAACAGATAAGGACTTGGTGGATGGAGAAGTGGTGGGAGCAGAAGCGAAAAAGAGCAGCAATCTTATCTGCAGTCATCTGTCAACGTTTGATGTGCTGTAGAAATTAAAATTAAATACCACTACATTTCTACCATAGGCATTCTTACTGAGGTAGAATTAATTTCATCTGAAAGCCTGGCTGGAGAATTTCTAATGCTGTTAGCAACATAATAACACATTAATATCAGCCAAAGTATTAAAACCACTGATGGGGGACGAGACTAACATTAATTATGTTGTTACAGTGACATACATGCAGTGGTGCATAGACCTATATTTAGCATTGAGTGAACAGCAGGAGTGATTTGAACGAAGGGGTCAAATTGTTTACAAAAACTCCACGTGTGTGTTTAATGCCTGCCTAAAGTGGTCCAAGGAAGGACAGACGGTGAACCTGTGGCATGTTTCTTTTAACTTACTGCTCCATATAAAGTTTGCAGTCATTATAGGGTGCCTACACAATGTGTATATTTAACAACCAGACATGACCTAGACAAATGACTTGGAAAACCACCCTGAAAACATCTCTTAGTCATCCTTGTTAGTCATCTGTGCCTCTGAGCTTCCCTCGTCCTCCTACCTCCTCACTTGCAAAGCATACGTTTTTGTTTAACATATCATCAATTAGCTTAAATACTGCTCAAGTTCTAGAAACAACCAGTGTATAACTTGGAACCAAAGCTAAAAAGAAAGAGCAAGAGATAATGTGTATTTAGAGGTGCCTGCTTTAGGAGCATTATCAGTGTCATGCATTCGGTGATCTGAGAGCTGTCAGGAACACGAAGCCCAAAGGGAATATCAGGCAGAATGCGGCTTAACTCTGCTCTGTACAGAAGTCTTTTCCAAATGTAAACATGTGTTCACACCTGTGGGTCAGTGCCAGGAGACTGAGCTGCCTTTCATTGAAATTCCTCAAGTCCCTGCTCACTTCGTTTCCAATGCCAAGTTTGTATCCAAGGTTATTTTCAGAATTTAAATTATGAAGTGTAATAATGACCGACCAACAACCCACAGGTCAAAATAGAGCTAATGCCAGACGTAGTTGGAATAAGTTTGAAATCCAAGTTAAAGATGGAGCAGCTATTTATAAAGAACTTGTAGAAGAGAGAGTTGTTAACCCAGGAAGAGACATCATGTGAAGACAGCCGTTTGTCTGTAAACTTGATTTTGTTGCAGGAGATACTTTCTCTCTGGAAATTCAAACAAGGTGCACAACACTATAATGTCCATTTAAATCAGCAAAATCTGACAATGACTTGAATGAAAACATGACCAGATAAAGAAGAACATAAAGAAGGGATCTTTTCTAGTTAAATGTGTATAGTATACTCTTTGCTGTTCCAACAAACTGTATATTGATGTAAATCATCATGTATGGGCTACTATTGGGTGTAAAACATCGTCACTTGGCATATTGTAACACACAGTAGGTAAAGCATGGACAGTTGTTATCTTGACTACGTTGCTGAGTGAGTAAGCCAGACATGTACAACTAAAAGCAGTCACGACTCCATCACTGTCTCCTGAGAAGAGTTATAGCAGGCTTTAATGTCATCTTTCACTTATGCTGGACGTATTGATTACAATCACATGATGTCATGATGGCTCAGAAAAACATCTCCAAAAAGGAATTCAGAGTAATCGCCGGGATTTTGAAAAACAAATTGAGCAGCCACTTTTATAGAATGTGGTGCATTATGGCAAATTTTTGCTCCAGTCTAAATTAAACTGTCTAAAATTATTAAACAGAATTTAGGTCAAGTCATGTTTTAAATGTGAAGAGAAGGAAGAAGAGGATTACAGCTGACTGCAGGCCAATCCCTTCAACAGCCCACATCTTGCACAGTTGTTCCAGCTAATCCATCTCATTATAATCAGCAGTCCTCCTCAACACATTTTACTATATGGCTCTCCGTCTACCAAGAAGCTACCACAATCAGCGTAAAGCTTCTGCAGCATTCACACATTCATGGGGATTTGTCATTGGAGGCCGAGGAGTAGCTTTTTACATGGCTATCAGCTGCAGTTTAAGTTTTAAGGCAGTGGGCGATGCTTTTGTAATGAGTGATGACAGAAATCCTCCACAGGCCAGTATTCAACAATGTCTTCTTCATTCTACATGTCTGTTACTAAGCCATTAAAGCAAATAGCACCATGGCCACCTTGCTTTATGTCACACCTTGTACTGAAATTCTGTGTTGTATTTCTTGCCTTCCTCTGCTCTTTGCAGCATGTCAGTGTTCTGTACTTTACTGTCGTGCTCAGGTCACATTTGCTTTGGTGCCCACAGGAGCCTCAGGGCTCTCCCAGATGGCCGATGACAGATGCCCACAATTTGCTGTTGCCCTTGGTTGGAGTGCAGTCCCTCCCTCCAGATTAAAAAAAATATTCCTGATTTCCCACAATGTCTCAGTTTTCCTATTTGTCCAACCACCCACTGCCCCTCTCTTTGCTTATGCCCATTTAGCATCTGACAACCTCCACTCTTCCCTTTTTTTACTGTACTGTTCTATGTCCCTGGCTTGATCCTATGTCTTCTGCTCCTTTTAATGGGCTGGGTGCCTACCATTTTTTACACATGATTTTAAGATTCTTTTATTCGTTTTTAAGTGCTTGCATGGGCTGGCCCCGGATTATTTATCAGACCTCTTGGTATTGCATCGGCCCTCCAGAGCTCTTAGGTCTGCTAACCAAATGGCTCTGGAGGTCCCCCGATCTCTTTTAAAAACTAGAGGTGACCGGGCCTTCTCAGTCGTGGCTCCCACTCTGTGGAACGCTCTGCCTCTAGCTGTGCGGTCGGCAAATGGCCTCACCACTTTTAAATCTCTACTTAAGACTTACTTATTCACCTTGGCCTTTGCCTGAGTATTGGCAGCTCTTGGGGATTTTATGTTTCATGATTGTATCTTTGTTTTATTGTATTTTACTGCAGTTTGTTTCTTTTATGTATTTTATCAGTTTGAGTTTATTTTATGTATTTTAATGTTAAGCACTTTGGTGGGCGACACCCTTATAAATGTGCTATATAAATAAAACTGACATTGACATTGACAAACTGACATACCAAGGATTCAAACAAGATTTCAATACTTGTATCCTTTTTGTCAACTCATGACCAGGTATATAGTCTCTAGATGAGACCCTGTTACAACAGAATTTTTGCACTGAATCTGTCTATTGTTTGAAGTCACATTTTCTGCTCTGGGGCTTTTTTTGTTACTCTATACATCAGAAAAATGACTGCACAGCCAGATGCCGGATGACACTTTTGTTTAAAAGACTCCACCTGACAAAAGGAGATAATGTTTTGTCTGCCTGACTGTGGCCCACCTCAGTAGTGTTTACACAGAGCACAAACGATCTTTCTGTGAATGCGTCAGGACTGAAAAAAGATGAAGACTAAGGACAGAAATTTATTCTGGCCATTGCCAACATTTGATAATGGCAGTCTTGTGCGAAAATGTGGCTTATATTTAGATTTCTTGCGTTTCAGTCCATGAGCGGAAGCTCAAGTGGACTGGCCCCTTGACTTCCTATCTGTCTGTTGGTCTGTTTTACTGTGTGAGTAAACAGTACAGCACAGTGGGCAGGCTCATATTGCACACAATTTGCGAGTCTGTGGTTATGTCCATTTGATTTCATTTTTATTTGCATAGCATTATGACATCGTTTATTTATTTATTGTTGATGTTGTTAAGATTCTCATAATCTTAATCATCTTAATCTAAATCAAATTCTCATAATGGAAATTTCGTTCACAATATTGTGGTTATTGGTTAGGATACATCACAGCAAATGAATGTAAGTCAGTGTTTCCCAGAGGTGATGGAAACATGGTATGTGTACCCTGAGATAACAGTGGTCTAATTAAAGACCTGGCATGTCTGCCCCTTTGTTTAACACTGGACCTAATCTCGTACTACAGAGAGCTGTGTGTGTCATCTTGTGATTTTTATGAGGTGTCTACAAGATGATGCCAAACCTGTAGACATTTGTTGGAACATGCCCAAAAAAAACCTGCAGAGGAGAGAGCGTGTTTGTATATCTGGTTGTACAATATCACAACCACAGCAATATAATCCATATATGTTTACATGTTTTTGTAAACAACATTGCTTTGAATCATATTCTGAAAAAATCATCAATCGTTGTTCTTGTGTGTTACTTGTGAATCTTCACCTGAACTGTACGCTACAGACAGCGAGTCCAGCTCAATCAGGAGAGAGTTTAGATGAGAAAATATTTATTGATGAGGCCGCTTAAACAGGATTCCCCCCGGGTCTAGACCTGGTGGTGGTGAAAGAGCTGAAGAGCAAGAGATAAGAGGCCTTGCCCTGATGAGGAACTGGTGGTGCTTGTGGTGGAGGAGGGTTTCCGAAATCGATCTGAAACACAGCTGGAGAGGAGACGGAGAAATTTTAAATGATTTGCTGAGCAGTGATTGGGCAGGAGAGGGACGGCTCAGCCACTGTTTGGTGGGGGAGTTGCTCTATATTAACCAGCTGATTAAGTGGGAGGCAGAGAGAGAGAAAAGGGGTGAGGGAGAAGGAGAAATAAGTGTAAGGAGGATGACAAGGGAGAGGTGGTTTGAAGAAGTGATGAAAATGTGAAGATAGTCTTCCTGATTGAACTTGCACTAAGAGCTTCATAAGTTGAACCTAGCCGGTAGGACTTGTTGGCAGCTTCTTCACTGTCAAACTGTGAAATTCCTAGCAGGCGTATAAAATAGTCAGTGTGTAGTCATACAGTGTGACATAGATCCGACAAAAGGCTTTCCCTTTAACCTTGCGTGGTTTTTGATGCACATGCAGCTCGTCACTGCCCCGTGTTCCCGGTACCATCTGAGTCCGAGGGAAACGTAGAGACTAAAAATATGCACCATCTTAACAGCTCCCACTCACTTACCTAACACGGTGAATCACAGCATTATATGAGTGGAACATTTGCAAATGACCTTGTCATAGAGAGCTGACACACAAAGGGCCGCTCGTGCTGTTGGATTATGTATACCAACACAGCTGTGTCTATATGGCATATAGACACAGTGTGTGTGCTGTGTGTGTGTCGGTGTGTGTTGTGTGAGAGTCACAGTGTGGGTCTTTGAAAGCTGACCATGTGTAACAGTTCAGTGCATCTTTACACCAATGAGCCGTCCAGGTGAGTCATGCATCTCTTTGAGCTCCTTGCTTAATAAAGAACTCTTTGTCATCCTTTTTTTTAATGCACCACAGAGAAAAAACATATTCACACAGTTTAAAAGGCTTTTCCCTCAACACATTAGGATTTAAATGCATTTATTTCCTAACCAATTTATTGAAGCACGTGCCTCAGTTTTCCAATAAAATCAGAAAATTTTCATGATGGATGATGTTTTTTTTTTTTTTATATCTGTTGATGAACTAATCAATTAATGAGGCTTAACCTCGACCACTCATAGTAAAGGGCCAGCTTTAGCTATGGCTCCTTCACACTGAGAGGTGCCATTTTTCAGTCTGTGCTTCCAGTGCTGCTGGGGAGAATGTATTTTTTTTTATTGTTGGTTTT
This sequence comes from Parambassis ranga, assembly GCF_900634625.1. Lineage (NCBI taxonomy): Eukaryota > Metazoa > Chordata > Actinopteri > Ambassidae > Parambassis > Parambassis ranga. Next base: position 9,282,681 of record NC_041039.1, on the reverse strand, counting down.
CTGGTCCTTTCTGCACAAATTACAGCATAATTGACCTGCACTTTGTGTGGAAAAGGTACAAAGTCATATTCATCCAGGACATCCAGGGTTGCCTAGCGACCCGACTTGTAATTGTAGTCCACCTGTTATACATTTGTTCAATATTCAAGACACAACAAAACTGTTTCATAGTAGAAATGGTTTATGTGAGGTACAGAATTTATTGCTCTGTAATAGTCTGTTCTCTCATCACTCTGTGAATTCACCTTCTGTAGTAAACATTAAATTATTACCCCATTTCTTCCACTGTCTAGTTATTCCACTGCAGGCTGAGTGCTTCGTCTGCTGTCGTCTGTTGTTGATGTAATGGAACAGTGATGACAGGTGTTGCGGTCAGAGAATCTTCTTGGCCTCTGTGTCTGGTATAATGCCATTTTTAAAAGAGCGTATGTCCGTTCCAAATTATCCCATTCACAGTTGCCCTGTGTGAAAGTGCTGAAGGCCTTCGTCCACCTTTTAACACATCTGGATTAGACTCTCTTATTCCTGGAAGTTTCCTTGGTTAAAACACTAAAGAGCTGCTAAAGTTCACAGGTTTATGTGGATTATTAGCATGAATGGTTGTTCATTTGGTCTGCCCTAATTTTTAAAGGCCAGTCTAGTTATTCCTGGGACACCCTGTGTGATTATTATTCAGCACTCTATGATTGTATAGATACAGATGGCTGTTAGTAAAGGGAAAAAATAATAATACATTAAAACAGTAACAGCCACATAACCTCTATAGTGTAATTGATATACAGTTCAGTTATGGGGAGCTATGAGCATCTATATATAGAGTGTCATGCTGTACTATGACCCACTGGGAAAATATGGAACATTAATCCATGTGCTGATTGAGTGAATTTATCGCATAATTAAAGTGATATAAAAATGGAACAAGATGTTAAACACTCAAATTAAAAGTTTTCCAAAACTTTGCAAGGCATCTTTTACAGCTGGATTTGTGTGTTCCCTGCAGAAAACTTTTTTCTGATAGTGCTTCATTCTGCCGGAGCTTTCTTGTATAAAGCATTTGTCAGAGCTCACGCTGTACAGATGTGGAGAGCAGGTTGATGGAGCCCGGTTGAACAGGTTGACAGCCTGTCAGAACAGTGTCCACCTGGACTGTGTGTGACTGCTGCTGTTAGCCTCTATCCAACATCTCAGAGTCTTGGCTTTAGCAATGACAAGGAATAACAACGTACATAAATGACAGTATGTAGAGGAAGATGAGTTCTTGGGTAGACAAGTTTAATTCCACATTCCTGGATTGCCACTGTGGACTGGTGGGCTGGAGCATTATTCTGGTCTAGTCCTCCTCTTATCAGCTTCACACACTGAATCTTTTTGATTTTCTCCTGTCACTGTCTCAACAGATCAGTGTTGTCAGGTCCCTGTAAAAGGTGGTCCATCAGCATTACTCCATTTTACAGGGAGTTCCTTTATAGAGTAGTCTGGTGACAGATCATTAAAATGCAGCTGTCCCATGCCATAAAACAAAGATGCTGAGCATGAGAACTAAACACAAAGATGCTGGCAGGTGAACAATTTTTCTATCAACTGTCTTCATTGATTAGAGACAAGAATCATTATTGGAAATCCTTGAAGACGATTGAGATGCAGAACAGTACCAAATATTTGGTAAATCCAAATGACACACGCAAGTGATGTCATTAGATGCAACAATTAGGCACATGAATAATACTAAGAACTGGTGTAAACAGCAGTAAATGTGTGGATCTCGATACACAAACGTGTGACCTGCTAATTTGTTTATGACTTACTTTATACAGAGAGCGCAGGAGTTCATAAGCTGCTTTTATGACCTGCGTTTTATATTCTTGGCCTTGACATACTATATAATCTTCCCTCATCCTGGACCATCAGCTGGACAGGCTGATGAGTGCTGGTATTTGAAAAACTGCTGGGGCCAGATAACTTCACTGCTAAGAGGACAACAGATACTGTGTCCATAGATAAAGTCACTATGTTTCAGATGCTTGAATTCCATGATAGGCAGACCCTTTCTGCATGATGTGGTCTATCTGCAGTCACCTTGTGTAGCTTGTGGGATGGGGTGAGGGGGTCTGTTCACTGTAGTTTGCAGTCTTTTGCAGCCTTTATTGCTGACAACCTCAACCCCACGTCCACATTTACTGTTTTTTGGAATACCTGGCCAGCAGATGTCTTTTTTGAAGTCACACTGATTTATGCTGGCGTTCTTGTGTGCAGCGTCTAAACAGGCCATTGAGAACAATGTTAAGCTGATTAATAAATAGCAGCACTGACTTTTTGTGAAGGATTTTTTTTCATTACTTTGCAGGTGCCACAGCCTGCTCTGTGGAGCATCGGTCACTTCAGCACATTTGGTCCGTAGTAGTGGACTGGGCTGTTCCCAGCTGCCCTCTTTCTCTGTCCGGTGCCAGACAAGCAGAGCAGTGCTGGCTCGAGATCCAGCAGCTGCTGGCCAGCAGGCAACCTGTTAAAAGTTGTTTTTTAATGGGGCTGTCACTGCCAACTCCAGCTGAACACATAAAGATGAGTGAGTGGAGCAGCTTGGGTGGTTCCATCAGAGTGCAGAATTTAGCAAACTGAACAGTAGAATAAAAACATGCTGGGGCTTCAATCCAGCAACATGAAGAGCTTTTTTGGTAAATACCTATTTATAAATACTGTATAGATTAAAATAATTTTACTGATTGTTAGCTATTATGCAGTTCAACAGAAAATAAGTATGGCAAATCTGTGTATAATGCTTAAAATTGTTTTTTTTTTTTATACTATTCCTTTAGCTGTACAGTAGAAGTCTCATAATTTCTATATAGACATACTCCAGATGCCAATAATTTACAGCCTCAAAACCCAGATAACAGAAGCAGCAGCAGCAGCATACGTCTGCAATTAGTCGTGATGCACAACAATTAGTGCATATATACCGTGCATATATACCTGCATTCAAAGCTCAAACACAGGCAACCATGTCAAAAATGACATAGAAGTCCCATTCTGCTGCTGTCTGTACCTGCCGTCTGGAAACTGAGCAATGGTCACCATTTTTCTAACACTTTGGATGTCACATATTGAGTCACTCCACATTCCAGTCAGCATCTTCCGCTCATGTCCCTGCACTGCCAGACTTTGATTCAAATAATTGTGGTAGTGGGGGGGCTGCACCTTTGAAGTCAGTATTGCTGGTTGGAGGCTGATGAATTCAAGAGAACACATTTATTCCACTTTCATCTTGTCCAGTTGATTTTTTTGAAACAGCGAACAGTTTTAAATGATAATGATTGTGTTTTTTTAAGGTTGCCGAGTGGAGTACGTTTAGGCAAGTCAGTGGTTTGATATATGACGTTGTAACAGCAGAGCCTGCATTTAGCTGGAGGTTGAGTTGTGCCGTCAGTCTGCCATAATCACTCAGCCGTTACACGGCTAAGCTGCGTGCCTGCACAAAGAAACATATTGCTGCACATACACTCGGAAAAGGCTTTTAATATCTGATCACTTAAAGATCATTGAAACAAGACTTATCTAAACATTAAGGATAAGTGTCTTGTTTCAGTCCTTTAACAGAAAATAACAAGCATCTGGAAACACTTGTATAAGCTTACACTCAAAATTGAAATTGAAATGTGGCCCTTGTATGCTAGTGTTGCACCTAAACATCAAAAAGTGCAATACACTGCAAATATAATTGCAGTTGGATTCATGAAAAAGGACAGGACTACTCACCTCCAAATCAAGTCATGCTGCTCTGTTGCCCCCCTGTGGAGGATTCATCAACATGCATATCAAACTGTAAACCATTACTTCTGTTTTCCATAAATCTTCACCTCTAAAATGCCTTTTCTTTCTCCAGATATGAAGCGTCCAAAGAACAATGATTGGCTGGACACCAGCCCTCCACCCAAGAGTCAGGAGGGACAGGAGGAGGAAGGAGAGGAGGAGGATGAAGAAGAGAGGAGAATAGAGGCAGGAGGACTTAAGGCCAAGCGGGAGCGCCGCCAGGGTAGCGGCACTGCTACGCTGTGCCATGTGTGCAACATACAGCTGAACTCTAGTGCCCAAGCACAGATCCATTACAGGGGGAAGACTCATCAGAGGAGGCTACGCCGACTGGCGAAGGCTGCAGGTAGGCATTCACAGGTCTTATTTTCTTTAGCAGGCAGAAAGAGACCACACTACTGCACCTTCCCTCAGCAGACATTTTGAAATGGTGTAACTAATGAAATTAATGATGCCTCCATTACATGTTAAATGTCTCAATAAGACACCACAGCACCTAAATGGGACAGAGCCATCATTAGTGTTATTAATTCTAACTGAGCATCGGTCAAAATGTTAAAAATTGTGTGACAGTGACACTTACAAAATCTCATAACCTATATTGACTAGGCAGCAGTGCAAACTGCTTCAAAATGATAACAGTTTAATCACAGACTGTTATGCTCTGAACAAAAACGCACCATTATGAATTTGATTTTATAATTTACTGCAGGACCATTGTATTGTCAGTGTTTTTGTTATTTTGTCATCTTCTGTATTTTAATCATTTTTTCCCTTACATAGTGCTTGTTTACGAGTGGTAGGGGTGTTTGCTGTGTTGTTTTCTTACTCCTGTGCTTCTCGTTTCTTTCCCCACCATTTGGTTATAGAGCAGACAGGAAACTTTTTTCACACTAGCACAGATTTATCTGCTTAAGATTTTACAGATAAGTGCCCCATAAAAGGTATATAAACAACATAAAAAGTATAGACCAATTAGAAAGCTTTGTTTTCCTGGAGATGCAAACTTTCCACTTAAAAGAGTCGTGATATGCATCATACATATCATTTGATATTCCAGAAGCTAATTCCAAATATTTTGTGCACACCTGTTTCGTCAAAGGGCCATTAATCACCTTCACTCACCAGCACCTGTGTCACTCCGCCACGCTGACCAGCTTGATCAGTCAGCACTCAGAAGGGAGAAAAAAAAAACTCTAATGAACAACCGGCCAACAAAATGTCACTTTTTAACATTGATTTATGAGACTGTCACTCGATGTTGGCTTACCACACTCTTTTGGCTGTTCCAGGGTAATACAGTGCATTAAATAAATTACATCCATTGTTTAATTTCTCCTCTATTCCAACATTATTTTATTGTCATCAGACTGTTATTGACTTTTCTGTGTCAGGTAATAGCCTCATCATTCATATTTAAGAGTGTGTTGGTGTGTGCGCGTGCACTCTGGGCTCCATCCACGATACCTGGTGTATTTGTGATTTTTTTTTTCCCAATGCTTTAATGTGAGCTCCAGTTAGCTTCTGTTGAAATCTGGGTCAGCGGCTAACTCTCTAGCCTTTTGCTACAGACACAGATGCCTCTGTGTGCATCGCTCCTTCCTATTCAGGCTGACAGGCTGTAGCTAAAATCACCCTTACATATTCACTGCATAGGAGACCCTAATGTTTTCCAATCATTGATCAGTGATTCTTAGAAAAAACCTCTGAGCACCGATTGAATCACAACAACTCCAGCTGTTTTAAAATGTTTTCAAATGCAACATTTTTATAATACAAACTTCTTGAAACTAACCTGCACCCGACCTGTTGCGAGCCACATTGTCACATCCGTCTTATCTGATAATTGATAGTTGGACTCTTGCGTCAGTGCCTCGGGGGTGAAGGGCCTGTCTTTTCCCTACACAGGGCGCACGGTTAGATTTCACACCTGCCATGTTTGAACCAGTTAAATGATCCCTGCAGCGTTTGACCCCATTTTGTTTGGGCTGTTGAGAAGCTGACAATACCACAGTCAAATTAGTAATTACGGCATGCCTAAAATGATCTATGAAGTGGTTTATTTGGGAGGAAAAGTGCAAGTAAACTACAGACAGGAAAATTGCCTGTCAATGGTCTATTTAAATACGCAGTGATTTTCAGTCACTTATCTGTTTTATTTTATTTTTAAAACATCAGTAAATAATGAACATTTAGTTTACATTCAAGAAAAGCTACAAATCTTCACATTTAATAACCTAGCAAGATATAAAATATTTATCTTTTTTTCTAAAGTCACATGCATAATTGAAGGTACACAGTATTTGAACTTTTGTACAGATTGCACCTAGCATACAGACAAATTGAAATGAAAAATCCTACACAGAAATAACAGGTGGGTTTTACGACGTTTCATTCAGTCTCCCTGTCACTTGTTTCACAGTAGAGAGGAGGAAAAGAGGACGAGCCAAGTCAATTAAGGTGACTGTTGGTATAATTCAGTCTGTGCTGCAATGAAACCAGCCTAATAATACCCATTCCCATCCCACAGCTGAACTGGCTTTCCCCTTTATTTAGCCTCATGAAGTGATTGCTCAAACGAAAAGAGATTTTAATAGGGTGGCTCTCACTGGGGGCCTTTTCAAAAGGGAACAGAGAAAAGTACTTTCCACATCCTTTACTCCTCACTAAATTGTAGAACAACATTGGGGCATTTCAATTCAGGGTTCTGGTTTTCAGATGTTTTGCTATAAAACAACAACTTTTGTTCATGTCATTTTATTCTTGTTGACTAACTTTAATAACGTGTTGCGTTTGCTTCACATTTGTAATTGCCCATTATGGAGTAACAGTGACTCCTCAGTGTTTGTGCAATTTTAGGGTGTTACTTTTAGTAACCCGAGTGTGTATGCAGTACACCCATGTAGAGTTCCAGTCTTCTTTGATTAGATGTAAGACACACATCCTGACTCCGACCTGAAAATTAATATTGTTCAGAGACATGACCTACAACATTTCCTGCACCATTTTTATAACAATTTAGCCACTGAAAGGCAAAATGAAGTTTTTCTGTCTTCCTGCAGCAAAACCTCTTCTCGCTAATGGAAATTCTCTAATTTTCTCAAGCAGAGCTGCACAGCCGATTGCCTTCATTTAATGCTTTTCAGAAGGTTGAATCCTTTCTGTTCCCTGAATATCAACATACTGTAGACACATGGTTTACACTGTATAGCCTACAGCCACATATACAAACACATACACATGCTGACACATCGGGTGAGCTGTGAAATAGGACAATTATCAGCTTGAGTTTTGTCCTCATTTCATACAGAACAGGTTGTTGAGCTAATGTAGCTATTTATTCAATTGTCATCAGCTAAGTCATCAGCTTCTATTCTATAAAGACTAAGATGTAGAAAAAAGGAATGGTCGTCCAGTTTTTGCCTCGCTTGTGGTCCATGGTGTTTTCGAGGTTGGGCAGAAAGCTGTATCTGGATTTCAGATTGAATAGATGTATTTTTAGAGTGTGTCTTTATTTTACTTGTGTATGCAGTAGCAGTGATGTGCTAAAATGCGGCTTTGTCAAATTTTCCCTGTTTTCATTGCTTTCTTTCTATATATGTGATGTTAAGTCGCATCGCATGTGAGTCACACCATCCCTATATATATATATAAGGATGGTGTGACTATATATATATATATATATATATATATATATATATATAATCGCCAGTGTTTTAGTTGGTCTGTGGCTGGATGAAAAGCATGATCCGTGTTGTGCTCCAGGCCTTCTCCCTGCATTTTCATCTGAATGCAGCAGACTGAAATCAAGTGTAAAACTGTCAGGATTTGTCAGTGTTGTGCTTCCACAACACATTTATTCAAGTGGACAAGGAGCCAGTGAGCAGCACACAGAGCAGACACAATCTGTGTGTGTGTGTGTGTGTTTTTGTGTGTACAGTGTGAGGACCCACCCCCCCTTTAGATGAACAAAACTGAAGTCCTCATAACATAAAATGTTTAAGCACTGCTGCTTGGTTCTGTTGAGGATAAGACTCTAGGGTATGAAGTGCTGCAATGTTCCCTGAAGGACTGTGTGTGTGTTGACAACACTTGTGTGACATCTGAGGCCAGGGTGTCAGGGCATAGACTGTAAAAATAATTTTATTTATTTAATAGTGACTGCTGAATGATTAGCAATACACCGACAGCTTGCCATCCCTCTTCATATACCTACCTGTTTCTGGATTGAGTAAACACACCTCTTCACTGCAACTAAACAGAAGAAAGCTAACAAGGATAATGTCTGTTAGATGCATTACTTTGCCTAGAATTTAGCATAGGCCATTGTTTGCAGCTCGAAGAACTGTTTAATGTAAATATCACACAGAAAGCTTTACAAACTTATAGAAGCTAGGAGCAGATGAGTTTTTATGAAGCATGGCAGGGCTGCATATCCAGATCCAGCTTTGCTCCACAGTGTATAATAGACTAATCAACAAAACGAAAAGTCAGGAAAATTAGTAGGCTATTCTCTGAACAATAAACTTTCCCACCTGCTCATTAAAATAAACATTCAATCTCAAATTCAAATCAGAACAGAGTGTGGTAAGAGTGGCACTATCAATAGAGAAAGTGTGCATTTAGACTTCTGTGATGCACAGAGTAATTGGAGTCGAATGGAAGCGTTTTAAAATGTGCTAATTAGTAACGGCTTGTGTAATTGTACAGAAATAGGATTTGCATGTACATTTACTGTCTCTTCCTCCCATTTTAACACAGAAACACATAGATCCATTAATTACTTTGGAGATTTATGCACATAGTAAACATGACTCTTTATGTGTATGCTATGCACCCACATGTCATGTCTAAATTTTTTGGTCAGGGTGTGACTCCTCACCATGGTAGACCAAAAAATGGCAGAGGCTTGCTGCAGATGGGAGGGGTTCACCTCGTAGCATGTCATAAATATTGTGACAGGGTTTGTTTTTAACAAATTGGTGATCTTTCCAACCCTTACCAAGTAGTTTTGGTGCTTAACCTAAGGCGCAGTCTCCCCACATCTATTGTTTGTGGACTTTGGTTGAATCTTAAGAGCCTCAAAAACGTTGGTGTCATGTAGGTCATGTAGGAAAACTGTGTATTTAACTTCTAAACCTACTTAGGCTGGTCAGTGGAAGTAAAAATAATGACCCTTACACAAAGAAAATGTAAACCTAATTCATGCACCACAATCTCTGACTTAACAAATGCAGGATGTTGGATGTGGATTAAACATTTTTGAACTTGAGAACAAAATAGCACAGCTGCATTTAAGGACAGAATAAACGGCTGAGTGATGCTTATTGTTGTCAAGTAATATCAGAAAGGAAATTACTTTAAAGTGTCCTCAGGGGAGCATGCAGGTGTGAACTCTGAATGGAAACTGATGATGAGGAGGAGAAGAAGAGATGTTCATGTTCACAGCCAGTGCTGTGCCAGCTGCCTCTCTCTCCCCTCTTTCTCGCTCACTCTCTTGCTTGTTCGCTCTCCTTTACATACTCATACACACAGAGGAGTACACACTCGCTCTTCAGACGCTCTGAGCCTCTTTCCTCTCTCCACTGCTTTTCATTCTTGCTCTTGCTCTTTCTCTCCAACGCCTCATAAAGGGCAGCGCGATCAGCAGAGCATGACACTTTTAATTGACGCACATTTGTGTCGCTCTTTCTCCGCGGCAGTTTGGACCATTGCCAGGACTTGTCACTGACTGGGGAAGGACTGCCATCTCACCTTAGAAAGATCTGAAAGGAGGCACTTTGTTGGTTTTTGTACAACTTGTCAGCAGACAGGAGAAACCTAAGTGAAGATCAGAAGAGAGTGGAAAGCAGAGGAATCGCAAAACACGTGGAGATGCTGTTAGGTAAGACTGTTGAGTGTGTGTCAGATTTGTGGGAACGCAACAAACGCTTCACAAGTAGCTAAGGTTTTATGATTTGTCTTAAGATGTGTTGTTTTTGTGGCTCCATCTGCCTAAAAGGATGTGAGCGCACCCCCATCACAGTGTGTTTTTACAACAATGACTTCACATCGCTGCTCAAGGGCAGGCTCGGTCTCCTGCCTCCCATCTGTCCTCATTCAGTTCTTCTGCATCCAAAATGAGTCCCCGGCCTGTTTGTTTTTCTAATTGACCCCTTTTGATGAAGCCAAGTATGGAGTTCAGACCAATGCAACCCTCGTCGTTCCCAGATGTGTCAAGTCATTTTAAACCACACAAGAACAGCTCTGATATCACTGTGCAGATTGCTGGCAATTATGTCCTTGCCTCCCCGGGGAAATATGCCCAGATTAGCTCGCATAATTGGAGCCTGTTAAAGATAAAGGCAGTGTGGGGGTTTTTAGTCATTTGTGTTTGTTTTTGAAGCTAAGGGAGCAACATGCTGATGGCATTTAGTGAATTTAAATTTAGAATCACTTTAGGGTTGCCAAGTAAAGCTCTTTTCATTTCCCAGCTCACCTTGATACGCAAAGTTTAGCGGCCACATGTTTTAACTACGACCAGTGTATGTGTTAATCTGCAAGTTAATGTCTCTTTCATGTCAAAAGAATGGAAATTTGCCTATTTTGCATCTTAATTGTGATCGTTTTATACAGTTCTCTTTTGAATATTTTTTGGGCAGTTGAACAGCAAAATCTGTAAATAAACAAACTAGTTGGTCATTAATTTGACCAGAGGTTTACAGATAAATAGTCTATACGGATATCTGAAAAAAAGGAAATTCTTTACATGATTGAAATCTGGATGATGTTCGCATATTAACCTTCTTGTGACCATGCTAATAAGTGCAGAACAGTCTCATGGCTGGGGAAGGTCTTGTCAGGGTAGCCAGGAAAATGGTGACGAAGTAGAAGTTTGACTTGAGAGGGTTTGTTGTGATCTGTTCCTAAATCTAATCAGGATATTTGGTGCCTAAATGTGAAAGTGAAAAGAATAGTGTGGTACAGGACATGAACCTTTGCCCCTGGGGTGAAAGCTGGGGCATGATTAAAGCCTTCTGTCAGTCTTTGAAATGCCACATGATGTATCCATGTACTGCACGTTGCCTTGGGAATCACTGGCAGTTATGTTGTTCATGTGTGACATGCTAGATGTTTACAGGCTATATATGAGGATGTTTATTCTCTCATTGAGTCAATATATATCACAAGCTTATGGGCACAGGCATCAGTGTGGATGAAAGTACTGAGAAGCGTCTGTGTAGGGGCTTTGGATGCTTTATTCTTTAAATGGCAGATTAGGGAGATCAAAGGGAAACTGTTGGAGAGGCGATAGCTGTGTAGTTTTTGCCTGTTGGCCATGCTGCTTCTGTCCCCACCCCTCGTCAAGAGCTCCGTTTTGAGGTTGCACTGACATTCGGCGTGTAGAAATCTCATCTCTGCTCAGCCCGTCATGCAAGAGATGTGACAATTGAGACAATCCTTGAATAAAGAACATCTTTCTGAGCTTTGAGACGTATGTCTTCCTCCGTGTCCTTCTGTTTAGACTTTAAATAACATGCAGCACTGTAGAAACTGGAGGTGTTAAAATGGTAGTGTTGTTAGATTTAGAATATTTATACAATGCAGCAAATCAGGAACAACGTAATACACACTAGGGCTTACTCATGCAATCACCTACAGTGACAACTCGATTGCACCACAGCTGGAAATTAACCACAACCACAGATCTAAAGAGCACAGTATAAGTTCCTGAATGCTTCACAATGCAACAATATATGTTATGTCCTATTGGTAGAATTTAGTTGAACGATTTGTAGATTTAAAGCCACACTACAGGTCATTTCCCTAAAAATAAGTCACTTTTTAAAAAATGGGGGGGGGGGTTCTCCTCCCACATGTTTTCTCTACTGTCAGCAAACGAATATCTTCCCTCTAATGTCTAGATTTAGCTGTGCCTTTCTGCGTGCTGTCTTAAAAATAAAACCCCAAGATGCATGTTTATCCCCCACACTAATTGAAATGACTGTCTGACAGCAAATTGATTGCCGTTATATGCAGCTGTGTGTTTACTTTATGATGTACTTCCTGCCAAATCAAACTTGATCTCTTTATAGACATCCATTTAAATCTGAATGTATGAACACACACGTTAAAGGTAGGAGATTTCATTCTGATGCACTTTTTGTTAAATTAGTGTAACTTCTCTTTACAATCCGATAGCAACCGATTAGTTCGCTTTAAAACGAAGAATATGAATCATCTGTGGAAGCTGTAAAACGCTAAAAACATCAGCCTATGAGGTGTCCTATGAGGTGCACCTGCGCGGAGTATTGGCTGGTTGTCACTCTCTTCCTGCTCTGCGCGCACCAGAGAGGTACGTGCATGATGGCCGAAGTCACAGACTGGTTGGGAGGCGTGGCTTTGGGGTAAGCTCTGAGAGAAAGGGGCGTATGTTTACTTTCAAAATCTGGCTGACTCTCACTGAGTTTTCAAAATCTCCTACCCTATACCTTTAAAGGTGAAAAAAAAAACTGATCATTTTAGTCACAAGTGAGTCGCTGTCATGTTTTTAAGTTTACTGGTTGAAATGTGTGACAAGTGCCATGGAATACATTTTTTGCTTGATAAAATGTTAACAATTTTCTGTGTAACAAAATCAGACCAGACTTGTCTTTGTTATCTTTTCACTTCACTTTCACTTCACTTCTACTACAAAACATTTACTACAAATGAAACCACAGTCAATTAGAACTATGGGTTTGCACCACAATATATATATATATATATATATATATATATATATATATATATATATACATATATATATTATATATATACACACATATATATATATATATATATATATATATATATATATATATATATATATATATATACACACATATATATATATATATATATATATATATATATATATATATATATATATACACACACATATATATATATATAATATATATATATATATATATATATATATATATACACACATATATATATATATATATATATATATATATATATATACACACATATATATATATATATATATATATATATATATATATACACACATATATATATATATATATATATATAAGTCATCGCCCCTGTTATTAGACAATAATCCTCATTTCATTGCTGTATTATGGGGAAAAAAGTTTTCAGGAAGTTCAGCAGTCGATTTGTATCGAATCATTAATTTTTCTGTTGGGACATATATTCACCATCCAGCAGTGTTAATGACTCATTACTCTACTCGAAAGGTAATAAGTTTGACACAGTATGGTTTTAAATGCAAATTTAATTAGTCTGGTGGTATTTTAATATGTGTCACAGCAGTGCAGGTGACAAAGTTGATTTCAGGACATTTGAATGTGTAGAATTGTTGTGTGTTTATAATGTAGGACTGTTTCACTGGTGGACTCTTTATGGTTGAAATGCAATGTTTTTGCTTGCTTGAGCATGAGAACAAAACGTGTTTTCTTGACACAATGGTTCCTCTAGTTCCTCTGTCAGCTGACACACACCACATTGACTGACAGGCCCAATCAGTCATTGTGGTGTGTTGACAGTGTGAGTTTGATTATCCTGTAGCTAGTAATGATTCGGGAATAAACGCACACATACACACACACACACACACACACACACACACACACACACACAAACACACACAAACACACACAAACACACACACACGTCTTTTCCCTAATCTCAATCAAAGCCATAAAACTGGCTGATCTAAAAATTAGATCAGAGTTCTCACAGTGTGACTGTATTAACAGATTAATGCCACTTCAATCACAGTTTTACAGCTATACACATATTTGAACTGGTGCCATCATGAAAAGAGCATATACATGTGAGGACTGGAGATGATTTTTTTTAGTTGACAAACAGATGACATTTGTAATCTCTGTGATTATTCTGTACTGTTGTTGACGTCTCAATTCAGATTCTTTGTTTAATGCCTGATATAGTAAATTAACTTAAAAAACATCAGAACCCATTGAAGGATAATGAACTACACATTCATTTTCTCCTTTATGTCATATTAGTTTCCTGCAAAGAAAAGCTTAGGGTGACTCCCATCATACGTCAAAATGAGGGCAAAATTTTCCATGTATCCTGGAAATGGAGCTGCATGCCAGGACTACAATAGGTCATTTAAATTTCTGTTATACTGGAGATTTGTGATATCTGGTGACCAGGGTTGTACTACAGTATCCTGGATGGACATCAGAGGTCTATTGGGCACATAGTGAGTACACTGAAGGCGTCTACTTCTGCATTGAAAGTGTAGTCTGGTTTATTTATGTTAGTTTTACCAATAGATTTAAAATGACATCCCTGCAGAGAGGGAGGTCATTTTAACCCCACAGTCTGTCCATCCAACTAGAAGTGAGTCATGTGTCCATTATGGATATCAGACAGAGCAAGAGTCATTAATATGTCACCATCAGGATACAGCAGTGGGATGAAATAATGCCTGACAAACTGTTTCTCAAATGGCCACTTTAGACAGGCCCATCAAGCCTCATGTAAAACACCCTTATAGCTGAGATGAACATATTTGTGGTCTGTTTTTCACTAGCATAGATACTGTACCTCACAAAATCTTTGGTCATATATATAAATATTATCCTTCTGAATGAGCCAAGATGGAGCTCTGGCTCTGGTACTCCGTCCCCAATGTGTTCTGATACAGTATTTTTCTTTTGTGTCACCACCACTGGGGAAGCAGACTCCTGAGGACACTGACATTGATACTTCTTGTATGTCCTTCATGGAAGGACATGGAACTAACAGGAGTTTCTAACATATGGCTCTAACTCTGCCCGAAAACTCCTCTGTACATAAAGTGCAAGGACCTCCTACTGGTTACTGTGCATGACCCACAGCTGTCTTCTCATGAGAACTAAGCTCTTTGGAGTGGTGACATACTATTGATGTTAATTGTTATAGAGCAGGTGTACACAAACACACAAATATCCCCTAACTGCACAGACCGTCAGCAAAATGCATTCACGTGTTGATATTTTGCTGAAATGCTGACATGAATGAAAATATTCTGCCTCCAAATCCAACAACGTGCCCTGAGAATCATGCAGAAAATGCAAAACCTGCTGAAATATGCAGCTGCTGAGAGACATGACATTGCCTAACAAAAATTGTTGCCTTCTGTCTGTAATACACTGGTATGAACTGTGCCTGATTAAGTTAGCTGCAGTGAGGTAATGATATTGCTTTAAGTATTTTTGAAGCCTGAAGTTAAAATGGAGGATTTTAACCAACATTGAGCTATTAGTAAGATCCTAAGGGAAGTTCACTAATTATCATGGAGACTCCATCAGTTGGTTAAAATCCTCCATATATGGACATACCATATATATATATATATATGTGTGTATATATATATATATATATGTGTGTGTATATATATATATATATACACTCAACAAAAATATAAACGCAACACTTTTGTTTTTGCTCCCATGTTTCATGAGATGGACTTGAAGATCTAAACTTCATTCCAGATACACAATATTACCATTCCTCTCAAACATTGTTCACAAATCTGTCTAAATGTGTGATAGTGAGCACTTCTGCTTTGCTGAGATAATCCATCCCACCTCACAGGTGTGCCACATCAAGATGCTGATCTGACATCATGATTAGTGCACAGGTGTACCTTAAACTGCCCACAATAAAAGGCCACCCTGAAATGTGCATTTTGTTTCTGCTTTATTGGCGGTCTGGGGACTCAGAACCAGTCAGTATCTGGTGTGACCACCATTTGCCTCATGCAGTGCAACACATCTTCTTCGCATAGAGTTTATCAGATTGTCTATTGTGGCCTGTGGAATGTTGGTCCACTCCTCTTCAATGGCTGTGCGAAGTTGCTGGATATTAGTGGGAACTGGTGCACGCTGTCGTATACGCCGGTCAAGCACATCCCAAACATGTTCAATGGGTGACATGTCCGGTGAGTATGCTGGCCATGCAAGAACTGGGACATTTTCAGCTTCCAAGAATTGTGTACAGATCCTTGCAACATGGGGCCGTGCATTATCTTGCTGAAACATGAGGTGATGTTCATGGATGTATGGCACAACAATGGGCCTCAGGATCTCATCACGGTATCTCTGTGCATTCAAAATGCCATCAATAAAATGCACCTGTGTTCTTCGTCCATAACAGATGCCTGCCCATACCATGACCCCACCACCACCATGGGCCACTCGATCCACAACATTGACATCAGCAAAGCGCTCACCCACACGACGCCACACACGCTGTCTGCCATCTGCACTGAACAATGTAAACCGAGATTCATCCGTGAAGAGAACACCTCTCCAACGTGCTAGACGCCATCGAATGTGAGCATTTGCCCACTCAAGTCTGTTACGGCGACGATCTGGAGTCAGGTTAAGACCCCGATGAGGACGACGAGCATGCAGTTGAGCTTCCCTGAGACGGTTTCTGACAGTTTGTGCAGAAATTGTTTGGTTATGCAAACCAATTGTTTCAGCAGCTGTCTGAGTGGCTGGTCTCAGACGATCTCGGAGGTGAACCTGCTGGATGTGGAGGTCCTGGGCTGGTGTGGTTACTCGTGGTCTGCAGTTGTGAGGCCGGTTGGATGTACTGCCATATTCTCTGAAACGCCTTTGGAGACGGCTTATGGTGGAGAAATGAACATTCAATGCACGAGCAACAGATCTGGTTGACATTCCTGCGGTCAGCATGCCAATTGCACGCTCCCTCAATGCTTGTGGCATCTGTGGCATTTTGCTGTGAGACAAAACTGCACATTTCAGGGTGGCCTTTTATTGTGGGCAGTTTGAGGTACACCTGTGCACTAATCATGATGTCAGATCAGCATCTTGATGTGGCACACCTGTGAGGTGGGATGGATTATCTCAGCAAAGCAGAAGTGCTCACTATCACACATTTAGACAGATTTGTGAACAATGTTTGAGAGGAATGGTAATATTGTGTATCTGGAATGAAGTTTAGATCTTCAAGTCCATCTCATGAAACATGGGAGCAAAAACAAAAGTGTTGCGTTTATATTTTTGTTGAGTGTATATATATATATATATATATATATATATATATATATATGTGTATATATATATATATATATATATATATATATATATATATGTGTATATATATATATATATATATATATATATATATATATATATATATATATATATATATATGGATATATATGTATATATATATGTATATATATATATATGTATATATATATGTATATATATATATATATATATATATATGTGTATATATATATATGTGTATATATATATATGTATATATATGTATATATATGTATATATATATATGTATATATATATATATATATATATATATATATATATATATATATATATGTATATATATATGTATATGTATATATATATAATATATACTATTAAAGTAAAGGAAATAAACATCGTTGGTAAGATTACTCTCTAATTTACATTCAACCCAAGAACTTCATCAACTACATTTCTTTGACAAACAGGCTAATGTGGACGAGGTATGAATGTAATAAATTTTCTATCTTGTCTTATTTATTTTAGCCTTAAAAAAACATCTTCTGAGGTGTGATCATCATCTGTGAAGCTGGTAATGCACAGTTCTTCAGTTTCACTCCACCGGGCAGACTCGGCCATATTTACTGCAGCTCAGAGAGGAGCATCGAAACAGAAAAGCTGCTAATTACTAAGTTCATGAGGCGCATAAATCTGCGTGCAGGCTTTAAATATCAATAAGTATTTGCTGCACATTTGCTGAATGCCATTCAGTAGGTCTGATTGAACTCTTATCTCCATTCATGCAGATGGTGGCAGTTTATTTTGTGAGTGTTTGGTACGGAACACTGTGTAAAGGGCACAGGGTCGTTAAAGGAAACAAAACGCAATAAACATTGCTCTTTGTGAACAGCATTGATAGTGCAATCACACTCATTTCCCTACAGAGCCGCTTTATCTCTTAGAGCTTGTTTATCCTTTGTCACGATGTTGCATGAAAATGTGAATGTGAATTATATTTGAGGTGAGTAACTTTAACTATATTCACCAGACCAGGCAGTGAATATTGCAGTAAATATAATGCCTTTGTAAGCTCTGAAGAATTAAAAAAAATCCCAGTAAGCTCTCATCCTCCTGTACGGCTCTGTTTGAAGAGATATGCATCACATTTGCTTGCTGATCTGCTGCTTTGTGTCAGCAGCATGGATGATGAATTCTGATTATCGTCATTGTTTTTATTTTAACTCTGTTGTAGCACCTCAGCAGGGTTTTTTCTTTCTTTCCTCTGACCAAAGGACACCAGTCCTGGATTTCACCTTGAACAAATTCAATAAAAGTTTATGGACCCTGGGGTGAAAATGGGCCCACGGTGCTTCAGTTGAAAGTAGGACAGATTACCACAGGGAGCCTGATCTGGGCTGGATGATGCCCGGCAGGTAGAAATTCTCCTGAAGCCACCGGCTCTGCCAGCTGCGGTTGTACAAGTTTAAATAGACATTGACAGCCAAGCAGGAGAATTTGCCTGTTGGCTGCCAGTTGTGGCCTAAATGTACTTTGTCACAATAAAGATGATTTATTTAAAGACCACACAGTGCAAGACGGGGGCAGTATTTCAAGCCATCATGGAAATTAGGCCTTCACTCACCACTTTCCAGCAGAGAAAAAGGAAAAGCTCTGTGGAGCTGTCAATGGCACGTTTAATGGATGCTAATTCATCCTCCAGAGCTCATCATAAATGCCTAGCTTGCTGCCTGTTGTGTAAGCAATGAATGGCACCATCATTACTGCAAAAGCGCAGCGCACTCTCCCTTGTGAATCAGAAAAGCTGTGTTTCATGCTATTATGAAGTGGAAAACATTGCATTCAGATGGTATGATTTGACAGTACATTTTTCAGACTCAACAGCAAGCTCCGAGAGGAAACAGGGCTTTTTTTGTGTGTGTGTGTGTGTGGGGGGGGGGGGGGGGGTCATGTGCAATACTAAATATGATATTAGCTTATTACAACTTACAAAAGTACCCAAAAATGTCCTGTTTAATAAAAGTTTTTTTAAATAATATAAACTATTAAAAGCAGCTCTGTATTTAGTGTGAATGCTAACCAGCTGAATAGATGGTAAAAATGACACTTGACCTGAATTCAGATTTGTGATGTGGTGAGGCCTCGATGTCAACACCAGATATTCTGTGAAGACATTTTCAGATTGGCAGATTCTAAAAGGAATAAAAACACAAATTACACTTCAGATCAGACACAGAAGCATTGATTGAATTTGACCTGATGTCTGTGCTGTTTTAAATTTAATTTAAAGCCGCTGTGTAGAACATTCATCCCTCCCTCCTGGCAGTAAACTGTCTGTGGCTTAGGCTGTGGGAACTATGAAGTAGTAACACAAACTCTTAATGCAGAGAGACACCTGCATGTGAAATCTACCACTGAAACCAGATTCAAAATATGCTCTGAAGCAAAGAAATTTACTGGTGGTTATTGTGCAGGAAAAACACACAGTCGCCTCCCCCTTGTGTTAGCATGCTGCAGTGACATTGGTTTGGACAATTGTACATATATGCACACCTACATTTTTCAACAATTAAACAGAAAATAGACCTGATTAGAAAATGGATTAAATGTTAAGACTACCAGTGTCATCTGACAAATGCTGCAGCCCAACTGTTTATTGCAATATAGGCCACATTAGTCTTGTTCAGACTAAAGGAAAAACAAGAAAACACATACGATGAATCCTGACTCAAGCCTGTGGGAATAAAAAGAAATTAGAGCCCAACCTAAAACAGTTTGGACTTTGGAATATGAATCACCAATAATGTTAAAAATATCCCCCGAGGAGTAAAAAAGCTGCAGGTTGCTCCAGTTTCCTTTCTTCATTGTGTCGATTCAGTTCATTCCACACTGTTTTCATGACAGAGTTTGTGTCCATCATTTTATAAGAACAACATTTGGAGGCTTGTTTATTAAATGCAATTAGATGGACAAAGAGCTAATTCAGTTGTTAATGTCACAAAGCATTAACACCGCACAGAGGAGGCTCATCAGGGGATGTTGCTAGGTGTCAGAAATGAGGCCGTGCCTTCATGCCGCCATGTTGGTTCAGAGTGAAGACAGAGAGCCTGGCTCAGACAGATAATCCCAGGAAATGTGTTCACCATGAAAAAAGCCAAAGCAGCCTTTCCTCTGATGCTTCTGCTATGATTTGCTGCTGTGAAAGCTTCTCATCCCCCCTTTTTGTCCACCCTTTCTGAAAAGATGCCATTTCTCTCCCTCTGTGATTGCTGTGATGTTGAGTCACCCAGAGACTAATCTTGGAAATAATAGAGATTAAGCTTTTCCTAGTATTTTTTTTTTCACGATGCCGTAATTTCTCCTGCTCATAATCTTTTATCCCTTCTCAATGCGGGAAGGTTGGCTGCTGTGACCTACACTCTCATCCTTCCCTTCCATAGAAAAAGAATAAAAACAGATTAGCAAGCAGGAACTGGTTCATTTTAAAATGCGGATTTACATTTATAGCAGCAAGAACAAACAATCAGAAGTCACCCCAGAGTCAGGCTTTGAATTTCTCCACATACTGCTATGGCGTGTGCAGGTTTTGAGTGACGCTACATTAAAATGTATGTTGAGAGGTGGCTTTCTAAAACCAGACATATGTTTCAATTAGTGTGTTTGTAGGGACGCGCAGTTGTAAACGGACATGATTAAACAACATCAACTCATCATGTCTTTTCATTAAATTTATGATGTCGTAGAGTTTACATAACATTACAAGATACACTTATAGTTATGGACAGGAGAACTGCATAACAAGATGGCCCCTAATCCTGCGTTAATACCTATACAGATCACATAAAAGTACTCAGTTAAATCTCGTTCCCATGTGCAATCCCAACGCTCATCAATGTAATAAAATAATTTCATCAGATGTCTCCTCTGCACATGTCATAAGGGTTAAGTGAATGGTCAGGGTTGTTGTACTGTTGCTGTTTTCTCCTGCAGCTTTTGAGGTTATCTTTAAATTGTTGGCCTAAATCCCTCTCTGCTTAACCCTTTAATTGTAGGTCATGGCTGCAGTAATTGAGTTCATGAGTTTGAAGTCATGAAGTTAAAGAGACATGCGACTATTTATATGAACTCATCAAGGCCTGCTGGTGAACACATTCCCAACATGACTAAAATAACCACAGCATTAGTTCATCTTGTCAGATTTAGCAGGATGAAGCTTTTTGCGACGCTTTCAGGATTCAAATGAGAAGGAGATTGTCAGAAGCATGTTCCTCTTGTCACCAGATGTACAAATTCTCAAAAAATGGTTTGTTCAGCGCATAATGCAGTTAATTAAACGTCTCGCTCTGGTGTGTTCTGTGAATATGTTTGTAGGAGATTAATGAGATCAATTTCAGATTTGTAGACGAGAGGGAATCAGTGTCCCCAAAAGTCACACTGACAGGCAGATTAAGCACATCGGCCTAGTGGAGGGAATGGATACTCTCTCTCTCTTCCTGTCTCTCTTTTACTTTTTTGCAACTGTGTCATTCAGTTCAGTGTAATGCATCAGTGAAACATAAACAGTCTTGGTGGAGCATTTAAATGAAATTGGGATTCAACAAAATCAAATGTGTAAACATGTATCACTTTGTTTTTGTGTTTGTGTGTTTTCCATGGAGATCTGGGCTGCACATTACAAATGCAGGATCAAATAAACAGTAATAATCAGATCTAATCAGTTCATCATTTTAAATTCTAATTTATATAAATGCATAGCACATTGGAGCAGCTGTAAATTACTGAATAAACAGAATAAACTATGCACACAGAGCAAAAAAACAACAAATGTTTCTGCATATATTTGACATTAATTAGGAATTTGAGGAATTGGGGAGGTGTTGTTTGTTTTAATAAACAAACAACTTCTTTTCTCTTCATCTTTATGTATCTCTGAATGTAAACATGAGGTTATTTAAGTAATATTGAGCTACAGTGGATCATGGGCTAATGATGGCAGGCAATCCAGACTGACATCCCTCTATGTACTTTGGTGGCAAGGACTTAAAATGAAAAAAATCACAAGTGATGACACAAAAACACCAATGGAATTCCCTCCATTTTTTCCTTTGTATTCTGCTTTTACAAAATGGTAATGGGGCACCATTAGGATGGTGAAAATTGAACTGTTAACTGGAAGCAAAAACTGACACTTCTTTTTTGAGTGTTATATGTGTTCTTGTGACATCCCCACTGATTTAATTCAGATAAAAATGACCTTTAGTCTAGTTTTCTTTAATTATTTACTGTAACTTCCATACAAGATTTAATACGACTATAACTTTGAAGCAAGGCATCTGGACTTGTAGAGTTTTCTTGACGACGTCTCGCTGCTCCTCTAAGCAGCTTCATCATTTCTGTTTGGTGGTGAAACAGGTTTATATGTGGTAAAGGACCTCAGTGCATCTATGTTAAGCTGGAAAAACCTTCTCTTAACAGAGGTGGTGGTCTCAGACATCATCTTTCTACCTCATACATTGCAGCTTCCATCCATTACCAGGAAGTGTCACTCACAGCAACAACAATGGGCTGTCAACCTGTCCCCCTACAGCCCCCCTGTGGTCTCATAGTCATTACAGTCGTTAGCTGCTTGGATGAGCAGTGGAACGTCGGAAGTCCAGATGCCTCGCTTCAACCTTCTGAATAAAGATGACCTGGATGACTGAGAATCTTCATCATCAGTCATATTTAAAACAAATTCTGTCAGGCTTTATCTTTTACCACATGTACCGCCAGAGGAAAGCACCCCAAGGCCTTTGTATAGCCGCAGGCGATGATAAAACAAGACATGCTGTGGTGTCCACTGCTACTATTAGCTGTTGCCTTTAGCATAGCACGGGACCACCTGCATGGAACAAAACATCTCTGATCATTCTCTAACCTCTTTTAATGTAACTCCCAGGATCTCTGCATGCACTAAATAATCTGTCAGCACCATGTTCATTACTTTTCTTACAACCTGTTTAGAATCTGAATTAAAGTCAGAGGTGAAAAGAGAAGTAAATTGAGGAAAATTGCTTTCGTTTTGTGCTTTTCTTGTACTGACTGTACAATGCCCTGTTTAGAATTTAGCTGTTCATGAGTTCCACACCTGCCTGTCAGCGTTTTTTTTTTTAGTTTCTTCGTGATTAATTTGATAAATACATCTAATTATCTTCTCCAGAAGGAGATAATGCCTTCAGTACTGGGTGAAGGTAAACACCATGTTTTCCACCAAGATCTTTCCAAAACCAAAACTAGAAAGTCATTCATCCTCATCTTCCACTCATCATCTGCTATGTTAATACTGTATGGTTTATCTGTCAATTTCATTTAGTTTTTCTACCAGCCACTGCTCCTTTCATCCTTCTCATCATCTCTTGACATTTTCCATCCTGCTAAAGCCAAATCGTCCCTCCACTACCCAATGATAACCACAGATTTTTAATCCATACCAAGTCTAATATAATAATAAAAAGACATTATTCCACATTTAGTTCAATTTTTTACCCCCTTTCCCAGTGGCGACATGCTCCAGAAATTGAAGCCAGTTTTATCTCGTCCTCTTACATTTACACACAACCTTTTTAACCCAACAACCTGCAGACTTTTAGCGTACACGCATTAAAAACACTCTATAATCACCATGCTTATATAAAACGCTGTGCATTTTAATGTCAGCATGCTAATGTTCCTTTGGGTCTAGACAAAGGTCAGTGCAGTGGTGCTCTTTTTTAAAGCATGAGCAGTCTGAAAGCATTTAGGCCGACCAAAGTTAAATGTGATGAAATGAGAGGTCATGTGGAAGAGGGAGTTCGGACTAAAATGTGTCAGGTCTCACCCAAACAAACACTGCAGATTCAAAGGAATACATGGCAGGAAGTAGAATACTGCAACAGCGGCTACAACAACAATAAAACACATTAAAAATCGAGCAGCCTGATGTTTAAACCTGCTTGTGATTCCATTCTCACTTTGTTGACTGAGCTGTTTTCATCATCTGTGGAAGAAACCACACAATTACAGACACTAGTGTTGTGTTTAAAGGCCACAGACATTTGTCAAGATAAACTATGGACTTGTAAAGCAGGAAAAGGCCACACAGAGCCTCTCATCATTTATCCCCCGCTATTACTGAAGTCATTAAAGCTTTACTGAGAGAATCATTCTCTGTGGGGATGGGGCTGGCTCTCACATTGTATCCCTGTGTGTGTATGAGGATATGCAGCTTTGGTGGCCTAAAATGAAGAAATGTCTTGTCCTTGCTGTAGGTGCACTGTCTCAGAACCAGGTCCACCCACTGCTGGGCTCCCTGCCAATGCCAGGTCAAGCCCTTCAGACTCATGCCCAGCTGGAGCACTTCCTGCCGCTCAGGGTCAACGGCTCTTCGCCACTTAGCCTCTTCCCCAATTTCAACACGGTAGGTGACTGCATCTCACATATGTCACGGTGCTACAGATACTTTGAAACTATGACCCACAAGGCCTCACACCTTACACAAACCTGAGTTGCCTCTTTAGTATAGCATCATGTACCACTTATGTGTGTTAAGAAGAATACATATGCACTCTTCAGCCAAGTAGTGTCTGCTAAAATGTGTGCTACCTTAATACCTCTAAATCTCAGGCCATATCTAAGGGTCCCTCTCAGAAAAAGACACTATGTCCCTCTAGTGTCTATAAGGTGATTGGGTAAGGAGTAGGCCCATCTCTACATTTACCTGTGGTGATGAACTTTGGGGAAATAATTGAAAGACACAACGCAAATATAAACTGCTTCCATTTTTTTCTTTCTGCTTGTTAGAGGGGTCCTTTCAGAGGTCTTTTAAACACGGCCTGCAGAATTTCCCCCTGTCTCTTGTCTTCATGCTAAGCTAACCTTGATCTTCCATCGGCAAAATAACAGCATTAATTGTTTTTTTTTCTCAGCATGACCACATATTTCCCAGAAAAGTCATTAGTAATTTAGAAACTGGAGTCAGCTGATAAACCAGTGTGATATGAATGTGAACCACATTAAACGTCATTAAGGATGAAACTGAATTACAGTTATTAGAAGAAGGCTGAAGGCTGAAGTATTATTACCTAACAAAAACTATCAGTATTGTGTGTATTATCCAGGAATCTATTAGTCATTTAATTGCTTAGATTAGATGCAAACATATGCTGCAGACTTCCCAAATATAACACCTTTGTCACACATACACATATACATGTTTGGTCTGGCTGTAAATCCTGAGGCAGCAGACTTTTCTGTTTATTTTAGCTTTAATCCTTAATGAGGAAAGACCGAGGAAAGTGTTAAATGTATCAGGCATGTGGGAGGCTGAAAAAATATTCTTGTCTATCACCTAAAGCTAAAAATACAGCTTGAATTCTGCAGCTGCACTGTAGGGATTAAAACACGAGCAGAAGAAGTGATCAAAAAAAAGGGTGAATACAGGCCTGAGGTTATTAGGTCTGTATCGGTTTATATTTAAAAAAAAATACACAAAGCATGCACGCATTCCGATTAAATAAATGTTCAAGAATATTTAGGAAATAATACTAGTTAAATGTACCCCCCATCATCATGAACATCCAACATTCTGTCACAGAATGAGTCTGAAGATGGCAGTAGTAGTCTGCAGATCCAAGCCATTTTTGTTTCAGAACAACAGGATAGACCTTTTATTGATAGTTGAGGAAATGTGTTTTATACTCTGTATACATATTTGAGTGTGTTTCACCTTTTAGATGGACCCTGTGCAAAAGGCAGTGATCAACCACACTTTTGGTGTAGCTCCACCCAAAAAGAAACCCATCATCTCCTGCAACATCTGTCACCTGCGCTTCAACTCCACTGTAAGTAAAATAATGTTTTTTTTCTGGCTTTTGATCTGCTGAGGCACCCAGGGCACAGGTTATATCTCATGACTGCTGCAGTATGTAATCATTGGCTGCAGTATTTCAGATCTTTTTTTGTATTTACCCGGTCAGCATCTTGCATTTCCTTAAAGCAGGTTTTTCCAAACAAACGGTCACTTAAATGTAATCTTATGATTATCCCTGCTGTCAATTGTTCATATATTTGCAACTTGTTATATATTTTTGCATCTTGATGGTCAAAAACAATCAACCCTTCTTATTCCTTTGTATTAGAATAATCCCATCCTTTCCACTGTCTAACCACTGAGTGCTTAAAAGGAAAAGTCTGCTCTTTCTGTTGCCTTATCACACCTGCCTTTTCATATTCATTTGACACCCAGTCCTGTGAGTTCATTTATGCATATTTGCATTCATATTGTTAGGAGGAACCTTGCAGAATGACAATTACTCTTCTTTTTTTGTGGAATGGGAAACTTGAAAGAAGCAGGACACAGAGTAAGGCCCATTGCAGTGAACAAACGTCCTCATCTCTCTGTGTTTTCTCTACTCTTCACCTTTGGACATACAGTGTTGGTGTCAGGAGTTGGTTTTCTAGCTAACAGGTGCTCTCCTCCTCCTGCAGCTCTGATGAGAAGTGCTGGTTGACCCAGGAGTTGGATGCCAGGTTGCAGGCAGGTACCAGGTCCCAACAGGGGGCAGCACAGATGAGCTGGAATTTGCTCCACCCACAATGAAAACTGATTAAAGGAATAGTTCAGAATGTCCAGTTGTATTTTATACTCACCACTTAAATGGTATGAGGTACAGTAGGTTTCATTTTCACAGTCTTCCACATTTATTTTTCACTCATCACGTCTTCTGTTGCCAGGTTTACCAGATCATTGCATGTCTCTGATAAGAAAATGACTTCTACTATGTAGAATACAACATATTTGTATGATCCAATGCATCCATCAGTTACTGCATATCATTTTACACTAAACATTAATTCAAATCTGTAAACATCCGGGTTTATATGGAACCATGAAGACCTCTATCCAATATGTCATTTCAGTAGCTGCAGGCAATAATTTTAAGCAAAAATAACCTGAATTGTAAGGTCAAGTCGGTGACTAGCTTGCCGATTGTTGCTCATAAGCAGCTAAAAAGAACTATGTACAAAGGATGGAAGGCTGTGGAAGTTAAACCTACATACTGCTTCATGATTGGTATGAATAGGACTGAACAAATTAGAAGTACTTCAAATTATTCCTTTAATCCTCTGAACCTACCAACAAAAGCATGCCAGATTCAACTCAGATGGGATGCACATGAGAGTCTGATTTTTCTGTCCCTGTGTGGACACCCGTTGCTCATTGTGTTCGAACAGTTGCAGCATCAATGATGTCAATGCATAAAGCAGCTTGAATCAAGGTCAGAGGGGGCCGAAGTAGTCCTCACAGTCTCCTTCAAGTGTCTTTTACTTAGGATCTTTGTTTTGTTGTCCCTAGATACTTTTAATGTGTTTTTATAAAGATGCTGGAACATAGTGAAGTCATACTACACTGGCTAAGCCAGATAGTATGCAGATAGGAACAGAGTCATCCCTCTGACTCAGTTGAAAATCACGCTGAATGGTTAGTGTGCACTGACATTCAACGTAGCCAAAGGGCCTGCATACCCTTTGCTCAGCCCTGTATTCCCTAACACACACTTTGACCCATGGCAGTGCCTTTTCCGTGTGTGGCTGTCAAGCTTTATGCAAAGTGTTGAAGGGGTTGACTTCTACCGCTCCACAGTCACTTAAGATCACCTCTGCACACTATGAGTTTGCATTAGCAGAGGCTGTACAGTGTGTGCCTGGAAACTGGCATGGATAATTTGAGCAGTGACAAATTATCTAACAGCTTGTGTGAAGCCAGATACTTCTCACACCGATTCTCTGTTTATCCCTTGCGGGTACTTGTGTCCTTTAATATATACTCTCTAGGCAAAGTGTGAGTGTTTTATTGTCCTATTGTAAATAAATGTCTTCAACATTTGCTATAGAGACAGTACGAAAAATCATTTATTGCTTCATCCAATTAAAGAATTTGTCAATAGTAAGAGAAATATAGAATATACACATATATACCTATCTATGTGAGTTCTGCCTGTCCTGTACCCATGAGGTCATGGATTGTTAGCTTGCTGATAGTGAACTACCTGGAAAGGGCCAAACTATTACCACAGGGCCTGGTCTTTGAGACAGCCACAGCAGAAAAGCTGACAATGGAAGAGCTATTCCATATCCAGGAATGCAGATTTGTTAACCTAAATGATTAACCTAAATGATCATGTGCATAATAATTTCAGTTGCATTGTTTAGCTGTTGGTGCACTCTAAGTCGCTGGAAGTTTATCTTACTCTGTAGAGCAGGGATGTCAAAGTCAAATACACAGAGGGCCAAAAACACAAATTGGCTATAAGCCGAGGGCCGGACTGATCAATCAATGTTTATTAAAACATATTGAAATGATTGCACGTAGCCTATTGAACCAAGACCTAACACAGTGTATTATTTAATGATTAAATGAATAATCGGGAAAACATTTTTTAGCAGGCACACAGACAAGAACAAACTGCCTTCAAAGAAAAATCACATGTCCTGTACATTCTTCTTCTGTAGCCTTTGTTCCGTGTCCATATTCTTGTCTTTGTCTGTGTGTTTCTGAGACGTTTCATGGTGCCTTCTTAAATTGTATTCTTTCATTACAGCCAAACTTTCTCCACACAGAAGAAACACAGGTTTGCCATTTACCTCAGTGAACATGTACTTCCGTTTAGCCATTTTTTGGGGAGGAGGTAGCTGAAAGTTGACATCTGCTCTGACTACTAGTGAATGATGAAGCCGAAGTCCGCTTGCTGCACTGCAGTGAGTTTGCGGGTTACCGTTGCATTGTGGGAAATGTAGTATTGGTGCGTGCAAAACACCAGCGGGCGGCTACGGCCTGCGGGCCGGTTCTAATACTAATCAAATATCATCCCGGGGGCCATAGATAATTCATTCAGGGGCCGAATTCAGCCCGCGGGCCTTGAATTTGACATATGTGCTGTAGAGTATGCCTTACTTTAGAGTATGCCTTACTTTTCTAATAACGTCATCCAAAGCCATCTTGGGATCCCAAATCTGCATGCATCTGTTGTCTTTCTGCCACAAATGTGTTTTCTCCTACAGAGGAATGCACAGAGGTCATTTCGTGTTGCAGCACAACAGACACAGGCCATTTTGTGTCAGAACAGATCAGGGGAAATATGAGTCACAGAGCTCAGTGGATGGCCATGAGATGCCAAGAGTTCAACTGATGCTCATTTGTGCACCACCATGTCAGTGATGATTATCAAAATAATGTGTGACTATTCCTCCGAGTCAGATGCTCAAAGTGCATAATTTCCCCCCAACTCCATGACGCCAAAGCAATGGAACAGATGGAAAGATTGCAGTTTCTGTGCATGTCATTCTGTGCATATACTGTCTGCTGACTTTACCCTCTGCCTGTCCTGCTTTTGTGTGCATATTTGTGTGTATGTCATGGCAGACCCAGGCAGAGGCTCACTACAAAGGTCATAAGCATGCTCGGAAATTGAAGGCCTTGGAGACGCAGAGGAATCGGCAGAAGAACGGACACAGTCAGCCCACAGCAGGAAAAGGCAGGGACAGAGAGCGGGGGACAAAGGGAGGAGCAACAGCAGCAACAGACTCACAGTGGCATGACAAAACAGGTATAAATTTTTCTTTTTTTAAAAAAAGCAGCCCGCTTGCCACCCTCTGAGTAATTAGTTGTAATTGGAGAGATGTAAGCACTAAGGCTTGGTAGCTGCCACTCAGTTGCTTAATTACCAGCTATTACCTGTCCTGCTATCATTGGCTGTGTCAGTTAGATAATTACTCCCATCAAGCAAAGGCATTCTGCAAGATGAGAGGCCTTAAAGCACTTAAAACGAGAAGCATGCTGAAGAGGGATGTAGAGGCATTACACAATTTTGATTTTGGTTGTAATTCCACCCTCAGTTCTTTGTTCCTGTTATGAAATGATATGCTGTCGGTCATGTTAGAAAATACTGATGTTTACTTCCCTGGATCATTTCCATGTTCTTAGTTGTTGCATCGCCTACAAATCTCTGGCAATGACTTTACTGTTTGCAATTTTACAACATTTCAGTCATTAGTCACTGTGCTCTGGATGCTGCCTGTCTAAAAAATGTCACCATTTTCTTTTTTGTTCTCAATTTGGATTTCCTTTTCTTCATTGATCCTCTCCCTCCCATTTCCCTTCAGCGCCTATCAATTTTCCCATAACCACATAATGATAAGCTTGTTACACTCAGTGGTTGCCATGGCTGTTGATTGATGGTGGTGACAGAAGAAGCATCAGCAGAGTGAACAAATGACAGAGAGATGTGTGGACAAAAGAGTGATTGAAATTGCAGGGAAAAAAATGAGAAAAATTTCAAATTAAAGAGAGATGATAAAGAAGAAAGGAGGTTAAATTAAAGGAAGAGGACAAAGAAAATTTTGCACATAGGCCAGATTGCATTAGTTATATCAAACTAGAAAAAATCTCTATTAGAATTAACACCTCTCTCATAGCATACATTTAACTTTATGGACAGGGCTCCTAGTCTGCACCGGAATGCAGATGCGAGATGTGGTTTCCAAAGGTTTGTCTGCTTATATTCACCAATCTGTTCACAGGCCCAAGCACTTCATCTCAACCGGCACAGCAGCAGCAACCTAATAACAGCCAGGCGAACTCAGTTGCAGCTACCCCATCTTCACAGCCTTCATCTGTGGAATCCACCTTGCTCCACTCTCCTCATCCTCAGCTTTCTGATCTACCTTCAAACGGTCCACCGGAGGAAGGGTGCAGCCTGGCCACCAGTTCACCACCACGCTCTGACCCTCAGGGAAGCTCCACAGGGGGGGAGGAAGAGGAGGATGTGAAGGTAGATGAAGTCAAGGAGTCCAAGAACAACATGAAACATCTCCACTGTCCTGCCTGCAAAGTAACAGTAAATTCCAGCTCCCAGCTGGACGCTCATTGTAGCGGTATGTACTTTAAGCGGTTAAGCCCCTTTGAATTTCTTGTGTTTCTCCATTTGATCCTGCTCTCTGGTTCAATCAGGCTCCAAGCACAAACAGATGCTGGATGGTCAGCACAGCAACCAGTCACAACGCAGGGCCAAGATGACATCATCGCCCAGACCAACCTGCCGGATTAAGCAGCGAATGGGCAGCAAGAACAGAGCGGTTGTAGGTGTAACCAAGCAGCCCTTTCACTGTGAACTGTGCCAAGTGTCTGTCAACTCTGAGACACAGCTGAAGCAGGTCCATCCTATTAATACTTACTGTGTGAACCATTACAAACTAAAAATGCCAAATACCTAAGCTTTGTATTCTACAAGGGAACTTATGGGTTTGTTCTGTGGTTTGTTGATCACAGCTGCTTAGACTGATTCGCTGTCTGTCCCTGTCCTCTTTTAGCACATGAACAGCAGGAGGCACAAAGAGCGTCTGGCTGGGAAGCCTGTCAAGGCGAAGTTCACCCCCTATAATAAACTGCAGCCCAATGCTGTCTTAGCGGTGAGGATTTGTCTCACACACATTTGGTTAAACTATGTGTTTTAACCACATTGTACGTGGCCGTTAAAAAGCACACAATAAAAACAATAAATGGAGATGAACCGCTGTCACATGCTGTAACCATGTTGATATGTCAGGAAAGATTCAGGTCATTTTTCATTCAAGAGGTTAAAGCAGGGCAGCTGGATTTGTGGAATTTCTTGAGGATATTTTGTTGGTCGTCTAAGCAGCTTCATCAGTTCTGACTGACCAGTTTGGCATATCTGGATTCCCTGCCTCCCTGCCTCCCCTTTAAAACCATCTGTCATCTTGGTCTTGAATGTGTACTTCATTGTCTTGGAAAGTGTGTTTCTTAGATGGACTGCTGAGTCCTGACCTGTGGAGCTCTCCTGTGCTATGCTGTGCACTTGTGTAGTGTTTGTTTCAAGGAGCATTCCTTGCTTCACTGAACTGCATATATCACATTGCCTTTGTTTTTCCCTGGGAGTTCCGTCCTTACGTGGACATCATCTTATTTTATCTCATGACTCAAGATTACACTGACCAAACAATTAGAACTGATGAAGCCACTTCAGTGAAACATGTTTAAGAGACTCAAACACGTCTAGTTGCCCTGTTCCAAGTGGAAGTGACAGCAAATACTAACATGCTATCATGCTAAAAATGATATAACATTGTGCCTGCCAAACAACAGCTTGCCATTATGGCATGCTAGCATGCTGATTTTAGCATGTATGTAACTGAAATCCAACTTGTGGAAGCACAGCTTCACAGTGCTGCTGCATTTGCATGGTTTCAGACACTTATCCTTTACTGATTATTTCTCCCTTGTATTTGGTTTCAGACTAAGCTGGCTCTGCAGAAGCAACTAGCCAAAGCCCTGCCGGCAGGGTTTCTGACTAGCCCCCTCAACCCAGCTGCCTTGTGCACCATGGCTTCTGGACCCCTAGCACTACGCTTGCCACCAGGTCCAACAGCAATTATCCAGGGTCCTCTGATTAGTCCCTCACTCTTCAGACCAGCCCCGGGACCTCTGAGGGCCACACATGCACCTATTATCTTCTCTCCTTATTAGCAATGAGCACTGGGCTGGCGTGGAACTGACCCAGCCAAAGATGGACCTACAGATGAGATTATCTTGACCTGCTGAGGACAAATCACACAAGGGAACACAGGACACTATGCAGTGGCATATCAGCATGTCAAGTGTGGCAGGTTCAGGTCATAAGAACAGTATGCACAATCCCCTGGTGTGGATTGAGATTTCAGCACTGACTGTGCCCATTGCTCAGCTGTTTCCTCTCAGCAAACCACTGAGTGCATGTTCCCCGGGGTCTGGACCCTCAGGAAGCCATAATGACAAGCATCTTCTAGGTTTAATTGTAAGACAATATACACTAGGCTACACTAGGCTGTTTAAATGTTACAGTTGATTGCCAAATTTTCTTTTGAGAAATGTGTAACTCTACTCTGGAAAAACATGAAATGATCCATGTTTTAGTTTATGTTCTCAACCTTAATCAAGAAAATCCAGATTGTCTTCAGTTCAATATTCTTTTATAAATTCAGAGCCATTTATGTTCATTCTGTTCTTCTACTAGTCTGTGTTTTTCTGTGTAATATGGTGACAATCAATTAATTCTCTCGGTATGGACATAAGATATATACATTATATAAGATAAATATTCAAAACTTCCTGTATTTACAGTTGCTTTTGCAAGCAGCATATAAACATTAGTTATATGGTTTGTAGCAGATTATAATGTAG
Source organism: Parambassis ranga (assembly GCF_900634625.1). NCBI lineage: Eukaryota > Metazoa > Chordata > Actinopteri > Ambassidae > Parambassis > Parambassis ranga. The sequence goes on along the minus strand of NC_041039.1, from coordinate 9,249,552 downwards.
TTCAAGGGTAATATGTTTTTGAATCACTTTGTCTGTTAAAGTAACTCCATCTGTGGGTGCCTCATGACTCACAGTTAGTGTAAAAACAAAATAATGTTGTTTTTAACATATGCTGCTTATAAAAGCTTAATAAGGAGACTTGAAGCATTCAGACAAATTGAGGTGTGCAATTCTATACCATCAAGGCGTCATCCACAAGTTTTTAAATGTGTGCACAAGATTAAATTATTATTTTTATAGAGTGTAAAAACCTTTCCTGCATTATTGAAATCTCTTACCCACTTGGCTGAATCACCTTAAGCAATATGTATTTTTGAAGTGTCACCTGGTAAAAAGAAAATAATAATGACTAGTGTAACTGTGTATTAATTGCAATAATGTAAAATATTATGTGGTAATGTATTCTAAATGAACTTATAAATACTCTTGGTTTTTACACCACTGTGTCTGTTTTTCCTTTTTTTACTGTAGTTTTGTAATTAATTCTGGCTAATTATTCACAGGGTTTGGACAAAACATTAAAGCATCCAGGCACACACTTACTAGCAAAGTCTTCGGCATGGGAAAAAAAACGTGATGTCAGTCATTTTGACAGACTGGTATTTGAAAACCTAATAGCTGACAGGAAGCCACCAAAGTACACTGTATGATACCGTACTGCCCTCTAGTGGTGTATATGATAACGTACATGAAACAAGGTACATGCAGCTGCATGTTCTGCGGTGAGGTCTGACCTATATGTGTCAGACCTCACTGCTAGTGGCTAGATGTGAGTGTATGAAATGTTTACATGTAAATCCATAATTTGTTAGATAAAATCTAAATAAAAAATTTAAATGAAACAGAGGAGTACACTCCACCGTCGCACACTTATCATTACTTGTTTTTGGTAAGATTTAAACACCTAAATATTATTTGCCTGGCCATTAAATAAATGAATGGTAAAATATCTTAGATTTGTTGTATTGATATTTTTGTTGCACCAATTTGCAGTAACCGTACTGGCCTAAAAAAAATATATATATATATATTGGGGAGAAAAAAAGTTCCCGGAAATGACGTCAGTTCACCATCGTCCTTTCCAGAAAAAATGGCAGCTGTTGACATCGACGTGCCGGTGGAAACAGAGCCCAAAATCGGCAACCAGGAGGACCTGGAACGGTAAACAGAAATTTAAACAGTGCTTTAATGTGTCGTGCGTGTAATGTGAAAATAAACGGAATGAATTCAGACGGTGAGGTGACAAGAGTCGGCGACAACAGCGAGGAGACAAGCTAACCCGGGGCTAGCCTGCCGCGAGCACACCGCTGTCATATTTTTTGCTAAATCTGAGATTTTAGCACATTTTACAAGTCGTAGTCGTTAGTGTTGTCGTAATTTCGACGTTTTAAAATCAGTCAGATTACGATTTTTTGAAATTCGTTGTAACAAAACCGCTCTGATTGTTAGTGGTTGTAGGTACAAAGAACCTAATTGTTTTGTCACACGGTTACCCACATACTATAACCAAGAATTGATCATTTTAAAACTCATTGGGCTGAATAAAAAACATTGTTCATACATTTTTCTTACTTGGGACGTTGAAACATCGCAATAACTTCTTGCTAGCAGTCAGTGTTGTCCTCTTTCGAGAAACTTCCAAAGAAAGCTAAGCACCCTGACTGGTGGCTATGTATGTGGTATGGCTCTTACAGATAGTAACTGTACGTTACTTTACATACATTTAATAGGTTCATTTATAGATAAAGATTAGGCAATTTATTTTCAACGAAGATTTTTGTAGTAAACGCAACAGTACGTCTCCCGCGGTTTTAGCGGGACTTATCCTGTCCTGATGTGTCATGACATGTGAGTCTAATTCAAGCTGAAAGCTGAAATTATGGCATGGAAACACTCTGAGATCGTGATAAATTAAGGTACACTAAAAAGCTATTTTATGTCAATGTAAGTGTCCGTTCCAATTGTAACTAGAAAATGCAAGTTTGATTGCTGCAGCTGAATCATTGCTTTGAACGTCAATTTGAAGGGTTGCTCTGAATTGCTGGAGAATCAGAGCAATTCAGAGCTTTGTATGCCTCTGTGTCATGATGGTAACAGCAGAGTCTGTAGCGTGAAATTTGTAGGAGGAGATACATTTGGGAGATAACCCTCGTTGGAGGGCTCTCATAGACACCCATGGTAAAAATGACACCGAAATTGCTTAATATTTCAAAAATTATATTTTTTTAAAAAAAAACTTGAAGTTGACCCGGAATGTCCTTTGTGAGATGAACATTTTGATAGTTGAATGGCTGAAATCGGTCAATGTATGCTGAAGATACGCTGCGCCAAAAAGCATATGGAAGAATAAAAAAGAAGAAAGAATGTGAAGAACAATAGTTTGATTGCCTAGCAACGGCTGTCTGAATTTGATATCTGTTAATACAGGAATTTTAACAATTTTAATGTAATTTATTGACTCATGATTATATTTAAAATTTTCACATAAGTTGATAATAAAAATGTCCAGTTACTACTCTTCAAGATTCAAGATTCAAGATTCAAGAAGTTTATTGTCAAATGCACAGCACTTTACAGTTACACTGAGCAATGAAATTCTTACTTTGCGAGTTCCCTTCATATGACTTTATACACAACTAAATTAAGATAAAAAAAAATAAACAGTAGACTTAGGCATAAGAATAAATAAAAATACGAATAAACAATAGGAAAAAAAAAATAAAATAGAGTAAGCAAAATGTGCAGTTCTATGTACAGAGGTAGGACGTTTAGAATGTGCAAATATTTTAAGAGATTGTACATGCAAAAACAAATATGTGCAATTTTTGCATTGTGGAAAGATAAAGAAAAATGTCAGTGGTTCAGTAGCCTGATGGCCTGTGGATAGAAACTGTTTTTTAGTCTGGTTGTCCTTGCTTTCACGCTCCTGAAGCGTCTGCCTGACGGCAGGAGTGTGAACAGTGAGTGCTGTGGGTGAGTGCGGTCTTTGATGATATTGTGGGCCCTCTTTGTGACCCGGGCATTATAGATGTCCTGTAGAGGTGGGAAGGCTGCTCCACAGATGAACTGAGCCGTTTTAATGACACGCTGGAGAGCCTTCCTGTCCTGAACGGTGCAGTTCCCATACCAGACTGTGATGGAGTTTGTCAGGACGCTCTCCACTGTACATCTGTAAAAGTTGCTGAGGAGTTTGGAGGGTAATCCAAATTTCCTCAGCTTCCTGAGAAAGAAGAGTCTCTGTTGAGCCTTCTTGATGATCTGCTGTGTGTTGTGAGCCCAGGTGAGATCCTCACTGATGTGGGTGCCGAGGAGTTTGAAGGTTTTCACCCTCTCTACCTGGGCCTTGTTGATGAAGAGTGGGGCGTGCTGGTCTCTCCTCTTCCTTGGGTCAATAATCATCTCCTTAGTCTTCTCAGAGTTTAAGGAGAGATTATTTTCCTGGCACCAGGACACCAGCTGAGCCACCTCTTGCCTGTAGGCTGCCTCATCTCCTCCAGTGATCAGCCCGATGACTGTTGTGTCGTCAGCGAACTTGATGATGGACGTGTTACTCTGGGAGGGGACGCAGTCGTAGGTGAAGAGGGTGTACAGCAGTGGACTGAGCACGCAGCCTTGGGGGGTTCCTATGCTCACAGTCTTTGTGGCTGATATTCTGGCACCAACTCTGACAGTCTGGGGTCTGTCTGTGAGGAAGTCCTGGACCCAGCGGCAGAGGGGGGATGTCAGTCCAAGAGTGAGGAGCTTTTCAGCCAGTGTGCTGGGAATGACAGTGTTAAATGCTGAGCTGTAATCTATAAACAGCATTCTAACATAGGTGTCTTTGTGTTCGAGGTGTGACAGAGCTGTGTGGATGGCTGCATTAACGGCATCGTCAGTGGAACGGTTCTGATGATATGCAAACTGCAGGGGGTCTAAGGTGTCTGGGATGGTGTCTTTGATGTGGGACATGACTATCCTCTCAAAACACTTCATTACAATGGAAGTGAGGGCAATGGGGCGATAGTCATTCAAACAGGTTATTTTGTTTTTCTTGGGGAGGGGCACTATGGTGGTGGTCTTGAAGCATGTGGGCACAGATGACTGAGAGAGGGACAGATTGAAAATGTCTGTGAAAACCTCAGCCAGCTCTGAAGAGCAGGCCCTCAAAGCACGGCCGGGGATGTTGTCAGGGCCAGCTGCTTTTCGGGGGTTTGTCCTCTTCAGAGCCCTGCGCACCTCAGTTGAAGTCACAGTGAGTGAAGAGCTCTGTGCTGCCTCTGCTGGTAGAATCCCTCTGTGCTGTTTGGTGTTGAGGGTGTCGAAGCGAGCGTAGAACTCATTCAGCTCATCTGGTAGTGTTCTGTGGCTGTCTGTGACCGTACTGCTCCTCTGCTGGAAGTCTGTGATGTGACGTAGGCCCTGCCACATGCTCCGGGAGTCTGAGTTGTTGTAGTATCCCTCCAGCTTCAGTCTGTACTGCCTCTTGGCTTCCCTGATGGATCTACGTAGATCATATCTGGCCTTTTTGTAGGCTTCAGCATCACCAGAGTTGAATGCAGTGAAGCGTGCATGCAGCATGGAGCGTACCTCACAGTTCATCCAGGGTTTCTGATTGGGAAATATTTTGCAGCACTTGGTGGAGACAATGTTATCAACACAGGTGCTGATGTAGCTGGTGACGGCTGAAGCATATTCCTCTAAGTCCACAGAACAGTGCTCCTCTCTCCAAGCAGCAGTTTTAAACACGTCCCAGTTTGTAGCATTAAAGCAGTCCTGAAGCACCATGTCAGTCTCTTCATTCCAAACTTTGATGGTTTTGCTTACCGGGGGGGCTTGTTTGAGGAGCTGTCTGTAGGCTGGGTAGAGGAACACAGAGATATGGTCAGATTGTCCAAAGTGGGGGCGGGGCGCTGCCTTGTATGCGCCCTTCACGTTGCTGTAGACCTGGTCCAGAGTGTTGTTGTTCCTTGTAGGAAAAGTCACATATTGGTGAAATTTTGGGAGCACAGACCTGAGGTTGCAGTGGTTAAAATCCCCGGCAACAACAAACACAGCATCCGGGTGTGCAGTCTCGTATTTGCCAATGATGTCATGCAGTAGTCCTAACGCTGTGGTCTGATCGGCCCGCGGTTGGATGTAAACAGCCAGCAGAAACACAGCACTGAACTCCCTTGGCAAATAAAAAGGTCTGCACTTCACCATCAACACTTCGATGTCCGCACAGCAGTGTTTCTCCACCACCTGAGCGTCTGTGCACCATCTGTTGTTAACGTAGACACACACACCGCCGCCTTTGTTTTTACCTGCGGCTGATGTGCGGTCTCCGCGGTGCACTGTGTGGGTCTGAAGCTGAATGGCTGAGTCCGGTGTACTTGCAGTAGTCCATGTTTCCGTGAAGATAAGAGCACAGCACTCTCTGATCTCACGTTGAGATGTTGTCCTTGTTCGTAGCTCATCCATTTTATTTTCCAGAGAGCGGACGTTAGCTAACAGAAGGCTGGGTAGTGGTGGTCGTGTGCCTCTAGCCTTTAGCCTAGCATGTAGCCCTCCTCTCTTGCCCCGTTTCCGTCTCGCTGTTCGCCGGTCCCTTTGTTTACTCGGGCCTTGTGGTGGTGCGGTCTGCCGGCTGGAGTTGGTGGGATCCGTGCAGAGGAGAAGAGAGCTGTAGTCCAAAAGTTCTGAATTTAGTTCGTGGTAAACTTTTCCGATGTCCAGAAGTGATTCTCTGCTGTACGTGATCCTTGTGAACAGGCACTGAACATTTGCAATCCTTATACACACTAAAATAAACAATAAACAAAGTCGATGTCGGGAGCTCCTCGCAAACACGTCTGCCGCGTGGGGCGCCATGATATCTTACTCTTCATTTAGTAAAGTGAGATATTGTCAGCTGTGGTTGACTTACCACCAATATTTTATGTTGAATTGATGTAGTTATTTGAATTGTAGATAGATTTGTTTTTCGTGTCAGACGTGTTTAAACCCACCACTACCTGTGTGAGTCTTAGCCACGCCCTTGTTAATTTGCTGTTGTACGTCAGAACAACTGCAGAGTATTCCTGTAAAACGAAACAGTGCAGTACAGTTTTATCCTCTGGCCCCATGTGAGTCTGCACAACTTGGCACTTCTGACAGGACTGAAGCAAGTAAATTTCACTTCTATGTTTAGCACTGAGGACTGCATATACCCTGCGCCACTGCCCCAGATAAAACATCACAGTTGAAGCTTTTTAAAATACCTATGTTTTGGCCATTTGTAAGACATTTCCTGATTAATTCAAACATCCTATTTTGCAAACACAAAAAGATCATGTTGTGTTTCATGACAAGCCGTGACATAATGTACACCCATAGCTTCTGGAGTGCTATATTGATTCATAGGGGTGGGCGATATGGCAAAATCTTTATATCACGATTCTTTAATGACAAAATCACGATCACGATTTTATCACGATTTGTTTTTACATTGACACTAATTTGCATGTTTCTGTGTAAATGACTTCAGGTAGCCTAATCTGTCACTCGAAAATGATCAGTACAACAACTCTGATAACGTGTACTCAGTATTAGTTTTCAATAAACATAAAAAATTTAAATAACAATTACAGAACAAAATAAAGTTATATTTTAAATAGGTTAAAAAGAAGACTAATGTAATTCCGTAAAGTATTATTCAACAGTCATTCAAACAGACTGAAGTGTGCCTCCTAGGGTTAAACAATAAATACAGTATTGAGACTTAAGTAATTCTTAAAGTTCAATGTGATCAAACTTTAATGGGAATCATATCTATGGAAAATCGGAGCTGCTGCTGTCACCTCTGTCCACCGTTTACCAGAGCATGTTCATCAAATGCCTGCGTTATCATTGTTTTGGTGACATCATTAGCTGTTGCCTCTGTCTGCATCTGATGTACACACGCGGCCCTCCCACTGCGCGTGCACACATGCACAGGTTTAGAGGAGCTGCTGACGGCAGAACAGCGGCGAACCTGAATATAACGAGCTGATGATGTTCAGAGAGGTGGGCGCGTACGTGCTCATAGCATGATAACACATACGTATACACACGGCCCTTCCACTGCGACACACGTCGCACACACACACACACACACACACAGGCTTAAAAGCCGCGCCGCTGCTGCCGGCAGAAAAAGTACCGAACGTAAAGGTGGAGTTTGTTTTAGGGACCAATTCCTCCGTTTTCATTTTCAGCCATAGCTTCCTAACAGGGAGGCTGTCATTGGTTGGACATGTTCACATTAAGCGCACTGAGAGTTAACCAAGGGAAAATCTCATGCGTCTGCGCGAACATAGAACTGCAATTAATAGAAGGTGCCCTATGGACGATAAAACGATCTGTCCGTTCTGGCAGATCACAGACACGTTCAAATCCTTCACGATCATTTATCGTCAAATCGCACACCCCAATTGATTCATATCATAGATTTATAGCCATTTTTACCTGTGTTTCTCTCTCTCTCTCCAGGCTGGCTGAAGGCTTCAAAGAACAAGGAAATGGGTTTTACAGCAAAAAAGATTACTCCGCGGCTTTTAACTATTACACTAAAGCCATTGGTGAGATGACTGGTAGATTGTAAACACTTTGCACATCCACCTTGTTTCTACATAGACTACTGTTGCAAAATATAATGAAATACCTGTGCCCTTATTGGTTGGAGCTGCAATAAATCTATTCTTATTTCTATTTCTACAGCTGTGCTGCTGGTCGAGTGATGTTTATCTGCAATGTACGGCTATATGTCGCAATATCTGTGTAATATTAATTTTTTGTTATCTAAAGATGCATGCCCTAGAAATGCCAGTTATTATGGCAACAGGGCAGCCACCCTCATGATGCTCAGTCGCTTCCGAGAAGCCCTAGAAGACTCCCAGCAGGCTGTGCGTCTGGATGACTGCTTCATGAAGGTCAGTTTGACTAGAACAGGTTCTTCATGCTTATGTTATGCCCACCAATTTGGGTCATAACTGCAATTGCACCCTCTGATTAGAAAGTGATAACATTAGCATCTTTCCTGTTGTAAAAAGAAACTATTGCTTTGATCCCACAGGGGCATCTACGTGAAGGCAAGTGCCATCTGTCTTTAGGAAATGCGATGGCAGCCACTCGCTGCTTTAAGAAGGTTCTAGAGCTGGAACCAGGCAATAGAGAGGCCGACCAGGAGGTGGGAGCTCTTAACATTTTATATAACCACTGTAGAAACAAAGCATTGATTTTTTTTTACTGAATAATCCAATGTAATTACATTTATCCTGTGTCTTAGAATAAGAATGCAGCAACGCTGCTTGAGTATGAGCGAATGGCAGATTTTGGCTTTGAAAAGCGGGATTTTAGAAAGGTACTTGCTGCCTATTCCTCATAACAATAATAACAATAGAATACCTTTTACAAAGTTCCAAACATTTGTATTTCATTTCAAGTGTTTTTTGTTCTTATCTAGGTGGTGTATTGCATGGACCGGGCTTTGGCTCTGGCTTCTGCTTGTCACCGCTTCAAAATCCTTAAAGCGGAGTGTCTTGCTCTGCTAGGCCGCTATCCAGAAGCCCAGTCTGTGGCAAGGTAGGGAGAGTAGCTTTACGAGTATTTTCTTCTTAATAAGTGGCGAGGATAGCAGATTTTTTTTGTTTTACAGTGATATCCTGCGAATGGATTCCACAAATGCAGATGCACTGTACGTTCGAGGCTTATGTCTTTACTATGAGGACTGCATTGATAAAGCAGTACAGTTCTTTATCCAGGCTCTGCGCATGGCGCCTGACCATGAAAAGGCCCGGCTAGCCTGCAGGGTAAGACTGTCATTTTTTCTCAATTACTATGGCTTTGTAATCTCTTAAAACTCTTTGAGTGTTGAAATAGCGTTTTACTTCTCTCTCTCTGAACCAGAATGCCAAGGCTTTGAAAGCAAAGAAGGAAGAGGGCAACCAGGTATTTAAGAACAACAGTTATGAAGCTGCCTACCAGCTCTACACTGAGGCACTCATGATAGACCCCAACAACATAAAGACCAACGCCAAGCTCTACTGCAACAGAGCCACAGCAGGAGCAAAGGTACAAGGCAACACATCAACACAACTTACTATCAGCTACTATATTTTATATGCTGACACAACCTTGCAGAATAGTCGGGGTCCTTTAACTTCTTAATTTATCAACAGCTGAAGAAATTTAACCAAGCTGTTGAGGACTGTTCCAGTGCAATCAAACTAGATGACTCTTACATCAAGGCCTACTTAAGGAGAGCTCAGTGGTATGCTATACAGTCCCTTTGAATAAATTAATTTCTCTTTTGTTGTCTGGCATTATGCAGTGTTTGACTGACTTTATATGACCCTGTAGTTACATGGACACAGAGCAGTACGAGGAAGCTGTGCGGGACTACGAAAAAGTTTACCAGACAGAAAAAACATCAGGTGAGCTGCTGTTGTAGTTCACTCATTGTTTTTAACTGACAGGTAAGTTGAGCAGAATTTTTCTCATCCTCATGTGGTTTGCTTTTGTCTGTCCAGATCACAAGCATCTGCTGAAGAATGCACAGAAGGAGCTGAAGAAGAGCAAACGAAAAGATTACTACAAGGTGTTGGGAGTTGCCAAAAATGCCACAGAGGATGAGATCAAAAAAGCCTATCGCAAACGGGCCCTTATGCATCACCCAGGTATTCATCTCATACAAACATGGCCGATACTAGTTTTATTCTAAAAGATTGTTTATCAAATGCATAATTATTTTCTTACAGACCGCCACAGTGCAGCTACTCCAGAGGTGCAAAAGGAGGAAGAGAAGAAATTCAAGGAGGTGGGTGAGGCTTTCACCGTCCTCTCCGACCCAAAGAAGAAGATCCGTTATGACAATGGCAACGACCTGCAGGATGATGGCTGCTTTGATGGTGGAGGTAAGTTCTTTTAGTTTTGTTGTGACATTTTAATAGAATGTAGATTTAGTGTTACTGTTAGCTATCTACTAAGACATGTAAAATATCTGTGTGAAAAAATGGCCTATTGTAACATAAAGTAATGAAGAAGGTCCCTTAATCGTCCCATACTATATGTAGAGCTATTGTGCCACTAGGTGGTGTCAAACAGTTTAAAGTTTCATTAATTTGACTGAAGTCATGTTTCCCTTAAAATATTTGTTTGTGTGGATTTAATTGTCTCTACATCCACAAGGGAGTAAAATCTCAGCCTAAGTCTGTAATATGTAGTTTTGTGTGTGTGTTGGCCACTACATTAAAGTCAATCAACTTCTGGAACTGAACTGTCTGTCCCGCTACATCCTACGCTTTATTTTGTCTCCAGATTTTGATGCAAACAACATCTTCAGGGCTTTCTTTGGTGGCCACGGTGGAGGATTTAGTTTTGATTCCAGTCCAGGTATGTTTTTTTTTGTCCACCACTTTTCTTTGACTTATTTTTTTAAGCTTTGTAGAAGTAATCACATGCATCTTATTAACAAGCTTATTTATTTCTCTGTTTTCCAGACTCTGGCCCTGGAAACTACTTTTTCCAATTTGGCTAAAGCAAAGATTGAGGTGGGAAAGTTCAGCCTGTTGGAGGACAAAATCTGTTGGACCCACAGTCACCTTATGATCTTTAATTTGACTGTTGTTTTTCCAAGAAGACTATTGCATTTATTCCTAAATTGAGTCCCTACATCAATGCTAACAAAAATTTTGAAAGATAATTTAGAAGCTTCAGTTATAAAGTAACACTACAAACATAATTTTTTGAGGGGTTTTGGATCAGTTTCTTAGCGTGTCTCTACTGCCTAAATTGTCATTAATGAAAATCTGAATTCTGCTACAGTCTTCGTAAAGGTGATGAGTAGTAATTGGAAATGTAAGAATAAATTTTGTTTATTTCTAAAATACTTTTAAGGATCTCCAGTGACTGCAATAGTCAATGTGCTGTGGAAGTTCAATATCAAAGCTGAGCTCAGGACAGCTTGTTAAAGACATTGTTGTTCTGTCGCAGGTGTGATCAGGTTTTATTGGCTCACTTGCCAGACATAGTATCCACTTGCAGGGTTTTTGCATTGTATATTTAATTTGAATGTAAAGGATTATGTGTATACATTTCTTCCCTCGGTCTATTTATATTTATTGTACTCTGTATCCTGAACTGTATGCAGCAGAGTGCCAGTAGTCTTTGTCTTCCTCCTTTTTTAAGAGATACATTTGTAAATGTTCCTCCATGTCCTCCTCTTAGCTCTAAAAATGCCAAAACCAGAAAACATCTTCATATTATCTTCTGTGTAAAGCAGGTTGACACACACCCTTTCAGCTCCAACCACACATCCCGCCCCACTGACTTATACAAATGCAAGTGGTGCCTTACCAGAACCAGTAAAGCTTCTTACAGTAAAACCCTGTAATTAAATAAAAACATAAAAAGCTGTAGAGAACATGCATGTCATATCTGGCCAGTAGATGACATTTGACCTGTCAAACATGTAAGACTGGTTGAATTATCAGCTAGTAGTAGTCATTCACCTGTACTTGTCATGCATGTTCAGTTCAGCCAGTGGCCACTGACAGTAGGTTGGAAGCTTCTCTTGTTAATTGACCTATCACTGATCCATTTATCATTTTTAAAACTTTTTACAGTATTAGCAAGATATGTTTTTTTTATTATGGAAATAAAGGCTCTTCTTTTACTGTAATGTTTGACTTTTTTTCTTACATTGTGTGTTGTGATGTAATTGACTAATTCTAGAGTCCAGTATTTTAATACATTAATTTTAAGTTCATCTGATATTTGGTATAGAATTATTATAAAATACTTGATTGATGGACATTTTTAATAAGAAAAATGTAGGTTAGAAATTGCCCGGTCATTCAGGTAAGTTTTTAGTGGTTTTACATTATTCACTGATTTGTTTCGTGGGCGTAACGGACGTAACCACGTGACATTATTTAAGCCAATCAGGCGTCCGCATCTACGTGTAATCGGTCGCCAGATTATGGTGCGACTGGAGGAGAGTGAGGTGGCAAGAGACAGGGTTGAGTAGACTGCGAGTACAAGAACAAGAGACCGCTTAGCTGTGTTATATTACAGCTAGGAGACGATTCCACTTTTCCAGAAGGTGTTACTTTTATTGTCAAGGTAACAGGTTTTTTTATTTTACTCTGCGCAGCTGCGTTAGTCAGCTTTACTCAGATAGCATTTAGCTAGCGACTGACCGTTTGTCACTGTGAGGCTACAGTAGTTAGCCGGCAGGCAGGACTTCATGATAGCGTATATGGGATGCTGTGAGGCTTGTTTGACTAAACTGACATCACAGTGAAAAAATACAACTGTCTCTTCTATTTCTGCTAAGGCCTAACGCGAATTGGTTGACTTCCTAAAAACGCAGGCTAATTTAACCTTACATTATGCGCACACAGCATCTCCCTGTTTTAGCAAGTTTATTTCCCCTCACGGAGGTTTTTCTTCTTGTTTCTTCTTAACCGGATGCTTATCCTTGTTTACACTCCGAGATAAGCTAAGTGTTAGCTTAACTTGCTTGGCTTGCTAGTCTAGCCTTCAGTCTGTGGAGTGGGTGTGGTAGCTGGTACAGAAGTTTCATTCACAACTGTGCTGGCCTGACGCACATGACGTCGCTAGCTGAGGAGGTGATGCTAACTAGAACCCCGATGAGGTCAAACAGAAGCTGCGTCTGAAACAGTCCCCTCCACTTGACCCATGTGATGCTGCTGCCTGTAATGCCATTTTTTTCTTCATCTCAGGAGGCTGTATGGAGTGACAAATTTCACAGGGAGGTTGCTTCAGACAATATACTGGACCCTGGGTTATGTCAGACTAAATACTGGGACATCTGTCTTAGAGAACATGACAGGGTAGCCTGCTAAGCTAAATCCTAGCCAAACACCTCAGGTTAGTTATCACATTCATCTTGTAGGCAGCCTCTCTTTGCTAGAGAAGCATAGTCAAACCACCATTAAATGTTATTAACGATACAGAAGAGACAAGATGCATGCAATCAAGACTCGGAATATGTGGCTGATGCTGGAGGTGAATATACAGAACCAGTTAGGACTTTTTATCCAACAAAATATTTTGCTCTATTAAAATTAGAGCATAGAGTAAAACTTTAGCTAAAGAAAACATGACCTACATATGCATGAGTGTGTTTGTGGAAGTTGAGGCAAGGTTGGCAGAGCCAGCTTTTCGACATACTGTGATTCTCAAAACAGGAATGTCAATTTCACTATCAGTGCAACCTGTTGACTTTTCTGGGGCTAACCTTATCCATCAAATCCTTGTGAGTTCTCCAGACATGTTAGATTGATAATCTTGTATGTGACACTGTGTGTTTGATTGAGGAACCTCTTCACGTGGCTAGGTTGTGTGTTTGTTTTCACTTTAAGATTGCAGTTAATTGTTTATCAGTTTCTTCCCCCATTTATAAATTTGCCCATGGATGCAGTATTTTATGGTGTTTTTACATCCAAATGTTAGTCAGAGACTGGTTTGTTTATTAAAGGGACTGCTGAATTTGGCTATATGTACTATGAAGACATAAAATGTACTTTTTTAATTTAGCATTTAGGTTTAGAATAGAGAGTAAGCGAGCTGTCATTAGTCACATATGATACCCTTAAAACTCTGCAATAACTCTGTTGAATTAGTGCTTTTTCCAGTGGCTAATTTTGTTAGCGTTAACAGAGAGATGATTCTTTTTCAGATGAATGAGACCATTTAAGTTCACTAATGCACATACAAAGTGATTAGAGGTTCAAACTGGTTAGATAACCATTTTATCTGCAATAACTGATCTGTTATTGCAGTATTTCAGGCAAGCTCAAGTTCTTTGAGTGTCTGAGTATGTTTGTTGTCTTTAACCAAGACAAATGTAATTTATATTTCAGTAATTGCCAAAATGCCTCATACTGCAAGTGTTTATACAGCTACATCAGAGGAATGAACCTTTCTCCTCTGTCTCCCAAAGGCTCTCTGCTATCCTGCTTTGCCATGTCAGCGAAAGCCATCTCGGAGCAGACAGGGAAAGAGTTCTTGTACAAGTACATCTGCACCTCTGCGGCTGTGCAGAATCGTTTCCGCTATGCGACTGTAGCTGCAGAGACTGACTGGGGCCGACTCACACAGGAGCATCCATGGCTGCTGACAGAGGTAATGTGGCTTGCGACAGGCAAAGTACTGCTTTAACCGTTAACTAGCCTGCTAACTTTCCTATGCTGGCAAACAAAGAAATCCTAAAAGCTTATTGAATCTGTGCGTACAAAATTTGCAGGACATTATAGTAGTAAAGAAGCTTATGACTGGGTCCAGATTTAATAAGTGACTGTTTAAAACTGTGGCCTTCATTGTGTTTTGAACATGTTCCTTCTGCAGCGGCTGGTGGTAAAGCCAGATCAACTAATCAAACGGCGCGGGAAGCTTGGTCTGGTGGGCATTAACCTGGACCTTCAAGGTGCCCAGGAGTGGCTGAAAGCACGCCTCAATAAAGAGACCACTGTGAGTTTGCCTTGACTAAATGTATGCCTATATTACAGTCTTGTTCAATTTTTGTGGGATGATTGTGTTTTTTAGGGGGATGCTGTTGCTCTCAGTGTTTTTAGAAAGAAAATTACGTTTTTCCATGGAGATTTAATGTTGGTATGAACATGGCCTTAGTAGTACTTTAATTAACTAGAAGTAATTGCAACTTAAACTTAGTACACAATCTTTGTTGTTAACTGTAAACTCTGATTAATTATGTTATAAATGAAGATAACACTGCAGCAAAAGAGGCTACTCCTGGTAGTAATTTGCAACATTTTGTTTCACCCTACATGTGTCAGCTGCATTAGTCCCAACATATGGATCTGTTACATGTCAGAGCATACTGACCACTGCCAGAGGCCCGGGGCTTATGTTTAGACCTCTCAGGGGCTAGTCTATTCTGGTCCAGCATACATGCATACAGGCATACTTACTGCAGGCGGTTAGAGGGAGTGTTTTGCTCCAGCCACACCATTGTTAAATATCACCATGTTCTGGACTTTGTTCCTAATTGAAAAATGTATGAATATATGAAAACGCAAAAGAAGAATCAATCAATCAGTCTGAATTTACACTAGTTGTTGCAATACCCAGCAATCAATTTACTGTCTGTATAAGTAGATTAAACTAACATCAATGATTGTAACATTGTTTTTGTCTTGAATAGGTGGGAAAGGCAAAAGGTGTGCTGAAGAACTTCCTTATTGAGCCGTTTGTTCCACACACACAGGTAATGGATGTCAGCTTCTTGTGTTTTCAGAGCCAGGTTACATTAATTTGTAAGTTTTTTTTATAGATGCACTCTGAAAGACCTCACAGGCTCACTTTAACCATTCAGTTGTTTTTGTTGGAAAATGTGTACAGTAAATACAGCAAAATGACTGTTTGTGTGTGATGTTTGAAGCCTTATAAACAGAATATATATGTATATAGAAAATCATGCTATTTACAAACAAAATGGATGTGTTTGGCTAAAACTCTACTCACTTGTGTGCTCAGGAGGAAGAGTTTTATGTGTGTGTCTACGCCACACGTGAAGGCGACTATGTACTTTTCCATCACGAGGGAGGAGTGGAGGTGGGTGATGTTGATGCCAAGGCCCAGAGGCTGATGGTTGCAGTGGATGAGAAGCTTAGTGAAGAGCAAGTCACAGAGCAGCTTCTCACACATGTTCCTGATGGCAAGAAAGAGTATGTGCTTTTTTATTTGTTTAACATCATGTTGTTGTGTTTCACTTTTGTTACTTTAACGTAAAGTTATAAAAAGGCACTCTTGTGCAGTTGATGTGTCCTTTGCTTGTGACCTTGAGTGTGATAAGTTTAGAATGTTTCCTTTTCCAAGCCACTCCCAGTTCTGCTCTGTCTTTAAACTGAATAACATTAATGTGTGTGGCTAGTTACTACTGCCACTTTGAACTGGAACAACTTCTTGTATTCTGTCACTGCGCTAAATACCATTTCTTTTTCTATATTATAGAGTCCTGGCCAATTTTATAGTGGGCCTCTTCAACTTGTATGAAGACCTCTATTTCACGTATCTTGAGATCAATCCCCTTGGTAAACCTCCTCACTGCACAACATTATTTATTCAAGAGATTGGATTCAGTAGTTCAAGTGGATAAAATTAATTATTTACTTGAGGAAACAAGTCAATAATTCTGCTGATTTAACCTAGAAAAAAAGTTTTAATCATGATAACTGCCAGACTCTGCAACATATTAATTAATGTCTATGTTTTGTACAACTAACTTTTTTTTTTTTTTTTTTTTTTTTTAATCCTTACCAGTTGTCACCCAAAATGGAGTGTACATACTCGACATGGCAGCCAAGATTGATGCCACAGCAGATTACATCTGCAAGGCAAAGTGGGGTGATGTGGAGTTTCCTCCACCCTTTGGCAGAGAAGCATATCCGGAAGTAAGATTATTTTGGCGGCCAGTTCATTTTTGTTTGTTTTTTCCCACTGTTGTCTCTGTTAATTTAACTGGTCTTTGTTTATATCACTTTTAGGAGGCCTACATAGCAGATCTGGATGCAAAGAGCGGCGCCAGTCTGAAGCTGACCCTGCTAAACCCTCGGGGCAGGATCTGGACCATGGTGGCTGGAGGAGGTGCTTCAGTAGTTTACAGGTAGTCCCCTTAACTATAAAGATTTGTATAAGTTTGTGTAGTTTACAGTGTCTTACAGTGTTTCACTTCTTCAGTGACACCATCTGTGATCTGGGTGGGGTGGATGAACTTGCCAATTATGGCGAGTACTCTGGTGCACCCAGTGAACAACAGACCTACGACTACGCAAAAACTATCCTCTCTCTCATGACACGTGAAAAACATCTTCAAGGTAGGTACAGCCGACAACTCAGAACTTATTTTCCAAATGCGCGTCAGCAACTGCAGGCCAGGGGTGACTAGGTGCTGGGAGAGTGTTAAAATACACACATGACAGACATATCCGTATAGTAATGATGCCTGTTCATGGACCCTTATCCTGTAATATTACCCTTGCTTGTTCTCCTCTGTCTCTATTTAACATGTGATTGTTACCAGCAATAGACTTGGTGACTGTCACCAAACTATTTAATGGGGGAGTCAAATTTCAGGCACAAACATAATCTTAACATGTGTCTTCATCCTGCAGGCAAAGTGCTGATCATTGGAGGAAGTATCGCCAACTTCACCAATGTAGCAGCCACGTTCAAGGTGAAATATGCTGATATCTTTATCTGAAACACTGTGGCGTGTAGGGTATGTTGACTTCAAATGTTATCACAGTGTGGTGTCTGTATTGTAATGTTCTGAAGCTGTTAGAGCAAAAGAAGTGCTGCAGTGTCAGCATATTGGAGATTAGATTTACACCATTACAAATTAGGACATTATTATAGGTACATTTTGGAAGGCTAATTAGATGTGTCATTAACATGAACACCTGTGCTCACTGCTAGCTGTGTTGCTCCTCCTGTGTTTCTTTGTCATAGCACTGTAACATGTAGAAGGCCAACAGTATTGGCCTGCAGTGGAAAAAGCCAAGACGAGAATATAAAGGAATATAAATTCTCTCCTCAGGGCATCGTCAGGGCCATTAAAGACAATCAGGGCCCTCTGAAGGAGCACGAGGTCACCATCTTTGTCCGACGTGGCGGGCCTAACTACCAAGAGGGGCTGAGGGTAATGGGTGAAGTAGGTAAGTGAGATTGGACTGTGGGTCTCGGTGGTCACACTCGAAGAATTGCATCATTACTGTGTTAAACACTTGTCGAATGATTACAGCACAAAATACAATCAAAGCTGTTGAATGCTAGCTTTTATATTCTAAGATGATGCTGTTTAACAAAAGTGTTCTTTCTGCTCCATATAGGGAAGACCACAGGTATACCTATTCATGTGTTTGGTACTGAGACGCATATGACAGCCATTGTTGGAATGGCACTGGGCCACCGGCCAATTCCCAACCAGCCTCCAATGGACGCACATACAGCCAACTTCCTCCTTAATGCCAGCAACAGTGCAAAGGTGTTCTTATTTAGTTGTTTGGTAATTACTGGGTATTTTCTTATTACCCTGGGCTGTGTATTTTATCAAATACTGGTACGTTAATATGTAGCTACCTTATGTAGCTACACTTCTCCTATTTCATAGAGCTTAAGAAAAATACAGCCTTTTTTATTTCCCCTGCAGCCAGTTGCAAATGTCATGTTGATATTTATGTTAACTAAAATGGGTTAGGGTTAGGGTTGTCAGTTGTTAGTGGAGGGCCTTCCTATTATTTTCTGCTAGCTTTTAGAACATTTATTAACATAAATCTTCATATCTCTGTACCAGACTCCAGCTACAACAAGGACAGCTTCATTCTCTGAACCCAGGACATCCAATGATGTCAGCCCAGCCAAAAAGTCTAAAGCAGGTCTTCCAGCAGGTAATAAACACAAAGGTGCTCACTTCTGTACTGCTTCTTATCAGCAAGACTCTGTATTTACTCATGCACTTCTGCTTTTCATTTTTCTTATCTTTGCTTGTTGTATTTTTGCTCCCCTACCACAAAATGCTGCCTCTACTGTCATGTATTTTAATTGTCATTCCTTTTCTCCCTCCTCCTGTTCCTTTTGTTATTGTTTTGCTACACGACCTCTCCACTCACCCTTGTCTCTCTCATGCTCGTTTCTCTAAGACTCCCTTCATTCTATACTGTGGCCTCTGAAGAATATGGTCACAGGTAATTGGAAAGGTAAGTGATGGGTGTGCAGCATCCTCACTGCGTTCAGCTGCCCACACACTCTGCATTGGCGTGTCCCCTTTTTTCCTTTTTACCCATCCTTCTGATCTCAGTAGAATTTGACACAGACATGTACTTATCACGTTCTCTGTAGTGTTTCTTATTTTGATTGAAGACTTTGTATCTTCTCTCAGAATAGGTTGTGATTGAAATGGATAAAAACTGTATGTTTTGTGGATAATCTACAAATTAGATGATAAGACTCATAATGCAAAGCTTTTTAGAAACAAAACATTCACCAATCATCTGACTTTGTGTTACTGTGGTAGAATACTGCTGATTATAGTTTTAGAAGTCAAAAGTTCAGCATTGATGTACAACTTGCAAAAGTAAGACTTACAGCAGCACAGTAAAGGCATGCTTTGTAGCAACTGAGTTTTGCATGCTGTTTCCTCTGCTGTGCTTCTCGTGGAGTGTTGTTAGAGCTGACAAACATTGCCAATGATTAGATTATGAAGGTCTCATTCTTTTTTTTTTCTCTTTTTTTTGTGCTCATTTTGTCCCATTTTATATATTTCTCATCCTGTGGGGTCACAGAAGGTCAAGCCTCTTCAGGCTGCTGTGGAGGTATGGAAGGGTGTGAAAACCTGTCTTCCTGCCCCTCTGTCCGCTTCCCTCTGACTTTCCATTTTTTGTGTGCTCTCTGATTAACCAAAGTCTGTTCTTTTTTGCAACCTCATGGTGGCGTACCTGCCTTCAGGGGTGATGTTTTATGTTAATTAACCTTATACCGGCTTAGCAGATGATTCCTTCAGACACTGCTGAATAACCACATACCTAATGAGGAAAAACCGTGAGGCCTGTGTTAAAGGTAGGGTAGGAGATTTCATTCTGATGCACTTTGTTTGTTAAATTAGTGTAACTTCTCTTTACAATCCGATGGCAACCAATTAGTTTGGCAGTTTCGCTTTAAAACGAAGAATATGAATCATCTGTGGAAGCTATAAAATGCTAAAAACATCAGCCAATCCTACGAGGCGCACCTGCACATTTAGTTGGCTGGTTGTCACTCTCTTCCTGCTCTGCGCGCACCAGAGAGGTACGTGCATGATAGCCGAAGTCACAGACTGGTTGGGAGGCATGGCTTTGGGGTGAGCTCCGAGAGAAAAGGGCGTGTGTTTACTTTCAAAACATGTCAGTGATGCTTCTGTACAGTCAACAGCTGGGGAGGACTGAAACAAATATGTAACTTCATTGTTCAGCACAGTTGAAACATTTAACTTTTTAAATTCTCAGTTTGTCTTCCTGCTGGGTTGCTGTGATATTTGGACATTTTTGTACTATTGGTACATAAAACATTATATTATTATGTACTAATAAAATAATGAGTCTTTCAGAGTTTCTTGATTGTAATGCAGTTACATGTTTTCTTCTAGTTTTAGATTTACAGTGGAGGGGATTAAAATAAACGAGCATTTGCCAACTAAAAAGGATGTCTGGCAGGACATCTGGCACTTTGATGATTATGATATGTTAAGGGATGTGTGGCAGTGCTCACTGTTGCAGTGTTGAGCTGTTTTCTCTACTTGCTCCATCTCTGTCTTTAGAGTGAACTCTACTCTGCCTGTCATCATCCTCCATTCCCGCTGTTTTACTGATCATGTTTCTAATTTGTCTATGAATGCTTTTATTTGGCCTTCCAGTTTTGACTTGAATCTTTCTGCGTCTTTGTCTCCTCAGCCAAAGCAACCACACTCTTTAGAAAACACACCAAGGCCATCGTCTGGGGCATGCAGACACGGGCTGTGCAAGGCATGCTGGACTTTGACTACGTGTGCTCCAGGGATGAACCCTCTGTGGCAGCTATGGTCTACCCCTTCACGTATGTTACCTAGCACTGAATTATTCCCTGAACTAAAAGATTTTTACCTCACAGAAAGGACTGTAAAGTCTGTAAAGACCTCTTATACCATTGTAGTATTTATTTTGAAACGCTGTTCTTGACATCTTTAGCTGTAGTGATAATAATATATCTTCTTGTGTTTCCCAGTGGTGATCACAAACAGAAGTTCTACTGGGGCCACAAAGAGATTCTCATACCAGTTTATAAAAACATGACTGATGCTATGAAAAAGCACCCTGAGGTGGACGTCCTGATCAGCTTTGCCTCTCTGCGCTCAGCATTTGACAGCACAGTGGAGGCCATGCAGTACCCACAGGTAGAAACATGTTTAAATTAAAAGCTCACAAATGTAAGATATTATGTGATATAAGATCAAATCTGAGTGGATCTGTGTTGTAATCCTGATAGATTCACACCATCGCCATCATAGCTGAGGGCATCCCTGAAGCTCAGACAAGGAGGATGATCAAGATGGCTGATGAAAAGGGTGTCACTATCATCGGCCCTGCCACGGTACGGAGCTTCATGACACTGTAAATGTAGTGGTCAAAGCCTGTGTTATATAGTTGTTTATGTGACCAGAGATTCAACTTGCACTTACTGTTCTTGTCTTCCAGGTTGGTGGCATCAAGCCAGGCTGTTTTAAGATCGGAAACACAGGTGGCATGCTGGACAACATCCTGGCCTCCAAACTTTACCGTCCTGGAAGTGTAGCATATGTGTCACGCTCAGGTGGCATGTCCAACGAGCTAAACAACATCATCTCACGCACTACAGACGGTGTCTATGAAGGTGTGGCCATTGGAGGAGACAGGTACAGCAGCATGGTTGCATAGGAGTAAATTATGTGTTTTTGTATGATTGTTACGTCTGCTTTTATGCATCCGTGTATGTAATGTTCCTCTCTGTCCAGATATCCAGGCTCCACCTTTATGGACCATGTCCTACGCTACCAAGACACTCCAGGAATTAAGATGATAGTTGTGCTGGGAGAGGTGAGATTAGCTCAACCAATGCTCATATCTTTGTCTATCCTATTTATGTTTCTTATTAATATCTCTGTAATTTCATTTTTAATTCCAGATTGGAGGCACAGAGGAGTACAAAATCTGCCAAGGCATCAGTGAGGGCAGAATAACCAAACCTGTGGTGTGCTGGTGTATTGGAACCTGTGCCACCATGTTTGCATCAGAGGTCTGTTGGCTTTGTCTGGAATAAATAGCTGGCTGTGTGTCTTGTTGCAGTTTCTAACATCAATTGCTGCCATCTTCAGGTTCAGTTTGGCCATGCGGGAGCCTGTGCCAACCAGGCTTCAGAGACTGCTGTGGCCAAGAACCAGGCTCTGAGGGACGCTGGAGCATACGTTCCAAAGAGCTTTGATGAGCTGGGAGATGTCATAAGGTGGGAAATTCTTCACATAGTTAGAGTTTGTGTTTATGTAAAGACTGCTTTACTGATGGTGTATATTTGTTTTTAAAAGGACTGTTTATGAAGAACTGGTGGCCAATGGTACTATTGTTCCTGCTGAGGAAGTGCCTCCCCCAACAGTACCTATGGATTACTCCTGGGCAAGGGTAAGACCCTCACTTATACTCCAATTCTGAGACTGATCATTTTTTTCACAATGTGAAGTGTGTACCTTTTTTATTATTTGTGTGCTAAATTGTTTTTCTGGAAACTTTCCAGGAGTTGGGCCTGATCCGTAAGCCAGCATCATTCATGACGAGCATCTGTGATGAGCGAGGACAGGAGCTCATCTACGCAGGCATGCCCATCACTGAGGTCTTTAAAGAGGAGATGGGTTTAGGAGGAGTGCTGGGCTTGCTCTGGTTCCAGCGCAGGTTAATATGACGACAAGAGACACAAGCACTAAGAGGAGATTTTGGTGAATTAACCTTTGTTTTGGTGGAATAATGTCTGATCTTCTTTTGAAGGTTGCCGCGTTATGCCTGCCAGTTCATTGAAATGTGCCTGATGGTGACTGCTGATCACGGGCCTGCGGTCTCTGGTGCTCATAACACAATCGTCTGTGCTCGTGCTGGCAAAGACCTTATCTCAAGCCTCACCTCTGGCCTGCTCACCATCGTCAGTATTGCTCATACACACACACACATTTAACAACAGCCTCTTCTATGCTCAGCTCTGGACACACTATGACTTCAGGAAAACAACTAACCCAAATCCTTCTGTACCGAAACATGATTTATCCCTCAAATCCAGGGAGACCGTTTTGGAGGTGCTTTGGATGCAGCAGCAAAGCAGTTCAGCAAGGCATTTGACAGCGGCATGCTGCCCATGGAGTTTGTCAACAAGATGAAGAAGGATGGCAAACTGATCATGGGCATTGGACACAGGGTCAAATCTGTAAGCAGTACTCAAGTTTAAAGCATTAACCTAGCTGTTTCTAGAGTAATCTGATGGATTGAATTATTTGTGTTTTCAGATCAACAATCCAGACATGCGAGTGCAGATTCTGAAGGACTTTGTTAAGCAGCATTTCCCCGCCACCCAGCTACTAGACTACGCCCTAGATGTAGAAAAGATCACCACCTCCAAGGTATGGGTAAGGGAGTAAACTGCTGGTCCGGTGAGCAGGTTCTGCAGCGCCAGTATTCGTTTGTGCACAGTGTAGTTTTCCAGGATGACTGACGAAGTGAGCCATGAGCGTCCAGTGTGTCGTTTGATTGCACACACCTCAAACAAGTTAGAGCCGCTAGTTAACCAGATGTATATCAGGCTTCCTTTTCTTTCTGTAAGCTTCTTTCATCATGGGCACAGTGCATTAGACAAATTTCAGTTATTATTTTACCATTAATCCGTGTTTTCCTCATGTTCTTCTTTGTTTTGTATTGTTATGTTGATGAAGATTCTCAGTCATCCAGTTCATCATACGTAGAGAAAATTGAAGCAAGGCGTCTGGACTTGTAGAGTTTTCTTGAAGATGTTTCGCTGCTCATCCAAGCAGCTTCATCAGTTCTCTCTACAAGTCCAGACGCCTTGCTTCAATCTTCTCTATGTATTTGTTATCATTGCTTAAAATAAATATGGAGTTATTATTGAATCTCTCAGAAATAGTTGAGTTAAGCGTTTACATCTGTAGGTTAGCATTATGTTGAAATCTAGTGGAATGCAGGAAATTGCATCTACTAAAAATTGTCCCTCAATATTTTCACAGCTTCTGATGACCCTGAGGGTCAGAATAATCACCACTGTTCAATGGGCCTAAAGATACCACTGTAGTCTGTGTCTTTGTGTCATTTATGATTTCAGTATAAATGGAACCAATATTATTAATGTATTAATGTATTAATGAATTAATGTTAAAGTGCAGTTACAGTTACACAGTTGGTTACATACGACGGAGTATTAAGGCCATTGTAAGAAAAAAAAATACTGACACGAAAGGGGGGGTAATATTCTGAGATTAAGGTAGCAAATCTAGGAAAAAAAGTCCCTCATTTTTTTCTAGCAAATTTGCTACTTTAATCGCAGAACGTTAGCCCCACCCCCTTCCAGGTCAGTATTTTTTTTTTCTTACAATGGCCCTAATACGCCATCATAGTTACATGAATGCATGTCTGTTAATAAATACATTTCAGTTCATGCTGAAGTCATGTTTGTGTCAAAACATTGGTTGCATTTGGTTTTACTGAGGTTAGAAAACAGAAAATAAAGCTGTGAAATTAGAATAAAGAGGTGTCAGAAAAGTTTAGTTTTTGTCCTAAAATTTGATTAAAACTAAAAAATCAAGAATCTTTGTCACTATGCAAGGCACAACGAAATTTTGTAGCCAAGACTCCAGGAAGAGTAGCACAGTTAAACAGTCCAGTGTCTAATGGTGATCTGATTTCAACTTGACACATAATCTTCATATGTCCTAAATTGTGGATATAGGCTGTGCCTCCACCCCTCCTCTATCCCCTTTATGAATATGGCTTGCTGCGATTCAACCAGTTATGTTGTAAGGTGTTTCATATTCATGCTCCATTTTTTATATATATATATATGTATATATATATATATATATATGTTCATACAGAATTTGGCTGGCTAACTTAGTTTCTTATTTTTTACTTTCTCAATTTGTAGAAACCCAACTTGATCCTTAATGTAGATGGATTTATTGGCGTTGCCTTTGTGGACCTGCTTAGGACATGTGGTGGCTTCACACGGTAAGAATATCAGACTGAGGTGTCAATGATTTCAAATCCGTTGGTGTTAATAAGAGTGTATTTCTCACACTGTAAGATGCATTGTTCTGTGTTGTGGGCACACTGCCTTGTATTGTTTCTCAAATGAATGTTGAACTGTTTCCAGAGATGAAGCTGATGAGTTTGTGGATATCGGTGCTCTAAATGGGATCTTTGTCCTCGGCCGTAGCATGGGCTTTATTGGTAAGTCTCATGCAAACAGAGTCATGACATAAACTGTCCAAGCGTTCAGAGCAGACTATTAACCCATGTCACACATTGTTTTAGGCCATTACCTAGACCAGAAGAGGCTGAAACAGGGTCTGTACCGCCACCCCTGGGATGACATCTCCTATGTGCTTCCTGAACATATGTCCATGTAATTCCCTCATCACTTAAAGGGGCTCTGGAGGTGGCAGTCAGGCAGCATAATACATCTTACCTTAAGTATATGTACTTCCTGGTGGGGAAAACCTAGGCAGAAAAAAAGGAAGTTCTGTCTGAGGGATCTGGGTAGAAGTTTTTCAATCTAGTTTTTATGGAAAAGAGGGAAGTATATTTTTAGATTTAGTTTTGACAAATTATTTAAATTACCGCAATTGCATGAGCACAATGTCAAGCGGTATGTAAATAAAAATACACAGAAGTCTTTTTTGCGCATTTGGTACAAGAGCAGGATTTAAATCCAGACTTCTGAACTACATCTGGATCTGCATAAACAGCTGAAGATGTGAAATATCTGCAAGCTCAGCAATACAGTAATCCTTTTATATTACTTATAGAAATTAACAAGGGTTTATTTTAATCGACCTGTGTAGGTCACAAGAAAGTAAGCTTACATGTGCTTTCTGTGTACGGCACCTTTTGGTTAAACATTGGCAAATCCTAATGTAATGCCAATTTTTAAGTTGTCGCTCCATGCTTTAATCCCACTGAGAAATATTTGTCTCTATAAAGCACACCAAAGGTTGTTTTTTTTTGGGGGGGGGGGGGGGTAGTTAGTAGTTTTTAAGTTGGAACAAAACAGGGCTCAGTGGTAGATGTTACAAGTTATGAAAAGGAGATCTCTCCACTATTTGCTTTTCCTGGAACAACCATGTTTACAACCATGGTTGCAGCGGTGGTAATTCATCAGCTACTGTAAATTAAAGGCTGTTTTTAAGGTGTTCAGGTCTCTTGACTTCTGAATAACTGTAAGAAAACAGGGAGATGTAGAAGCAACAAGAGAGGGAGGGATAGGGGCAAACAAAACGCTTCATGAATGAGCCCTGTGAGTCTTGAAGTCTTTTGGCGAGGGACCATGAAGGCCGTTTTGCTGGAGATATTATTGCACACAGTGCAGATGTTAGCTCTCTAAAGATGCTGCTCAGCTTTCACTAGAGACTTGAAACCAACTTAAAACACGTTGTAACTGTCCACTGTAATGCCTGCTGTGTTCTGTCTTTGTGCTGCTGTTTTTATTTAACTGTGAAAAAAAGCTTTGTTTTTTTTGTAATACGCTGTCATATAGTAGTATAATGATTATAATAATAAAGAACCTAATGTTTTACTTTTCAGTTTGGATGGAGTGGTCAGTGTCCAAATGTGTTAAAAACAAATCATAGAAATGACTAGTCTTAGATTAACTGTTTGTACTGGACAGATTGATCTGTAATCCCAGTGTTGTTCCCAGATTGAGAGGTAAAACAAAAATTAAATACATTTAAATCTGTATGGAAATGAGGTGTGATACATAGGGATCAGAATGGATTTATTTCTGGATGTCGGGGATTTCATAGTAGGAGGGTTTTAAATATTCTTCACGGATTAGAGGAGAATACAGGAAAAGCCTTCCTGTCTTTAGATGCCGTAAAGGCTTTTGACAAGGTTGAGTGGCCTTAACCTTTTTAATGTCCTCGAACAATTTGGACTTGGACATAAAATTTAGTGTGGGTGCAGCTATTGTATTTTAATCTTAAAGGTAGGGTAGGAGATTTCATTCTGATGCACTTTTTGTTAAATTAGTGTAACGGCCAGTCGGTGTAGTCGGCCATTTTAACATGGGAGTCTATGGGAAATTACTCGCTTTTGGAGCCAACCCCCAGCTGTTGCAGCGTGAATTACAAGTTTTGACACTTCCGCATGGGCTTCCACTTTGAGCCCCGAAGGTTGCCGCTTGGTTTTTACTTTCGAAATCTGGCTGACTTTCACTGAGTTTTCAAAATCTCCTACCCTACCTTTAATAAAACTATTTCAACCATATTAAAATTAATAAAGGCCTTTAGCCAAATCTCAAGATATACAATTAATAAGGCCAAATCCTCAATTTTACTACATGATGAGAAAGAGAAAAGGAAACGGAAGGAGGTCTCAAAATTTAAAGTGGTAGACCAGTTTACTTATTTGGGAGTAGAAATCACATTCAAACTAGAATCACACTTAAAACAGCCTACTAAGCGCAATAACACAACCACACTGAATTTTTACAATTTTTACACGTCATTGAACAGATCAAATCAATTTTGTCAGTTGTTTAGAGAACAGCAGCCATTCAACCATGGAGCTACATTACTTTTTGTAAACCTTTTTTGTTTGTTATCATGTTTATTGTAGCTATTTCTGCTAGTATTAGATTCTATATGGATTGTAATCATTGTTGAAGTTAGGACTAAAAGAAATAAAGATTTTTTACATTTTTATCTACCGTATATTCCGGACTCACACTCCGCAGTATGCGTCGCGCCAGCGGAAATCACTATGTTTGTAGCGTAATGTTGCCTCTTGAATTCCTCTTAACTTAAGTGGTGCTTAAGTAGAAGCTATAAAACGCTAAAAACATCACCCAATCCTCCGGGACGACCCTGCCCGGAGTATTGGCTGGTTGTCACTCGCTTCCTGCTCTGCGCGCACCAGAGATGTACGTGAACTCGATGCGCGTGAACGCCAAGTAAACACCGGATCGGCGCAAGATGGCAGACGCCAAAAGCGAGGGGGAAAAGAAACACTGTTTTGGGAAAAGCCACCACCAGAAAACGGCGTGATGCAGAAAGATGTGAGACAAGAGTGGTTATCGACACGGCTTTGCTGCTGTGGTGGCCACAGTTCTTCCGGACAGGTAGGCTGTCAGCTTTCACCAGGCTAAATTTGCTAACGTGATGCTAACATGATGCTAACAGGCTCTGATCGGCACTTTCTGTGTTTTGAAGCAGGTTTTATTCCATTTACCGGTTTTTCTGAGCTTCTCTCTGATGATCAGATAAACTTGGTGTGGATACAAAGACTTTGTTCTTGTCGATGGTCATTATCATAGTCACGTCAGTGCTGCTAATCTTGCTACGTTGTCTCTGTGTTGTTGTAGCTGCGTCCTCAGCTCTTAATGTTGTCCTGTCGTATTGGCAGAATATTGCTGTCTCAATGTCCAGTGTGTAATGTGTAGTGTACTGTACATTTCAGTTATTTAATGATTTTAATGATGAGCAATTCGGTCTCCATAGGAAGGGATGTTATTTGCCAGAGTTGCATTGTTAATCTGTGCAATGACATCACTTTCAATCTGTACAGAAGAGAAAGCAAAATTCTTTTCTTTAAAGATCATAGTGCATAAACAATGCTAAAGTCTGTTCCCAATGAAACCATTACATTGTCTGTTTTGCCAACATTCTTATTGTGGCTGGACCCCCTAGTGCTGTAACTCTGAAAATAAATCTGCAAATAATGTAGGCTACATATCAATAATGAAAATGTAAAAAAGAACACACAGTCCTGCTATTGCCTTATTCTTCTAAATATGTGACATGATAAGAGAGACCAGCTAAACTAATAGTTCCCAGTCTCTCTCTCTCTC
Organism: Parambassis ranga; assembly: GCF_900634625.1. NCBI lineage: Eukaryota > Metazoa > Chordata > Actinopteri > Ambassidae > Parambassis > Parambassis ranga. The sequence goes on along the minus strand of NC_041039.1, from coordinate 9,220,929 downwards.
GCTGCCTCTCCCCTTCTTGCTCCCCCCTTCCTAAATCCTCCAAAAGTCGCCAGTAGAGAAGAAGGATAGGCTGTGCATAGTAGAAAAGACGCTGATTCTGTCTTCATCTTGATATTGTTTTATATAGGCTATATGAACATGACATTAACACTGCATTTCGGAGATGAAAACATGTAAACCAAGAGAATGAGACCGGGGATGAAACATGTAAAGGTGTACGGTGTGCAATGTATGGTCAACAAAGCACACGTTTTATAAATTCCGGCTGTCACCACCTACGCCTAAATGACACAAACATTTCCCATCACCATGACAACCAGACCTAACAAATAGACAAACCTAATAATACACGATCACAATATATGGCTCCTACAGTACACCTGAGCCCACAATACAGTACATACGCTCCTTACTGTAGTTCAAACGAAAGAGAAACCAAACGCAACAAATTCTGTGCTACTTCATACAGTATTCCGTCCACCCAGCATTACATGCTAGCCAACAAGCTACAAGCTAACCGAAACCTTTCTGTTTTAGGAGCGTCAGGTAGCCTACCAAATCAACATGTATCAATTCTTTACTCACCGTTCTTCCATTAATGCCACTGCTTCCTCTCGAACCCCACAAGCTTTTAAAAACTCAGTTAAATTCTCCTTCTCTTCATCCAAATCTGTCCACCCTGGTCTCGTCACCAAGTCACTGGCTTACATGTACCCATAGTTCATGACAATTTTTTTTTTTTTTTTAGTGGCCCTAATCGTCTTCAGTAGTAATGTTGCACAACTACTTTTATTTGTACATTTACTTAAGTACCAAGCTTCAGTACTTCCTCCACCACTGTATAAGTCACACCTGAGTATAAATCAGCCAAAGGATGAAAAAAAGTGCAACATATAGTCCGGAAAATACGGTATTTATTTTTATTTTTATTTTTTGTTTTTACTGCATCACTACTCAGTGGTGATGGAGTCCACCTTCAACTAGCACTGCCTATTACACTCATTCACCACTCATTCAGAGTGGTAAATGAGTCTAAGGTAGATAGGCTGGTAGTTTTTGGGTTAATGTGTGGTAGGAAGTTGAAATTGGCATCTTTACAATGTGCATCTGATTTTCCTGAGCAAACCCTTTTTGGAGGTTGTCAGTGGCCGATTCTTTCTGGTGGGGGACACCCTGCTTGTGTGGCAGCCAGTTGGTTTGACACACAATCGATCAGTGTCTGGCGTTCCCCTAAACTAGCTGCTCTGGCCTTGTCAGCAATGATCCATTTGGTGTACATGTCAGAGGCAATGTTCCCGGAAGATTCTGCATTTTGGAGGAAACCCTGCTCTGCTTGTGTGGCAGCCAGGTGGTTTGACGCACAATAGATCAGTGTCTGGTGTTCCTCTAAACTAGCTGCTCTGGCCTCGTCAGCGATGATCCATTTGGTGTACATGTCAGAGGCAATGGTCCCGGAAGACTCTGCCTTTTGGGGGACACCCTGCTCTGCTTGTATGGTAGCCAGTTGGTTTAACGCACAATTGATCAGTGTCTGGCGTTCTCCTAAACTAGCTGCTCTGGCCTCATCAACGATGATCCATTTGGTGTACATGTCAGAGGCAATGGTCCCAGAAGACTCTGCCTTTTGGGGGACACCCTGCTCTGCTTGTGTGGCAGCCAGTAGGTTTGACACACAAATGATCAGTGTCTGGTGTTCCCCTAAACTAGCTGCTCTGGCCTCGTCAGCGATGATCCATTTGGTGTACATGTCAGAGGCAATGGTCCCGGAAGACTCTGCCTTTTGGGGGACAGCCTGCTCTGCTTGTGTGGTAGCCAGTTTGTTTGACACACAATCGCTTAGTGTCTGGCGTTCCCCTAAACTAGCTGCTCTGGCCTCGTCAGCGATGATCCATTTGGTGTACATGTCAGAGGCAATGGTCCCGGAAGACTCTGCCTTTTGGGAGACACCCTGCTCTGCTTGTGTGGTAGCCAGTTTGTTTGACACACAATCGATCAGTGTCTGGCATTTCCTTAAACTAGCTGTTTTGGCTATGTCAGCGATGATCCATTTGGTGTACATGTCAGAGGCAATGGTCCCGGAAGACTCTGCCTTTTGGGAGACACCCTGCTCTGCTTGTGTGGTAGCCAGTTTGTTTGACACACAATCGATCAGTGTCTGGTGTTCCCTTAATAATATCCCTTCGGAGTCGACGGCATCGTATACAAGCTGCTCTGGCCTCGTCACAGATGATCCATTTGGTGTGCCTCTCCATTTGGTGTGCCTCTCAGAGGCAATGGTCCCAGAAGACTCTGCTTTTTGGGGGACACCCTGCTCTGCTTGTGTGGCAGCCAGTTTGTTTGACACACAATCGATCAGGGTCTGGCGTTCCCTTAAACTAGCTTCTCTGGCCTTGTCAGCAATGATCCATTTGGTGTACATGTCAGAGGCAATATTCCTGGAAGGTTTTTTTTGCTCCATTTTTATTTTTCCTTTCAGTGCATTTTCTGCATCTATAATATATACATATATATATATATATAAACCTAAGTTTGACATCATATGTGTGTGACATCCATGCGTATATGACATCATACATATCTGTATGACGTCATATACGCATGGCTTTAATGTTGTGTCAGATGTACTACAATGTTACAATTTTATTGCACTAATGTGCATGTTTTTTCTACCTATTTTTATGTATTTAAGTACATATCTGTGTAGCTGTTTTCTTTAGGTGTTCTATATATGTGTTAGTACAACGTTATCATGCTCCGTTTTGAGTGTCTTAAATCTCCAAATCTATTTTAATGTTACAAATGAAATGAAATAATAAAGCACTGTCAAATCACTTTGAAGTAACAGGTCATGATTGCTCCTGAATGACACATAAGGTGTCTACTGCACTCTGAGATACACATAGCTTGTCACTGTTAACAGCTGTGCCAGGGCTTCTAAAGCAGGACTGCTCAACTGGTGGGCCTGCAGGCCAAATTTGGCCTGCCAGCTTTTGTTTTGGCCTTTCATGGCATTTGAAAATTTTAGAAAGACCTGGTGACCCCTGGCCTGTTATCAACAACCCCCCCCCCTTAGTGTTAGTTGATGTTAGAAAAATGTGGACTACAACTGAAAATGGAGAACAACTTTGTTTGGCACACCAAAAAATCAAATGCAACAGCTCAGCCATGGATTACATGGATTACAGCCATGGATTACTAATAATACAGCCATGTTATGAAAGAGGATGGAAGGCTATAGGGATGTATTGGAGCACCTGAGAAAGTTGTAGTTGTTGTCATAGTAGTGGTGGGCAATATATAAAAATCAACTAAAAACTAAAAATGCAATGCCAGGATGAGTAGTTTTTTTAAATGTATATGTATACATGTCTCCATGGTGATGTGAGGTGCCTTGACCTTGGCAAGAGTTCCATTCACAGTGTGTCTTTGCGCTTCTGTGAGAGGAGACAGGCAACAAACACAGAGAAAAAGTGTCTGCAAAGTCAACATGACTCAAAAACACGGGGAATTAGTTTACAAGGATTTCTTCGACCTGGAGCTGCTCTGCGATGCTGTCATCAAGGTGGAGGATGATAACTTTTCCATCCACAAAGTCATCTTGGCGAAGTACACTTACTTCAGGTGAACTGATTATCTCGATTTTAAAAGATATGAAACAGACACTGCTGAAGACAAGAACAGTATGTAGTCATGACCTTAAAGAATAGCCTGTGAATAGACCATATGAAAGGTCAGAGGCTGGAATAATACCATAGGATTATAAGAAGCACAGGCTGTGTGATTTTAATGTAGAAAAGTAGTATACAGTTGAAGGATGATCAATATGAGTCATACAATGCTTATAATGTGATAAAGACTACAAATATGGCTGCTTTGTATGCTTCTTGTGTGTCAGCCTGTTATCATCGTAACAACCCTGCCTGCCAAATTAAGCTCAAATAATGTTGCAGACTCAGGTGTGTCAGCCTCCTTTCACTCCTCTCACGGCAGATCCCATGTATTTTATTGGGGGTTGCACCCTCCGAACAACTTTTTGTCCAAACCGAAGCCTTCAGACAAAAAATAAGGACACCGTGAGAATCACAAGAAGTTGCTCTGCAACACAGTATAATTTTTATGTCTTTGATGTCAAAGATGTGGAGATGTTGGAAATGTTAGAGTTAGAGAATATGGCTGCTCTGCTTCTCTGTTTTTGGTTTTACATTATGTCTTAATGGAAGAATGACCGGCACTCAGAGCAATTCAGAGCTTTGTATGCCTCTGTGTGTCAGCCTGTCACCATGGTAACAGCAGAGGCCTCAAAAACCACTCCAACTTTGAGACCCTAGCGTGCAGAAACGATTCGGAATTAGACAATTCTGAATACAAGTTTGATAGAGCAGCATCTAATGAGCGTTTTAAGACTAAAATCGAGTCTGTAGCTTGAAATTTGTAGGAGGAGATACATTTGGCAGATGACACCGATATTGCTTAATATTTGAAAAACTATAATTTCTTTAAAAAACTTGAAGTTGACCCGGAATGTCCTCTGTGAGATGAATATTCTGATAGTTGAATGGCTGAAATCGGTCAATGAATGCTGAAGATACGCTGCGCCAAAAACAACAAACGGAAGAATAAGGAAGAAGAAGAAGAAGAAGAAAGAGGGTGAAGAACAAGAGTTTGAGTGCCGTTGCTAGGCAATCAAACTAATTAATGTGTTAGTAACCTTTACATAGGGAGACAAAAACAAAGATTTGTTGTAGTTTATGATGTGAGTGTTTGGAGATTATTCACTGCAATCTTGTTTTTATAGCTTGCAGTGTTTCAGTGTGTTTGCTGATATTGTTGTGATGACTAGTCAACTGCTGGGGAAAATGTTGTCAGCCTGACCTCATAAAGAACGCAGCGGCAGTCCTTAATGTTTTAACATGACAAAAACAACCAGTGAACAAGTGAGTGTTAATCTGCTGGCCCCAGGTGGGACTTGGATGATACATGTTTTACATGTTGACATTAAAGCATCTAATAGTGATTTCTCCCTCTATAGGCTCAAATTTATTTTATCTTAAACTTAAACTTGATGTATAGTTTAGAAGTCATAAGTGAAAGATAATGTTACAACAATCAGATTTAGACCTTTAACTAGACTGTTGAATAAAGTTACCCATAAATCCACCAGTGACTTAGTGACTAATTTTGCATAAAAGTGGTGTATAATGTTGTGGAACTTTTTCTGTGTCTTTCAGAGCTCTCTTCACACGCTGGTCTGAAGCTAACAATAATGTCTACAGTATTCCTGACATATCCTCAGACGTGATGAAGCTCATCATTGAGTTTGCATACACCGGTTCTGTTAACGTGACAGAGTCGAATGCACGGAGGCTTTTCATGGCAGCTGATTCCCTTAATATAGTGAAGCTGGTGCAAATATGCTGCAACTTTTTTGAAAAGACGCTCTGCCCAGACAACTGCATCGGCATCTGGCAGTTCACAAAAACCTACCACGCCCCTGAACTGCACCTCAAGGCTTTCCACTGTGTCCTCACTCACTTTGAGGAAGTGGTTTTTGATGAAGAGTTACTGCAGCTCTCGGCCCAGGATGTCAGTGACATCATCAGCAGTGACTTACTCAATGTGAGACAGGAGGCAGTTGTGTTTGATGCTGTCATTCGGTGGATCACACATGGACCTCAGGAACGCGAAGGATACGCAGCTTTTCTCTTGTCAGAGGTACTTTATATTATACATTATAATTTTCACTTTATATTTCAAGACAGTGACTGAAGCCAACTTCAGCCCAATAGAGGGTTATCAGTTGTTAGATGTGCTCCATGTCACGACGATGGCCAGTACAGCCATCCTTTTTACGTTTTATAGGCCAGAAGGTGCAATATCATCTATTCTGATGAGTGATAAAAAGAAAGCAACACCGACTACCTGAGTGACGCATTGTGCTCATGTGCATGCTGGTCTCTGGAAATGGAGGAGAATTTATGCAAATTATAATCTTTTCCAAAACCTTACCAAGCATTTGTGGTGTGACAACCTACCTATGAAAGAGCAAGAAATGAAAATATAAGAAAACGAAACAAAAGTTACTAAACCTCCTTGTAGGAGCCACATGAACCAGTTTATGGTAATGTGATTTGACATTGACATTTAAGACTAGTAATTTGGGTTTGATATTATTTAAGTAAGAAGTAAGCAATGTGCACGATTATAATTTAGTCAAATTTATACGATTGTTATTAGTTACATGGTCAGAAGAAAATAGGGCGTGTAGGTTAACGAGGGGAAGGAGGGGCGGATGGCGTATTAGTTGAGGAGATTCAGGTAGGAGGAAGAGTGTGGCTATAGGAGCCGAGAGGAGCGCACAGTTTTCTGACCATGTGGTGGGATGTGATACCATTACCATACCATACATTTTTGTGGAGCTGGCAAGCAGCAAGTTATGTTTTTTTTGGCTTTGTTGGATCCACGTTTTGTTCATGAGTTCAATAAAAACAAGAAAAGAAATCACTGTGGAGGACACATCCTTTTTTATACATGCGTCAGCCATAAGCTCCAGAGGAAGGTTTTACTGAAAAACCTAAACATTAGTCAGAAAACCTTAAGTCTTCCTTACGGTGAAAGAGGACCTGTGGAGCAGACACGGCTCGTGAGGAGAAGGACTGCTTAGGTGGAAAAATAGAGCATCCTGGTAAGAAGCAACAGCATTGCTAAGTCTGTGCAACCTAGCATGATGGAAGAGGAGCTAACGTGTGGAAAGAGGGAGCCGAAGATGACGGAGAAAGCTGTGGAGGAAAAGTTGCGTCGTTTAACTCGGTCGAGGAATGCTAAGCTGGGTCATCTTACCAGCCAGGCTAATGATTTTGAACGGCTAATGGAAGATGATGCTAACGTAAACACAGTTAAACAGAAGTTACGTATTGACTATCAGGATTCTCTAGCCGAGTTTTGCAAGATAAATAATGCATTAGCAAACTTGCTATGTAAAGAGGAGCTGGAAATAGATCAGAGTTCATGGTTGAGAGTTCAAGTTACTGTGCACTCGCGGAACTATGCAACAAGTGGAGATGTGGATAAAGGCAGCAGAGGTTCGTGTCAAACAAGCTAAAGAGTGTGATGCGGACGTACAGCCGACAGATAGTGTGTTGCTGGTTTCAGCTGCTGAAAGCAGACAACGTAGCTCAGCTGTTGGGAGTAAAACATCCAGCTCGTACAGCGCTTCCTCTGCGCGGCTTAAGGCTGAGGTAGAGAGAGCAGCATTACTTGCAAAGGCTGCAGCTCTTAAGCAAAAGCAAGATCTGGAACGGCAAGAAGCCGAGCTGAAACCAAAAAGAGAGGCTTTGGATTTGGAAACTGCCATTGCAGCATCAGATGCAAAACTTAAAGTTTTGGAAAATTATGAGAGTGAACGCCTCTCACATGTGAGTGCACGTGGTGGAACTAGAGAGTTTGGATGCAAGCGGTTACCTGTGAGTGAAAATCCAGTTAACAACATGGAGAAAAGACATGATGAAGTTAGGCCAGTGCAACCTCTGACTGCTGCATCATCACAATCCAGCGGTAGCCTTCTAACAGACAATCATACTATGGAGTCTCTCTGCAATGTTATGGCACAATAGAATGGCATAACAGAGCTAATGATAAAGCAACAAAGAATGATGACATTGCCCAAGCTGGGCATTCCTACATTCAGTGGTGACCCTCTGGATTACCATTCCTTTGTTAGAGCCTTCGAACATGGAGTGGAATCTCGCACTGAAAGCCATAAAGACTGTCTCTATTATTTAGAACAGTTCACAAGTGGACAGCCAAGAGAGCTAATAAAGAGTTGCCTGCACATGAAGCCAGAAACAGGTTACCAAAGAGCCAAACAGCTACTAAAAGAGCACTTTGGAAACAACTATAAAATAGCAGTAGCCTGCATGAACAAAGTGATGGACTGGGCACCTATCAGACCAGAAGATGTCGCTTAATGCTTTCTCACTCTTCCTCACTGCCTCACCATGTCTGAGGTGAGTTACATGGAGGAACTGGATAATGTGATCAATTTGAAGGCTATTGTTGCAAAGCTTCCTTTCAAGCTGCGAGAAAGGTGGAGAAATGTTCCATATGGCATACAAGAGGACTGTGACAGGAGAGTCAAGTTTAAGGATTTAGCTGAGTTTGTGCACAAACAAGCTAAAGTTGCTCTTCATCCAGTTTTTGGAGACATAAAGGATCATCCTGCAGCTAAAATATCCTCAGCTAAACTGAACCATCACCAGGAGCAGAAAAAAGGCCAGGAAGTCGTTCACCACCAGTGCTGTGAAACTGGAAAAGAAAGATACAGGATGGCCTGAACACTCAGCTCCTGCCTCAACACCGAGCTGTCTCTTCTGCAAAGGTGAGCATGCCTTAGAGACCTGTAGCAAGCTTAAAGGCAAACCTCACAAAGAGAAATTGGAATTCTTGAGAAGTAAAGGACTGTTTTAGCTGTCTCAAGCATGGACACATGAGTAAAATGTGCAAGGCAAAGTTGAGCTGTGAGGTGTGTTCTTTAGTACATCCCACACTTCTGCACATAAAGAAGAAGGACACAGAGACTAATGAAACAAAAGGCACAGACAACACTAACAGCCAGACAGTCACAAGTGCATTCCTTTGTGCTCATTCTGAGGCTCATGAGTGAAGTCCAAGGTGGGGAGTGAGATACTTCAGTCATATGCATTCCTGGACCCAGGCAGTTCAGCGACCTTTTGTACTGAGGCCTTGATGAATGACTTGAAGCTTAGCGGACAAAAGACAAGCATGTTGCTAAAAACCATGAATGATGAGAAACCCGTCAGTACTTGCATGGTAGCTGGCCTGGGGGTCGGCAGTTTATCCGGTGACGAGTTTATAAATCTGCCAGATGCTTTCACACTCAAAACGATTCCTGTAGGAAAGGAAAATATACCACGTCAAAGGGATCTAGAAAGGTGGCCTTACCTTCAAGGAATTGAACTGAGATTGAAGCCGATATTGGATTGCTCATTGGAGCAAATACACCGAAAGCCATGGAACCGTGGGAAGTGGTGCACAGCATTGGTAATGGGCCGTAAGCTGTGAGGACCAAGCTTGGGTGGACCATCAACAGGCCTCTGAGAGAAAGCTGCGGGGGCACAGGTGAAAGAAAACCTACCAAGACCATGTACAGACCACAATCGTATTTCGGTGGTTGGTTTAGAGAGCATGTGGCTTCAGCAGGGAGGAAAACATGAGGAAGTGGAAATGTCCAAAGAGGACCATCAGATCATGGATATGGTCACAGAATCTGCGAAATTAGTGGATGGACATTATGTTGTATGTTTGCCTGTGAAAGACAAGATGGGAAACATGCCAAACATTTCGACAAGGTTCATTTGGTCTTCACCTATTTATGAACTATGATAGAATTCTTTTTAGTCAGACCAGTGTTTTTTGTGTTTTACCTTGACTTGACATGTTTCGACTACTTCCTGCAGTCTTCCTCAGAAGTCACATGATGTTACGTGACGTGTCTGCCAGCTGATCTTATGCAGGTTGTGGCGCCATTCTCCCACTACTCCAGGTAGTGGGGGAACAGCGCCACCTGTAGTCCGGCTTCCTCAGCGTTGTGTCCCAGGTGTGGGACAGCAGTCTGGTCTCCTCAGGACAGTGTTCCAGGTGTGGGACAGTGTAAAAGTTCCCTCGTCCCGGTTCATTGTCCTATTGGCCCGCTTCCTTATTTCGATGGATTCCTTAATCCACCGTTTGAATTTGTTGTCCTCGTTTCCGATCACTTTTGCCCCATCCCAGTCCATAATGTGCCTTTCTCTTTTGCAATGATCCGAGATTGCTGATTTCAGGTTTTCTTGTTGTGCTTTCTGTTCTGTTGCCCTTGTGCTCATCCCAGCTGATTCCTTTTCACATTCTGTTTTATGTTCTTTTTTCCGTGTGCTGAATGATCTTCCTGTTTCGCCGATGTATGTTTTATTGCAGGACAGGCAGGGTATTTCGTATATGACGTTGCATTTTTTGTCCGGTTCGATCTTGTCTTTGGGGTGCACCAGTAGTTGTCTGAGTTTACGATGTGGTTTGACGGGTGTATTGATGTTGTGTTTACTCATTGCTCTTTGTATTTTTTCCGTTATTCCACGATGTAGGGGAGTGTCACCATTGTTTTGTTTTGTTTTTGGTTTGTGTTTCTTTTTTTCTTTGTTTTTTCTGTTGTCGATTTGTTGTTTTCCTTTTTTGATTGCCCACATGGGGTACTGACATTTTTGTAAGGCCTTTATGATGTATTTTTCTTCCTCCTGTCTGTCTTGTGGGTCTGTGATCATGGTGGCTCTGTCGAATAGTGTTCGTACAGCAGAGAGTTTGTGTGCGGTGGGGTGTTCAGACGTCCATAACAGGTATTGGTCGGTGTGTGTGGGTTTCCTGTGAATTTTGATTTTTATGCTGCCGTCCTGTAGATTTGTGATGTTTATGTCCAAAAAGGTTATCGTACTGTCTTTTTCCTCCTCGTGTGTGAATTTGATTTTTCCTGTGCTGTCTATTTTGTTGAGGTGGTCTGTTAACTCCTGTGTGTGGCCAGTTTTTATTTTTTCCAGGATGTCATCCACGTATCTCCTCCACATTTTGAGACCGCATTGTGCAGGTGCCGTGCAGATGGCCTTCTCTTCCAGGTCCTCCATAAAAAATCCACTCATGATGGCTGAGAGTGGGTCCCCCATTGCAAAGCCCTCCCTCTGTCTGTATAAAATACCCCTGAATTGGAAATATGTGGATGTGGATACGAAATGTAGCAGCCGAGTTATGTCGTTAACTGCTAGATTGGTCCGTTTGTGTAGTGTCTTGTCTGTCCTGAGGCGATTCTCTACTATCTGCAGTGTTACGTTTACTGGTGTTTTGGTGAAAAGGGATATTACGTCATGTGATATGAATATTTCGTCCGGGTGTACTGTGGTGTCCCTGAGTTCCTGCGCTAACTGTTTTGATTTTTTATAGTGTTGTTCGGTGAGGCCTAGTAGTGGCTTTATGAGGTCAACTAGTGCTTTTGATAGGTTGTATGTTACTGATCCGATGCTGTCCACTATTGGGCGTAGTGGTGTGTTTTGTTTGTGGATTTTGGGTGTGCCATATATGCGTGGTGTGATACTAGCTGTGGGTATGAGGTGGTTGTATGTGCTCTTGTCTATTTTACCTTCCTGTAGTAATGGTTTGAGTAGTGTTTTGAGTGTCCTTTTCTTTTCTTCTGTGGGGTCCTTTTCGAGCGGTTCATATGTTTCAGTGTCCTTTAACATGTTTTCCATCTGTTGCTCGTAGTGCTTAGTGTCCATAATGACTGTTGTCCTACCTTTATCCACGGGTATGATTGTGATGCTCTTGTCCTGTGCCAATGTTTTAATTGCTTTGGCTTCTTCTTTTGTTATGTTAGCTGGTGGTATTTTTGCGGATTTTAGAATACCTGCTATCTCGTTCCTTAGCTCTGCTTTTTTCCCCTGGTCCGGTATGGATTGACACGCTAACTCGGTGGCTAGGATGAACTCTTCGTGTGGTATTTTGTTTGGTGTGACAGCATAGTTAAGTCCGCGAGACAGGACGTCTATTTCTATCTTTGTTAGGCGGCGTTGTGAGATGTTTTTGACCCATTTTTCTTTTTCCGCTTCGTCTGTGTCCTTATTCCTATGTTGTTTTCGTGTTATTAGCGGTGGCGGAATCCAAGATGGCGCCAGTGTGTACGGCCCGCTCTCTGTCTCCACAAACTTTGGTTGTAATTCTGCTGTTTTTATTGCTTGCCCTTTTAAATATCAACGCTCTGCTGGTGTATGATCGCCAAACGCTTCTGAATCTTCGACTGTCCTTTGAGAATTTGGAGCAGTTTGGACATGATGGACAGAAAACTTTCTGCCCCCCGGTTCTCTCTGGTATACCGGCTTACCTTCTCCGTGTTCCGCCTCTACCTGCACGCAGAGGGCGTAGACGCCGGGGAAAACGCAGTGGCAGACTGGTGAAGCTGAAAGCGTGCTTGGCGTGCTCTCCTGAGGCCGCTTTGGAATACTTTGGACCCGACTATCGCCGCTTCGTCTCGTGGCGCTCCCTGGATCCGATCGCCTCCTCCCTGGTTACGGTGGCTGGTACAGACGAGGGACCGGGGACTTGTCACTCCTCCTTTCGCTACCTTCATGAGCGCGGGGTGAACCTGCACATCTTGCGGCCACTTCTTCGGATCCCACAGACGACTAATGCGCCGGCTCCAGCTCCGGTCAGGATGGCCCTGGTGAATGCTAGATCACTAGCCAACAAAACTTTTATCCTTAAGGATTTTTTTACGTCGCGCCGGTTGGATTTTCTGTGCGTAACAGAAACATGGATGACTACCGGTGAGTCCAGTGCTCTTTGTGAACTTTTGCCACCTGACTGCTCATACTTCAACTCTCCCAGGACGTCAGGTCGCGGAGGAGGCATAGTGACTGTTTACAGGGAGAGTTACATTTGTAAACAGCTCTCGCCGACTCCTTCTTACTCCAGCTTCGAGCTGAATTTATTTGAGCTGGGCTCTGTCTCTCCAGTGTTGTGCGCCGTCATATACAGACCTCCCAAGTACTGTAAAGACTTTGTTGATGACTTTGCTGACTTCTTGTCAGGAATAATGCCTAAATATGATCGAGTTTTAATAGCTGGGGATTTTAATATCCATGTGTGCTGTCCTGTAAGGCCATTGGCTAAAGACTTCTTACATCTCATTGATTCTTTTAATCTCATTCAGCATGTGTCTGGTCCTACACACGAACACGGACACACGCTTGATCTTGTTTTATCCCATGGTTTTACTGTTTGTAGCCTAGAGGTTTGTGATGCTGTGTTCTCGGACCACATGCCTGTTGTGTTTGAGGTACCTCTGCCCTGTCACACAGTCAAACCTCGCGCTCCTGTGCAGCGCAGTCGTATTATTAACTCTTCCACTGCTGCTCAGTTCTCCTCAGCTTTTAACTCGGTGTTCAGCCCAACTGAAGATTTGGGCTCAAATTGTGATGTTGAGGCTCTCTCCTCTTATTTTAACTCAACATGCCAAACTGTGCTCGATGCTGTGGCTCCACTAAAAACAAGGCCTTCCAAACCCAGACCTAAGCCGTGGATAAATGACTCTACACGTGCTGCCAGACGCGAGTGCAGGAGAGCAGAGCGAAAGTGGAAGAAGGACAAGCTACAGGTGTCTTTCCAGATGTTGAGGGACAGCTGGCGTTTTTATCAGAGAACTGTTAAGGCTGCAAAAACCAAATATCTTTCTGATATTATTTTATCTAATTGTCACGATCCTCATGTTTTGTTTAAAACTGTAAATTCTGTTCTTAATGCTCCACAGTCATTTTGCTTGGAGAATTCCACTGAAGTATGTGAGAACTTCCTGAGCTTTTTTATCGACAAGGTTGTGAGCACTAGGGCCCTGATTACTCTCCCTTCTTATGATCCTTCCATCTCTGTCACATGCTCGGCTGTGTTCAACCAGTTTGAGCATGTCAGCCTGCCCTTTCTGAGAGACATAATGGATCATATGAAACCTGCTGGGTCTCCCTGTGATCCAGTCCCCCCTCGTCTTTTTAAAGAGGTCTGCTCTACTCTGGCACCACACTTGCTTAACATCATAAACAGCAGTTTGTCAAGTGGGAGTGTACCTGTGAGTTTTAAGCATGCGGTGGTGACACCACTGGTTAAAAAGCCTGGCTTAGATCTTTCTGTGCTTTCTAATTTTAGGCCAATTTCTAAACTCCCATTTCTTTCTAAAATTCTGGAGAAGATTGTCTACTGCCAGCTAAATTCTTTTTTAGAGGGGCACCACATTCTTGAGATGTTTCAGTCTGGGTTTAGAACCCGTCACAGTACGGAGTCAGCACTGTTGAGGGTTTTTAATGATGTTCTTTTAGCTTCAGACGCGGGTCACTGTGTTGCTCTGGTTCTGTTGGACCTAACAGCGGCCTTTGATACAGTGGACCATCAGATCCTCTTGTCTCGCCTGGAGAACTGGGTGGGCATCCAAGGTGGTGCTTTAGACTGGTTCAGGTCCTACCTAACAGGGAGAACCTTTTGTGTACAACTTGGAACAGCGGAGTCACGTGCAGCACCTCTCACATGTGGCGTTCCTCAAGGCTCTATACTTGGCCCTATTCTTTTCCCCCTGTATATACTTCCTCTTGGATCTATTTTCAGAAAGCATGGTGTCACATTTCATTGTTATGCTGATGACTGTCAAATTTATCTGCCACTAAAACAGGGAGAGGCTTCTTGTTTAGAGAAACTTTTAGAGTGTATTGCAGAGATTAAGGCATGGATGTCATTAAACTTTCTCAGCCTGAATGACGAAAAAACTGAAGTCATGTTGTTCGGCCCTTGTGATGCTTCCAGAATTCATGTGGATCTGGGTCCTCTGAGTCAACATGTGACACAAACAGCCACAAATCTAGGGGTAAAAATGGACAGTGGTCTGAAATTTGATGTGCAGATCAAATCAGTTGTCAAGTCCAGTTTTTATCATTTACGACAACTAGCCAAAGTCAAGCCATTTTTATCAAGACATCACTTTGAGATTTTAATCCATGCTTTTATCTCATGTAGACTTGACTACTGTAATGCACTTTATGTTGGGCTCAGCCAGACGCTGCTGTCTCGTCTGCAATTAATTCAAAACGCTGCAGCCCGTCTTTTAACAGGTACCAAAAAATTTGAGCACATCACTCCGGTTTTAGCTTCCATTCATTGGCTCCCAGTGCATTTTAGGATTGATTTTAAAATTCTTTTATTTGTTTTTAAATGTCTTAATGGCCTCGCCCCACAGTATCTGTCTGACCTGCTTCAGCCATACACTCCCTCACGCTCTCTTAGGTCGGCAGATCAGTCTCTTTTAATAGTCCCACAAACAAAGAGGAAATCTAGAGGGGATCGTGCTTTCGCAGTCACTGCCCCCAAACTATGGAACAATCTGCCCCTGCACATTAGGCAGACTGACTCTCTTGTAGCTTTTAAATCCTCTTTGAAAACATACCTTTTCTCTTTGGCTTTTAACTCAGTCTGAGATGTTGACTTTTACTGTTTTATGTTTTTACTATGTTTTTATTGTTCTTTTTATCTTCATGTGTTTTATATGCTTTTGTATTTGTGGACAGCACTTTGGCCAACTTGGTTGATTTTAAAGTGCTCTATAAATAAAGTTGAGTTGAGTTGAGTTGAGTTATTAGTCTGTCCAGTTTTTTGATGTGTCTTACCTTTGTCTGTTCAAAAAGTATTTCGTGCGTCTGCCTCAGGTGTTCTTTTACGAGTTTCTGTGTGTTTTCTTCCGTGGGGTATTTCAGTCTGAAAGCTTCCGTTTGTGTTTTTATCTCTGTGTTGATGTTGGTTATTTTGCTTGTCGTGCAGCGTATCCTTTCTTTAAGGAGTGCTGTGCGGGTTTTCTCTATTATCCTATTTGCATTTTGGGTTGGGATGGGGTTTTTTACTTCCAAGCTTGGTGGTGTTACTCCCTCGTCTCGGCATCTCAGGTTGAATTTAAGGTGGTTGCGATAGCGTGCCCTTTTTTGTTCCAGCTGCTCCAGGCGCCGGAAATCTTTGACACATTGTTGTCCAAAACTTGTTCGTAATATTTCGACAAGGTTCATTTGGTCTTCACCTATTTATAAACTATGATAGAATTCTTTTTAGTCAGACCAGTGTTTTTTGTGTTTTACCTTGACTTGACATGACTTGACTTATTTCCAAATTCAAACGGTGGATTAAGGAAGCCATTGAAATAAGGAAGCGGCCAATAGGACAATGAACCGGGACGAGGGAACTTTTACACTGTCCCACACCTGGAGCACTGTCCTGAGGAGACCAGACTGCTGTCCCACACCTGGAACACAACGCTGAGGAAGCCGGACTACAGGTGGCGCTGTTCCCCCACTACCTGGAGTAGTGGGAGAATGGTGCCACAACCTGCATAAGATCAGCTGGCAGACACGTCACGTAACATCATGTGACTTCTGCGGAAGACTGCAGGAAGTAGTCGAAACATGTCAATTCAAGGTAAAACACAAAAAACACTGGTCTGACTAAACAGAATTCTATCATAGTAACATGCCAAACAATCGAAAGATGGCTGAGCAGCGAACACAAAGTTTGAAGAAGAGATTTATCAGAGACGCTAACTTTCACAGGGAGTACACAGACTTCATGAACAACCTTCTGAAAGGTTACGCTGTGCAAGTGTCTGAAGAAGTAAAGAACAAGGAAGGAAAAGTGTGGTACATACCACATTCAGCTGTGTATCACCCTGTGAAGCAGAAGTAATTTTTTACGTGGATGACTGCTTGAAGTCTGTGGCTACTGAAGAGGAAGCCATAACAATGTGCCAAGACCTCATGGAGATCTGTGGCTATGGAGGCTTTCGTCTCAACAAATGGGTGAGCAACCGTCGAAAGGTGCTGGACTCCATCCCAAAGTCTGAGCTGGCAAAGGAGATGAGAACCCTGGATCTCGACCAGGATGAACTTCCTATGGAGCGGGCCCTCTGTCTCAATTGGTAGTGTATGATCCATTGGGCATTCTGGCACCTGTGATTTTGCCTGCCAAGATTCTCTTGCAAGATTTGTGCAGGTTGAAGGTTGGATGGGATGATGACTTACCTGAGGACATCAAAAAGGGATGGTGTGACTGGTTGGCTGGCCTCCCTGCTTTAGAGGAGGATTCAGTTTTCCCAGATGCCTGAAGCCTGAGAGATTTGGAAACTGTGTCAGCACAGCTACATCACTTTGCCGATGCAAGTGAGCAGGCATATGGATCAGTCAGCTACCTTCTCATGCAAAGCACTGCTAACAAGTTGCATTGTGTGTTCATGTTGGGTAAATCCCGAGTGGCACCTCTCAGGTCACCTACCATACCTCGAATGGAGCTAACCGCTGCCACGGTAGCTGTGAAAATGGATGTCGTGCTGAGAAGAGAGCTCCAGTTAAACCTCACACAGTCACTCTTCTGGACTGACAGTACTGTAGTTCTTAAGTATCTGCAAAATGAGACAACACGTTACAGAACGTTTGTGGCAAGAGAGTCAGAGTGTCAGCTATTTTAAAAGACTCTGTTGTGAAGCAGTGGAGACATGTTGGCACTGACAAGAATCCTGCTGACTGTGCCTCTAGAGGGCAAAGAGTTGGAGAATTTCTGAAGAATGCAAGTTGGGTGTCAGGTCCAGATTTTTTGCTCAGCCCTGTTGAGTATTGGCCTAAAAACCCAGTGGGTAATGCAGAAACCGACCTGGAAGATCCTGAGATCAAAAGATCCACTGTAAACTACATCGCTGCAGAGTTAAGTGATTCTCCATTCAAAAGACTGGTCAGTTACTTCTCCTCTTGGATGAAGCTGAAGCGGGCCGTAGCATGGTTCATGAAGCTTAAAGCTTTGCTTCATAGTCTCTGCAAAAGACGGAAAGAGTTGAGATGAGCATGCCGTCGGTGGTGGTCAGCAGCATGTGCAGAGCCAAATGAACAGCTTTAAAGGTAGCTACAAGAGCACACATGTATCAGTGGAAGATCTGAAGGCACAGCTGTGCGTTATTCAATTTTGTCAGGAGGAAAAATTCTCAGAAGAGATTGCAGCTCTAAACAAAGGTAAAAATGTCAAGCGCAGCAGCCCTTTGTACAGGCTTAACCCAGTCTATCAAGATGGAGTACTGCGGGTTGGAGGAAGGTTGAGCTGGGCAGCTATGCCTGATCACAGCAAGCAACCTATCATCCTGTCCAAAGATTTTCACATCGCAGATTTGATCCTCCAACAGATTCATAAAGAAACTGGGCATGGAGGGCGCAACCATATGCTCTCTGAGTTGCGTCAACAGTTTTGGATTACAAGAGCCAACACGGCTATCAGGAAGATGTGTGGAAGGTGTGTGACATGTCGCCGCCTGCATGGAAAAGCTGGAAAACAGCTTATGGCCGATCTCCCACAAGAGCGAGTGTTACCGGATGACCCCCCTTTCACGAGAGTGGGTGTGGATTATTTCGGACCATTTGAGGTCAGGCGTGGGAGAAGCCTTATAAAAAAGTATGGAGTTATATTCACGTGTCTACGGCCCTACGGCGGTTCATAGCACGGTGAGGACAAGTGCTAGAAATTCGCTCTGATAATGGAACGAATTTTGTCGGAGCCAACCAAGAAGCCATTGCTGACTGTAATTCTTCAGAGTTTCAGCATCTGTTCCACCAGCACAGCATTAAGTGGACATCCAACCCCCCCGCAGCCTCTCATCATGGCGGAGCATGGGAGCGACTGATAAGATCAATAAGGTTCTCAACTCTACAGTGAGGGAACAAATCCTGGATGAAGAGAGCCTTTCACACTGTGTTGTGTGAGGCAGAGTCAATTATAAACAGTTGACCTATCACAAAGGCGTCTAGTGACCCAAACGACTTGGAGGCACTAACTCCTAATCATCTCCTGCTCTTGAAAACCAAACTTGTCTTACCTCCAGGAGTGTTTGTTAAGGATGACCTCTATGCACAGCGTAGATGCGACAGGCTCAGTATATGTCCAACTTATTCTGGAGAAGATGGGTCAAAGAATACCTGCCGCAACTTCAGGAGCGCCAGCGGTGGGCCTCAACTGCCAGAAACATCACAGAGGGAGATGTGGTTCTTGTTGTGGACGAGTGCACCACGAAATTCGTGGATCATGGGAAGGATCATTGAAACAGTTCCAGATAAGAAGGGTGATGTCCGAAGAGTTCGGATAAAGACAAAGACTAATACCCTGGACAGACCCATTACTAAGGTCTGTCTGCTTGTGGAGTCTGAATGGGCCAGTGGTAAAGATTAAGCCCCAGCGATGAGCTAAGTGCTAGTAACCTCTGGCTCTATTTCAACTTTTTCATATGGACTTTACATCATGGAGTTGATTAACATGGTGCTACATGTTCTTTACACCTGTTAAAGGCAACCTTTTCATGTTTAATTGTTAATGATATTCAGTGAAATATTAAGAAAGTGTGGTAATTGTTTTAAGTTACTGTGTTACTAAAACAATTAGGGGCTGGTATGTAGGAGCCATATGAACCAGTTTATGGTAATGTGATTTGACATTGACATTTAAGACTAGTAATTTAGGTTTGATATTATTTAAGTAAGAAGTAAGCAATGTGCATGATTATAATTTAGTCAAATTTATATGATTGTTATTAGTTACATGGTCAGAAGAAAATAGGGCATGAAGGTTAACGAGGGGAAAGAGGGGCGGATGGCGTAGGAGTTGAGGAGATTCAGGTAGGAGGAAGAGTGTGGCTTTAGGAGCCGAGAGGAGCGCACAGTTTTCTGACCGTGTGGTGGGATGTGATACCATTAAGTTTACGTTGCTGGCAAGCAGCAAGTTGTTTTTTTTTGGGTTTGTTGGAACCGCGTTTTGTTCATGAGTTCAATAAAAACAAGAATAGAAATCACTGTGGAGGACTCATCCTTTTTTTTTTTATTTATATCAAACATTTTATTTATATTTTCATTTGAAAATCAACAACATAATACATGGTACAACATTTACCACGCACCCCCCCCCCAAAAACAACCAGACAGCGCACATTCTCCATAATTACATACAACAAATAATAATAATACTAGTAATAATAATAGAGTGAATAATTTAAATGCAGAAACAAAAAAACAAAAACAAAAAAAAAACAAGAAAAACTGTGTGTTTTAAAGGTCACGTAACCAGTCTTCTACAGAATGTTACATATTTTCCGGTTCATGACCTACATAAAGGAATTTTGTTCCACTCAGAAAATGGCCTCCCCATTAATAATAGGTTCTTTAGGTCTGGAGGTATATAATTTAAAAAAGGCATCCAAATGTCTAAAAATAGGTCATCTTTACCCTTCAACACAGCTTGTAACCGTTCATGGGGAAGAATACTAAATATTCCTCTGTACCATTGGGTGACAGTTGGTGGAGAGGGTTTAATCCAGTTTTGTAGGATACATTTCCGAGCCACCACTAGGAGTTTCTCTAGTAGTTTGTAATGTATTTTAGGGAGATGTAAATCCTTCGAGGGAAGACCTAAAAGAAAAACACCTGGATCTTTCTTAATTTCTTTTCTTAATATTCCACAGATCACTTTGGTAATGTGCGTCCAGAATCTGAAAATCAGTTTACATTCCCAAAAGCAGTGGAAATATGTCCCCTGACACAAATGACATTTGACACACAGTGGAGAGACTGAGCGATCCATTTTGTTGAGGGTAACAGGAGTAATATGTAACCTATGAATGATTTTGTATTGAGTTTCCCTCAGTCTGTTACATGTAAATGTGGACCTGACCTGGTGTATCGCCGCTTGCCAATCATCCTCAATATACTGATTGTCTAAGTCTCTTTCCCATCTCTGTGAAATGTTTGGTAAATGGTATGAATTACAGGAAGTAAGAACAGAGTAGCGCAAGGCTATGAAATGTTTAGTGTTTTGGCAGTTAAGGAGAAATCTCTCAATGTCGTTGTTATGTACATCTACTAAGGAAGAGGGGAGGTCAGCCAGTATCCAATGTCTAACTTGTAAGTATCCAAAGAAATGATGTTTGGGAATATTGTTTTCTTCTTGGAGTGAAGAATGGTTCTGAACGTCGTCCGTTAGTTATAACAGTAGCTGTCGGTGAATCATATATAGTCTGAATCCATCTAAGAAAGTCACCTCCAAGGCCAAACCTTCCGAGAACATCAAACAGGTAGCTCCATTCTACTCTGTCAAAGGCTTTTTCCGCGTCTAGTGAGACAGCCAGAGCCTTTAGCTTATTCTGAGAAGAAAACTGTATGATATTAAGAAGCCTTCTCATATTGCTTGTTGAAGTACGTCCATGAACAAAGCCAGTCTGGTCTGGATTTATGAGTGTAGGAAGTAGCTTCTCCAGACGTTTGGCAAGAAGTTTTGAAAGTATTTTGTTGTCCACAGAAATCAGACTGACAGGCCTATAGGAGCTGCAGAAATCTGGAGGTTTATTCTTTTTTAAAATAACTGAGATGTTAGCAACACGTAAAGTTGGAGGGAGATGACCCTTATTAAAAGAATCTAGGTACATATCAGTAAGGGTGTCCACTAACTCCTGGTTAAATGTCTTATAAAATTCAGGGATAAATCCATCTGGTCCTGGTGCTTTACCTCCTTTAAGAGTGCGTATGGCTTCTAGCACTTCTTCTCTACTGATTGGTTTGTATAAGCCTGCCTTCTGCTCATCTGAGAGTGACGGTAACTTTATTCTGTTGAGGAAATCAGTTCTAGTTTCGAGGGAGGGTGTGCATTCAGAACTATAAAGATCTTTATAGAAGCATTCCATCACTTTATTTATATCAGCTGACCCAAGGCGTCTCACCCCCTTACTATCTATAAGAGAAGGGATAGTATTAGGTTCAGTTTTACCCCTGGCTATACGGGCTAGCAATCTGCCAGGCTTGTTGCCAGATTCAAATAGTCTATGCCTAGCAAAGAAGAGCTGTGTCTCTGCTCTCCTAGTTAATAGTTGATCCAGGGCTGAGCGGGCTGCAGCCAGGCGCTTTGCCAGAGAGTTACTCTGAGACACCTTAAACTCAGCCTCTAGGATGAGTATTGTCTTCTCCAGATCCAACTGTTTCTTTAGCGCATTTTTTTTCTGTGCTGATGTGTAAGAGATGATTGCCCCTCATAAATAAGCCTTGGCTGACTCCCACAGTGTGGAGGGACTAATGTCTGGGGTCTTATTTTCAGCAATAAATTGTCGCCATTCTGACGTGATATAGTCAACAAACCCATTATTACTCAGTAGGCTGGGGTTTAAGCTCCAATGCCTCTGGGCTGGGTCCTTATAAGGAGGGCCAATAGTTACACTCACCGGAGAGTGGTCAGAAAGGAATTTAGCACCAATTGTACAGTCTATTACCCTGTCTAAAATTGTTTTGGAGGACAAGAAATAATCTATTCTGGAAAAGACCTGATGGGGGATTGAGAAGAAAGTATAATCTTTGTCCAACGGGTGCAAAACTCTCCAGACATCATACAAATCCATATCCTTAACAAATCCACAGGTCTCCATGCCTTTTTTGGACTGAGTGAGACGGGAGGGAAGCATGTCAATATTTGGGTTGAGTGGGCAGTTAAAGTCGCCTCCTAAAAGTAAGTGTGATGAGGAGAAGGCTGCCAGATCTGAGAGAAGCCTTGGAATGAAAGGTGCTTCATATGTAGTTGGGGCGTAAATACATCCAAAAACCACATGTTCTCCATATAAGTACCCAGACACCAATATGTAGCGTCCTTCCTTATCAGATGCTGATTTAACAAAAGTGAATGGCAACGAGCGGTGGAGCAGGATTGCAACTCCCCTGCTCTTGGAATTATATGATGAATAAAATACCTGCCCCACCCAGCTCCTCCTCAGCTTTACATGTTCCAAGTCAGATAAATGAGTTTCTTGGAGAAAAGCAATTTGGCACCTTTCTTTTTTAAGAAAGAGAATTTTCTGGCGTTTGATAACATGGTTAATACCCTTAACATTAAGTGAGGTAACCTTAATATCACTCAATTATTATATCTAAAGAAACTAAAAATAGTGCAGTAAATGAGGCTGTCTGTAAAAAACAAAACAAGAAACACAACAAAAAAAACCTCAAACAGTGGCTTAGAACACAAAAGCCAAATCCTTCGATTATACAAAGGATAACAATTCTCCCTTCAATCGACACCATCCTGTGGAACAACTCGGGGTAGGTGAAACTAAGAGGTATGCCCCCACCAATGAGAGGGAGTAACAGTCCAGCTGCAGGAGCATCACTAGGAGCATCACTAGGCATCCTACTATGGTGTCCCCCCTCTACACCAACCCCCCGTCCCCCAGTTTATCAATATAAATCATACTGAACCCCAATTTTTGTCAGCTATACAACAAAGACACATAAACATATTATTAAAGTGGATGAGTCAGTGCATATCCTTTATAGCGTGTATACATCCAAAATAGTCCAGGAAAATATATCAACAGGAAGCCGAGTAAATTATAAACTCAAAATTGAGACCACTTAACAGAGCACCTCCAGATCAGCAGTGTAGATCGTCTTCGTACGTTCCGCCTGTCTTCTGAAGCGTCTGTAATCAACGTCCGTATGTGGTCAGCATCCCAGTTCCTCAAAATAAGCGTCAGACCAGTCCACAGCAGGTCAGGATGGCAGAAAAAAAAAAATAACATAAAATAAAATAGTAATAGTCCTCGGAGCGCACTTAACCTTCCTTCGCCTCTTTTAAGAAGTTATCCGCCTCCTGTGCCCTTCTGAATGAGTAATCCTTCCCGTTGTAGGCAAAATTCAGGTTGGCCGGGTAGCGCATCTGGAAGCGTATTCCTCTCTGGATAAGTCGTTCGCACACTCCGTTGAACTGGCGCCTGGCATCCCTCACCTGGACCGAGAGGTCTTGGCGGATGTAAATCTTGCTGCCTTGGTAGTTGAGCTCACCTTTCTCCCGGGAGGCTGTGAGGATCCGTTGTTTGAAGTTATGTAGCTTGAGGATAACCGGGCGGTTGTAATCCTGCTTCGGTGGACCGAGAGCTCTGTGTGCCCGGTCAATCTTGATTAAGCCTTTTTTGGTCTCCAGCTCTAGTATTTCTGGAAGCCAACTCTCAAAAAAGCCTACGGCTTGTTTACCCTCCACACCTTCTTTGAGGCCGGTGATCCGTATGTTCCCTCTGCGGCTCCTGTTCTCGCTGTCGTTAGCTCGCTCTATCAGCACCATGACTTTCTTTTCAAGCTCTGCAACTTTGTTTTCCAAAGAGCTAGTGCGATCCTAGCCGTCAGAAATTCGGTTCTCAGTCTCTGTGATCCTCTTAGTATTGCCGTCTACGTGGTTGCTCAGCTTATTCAGGGTGGACTGTAGCTCGGCAAACATAAGTTTCATAAGCGCGCCGATCTTTTCAGTAACAGTTTCAGCCACAATACTAGCCATGTCGAGTGACACACTGTCGCCGTCCTCCATGTTAGCTTTGGTGTTAGCTGCATGTGGCCTTTTCTTTTCAGAGCGTGTTCTGCGCTGTAGTTCTTGTAAGTTCGTGCTCTCTTCGGTTCTCAACATATTCTCCATCTGATCCTGCTCGTATAGTCAAGGTTCAGCAAAGTTCAAACAATAAAACTACAAATTAAGAGCTGGGAAGACGGGAGGTCGCGAAAGACAATCCTCTCAGTTGAAGCCCATCACATGACCCCCCCATCCTTTTTTATACACGCGTCAGCCATAAGCTCCAGAGGAAGGTTTTACTGGAAAACCTAAACACTCCTGTTAAAGCTGGGCGCTGGCACAAGCATTTATAATAATTGATTATTATTGCTACAAGTACATAAACTAATAAGGAACATATACATGTAATGCTGGCTATTTGCCTTGTGTGAAGGTTAATGCAACTCAATCAATAAGCTGATAATGTGACAGATGAAGGGAGGAGAGTAATGAGAGGAATGAAAAAAATATATTAAAGATAAGACTTCAAAGAGGGCTCAGTCCATCCTGACCAGTGGTGGAGGAAGTACTGATGCTTGGTACTTAAGAAAAAGTACAAATACCCAGCAAAATATATACTCAAGTAAAAGTAGATGCGCTACATCAACAATCCTACTTAAGTAAAAGTCTTAAGTACTGACTTTTAAATGTACTTAAAGTATTAAAAGTTAAAGTACTCAGGCACTGAATATATATTATTGAATTCCATTGGATATAATTCCACTGGATATCTGAACAGGTTAAAATAATCAACGAAATCATCTCAAAATTAAAATGGACAATGTGTAGTAATTTACATTTTCAGTCCAGAAGCAGCTATGGACAGGTCTGTGTGTCATGAGGCAGGCTGTGGGCATGAAGTGAACAGAGAGGCTGGTGATAAAAAAACAGGCATTCACCATTTTTACTGTGTAAGTATTCCTGATTTAGATTAATGTTATGATTAATGGATGGACTTGTGTTAGCAGACAGTAGCTAACTAGTTAGCTAACTGAGCCAGAGCACCGGTATGATGACTGAGCCTCATTATAGAAACACAGCTGGCAGCGCGACACCATCTTCTGACCTCACATCAGTCCAGCACTGTGTTCATCAAATGTAACAAGTAGAAAAGTAGTGGAGTAGAAAGTACAGATAACAGCTGCAAAATGTAATGGAGTAAAAGTATAAAGTATGCATTATTTACAGTAACGAAGTACAAATACTTAGTTACATTCCACCACTGATCCTGACTGCCTGCCTTGATGTAGAACAAAGAGAATGAAGACCTTGTTTGTTCCGGTTGCTAATAGCATTTCAAATAACTGACCATTATTTTATTGTTTTACTTGTTGTATTTATTGTGATGTTCTTTATTAGGAACCATGATTTTTTTTATGTATTTTTATTTATTCTGACACAGTTAAGTTACATCCTCTTTATTCTCTGTATTGTCGTAGGTCAGGCTGAGCATTATTCCTACAGAGTACATACAGAGTCATGTGCTGTCCAATAAGCTGGTGACGGACAACTTGAGGTGCCAGGCCATGGTCTCTGAGGTCATCAAATGCAAAGACAGAATCCTCGGTCGGCCTCGTCTGCCTTCTGCCATCCTATTGGCCATTGGAGGCTTGAACAGCAGCACAAATCTAACTAATGTAATCGAGGCATTTGACGTCCGTGCAAATCACTGGATGAACATAACAAACCTTTCTGAGCCTCCTTGCTGCTTTCATGGTGCAGCCTACCTCGATGGGTATGTCTACTGTGTTGGTGGCTTTGCCCAGGTGTTCAAAGCCACCAATAGTGTGCGCAGGTTTGACCTGAGCTCACGGACATGGCAAGAGGTGGCACCGATGCACTATCGGCGCGGTTATGTGAGTGTGACTGTGCTGAACGGGTGCATCTATGCCATGGGAGGCTCTGATGATCACACAAATCTCAGCAATGCTGAGTTCTACCAGCCAGAAACCAACCAGTGGCTTGAAATTGCACCCATGCATGAGCATAGGAACCGTGCCAGCTGCACAGCACTCAATGGCAAGGTGGGTGGAACACAATGGAACATAACAAAAAACAGAAACATTTGTTTACAAAACACTGCTGCCAGTTTGAGCCAACAAAAATGACAATTTCTTATTGTCCCCCCCTTTTGTATTCAGATCTATATATGTGGTGGATTTGATGGGAATGAGCAACTGCAAACAGCAGAGTGCTACAACCCAGAGACCAACCAGTGGACCTTAATCTCTCCCATGAGCAGCCGGCGCAGTGGAGTAGGAGTCATTGCATACGACAACCGTGTTTATGCAGTAAGTGCATGAAAGAAATCTGTGACCAGCTTTTAACAGCGGTATGTGACAATTGAATTGATAAGTGATGCATCTTCTCATCTTTGACTCCAAAGGTTGGTGGCTTCGATGGAACAGGCTGTCTGCAGACCGCTGAGGTCTACAACCCTCACACCAACACCTGGCACAATGTGTCCTCCATGATGACCCCCCGCCGCAACTTTGGCATCGAAGTAGTTGAGGACCGGCTCTTTGTTGTCGGGGGTTTAAGTGGCTTCACCACCACCTCTAATGTTGAGTACTATGACAGTGAGACGAATGAGTGGTCTCAGGCCTCCGACATGGACGTCGACCGCAGCACTCTGAGCTGCTGTGTGGTTTCTGGTCTTCCCAACATGGCCGACTACACCATCCCTCGTGATTCGTGATTTCTGTAAATCTTGTATAAATATGAATGAATGAATAAATGTGTAAAGTGATGTAACAATACTGTCACAGTACCTGGCTGTAAATGTATATCATCTGTTTATTCCACTCTTATGGAATCTGCATGTATGTTTTAGGCTCACAGTTATGCTGTACACACCTGGATTACTAGACCTGTCCCATCCACCATACAGTATGGTACTGTTTGCAACAATGAGCTCTCTCTCACTTAGTGTCAATTACCTTAAATTATATATATTATAAAATGAAGCACTCTCTCCTTGGTAAAAGGAGTGTACCATTAAAACACTAGTATTTGCTGATTTCACCCAAAATGTAACCTTGATTAAAAGTAATTTTTAATTATTCTGCCCAGATGGATGAACTTCCTGTCTCTCTTCAGGCGGTTCACCTCGACATCAGAGCGTAAACGTACCAATAACTACACAGAGATCGCCCTTCAGGACAAACTGACAATGCTGCTGCTGGCAATCACTCTCCTGACGGAGGAGGCCCGTCATCCTGAGGGAGCTGGAGTACCAGCGGGTCAGTGTGTCTGCCTGTGTGGGGGTCAGGGTGGAAACGTTTGTGTGTCTGTCTGTCTCTGTGTGTGTCTGTCTGTGTGTGTGTGTGTGTGTGTGTGTGTCTGCCTGTGTGGGGGTCAGGGTGGAAACGTGTGTCAGTGTGTGTGTCTGTCTGTCAGCTTCAATAAAAACATTGCAATTAACCAATGCTTCATGCAAAACATGTCAAATTGACAGGGGTGCCAATACTCTTGTCTCCTACTGTAGCTACGGCCTTGCACCTCAGGTAACAGCACATAAACATGAATACAAGCTTTTCTTTGCTCACTCTGTCTGCACAGACTTCGTCTGCAACCTGCATATGACAGAAATCCTCACACACAGCACACACGCAGAGAATCATGATTCTCTGCATGGTGATTTGATAAGAGCTGTGGTGAATGTCATCTTTTCACCACAAGAGGGCAACAAAGCCTCTGTTCAATCGCTGCAAGACAGATTCGAGTTCATGGCTTTTATGTGTGTCATTTTAGACAAAAACAATTCAAAGATAAACAGGGAGACATTTATTTGATGTATTCAATAATTTTAAACAGTTTCAATGTCCAGGCCTGTTTTCACTTAAACTTCTAATTAGTCCTCCGGAGGTCACCAGCGTGTTGGCACCTTACACACTGCATCTGAATTCTGAGTCTGTATAAGCCAGTAGCTTCAGGGTATTTGTTTGTTAATCCTTCATACTGATATACCTGTCTGAATGCTGTTTTGATGGCACCCATAGATGACATTTGAAGAAAATGCTGTGACATCACACCAGAGATTCACCTTAGTACTGGCTGAGTCAGACAAATGGTCAGTCTATAGTATGAAAATATCCTCTCCAACACTTTGTGTACACACAGGTTTTGGAACGTTCATCACATTTCCTTGATATTAAATAAATGTCAGGCTATGCTGCCATCCTAAACCACAGAACTCACACGCACCAACGCATGCATGCACTCACTGCACTGCCTGCACGCAGAAAAACTGTTGCCATGGCAATGAAATTCCCAAATAACCTCAGTATATATTTGCAGTATAGCCTGTATATGCACAGGTCAGAGAGTGTCCTTTTTGATAAAAATGCATCAGTAAACTATGTCTATACTATAAATTAAACATAAACAAAGGGATTTTGAGGAGGTTCACTTGATTCCACTCAGTCTTTCACAACCTCATCACAAATGACAAAAATAATAAAGTACCTGAGAGTTGTGAAATGTACCACTGAAAGGAAGTGTGTGTGATCCCGCTAAATTACACAGCATAAAAAAAATCGTGTGTGTGGTGAGTGAGGTAGGGGCGGGGCGTGAGAGAGGCGGAAGCTGGCAAAGCTGTTAAACGCACTTCCAGACACCAGGCGGACTGTCAAGAAAGAAGGATGCCACTGGTCACTAACTTTGAATTTCTTTAGATGTTTTTTTTTGCAGTGGCTGTTTATAAGTGATAACTACAGATTATTCAGTCAGTCACATCATTCTTGATCCTACTTGGACTTTAGAGTTGCGCGCTTGGCTGCTGCGGAGGTGACCGGCTGGATGCCATGGACCCGCTGCTGCCCGCAGAGACAGAGGTGATGGAGCGAGAGTCGGACAAGGACGCGAGGAGGAAGATCCAGTTCTCCGTGCCTTCCTCCGTGCCCACCCAGCTGGACCCGCGACAGGTGGAGATGGTGAGGGCGTTGTAGGGGTGTGGATGGATGATTTTGAGTGATGTGTGTGTAGAACTTTCCTCCATGACTCACACAGAAGTGAGTGCTGGCTCCCTTTGGGGCATCTGAAGAATCAGTCCCTGCATCTGAGGTTGACACAGTTACATAACTAATGGAGCAAGACTTTGCAGAACGGTGTATTTTGATGTTGGTATTAGTGCTCTGTGGGCAGCACTGGGATTAAGCTTAGCCGTGCAGTTTTTTGGAGCCCTTAAAAGTGATGAGACATCTCTGCCCTTCATAAACAGATGAGGAGGAGGAGCAGGGGGAGGATAAAGCACATGAAAACACACAAATATGGAACAAAGAGCAAGTGGTGTTAAATGTGTTAAGTTAAAATAAACAAATCAATATTTTATGCTTAATCTTGCCGTAGCAAGTGAAACATGGTGTGGTGCATGGTACAATATGGTGGCCTGTGCTGTGGCATTAATGCTACCAGCCCATAAAGCTAGCACAAATTTGGACCCAGGACCGGAACAAATGATGTTCATGTGTTTATTCCATATTAAAAAGACACAAATCTTAACCTCGCTGGAGGGAAATCTCACTAGAGACCAGGTGCTAAGTCTGACATTTCCCCCAAGTTGGGGATTTGGAGGATTTCACAGGGCATCTGGTTGGAAAGTTTTTCTCAGGCTGGAATGTAAAAATAACCTAATAAATCAACTATATCTGGGTACTCAAAGATTTTTCACACATCTGTTGTTTACATCCCACTTGTGGTCTTACAAATGCTGCTCATTGTTTCAGCTATTAAGTCTCTTCCCCTCATGAATGGTCATTGACATTATCATGAGTTGTGTCAGGTTTCTGTGTAATAGCTGGCAATTTGTCAGCTCATGAGCTACTGTCATAGTATATCCAAGGTCTTCTTATAGCCAACAATGTGACTAATTCACCTGTTGCTGACCACACAAGAGAGGAATCAATTAGAATCAGAAATACTTTATAAATCCCAGGGGAAGTTGCTGTTGTTTCTGTTATACAGGAATGATTGCAGCTGCTACATTTGTTTATAATGCACAGAGAAAACAAAAACCTCTCTACTTTATCTTCAGTTGGCTACTACTGCAGCCAGGACTCGGAACTGCCCTCATCATGGTCTCTCTGAAAAGGGATTCCTGGTACAGTAACTGATAAGCAGCATCACTTATCTACTGATTTATAAATTAGACCTGAGATGTACTTGAATGTGTCCTATATTTACAAATAAACTGAAAGGATTCTTAGGATTTGGTCAATGATTCACTTCATCCAACATGACTGCTGAATAATACAAAGATAGTCTTTAAGGCCACTTTAATGTCACAGACACAGACAACAGCAACTGTGACTGCTCAATGGGTTCAATTCCTGGCCGTGACTGCATACCAGTATGTCCTTGGGCAAGATTCTCTAAGTTTAAGTTGCTCCCCACCATTGCGCCATCAGTACATGCAAAATGGTATGAGGTTCATATTTCTACTAGTTACCCCTTTAGCATCAATGTTCATGAAATTTTACATTTAGGAGCAGAAGCCATGGCGCTGTAACAGTCTCTCCTTTTCTTGTAGGTCAGGCAAGATGTGTTATGGTGCCCACACCAAGTGTCACCTATTACTGAACCTTGCCAAGTAGTTTTGGTGCCTAAACAAACAGCATTTTACAGTAAAGACTGTGACAGTGCGAAAGACCCACCACTGCTTTGTTGCATTATCCTGCTAAAGAAATCCTGCAGTTTTGTACCTGATGACTTCCTATATGATGAGTTGAAATGATGATGGTATGAAAATAGGTCTGACATTACCGGGAAATTATCAGTCGTTGTTTGAATTGTTAAAGCAACTTAAATTAAACATCCATATCTGATCGTTTGATGTCTAAACCTAGCAAGGACATGAAACTCAGGCTCCTGGGTTTAAATTGAATTGGATCATATTATCCACCACACTTTCTTCTGTATAAAAGCATTGTCGCTGTACTACCTGTGTCAAAACATCCGTATCTATCATTCTGGGAGTCACTGGCAATCAACATATTTAAGCATGTGTTGGACCAAGGATATGTGGAGTCCTTTGTTGCACATGTGCACGAGATGTAACTGGGCTATTGTGAAATAATGTATAGATTTGTTTGATTAAGAAAATCAAAAAGGAATAAAAAATACAAAGACAGCTGACAGGAGGCAGGCAAGATGCAAAGGGAGAAACATTATCAGCCAAGGAGACAACTGATTAAAAGAGATTTGCAGTGGATGATGAGGCCTGAATCAAGGGCAAGGACAGCTAAAGTCAAAAGCAAATTTTCACCACAGCACATCCAAAAGCCCAAATAGGGTCTTATTCAACAAATACAGCATACCATCTACCATCCGCTCTGACACATCATTCGCTCAACTACCACCAGTTGATTAGAATAAGTGCTAAAATCAGACTCTGTGCACCCTCTGATCTAGTTTAACAAATTACTCACTGAAAAAAACTAAAGTCAAATGTCACCAGTCTTAATTTTTGAACATGTTGTAGTCAAATCAACCTGACAAAGGATTATTCAGTGAATCAATTGAAAGCATCGTATGAACACAGCAGCAGGGATTTATGCTTTCACTGTGTGGTCTTAATTGTTAAGGAGATATTTTAGCTTTAAAAAGGCCTCTTTAGGTCACTGTGTCCCTCCCTGGTGTGCATTATACACATCCGGAATGATGCACTAAAGTTATGTAATCATGAAGGTCATCCTACCTACCACAAATTAATTAAGAAGTAATAACTTACTATGTAACTGTTATGGTGCTATGTCACCTAAATTTAGTCGGTTTCTTTGTTGTTGTGCTGACAATAACAGTAGTGTGTCAGTCACACCTGGGGTAGACTTCGTCTCTCAGCTGTCAACAGGAGGGTGATAATGTGCGAACCATGATGAGTTACTTTTTAATTTAATTTTAATTTAATTAATTTAATTTTAAATATTTATCAAGCATTTTCAGCCCTTGAATCATTCGTAGTTTATTTTTCGTCCGGTTGTTATTGTTTGTTGGTCTTAAGCCGCTGAAATTGTACACAATCCACCAATAACTGCTCATCTCTATATCCCAGTGCTGCCCATGTACACTCAACAATACAGAGGACTTCATAAATTAGGTGTGATAAAATAGCAAAGCTTGGACATAAATCTACCACCACCTTTCTGCATGTGTACTAGCTGCTGCAAACAATTAGGTGCAACAAATAAGTGTTCTAGTGCCAAATCACTGAGCCACATTGGTATTAACAGGCATTTCAGACATGCACAAGGACCTGATGAAAATACTATGTTTACCTGCAGGTACCTGACCTGCTAACCACAACAAAACACTCAGAAAAGGTCAGCGTGGCTGAAAAGGCTCTCAGACAGGTGCTCAAACTGGGATTTTCGGTTTCTGCTGAAGTGTGTGTGTGTGTGTGTGTGTGTGTGTGTGTGTGTGTGTGTGTGTGTGTGTATCAGTGTTTCCTCTCACTGCAAAACCTGGTGAAAGTAATGACAGTGTTTCCTTGGTCTGTGTGGGTTATTGTGTTCTAATTTTTTTTAAGTAATATAACTAATAGAGGTGTGTGGGTATGGGTGTGTGTGTGTGTGTGTGTGTGTGTGTGTGTGTGTGTGTGTGTGTGTGTGTGTGTGTGTGTGTGTGTATGTATTTGGGGTGTCTGTTTCTGGGAGATTTAACTTCTTTCTTTAACTTCTGGAAAGCACTTTGATTTTTTCTAAAAGGTGCTTTATAAATAAAGTTTGATTTGATTTGATTTGCATGTAAAACTACTCATGTTTATTATTAAAAACATTGATAACACTTTTTCCCCAGCAATGGCCAGCATGTTTAACTCTTGTGTGTGTGTGCATGATAAATATTTATGAATCTGCCGCACAAAGGGAGGCAGAAGCTGTAAGAGTTACTCCAGAGTGAAAGCATGCCCACACATTTCATGCCCACACTCTCAGCTGTGATTGGCTTGGCAGCCTCTCGCACCTCGTAACACTTTTATTGCCGTAACACATGGCAGCAGAGTGATGAATATCTTACATATTTCAAGAGATAAACTACAAGGACACACATATCATATCATATATCATACACCATGTCACACGTTGCATCGTGTCGTGTTGTGTCATGGCGTATTTGGTCACGTAGTATTAATATTACATAATGTTATCATATCATGTGAGCTCAAGTTAAGTGTTTTTTTTATTAGTAAATTAAGAATGACCAACTTGAATTCACATTATTTGCCAGCTGAATTGCGTAATGCTCTTTTGACATAGGACTGATACCGGTTTGAGATATTGATATTGCATCTCAGTTGCATAACTGATACTTTCTGTGACTCACTCTGTTTCACACAGAAGACAACAAGTTGCCACATATTTGAAGGAGAGATCACAGTGATCAACAGAAGTGAAAAGCCTCAATGATTACCTGCAAAGGATCATGGAACGCATCATAAACCAGAAAGCAAATTTAAATAATCCAGGCGCCATCTATGATAAAATGTAATCCCATCCAGGAACAACAATCTTTTGCTTGGTGTTATGTAATAATATGCATTTTCTCATTGCATAGATGTCATAGAACAAATCCTTTGCCGACATTACAACAAAAAACAGATTGTTAATAGTCACTCTTTGTTCTTGTTTTTTGGACACAGTTGGTTTTGCATTGCACATACACGCACTCTCTCACACACACATGCAAATACACTGAAATTCATACAGAAAAACACTGTTTCATACTCTGTTTCTCTTTGCTAAGATTCGACGCCGGAGGCCGACACCCGCCACACTATTCAGACTGACAGACCCGCCATCACCAGAGGAAGACAGTGGCCCACATCAGGTAGATCAGCATGTGTTCACTTATTACAAGTCACAACAAAGAGCAAAAGAAGCAGGCGAGCCATGTTTCAGTTTAAAAAGATTTTTGTGAAAAAACACATAACACTTGCCACATTAAGGAGTCAGGTTACTTGTGGCCAGCCAGGTTTCACTAGTTAAGGGTCATAGTCACTTTTGTTTTTAACAATACAATAAACAATAAAAGTAACACTTTATGACACATTTTCTTTTGGGGCTCCAGAAAAAAACAAATTTGTAATGACAGCAGAGGTTAGAATGAAAGAGTTAACTCCAATTCTGATTTAGATGTTTTTATTCTGCAGTGGGTTCTTGGGGAAAATGGAGCTTTAAAGGCCAAACTGGTTCACATGTCCACCTACCAGCCACCCTCACTTAAAGGTAAATGTGCTGTCTGCATTTATTTTGTGTTTGTTTTCACGTATGTGTTTTAATTTATGTAACAAGTGACACAAAATGAGAGAATTCGGGAGACCTAATTCTGCTGTGGCAACTGCCATGTGGTCTCTATCCGTCTGGAGTACTGGCATATCCAAAAAACACTGTGAGAGTTGTGTGTGTATGTGTGTGTGTGTGTGTGCGCGCGCATGTGAATGTGTGTTATGTGAGATTAGGAGCAGAGACAGCTGTGGGTCTGTTCTGGATCATCCTGGATTATAGGATGGGCACACAGCTGCAACATGGTCACGCACACACACACACTCACACACACACACACACTCTCTCTGTCAGATATAACTGGTGAGTATGTGTAGGAAATATGTAGTGTATTTCATCAAGTTGTTATTTCTTCAGTCAAACAGCCAAACCCACGATCTTGCCGGCCAGATCGTGAGATTATCTGGCTCATCAAACGCACAGTATTGTTTGCCAAACGCACAATATTGTTTGCCAAATGCACAATCCCAATCCCAGAACCCACAATCTTACTCACCAAATGTGCACTGTACTTTTCACCACATGCATATAAAAACCCACATTCTCTCAAACGCTCGGCAATTGGACAATTTAACTTGGCAAACATACAATCTCACTCATGAAGCACACAGTATTTTAATCATTTATTCCATCCACCCTGCATCCTTCCCTCAAATACTGTAGAGCTGTAAAGTGATTTGTATTTTCAGCTGTCCAAAGGATGGCACAGGCCCACTTGTCCTCCCTGGACATGGCATCTGTAGACAAAGAGGAGTCATCCTCTGGAGAAGAGGAGGATCAACACGAGGAAGTGAGCCAGCAAACAGCCTCAGCTACAGGTGAGTGGGATAGGACAGTCAGATAGATGATCATTGTTTCTCTCTGTGACTTTTTCTTTTTGAATTTCCTATTGTGTCAGATCTAAGAGAAGAAAGCAAACCATACAGAGATCAGTGTGGTCTGCTGGAAAGTTCATCCACAAGTGCTGATCTCAGCCATCACCCTGAGGACAAAGAGGAGGCCAAAGAAAGAGAGGAAGGAAAGGGGGAATGACTGATAAAGAGAGGAATGTGATGGAGGATTTGACTTGCATTGTGTGGACTATTTGTATCTGCATGAGTGAATGGGTCTGTGAGAGTATGCATGGAAAAGGTAGGGCAAACACGCAAGAGGTCACTGAGAAGGATCAGAATATTAATGATCTGGCGTGTAGAAAAAAGTTTAACCTGAGATTAAGTCTCAGTCAGCAAAGGAAGCCAGCGCTAAATTAGAATTGGCCAAGTGTGAGAATTGCACATTAAATTCTGAAGTTAGTCCACGTTAGAAGAGTCAGATTTTAAATTGTGCATGTCCATGACTGGAGTGCTACAACTCCTCAACAATGAAAGAAGCACATCATTTATGAAAGTACCTGTATTTGTTACAAAGGGTAGCAAACACATTATAAATACTGTATATTATGATTACGCGTATATGTCTGATACACAGAAAAAGACTGTTACTTTTAAGTGAGTGCAGAAGATAGATCGGATATTAAATGATATTTTAATATGACTGATGCTGCAGTGCTGTTTCCAAACTTCAGCTCTGCTTTCCTAAGTCTTTGAGACATCTGGTTGCAAGGTCAAGGAAATAAAAGGAGGATGGATTACAGATATTCTGAGCCCAGCCACAGCAGACCAGATTATATCATTTCAGACTAATCCAACTAATCATGATAATGCAGCACAGTTTTTCCGCACTATATTTTGCAAAGGGTTTTTGTAACATGGTGATTAGCAAGAATGATCTGTTTTGGACATGTTAAGTAGGAAGAGACATTAGATTTATTTTTAAAACATATATATGGTGAGAGTGAATTATTACCCTGTACATAAATGATGTTTTGTGTTGGTTGCTAATAAAACAATTATAATAGGCCGTTATGTGGTTGTGTGATTGCATGGATGGCTTGCTACCACTTCATGAACTCGAGCATCTGAAGCCAAAATTAAGTAAGTGCTCCTCGTGGCACAATTATTAAATGCAGATCCTTGGTGATTTTTTTTTTTTTTTGCATAATTTTATCATCATATAACCTTTCTGCAGTTATACAAAGAAATCAGAAGATGAACAGCAAACTAAAACACACCTGAGGTCAGGAAACCTGTTTTGGTTGATAAAATCCCACCTACAGTGTAACTGGGATGAGTTTGGTTAATCTGAGATGGTTATATGGTGACACCCAGTGTTCAAAAATACACATTGCACAAATTATGAAATAATAATCATAATTTGGAAAATGGAAAATTGTTGAGATAAGAAAACATAATAGAATTAGGGTATTCATTTATTATTTATTTTATTCACAAATTAAAAAAAGAAAAACACAAAATTGACTCAATTTTATAAAACATGTATACACAGACTGGTTCCTGGTGCTGTAGTAGCTGTGATTAAACTGCAAGAGGCGATGTCTAACTACATTTCAAACACTAATTAGTACTTTGGCAACAAAAGGGGCTACAGAAGACATCTGCATCTTTTGAAAAGACTCTGACAAAAATAATATGTAATGAAGTTAAATACCTGTTTTCCATGTTAAAGTGTTTTCCTGCCTGAGCACCTTCTCAACCAAAACAAAAATACACCTGGATGTTGAATTGAAATTTATTCTGATTCTGTTTTCTTCAGTATTTTCTCCCACAGCCTAATCCTTCCTTGCCTTTGCAAAGAACACTCCTGTCACATCATCAACCCCCACCCTCATATCCTGAGTGAGTGTGTAAACCTCCAGCCGGATCAGTGTGTAGCCACTCTCCTTTAAACTAGCACAGACCTGGGCCTCACTCAGCGGGACCACGGGGATCCTTACCCCAGGCCCTCCAAAGTAGTAACTCTCTCCCAGGGCACCAATGAGCATGAGATGACCACCGGGCCGCAGAAGCTTCCGGATGTGGCCTAGGGCCTTTGTGAAGGCAGCCAGGTCGGGGCTGACACTTTCTAGGCAGAAGCAGGACACCAGACAGTCGGCTCCTCCTGAAGGAAGGGCATCAGGGGCCAAGGGCTGAGAGCAGTGCACATCAATGGGGAGGATGTCTGTGACAACTTGACGTAGCCTGGCAGCCTTCTCTGTCCATGCTGAGGGCCTTGAAGAGACAAAATAGATGAACTATCATTTTACATGCAAGCTTCTGCAAGTGCATATCACTGCATCCTATCAACATTTACAGGTCATTTTATGAGAAATGTCTTGCCATCAAATGTGGTACACACTTTCATGTCTGCCTCCAGTTGAACTGTAATATTTTGCTGATTTTGTCATAGTCTAAAAATCATGATAAATCATCTCTCTTGGGATTTCCATACCTTCGCCCCTCCAGCTTGCAGACATGCTGTAGGTATGGCGTCCAGTCCAGACTGCATCCTCCCTTATTGTGGAGCCAGCGCCTCAGCTCCTGCCGGTTGACCTCCAGGAAGTCTGTCAGGATCACCTTGTCGAAAACCTCACAGCCGCTCAGCACCTGGTACAGTGTGGGTCCTGCGCCTATGTCCACCAGGAGCCCGCCACTCACATCAGCTGGGGTGAGAAAAACAAACATTCTTTTAAAAATAATCAGTTTTTCAGAAAATGTTTTTATAGGCTAACAAAAAAACAGTAAAAAAATAACTGCCTGATCCTGATAAAATTGTCTGATCTGAAGGTGGCTTCATTATTTAAGATAAAAACTGAAATGTTTTGGTTCAAACTGTCTTTTTTGACCCCTCTAATGTCTACATTTGTATTTTCGCTGTCAATTATAGGACAAGGAAAACCCATTTACGATTGCGATTTTACACAAGCCATGTCCTTACCTTCAGTGAAAGCTCTGTGCAGGCAGGCCAGCTTCCATGGCACAATACTATCATTTCTTGTAAAATCAGCCCGTGGTGGAGTGTAGTTGTACTGCAGATAAGCTGCAGGGTCAAATTTCTGGTAGCAGGCTTTCATCGCAGCTACTCCATTCTCTTCTCCCTTTTCTTCCATCGTCCTGTTTCCTGTCTTTCTCTATACCTCACACCTCTGGTCAGTCTTTAGGTACACTGCAGCCCCCTAAGCAGAGTTTTATACCTGAGTGTATGCATGTGTGTGTGTGGGGTGGGGGGTGGGGTGTCTGTGCTATTATGTGTCTGTGCTTTGGGCTACTCTGAGTTTCATGGGCAGAGATAGCGATCCTGTTTTTCGGACCATGCTGCCTGATAGCATTTGTTCTGCTCACCTTCCCTGCCCTGAGGCACTGATACCATCAGATCAGGGGGCTTCCTCCAACATTGGACTCACTAATGGACTCTTCATATGGCTTTCAGGGCCTTCACAGTACCTCTCTAAGGCTTGTCATATCTATGCAATCATTCGAAAGGCCCTTTTATACTCACCCGGTTTGTCTCAGTTTCAAACAGACAAACAGCTTAAAGACAAACAGATCTGTCTCTGTCTTAGTCAACCATTTCAATTGATGGAGATGTTTGTAGAGATTGTAGCAAGGAGACATTGTCTTTCAAACATGCAGTGTGAGTGCATGTCACTGTCAACAAACCTACCTTTTCAATATTGTATATATTTTGTGCCTGAGAACAAGACCAATCTTATTTATTGTTCTGTCAAAATTACCAGCAGCTCCAGATTTAATGAATGTGCTCTATTCCCAGCATATCCCAAAACAGCATTTTATATCAAACAGTGTGGAACATAGCCATGTAATAATCAAACCTATCTTTCCCTGGGGTTTTTTTTAACAGCTCGCATTCATCCCTGGCAGCTGCAGCAGAATCCAAAACACACACACACACACACACACACATATACACAGAGTAGCCCTCACAAGACATTCAAAACATCAGTGTCCAAAGGGAAACATGGTAATTTGGATGTGGAATTGTGCCATTCAGTGCTGTTAAAATGAGGATATTTGGAGATTGGAGAGTAAAAGGCTTTCTTTTCCAGCAGGATATGAATGTCAAATTCTTTTTCACCTCTCTTGTTGACAGTATATTTACCAAGAATAAGAAACATCAACAACCCAGAGGCTGTATTCTAGGGGGTGCTACTGAGCCATTTTGCCATGCCCATTTTCAGGTTTATTGAGGCCTCTCCCATGCATCATTTGATGAACTCTACACCACCACCAGCAACAATAGAAACATGGCACTAAACGCACTTGCACATACACATGAAGTCATGGACAAGCAACACACACTAAACACACAGAGGATCATAGCAGAGGTGGGCGTTAGGTAGGTTCAGTTCTTTGCCCTGAGTCAGATAGATGTCAGACAGATAAAAGAGGAAAGAGGAGGAGGAACACAGAAGAACAGATAAAGGGGCAAAAGCAGGCAACAGAGAAAAGGACAGGACAGATATAATGACATAATACACATTTAGCCAGAGCTACAGGAGCCAATTTAGTTATCTATGGTCCTGGGGGGGGGGGTTGACAATGTCAGCCAACTCTGCTCTGGTCTGGGCTACTTTTTGTTTTGTCCTAGCAGGATGGAAAACTTTAATCACTACCATAGGTCTCAGACTTTTCTTCCCCACCACATGCAATAAATGAAAGGTGACAAGTTAATGAAACCTAATTATAGCAAAATGTTTGGCTTCCTATCAAATTGATTAACAAGTTACCGTATGCTACAGGCTCCTAATGACAGGGAACATTTAAATAATGCA